>NW_024573052.1:1286447-2572894 GCF_018153835.1 Drosophila eugracilis | reverse complement strand
GTATAGGGGTTTACAGTTTTGGTTGTTAGCTGCATAAAACAGTCACCGTTTTAGCCGTGCGCCTTGTGTTGACAAAGTGAGAGCTAAGAAACGGCAACAAATCCGAAATCTATACTGTCAAAAGGCGTATTCATGATTTTGCCCACAAAAAAATCAATTTTTTTGCTATAGCACAGCCAAAAATGGTCTAAATGGGGAATGTAATACCTCGTAGGGCTCGTAATTTGATTGCTATGATTCCCAATTAATATGCATTCAAATCTGGAAAACTTAATTTTTGGGCATTTTTGAAAATTTTGATGATGGTACCCCTTATCGAAAATGCAAAATTTGGGCTAAAATTTATATTCCCAAAATCGAAAAACGATGGACAGGGGTGGTAAGTGTTGGTCGTTAGCAGCACAAAACAGTCGTTCTTTTGGCTGTGCGTGTTGTTTTGACCGAGATATAGTAAAAAAACCCCAAATAATATTGCAAATTTCTTTCAAGAATGGGGTTTTTGACATTTTAGCCATTAAATCAGCACTCGCTCCAACGAAATCAGAACCATACTGGTAAAAGTAGGTATAGGGGTTTACAGTTTTGGTTGTTAGCTGCATAAAACAGTCACCGTTTTAGCCGTGCGCCTTGTGTTGACAAAGTGAGAGCTAAGAAACGGCAACAAATCCGAAATCTATACTGTCAAAAGGCGTATTCATGATTTTGCCCACAAAAAAATCAATTTTTTTGCTATAGCACAGCCAAAAATGGTCTAAATGGGGAATGTAATACCTCGTAGGGCTCGTAATTTGATTGCTATGATTCCCAATTAATATGCATTCAAATCTGGAAAACTTAATTTTTGGGCATTTTTGAAAATTTTGATGATGGTACCCCTTATCGAAAATGCAAAATTTGGGCCAAAATTAATTTTCCCAAAATCGAAAAACGAGTGATAGGGGTTGTTAGTATTGGTCGTTAGCATCACAAAACAGTCGTTCTTTTGGCTGTGCGTCTTGTTTTGACCGAGATAGGGCTAAAAACCCGAGCATAGTATTACAAATTTCTTTTAAAAATCGGTTTCCTGATTTTGTAGCCATTTAATGAGCACTCGCCCCAACAAAATCAGAACAATACTGTTCAAATTAGGTATTCAAAAAATATTTATAGAAAGCATCAGTATTTCAAGCCGTAACGAGGTTTGACAAATGGCTTTTACTCTTTTCCTGTGCAGAAAAAAACGTTTGCTTGGTCTTACGCATTTTACGTCGACATACACAACATGATCATTTTACATTGGTTTTACACGGTATATTACTTATGCTTCGGTAGTGTCAAAACGGATTCTATTTTCTGGTAAGAAACCAAGCTGTCGTTAGCACATGCTCGAACCGATAAGTTTTCTTATCGATTATTTCATTTGTATTGAATTCGAAAATATGTTTAAATAATTATAAATTAGGCTTACAATGATGCGTTTTTTTGTAAAATTAATATAAACTAAAAATTATATGAATAATTAAGCTTGTTATTGTAATGGAAATATAAACTGGAACACTGGTTTATTTAAAATGAAGCAATTTTTTAAGCATCTGTTCCTTTATTATTTCAATAATCTTGGACTTGAATTATAGACCACCAACTCTTACGCAATCTTAAATATATAGTATAAGCAAAAGTGTCCGTACAATATCTTTGCCTTTTATCTTAAAACCCTTAGTAACAGTCTATTAAATGTAAAAATGAATAGGTATTGGCAGAGTTTTCATTTATCAATCTTCTGCAGCCAATCTGGTGAACCCCTCCTTCCAACTCTTTTCGGCATGCCAAATCGATGGCAGATATAAGATATACCCGATCATCGATTATGGCAGGCCGAGTCCATTAATAATAAAAACAAGAGGAAACGCTATAGTCGAGTGCCGCGACCATAAGATACCCGTTACTGTTGTACAAAATTTTAAAATATTATTTTGCTAGTGGAAATTCACAAGGCGCCACCTATTTTCAGAGGAAGTATGTTGAGTATGCTTATAGTGACGTCACTGCCCGTGTGAGGCCTTATAACCTTAATTTCTTCATAAATAGCGAAATAATGTTCCGATTTGAAAAATCTTTGGTAAATCGATAGATATTAACAAAAATAAGTTATACAAGGTCAAACGAAGGCATTCATAATAATATTATAGACGCCACAGTTTTCCGCGCTTTGTGGGCGTCAGAGTAGGCGTGGCCGGATGCAACTTCGTAAAAAGTTGCAAAGGCATATCCTAAATACGTGATCCTAAACAAAATTATGTAGCTCTTATAGTTTTTGAGATTTTTGCATTTTTGGTTGTTCAGATTTTGTGGGCGTTAGAGTGGGCGTGGCTTGATCGAAAAAAAAACAATTCGCATTGGGAGCATAATAAAAACCTACATGCTGAATCCGAACTTTCTATCTTTTATAGTTACCGAGATATCAGCTTTTCTAGAAAATCCGAAAACCGTCTTTTGAGCCTTGTGGGCGTATGGGTGGGTGTGGCCGGATAGTAGTACCACTATAAGATGCGCTGCCAATTAAAGATTATAATTTTTGAATTTCAACTTTCTAACTGCAATAGTTCCTGAGATTTCAGCAATTTTAGTTTTTTGCGATTTGTGGGCGTTAGAGTGGGCGTGTCAGGATGCTGTAATAAACTTGCGCTTTCCCGGGACCTCAAGAATCTTCATGCTTAATCTCAACTTTGTATCTGCTATAGTTCCTGAGATCTCAGCGTTCATACGGACGGACGGACGGACGGACGGACGGACGGACGGACGGACGGACGGACGGACGGACGGACGGACGGACAGACGGACATGGCTCAATCGACTTCGCTATTGATCCTGATCAAGAATATATATACTTTATAGGGTCGCAAAAGCTTCCTTCTATCTGTTACATACTTTTCAACGAATCTAGTATACCCTTTTACTCTACGAGTAACGGGTATAATTATGGGGCGTTTACAAGAGGTTGTCATGACAGTCGCTTGACATTTATGCAACTTTATGAGAAGGAGGACAACGGGCTAAGGGGAAATCCACCCCGCTGGCGAAGGCCGAATGACAAGTCTATCAATTTTTCACACACTCCTCAAGAAAATCGCGAAAGGGACGGGGATGGGAGGCATTTTCCGAGTGATTAGAGGACCTCCTCACTCAAGGGTTAACGGCAATGCATGCAAAATGTTGTCGGCTTCATTGCACAATTTTCCCTTCGTTTTGTTCGCTGCATATCGAATGCAATAATTTTTGACAATTTGCGAAATTTAAACGTCATGAATGGCAGTGTCTTAAATTACAATCCTTCCCCCTGCACTCTTTGCTCTTTTTATTTTGCTGGCCAAGATGGCATCTGCCTACCGGAAAAACTGAAGAAAGTTTTGACATTGACTCTTCTAAAAAGATGTCCTTGATTCATAGACTACTCATATGGGTATCTGTTTCAAGTTCGGTCTGCAAAAAGTTGTTTATCTACCATTTCTGGAATTTTGATTGTGATTTTGTGTCCCGTCATCCGCTGACAGCTCAATCGGGACAATGTCCTGTGACGTGAGGTCCTTTCTCGAGTCAAAATCCCCGAAAATATGTAGCGTCATGCTTGGCCAGCCGCAACAACATCCTTGAGATTTACATGACAAGTCGGGAGATGGGACATTTCCTTTTTTTAAGGAAGAATCTGCCGGAATGAGAATGAGGATCGCAGTCGTACAGCTCGACAGATGTCAATCAAACGAAATTAACACATCGTCATTGAAATAGGTCGTTGGTCTGCTTTTCTTTGGTCTCCCATAGCCAAAGCCACTTCTATTCCATCCAGGTCCTTTCCATTTTGGGCTAAGTCGCATTAGGCGACTAATGTTTTGCTTTCAATTTTTGCGATTTTCGCGATTATTGCGGTTGATTGCATTTTACAGGCATTTTCGGTTCTGTTCGGTTATTTTTTTCATCGAACTGCCCCGAGGCCGAAAGGTCTCTAATGGGATTACATAATATCATTAATCAGCCGGGTGAAATCGGAATCGGAATGCCGCGGCTTATGACATGTGCCACCTTCCGCTGGCGAGGGGGTGGATGTACCCAAAAACTGGCATCCCATCCCTTCGATGTCCGGGACACGCGCTGTAATTATGTAATTACCGATATGGAATACGGAGAGCCGATACCGATAGAGATGCCCCGAGACACTGACCATCGCATATCGTACTAATTGCATTAAATTGTCCAACACGAACCGATCAGCCAGATGACGCTCGATTCCGTATCATCCCACACCTCTGCCTGCCGAACCGATGTCCTTTTTATTCTGTTCTGTTTATTGGTATTTGCTTATCGCTTCATGCAACTTGTACTATTTTGATAGGCCTAAAACGAATGCATTTTAATTGGCCATGCGACGTTTTGTCCCACCGCATTATAATTTCTTAATTTCGAGTCCATGCGCTGGGGGTGGCGTTTTGTGTAGGTTTCGCATCGATGTTTACTTAGTTTTATAGAGCTGTTTCCCTTGTTTATTTGCCTTTTAAGCCGGACTTTGTCCGATGGACATTGATCAATCAATAAAAGCATGATATGGACCTACGCCAAGGGTGCTTAATGCAAAAATGGTCTGCTGTTATGTTAGGAGTACTCGGATAAGGCATTTGCTTAGTAAAAAATGTACAGAACTGTACACACCGCTTAACAAAAGTTGTTATATCGAAAAAAGGCCATGAATTACATAAATATGGCTTAAACCTTTTAACCCATCTTTCTTTAAATCAATATCTTGCATTAAAACCGGCCAAGGGTAAACTGAGAATGTCTCATAAGAGGGTTCAAGAAGAACTGCGCATGCTTACCGAGCTATGACCCTGAGAAACGAAGAATTATGGTGACCGCAATCATTTCCACTACAACTACTCCCCCACAGGAGCCAAGGAGTCGAATCGCCCCAGGGAATGTCCAGTCTTCGGGGTCCTGACTGTACAGTAATTGTCGGAAGTGCAACTACTTAGAGGCTGACTTTGGACTCCGCGCTTGAGTGACTCTGTCTTCCTTTCGTACCTACGGATATCTTGAGGTAGTCTTTAAGTTAATTGCAGCATTTAGGAATCCCGTGCGATGTGGCACAGGCGATAAGAAAGGGCTGTGGGGATGGGAAGGTATGAGTCCAGCAGATGTCAGAGGATCTTAACACATTCTGGCAGTTCCTTAAGCGACTTAGTCCCGATTTGCTTTGTGTGCCCGGGTTATGTAAGCCAGCTTACGCTGGTCAAAACTCTAACTCCAATGCCTTGGCAACCCCTAACCCTTTGTGCTCATAATTGAACTGTCTTTGTGTCCTTGCACGGGACTGGGTGTCAAAATATTTCCTCCACTTTGGACCTATGCTAATTCCGGGACAGCAAAACATGGATTTTCATGTCTGTAAAATATGATTGCGCCTAATCCCTTTTGTCAAGGAGATGACAAATAAATATTTCCACGATGTCATGTCAAAATATCATCGAAAGGATTCACCCTGACACGGTCACAGATTTTCATTTTTCATTTCTCGGGTATTTCTGAATTTTTTATGCAAATTTCCCTGGGTTTCCTGGGGGGTAACTGACAACCGAAGACTGTGAGCCTTAAGGCCCTGACGCAAAGTCCATTAAGGTGTTACATGGGCAACAATCTTTGCCGAGTAATTACAGGCTTGTTAGCTATGGTTGCAACAACATTGCTTTCTCCTCCTCTGGGGGTGCGACGTTTTTTCTTTCCCGACATCTTGGGTTACGTGGGAAATGTTTCCATTTTTTATGAATTCCTTTTTTTCTGTCTCGTCCCTCGCAAGGCATCACTTACGAGAATCTGTCTGATCGGGATCGGATCATCGGGATCAGGGGGATTGTCAATCAAGGTGGCAAGCGGATTTCCATATCATCGAACTGCAGGGCTAATTACATGCGAAGGATGCGTCATGAGGGTCCTGACTTTCCCTATTCCCTTGTTCCATGTTATTGCATAATTTATATTTAATAATCTTCGAATGGTCAGTGAAAGGAAACTTGAGATATGCTAAGCTAGTTTTTGAAAGAAAGGTTTTTATTCTTAGACTCGGTAATACGAAGTACTGCCTTTGTTCATTTTAAGCCATTATCTTGATACCAAACCATCTAAAATAGGCCAACAAAAGCTCTAGGCCAAAATGGAAACTCATGCAAAGCGCTTAATGTGACTAAACTGCACTAAATTTTGAGTAATCCAGCTGTATTTCTAAATTAAATGGCCAACAAAGTACACGCTATTCCACCTAGCAAAGATCAGCTTAGAAAAGATTTATATACCAGAAAGTCCCAGGAATTGACAACCGATACCGAATAAGATTGGTCCGCAAAACTAAAACGTTGATGCGGTACTTTTGAGTCCTGCCCTGAATCGATTTAGATTGAGGGAAAGCCTTTCAAGAGCTCCTCCTGGCAGTCGGCTCCAGGTAAAAGGATAATAGGCGATAAGTCCGGTAGCCACGAAGGACGATGGACGCAGCTGCAATCCTTAGTGGACCCTCCAACCACCGAGCCACTCGGCGCACCACAGTAGAGCCGGCCAAGACAGTTGCTCTAATTTAGAGACGTTTTGGGTAATTTTTGCGCAAGGAATCGGAAAGGAAATTGAAATTGAAATTGGCTCATCTCGATCCTTTGTTGAGGTCCGGCTGCCGGACATTCGGCACTTTCACGCTCCTTAGTCCGGGGCTCTGAGCCCCGAGTCCTCCCAGCGTGTGGAACGTGACAAGGACGAGTCCGAGGACCAGGATGATATTAAACAAAGCCGAAGGCCAATAAATCTGCTACGCATCGGCAGCGCATCAAAAAATTGACAGCCCGCCTTTGTTTTCGTCGAGAGCTCGTGAGGCGAACAAAGAACGCGCCAATTCGAACTGGACCGTTCGGCATCGGAGCAAGACAGTGCAGCCCAGATCGTGAGGATCCTAGCCCCCCGCTGTATCGTAAAACTTGAGGCGCCAATTGCGGTTTCTATGCAAATCGGGCGCCGCCAGACCGGCATCAACCAAAGGATTCGAGAACAGCGGGCGGGAGGAGCCAGTACTTGTATCGGTTTAGGAGTTATAAATTAGTCAAAACAGGACAACAAGAACAGAAAAACGACTGGTTTGTGAAGCTTACAAGCAAAACTAACCGTCAATTTCATTTTTAGGCTGACATACTAAAGTCTCGAATTTTTTATAAGGGGTAACCATCAGCTTTTTTATGGGAAAAATTACAAAAATTTGACTTTTTAAACATACAGAATACAGTTCGACTAGGAATTCGAAGACAAACTCAGCGAGATATTACATTCCATATTCCGATCATTACTGACTAAGCTATGGACATAACACTATCCTCTTGAGGAGAAAAATGGGAGTAAGCTATTTCTGCATTTTCGATAAGGGGTAACATCATAATTTTTTGTGAAAATGGCAAACATTTTGGATTCTCAACTTTGATTGGAGATCTACTAGGACTTAAGAAACAAACTAATCGAGATAAGTTGAACCATTTTTGGTAGTGCTACCAGAAAAACATAAATAGTGTTTCTGTAAAAAAAATCAAATTTAAAACTCCTTCACTGTTTTTTCGTCGTGACTTGGCTGTGGACCTTTGATTATACTGTTTCGGTGTACATTTTTAAGATACTCTTTTAATCTTAATTCTGACTACCCGAGGAATAAGTTGAATAAAGTCTTTTGTGAATAAATGTGGGCATTTATTTGACTAATACCCTATAGGTCAAGCAGTGGTCAACGCTGGTCAGCGTCTCTGCCTACTGATCCGCCCATTTTTTATGTACGGCCCAACATCTTTATTTGCCACACTCGGATTTTCTTTCTTTATATCGGACAGGAGATGTCCCCTATCTCTTTTTTAAGTGGCCTGTTGAAGCGTAGAATGCCTCCCCATTTCGCAGGACACACCCAGCAATTAGGTAAAAGGATGGGCCCGATCCGCACTTTCTTTTTCTCGAGTGTGCAGAAACTGTCGCACATAAATTTTAATTAACTTTGTTTTTAATTGTTGCAAATTTATGTTCGAGGGGCTGGGAGATCTACTTCTTGGGTTTGCTCCTGCGAGTCCTTGCTGATTCTCGCTGTGGGCAAATGACAAACGAACAAACCGAAAAGGGATCGGCATTCGGATCCTTTTTTTCGGATCCTTGCAATATGTGCTCTAAATTATTTGCAATAATTTCAGCCCCGGCCCTCTGATTTTTTTTGCCCACTTCGCATCCTTTCCTTCAGCGTCCCTTTGTTGTAATTTACTTTTTGCTTCTTGGATGCTGCAGATATCTCCCGTTGCGTATCTGTATCTGTGTATCGGGATCTTCGCTGAATCGGTATCTGTCTCTCTGCGTCTGCGACTGCGACTGCGTTTGTATCTGTGTTTGTATCTGCTCTTCATTATGGCATCCATTGTCTTGCACGATGTCTGCCTCAGACGCATCCTTTGGGTGTCCTTCGTGTGTTCCAGTTTGCTCTGCCTCTCCTTTATTTTTTCAGGGTCACAAATCGAGTCTGAGAGCATCCCCCCACCCCACATGGCCAGGATTCGTTTGCGAAATTGTCTCGTATTTGACAGTTGACAGTTGGTCGACTTTTGAGTTGGAAAGTTATGAGCATAAACATGATATTTGCCAGGGGCCCGTTATTGCTGTTGCTATTGCAATTGCCTATGGCTATTGCCATTGCCATTGCCATTGCAGCAGCTCCTTGCCATTTATCCTTTATATTCTGCCAGTCATTTTATTCCCCTGCTGCCCTGCTCTCAACCTAACCGAAAAGTATCAGCGTAAAAAGTTATGAAATCAATTAATCATTTCAGTTCATTTATGATTTAATGGTTTCACTTTTTTGTGGGTTCCGCTCAAAGTCAAAGTCGTAAAAATCCCCACAGCCTTTTCTTTTTTTTTCTTTTTTGCAAAATGCGTTAATGAAGTCGCGAACTGGCACTTTCCCTACTTCTATTACCATTTCTATTTGAATTTCCCCCTTTGGCAAACACTTTCCCCTTCATTATGCAAAACGCAAACAAAGCCGCGCGACAAACATTTGATACACTTCTGAGCATTTTCGAATACGCGTACCATTCTAGGCGGCGGCGCGCAGCAAATCAAATATCGATAAATTTCGCAAACAATGCGATCGCGGGCGCATTAATCACAGGCAGCAACAATAAAGCAGCCCTATCTATGAGGTCCTGCGAAAGTGCTCGATCTGCATGTTAGCACACATACTCGTGTATGCAAAGGCGGTCCAAGGGGAGGGAAGTAGGGACGAGCCGATCAGAGAGGATCGAATAGCTACATCAGAAATGTCAAAGGGCTTAAGGCATACTCAAAAGTCTAACTAAATCTATTTGGTTAGCTCAGCCTTTTTAGTATTGCAGATTTACTCTGCGACCTGCACTTTCTTTTGCAGAACCCTTTAACCCTTTAAAAACTAGCTAGAAAAAAGAGTAAGCGCGCATCTCTGGCAGGATTTGCAAAGTTTATGCGCGAAAGTGGCGGGCCTTTAGCCACAGGCCATCGAGCATGCAAATCCCTTCGGTTCTTTCCTACTCCGCTTCAGTAGCCCGGGACCTCGGAATCTCAGGAGACCCTGAAAGAGTGAGAGTGAAAGTCAAGTGCCTCTTGGCGACGCGCTCTCCCTTAAACAAGCGTGCGAGCGAGCGAGAGGGCAACGGGGGCAGGGGGCGGGGGAAAGGGACGGATGATCCAGTCGGGGCGGAGTGGTAAAAAAATGCATGGGCAATTTGCATATAGCATGTACAGCGATCGGGACTGGATCGTGACTTCGGGCAGCCCTTGAGAGGCAGGGTCCTTGGGCTCGTTAATTAAGCGTAAAATCGTCGCACACGAAATGCTGAAAATTCAAATTGAATTTGAGTGGTTTTCGTGTAGTTCTTTATCCATTTGTTTTTTCTTGTTCTTTTCCTTTTTTCTTTGCTGTCCTTTAAAAACCGCAGAAAATTCGAGGATTATGGTAATTTTGTTCAGAAAATTACAAGCGAAGACAAATCGGGATACGCCTTGTTTGTCAGGATGCTCGTTAAATCATATTAATCAACATGCCGATGATATCCCTTCTTTGCTTTGAAAACTCTCTCAAAATCCCATTTAATCCTTTTGTGCGGCTATTCAAACAGCGATAACTCAGCGCCACAAAAAGGATTCGACGCAAGCAGGACATAACGAGGGCAAATCGTAAGAAAACTAGGTAAAAAGTAAGCAAAAGGAAAGGATTTCGCAAAAGAAAAACGCAGGAACAGAGTTGAAAAGTTGAGAAATTGAGAAATTCGCCATTCGGTGGATGGAACGAGGCAATCAATTAACTACCCGGCACCCTTTCTCTCCCAATCGACAGGACAAAGGCCGATCGAAAGATAGTCACAAAGAAAACCTACAAAACCAAACAACTTTCACCGCAAAAAAAAACGAAAGGATAACGTGCGAAACATACGATCCCCGTTAGCGGAGATCTTTGAGCGATCGAAAGATCGCAAATAAAGAGATTAGTAGGGGACCAGAGCCCATTGAGGGAAAGTAACATATATATTCGAAACGAGATCAGATCACCAGATAGCGCCCAGCAGCCTTGGTCACGGACACTTTGAGTGATCCAAGTCCAGAAAATGACGAGCTCGGATCACTTGAGCCTCACTTAGGATCGCTGGTCGGTCATCACTTGAAGATCACTCAGGGATCTCGATGATCACTTCATCTACAGCTGGCCAAGAGCCACATATGTGGGCAGTTTTCTTTGATCTTGTCATCAGATTATTGGTTCCATATTTCATATTCATATTCATATTCCTTGGCTGCGGCTATGTTGTAAGGACAGACGATGCTCTTAACTTAACTTTACATAGGAAGTGGTGTGACTCCATCAATCTTCAAAAATATATAATAACTGATATATATATCATATAATAATCAATTAGTAGCAGTATTTTGACTAAATAACAGCCAACGAGGAACCTTTTAGAAACTTGATAATTTGATAATGAACATACTTACTTCACCTGAACTTTCCCCCTGCTGGGTGAACAACTGACGCTTTGCCCAGGACTTTTCCCAGAGTATGTAACGTTTTTCTAATGCTTCATTCCGGAAGTGGCGAACATTTTCAATTAAAGCCGCCCAAGAATATAAATTGCATTTGCGGCCGCTAAAGAGCCGCAATTAATACTGATACCAAACAACGACAAGTGGCTAAAATGACGAGGAGCTGTCGGCCAGGAAGTTGCACTGGGCAGGGCTAATTAGCCTGGCCAACCTGGGCTTCCTTCTTTCCTTCTTTTTTTCAGTTTTTCAGTTTTCCAGCCTGTTGCTGTTCTAAACGTCCATTCAAATGAGGGGGAGAAAAGGAAGCGGACTTCCTTGAGGGGAATGAAAGCAAGTTTAATAACCAAGCGCTGGCCGATAGACATCTAGATGTCATTTTCGTGTGGTGGCGCTGTGGATGAGTGGATTGGATTGGGGTAGGGGATCTCCGGCCAGGACAGGCAACTGTGGGAAAGGATGAAACTAGCCAACAGAGTGATGAAATAAAATCATAATACCTCTGTTTTTTTTTCAGGAAGTTGAACTAAGTCTAAGAACTATTTCAGAGAGATTTGTTCCTAACTAAGAAGAATCTTATGAAGCTTATCAAACTCTCAAGTTTCCTGCCCAAGTTCCTGAGGATCGAAAGATACTTTGTAGCCAAAGACATCTCTGTCTGGAGATTCCCTTTGTTACAGAGAGTACTCGTAGGCCACACAAAGAGAGAGAGAGAGAGAGAGCGATGGAGAGAGCGAATGTCCTTCTGCCCGCTGGGGTGCCTCTTGCGCAACAACCCCTAACCCCGTAACCCCTAGCCATTAACCCCTGAGCGCCGAGCGGGTATAAAACGCAGCCCGCTCCCCGTACCGCTTCAGTTTGTCAGCGAGAGCGGTCGAGAGCAGAAGACTAGCAGAGTCTAGAGATATATCTTTTTTTTTGTGCACCAGAATCCGAATCATACAAAATGCTTAAGTGGACGGCATCGGGGCAGCGCCTGAACGAGATTCCCATGCAGGATCAGGATCCCAACAACACCCAACGGAGGCGACTTCAAAGGAGGCAGAGACGTCAGAGAAGGGCCACGATAGCCAACAAAGAGAATGTGCCCGATACAGTGGGCTATACCTCCACTCCAGTGCCCATTTCCCGGCTGCTTAACAGCCCCTTGGTTTTGGCTCCTCTGAGCGATATTCGAAATGTCACCCCGGAGCCGGTGGTCCGGAATCAGGCTCCCCAAAGGGTCCAGAGTGTCAGATATGCCACCACCTTGCCACGTTTCGCCGAGGATTACTCGCCCAATGGTCTGCCAAGTGGCCAGCATCTGGCCCTGCGGGGTCTGCCTCCCTTGGATCCTTTTCTGGAACAACCACGCTATATAGTCGGCTCGGGTGCTGGAATAATTCAGCTGAAGCAGCGCAAGTTGGACGATGAGTTTGCGGCCACGATGGAGCCTGAAGTCCAGGAGCCACCCACCAAGATGGGAGCTCGTCCCAGTACTCCGCAGCCCGCTTCCACCCAAATGGGTGATCAGACATTGGATCGCCTCATAGATGCCATATTGGACTCCGCTTGCAAGGCAGACGACAGCAGCAAGAAGAAGACCAGGAGGTCCACCTTCAATCTACGTCGACGAACCTTGATGAAACAGCAACTGGAGTCGAATTGCCCTCAAGAGGTCCTGTCGCCATCCTACGCACCGGGAGATGACCCAGCTGCCGATCTAAGCTTTGGCCTGGTGCCTCTGCCCATGCACCATCTGATGGCAACTCCAGAGCCGGCCTCTCCCTTGACCAAAATACCGCACAACGTGCTCATTCAACTGGCAACTCCTGTGGTTCCAAAGCCTGCAACCTGCGACAATACCTTCTGCATGGAGACACCAGTAAAGGCCCTGAAGAGGGGCCGCAAGGAGATCATCGCCAAGGAGTCACCCATTAAACGATATAAGGTCGACGAGCGCAACTACTTCGAGGTGGGATTGGCCCTGCCTTCATCTATCTATGTATAAAGAGAGGTCCTTCGAAAAGAAACCTGAAGAAAGCCACGAGGAAAAGAAGAAACGAAAGAAAGAGAGCGAGCAACGCTGACAAACGGGGGGAAAACGCTTAACTATGACGCTTAACTAGTTCCTAAGTCCTTAACTAAGCAACATCACAATTTTGTAAATAATTTCTTAGACTAATTTGTAAATTTTAATAACCTTTTTTTTTGATACTGCTGTTATGTAGTTTTTGAAAACACAACTTTTTTTTCCATTATTTAATTTTAAACAAATATTTATTAATATTTTAAGCCAACATTTTTTTCAAAATATATGCAGTAAAATCAAAAGCTATGAAGTGAATTTCTTATTTTTAGCAAAAGGAATGGTTTTTGCTATGTCTTGTTGTGGTTTAGCTCTTGGGTGGGCACTTTTAATATATATTTAAAAGATATTTTATAAAAGATTTTTGTAAATATTAAATCTTTGGCCAAAAAAGATTATTAAAGATATAAAAAACCATTCTATCCCATGAAACCATTCATTATAGAACTCCACTAACTAACTAACTTTTTGCTTGAAAGTATTCATATACGAGCTTGATCATCTGTAGGAAAGACGATAAAATATTATGGTAATAGAAATTCGTTCAATAACGTGAAACATCTGCGGTCACCATCGTCATCCTCGTAAGATCCTAGCTCGTGCCGATTGCATTTTGACCTGCGTAAGACATATATTTATGCAGTTGCTTGACCAAGCGATTTGCTTTGCTTTTTCAGGCGACCAAAACAAACAACGCCGATGCCGATACAGGTTGGAAATTGAGAATTATTTAATGCCTGACAGGTACAACGACACGCCCCCGGATCCAGGAGGAAAAGAAGGAAAGAAGCAGTCGAAGTCAAAGGCAGATACACAGGCAACAGCTGGGTATCTCTCTTGTTTCCAGGGATATGGCTGGAAAAACAGAGGATGGTCTAGAGGTTGGCATGGACTAAGGATCTCAGCCTTATCCACATCCTCACCTGTGCTGCTCAAATGGCAATATTCACATCGAATTTGGCTGTTTAATGTGATATGTAAGAAATATTATATACATACATATGGTATATCATAAATGAAATCCTTTTTAAAGTTATAATTTCAAGCAAGCTGCCAGATCATCCCCCGTTTTCAGCTTTTGTCTGTCGCTCTTGCAGCTTAAATTAATCCTACCTAGAATCGTTTTGCACATATTAAAGTCCTATTAGTTATCTTTCTATAAGCTTGCAAAGAGAGAGACACCCCCTGTGACATATTCACTTTTGAAAGTTCAACTCATTTTTTAGTTATGGTTAATACTAAACTGAGTCCTTTCAAAATCTAGCTATTTCCCACTGTCAGTCTGTCTCTGATCATCTCTGATCTTAGGGCACATGACACTTGTTAACACTTTGACGCCCTCGCACACACTCTTTTGGCACTGTAATTCGATTTGAGTGCGGTGTAGGTTCATCTATACCTTTCTCATTGGAAAGGTTTTCTGACTGCTGCGGAAGGAACCCGCCTAATCCCTCGATCCTGCAACCTGTCATCGCATCGCACATTTCTGTGGGCTTGTCCCTAATTTGTAGGCCATTTAGTCTGCGATGCGATAGATAATTGAATTATTTTTATTGTTCACATTGGGCTGTTCGCTGTTCCCTGTTCGCTGTTGGCTGGTTCTGGGTAACCGGTTATATGCCCTGCTGGGTGCACTTGCTCCGCTCGACGTGACCAGCTGTGCTCACCCGCATCGTTAGACCAATTTCTAATATCGTCGTCTTTGGTCACACCCCTTTGTTTCACGGTCTAACCCTTTTCTTTAGCCTGAACTTGGCTTAAAGACGCAACGAATTTACATTTCTTGACTCGTTTCCGTCCTCGCCTCTTTCGTCTCTAACTTCCTTTGGGTTGCGTGTCACTTGGTAAATCGATAAAAATTTAATTAATTGCTTGTAAAAGTGATAAAAAACAAATGCTCATCGAAAGGGGGGAAGTGCCGATGGTTGAGCATCAGTTATGGGGGCTCCTGTGTCGCTAAGAGGGTGTGGAAACACTGGTCACAGCTGACAGATCACCGATAAAGGGTTAATGTTCAGCTACTTTAGACCAACAAGTTTTTAGGGAAGATGGCTCTGACCTTTAATATCACATGATTTTGGGCGTTTCAAAGGTACTTTAAGTACGAAAAAGTTAAACTTTATAACAAATTCATATCCCTAACCTCTGGTGTAAAAGTAACCCAATTATCTAGGAGACTGGAATACATCGAACTTCCTCCTTTACACTTACTAAATAAGAACGACTATAAAACCCGATTTCCTTTGGTCTCAGTCTCAGCTCCTCCACCTCCTTACATTTTTTGCACTCCTTCATTATGCAGTTAGTGAATCAACAGCTGGCCGCAGAAAAAAGGAAGTGCTGCGGCTGAAAGGGATTCTTAGTTCTTAATTCGAAATTCAGGATTCTGGATCGAGAGACCTCGGCTCTCGGGGGCAGGAACAGATTTCGCCAGATGCCGATGCATTCGCGGATTTTCGTACTCGTTTTTCGTTGTTGATTGACAAACAAGACGCTGCCAGCGCCGCGGGCGAATTGGGTTTTCAAGGAACCTTTTCTGCGCCCTTAACCCCCTAAACGCCCCTGCCTCGGAGTCACCGTGCCAACGAATTTTCGCACTGGCCCCGGGGCAAGAAACTTTCTTTTACGAAAGGCAAGCTGCAAGCTGACTCTCCCCAAAACGAAAACCACAGAAGGAACAAAACGTAAGGCAGAACCCCCGCTAAAAAGCTGGTAAGCCGGCTTAGAAACCCGGCCACCATCCGCATCCTGGCAGGATACTCCACTCCCGTTCGAGGTCCCGAGGATTCCCAAAAACTGTCAGTGAGTGTGTTCCAATAATTGCCAAATATTATGCAAACAATGGGCATCCAAATTGAAATCCCCGCTCGCCGCGTGTGGCATATATTTAATATTTAAATCCCGGCAAGGGTGGTTGCTGCATAATTATAATACATTTTCCAGCGCGAGCTGCTGCAATCTGTTAATGATAAACAAATTTTCCACTGCAGTCCGTACAACGGCGACGAATAAAAAAAAAAACTGAAACATACAAACAAAAAAAAAAAAAGAAAAAAAGAAAACAGAAACTGAAGCGAAAGGGTTGCAACATTTTGTTGCCGCTGGCTAACAGAAAATACGGAGGATTGCAGCGGCAGTGAAATGAATTTTTGCAAGCCCGCTAATTAGCTTAGCGATCGGAATCGCATCGGATCGGATCGGGTGAAGTGGGCAATTCGCAAAGTGTGAAAGTCAAAAGTCCGCTGCACGGTGAGAAATTAAACTAATTTCTGGTTAAATACTAGAAACTAAATGCTTTGGGGAAGGCAAATCTCACACTTCTAGGGATATCAGGCTTATCGTTTGGGTAAGTAAGCCTTACCTTTCTGAGGAAGTTTAAGTAAAGAAAGTTCTTCCATTGCATATTGATTAAAAAGAGGTGAATAATATAACATAACTTTAAATATGACTCCTATTCTTAACTCCTTGTAGATCCTATATCAGTTCAAAGGTTTTCCAACATTTTCTGGCCGTGTAATGATGAGTGGGCAGAATACAAAATGCAGAATGAGCGATCGGCGGATGACGGCGCAGTTCCGGCGGCTCGGAGTGACAGTTGGCCGTGTGCTATATGCTATATGCCATATGCGACATATGCGATATAGGAGTATTTTTGTGTGCCACGTGCCATGTGCCCCGTCTGTTGCCGCAGGTCAAAAGGCACACAAGTCATGCAAATTTGCAGGCAACTAATGATGCAACTTGAAGCTTTTTGGGCCGGAGCATCAAGCCACCCCATGTAAAATGGTAATGGAAATAATAATGGTTACAATGCATCTGCGATGTTGCAATGTTGCAATGTTGCTGGTGGCACATTGCAAGTTGCTCGTTGCTCGTTGCCCGTTGCCCGTCGCTCGTTGCACGCTCCACGAAAAGGGGGTGACTTGTACGGGCGACAAAACAATAAAAATGAATATAAAAAATGGGATTGCGAACGAAACGCTTCCGGGCGATTACACGCGTGCCGTCGTCGTCCCTCTTCTATTTGGGTGAAAATTTACATTTTTTCCAGTGGCTGTTGCTGTTCCTCGCTTATGAAAAACAAATATGAGCGAGTTTTCGAGTTGAGCTGAGTCGAGTGGAGGGAAATTCGGGAAACTGCCCTGTGTGTTTGTTGTTTCACGAGCAGTGAAGTGGACAAAGAGCGGGGAGCTTAAACGTTTTGTAAATCGCTGACATTTGCCTGTCAGTTTGTCAAAAAAAGAAATGTACATCAAAAAAGGGGAGGGGGCGTGGCCGAGCGACACATTTTTTAACGGTCCTTCGTCCTGGTTTCCATCCCGCAACTGGTCCTGATTGACATGATTCGCACTTGACTTGCTGCGCAGGCGCGCATTAGGTGAAAGCAGGGAAAAAGCAGAGCAAAGCCAAAACCCGAAATGCCGAAGTGGGGGTGAAAGGGCGACCGGAATGAGAATCTCGAAACCGGGCCCTGCCAACAGGATCATCATTCCTCTGAGTCCCGCTAATCGCCTAATGAAGCCAAAGCACTTTTATTTATTTATTCATTTTTTTCGCTTTACTTCTTTGCCATCACATTCGGCTCTCGCCTGCACAGTGGGCAGAGAACGCAACATTTTACGGCCAATCTGAAGTGTTGTTTTATAAAATAATAATTTAATTTTTATAAAATAATAAGTATAAATATATTATATTAGCAATATATTAGTGATTAAAATATAATTACTAAAGAAGAGTTTAGTTAATAAACTGAAACATAGCCCACTGTGCAGGCCACTCGAGTCCCCTGTTTTCTCACTCTAGCCTTTAGTCTCCCGTTTCCGCACTCTCTTCCCCGCATTCCGAAGGGAGAGGAGGCAGCGAAAGCAACTTTCAGCGTTAAGCTGCGCCGTGGAAAGGGAAGGCGAATAGTGAAATAGTGAGTGAGAGAGGGGTGGGTAATGCAGATTTCTATCTGATGGGCAAACAAAAACCGCAGTGGGTGCCGAGTGGTGCGGAGTACACCACCACCACTGCCACCACCACCCCGGAAAAGTGGGTTTGGTGGCATTTGAATGCGAACGCCGTGCAACGTCATTGGCAAAACAAAGGCCGCCGTCGCTTATGTTAATTTATGTGCTATTAAAAGCGGCGCGGGCACTTAACTCGTCATTGCCCCGGGCCTAATTCCGCCGTATGCTATATGCGATATATCCCTATGATTGGACGCACGTGACCCAACTGGACGTCGAAGGATCGGCCACCGAATAATCGCAGCCAAAATAAAACCAAGCCAAAAAAAAAGCTGTCAACGACTAGTTTTGCCATTTAACTTGCCCAGCGACGTGTGCCTCCGATTTATTGAGAGGTTTTAATAGAGAGTCAGTCTGTGAATTAGCTGAGTTTAAATTAATGGGGTTATTCCGGGAATATGCTAAAGTAAACTAGTCTAGAATGCAAAGTTTGTTCTATCCAAATATCCCTCCAAAAATGTTAGTTGTAAGCCCATAATTAAGTCAATAATGGTCCAAATATAGACTGCCATAGCTCGTTGAGCTTGTTTTTTAACTTCTAGTAAATCTGCATTCACAGTTTGAGAAGTCAAATTTGGGCAAATTTTTAAAAATGTTGATGATGGTGCCCCTTATCAAATATGCTTAATTTGGACCAAAATTGATTTTTCGAAAACCATTGCAAAATCATCACTCGCCCCAACGAAATCAGAACAATACTGGTAGAAGAAGGTAATGGGGTTTTACAGTTTTGGTTGTTAGCTGCATAAAACAGTCACCGTTTTAGCCGTGCGCCTTGTGTTGACAAAGGGAGAGCTAAGAAACGGCAACCAATCCGAAATCTATACTGTCAAAAGGCGTATTCAAGATTTTGGCCACAAAAAAATCAGTTTTTTTGCTATAGCACAGCCAAAAATGGTCCAAATAGGGAATATAATACCTCGTAGGACTCGTAATTTGATTGCTATGATTCCCAATTAATATGCATTAAAATCTGGAAAACTTAATTTTTGGGCATTTTTGAAAATTTTGATGATGGTACCCCTTATCGAAAATGCGAAATTTGGGCCAAAATTGATTTTCCCAAAATCGAAAAACGAGTGATAGGGGTGGTAAGTGTTGGTCGTTAGCAGCACAAAACAGTCGTTCTTTTGGCTGTGCGACTTGTTTTGGCCGAGCTAGAGCTGAAAACCCGAAAATAATATTGCAAATTTCTGTTAAAAATTGGTTTCCTGATTATTTAGCAATTAAAACACAGCTCGCACCAAAGAATCATAGCAATAATGATAAAAGAAAGTATAGGGGTTTAAAGTTTCGGCTCTTAGCTGCATAAAACAGTCATTGGTTTAGACATGCGGCTTGTTTTAACAAAGTCAGAGCTAAGAAACGGCAAGGAATCCGGTATTTTTGCTGACAAAAGACAAAATATCAGAGTCTCTGTTTTTGCTGTGCGAATTAGTTTGACTAAGTTAGAACTTAAAAAGAACACAAAAATAAAGAGATTTGTTGTTAAAGTTTGTTTTTTTTCCCAATCTTTTGGCATTTCCCCGACACCTCTGAATATGTGCCAAAACCCATTCGTTAGCCGTTAATGAGGAATCGGGATTGATTTAGCCACCATGACAAATTAAACTGCGTTCGCCTAATGAGGTGCCAAGGGTTTTCCCGGGGAAAGCGGCAAAAAGCAATGATGAAAAATGCTGAAAAGCCACGCACAAAAGGGCGCAACAAAATGATTCTTCTTACATTGGAAATTAAAAAAGAAACAAAACCAACAGCACAAAAAGTGTCGAAAAATGCACAAAAACGGGAGGTATTTTTGGGTGTGTGAATCGATCGGACAAACCCCTTGCTAAACTTGCCTTTGTTGAGGGTTTGTTTTTCCTTTCTTCGCTAGACAAACAAAGCATTTTCCCATTTTTTGGGTGCATTTTTTGTGGATTCGCACAAAGAAGGCGAAAAGTGGCAAATGAAGCGTTGATAAAACGCTCAAGTCACGTTTGTTTTTTCCTTCTTTTTCTTTCGCAAGACGGCGCCCGAGTTGCGGAGAAATTTGATCATAGATCATCGTGTCCTATATCTATAACCCATCCATCTGATCCCAAGGAGACGAGAAAGCAGCTGTGGGACTCAGATCATTTGCTAATTGCTGTCAAAAGTTCTCATGTAACGAATGTTCAAGGCGAATTTATTTATGCGAATTTAATGAGAGTTTTTGTGGCCAGATCAGACAAAGAGGAAATTCCTTACAAAATTAAAGGTTTTCCCCGCAGAAAAGTTCTACTATCCTTTTTTTTTCTTTACTATCCTTTATGGTAGTATCTTTATAATACAGACTTTTAATCTATATCACACTACTACAGCCTCTGCATAACATTAGATCGACCAACAAATTGCAATGGATTGGATTGAACAATCGATTAATAAGCAATTATTTGCTGCTTTGGTCATCGGCCTCCAATTTTTCGCCCTGATCCATAGATCATCTCCGCTGGACAGCAGCTGCTGGCGCTGTTGATTATATATAGGGCGTTCTCTGTACAGGCCTAATTGCACTGAGTGGACAGACAACGCCCAACTTTTGCGTTTCGGGTTTAGGTTTTACCCGCTATCGGTGCTAATCTAAAACGTTTTCCCCTGTATTTTCCTTTCTCTATTTTTTTTTTTTTTTCGGTGCGAGTGTGTGGGCATTCAACAAAACAAACGCTGACCACGTGTCCTTGGCCAAATGGGAGCGGGCTAGTGTAGGGGGAGGGGTGGTTTAAGGACATGCTGGTAGAGTGACCGCAACAATGGTCGCGTTTAATTACAGTTATTGTCGCACCCTTCGGCTCGCATTTGCATTTGCATTTCCATTTCCATAGCTAAAGTACCACCTTCCACCTTCGGCACGTGTGGCGCACTGAGCAAAATAATTTGAAGTCACATTGCCTTGCCTTGAAGATTAATTACAAACAACATTTATGGCCCCCTTTTATGTGAAAAATGTCTGTGAAGTTCTCATATTTATTCCTACCCACAAGTCTTTCTTTCTGTGCACTGGACAGTTGAGCTCTCAAGGAGCTGCAGCCGCGACAATTGCGCATTCTTCGGAAAGTTCAGAACGTGTAACCGTTTTCCTTTTAATTTCCCGGCGCTCAGCCAGGAATGAAATTTATGTAAATTAAATTAAAACCCAGCGCTATGAAGTTCAGACCAACAAGCGGAACGACATATGGCCAAAATGCCGAGCAATTGTGGATGAGCTAGAGGAGCATAAATTTCAAGCAGCGTCGCCTGTCAGCGCCCACAACCCAGCAGTGTCTTAGCTCCAAGGACTTCTAGCACCCCGTTCCTGTCTTCATGCTTATGGGCACATAGCTTGAACCCTTTTGGTAACCAACTAGGCGACACTTAAGATAAGGATCAGAGGCCAGCCAGCGACCAACTGGCACGCCCTTCGCAGCAAGACAGCTTTGACAGCCCAAAGCGGTCTGGGTAATTCGATTCGAACTTCAGTGATCTGCTAGTTAAGATCTTTCTTAGGATCTACCTTAACTGGGCTTCTTAAAATTCAAACGATCTTGTTAAGAGTGGTAAAAGGTTTGAAAAATATCAAGATTATTTACAGGACAATTCTACTATGCTAAAATTTAAACCCATTAACAAATTGCGGGCTGTTTGGTTATAGATATAAATTAGTTTCACTTCAATTTGACAAGCTCCTTCGTAATCGCCTTAAACTGAACTCTGAAAAGGCTTACATCTTCACAAAACGATCATCATTAGGAAACTGGCATGCGACTGGCGTCTTTAAGAAACCACAACAAATTAGAGTGATCGTAAAACCCTTTTTCATTCACAGAGTTTTTCAGGTTTTTATCTTCGATCATTGAGAGCACATCCAGCAGCGCGGATGGTTGGCACCTACAACCTATAACCATGGGAGAATCCTTTTCGTCATGAATATATTACTAAGGCCATAACTTTGCCAACGCATCATCGCATCTGATCGACATTTATGGCGCATAAATTTCGACTCACTTTCTACTTTCTACTGTCTCCCTGCCCTCGTCATATTTCCCTGCGATTCCTGGCCAGGCCAATTAAGTGCATCGAATCGGACCCGGGATTCGTCACAGCCAGACATGGATTGCGAAAATTTAAATACGGGAAATGGTGAAATAGTAAAATGCCGAAATAGTGAAAAGGTGACAGGGGACCGGGGGGTTGCTGCTGGCTGCCCCTGAGTGTCATCAAAACAATGTTTGCCAGCTAGTTTATGAGCTGCGCCTCATTTCCCAGCCAATTTTGCATGTTACCTTTCCCAGTTTCGCAAGGCCATGCGTTTTCCCTCTGCCTTTTTTTTCAATTTCACATTAATTTCTCTTCAATGCCCCCCATCCCCGTTTTGGGATCGTAAATCGCTGAGAATCATATGCAAAAAACATTGACCGCAGCGAAATGTCCACAAAAAAGTGGCAAAACTGTCGTAAAATGTGAGACAAGAGTGTTTGCCCAACGTTTTTGGTGGGTTTTCATCGGCGTTTCGTCGGGGGTCATAAAAAACTGAAGGGAAAACCAACAAACCCATTTCCCTGGTCAAGCGCAACGACAGGGGGTCGGTCGTCTGCATCTTTTCGGGTGTCTCCGAGGAATGGGATTACGGATTACTGATCTTTGGCTGATCTCTCCAGCTGAATTTATTCAACGACCAGCGGGATGTCCTTCTTTTCCTGAATGGAATGTGATTAGTGTCCTTTCAGTGGCTGTTTTATTCGTGATCTCGGTCGAGTTTCAAGACCAAGACTAGATATTGCACATCTTGGGTTATGCAAACCACCTATGGGGTCTTGTAGGTCTTTCCTCTGACAAATATTTGATTCCTTATTTATTATGGGAATTCTCTGGGAGTTTGGCCAAGGGAATGGTATAAAAGTTTCAAACTTCTTTCACTTTTAATCAGATTTTTAGAACTCTTACCCTGTAAATATTTCGTTTATGACTCGAATATCCTCAACGTTGACTTTAATAAGCCGAATCAGGAGAGCATTCATAACTCATGGCCTGGTTATGAAAATCGCCGTATGGGGCATAATTTTGCACATTGATTTTCCACTGTCCAACGGCAAAGGACAAAGACAACGGCGAAGGTCCTTGCAAGATGGAAAATTTCATGGCTAATTGGCAGCGTGTCCATTGGTCAGCAGCTGGCAGGACCAAACCATTTCGAGGACCACACCTTGATCTGCTTTAGTTTCTGACTTTGATGGAAGACGGAAATCAGAAATCGGAAATCGGAAAAAGTGATCGAACCCTGACTGATTTGCATTCTCACGATTTGTTTGCTAGCAACGAGCCAAGAGAAAAGAATGCCCCTGCAAATGAAGTAATTTCATGTAAATTACGAGACAGGCGCCCTGCTTTTCAATCACTAAACGAGCCATAAAAAATCCACAAGAAAAACCCCCGACAAAAAACCACACAGAAAACAGAATGGAAATATAGGAAAAAATCACCCATAAGAAGATCTCATTAATCTCCGAGGTATTTACCTTTACATTGGCCTTGGCTTGGGGTGGAGAGGGATCTCAGGGTATGGGCCAGAGGATATGCAAACGCCGCGAGGGTCGAAGAAGTCCACAACAACAATGATCGCATCTAATAAATTTCCCTTTGATTTCCTATTAAAATCTGTTTGTTCTTGTGGTCAGCTCGGCGAAAAATTCACGCAACGCTGGGTTTTTCGGAAAGGGTGGGGGAATTTTCGGATCCAATCCCGGCTTATGACAGTTTTCGGCCAGTTTATGAGGACTTCATTAAAACCAATTTAAGATCGCCGCGAGATCGCCGTGGGAAATGCGCCAAATTCGCAGAACTTATGGGTATAGTTCGTCGGATGACTTATGATATAGCAATATAGGAAAAGCAATAGTTATAGAAAGTACACAGTACCCAGTACAGTACAGTACGTGCCGGAAAAGATTAATGATGCAACTGCTCGGAACTGTCAGTAAAAGGTGTTAGTGGCAAGCTGCAGGAGGAACACAGGACAACCGCATCCACGGTGCGCTCAATTTACTAACAAACTTGTCACGCAATGCCACACTGGCCCGGTCATTAATCATTCCAATCAATCCGTCAGGCAGTTGCCGCGATTGTGGTCTGTGTAGATCTGTACGGAGTGTGGGTTCCTACTCTCTGCTGCGGTTTCCACTGCGGTGTGGGTTGTCCTGGCGCTGACCAGGACCTCGACTGACATTCTAATTAGTGCTCGTTGACAGTTCGCCCCGGAAATGGACAGAGATCAGTGTGGAAGCACTCCATTTGAGCGATTCGAGTTCGGGGGTTCAAGTCGATGTGCTTAAGTGAGCCATTAAAACCAGCTTGTAGGTGGCAGATCGACCGAGGAACCGTCGCCATGCTTGATCGATCGATCGACTGTGATGGCCATTCATTAGCCCAGTTGTCAAAGGTGTGTGGGTTCATCTGCAGTCGAAGATTGTTTGCCGATTCTGCCAGATCTTTAACCTCGATGCCAAGGTTTGCCCTTGCATCCACGTGGTTAAGATAATGGCCGAAATGCAGGAATTCAAAGATAACCTTTCTCTAATATCTCTTAAATTCATTTTAAGTTTAAGACTTTCATCCTAAAAAGTTCTCAGAGTCAGTTCTACATCTCAAAGTTAGTTTATTTTCCATCGATAAGAACCCGAATAGCTTATCAAGAACGCCTAAGGAACAGACATTCTTTCGGAATAAAGGCAGACATTTTCAATTAATTTTCGGCTTTACTCTTTTTTTTTTGCCATCTGGGTCTTGGGCCCCACGGCGATCACGGCAGGCTTTGGTAACTGCCAAAATAAGATCTCGCCCAGGATCGCAGGCTGCATTCGCATCCGAGAAATGCGCTTGCACAGAAAATCAGAGCCTGGGGCCTCGTAAATCAGGCTGCCAAATGTCATTCGGCGACTTGACATGCTGCATAACAAGTTTCTCAGTTTTTTTCCTTGGGTTTTTGGCTAAAAAAGTGAGCTGCATTATTTCGAATCAACGTTTTTTATCCGGCGGCTTCGTTCGGTTTTTTTTTTGTGGGCTGCCTGTCAAATTACTTGAGGGCGCCGCGATGTCTGAGAATCCTTTGTGGGTATGAGGACGAAAAGGATGCAACTGCAGACACAAGACACGACGGCCCAAGGATCTGCAGTGCAGACAACTCTTTTTCTCTCGTTTTTTTATTTTGGGTGGATAAACCTTTTTTTCCGTTTCGTAGAACCCTGTGAGAAATGCAAATTTGGCGGTGGAAAAAACAGAAATTTGTTTGGGAATAGGAGTGGAAAAAAGTGCTGCACTAATTTGATTTTTTGAGGAGATGCAGTCTTGAGAAGGGTGCTGCCCACCCCCCAGAGATCTGTGCTCCTGGCAACAGCATAGCCAGCAGGATCACTAAGGACCGCTCAGTAGTAGTCAGTAGTCAGCAGTGGCTGCCATTTTTTGGTCATTTATCAAATTTCAAGCCAAAGCAGATCAGCAGATCAGCACAGCGTGTGCGTGTGTGTGTGTCAGTGTCTGTGTGAAGTGAATATCAAAACAGAACAAGGACATCGGAGTCGCAGTTCTTGCTC
Organism: Drosophila eugracilis; assembly: GCF_018153835.1. Classification (NCBI taxonomy): domain Eukaryota; kingdom Metazoa; phylum Arthropoda; class Insecta; order Diptera; family Drosophilidae; genus Drosophila; species Drosophila eugracilis. Next base: position 2,547,143 of record NW_024573052.1, on the reverse strand, counting down.
TCTTTGCGGAAAAGTCCTTTTTCGGGGCGCGTCCTGTCGGCCTGTCAATCAAAAGTCTTCTTCGATTTTTCCCAGATCCCTTCTCTATATATCTATCTCTCTCGCTCTCTTTTCTTTATATATGAATATTTCCCAACATTCCCACATTTGCATTTTAGTTGGCCTTACTTAGGCATGCAAATTTCAAGCAAATCCCTGAAATCCGCAATATTTATCGCTTACATGCCGAAATCAAGTTTCGCACAAATTAGGCAAATTTCGGGCCACCCATATATGTCAAGGGGTTTAGGTTGGTGTCAACCCAAAAGGCTAATGCCTAATGCATTCGCAATTAGTTTGCCAAACCCTCGACTCTATCGGGATTCAAATTGAATTTATAATCGATTTAGATCATTTTTTTTTTTTTTTGCAAAACTGCCAACACACACAAATGTCAAATCCACCCCGGGACCGCCACGATGTAACCCTTCTAACCTTCCATCAACCGGAGATATGTCTGTTGTTGTTGCTAATTTCGATTCTAATGAAGCGCGAATTACGAAAACATGGAAATCGTATCAATTACAGAGACAAAGATCAGCCTCAAAATCTGCCCTTTGAATCTCAGCCAGCGGCCATGAAAAGCGCAAGCATGGGTTGAGTTTTCCATGGGGGTTAAGCGAAAGTCCTTTGAAAGGAAACTCCGATCGATTGGAGGTGGGCTAAATCAAACAATATAAATATATAAATAATATAGAAGATCCTTTAACTGGCGAAACTTGAAAACCTTGAACCCATCAAGAAGACAAAACACTTCGTTTGATGGCTCATTAAGTATTCTTTCAGCCAACTTCCTATGAGTCAAGAACTTTCCATCGATACAATGACATAACAGATCCACAGCTGTCCGACTTTTGACTGAAGGACTTGTGGGATTCAAGCGGTCTCAGCGGGATTGGGCAACCGTTTTCTGAAGTACTCTTAACCGACTCCGTTTTCCACGAAAACCCGACCAACCGAACTCCCCCGCAATCCTCAAGGAATACGCAATGAGAATTGCATTGCCATTACGATCGTATTGAATTCTGTTTTGGGTCGGGAAAAGTTGATGGGAGCTCGTAAAATGCCAAGATCGACAGCGGACGTCACATAAACATAGCCAACCGGCTGCTAATATAGGGCACGAGTCCTAAAATCCTACAAGGACCCTTGGTTCCAGGATCCTAGCATCTGGGCAAATATTTGCCGAAGCTTCGGCTCGTAAATTGCCGCCTACACACAATGGGAATTTTTGGGACCAAGTACAAATCAAAGTGAAAGTAATGACCGATACCCCTGGACAGAGACATTAGGCTACTGTTTTTGTAGTCCCGAAGATCTTGGCTTCTGCTCCTGCCGTTTCCCGTTGGCAATTGTTCCACATTTTGGACAACACACGAGACAAATCTGGGCTAAGACACCTTGCGACGTCGCCGTGTGGGTTTCCTTTCTTTTCCCACTTTTTATTTTTACTGGTTCCTCGCCAGCTGTCCGTAGACCAGATCATTGTTAACAATATAGGCACATATACGAGTATATATGGGCAGAGGCAAAAAGCAAAGTCTGGCCAAACAACACAAAGGATCCATTCGACCAGGATTTACCTGCTTAGCAGAGCGACTCTATTCTTTCACCGGAAGAGCGAAGAGAGAAAGGAGCGAAGGGAGGTTCAACAGGAGGTTTTTTCTGGTTTTTAAGCGATTGCTCTTACCTTTCACTCAGCGCCTCCTGTCGGATGGTGGCTGAAACTCCGATCAGCTGAAGTCCTGAGATATAAGGAGAAATCCCTTTGGATAGAGCTCTCTAATCTGCTTGTTTCTCCCACGGGCTATATATAATAATTTTTAGTTCTAGTTGTTACCAAATGTAAACCTATATTTACAATTATCTAGACTGCTTATCTCTCATTTAACACAGTAATAAATCACACTATCGCGACACCCAAACTTGTTCACTTCACTTTCATTACTAATCGCTGGTTGCCTACTCTTCTTCAAATCCCTCTTGAATTCATTATCTTTTGCTTCCCCTTTACATACGTAAACATTACAACTTTCTCACCTAGTCCCCACTCGGCTCCCTAAAATAACTGGGGAATAGAGTAAATATACAATAACAAATAGTCATTCATTGATAGCTTCTCATATTCCTTATCTGATATTCTTTTCAGTTTCGTTGTTCCCACAGCCGAGATTCCGTTAGTCTGCCCACAACATCAATGCCAAAGAGAGTTTTGAACCACGTTTGCTATCACTACGCTCTCTTTGAACCGCTCTCTGGTGGTTGATTTTCCAATTTGTTTAACTTCGTGCGACCTTCGTGTCACTTCGGTCTTCGTACTTCTGCCAGAGCCTATGCCGAAGCGTACTCCTGGGCCGATCATCATTTCCGTTTCTGACCTCGTGCGAAGCAGACACGTGAACTGTAACTACGAAAACATAAAAATACCTTTGGCTGAATAACTATTTCGATTTTTTTTTGTGTGCAAAAGTTATTCTAAAAATTATTTGTGTTTGGACAAACTTGCAAAGATAACTTTCCCAGACCTAAGCAGTGCTGTAAATCAAGGTGTACTGTAGCGTAAGCCGAGTTGCAGTTCTTCAGGCGACCTAGTCGCAAGCAGATCAAGTTACCAGGTAAGTCCATACCCTACAACAAGTCATACAATACGGGCCTAGCAAAATGATCGATCCGCGTTCATCTAGGTCGATCGGTCGATAGATTGCTTGATAAGCTCGGTTTCCGAAACGCCGGCACAGCTGGAAGAAAAACAATCACAATCGCACCCATGAGGTAGCCGTGTTTGTCTTTGCTCTAGCTCTAATTTTAATTTAGCCAAAAGAAGGGAAGAAGAAGGGACGTAAGTCCCTAACCCCTAGAGACAGAGATCCAGATCCAGATCTCGGGGCCCACAAGCAAAAAAGGGGTGGTGCGTCCTCTAATACATTTAATTTGTTGCTGTGTGTTTTTTTCCCCTCAACTTCTTCTTTCTTATTTTTTTTTTTTTTTTTGTGCCACCCCAAGCTAATCCGCCGGGCACAAGTCACACACACACACATTCTTCGAAAGATCTTGGGCTGGAAAGAAAATATTTTTTTTGCTCGCCTTTACCGGCTGCCTTTCCTCGTGCAATTTCGCCCGGCTTTTCATCTTATTCTGGGGCTGGGGTGACGTTTATGGATTACACGAAAACCCATTTCCTATCTCACTCGCCGTGAGAGACAAAGGCCAGGATCTCTGGGAGGATTGCTTGAGGTCCCTTTCGGCTTTGCCGATTGCCGGTTGCCGCATTTTTGCAAAATGGCATCATTATGCTGGGGCGTAATTGTTGCACACACACATGCACATACATAGACAGATAAAAAGGATCGCAGACCATAAAGCATCCTTAAAAGACTCCTTGCCCAAAAGAACCCGCTCAATTTTATGGTTGGCAACCGCAGCGCAGAAATCTGTTAGGGAAATTAGCATAAGTTTAATTTCAATTTAAATGCAAACCTGAAATTCGCAAGGACAGCGAACCAAATGGAGGACCTGGCGAGGAACTCGTTTGCCGCAAAAACAATTTGCAAATTTCCTGCTTTGTCCTGTCTTGCACTTTGTTTGCCAGTGTGCCTCCTTCATTTGTTGCCTTTGCCTTACTGCCTCGTCGAAATTGTCTGGAAGAGTTCCCAAAAAAACCAAAGGACGGCAAAAACAGAAGAATGGGAATACAACCGAAACCAGATCGGAACCCGTCGCTCTGATCCCCTTGTTTGGCAGCCAGCTGCCAAGGACCAAGGCCCTAACCGAGCCTAACCGAACCGACCCGATTTGCCAACAAGATCCGGGAAATCATCCAGAAAAATCTATTCTATTTTTGCAGCAATCTGCCAAGAAATGTTCAGGATAAGGGCCAACATGCCAAGGAATTTGTAGAAATTAAATTACAGTTTTTAATCTGAATCGATTAAATAGATAATCAGGCTCTCTATATATCTCAATGATGGAGAATATTGACACGATTTTCTTAAACCTTTCCTAGATTTCCCTGTTTAATAATATATTTTGTTATTACTTTTTGATTTTTGCCAGTAGGGACATGCCAACCATGACACGGATGCATCGCCACTCCAGTTCCAGTGCCGTGGTAGAGGAGTCACGCAGTCGGCGGCGTGGAGTGGGCGTGGTGCAAGCAGCGGGAGACGCCAACAAGGAGAACTTTGGGGTGCACTTTATGAGCAGTCCCTTCGGCAATGCCAGTTTGATTGCCCTGCAGGATCTGAGCAATGTTCATGGAAAGAGTCCGCAGCGCAGGAGTTTCAGTGAAGGAAGTGGACCTAGGCAGGCTACGCCACAATTGGCGGCCCTGCGCTGTTTGCCACGCACCAACGGCGGAGCATTGGGAGCAGTTGCTCTCGAGGATTCGCAGCTATCGTCATCGCGAATGGGTGATACCACTTTGGATCGCATGCTGGATGCCATAATAGAATCGGCTAGGAAGGAAGTCAGGTGCACAAAACCATTGGCTACCACTGTTAATGGTTCTAGTGCCGCCACCACAACGGCCACCATTCTGGCGGATAACGGGGAGTGGAGCGAGACCAGCGTCCACGAAATGGAGGTGCGTACTCCCACCCACTTAAAGCGCCAGCGGGTGGTGCGGCGTAAGAACCCACACAAAACCTCCACCCAAACGCAGGCCCATCAAGTCAAGAAGGAGCAACTGCAGCTGATTCCCAGCACCAAACGCTGTCTGAGTTTCTCATCCAGTTCCGCATCGAGTGATTTGGATGACGATGAGCAGCAGGTGGCCAAGAGAAGTTCGCTGGCCTCCCCTGCGACCACTCCCCCGTCCCACAGTAGCAGCACCTCCCACAGCAGTGACAGTAACAGTAACAGTGGTGCTGACTTGGAATCAAGACAGCGGGGCAGCATCGATGTGAGCCTTTCATATAATGCCAAGGAGCAGCAACTCAATGTACATGGTGAGTTCCAAAGGTCCCAACCCGATATACATTCCCTTAAAAGGGATAAGATTTATAAAGACAGCTTTGATTATGATTCCTAGAAGGCAGCTTTAAAGACCTTTTAAATGTAAGAAAAGCTTTTCAGCCAGTCGGGCATATCTTTTACCTTTCACCTTTAAGCAAATAGAATTTATTATAGCCAATGAATTTAAGTCCTTGGGCAGGAGTAAGCCATCAAAGTAGGAAACAGTAGCCAAGGGCACAAAATATATATCTTGCAGACGCAACTCAATTTCGCTAAATAGGATTATCAGGGGAGTAGCCTGGCAGGGTTTTAAAATCCCTCATCCTGACCCGCATGCCCAAGAGATTCATTACAACCAACTCACCTGTTAATTGCTTTCTCCTTTCTCCACCTCACGCTGTTGCAGTGATTCGTTGTCGGGACTTGCAGCGTTCCCATGGCAGTGGAAATGGCAGCATTAATGCCTACGTCAAGGTGGCTCTGTCCGGAGGCAACCATCCACCCGGCTACAGTGGACACTCCTCCGGTGGAAGCATGAGCTCAGGCTATCAGCGTACTGCCGTCCATCGGCACTCGGGACGTCCGTATTTCGATCAGCGGTTCAACTTCCATGTTTCCAGTGGCGAGGAAACTACGGGCCAGTACCTTCAGTTGGCCGTGTGGCATCGGGATCGCCATTTAAAGTGAGTACGAGTACGGTCGAAAGCCAAGAAAACAACAAGAAAGTAACCCCTAGAAATTAAAGAGTGCACGTTAGGAAATGTATTGATTGTAAAGCTAGGTAAGGACGGTAAGAATCCTCTACAGGATTGCAGGTCCCTTAAAGTTCTCAACAAATGCCAGAAACCTATTTTAGGATATCCTAACTACTATTCAAGCAAATTGCATATAATAATTAATAATTATATCAAGCAATATAGTAATTTAACAGAATCAATAAGGGAAATTCCCTTGGTATCCTGTAAGAAGCTTACAATATTACCAGATACCAGACCCCCCAACTAATATCATGTTTTTGCGCGTGCCATCATCGTTCGCCTCGTCCTGTTGTAAGTCATTCACCCCTAAACGCTTATCGGGGGAAGTGCTGGAAGGGAATGGGATTGGGAGCCCTACTCCACAGACAGGCAAAAGACCAAGTCTGGTTAATTGTGGCGCTCTTCCTGGCCTCGTGGCACCTCCAGTGCCTTTCGCACTCCTAGTGCATTTCCTGCACATAAACAAGCGCTCGGCCCCTGTCCCCTGGATTTTCCAAAATTCCAGCGCTTGCGCAGTGGCTCGGGCACGCGACTTCCAGCGACTTTCCCAGGCTGACCTGCGCTGCTCACAGAGTTTTCCCGAGTTTTCCCAGCTCAGTTCCCGTTACTCAGTCCGAGTGGCAAGCTCGCGTGGAAAGCGACGAAAAACGGCGAACGACTGGCAACGTTCGAAAGCGCAGGAAATCGAGGAAAAGTAGGCCCAAAAAATTATATATCCTTGCGGGCCCTGAAAGGCTGCAATATCACTTTTTGTTTACCTTTTTTTCAAAGTGTCCTTAGTGTTTCGGAATATCCTAGTGCCCAAAGAAATATGCAACAAAAACTTATATAACTGTGTATGTGTGTGTGTGTGTGTATGTAAAGCATGGAAAGTGTAGCATAATTTTGAGCATGCTGCTAAACAAATTGCGAACAGGAAGTGGAAGTTCTGCGCGTACGCGTGTGTGTGCGTGTATGTGTGTGTAGGGCTCTGGAGTATCTGTTTGAGGACTTTTCGCAGCATGCTCGAAATTTAATTAAAATTCAAGGACATTCAGGAGCGGAGCACTCGAGAAATAATAATAAAAATGGTCAAGTGCTAAGTTTAATGCCAAATCGATGCTCGTGCTTAAGGCGATTATGCAATAATCACCAGCTCACGCACACTCACACACCCCCTTCTTGTTTGCCGTTCCTTTCCTTTCCTTTTTTGTTTCTTTGCTGTCAGCAGCTAATTGAAGTGGCCAACTAACTAAATGTACACCCGGGAACCATATCACCTATTCCATTTTCCTGCCTCACACGCACCTGCCTCTATTTGTTGGCCATGCATAATTTACCCTCAACTGAGTTGTGAAAATAGTGTAGGCCAAAAGAGGAACGTTTTAAGTCAATTTACAAAACGACTGGCCTCTGAATAATTTATGCCCAACTTTTCGGCACAAAGCGGAGGAGTGGTACGAGTACGAAAGTCCAACATTTTTAATGCACCTTCCAACTGACAGCTGCGATTGCAATCGCCTCGAAAACAAAAAAGGAAAAACACCAAGAATTATATGAAAGCCCCCGGACCCTGCAAGGAAAATCAATAAAAGTGACCCAAATACGCGCGCCAACTTCAGCTAAAGTGGCCAGTGGAAGAAGCAGCAGACAGAGCCTCAAGCCACTGTCATACCACCCACTGAGCCACCCACCCGTCAAACTGAACCACCCACTGGGCCAGCAACCCCCAACCACCATAGCAAATTGGCCGGGCCAAGCGCATTTCCGGGCCACATGTACGTACTTTGTGGCATGTAGAAATGTGGAATGTGGCAGCAGCTTAGGGCCGCTAATTGATTTATGTCACGTACGACCGGGAAAACTAGGTGCTAGCGGTTGGGGGTTACGAGGGGGCTTCTACGGATTGGATTGGATCAGCTGCGGGCGAGCCACCTTCACTCACTTATAAATAGACAATGTCCGTCAGACGTTGCAACGTGACGCAAACTGACCAAAATCGCTATTCGTATTATCCAAAAGCAGGGGCGAGGGGCCAAGGATTTCGGATTTCGGTGTACAACCAGGCCATAGACCATCTCAAACTCCCATCGCTATAAAATATTCAAAGGACCTCTTGAAACCGAGAAGTTTATTTAGAAAAAGGGTTTGCCATGTTAAGTTGGCCATCAAGAAGAAATGGTTAAGAAGGACACTTAAATAATCTTTTAGTGATAGGGAAAACCCTAAAGAACCAACACAGCTAACTAATTCGTTTACTTCCTTTGCAGACGCAGCGAGTTTCTGGGCTGCACCACCTTTCCACTGAATGAGCTAGTGCATCCGGATTCGGGCATCACGGCAGGATCCTACAAATTGCAGGCACAGGCATGTCCTCCGCCTAACAACCGCAATAGTCAAACAAAAGGCAACGCAGGCCAGGATCGGCAACGGGAAGCGGAAACGGAAGCGGTAGAGAATCGGAACCAGGAACATCAACTAGAGGACTCCCCTGCAGATATGGCAGCCGCCGCCACTGTCACTCCCCAAAAACCAGTAGTCCCTGGATCTGGGTCGGGCTCGAACTCAGCAGCTATGCCCTTGAACGATGAGGTGATCAGCATTAGCATCGATAGCATGGGCAAGGAGGATAGCCTGCTGCCTCAGCAGCCCCAGCAACCCATGAAGTTGAGCAAAAAGGCACTCCACCAGCGAGATGCCGACGAGAATCTGTTTCTGAGATTCCTGGAGCTGGATCCCCCAGCGGATGGCAATGCGAACAACACAACCCAGGCACAAACGACGGGCTCCCAAACTTCGGCTTCGAAAGCCAACGAGAGCAATGCCAATCACCTCAACAATGGGACATCCAGTGGCAGGAGACAGTCCACCATGCCACCTATCGCAGTAGGAGGAGGAGGAGCTGCTCGTCAGCATCAGGGACGAACGCCATTCACCATAACGAAAAGACTAACACGAACGGAGGAGCGGGGCTTTGGATTCTCAATAGTTTGGACCCATCCGCCGAGAGTGGAGAAAATCGAGGCGGGACTTTCGGCCGATCGATGTGGAATTCTGCCCGGCGACTATGTGATCTTTGTGGACAAGCACAATGTGGTCACGATGCCCGAGGCTGATGTTCTGAATTTGATACGATCGCAGGGTTCGTCCTTGACGTTGGAGATATTCAGAAGGTCAGGCGCGGGCGCCACAACAATCACGACGGACTTGGGCCAGAATAATGCCAATATGAGCACCAGATTGAGTGCAGCCGTGGGTTTGGGCAGCGAGGAGCACACGTTGGCCACCACCACCACCGGAACGACCACCGTGATGAGTCTGCAAAGAACCGCCAGTACGAGAATCCAGCCGGTGGGCAACAGTTTGAGCCGACCGGCCACCGCCTGCTCGGGAACCACTTCCTCCATCGAGGCGGCCAAAAGGAGGCTCCATCTGCCGCAGGTCACCTTCAGCAAGGAGGTAGGCAAAGGTGTCTTCGTCTAAGGATCACTTTTTTTATCCCTTTTTTCGTGTCTTTGTGTACATACGTATTTGTTAAGTTTAAGTGTCTAAGTTATCGCCATGCTGGCTATCGTTATTTTTATTTTTATTATTATTATTACTATTATTATATTATTTATCCTTTTTTTTGCCTAGCCGAGGCCTCTAATTTGTTTGAGAGTCCTTAAGCTCCCTGCGACCCCACAACGCTTGACAATAAACTTTTTTTTCAATCCCAAGTTTATGTTTTATTTGTCCACGTAACCCAACCCCTCCATACATGTCTAACTTTCTTTGCTTTCTTTAAGTCTATCTCATTGTGCCTTCCCCATTCCTATCAGCTCTCATTACTTTCAAGAACAACTAGCCTAACGATACCCCTTGAACCCTCTTACTGCCCCCAGTCGATTGTGCCCATTACGGACAACCGTAGGCGCTTTCTGCTCCAGCTGATTAGTCGGGAACAGAACTTCACGGCTGCCCTGCACTTCGGAGTGGATCGATTCGTACAGCCGCTGGTGGAGCGAAAGGATCTGATCTCGCCGAATGATCATCGTACTTTGTTCCAGAACATCGACGAGCTGCTAAGGATTGCGGAGGACATCCTGGAGCAATTGTGCAGCAGCGATCAGCAGGATCAGGAGCCACATATGAACTTTGCCTCGCGGGTCTATCTGTCCAAGACAACAGCGATCTGTGCGGCGTACAAGAAGTACTGCAACGGAATCAAGCGGGCGGATTGCGTTTTGGTCAATAAATCCCGACAGACGGGTTCCGAGTTTATAGCTTTCATCACTGAACCGGCGGTTCCACGTAAAAGACCCGACCTCACCATGTTTATCCATCGACCACTGCAACATTTTCGCGAGATCCTCAAGTTGATGCAGTTGCTCGCCGGCAACTGTCATGTGGATACTGAGGAGCACAAGAACTTCAGCACGGTTATCAACGAATTGCAGGCTGCTTATCGGGAGATCACTGTCAGCAGTGGTCTAATGGAACCGCTAGGTGAAGGTCGCCCACTGTTAACCCTCCAGGATCTGGAGTCCCGAATGGTCTTCACCAAATGCAAGCCTTTCACGTTGGCCGTTCAGGGTCGCCAATGGATCTTTGGTGGGGATTTGTCTCGTGTTGAGGGCCGCTCCGTGAAACCCTATTGGACTTTACTCTTCAGTGACATCATCGTCTTTGCCAAGGTCAGCCGGGATCGAGTCCTATTTATCACGGAAGAGCCCATACCCATCGCCAATGTGGTGGACTCTTGTTTTCACATGCGGAAGAAAAGTGAGTCCCGACTGTCCAATGTTCCACTTCCTGACTTTACATTCTATTTATTCTCCTTAGCCACCGAGTTCCGTCTCACCGTGGATCCCAACGGCCGTTTGGCGGAGAGTCCTACGGGCTACTGTGCCCCCGATCTCACCCGCACACCGAAACGTGGAGCCCGCCGCAAGAGCCTTATTTTGAGGGCACCTTCGCTGGAACTCAAGGCAGTCTGGCAGAATCTTCTCCAGCGGCAGATGTAAGTCATCCGTTTTAGGGGTAACACCAGCTACAAATCCTACTATTGGAGTTACGGTGGTGTAATCCTGGAAAGAAACCCATCGAGATAAACACTAATAACTTTTCTATCCCCCTAGATTCCTAGTGAATGCCGCACTGGGCTCCACGCCTTTGTCCAGTCCCTTGGACTCGCCGGATGTCCTTAACACCCTGGTGCCACTAAGCGATATTGGACTAACCACCGCCTCCATGGGGTCAATGAAGCTGCCCTCGTTGGACAGCATCCACCTGAAGCAGCAGCAGAAACAGCAGGTGCGTCTCTTTCGCAGCAAGCGTTTGGACAGCGGTGATTCCTACGAGAATCTTCAGCGGCTGGCCAGTGCTGTCCGGCACCACTGTGCCAGCACCACCACAAGCAGTGCCACCCAGACGCAGTCGCATCCCCAGCCGCCCCTTTGCACCACCTCGTTGCCCTCGCGCACCACTTCGCCAGCCCGAAACCACCATCCGGTTGGTCAAGGTCATGTGGGCGGTTCGGTTCCCAATGGAGTGGGTGTTGTTGGCCTTAACACGAATAGCTCGTGCTTGAGCAGCAACGCCAGCTTGATCCAAACCCAAACGCAGGTCCACACCCAGACCATAAATAGTTCTCAGGCCAATTCGCAGACACAGACCTCCGTTTTGTCCCTGTCCAGTTGCAAATGCCTAACGGCCATACCGGAGGTTACCACTGAACCACCCATGAATCCACATCCCTCCCAGAAACTCATGGAGTTTAGCCTGAGTTCAGTGGGTCGTTCTTTTATAGATGAATCCGGTGGGGTGGTTGGTGGTCAAGTCTCCTTGACGACTCCCGAAACACCCACACCCAATATTTCACCCACTACTTCGCAGCCCTGCAACTCGGACGCCTTCTCCAATGACTTTGTGGCAACCTCGGCAAGCGGGAAAGTAGCAAATATACCCCTAGCTGAATTCGGAGGCTCTTGGGATCTGCTAGAGCTGGACCTTCAGTTGCATGAGGTCAATTTGGATCCCTGCTACGACACTGATGTGGAAGAGTGCATCTTTTTGGGCGACGACGAGGACAGGGAGGGAATTGAGGGTCAGGGAAACGACGAGGACAGTGACGAGGAGGATAGCGTGGTGGTGGACGATCCCTTTGGCATGCTACCCACTAGACCAACGCCGCCGGATTCGCTGGACCTGTGATTTGACTTCTGGCTACAGTCAGACCCCGTTAACAGCCCCTTGCCGCACAATCTTTGAATCTCGACGAGCTTACTCAACTATGTTACCACTGATCTACCCAAGAACCATCTCTCTATCTCTCTATATATATATATATATACTATATATCCAGCTCAAACGCCGCTTTGCTCTGCTTTTGCCTCAGCTTTTGGCCAAGTTTCAGATACTCACAATGAAAACTTTTTCAGTATAGTGGCAGCCTCTCTACGGAAGATTGGGGATTGACTTTGCCAGGATATCAGAATGAGAAACCTAAAAAGTGAGGAGAAAAAAAACGAGAATATATCACCTGGATCTTGGCTAGGCTTTAGCCTTCTTCTTTTAAAAGTGATTTCATGCCTCAAAAGAGTCGAAGAGAGTTCCCCTGCTACTACTACTGCTTTTCTCGGAGACTTCTCTTGAGGTGGAAACTTTCCTTTACCGTAAATGTCAAACCAAATTCGATCCAGGTGACAAGCAATAATTGACTCTAATTGGGAGTGAGAAGTGACATTTATCCGTGGAAAAGTGTACATAGACATATAACCATCGCTCTCTAGACGTATGTATCTCTCTGTTGTGTGTTGTACATATATACTCGTGTGTTGACATCCATTGAGTACTCCTCCTTCCCGTATACATATGGTATTCGTTCCATCCAAGTCGATTCTGAATCGAGTGTAAATAGCAACGAACCGTTTGGACGAGAGCAGGGTCTAAGCTTCGATGAGGATTGTATGTGTGTACTTAGTAATGCTAGTACTTAGATCTTTTTAGCAATATATATGCGTATACATAGTATACACACCCTAGTTATAGCCATCTATATATATATATATATTAGCTAGTCAAATATACACAACACAGATGCAGAATCTGCGACATCGCAACTCCATCGGAGTTAGCGCTTTACAAAAGTTTTTAGCTTATAGACATACCTACAATATGCATATATATATGGATGTCCAGATACCTACTCACTATATTCGTACTAACCATTTGATTGATTAACTTCTTTGCCAATCCAACGGAAATCCAAAAGCAAAAACCCAAACCAACAAGTTAACCTTATACTAATGTTAAAAAAAGAAGCTTCCATTTTGTAGCCAAATTGAAAACCTATTGATTACTGTTATTGCTGTTGTTATCCTACATTAGCCTAGACCTAGTTTCAACCCAACTTCCCCCTATAGTCTCGACTCGGATCGGATCATCCTCGTACGCTAAGTTAAACCTTTAGCCAAATTTCTTGTAGTCTCGCTCGATTATTCGATTTAGCTTGTTAAGTTGAACTCGATTGGCCAAAAAAGAAAAAAAAAACCCAATTTAAATCAAAATCTAAATCAAAATTCAAATTCAAATCCAAATTGTATATACTCTACTTCCTTATATACAGACATCCTTATAAGTATTTACATATAGTATCCGTATCCGTATCCGTATCCGTGTGTATCTTCAAACTCTAACGAATCTTTGCTCAGTCGAAGGACTTTTGGCTGGATGGGAGCTTTGCTACTTTAATGTATCTGATTGATCCATCGATGTCAATTATCTATGACAAGCACTTTGTTGCCTTTGAAAGTCTATCTTCAGGTTACACACATACATATGTATAGTTACGAATAAGTATATGAATCAGCACTAGGATTGCCTTTGCACAGTGGGTCTCAGAAGTAGTTTCTTGAACATTTTTCTTAGATAAAATCTCTTTCGATTTCTAGATACATTTTCCAACATCTTCTTTGAAATAATTTCTTAGATTTTCAATATTTTACCAACTCAAATTGTAGTGTTTTCATATCGTATTTAATAGTTTTCAATTTGTTTAACATTAGTTTTGCCTAACTTTTGAAGTTAAAATAACTTTTTTTTTTTTTTTGTAATGAAATTTGTAATTTTGGTCCCATAGTGCAGAGTCAGTTTGGTGCTAAAGCCATCCAGCCAGGAGGTTTAGTTTATCGTGCCCACACATACTAATACACAAACACACTTCGCACACAGACATCTATTTGCAAATTTGATCTACTTGTTGAATATCAAGCATACGCCGCGTTGTCTTTTGCGGTTACGTTTTTTGTGTGTGCCTTGAGCCATAAACAACAACTTTCTATACACATTTACACACAATATATATATATATACCTAATATTTAGATTCATGTTCATATTCTGTAAAACTTATGTACGTCTAGAAGTTTTCGATTTATTGTTTTTCGACATTTTACATAAGACGAGAGGATCGAGAATCGAGAATCGACCGTTTGAAATTGAGATTGCGAAGAGAAACGATGAAATCGAATAATAATAAAAACCAAATGATTCTTTGACTAAAAACGCTTGTGATGTTCTTTTTATTTCACTTCCAAACAAGAAAAAGAAAAAGAAAAGAGAAGAAAAACAAAGGAAAAACCAGTAAATTCAAACCATGTAGAAACCCACCGAGCACTCACTGAATTACCATATAGCTCCGCATAAGCAGATCCTGGTTAATCCACCGATCCGCAGAAAAACAAAAAAAACCAAAACAACAATCTTTTTTTTTTCGGAAACCAAGAATGAAAAAAAAAAAAGAAAAACAATCAAAAAACCAAAATTGATAAATTAAAAATTGTGATGGACTCAATTTTAGTTTTAAGTTCGAATTGCTTCTTCCTATTCTTGAAACCTTTTTCAACTTCAATTGCTTATTAGTTGTTCGTTGTGTGTCTGTAACCGCTTTCGTTAACCGTTGTCTTTTGTCCTATATATAATATATATAGATATATATATTGTATATATATATATATATGTATATATCGTAAAGTCCCCAAGTCCCTTTTAACCCGTACTCCATTGTTAGCCAAAAGCAAGCGTTTTTAATCAAAGATGGACCGAGATTATTGTTTCCGTTTCGTTTCACCGCTTCGCCAAAAAAAAAGCTCAAAAGTTACCTCAGCTAGAGACATGGCCCAAAAGCAAAGCAAAACCAAACACAAAGCAAGGCCCGAGCAAAGCCAAAGCAAAAGCAAACAGAAAATGAGCCCATCACAAATTTTAATTTGCCAAACGATAGGCGGGTGGCAGTGTGTGGTGCTGGTGGTGGTGGTGGAGTGGTGGTTAGAGCAGCTCAAGGTCACGATGTCCAGGTCCAGGTAACGTATTATTTACATTATCGGATCTTTTCCAGCAGCGCAGCAGCAATTCCCACGGCCATGCCCACTCTGCCGGCGGAGAAGCCACCGAAAGATCTGCGGATCGCTGCCACGGTCACGGCCACAGCCGTGGTGTCCATGGTGGTCATGTGGAGCAGATCGAGCTGCTGATCGACGAGAAGTGTCGCATTCTTAACAAGACTGGCACACCCAAGTCGAGTGCCTTGCACCTGGCCAACTGGATGAAGGGCCAGCTGGACAAGCAACAGCAACAGGCTCGGCTAGCGGCCATTGCGCGATCCCAGGAGAATGTAAGTGCCGAAGATGAGCAGCTGATCTTCAACAGCGACAGCGAACAGGACGAAAGGATCACCTACTGGACCCGTCAGCAGCTGGAGAAACGCACCAAGGAGCTGAATCTGGCCAAGGAGAATGGCGGCCTATCGGCGAAGCCCAATTTCGGGGGCAAACGATTGAGCGGCGTCGAGGAACTAAGCATGAGTGCCACCTCGGATATATACTCCACATCGGAGGCGGAGGGCGTCACCAGTGTGATCAGTCAGTCGCACAGCACCACATCGGACAGCCAGGTATTTCTTTCCTTATCTCTCCTCATTATTAAGGAAAACTCATAACTATAGCTAAAATATCTGCCTGCTTACAAGTAGCTTTCCATGCTAACCCTGCTCTTTCTCCCCAACTTTATCCCATCTGCTACTTCCGCTCCACTGCCAGATAACCGTACGCTCGAGTCCCATTGTCCTGGACAAGCTGGCCGTTTGCCGTCATTGTCACAAGAATTGCCAGCAGAGCGGGCCGGGCGGAGCTCGTGCTGGCAGCGGAGGCGGGGTCAATAACTCCAGTTCCACGCCCGTCCTGCTCTGCAATTCCCTGAAGGTCCAGCACAGCCAATCCTCGCCAAATCGCTGTTGCAAGCTCAACAATGGCATTGCGGGCTCCGTGGATTTGGCCAATACGAAAATGAGCAATCGGACAGGAACCGGTAGCGTGACCAGCATGTCCAGTAGCACCATAACGGGGGAGCTGTCCTCCAAGGTGGTGGCCAGTAGCAGTCGCCGGGAGACCGGTGACACCGAAAGCGACGTCGCCCAACTGATAACCGATGAAATTTCCCAATCGCAATCAGAGGCCACGGATGACAGCGTCGGTGCGATGCCCAACAGTAGTAGCAGCGCCGGTGAGGGGATCCCAACCAGCATCGGCTCCCAGCTACGTCATCTAGATCCACCAGTCTCAGCTTCATCCTTGCCCAATGGTCACTGCTCGGCCGGCGGTGGTGGTGGTGGTGGCGGCTCGCCAAAACCGCTGCCGCCACCACGACGCACCCGCATTGTGGCCCAAATGTGCCAGGAACCAATCAGGCCAAAGGCCAACCAGCAGGTCAAGGCCATTGTTACCTTTACGGAGACAGCCAGGATAATGCGAAGCAGTCCGACGAAAGGATCGGGATCCGGCTCGGGCTCGGTGGGTGGTTCCCCCGCCAAATATACCGCCTGCCATTGCCGCTGCACTCCAGAGGACTTTACCAATGCCCAGCTTTCTCCGGACAAAATGGAGCATCAGACCTGTAAGCTACTGGAGTCACCGAAACAAACGGCCACCACTCTGCAGCAGAAACAGGAGGACGAGCAGTTGTCCCTGATGCTCATTGGCTTGGCTCAATTTGCTCCAGCAGCCAAGCTTTGTGGACAGGAAAGGATCTCGAAAGAGGAAAATAGTACACCCACGATATCAGTAGTTCCACCCACTCCCGATTCGGTACTCACTAAGACCAGCACTCATGTCTGGGACAACAGTGGTTGCTCCTCGAATGGCGGGGGAACGTCCACCACCAGCACCGCCACCACAACAACCAAACAGCCCAGGCAGGCTATCATTGAAAACATACCAGAGGACTCGTGTGACGAGTCCCCTTTGGATGAGGAACCACCCTATCGACCCATGAGCAGTGCTCTCCGGCGATTTGGCACCATGTCCAGTCTAGAGAAGTTACCCTCCGATGACCGAATGGATGAAGGCGATGAGCTGGACGACGATTTAGAACCCTTTACACCAAATGGCCACGATGACTATGGTCCCCAAAACGAGGAAGAGGACGAAGAAGATGCCGGTTCGGAACGAGCTTTAGTGCAAAACGATTTGGGGGCATCGAGTTCATCGGGAGTTATGGTCAACGGCGAAGTCCTGGCCAGTGGAGCGTGGACAAATCGAGCGGGTGCCTATGTCACCGACAAGATGTCCTTTTTCGAGGAGTCGCGGGCCTTCATAGATAAATATTTGGGTCGCTGGAATGCTGGCGATACGCAGCAGCAGCAGCAGCAACAGGGCACAGCCTCGGAGACGGATGAGCAGATGGACGAGTGTACTTCGGGAGCCACTAGTGGTGAAGAGGTTTGGGGCACGCCCACCAGTGGCGGGGATAACGATGATCAGGACATGCAGCTCATTAATTCGGAGAACACGCATTCGGTGAGTTTCTTTACATTCGAAATGTATTTATGATGATAAGGATTATTTTTATATAGTCGCCTACGAAGTCGAGCACCTCTTTGAATGACGACGATGACACGGAACTAATGATGGACGAGCTGCTGATGGCACCACCGATGACGGCTAGCACGATCCGAGGACTATTGCCACGGTATGTAGGGTTTGAGGGAGAATTCCGGATTGATTTGGCAATCGGAAACCCAAAGACACACCCACCGATAATCACACACAGCTGGTAGAGAAACCCTAGGCAGTCGTTCTCTAACTGTTAAACACCATAACGAGTATCTCGACATATATTATATATCTACCATAAATTAGTATAGCTTAGTCTAGTGCCTCCATTGATCCTACTGTTAATAAGAATACGAATTTTCTTTTTTTTTTGTGTACTTCTTTGGAAACTTTCTTTCGTAGCTTTTACAGGTGTTTATTCTATCCTTTCCATTCGTTTCACACACAAACACACACACCCATACGTATATCACCCAATCCAAAATTCAATTCGATCCAATGCCATATAATGTATCTCTATCTGTAACCACTATATATCCTTATAACTAGTATTGCTCACTCATTTGCCGGCTAGTCCTAGATCTAGTCATAGACATAGTCAGGTCGATAACGAGCGAGAGGGATCATACCTATGTAGCTTAACCCTCTTAAACTTACATACGTATATATCTTTTTACCAACGTATATATATATATATAACTTGAACTAAGTTTTGATCATTCGAAATTTGATATATCATTTACGCCATCGACACTCAATCAATCAACACATCGATCGACTTTTGCTAAATTCCAATTGAAATTCGTTTGCATACGCCATACACACGTATTATCGAAATCGTATATCGTATATCGTATCCGTATCCGTAACCGTATCCGTATATCGACGTAGACGTCGCCTTGAGCCCCTTTTTGAGGAGGAGACGGAGAGCGACGAAGAGAAGACTCAGCAGGACAGCGATGACGTCAAAAAGGTGGGTCGTTATTACAGCAAATCCCGACACAAGCCCCAAAACCAAAAAAAAAATATCGAAATGCAACCGTGTTCTGTGCTCGCGTTTCCGCATTTAAGCATTTCCGCTGCATGGCAAACTACACTGTACAGTGGACACTGAACTGTACGCAGGCACCGAAAAAGAGCGAGACGGAGAGATAAGTCTGCTTGGCAGGGATTATCTTCCATCTGCTTGAAAACTTTAGATATTATCCACCTGCATGTAGCCCCCCAATCACTCAACGAACTAACCTTGAACCTTGAATTGACCTTGGTTTGTCTCTTTATATTTTGTCTGTACTTTCATAAACCATCATCGACTGCAACTCATCTTCATCTTCATCGATTAACCATCATCACCATCAACCAATCAATCAATCAATCAATCAATCACGCTAACATCTTTTGACATTGTATGTAAACTGTACTCCTTTTGCCTATATGCTCATTGTGTTCGTAAATCGTTGTTGCTAAATACAAATACTTGTACTTGCATAGAAGGTCGTAGTGAAATTAGTGAAGCTTTAGCCCATCCTGCAATACTGCGAGCTCATCAACATCACACGTCCGGACAAGATTGACGTACAGCCACCAACACAACAGGACCACCACCCACAGCCTCCTCCGTACTAACCCTAATCGTACCGATCCGATCTTGCTATCGAAATTCCGTACTGTTAACGAACCAAACAATCACATCCTCCTCATCTTCATTCCATGTCGAACGGCGCCAACCGCTAGCAGGAATTTCTATCCCAACCAGAATTGATTAGTTGAATTCTATTCCCAACAATTGGTAGGGGGAAGCAACGACCAATGGCCACTACCTAGAGGATTCGGCTGGAAGTTCAAGCGACAGCGAGGCGGCGCCACCAGTCCCACCACTAGCTCCTCGGCCAGTGGTGCCGGATCGGGAGGAGGATCCGTCGGTGGAGGACCTGGAGGAGGATCCAGCGGCGGAGGACCAGGAAGACACGCACTCCAGCGTGGAGCGTCTACTTCCGAATCTGGCCACGAGTGCGATGGGGCCGCGTCCCTTGCTCACCACCCGATTGCTGCCCACCACGGCCATCGATCCTCAGCCGCCGGCACCGCTGGTGGCCTCATCCTGCGAGTATCTGCTCGATCAGCGCCCCTCGAGCGGCACAGGACGCGACCCCGTCGCCGGGAACAGCAGCACCACCACGACGCCATCCACTCGGCGGGCGCCTCCGTCTCCGGTGAAGCCAGCAGTGATGCCGATCGTGACGATGACGACGACGACGATGACGACGACGATGAGGACGATGACGACGACGACGCCGAGTCGAGCTCCCTCATCGATTACTACAACAACCAGCAGCGCGAGCGGCACTACGAACTCCGGCGGCAGAGCCAGCGGCAGGCCTCCGAGATTTGTACCGCCGCCGCCACCTCCGCGTCGCTTGCTCCTCACGCAGACCGATCTAAGCGCTGCTCAGGCCAAAATGGTAAGCAACCGGTGTGTTTAGAGTTCTAATCTTTAACTGTTATCCCTTTCAGGAGCCACCTCCAAAAAAATCTGGCGCTACTGCTGACAGTGGCTGCTCGGCGGTTGTCGGCGCCGCCGCCAGCGTTTCGGACCCAATCGCTACCGGGTCAAGGACAACACTGAGTACCAGCAGCTCGGTGGCGTTGGCCCAAAAACGACCGTCATCAACGATAATCGAGACCTGCCTGCTGGGGGCACCCAGGCCCGCCTCAGCCACTTCATCAGCAACAGTCTCGAGGACGGCAAATCCGATCCACCAGAGTCCCACCACCCTTCGTCATCAACCCCGTTCGAAGGGGCAGCAGAGCAGCCCAGCTGCAGTGGCTCTGTCACCGCCGGCGGCACCACCAGACACACCCGCTGCCCCAGTGCCCCACGCTGGATGCGGCCTAAGCCCAAGGCTGGAAATGCGGCTGGCCCTCAATCACGACATCCTAGGGGACGAGGACTTGATCTGCTACGAGCCTGGTCCCGATCTAACAACTATTCTGGGGTGAGTAGAGAATACCAGGATGGGAATCAGTGGAGGTTAAGGATTCATCTAATCCCTTATGCAGGCACGACCTCTCCACATTTCATCGTCTGACGGGTCGCGATTTATTGAGTCGTTCAGCCACGAACAGGGTGCAGCCAAAAGAGGCTGTCATATCGTACTCTCAACATCGCAACTCAAAGATGGACACCCCGACGGTGAACCGCCGGCCCCGCCCCCTCTCAGCGGGCGCCTTGGGCGGCTCGGCCAGCAACAACAACAATCACAGTCGCAGCAGCAGCAGTCACGGCAGCAGTCCGCTCGCCGGTGGTTTAACCCGTGCCGCCGCCGAACCAATGGGTCATCTGCACCAAGCGGTTCAAGGTGGTGGATCTGTTGGTCGAGTCGTCGGCGGGAACGGAAACGCCGGCGACAACAGCATCGGCTCCAGCTCCAACAAAGGCGGGAACAAATTAGGCGATCTGGAAATCTTAGCGAGACGAGAGAAGATATACTCCATGTCTCAATCGAGGAGTGGCTGTCGAGTCAAGGAGACGACGTCCACGACCACTCTGGTGACCATGGCTACGGAGATGCGTTCGGGGATGGATTCGGAGAAGCGCGACTCTTCCTGGCCCAAACGAGCAGCTGCAGCAGCCTCTCTGACGAGGACGAGGAGTACTACTTCGATGGACGGAGCGGCAGCCATCAGTACCACAACCACAACAACAATGACTGAGGAGGCATTCCTCGAGACCGAAGTGGGCAGATCTAAGCGATTGTGAGTCGGCTTTAAGGCTATATATATGTTATATATATATATTCAATATTTAATCGATCTGCAGAATCAACTTTATAAAGCGTCGCAACTCCGAGATTACAGCCAGTAGCACCAGCAGCACCCCCAACTTCTCCGACGGCGCCTTTGGCGAACAGCCACATCCGAGCCACAGCCAGAGCAGCCTTCATCTCCAGAAGCTGCCGCCAGGCCAGTCGCAGGCCCAGGACTCAGTGGAGATGGCACAGATGTCGCCACGCAAGGATAACGTAAGTTATAAAGATAACTTTTATATCTCCTAACCCAAAGTTATTCACTTTGACTTTAGGACAAGCCATCACTGAACCGCCGCCTGTGGAAGCAGATCATCAAACGCCGACGCACCAACTCCGTGTCCCAAATAGTCGCAGGCTAGGGAATCACCACTTGACCCACTTTGTCCCTTCTGTTACTGTTTTTCTAACTGTGTTGTGTGGGTAGATTTTAGCTAAGTATCAAAAGAGCCTCGATTAACGATTAACGATTACCGATGAGCAATGATAAATGATCGATAAGCGATGTTAGATAACAATTTGCACGGGGCAGCCCAACCATATCACGGTGATCGTAACGGGCTGTCTCACCGAAAGAACTGGCTAAATGCAAAACCAAACACTTAGTAATATGTTAAGATTTTTGATACGACTTTGTAGCTAGCGAATCCCCCGGATCGCAACGATTCCGGGCAGCTCTAGGCGTCCAATTGCGTCCAAAACAAACAAAAAAAACGATAAGCGATAAGCGATTAAAACGATTTTTAATCGATATAAAAATCGATTCTCCTGCCAGCAGAGCCAAGGTGGCAGAACCGAGTCCCAGCCAAATAAGATATAGACAACGATATAGCCAGCCAGTCAGTCAGTCAGTCTCTGTCAGTCTCTGTCAGTTGGTAATATTGGGCACACTCTCACTCACTCTCACTCACTCGAAAATAGAAATTTTAGCCATTAAAAGAAAAAGGAAAGGAAAAACATAACACTTGCAGTCCAGCCAAATGAATTAGGATCTAGAGGAGTTCGTACACTGACTATTTTTTTTAGAGATCATGATTATGTCTTAAAGCTTAGCAGTTTCGGGTTTATGTTGCGGGATCGAGACGGTGAAATTGCCTTACGAATTCAATGAACTATTGTATGGATAGCTTAGCGTAGTTCGAGTAGTCTTTATACACATAACATTTACAGCCTCAGCAGTTAGTAGTAGTAGTAGTAGTAGTAGTACATAATATGTGTGGTATGTCGTTAGTTGTCGGTCGTAATACAATTTTTAGTACTTAAATTCCACGTTTTCTCAACTATTTACAAATGGAAATTTTTGCATCAGTTAGATCTTATATAAATATATAGGGAATCTTGGTAGTTCATTTCACATTGAAATTTATATTGGAATTGGAATTGGAATTAGAATTGAAATTGAAATCGGAATCGGAATAGGAATCTGAATTGAGGAAACGAAAATTGTTTAGCTCAGCGCTGAGTTTGAGCTAGGGAAAAACGCTAACAAATTATACGAATTAATAACAAACGAGATCAAGTACATTTATCAGCTTTAATAGAAAATCTAATATATATATATATATATATATATATATACATGGATCTAAATAGTTCTAGATATAGTTATATATAATTGACATATACGAATTACTTTTGAATAGTGAGTACGCGCGATCGAGTTATTAGGCATTTATCACTCGCATTCACTCACACACTCGAGGCATTCATTGATCCAGCCAGCACGTGAGATATTTAGCGATTTACTTTGTAAATTCAGATACACTCAAAGGCAAACACACTGAGATTTTATGGCTATTGAAGTAAGAACAGTAAGACAAAACATCCATTTGCGGAGTACATTGATTTTGTTGGTAGCAAAAGTAGAGGTCAGTAAAGAGTTTCTCTTGAAATTCGTTTAGAAATTCAATTATTTAATGAACTTATTTCAAAGGCAAGCAAGCGCAAGCATCCAAATAAATTCAATATACAATAAATCAATATCGAATACATCATCCTTGTCTTTTCTTACTTAACATATTTATATTCGAATATTTATATTTATATTTTTAGCGTGTGACAACGGCAAAGCAGCCGTTCAACGTGATCAATAGCTTAAATTGAGAACCGAGAACCTTGTGTTTCACTATCCACAGCTGAGAATACCCTTTCTTATTCTAGACCAAGTCAGAGTTTTACTTTAAAATGATTTCTGAATATAAAAGTTTTTGATTTTCAATATGATTTAATATCATTTTTTTGCACTAAAAACTAAACTTTGATGGCGATTTATTTCACGTATCTTAGATAATCATATTATACCCCCAACTTCAGTTAGTAAATTACTTTATTTGTCTCAGTTCTGTGTCAAAAGTGCAATGGGAGTACATTGGAAGGGTGCTCCTATGGAAAATGTTGGTCAAATTAATTGTAATTCCCGTGGAGCTGGGCTGGGCCCCGTGTGCGTGCGCCTGGTTAATGCACATTCCCAAGATCGGGGAGGTGGTGGGCTTTCGGGAGGGAGGTTGGTTGCTCGCCAGCACAGCTCTCCCGCTCTTCATAGTCAGCTGGCAACCGTCAGCCGCCAACCGCCGAGCAACTGCAGCTGAGCCTCAGAGTCAATTTTCAGCTGAGCGGTTCAGTCGAGAAACGAGTTTCACGCCGAACGGACGCTCACGCTGCGTCGATTTCTCGCGGATGAAAACTAGGGAAAGAATTCGCAAGGTTTTGTTTATTTACATACGTTACATGGCTTTTTAATTGGCTACGCGTGTGTGAAACTGTTCGAGTGTGTGCAAAATAATTTGCTTTATTTTTTTACAATTTTTTTTTTTTTTTGATTCGAAACGTTTGAAAGTGTCTACCGAAAGAAAAAAAAATTAGCCCAAAAAAAAATTAAATCAAAAAGAAAGATAGAAAAGAGAGTGTGTGTGAGAGAGTGTGTGTTCACCTGGGTACAGGCATTATGGACCGATGCATGTGAACTGACAGGAAATAGAGCGCCATTAAGCCAACAACACTAGAGCAGAGCTCAGCTTTCAGCTTCTAGGCACATCAAAAGGCAGTTAGAACCATGGAAAGACGCGGCCCAAAACAGATTCGCTAATTGAGGTCGTTGTCTAGGTAAGTTGTCAGTTCTTCTGGTTTCCGTTTTGCAGCAGCTCTACAAAATTCACTTACGACACTTACAACTGCAACAAAAACCGAAATAATACCAACGACTTGCTGCGATCTCTGATCGCCAGATAAAGCTACCACCAAAACGGTAAATTATGCCGGTGTGCTGGGGGCAAAAAACTCTCCTGGTCGGCAAAATTCACACGTTGCACAGTGGGACAAAGTAATTGAAGTGTGTGTTTGGGTCTGTTTATCCGCCCAAGAAAGTCTTTACTGTATCCTATCCTTTCTCCTGAAATCGTTTTAAACAGAATCTGATTCATATTTCTTATTCCAAAAACTATCATTTTATGGAGCAACACATTCTGTTAAGAAATTATTCCCCTTAACATGAGTTGTTTTTAAGATTATTCAAAAACTCATTTAAGCTTTTATGGTCTTTAAGCTGCTGGTGGCCGAATCATTTGATTTCACCTGAATTGGTTTTTCCACGGAGACTGGGAAATCGCTCTATTTTGAACTGTGCTTGCCCCAGGGTGGCTGGCCCCTGCAAAAAGCGGAAAATCAAAATGACAGATAGTCGGACTTCAGGCTTCGTCAGAAGAAAAAGCCACTGAGTCAGCAGTGAAAGCAGCGGATCGGATTGGTTTGGATCGAAAGCTCTCTCGATCTCTTTGCTGAACTCTGGCTATCTATATCTCTGCAGATCGGCGGGGGGTTGAGAACCAGAATACTAAACCGTCAGAGGCCTGACTCTGATAATATAATTATCCGAACGGGCAGGCGGCCACATAACTGAGCGGCAATCAATGGTTTATGGCCATAATGATGCTGGCCCGATGCGGCGTCGATGAAAACCACAGCGGAAACGGCATTATCGCGGCTCTCAACTATCGATCAAAAAAGCAGGCAGCCTCAGCTATGTAAGGTCGAAGCACGGCGGCTAAATGCATATTAAGTAATTTCCACAAAGTGAGAAGCGCAAAAAAAAACGAGATAAAACGTAAATAGATACTTGTATGGCTCTATTTAGCGCATGTTTCCTTTTCAAAAACATTCGCAGCATGTTTTTTAAATATATATATATTTTGTTGGTTCCGCTAAGGCAAATGGCAAGTGCAAAAATTTGTTGCGAAAATTGATTAACATCAGACTGGTGGTAGGCGAGATGGAGATGGAAACGTTAGAGGCACCCTCCGCTCTTTTCCCCTGCCCAAAGGCCGGCAAATTTATGAAATTGCTGGTCAAAAGTTTTTAATTGAATCTCACATAAAAAGCAAAAAGCAAAAGACGTAAGAAAAAAGTAAGATGTGAAAAAATCAAATAAAAAGCAAGGCAAACAAAAACGCGGCGACAAAGACAACAAACGGTGGTGATGATGATTGGGACATGAAGCTCGGAACTGCCGACTATTTCGGTTTTTTTTCTTCTTCTCATTTTGTATTTGTTTATTTTTTGATATTTTTTTGATATTTTTTTTTTTAATTTTAATGTACACATACATATGGCGTTTATTATTTGGCAACTTTTGTCTAAGACTTTTCACTGAGAAACCGAGCTTGCCGATCAACTGATAAACTGGTTTCGCAGTTTATTGAATTTTATACAGCATTTGCATCGGCTTTAGCCGCCGAGCAATAAACAATTTGAGTGAGCAAACAAAAAGATGGTCGCTCATCGAGTTTGTCCAAGGTATTTGACCCACCACTGCGGCAGTTAAATCAGCAGCAGCAGCAGCAGCAGAATTGTTCCCATTCCGATTGTGTTTCTGATTCTCATTCTGATTCTCACCGACGCGCAATAAGCTCTCGGGAAGAGGCCCTGACAACCCCTGCCCAAAAGCAGCTGCCCAGCAAGAAGCTTAAGTCCCGGCATGATTCCAAAGGCGAACAAAAGACAAGTAAACAAAGTCTTGGGTTACCATTCACTCACAAGAATCTGCGCCTTATTTCCCTTCCGTTTCAGATCACTCTCTTTAATACACTCCAACCCCCTCACACACCATCGTGCCCAAAAAAAAAAAAGTCCCCCCCGGTGGGCGCCACAACTTTATCTCACTTTTTGTACCTGTCACTCTGCCGCGCAAGCAGCTCCTCTCACTTTCGTTCGATTTTGGGCAACCCGCGTGATGAAGGGCCTTTCTAAATCTTTAATGGCCAGCCCGATGGCCGATGATCCCCTTTTACCTCTGATACTGGGCATTCTGGGTAATGCGTTGTGTACACAAAACTGCCACAAGCTGTGCAACAAATGCGGGAAAGATAATAGGGCCGAAACTTGATTTCGTTATCTCTTCGATGTTTATTTCTGTGTAAATTAATAAATTCTCTTTTGAAACGTTTTCATTCATAAAAGATTCCATGATGTTAACTATTATGTTCCAATGTTATAGAGTAGGCCTTAAAATAGCACTTTACAGTAAGACAGTCATTAGAAAAGTTCTTAGATTTCGCACCACCACAGTTCCCACCTCGTCTGTTCCCTTGGGATACGAGATACGAAGCTGGCTTAAAGACTTCCTCTATGATCTATAGCTATCATGTAATGCCTCTGTAAGGGGGTACTTGAACTTCCATTCTACGATCTCGATTCTCCATTCTCCGATCTCCAGAGTCTCGGGTCTCCGTTCTTCAACTGACGCTCCGCTGGCGACGACGCTCGCCGAACAATGGAGTTCTTGTTGCTGCTGAATTTCCACAACCCCTCGTCAGTATCCCGCGTCCCTGTGCATTGTCTATATATAATCCATGGGGCACAAAGCCCATACATAGTAATTAGAATCATGCACGAGCATACCTTTGGCTGCCTTTGGTATCTATGTAGCTATGTATCTGCGTATCTAGAGGTTTGGCTTTGGCTTTGGCTTTGGCTTGTTGTGTGCCGAGTGTAGAATGCTCAGAGTTCGCTGACTGTGACTTTAACCGTTGGCGTCTGCGCCTCAGTCGTTAATTTAGGCTTCAGTAATTATGAGCGACAGAAGCGGACCATTTCCCATTTTGCCCCAAAACCAAAAGCAAAAGCAAAAGCAAATCGAGTTGAAGAATTTGATTCGGGATCGGAGATAGTCAGCTCCATGCTATTAATCACTGGAGTTGGTCAGTTGAAAATTCAATTTCGTGGCCACAAAAGTCGACAAATTAACGTCTTTTTAATTGCTCGTGCTGTTGCTTTGGCTTTTGCCACGACAAAGCATTCAACAAGCAGCAGCAACAACAACAACAACAGCAACAAGCAAGCAAACAACAACAACACCAACAATGGCCAATTGTCATGTGAAGTCGTTGAACTCAAGAGCCCCCCGCGACAACCACAGTTTATTTTCCCCTCCCTTCCGACCCAGGCTGGTGTATCTTTATTTTACTTTATTTAACTTTTTTTCTGTGTGTGTTTGTGTGGTTTATCCATGTTTGTGCCGAGAGCTGGGGTCATCACAGTTATACAATAGATCAGCTGCTGATCCATCATTTTAGCCCTCCATTAAATTGTGAAACAAAAGTTTGGCTGCAGTTTGGCTTTTGGTGAAACATAAAACCCAAATAAATGTACCTACTGGTAAGCAACAAACAACGAAAAAGAGCAGCCATTTGACTAGGCATGACCTTGACAAGGGCAGCCGCTCAGCAAACGTGTTTGCTCTCTAAGCAAACCGGTATGCTCCCCATCATCACCATCCATCCATCCATCCATCCATTCCCTCCACAACGCCAGCGAGCCGCTGATATTTTAGACACTTTGGTGACGCTTCAAAGATTTTCCAACGCAAAAATTGTCACACGAAAAAAAAGGGGCGACAGCTAAGCTAACAGAGAATACTATATTTACCACGTGCCGCGGCAAGAATCCGAGCATGCTGGCAGCAAAGCAAACTTGCAACACAGCAGCCAAGCAAAGTTGAATGGTTGGAAGGAATTAAACACTCTCGAAAAAGCAAGCATGCATGAATAAACAAACGAAGCTAGCTCTATGGGTAAAGTAATGCGAAAGTGGTTTCTAAGCTTGAAAATAAAATATAATATATATGTTCCTGTTCGATCAGTCAAATAAATAAATAGGATTTATTAGGGTAAACCTTAGGAATTCAGTGCTATTGCCTTGCCCACGGCTGTATGCATACCTATATGGGCTGTCTAACAATTGCAGTTCATTTCTTGCCGCTTCTCGTTTTTCCTTTTCAATTGCAATTGCAATTCGACTCAATTGTGCCGAGTACGAAAGCGTGAAAAACTCGACGGACCCAACCAGTAATCATCATGGGGAGTTGACCGGCCACTGACCACTGGATGGTATTGGTTTTTATTGGCTCTACATCTGATGTTTGGGACAAAACAGTGTTGAAATTAGCCAGAAAAGGCTGAAGAGGATTTAATGTGAACTTGAAATGCGGGGTGGTAATGTGTCTTACAGGTCGGGGGCCTCCAAATCACCCAACCATGGCATCATCTTTCGCCAGGCGGGACTTGCATAATTTGCCTACATTTTAAGCCTTTGTTTACTTTGATTTGTGTTATTACTTAATTGCTTTGAACCTGAAAACTGCTGACGAAAATAAAACAAAAAAAAACCATAATTTATAGCCCGTCTTTATGCAAAT
This sequence comes from Drosophila eugracilis, assembly GCF_018153835.1. Taxonomy (NCBI): domain Eukaryota; kingdom Metazoa; phylum Arthropoda; class Insecta; order Diptera; family Drosophilidae; genus Drosophila; species Drosophila eugracilis. The sequence goes on along the minus strand of NW_024573052.1, from coordinate 2,518,052 downwards.
CTTCGGGCCATTTACATATGATTTTTTGTAAATTCTGGTTTTTCGTGGCAATATTTATTTTTCGCTTTGTTTAGCTGGAAATGCAAAACACGCGCTGTCCACAAAAAAACAACAAAATTAGACAAAAAAGCGTCCAGTTCCAGTTGATTTCATTGTCACCAAAAAAAAAAAGCGCGTTGACATTGAAAATGGCCAAAAAGAAAAGGGGGCACAAGAGAAAAAAATACAGAAAGAAAGAGGAGAAGCCCGAAAAGCCGGAGAGTTGAAATGGGATCGCATTGGGGCAAGTGGGTCAGCATGAAATCGACGAATGTTGGGCAAGGGCCGCTGACACCCGAGTAGACTGAGAAGAAGACTCTGCAGAAGAGACAGAGGGCGAAGATAGAGCAACAGCGGGTAGCGGGAAGACGTGCGTGAAATACGCCCCAAATGCACAAAACTGATTTGGCCATATATTGTACAATCATAGCAAATATCGGTACGTGATTTGGCTTTATAATATAAGATATATTATATATGTTATGGGGAATTGAAAAACTTAGGTAATACCCAAAAAATTGTTCTCTGTGGTTGACATTCCCTCTTTGCCAAGAACTTACATGTGGAATGCTAATATTACCAGTACGTAACTTCAGCAATAGTTTCCAGTTACAACTTTGATAAGTAGTCTTCCCGGAAGAAAGAGTATAAACAGGAAATATTAGCAAAGTCAAGTCACCTAATGTCTGAAGATGGACTCTACTCTACTTTTAACCACCATTAGAAATACCCCCGCAATCGATGGCACATTTCAACATCAAAGCTTTCGCACATAATGCATATAGGAGATAGCAGATAGCAGACGTGGCCGATCGATTGAAATCCCATTGGGTTTAGCTAATGTCCATTGTTAGCTGCCTGAGGACGTGCCTCACATGAGCGAGAGACGCTCCCAAAACACACATTTCGATCATTGTATAATCTCGGAGACTCAAAGACTTGGACACTCGTCGATATCTTGAGCCGGGAGCTACGTGACATGACTGAGGCATCGGCGGGTCTAATCTTTTTTATATAAGTGCTGCCTGGAATTCCATTAGCCGAACTCCGAAAAATAGCGAAAAACGAACTGGAGCTTAAATCAAGCGGCGCTTGCGTGTTGCAAGTGTTGCCAGTTGCAGGTTGCAAGTGCTTCCTGCTCGAAAAGGAGGCATGCAACACGCATCCAGTTGGCGCGGAGTGATCAGTGATCGGGGGGCCTTGGCCAACTTGTTTGGCCAGTATGCGAATCTCGAAAGAGAGAGACTTGTTGTCGATACTTTACACTGAGCGAAGACAACGAATGCTGCGATATAGCAGATAGTCCTGAATTTATTCCAATAAGTCGAATACTGTTCTTATTGGAATTTAATTCTTGGAAGTTTTTTAAAGAATAACTCGAATTGATACCAATTTAACTTGGCCAAGTTCTCTTGGCACCATGTTCTCGATTTCAGCCTTCTTTCTGTGTACATTTTTTTGGGGGCAGAAAGTAAAACCCGCAACTTGCCACAGCTGTTTTTGGCCAGGTCTCTGTGTGTGTGTTTTTTTTTGGCCAGGTCCGAAAGTCTGAGTGCCTTGGGTGCAGGTGACATACTTTTCTCAACGGCCTGTCCTAAAATAATTTTACTTTTTCTTAGCCGCCAACTGGTTGGCTAACTACTTTCTCTGCCCTGATGGTGGATTTCTTGGCTGGTTTCTTGGCTGGATTTCTTGGTTTGATTTCTTGGCGGATTTCTTAGCTGCTTTTCTATTGGGGGTCCATTTCAAGGTCAGCAGCGACAGTCGTGAACGTAGTTTCCCACCATCCAAAAGCTGTGACTTGCATTCGCAATGAATCTTAATGCCAGCCAGCCAGTCAGCCAGCCAGCCAGATGATGGCCATTATCCGCGATGCAAATATATGGCTGACAGTTTTCGAGTCTCGTATCGAATCCGTTTCCAAGTCCGGGCAATGACATTCGCCCGGGTTTGTTCCCCCTGGTATTTATACTCGTATATTTATACATCGCTTAATGTGTACTTTGGCTTTTTATTTAGCTGAATCAAAGTCCGAATCGCTACTGCATTCCAGGCGGTGTGAGCTCATCCATTTCTCGACTGCTCATCCGGCTTCTGGAGCGGATCACCAGGGTAATCGGAGCCTCCTCCCGTGAAATGTTGCTATGAAATCGATCCAAAAGGGGGTTACCAGGTGCTTACGAATCGGAACCAGGCATGGATTTCAGTTCAAAAGAATACTCGTACATCACAGATCAAATATGTAGCCCCTTAAGAGGGAGTGCACCTACCTAAGACCGGTTTCTAGGCGTTTTTTAGATAGGGTAGATAGGCTACCCTTAGAAAAAATATGACTAGTTAAATGCAAATTTTTAGTTGGTTTCCATTTGACTGGCGTTTTTGTCATATTTGGCCAGGCCATGTTCACCCACTAATTGGTAGTTCGGCGGTGGCACCTGGCCACCTAGTTACCCATTCAGCTGTCCAATTTCATTGATAAACATTTGCCCATTTGCCCCACCCACCCACATAAGCACACAAACACACACAGACTTACACAAATAGACATTTTTGTAGCCCATAGAAAGAGAGAAATAGTGAAATATCTTGAGCCAAGGTGAGCCACATTTGTTCGATTCAGTTCCAATTGGTTCAATGCACCCCACCCAGTGGTGCAGTGGTGCACCACTCTGTGGTGCAGACACTGCACTTCCAATGGAAGTGGCCACCACCACCACCTCTTTCGGCTCTTTCGGCGCCTGTCCAACAATCCATGATCAATCGGTGCAAATGGCCAAAACGAAGTTAGCCGCATTTTTGCTGCCCCAACTGCCCCAACTGCCCTGGCTGCCAAACAGATGCAGATACTTGCACTCACGGATATACAGATACGAAATACAGATTCAAGATACAGATATGTGGATGGCATGGGCGGCAATTGTTCAGTTCAAGTGGCAACCGGTTGGATGCGACGCGCAATTAAAAAGCGCGGCCAACCAAGGCAATCTAACCACAGTTGAGCATCTTTAAGCCGAACTGCCATTGGAAATCACCGAAAGATCTTAGCCTTATAAGGTACCACTTTTCGATCACAACCTACAACTTAACTTGCCAAAGGGCTATTCAATTCAATCAACGGAGGCCCCACTGTACAACTAACTATATAATAAGGTGAGGCGAGCTCATCTCTGTGTGGGACTAGATTGGAATGGTTCGCTTTAGATTGTGGATGGGATTGGAGAGACCGTAGAATGGAGATGGCAGATTTCAGATTGCAGATGGGATTGGGACGCGCACTTGTCGACGATTTCCTGTCATTAGTTTGGCTGCATGTCAAGGTTGTTCGTCGTGGCGAGGCAAGCCCAGCAGCAACATCAGAAGAAGAGTTGAGGTGCCAGCCAATGCAATTGTATCTGCCTGCCACAATGCAATTAAGGCAGTGCGTTAAACGTCTTTCAAATGAAATGCAAGCCAGTTATTACCCAAGTAAGAAAGCCGCTTTAACCAGAGAAAGAGAAGCAAAAGTTGCTAGCTGCAAGTAGCAAGTAGTTGCAAGTTGTTGGTGCAGCAGTTGTTGCTATTGCTGTTGCAGCTGCATTTCATTTCGCTTCACTTTCTTCCAGGCAGCAGTTTTCCAGCTCGTTTGGCTGGTGGGCGGGGTTGGGTTTTTTTTTTATTTTTGAAAAACCGGCATCTCCTCCGTTTGCAATGTGGAAAATGCACTCTAACAAATTATTATGAGCAGCACTTGGCTTGCAATTGGCTATGGATGTGTGTTGCTGTTGTGCATGTTGTGCCTCGGCTGTGCTGTTGTGCTGTGGTTGCAACACTCAAACACTCAAACACCCAAAAAATAATCATAAAAAACCCGATCTTGACAGGTTGGTTGGCTATGCACCGTTGCCGTTTATTGGGCGGCATTTCCAGTGCTCCGAAGTTCCCAACTCTATAAAAACACTTGCAGGTGGTCAGATCTACAAAAAGGTAGCCACTTAATGGGGGACTTAAATGGGCGGAGAACCGCAGATATTGATTAGTATTTGTTTAAAGCTTTTCTCTAAGAAAAGTTTAGCCACTAACGGGATGCTTGACCTAGCATTAGCTATAGGAAAAGATTAGTTATTAACTTAACTTAACTCATCAAAATCTATATTACTCATTACTACAGACCCTTGATAGAGTTACAGCTGAATCAAAGTCGAGCTATATGTTGGCACACAGCTGTGCGGCAGGCAAAAGTTCTAGGCTATAAATATTTCATAGCAGAGTAGATTAAACTACTATAGTATATGGGGGAAAAGTGTGACGGGGATCTGCGATAATGTTAGTTTGATATGTAATACAAGACGGTTCAACATGTGTAAGTGGATATCTCCTCCTGTGGCACTCAGCTCTGTGAATATGAACACATGTCTGTACGCAAATGTCTGTCGCAGATTGAGCCACATTGAATTGTTCGGACGGCTGACTGCACTTGCAACGCAATTGCGACCGTAATTGAATCAGCTGCTTGGATCTCGAATCGAAATCATCGCAGACGCAGGCAACTGTCAGTTCGGTTAAAACTCTCAAAAGATCGAGTGGTCGGTCTGTGGGGATCCAAGTCTGCAGTTGACCCCATTCTGCAAACTAATGACTGACGTCAGAATTGGAGTGCAAGTCGCAGTGCACAGAGAGAAAAGATTTATGATGATATGCCGCCACTTTAGGCCGCCTTAGGCCTTCATTTAATCATTCATTTATTTAGCCTCTTTTTTCTTCCCCTGTGCAGAGTCACTAGGGCGCTGACAGTTGCCTCTGGCATTGATTGAAGTCTAATTAAAGCGAGGCATGCAGAAAGAAGAAGAAGAGGAAAAACTTAAGGGCCACGGCTAACGGGGCTTGTTGTGGCCCGGCCCCGGTATGTAGATCAACTCTTTTCTTACCTATGCCATGCATTTTCCTCACCTTCCGCTCCGTGGCAAAGAAAAAAGCAGCAAAAAGGAGGTTTACCTTTTCCTAGGCGTGCCACTAAAATATTTATGAAAGATATGCCTCGTAGAAATCTTTCGAACCCGACCCGACAGCTCCGGCAGCCAATAATCATAACTATTATTACGCTGATCATATGGTCCATTGTCGAATTTGGCATCGCAAAACTTGTTTACGGCTTGTTCTCTGTGTTCTTCTTGCCGCTTTTCGGAATGAGTTTGTGCTACTTTTCGCAACAACTACGAAAAAAAAAAAAAAAAAATGAGGCAAAACCAAAAAAAAAAAAAAAAAAGAGAAAGAAAAAAACAGAAGAATTCCCTCAAATCGGGGTCACCAAGTACCACAGCGAGGAAGTCTTTGTCTGGGGCCTGGATAAATGCCTCAATGATATGTTGTTGGCTACATGTTGTTGCCACACATATCGAGATCTATATAGTACACGAGTACGTCTGATAGCTACGCCCCCGTCTGCGAAGAAACCTTCGCGACGACCAAAGACACGACTGTGTTAAGGTTGAGGTTATCATAGACCCCAAAACGTGCCCGAGCAACTACAAATAAATGGAGAGATATAATAGCTACAAGTACAAGTACAAGTACACAGCGAGTGCCAACAGATGGTATTATATTGTGTTTTTGCTTAGTTAGTTTGGGTGTTCCAATGTTCCAATGTTTCGGTGGCGCCCTCGAAAATGCCTCGCTCATATCAGGCAGACGATGGAAAAAAGTTAACTCTAAGCCATACCAAAATTTATTGGAATTCTTTTCGTACATTATCGAGGGGTTCCGATAATACAGAAACGCTAATATGCGAGTCGAACAGGCCTTAAGTGATCAAGATACGGTCAGTCGGTCTGGTCGGCAAGGAAGCCATGTTAGATAGATGCGATAGCAGGTGGGCCAAAACAGGAGTCGAAGAACCCTAAACCCTAAATAACCCCTTGAGCTGGTTTTCACTATCCAAACAAATCGATGGTTGGCAGTTAAACTTACAGAACATTTGTATATTTTTAAGATTATTTCAATTTATGTTTATGATAAACTCTCTAAAGGTATTGCGGTTTCAGTGACCCATTAAACTTAAAATAAGAAAACTTGTAAGGTATCTGAGTAATTCTTTCTTTCTTTTAACCTCTCCTAAAACCAATTTGATGTCGATTTCTTTAGATGTTCTAGTTAGATGTGCAACAGCAGCTAATTAGAAGTCGATTCGAAGAAGGTGGCACACACCCTATAACTATAGCTAGTCTCTTGGAGTGTCCATTTATGGTGGTTCACCTATGATGTCATCCGAGTGGTAGTGTGCGTGTGCGTTTAGGTGAGGCTTCCTTCCTATTTTTTTTTCTTTGATTTCTTGACGATGGGCCGAAAATGGTCACGCATTTAGACATCGGCACTCCTGGTCGGTGAAAAGCGTTGGAGGGTTTCTGCTGTTGATTTTATTTTTAGCGAAAGGAGCGCCAATATACCACTTAAAAAACTAAAAGAAGGTGGTCGGGCTCCCACGCCAAATAGTTAACTGCGATTGAAGGTCGTCAATCAGAACGCGAGACTTGCGCAATTCTGCCAGCGCTGCAGTCAGCGCAGCTCATCATCATCTGACTTATGCAACGCACTTAGCTGGAAGTTTTAGTTCAGTTGGCCCAAGTGCGGCGACAAGTGAAGATACAGATAGATACACAGAGCAACAGATACTAGATACCAGATACCCATATTCCATAGTGAAATACAAGTACAGTCAAAGAACAGTCAAGTTTTTTATAACTCTGATTCCTTTCGAATATAAAGTTCTAATCGATTGGTTTCAAAATGCTAACCAATAGCGACTTTTATAGCAAATGAGAAGTGATTTTCTACATATTAATTTAGTTACTATGTTTAAAGAAGTGATTTTAAGACTTACCAGCATTATTCTGTTGAACTCTGTCGAGATCTGTAGAGTTCAGTCGTGCAAAGTTCCAGTCGCAAACCTTTTAACCAAATTCCAGTTCCCAGAAAGCAAAAATAAGAACTTTAGTAATAAACTTTTAAAAGAAGAATATCCAATCGGAATTCTAACTTACAAATCCAAGTCTTCGATCCAATCAGAAAATCCAAAAACCATTTGGCATGCACTTTTTCGTGCCTCCTTTCACCTGACGTTGTTGTCGCAGCAATCATTTTGCATGGTCTGATAAGATAAAGCAAGAGCTCCTCCAGTCGGGAGAGCCAGGGAATGAGAGAGCAACTCTGTTTTTTTTTTCTGCCTGTGGCTCTATTATTAGAGAGTTACCGTTGCTTTATTATTGCCACTATTATTGTGTTTGATAGTGTGTGTGTGTCGGTGTTTAGAGTTCTCTACGTGTGTTTGTGCTTTTGTGTTCTATGCATAATTTGCGCGTTTTTGTTTTCAGTTTTGTTAACGTCGTCGTCGGCGCCGCCTCGCAGAAGTTGCTTCTCCTCTCTTCATCCAGAAAGAGAGAGAAAGCCAAATAAAAGAAAAAAAAGAAACACCGCTAGCCGCAGTTAGTACGCAATTTTTTGTTGTTTTTCAAGTTTACCTTAAGAGCTACATAAATTCTAGTGTGCGTGTATTAATTTATTTCTGTTTATGACAACGTGCAATTAGCCGAACAGCAAACACTGCATTTAATTGCGGCAAAGCAAAGTGAATAGCCAAAGAAAGCCACGACGAATAGAATTGGAAATGTGAAGTGCGAGAAGTGATTCGTCACGTAGATCGGGATTCTAACCCAACCGTTGGAAAAACTATTTGCCACAATCTTACACCTGTCTGCGAAATAATAGTAGTTTAAACCAAACTAATCTTCAACTGTATATCATATATGATATTTGTGTTACTATTATTTTGAGTACAACTGTATTCGTTAGCCGCAAACAAAACAGTAGTTAAAGTGCAGTAGTTATAATGTAATCTGTGTGAAATTAACGGAAAACTTGCCATTGGCCAAGCGTCCGACGATTTGTTTTCAATTAGCTAAGGAAGTTGGTTTTAGTCGGAAGGGGTAAACAGCTAGAACGTGGCTTAAAATACGGAAAATAGTCGGAATATCGATTTTATACTAACTCACTTCTTGGCCACTCACATCGTCTGCCTCATTCATATTTAAACCCATTCGAACCCGTTGCCTTCTATGGTCTCGCAATCAATTACCATTTCTTTTTCGTATCTTCTTTTGGTTATATTATGCCATCGATTCTTTTTATTTTATTATCTATATAGCTTTTCGTTGATTGATTCTTTAGCTATGCTCCCTAATTTCCTCACTTTTGGACCCGCGTGAACCAAGACAGAATTGGGCAAGAAACTAGCAACTTGTTTATAATTGGAATAACGAATAAGATAGAACCCATAAAGATTTTTTTAGGTAATCATATATTCCCAGGTTTTGCCCATTTTTGCTAAGGGTTATATTATATATATTCCCCTTTGATGGTCCTTAATGGGTTTTTAAATAGATCTATCCACGTCACTCCTGAAGACCCCAATCGAATGTCTAACGTACAGTGACATCTTCTGAGCCATTAGAGCTACAGCCGGGGTACGTGATAAGTGTCAGTCATAGGGGCATATACTACCTATACACATGTGCAGGGTATTTACCAAAGAACCCGAGGATCGGACATAGCAGAGCGAAGCGGCCTAATCAAGTGGCTCAAATTGCCGCACAAATTGAAATAGATAATGGCCAGCAAGTGTCAGGGGCGACATACATACATACATACATAACAACAACGACGACTAAGACTTAGCATATTCGGGATTAGTCATGCGTATCACTCGGCTGATAACTCACAACAAGCCAAACAAAAGCAGATAAAGTTGTCGCAAAAACAGGTAAAAACAGTGACTCGAGAAAGTCATTCCACAGGTGTTTCTGGGTATATCGACTTACCAGGCGATTGGAAATTTGCATAGCAGTCTAGTTGGATCGGTGATGATGTTTATAGAGAAACAATGATGAGCACCAATAAAAAAAATTCCCGCACGTCGCTTATCCACCATGATATCATCGCCTAACTTTGGAGCAACCTCAAGTCGATTCACTGAATGCAATGCCGAACTTCAATGTCAGTGTCATCGATTGAACAGTGAAAACGATTCGCAGTCAAAACATCTCTATATTTAAGCCCATGATGAAGTGATACCCCCCGACTTTCCGACATTCCCAATAATCACATCGACAGAGCTGGCCCATTAATCATCTTGTATTTGCACTTCTGATTCAACTTATTTAACATGGAGCGGTACTTGGGGCCCCCAAAACAATAATGCTTACCTTTTCTTTAGGCACATGTGTAACGGTAGAAAGTTGCCAATTTTAAGAGTACACATAACGGTGATACTTATCCAAATGACTGAAGACATTAGCCGTGAAATTAGCATTCGATTATGGAAGTCGTAGTTTTTTTGCCTGGGTTATCTAACCCCATGATGTAGAACCATAAAGATCCGAATGGGGAGGACTTTTATGGGTTCTATTTAGAAATAAAACTATGCTTGTCTTGATATATTCCAAGACCATAAAGATCTATTAGCGACTACAATCAAAACATTTCGATAAAAGCTTACTAATAATGATGTCTTTCCATGGTTATTCAGTCAGAAGATTCTTTCTTTTAGATTATCTAGTATTTCGATATGATAATGGGCCTTCCTTGAGATTCACATTTTCAAAGCCAAAGATATAACCAACTCGTGAGGCCTCAATGTTGCTGATCAATCAAGTTCTCGCAACGATAAGTGATCTCTGAGTTCGCCAAGTTTTAAAGACCTTGTTTCGAAACGATCGTTTTGATAAACGCCGGAATGGAAATCGTTCGCACTTCACGTTATAGGTAATATCGCTCGATGTTTGTCTGTTAACTGGGCTACTCGTGTCAGAAGTGGAAATCGATAGAGGGTTACTTAACCATCTCCAATCCGAAACACACGGAGCCAACGTGCCAAAGCAAACAGTTCAATTACGTCTGATTGTTCAGCTGCAGTTAGCAGTTGGCTCTGATTCATCGCTATTCAAATGCTATATGCCCATTATAATGGGCAATATATTTAGATAATCGAGGGCTTATATATGGCCATAAATGTAAGCGCCTTTATTCCAGCCATTTCACTCATACAAAGACGATAGGCAAAGTATAAAGTTCACCATAGAGTACCATCCGAGTGTAATTTAATTTTTATTTCAATTAGCCAGTTCACAAGGGCCACCAAACACTTAACGCTATTAGCCAAGCTCATTATTTTGGCAACACCACAAGCCATGTTTATGGAACGTGATGATTTAAAACAAAAACCACAATAAAAAACATTTCTCATCGCCGCCTCATGATAGCTGAGGAATTTCAACTTACTCATGCTTATTTCAAGGGGAACTTTAGTGACTGACTATAAAAGCCTTTGGGCCAAAACCAAAAACAAAACAAACGCCGTATTGATAACCCAAAACTGGTTAGAAGAGTTGCTAAAACGACTGAGGAAATACCCAATCTATGGCCATAATGGATAAATGGTAAGATTAGGGTTTTACGTTTAAACGAATGATTAAGGTGGATCGAAGTGATCGAAAAGTGAGACATTCAATTCAGGTGTAATTGCCTCAAAAGCTTGAAATCCTCAAACCCCATGGGGTATTTTTTTTTTTTGGCGAATTCATGGGGATCGACGTGATGACTCCATGTTGAGTTTTATATCTAATTAGGCTGGTTAATAGTCGAGCTAATAAGTCGGGGCTGCTCATTAAAAAGTAAACACAAATCGATTGGCCACAGGCAATCACGAATGTGCACAGTGCGGCTCATTAAAATAAATCCATTGACTATTTTGGGATCCCAGGCGGATATAGCCGCTCATATTAAAGGCTTAATTAAAATCTTATTTTTTAAGCTGATTCAAGTTCTTAAATCTGGAATACAGAAACTGAATGTTACAGCTTATATATATAGCAACTATCGAGTCAGGCAAGCTTTATTCTGAATTCAATTATCGTCATTTAGTTCCATTAAATCTGTTTATTTGTCGTTCGAAAAGGTTGTTTACTGAATTGGATTCCCAATTAAGGGAAACTATGCACTTCCCGTGGGAATTACTTGCGATTAACCTTATAGATCTGTAATGTACTGTATACCTAATGAAAATGTACATGAATGCACGGGAAAAAAGAAGGATTTGGTTGAAAAATATCACCCATAAACTTCTTCCTATCCTAAACTACTCCTATCCCTTAGATAGTGGCATTATCATTTGAAAATAAAACATAATTTCAAAGAGATTTCCCTATTTGTTTTCAGTGCAAAGACAATAGAACAAGTTGGTGCTGCAACAATTGGCCGTAATTTGCATGGTCTTGCACTCACACCGCTGCACCACCTAACTATGTCATTAGAATTTACTACTGAGTAAACAACGCCACGCCCCCCTTTCCACCCTCTTTTTCCTATCTTGCTTATAGACATCTATATATACTCGTATATATATTGAAGTCGCCTTCGCGATTTGCATTGTGTGCAAATGATTCGCACGCGACAAAAAACGCCCGCAAGTCGCGAACTTCTCATTGCCGCCGACGATTTCGATTTTCTTGAGCTTATCGCTCGCATTTTGGCCAGTGCCTTTGTATAGGTGTGAGCCATTAAACAGCCTGGCCGACAATTAAGCACTAAGCCAGGCGCAAAAGGCAAATAGAAACGGAGAAAATTTAATTGATAAAGCGAATACGTACAAGCTAGAACTATCAAGTCGACTTTGGAACGTACTTTAGAAATCGAAATTGCCGTTTATTGTTGGGGAAACTAACATATAGCTCTTTATCTTTGGGAAAGGGTATTATGGATGTGTCTCAAATTGGAAGAATCGAGTATGTGTATGTGTGGCATTGATAAACAGCAAAAAAGCAGTCGCCAGCCCCCCCTTCATCATCTTTATCAGCCAGAAAAAACTGATAAGACCAAGCGTCTTTTGTAATCGAGCCGCTTTTAACTCGCTTTCTTGCCGTTTTTCACTTTCAGATTTCGCAGCGCACAAATCGCACGCCATTTTCTAGCATGCTCTAGGAATATTACGAAACCCGATCGAAATTTTAAGGAAAACGCTGAGTTGCAAAAGTTGAGATTCGAAATCGAAATCGAAACCGAAACCGAAAAGGAAACGGAAGTTGGTGAAGGTGGAAGAAGCGGAGAGCGATTGAGAGATAGGGAAACACTTCGGGAGCCACGCCCACAACATGAGCAGCATGAAGGGCGGCTTCTCCACACTAAATCGTTGGTTTGGCCGGAAAAAGGGTAAGTGGTCAATAAACTTTAAACGCCACTAAAACAATAAACTTTAATTAGCCTGACAATTTATTTTTATCCTATATGGTTCCCTATCTACTGTACTATATTGCCACAATCGCTAAATACAATCCAATAAATACTTCCTAAATGAATATTTGTTGTTCCAATAGATAGAACCCTAAGAAACTCAAATTCTAACTTGTAAAATCTTAACTCCCCCTTTTCTTACCGTTAGACAAATCCGGCACTGGCAGCTCTTCCATGGGCAAGTTGTCCAAGTCGTCGACACAGCTTCACCATTTGTCCACGGACACGGACGTAAACGAGACTAGTCAGCTAGAGTACAATCGGATAACCCCAGTGCCTGCAGCCACCAGCAATGCGCCCTTTGAGCAGACTTTCCGCATCACCGTTCTGCTGCCCAAGGATCAGCTTTTTGTGGCCCGACTGGGTGCCAGGGTTCCTCTGAGTAAACTCCTTTCGCTTGTGTGCGACAACAAGCAACTGGATGCGGACAAGTACGAGTTCCGCAGTCCAGGTAAGAGGATCTACATATACTTTTGCATTACCCAATATACCTTACTTAACTATTTTCTTTTTCCAACTTTTAGTGGATGCTAGTCAGGTGTACAATTGCGAATCGACTATCGGAGCTGTGGGCCTCTCAGAGATCCGACTGTGCCACAAATCGGAGTCCTACGACAACTTTAATCCGGATGTGATGCACAAATTCCAGCGCACCGGGGCTGCCCGAGATTCGTTGAGCAGCAGTTCGGACTTCAGTAGCAGCCGGCACTCAAAGGTTACGGCCAAAACGCCGAGTCCTTACAGTTCAAGCAATTCACTGAACTCAATGGACTCCACGGGGATGAACTACACTCGTACGCCAGTAGTGGTGCCGCCGGCAAAGGTATTAGCCCCACCGCCGCGTAAAAAGCGAACCGCTCCCAGGCCACCCAGTCAGATTTGCATTCCGGAGCAATCTGTTCCGGATATTCCGGCTGCTAACTTGAAAAGCGAGCCAGCCTATGCGGTGATTGTCAAGCGACCACAGCTCTGCATGTCCACGCCAAATCTCTCTGGTCCTCCGGAGGTAGACTGCAACGGCAACAGCTCAAAGTCACCGGACGAAGACTCCGCAGATGGGCATTATGCCACATTGGATCTGAAACCACCAGTGGCTGGTGGTCCGGAACCAACGCCACGGAAACGTTTGGTGCAGATCAAGAAGAAAACGGCACCGGCTCCACCGCCAGATTTTCAAAGTGGCGGAGATAATATATCATTGGCTTCTCTTCCGGAACCAGTTACACCTACGCCGAATGTACCGCAACCAGCTCCTAGGATTACCACACCTTTGCCCGTCGCTCCGGCTGCCAATCCTCCTCTTCCCCAACTGAATGGCAATGGTAATGGATCGCCCAATGGAAATGTCTCCAAGGTCCTTCTCAATAGAACACCAACCCCGGAGCCCCGATCTTTAGGTAGTGCCACAGAGGATGATGATAACGATGCGGCTTCGAAGCAAGCGGATTCTGGTATTGGAGAACCAGCACCATCGCCTTCGGCCTCACCAGAACCCGAAGCGGAGAAATCGCAGCAGGAATCGAGTTCCGAGGACGACGAGGCCATCAAGGTATACAATTTCAAGCTGTGCCAGACTTCCAAGAAAGACGAACCATTGGCCACTAGCTTTGCGGAGTTGACAGTGCTTGCAGCCCAGGATATCGTTGAAGAGGAGGAGCATGTACAGCAGCCGGTGGCCATGACGAATGGCAATGTTGCCACTCCCAGTAGCGAGACCTCGCTTACTTCATGGAATTACTCTGTACCCATATCGCCACCTCCCGACTTCTCCGACCAGCAAATGCAGAAACGCAGTGCGGGTTCGGTGAGCCCCGGCTCGCCGCTGGACGAGATCGTGGATGAATTGGCCACTATAATTAACCAACAGCGTCTGGACACGTTGATCAAAAATCAGCCCGATCCCCGTCTAGCCGAGATTGAGGCAGCTAAGCCGAATCGTTTGACCAATTTTAGCATAGCTACGGCCAAAAGTACAACGAGGATTACCCGAGCTGGCTCTTTTCAGGCCGGCGGATCCGTCGAAGAGGCGGAGGTAACCTCACCTGGCGGAACTCTGAGTCATCGCAGCACTTCCCATGTCTCCCTTAACAAACTGGAACAGAACGGCAATAGTTTGGGTCAGAGGCGCTCCTCCAGTGAGTTGAGCATTGGCGAATCACCTTCATTGCAAAGTCTGGAGGTGATCAAGACGATCTTGAACTCACGAAAGAACAGCTTGGCTGAAAGTGGTGGCAGTTCGCCATCGCCTGTTACAGAGCAACCAAAGATCATAAAGGAACTGGAGATCCAGGCCAAAGACGAGCCCAGCAGTCCACCTACTACTGCTATTTCAAAGCTGTCAGCTACACTTGTCGAAAAACAATCGACTCCTGCTCCCAACGTTGTGCAGGAGCCCGAGCAGAAGCAGTCCCCTCCTCCGCCAGCCCTGAAACAATCACCTACTCCAATACAGAAGCAAAAGCCTTCATCAAGTGAAAAGCCACCAATACCTCCTGTTGTAAAAACTGTCCAGGAGCAGGTTACTCCATTGGCTGAGAATGGAATTTCTGTCCAGAAACAATCGCCTCCTGTGGCCAAGAAAGAGTCACCTGTTCCAGCTCCTAAGCCATCGCCACCGGCTTTGAAGAAGGTTCCAGAGCCATCTGCACCAGTTCAAAAAGTGCTCGTTACATCTGTTTCAACTGTTCAAACGGTTAAAGAGGAAACCGAAATCTCGGCCAGCTCCAAAACCACCATAACACCTCTTAATTCCCCAGCCACTCCAATCAGTCCAGTTAGTCTGAGAAACCCGATCAATAGCACGGAAACCCAACCAAGTCAACTGATTGAGTCTGCTCCGAGCTCCAAGCCTCTGCCGACAACTTATCGCTACTCCGGACCACCTAGCATCAATTTTGCCACCTGGAGCGAACGACCCAAGTCCACTGTGGCTATTAAGAACGAAGGGGACTACATCTTTGGCGGTGCAGGGAAGTCTCAGACGGTAACCTCACCACCTGCCAAGCTCACCATTGAAGTGGCTTCGCCCATTTTGAGAATGGGTATTCCCCAAAGGAAGGAATACCACGTCCCCATTACGGTTAAGCCACTGAAAGATGTCAGTCAATCTGTGGAGAACGAACAGCCGGTAAAGCATGAGAAGCCGGATGTCCAGAAGGTAAAGGAGCAGCAGGTCCAAGAGGAAACCTTTTCGGTTCAAGTAAAGCTTAAAACGCAGGTTAAACCATCTCCTGAGAAGCCACTGGTTGAGACCCAAAATCAATCCTCCACATTGCCACGTCCAGCCAAAACCAATCGATTCACTCTACCCGCTGGCCAAAGCAACCAAATGGTTTCCAACTTGGCCAGCAACTCCCTGCCACGCCCCGTTTCTACCTTTGAGAGGAACCGACCAGCGGAGGCCAATCCTTCTCCAGCTCCCTTTGGTCAGAACACCTTACGCCGCACAGGCTTTAAGGAACGAATGTTGGCCAAAGAGCAGCAAGAGCAGGAGCAGGCCTTGAGGATAAGGGTGTCTGTAAATGGAACTACTCCTTCTTCAGCTGCGACGTCCATATCCCCGCCAGAAAGCAAACCAGTGCCGCCGGCGAAGAATGTGAATGTGGTTCTAAAGTCCACCAAAACGGAAGTTAAGCTCCAAGAGCCGGAAATCAGACCGGTGAGCCTGCAGGTCAAACTTAAGCCCACATCCCAGCCAGCAGCTACACCCTCACCGCCACCACCGCCGCCGGCACAATTAGTTCCGGCCCTGAAGCCTGTGAAAACCAACGGCGGACGCAGTGGACCCACAACTCCGGATCCGCGTTCCCAGCTGATGGACGCGATACGGAATTTTAAACGAGAGGAGCTCAACCGATCCTGAGTTTTCCAAAAAAGAAACAGTAGATAAAATTCAAGCACAAAATCACAAAGGCAGCGCACAAGTTATATTATTTTTATACCGTTAACAGTAAATTTTGTGTTGAGTTTGTAAATAATTTTGAAAAAAGCCACGATTTAATAGAACGTTTTTTTTCACACCCCATTCCCCCCGCGCTTTTAAAGCGCCCAATAACCCAATTTTTTTTTAACTAATCTTAGTTTTTGTTATGAACTATGTAGTTTTTTAATAATTTGTTTTAGTCATTAGGTCACAAGAGAACCCAAAAAAAATATTAATATAAAGAAAAACGAAACATTTATCTATATATATATATATATATATATACAAATATACATATGTGTATGTTAATATGCATAAATAATATTTCGTACGTCATAGTGAAATATAGTAACCAATTTTCTAACCAATGGGACTGGTCTACTTAGTCGTGTCAAACAAAAAACAAATGGTAGCAAAAGCAAAGGAGCCCGAAAACAAGAGTTAAAAATGCTAATAAATTATTTTAAAGCAACAGCAGTTAATGCATTTAGCGTTGATGTATATATATGGCATTGTATTAAACTGAATAAAATAAAATACAGAAACTAATAATGGTCGTTCTATACTTATGCAGTGGGCACTTAATACATTGATAATTACTCAATGTTAAAAAGATAAACAACCATCTTGAGCTTAATTTTATAAATATTATACACTTTAGAACATTTGAAAATAGTATTTACCTAATATTAAGCACTTCAGAAAAGTTAAAAATAGTATTTACATACCTAAATTTTCCTTCGCCCGAAGCTGCGCCAGATAACTGTAAATTCTTTTGGCGCCTTAAAAGACTTCATTCTTAACAAATAATGGAAAGCGAACATCTAAAACATAAAACAATTTATAATTAGCCGTTGTCAGCAGCAAAGTTAATCCACTTCCTTTAAAAATAAATTAAGCAACAATTAAGCTTTTAAAACTTACCGTTTAACTATTTTTAAATTATCCGCTCCTGACACCAGCGTGTTTTAGTTCAGCCGTAACATCGATAACTGCGCTCAGTCTTGCAGTTACATCGATACCTGCGCTCTGTTAGGTTGTAACATCGATAAAAGTGCTGTAAGCGCTCCATATGATATTTTCTGAGATATGGCAACCCTACATAAAATTGTATAATTTACTTTTTGTGTTTTCTTTGATTTTGTTGAATTAAAAATATTAAGATCAAAGAAATACAAACGGACAATGGCTCTGCGCATCCTGAAGACATTGAAGCAGGTGAATAACCCACTGGCAACGACATTGGGTGGTCTACAAAAGCAAGAGCTGATTCACACGACGCCGGCATGCTGCGAAATCCGGAAATTGGCCCGATTACGGGTGGTGGACAACAGTGACTTGGGCAAAAAGGCGATGGCCGAAGGACGACCACCTAGATGCATCCATGTGTACAACAAACGAGGAGTGGGCCTCATCGGAGACAAAGTTTTGGTGGCCATAAAAGGACAGATGAAGAAGGGCATCCTCGTGGGACTCAAGCAAAATCAGAAGCCCAAACAACCCAAGTTTGATAGTAACAATTTGGTTCTCATCGATGATAATGGTAGTCCGTTGGGCACTCGGATCCATGTGCCTATTCCCACGATATTGCGCACCATCCTTAAGGAGAAAACACTGTCCAAAGGTGCTGATTACACAAAGGTACTAGCCATCGCCAGTAGATATGTTTAAGTCGTTTCAAATCCTTGGGAACCCGCCTTTCTGTTGCTAAATGAATAAACTATATCCAACCAAATCCAATTCGACATATCCTTCACTTCTTCATCCCAGAGATAACAGCTTCTTTGTTGTAGTATAAGTATAATGTGTATAATGTAATTGCGATCAGCTAGTTTAGTTTAGTTTAGTTTCAGTTTAGTTTGCCTAACGTATATAAGTTATGATGCAGTTATGTACACATGGGCGTTGCAGTTTAGTTTACAGTTTTGTAGTCAGAAATGCACTTTGTCAGTTCCAAGGAAAGCAGCAAATTTCGCTTTGTGGCCGGCAGGCAACCCATCTCTTTCACTTTGGTGGGCAAACCTGAGCCGACCCTTTGGCGAATCGCTTATATACAGAGGGACAAAAACGAAAAATATATAGAAATAGGATACCTTTGATCACGCGGGATATAAGTACAGGTACAGGTCGCCGTCTAAATATTCCCAGCACTGCCGAAGAACTGAAAGTTGTTGAAGTTCACCGGCGTTTTAGGACTTGGCAGATACAGAAATTCATCGTTCTGCAACTGGGATTGCGTCAAGTTCGGTTCACTGGCACTGCAATGGATTTTGGGCAAAGTGCGCAGCATGTTCTCCAGCATATTGAGTAGAGGCCTAAAGAGCGGGCGATCCTTGGGCGTATACTTAATGCAGTCCTCGGCCAAGCGTTTTAATGCCTGCGGTGCATCTGAGCGCACTTGACTCATATCTGGACGTAGAAGTCCTCTCCCCACCATAAACAAGATCTGATCCTTGTTGCTAATATGACCATAGGGCAGACACTCGGCCAATAGTTCATACATCACGATACCAAAGGCATAAACGTCCGATTGGAAGGAGTAGGGATTCAGTTCCTGCATGCGAATTACCTCTGGAGCCATCCATAAAATACTGCCCGTTGGCTGATTGGCCTGCTTTTCACCAGACCATCGAGTTTTCGCAGTAGCCAGTCCAAAATCGCCAATCTTCACGGAAAGATCCTCGTGCAAAAAGATGTTGTTCGACTTGAGGTCTCTGGCAGATGGAAAATGTTTATTATATTTTTGATCAAGCGAGGACGGTATCATTTATTTAAACTTACCTGTGAATGATGTTCTTGGCATGGAGATAATCCATACCCTGGGCCACTTGACGACCAATATCGATGAGCGTGTTCAATTTAAACTTCGTTTCGCTGACGTGAACGTGCTTATAGAGGCTACTGCCCTCGCACCATTGGGTCACAATTGCCAGAGATGGCTTGGACACACAGCCCATGAAGAGCAGGATGTTGCAGTGACGCGTTTTCTTCAGCATGGCCACCTCGTTCTTGAATGCCTGCAACTGGGCGGGACTCGGGGTCTTTACGTTAAGCGTCTTAACGGCCACGGGACCGTGCCAGTGGGCTCGATAAACGGTTCCAAAGGACCCAGATCCGATCCGGGGTCCTATCAAAATCTCCTCAGCCAGGATATTCTGCAAAGATGATATTAGTAGTATTAGTATAATTTAAATTAATAACCATGAAAATCCTTCGTACCCAGTTCTCTTCGGAGCTCTTAGCATCCCTCAAAAGTATATTCTTGTTGCTCTCATCGGCGGACCTTGCCCTGGGTCGATTATGCTTCAGTGTACTGGTGGGCGATGCCTGCGTTGAGTTGGAGTGATCAGTACATGGGTGCTAAAGTATGTCAGAACATTAGTAAAACTAGATGATTAATTATAAACAAAAATCTGCTAATTCACCGGTAATGGAGGCCTCGCTTGCATAATCAAACTCCGCTGCACTTCGCTTGTAATTGATCGAATGTTGTTTATGCACACATTTGGAGCGGAATTCGATCGATCATCCTGGCTGATCCTTGGCGGACGACCCTGCCGATGGTTTCCAGAGGACGAGGATGGTGGCTTAGAGCTGCTACTACTGCCGCTGCTGCTGCACCGCCGACTACGACTTCTGCTGCTCATATTAATCCGGACAGCAGTGCCCCTACCTGGGAAGCCGACTCCGTTATCCGGATTCTCAGCCAGGAGTAGCTGATAATAGCTTTCCATAGGAAAGGGCTGGCACAACATGGGAACTCTATTGGCGCACCTCTGATGAAAACGGAAATTACACTGGCTGCAGTAAAAGCCATTAAACAATAGCCTTCGACAGCCTTCGCAAAAAACTAACGAGAAGAAGGTCTTCCTTATAATCTGGTGTTTGATGTGTGTCCTTATCGGGAATTTATCCAGCAGCCGAACAAATATCTCCTCCACGTGTAGAGTGCCTATATCCGTGTGCCAAGGTATGATATGTCTTCCGGAATGAGTTGTGCTCACTTCGCACATATCCGGCGTTAATTGCCGGAGTTTCAGGGCCTTCATGAGGGCATCACATAGTCGTACTCCTGAAATTACCTCCACTGAAGTGCGCTGTTGATTGGGCAGATGAGCTCTTAACAGGATCTTGGGCTGACGGGTCAAAGTTCCACATTGGCTGCCCGGCTGGGAGCCTAAACTATCCGTAAGATCATTGCCATGATGCACTCGAGCCAATTGGCGCTGTTGCTGCAGGATTTGGGTTTGATTTTGATAGTGCGGTTGCTCCTTGAATCGCTCAACCAATGAGGAGTCCTCTTGGTGATCTTGGGAATTCAGTCGCTCCATTAATTCCTGCTCCTTGGCCTCTAGTTCGTGGAGTTTGGAGGTCAACTCCTGGTATTCTGCGAAAGATTATTGTAGATTGAATATAAATATTAAGAGTGAAGTATGTTAGCATGCATATGTAAATATATGTATAACAAGTGGTGTTTGGAGGTGTGTCCTGTTATTGGAAAGAGTTTTATTTTACTTACCCATTAAGTACATGGCTGGTGGCTCCTGCAGATTGGCAAACTTGGCATTTAGGGCATCGATGTTCTCCCGGGTTACATGTTTGACCAACTGGACATTGTGAAGCTCCTCGGCCAATGGATCGTATAGATCGCTATCGCCTTCGGTGGACGATTCGCTGGACATGTTGTTGCTGCTATATACTATATCCTATATCCTGTGACCATGACCCCTTACTAAAGAAGCCTTGACTTCTTGAAGGAAAAACTCCTGCGCTTGCGTTTTAGTGGAGTTTTAATGGGTGAGCCACCCACATCCACTTCTGTGGGCGGGGGGCAGCATGTCGTCCTTGACTTTTTTTAGGCTTTTCTGACTTTTCCGGGTTATAAGATCCAACGTTTTTCACCGATATCTGGCTTGTTTCCTTTCCAACCTTTTTTCGAGTGCACCCACACACTTGCAGACGCACACAAACACCTTGTATATACGGTATGTATGTATAATGAAGGTCAGTGTGTGCAAAAGCAGCTGAACTTGAGGATTTCCAAAGGATTTAGGGCTGTCAATTATCCGATAACACCCAGCCGGCACCATTGATGGCTGCTCAACTATCGAAATATTATCACTGTTGACTGGCTATCCTTCTATTTCACTTTAATCCCAATAACTTATTTAGTTTCAACAAGTTTTACTACATTTTCGACTTTTTGGTTTAATCGTTATCAGGAAGCGTGATTGACAGTGTCTATCGACTAACAATGTTATCTGCTGGCCTATCGGTCATTCGATATAAAAAGGTTCGTGTCTCCGCTACATATTGTTTCCAGATATGAAACATTGGTGCTTGCAGCCCTGACATCGAACAAAAAGACAGCAGGTGGAGCTCTTGAGCGCGAAATTTGAATTTTTAACACCAGCTTTCCCTTTGTATCGCAATATGAACTCATATTTTTTGTTAAGCCCTTTCAAAAAGAACCCTTTGCTTTTAGTGTTTTTCTACTTATAATAATCATTTGTATAGCTTCGGTAACTTCAAACACCTTTTCTAAAGCAAAATTTTATGTAAAAAATAAACAGAAAATTTCTTATTCTTTTTTAAACGTGAATAACGTTCGTGAATCATACAAAAGTGCGATAAGCATGGTGAATATTTTGAAAAGACCTCAGAAAATTATCTAATTTTTCGCTTTCACCTGCAGTTTTCGTTCCCTGCCCCAGATATGGTATTCTTCTCTCAACCACCAGTGGAGGAGCAAGAACAAATGGACTGGGTTCAATCTCAGGAAATGCCCTTCAACAACGGACATTGGATCAATAATCCCGTTTCGCTCTACTACCAAGGAGAGATTCTATGTGAGTTTTCAAATATAATACATATAAAGGGACTCCTTAAAATTCATTCATGGCATTCCATATTTGGACCCATATTGGCTGTCGTCTCGGGAAGAAAAATTGGAGTAACCAATTTTTGCATTTTCGATAAGGGGTAACAATACATACATAACATACTTTCCCCCAGATATGCCCAATACAGTTCCCTTGATCGCTCCTTCAATACCCGAGAGAACCTATCCTTGTCGACGGGGTCCCCACACTTTGCCACGCGATGAAGCTACTTGGAATTCGGCCCAGCCGATTCTACATATGGCCTGGGATGCCTTCGAATATGAGCTGAAAAACCGTTGTGCCTTGTGGAAATCATATAGGTTGGGATCTTTAGCCGATCCCATAATCAATCCATCGCAGTTCATAGCCGAATATATGGTCAAGCACATGAGTCCGGAAGTCTTCAGGGCCGGGAATCAACCACGTTTTGGACCCTCACCTAAAAACACGACTGGTCTGTTCTTTCTATGAACCACCCACGACGGAAGATTTCCATAATCTTCAATCGACGTCATAGATGTATTGTGTCGACTCCAGGAAATAGCATTTCGGAAATCTTCTGTGCAATGGTTTGATTTGGTTTTAACCAGAAACCAACAGATTACAGGATTGTAAGACTGGAACCGGGTCACTCCGATACCATTCATTTCTCCTTTCCCCGTGAATCGCCAAGATATTACATGGTATTCTGAAAATCTCGCTGATCGGCTCTAATCGTAAGCAAAGCAGTCTTAATTGTTATTGCAACTATTTGTAAAATTGTCTACAATCTGAATTGGCATCATTATATACAGTGTACATGGCAAACAGTCCGTTTTAAATTGTTTTTGTAAATAAAAAGGTGATTTCATTTAACTTAGGGATATACCGACTATATAGTCACATTCCTAACTAGGCAAATCTCTCATAAAGACAAGGGTAATTGCTAATTTCTTACAACCAGAAAAATGAATACGATTAATTATAAACATTAACATTAATAAAAAAAAAATGGTTTATACCTCTCACTCATTCATTATTTTAGTTTCATTTAAAACAAATTATACATAAAAAAAAATGTAAGTATATGTCAATTAAATAAATAATAAATGAAACCTAGCTTTTTGATTGACCTTCTGGTGCTTTTCCGTCAACTGGTGGCCACAGAGGCGTCAGTTCGCTGAGGGCCACGTCGTACAGCAGATTCTGGTACTCCTCCAAAAGGACTAAAAAGATAATGGATTAGTATCAAGTTATGTTCGGAAGACAGTGAAGCTTACAGTGAGGATCACTTATCCACTGGTCGAGCAGCGCCTGACGGTTGTGGATCTGTTTGGATATGAGAGCTCGCTTGAAGCGAAGCACCTTGTCGTTCATGCTGGACCAGCTTTTGATTACAGAGGCGGGTGTGGACTTCAGTTTTCCCCGGAAGTCAGCTAACCTAGAGCAAACTTGACCATCTAGCAGAAACATGCCAAAGTAACTGAAAATGTTAAATAAATATATTATTTGGTTGAGATGCAAGGGTCAATGTTTAATACACTTACCAGCAAGACTTCTCGCTGAGCGGCATCTCAACCTCGCCAAGTGGCAGCTCCCAGCCTGACTTACTAAACGTGGCGTCCACATGACAGTAGATCTTGCCAGAAGTCTTATCGAATCTGGGAGCGGGATCTTCGCGTACCTCACGTATGTTGCAAAGCAAAGGAACATAGAGAAGCAGCCACTCTGGTTCGATGGCGGTGATGCCGCGGATGAACATCTTGGTGGAATCGCCGTTCTGCAGTTCGTATGCCTCCTGGTAGACTACCCACTCTGGTGTTTTTTGACGCAACACAGAAGAGACGTGCAGGAAGGCTGGCTCTTCCATGTCGGCACAATGGTAGGCGTACTTTAGCCGCCGTCGTTCCTCTTTGTCAGCAATATCGGCCAGAGGAACCTTCCTAGCCACGCGGTCGCCCATGCCAGCCAGTAGAATTTGTCGAAGGAACCGCGCCTGTGCATCTGTGGGAGGCTTCAGTTCGGGATCCACGCCCAGCTCCACGTCGCTAACATTCAAGTTTATCTCGTTGGTCAACTGGACGCGCAACTTTCGAACTTCACTGACCGCTTTCTGTCGCAATCCATTTGTGGCACAGAACTCTGCTAAACTTCCCTGCGATCCGGCATATTCCGCAGCTCCGACGGCGCGTAATAAGACCATTGGGTCTCCGAGCAACTGGTAGTTACCGCTGGCTGCCCAGCTCTGGCGTTTACGGTGGAAGCGATTCGCGTCGGGCGCAACATCGTCATCCCTTTGCACACCCGTTTCTATTAGAACCTCCTGAACTGAGAGTGCGGCCACTAAGCAGACTGTGTAAGGCAGCAGGTTCTGCTGATGGGACAAGGCTAGCATCTTGCCAAAGCGCGGCGCCACGGGGAAACGGGAGATAACATGGCCCAAACGAGTGACAACTGGTGGCAAATCCGTCTTCTCCGACTTGGTAGCCTCTAGGGCACCTAGCACAGTCAACCGGCGTTCGGCTGCCTGCAACTGCACCTGATCCGGTGGTGAGGGAAAGGGAAAGTGCACCACGCGATCGATGCCCATGCAGCGCATCTGCAACATTAGATCCTCGACTGGCTTCTTTTGGATATCCGGCTGGGAAAAGTCCTCGAAACAGTCGTTGTACACGGCACTTGAGTAGAGACGATAGCAATGGCCGGCGCTGATACGACCCGCTCGTCCAGCGCGCTGATCCGCGGAAGCCTTAGATGTGTAGGTTACCACAAATGCACTCACCCCAGTCAGTTTGTCATAGAGACGAGTCTTCTGGCGACCGCAGTCTACCACATACTTGATGTGCGGAATGGTAAGCGAGGTCTCCGCAACATTGGTGCTGACCACACACAGCCGACAGCCCTCTGGAACAGGCTGGAAGATGCGGTTCTGCTTTTCAGAGGAGAGCAGCGAGTAGAGGGGCAATACCCAGAGTGGTTGCTTCTGGCCGGAGCCCATTCCCGATTCCTCATCTAGACCTAGTTCTTCGTCATCATCAAGATCTTCGTCTAATCCATCCTCTCCTTCATTCTCATCCTGCTGTTCGTGCATGTCCGCTTCCGTATCATCACCAGGAAGCTTGTAGTCGTCCAGGTTGATTTTAGGTAAAGCGATTTGGGCCAGGAACTTCTTTTTTGACTTCTTTATATTTCTAATAACCCGTTTCATGTCAAACTCTAGCTCCTTTGGATCCTCTACATTCTCACTCGCATCATCTTTTACTTCCTCTGTGGTTTTTACCGAAGTCACTTCAGCACTTTGCGGCACATCCTTGGCTGGCGGCTTATATGGAAACGAGCGTCGAAGCATGCGCACCAGCTTATTGACCTCCTGCTGTCCCGTGACGAAGATCAAGATGCCGCCTTCCGGTAGCTGATTGTGAATCTTTAAGGTCTTGCGATATGCCTCCGCCACATAGTCATCTGGTGTTCGCTTCTGGAAGTGAATGGTCACCGGAAACTGCCGAGCCTCGACTTTCAGTAACGGTGGTGGAATCTTAAACAGTCGTGTATTCTCCGTAAAATCGGTTACTCGTAACGTTGCGGACATGATGATCAGCTTTAGCGGCTGGCCCCGTTTGTGACGCAATGGAACGATCCTCGAGAGCAGGCCCACCAGTATGTCTGTATAAACACTACGCTCATGAGCCTCGTCCAGGATGATCACTGAGTACTTGCTAAGCAAGAAGTCAGTTTCGATTTCCTTAAGCAGCACACCATCGGTCATGAACTTGATTTTAGTCGCCGGAGTAACGTTTCCCTCAAAGCGAATGAGATAGGAAACCTCGCTCTCCGGTAGGTTCATTTCGTGGGCCACTCGCTTGGACATGGCTATGGCAGCCACTCGACGCGGTTCCGTCACACCGATCATCTTATGCTGGGCGTAGCCAGCCTCATATAAGAACTGCGGCAACTGAGTGGTCTTTCCAGACCCCGTCTCGCCCGCGATGATCACAATAGGATTTTCATTAATGGTTTCCATAACCTGCTGCTCCTCCGCAAGGATAGGCAGACGAAGACGGGCTTCCTGCACTTCAGTGGAACGATGTACGGGCACGTAGACGGTCTGATGAATGCAGGCAGGTGGGGCAGATTCTGGTTTGGGTGTTATTTTGGGCGGTTTAACTTCGACTTTTGGTGGAAGAGCAGCCACTGGAGTGGGTATGGCAGCAGGCAGAGCAGGCGTAGATGATTCTTCATCATCCTCGTCATCAGAGGTGTCCTCGTAGTCATCCTCTAAGCTAACCACATTCGGATTCTTGCGCTTAGCCTCCAGTTCCTCCTCCTCTTCGGCGAGTAGCCTGCGCTTGGAACCCTTAATAGCATTCACACGGGGACCCGATCCCGAAGACTTTTCGGCAAGCACTTGTGCCTGTCTCTCCTTCTTTTTAGCTAGATATTCATCCAGGGTAGGCAGGCGTTTCAGGCCCACCGTTTGCACCTGGCTGATGGATGTGTACTGTTGCAACTCCGCCTCCGGGATTTGCACGGCTGCCAGATCCCCCAAGAGTTGGGCGCGCTAAATAGGATAAGATTGGTTTGAGTGATTTTATTTTATTTTCATAAGTGTGAAACCTACCCCCTCCTTCTTCTTTTTCTTGTCCACAATCGCTTGTAGGTGCTTGCGCTGCTTTTTGGTGAGAATCTTCACGTGCTGCACCTTGTCAACCTTGATCTTGGTGGCTCGCTTCTCGGAGGGCAACACCAGAGCGTTGGCTTCATCGTAGCCTGCCTTGCTGACGCCAGCCACTGCATCCACATCGATTTGAATCTGTACGAGAATGGGTTGTACGGATAAGGATTCAAGCTGGTTTATATTTACAGATTTCAAACCTTCTTGACAGCCGAGTTGTCCACAATGGTCTGTGGATTCTGCCGCGCCTTGGCATTATGCACTTTCTTGCCCATGATTCCTTTAATTATATTATTAATAAGGTAATATTAATATTTATTTAAAAAAGAAAACATTGTGCTAAACCACACGTGCAGCGCCGATAACAAGCTTATCGATGACAGCATTGCCGATATTTCGATTGATTTTATTTTAAATGTGTAACAGTAAAAATATTTATAGAAACTATATATGTTATATTTTTATCTGACAAGAGACTTGTATCAGGTTTTATTTACTTGATATTTTTTCTCAAACGATTGTCAAAAAAATATCGATGTACCTGGTCGCAGCTATCGAAACTATAGTGCTGTCGGGAAACAGATCGCAATTTTTCATATAGAATTTTTTTTGTTACAAACTAAGCGTAATTTTAAGATAAGTTCGCTCTCCGCTTGTTGTTCCGATTAGACTCTTTGTCCTTGAGTCCTGACCCTCTCCTCTTCAGTTAAATTTCGCTCTGCAATGGTGTCCAAGAACCAATTCCAGCCAAATCGGGCCATGCAGTCGCAACACCACCCGCAGCAACAGCAACAGCAGCAGCAGCAGTATCAGCAGCATCCGCAGTATCAACAGCAGCAGCAGCAAAACCAGCATCCGCAGCAGCGAAATAATCAGAGCATCAACAATAATAATAATAATTACAATAATCCCCGTGCAGCAGCAGCTCCGTATAGAAAACCATTCCGTCCGGGCAACAATATTTCCGGACCAGGTGGAAATGGTAACGGCAATGGAACCAATGGCAATGGCAACAATCAGATGATGTTCTCATCCAGCCAAATGCCCAGCGATCCTCTGTACATCGACTTCAACAGTCCGGCACCTGGAAACAAACATCAAGGCGACGGTCTGAAGAAAAGGCCCTTAAAGGGCATCAAACAGCAGCAGCATCCCAATCCGAACCAGCAGCAGGGAAAAATGAACAGCCCAAATAACAAACAAATGAGCCAAATGCAGCCTTTCAACCACCAGATTAACGGCGGCGACTGGCAGCGTTTTCCGGGAAACAATCTCAACCAGAACCGCTTCAATGGGTTCCAGCGCGGACCCCCTCCAAACCGCCCACCCCCACGTCACATGATGGGTCCGCCAATGGGACCAATGGGTCCTGGACCACGTGGACTCGGACCCATGGGTCCCGGAGGCCCTTATCCGCAGATGCCTTTTCAGCCACCGATGCCCGGTATGCGTGGTCCCCCTATGCCGCCTATGGGTGGACCACCACCGCCTCCGCCCCCGCACTTTATGCGACGGAATGGACCCGGTCCGGGTCCCATGATGGGTGGTCCACCGCCTATGCACATGATGGGTCCGCGGATGCCACCACGAGGTATGCCACTAGGCGGACCTTTCGGACCAATGAACATGAACGGCGGAAGGATTACGAAGCCCAATCCCAAGCTTATCAAGCAGGCGGTGAAGGGAAAGAACTCTATTAAGACCTTAAAGAATCTGATCAATCAGTATCCTATCGACAAGCCCTGGGTCACGGAGGAGATTCGCATCGAGCACGACAAGAAAGTGGACATTGAAAACCGGTTGAAGGGCCACAAGGACGACGAACTCTTTTCCCAGTACAGGGGGCAGCGAGACAAGTTTGTTAACCTCTACGAGGCGGCACGAGAGGAATACCTTAAGCAGGAGGCAGCCAGCGTCAAGGCCAAGGTGAGCATAGATCCCTAGAGTCTTAACTTTCCTCCCAAGCAGGTGTCTCGCTTTAAATGTATCCCTTCAGGGATGCACATCGATACCGGCTACAATTTCGTTTTCGGCTAAAATCGATTTGCAGCCCCATAATGTTATTTGTGATTCCCAGTCCCGTCCCTCTTTGATGTGTTTCCCAGGTAGGATGAGAAGAAAGCAAAGAGAACGAGAAAGTGATCCGCAATCTGCTGAACTACACCTACAATCTCCTAGAGCTGCGGAACAGCAGGTTGCGACCACTCAAATTTTCACCTTCGGTTTCCTTGGCACGAATATTTAAATCCGCAAAAGAGAAAATTTATTTGGAATACCTGTACAAAGTCTTAAGAACTTCACAGATCAATAATAATTATTTTTAGATCTTGCATACATGGTTGCCACTTTGTATTCAATTTTGATAAACTAATATTAACATTTTGACTTTTTAGGTGGCAGCTGCAGTTGCATCATTAAATGCACTCTTAGTAACTTAATAGCCTTGATTTATAAATACTTATTAACTAAACGAGCCTCAGCATTTAAAACTTTAACGGTTTTCATTTTCACATTTTTCTAACGTGTTTAGTTATAAAAGATATTAGCTTAAAAAATTACAAAAAAAAAACATATTATTTGATCAATTTAAAACTTTGTTATTTTTGCGGGTTTCCAAGGCCTGTTTCTTGGGAAAACGGTCAGAGAAACTGGCAAAATGCATTTGAAAACGAAAACAGATCTGAGAGCTCTATTCACACACTTGAAAAAATGGCTTTTGAAACCCGTTGGCAATACTCGTATTTCTTTTGCAGGATGCCAAGTCAGACAAAGACAAAACCCAAGAAAACGCAATTTCAAATCAGAGCGCCGCCCCTCAGGCCGGAAGCGCTAAAGATGCAACAATTCCAAATCCCTAGGCAGCCAATGCAACCGAAACCGAATACCGAATCAAATCGAATCGAACCGAATCAAGATCAGGTCGACTCGCAGAACATTAAATCTAAAAACAAAACAAAAGCAGTGCAAAACTAAAACTAAATGAAAACAGAGAAAAGCGAGCAAGAGCAAGGGTCTGACAAATGAAGACGTATAGAACTCAAGATCCCGACTCAAGATCGGTTATACACACATCCTCCTCCTGAGGAGGTGCTTTTGTCACACGTTGCTTTTGCGACTGAGAACTGAGCTTAATAACGATAATATTAAATACAAGCCCAGCGATGATTATGTGGAAGAAATTCTAATTATAAAGATTACGTTAAAGAATAATGCATAACGATTCACTCATCTAACGATTATTGTTAATTGTGACCGTAACGTAAAGTAGAGAATTGAAATGTAACCGTAACGTAACAGTTTCCTTATTCAAAAAACATTTTTTCTATTTAATTCTAAACAGCGGCAATATCAATTATTTGTACACATTATTATACACCCTTATATTTATATATATTCGTATATATTGATAATATATAGTTAATTATATTTCATATTCGCTACCCGTGTGCTTGAAAAGCAAAATTATTTGATTATTATTATACGCCGATTTCAAGCACACGGGCCAATAGCACTCTGTAAGCCTTGGATTACACCACTTGATTGTATTTTTAAATTAATTCTTAAAAATTACAAATTAAGATCACTCTGTGAAAGTGTTCTCGATTGTGTGCATCTATGGATTTGTTTTTGTGTTCTTTGTTCCCGACTCCCTGACCCTGACCTCAGTCCCCCTTGTTTACCCCTACCAAAAAAAAAAATAGAATAATAATGCTCTCGAGCTCGAGGATCTAGATGACAACCTGACAAGTAACCTTAAAGCGGCTAGGACTAGCGAATGTAAAGCGTGTAGTTGCAGGGCCCGTTGTATATTGTATAAACTCTCACATAAATAGCTTTCAATTACGGCCTGTATTTACACAGTCTGATATCTCAGTTTGCAATAATAACTGGTCACTTATATTTCATATATTTACTTTGAAAATCGGACTGTGTAAATAAACCTTTAGTTATGATTTGCTGGCTTTGAAATTCAGAAACAAACGAGAAAGACATAGTTAAGTATATTCTGGTTAGACTCAACGTTCACTTTAAACTGTCTTTTTAGCCAGTAATGTAGCACCAATTTCCACACAAACAAATCAGTTAACAGCGATCCCTCAATTAGCAATAACTCAACTGACTGCAAAATCGGAAGAGTACAAGTAATTCTAAGATATGCGGATAGATAGTAGACCCTATCTGTTCGTTAGCACGTTAAAAACCTAATTGGATATAAACTAGATATCATATATAGTCAGTGAGGAGAGACATAACCCTCAGGTAGCTAAATAACATAATGGAAAATAGGGATTATTAAGACTAAATATAATAGATTATAGCCCTTTGACCTTGCTTGTCGGGTGCTTTTGGACCTAATTGTTAAATGATACCATATAGACACTACCAACACTCACCCCATCTCCACAACAATGAAGAATAATGCAGAATAAAGAAAGATTTCCAACAAAAACTAATATCACTTTGAAAACTTTTACTTTGGGATCATTATATTGGGCCAATGGCTACTTTTCCCAGGCACTTAGCCAAAAAGTTGGTCCAACAAGACATGTAATAGCGCAATCACAGATAATCGCTGGAATATAAAAGCTATAAGACTCCTTGGTTCAGCCCAATTGTAAGCAGGATCATGGCAATGGAAGGGCAATCTAAGCTGGACACTCACAGTGCCTTATATTACCACTGGCGCGTTTGGGAGCTCACTGGCCTTATGTGTCCTGCGGGAGTATCTCGGTTTGGTTATCTGGTGTACTCCATAGTGATCAATTCGGTGGTAACCGTGCTGTTTCCCTTGAGCCTCTTAGCCCGGCTGTTGTTCACCACCAACATGGCCGGAATGTGCGAGAACCTGACCATTACCATTACGGATATTGTGGCTAATTTAAAGTTCGTGAATGTGTTCTTGGTAAGGGAACAGCTCTATGAGATTCGTTCGCTCTTAAAGGTAATGGACTCAAGGGCCAGGCGTGTAGGAGATCCCGAGGAACTATCCGCCTTAAGAAGAGAAGTGGACATTGCACAGGGCAGTTTTCGAACCTTCGCCCGGATCTTTGTTTTTGGTACCACCTTAAGTTGTATCCGTGGGTTTCTACGTCCGGAAAGGGAGCTCCTGTATCCGGCATGGTTCGGCATCGACTGGATGCACTCCACCACAAACTATGTGATCATTTATATCTACCAACTCTTTGGATTGGTGGTGCAGGCTATTCAGAACTGTGCCAGTGATTCCTATCCGCCTGCGTTTCTCTGCCTGCTCACTGGCCACATGCGTGCCTTGGAGCTGAGAGTGCGACGGATTGGCTATTTGCCGGACAACTTCAAAGAAGATTACGATTCCTGGCGGGAAGAGGTGTACGAGGAGCTGGTTGAGTGCATCCGTGATCTAATGCGAGTCTATCGGCTAAGGGAGATCATCCAGCGCGTTCTTTCTGTGGCCTGTATGGCCCAGTTCGCATGCTCCGCCGCCGTCCAGTGCACCGTGGCCATGCACTTCCTTTATATGGCGGATGACAACGACCTCACGGCCATGATAATCTCAATTGTTTTCTTTACGGCCGTTACTTTGGAAGTGTTTGTCATCTGCTACTTTGGGGACAGGATGCGGACTCAGAGCGAGGCGTTGTGTGATGCCTTCTACGCCTGCAACTGGGTGGATCAGCTGCCCAAGTTCAAGAGGGATCTGCTCTTCACTCTGGCCAGAACACAAAGGCCTTCGCTTATATACGCAGGCTACTACATAGCACTCTCACTGGAGACCTTCGAGCAGGTGATGTATTCTATCCTTAGAAATCCTTTATTCCGTACACCAATATCTATCTACTTTATACCAGGTCATTCGGTTCACCTATTCAGCTTTTACTCTCCTGCTGAGGGCCAAGTAAGTTGAGATGAATGAGTTTAAAACTATAAAGGTAGAGGAGTGACCTCAAAGTAATAAAAATTAAAGTAAGAACTTTGCTTAAAAATATTTCAAGTCACCGTATGCCTTTAAATTAATCTAAATTAAATTCAAATTTAAACTGTCACTGCGGAGTTTTATTGAGTTAACTTGTTCCTTCCACTAAATCTGGCCCTCTGCGGTTATTTTCAAATCTCCCGAATCGAATTGGAGTCTCCAGGAGGACGTTTTTCCTTGTCACCCAGCTGTTGGAGCATCCCGTTAACCTGCTCCACCGTGAAATACACCTGTTGAAATTTTAGATTTAATTTCTCGTTTGGTTTGCTAGACGCCTTTTGAACACTTACCTTGGCCACCTTGGGCATCTTCTGTGGTCAGTCCATGCCTCAAATCAGCTTTACATGTTTTTAACTTAACAAGCTAACTAGTAAATTACTAAAATACAAATCAACTAAATCGTCAAGGAAATAATGCTACCAATAAAGAATTTCGATAGTAGTATGCGTATATCGATAGTTATGTGGATTATAACGTTTCCGCTGCCTTTGAATTTGCTACAGGGAAGTGCGCGAGTTGAATTCTCAAAAATCGTTATTAACATTCGCACTTTCAAATATGTACAAAGGAAATAAATTTTTTTTAATTGATTGAATTTATGTGTATTCAGAACTTTCATATCTTCAAAATTAAATACTTGTATAATTTCTTAGCACTTTTAAAAGAAAAATCATCATATTTTTACTTTTTAATTAAAAACTTCATAAGCCAAACTTCACATTTCATCTTTTTTCCGAAAAATGTTAAAATTTTAAGATTTAAGATTTAAAAAACATGTTCAACGAGCTATTACATTCCATATGTGGGCCATTACTGTCATAGTTATGGACACAATAATTTCGTCTTAAGGAGAAAAATGTGAGTAACAAATTTTCGTATTTTCGATAAGTAATTTTTCATAATTTTTCCGAAAAATAGCAAAAATTTGACTTTTCAAAGTGTAAGCACACATCGACTAGCACACATCCACAAAGCTAGAAACTTTTTAATAAATCAAGTAAAGTCAAAATCCTAGAAGGTTTCAAAATGCAAGCGATGACTGATTCCTGATCCCTGCTCCCTGATAGATAAGCAGATGATTTCCCATAACGATTGTTAAAAAGCTGGCCACGTGGGAAATCGAACAGATTGCAAGATTGAAAGATTGGAACCGGGTCACTCCGATACCCTTGTGTTGCTCCTTGTTCTTCTTTCCCCGTAAATCGCCAAGATACTTCATGGAACTCTGAAAATCTCGCTGCTGGGCTCTAATCACTAGCAAATCAGTTTTAATTGTTATTGCGACTATTTGTAAAATTGTTTACAATCTAAATTGGCATAATTATATAAAGTATGCATGGCAAACAGTGCGTTTCGAAATGACAAGATCGTGGGAGTAGATAGAGTACCTCAGAGTTAGCTATGAGTCGTACTGTAGATAGAATTGATGTCAATATAGATGCTTTTCAAGAATTGCTTTTTGGTCAATGATTAATTGATGAAAATGATTGAAATGCGGTTAATGATTTGTTTTGAAATCGCACTCCTAATCGCATGACTACTTATTCGTAATACATGCGTGTAAATAATATATATGCTCATATTCATATACATATATAGTCTGGCATATAGTGAACTCGATTTTGTTTACAACTTGTGACCACGCGCCGTTTAAGTGATTCGCTGGCTTCTGTTTCATGGGAAATGGAAAAGCTCGGGGTGAAAGTTCACCGGGACACACACTCATTTTTTGTGGGTGCAATGTCCCTTTGGGTTTTTCGGGTCTTTCGAGGGGGTTTTTCAAGGTCACCAGCCGGCCAGACGGATGGCAGACAGTTCCCCAACTCCCGATTTCCGATTCCCGATTCCCCCGACCGCCCCCTCAGATTACGAATACGAAGACGGTTACGGGAGTCAAAGAGTCGGAGAGTCCGGGAAAACAGATTAGAGATGGGTTTTGTGGGTCAGTGGTTCCTATTTCATTGACGGGTGAACTAAAATCAAACCAACCTTGAAATGCCGAGTAAACAAACAGTTTCAGCCTATACTCGTAGTAATTCCATTGAATTTAATTCATTAGACGTGTAAATTCTTTGAATGGTCACAGACACAGCTTTACTTGTAATTAATTTGCTAATATAAAGTCATAGATTCAAGATTTTTGATCGTTTAATTTAACTTTCTTATACTTTTTAAAGCAAAATGTTCACTTTATAGGATAATTTCTATATTCCCTGATTCACAATGATTGTTGAATTTAGAAATTGGTCTTGTAGATTAAATTAAAGAAATAAACTTAGTTAATTTGTGCAATTTTTGGGTGTTCATTGAGTTCAAGGTCTTGCTGGTTTTTGGTGGCTTCAATTCCAGTTCATCACTCTTTGAACCACTCGTGGTGTTGGCGTTTTGTGTGCCAGGCGTTGACCTTGAGGCCTCTTAACCGATTGCAGTTCATTGGCAGCTGAAGAGCACCACCCACCGGCCCCAAAGTTAAGGCCAAGAGAAAAGGAAAAAATACCCGAAAAATGTGTGTCTATGCCCGCTGCTGGCTGCTTCTCTCGATTGTTGCTCTTTGCTCCTCATCTCAGCCACCCAACCACCCATCAGCTTCCCTCGCACTTCTGCTGTTGCTTTTTTTGGGGTCGTTGGCGACAGTTTATTGACATCGGGCGATAATTTCGTGAGCTGTTTTTTCACAATGCCCCAAAAAAGTCAAAAGAAAAAAGGAAAAAGCTCAAGAATCTTGAATATTTAAATGCAAATCGAATAGGACACACAGGTGATATTTATACTCTGTATATCTGAATCAAAATGGAAGTTACTTTTAATTAAGTGAATTGTAATTGAAAATACTTTGGAATTGCAGTGGCGATTAAGCAGTGTTGCCAACGAAAGAAATTCAAATGAAAGCTTGTTATGTTACTCATCTTATTCGGAAATATAACATAATGTGAATGGGAACATTCCTTAACAACAATTTATTATGAATCATCATAATATTTATGAACGTGTGATAAGCCAAAGGAAACTTAAACAGAATGAATGATGCTTAGGAATAAATATTTACTTACTAAACTAAAGCCAGGACATTCATTAGAAGCTCGATCAAAGAAATTCCAATGAGTGTTGATTCGATGGAACTTGCAACTTAATTGCAAAGTTCAATTCGCTAGAATGGGAATTTGATTTGTTATTATTGTTATTTTTGTTGCATATATATTACGATTGCAGACTGTTGTCGCCGATGTCTAGGCTTTTGGTATCAACAACAAACCTCCTCCACGCTTCTGGGTCAATAATCTGCGTCGGAGCTATAGATTCCCCGATGTCTTGTGTTGTTGGCGCCCGATTGCCGCAAATGTCAATCAATGAAGATCCAATTTTAGCACAAGTAAACAATATTCGCTCGATCGCAACTGTCAAACCCCTCCAGCCACCCGAGCACTCCCACGAAAAAGGGTGTGGCGCCTCCCACTTGTCGCTTATCTCAACCTCTGGCTAGAGGAAAAAACCAAGAGTCTGTTTTCCCAGCTTCAGGGTGAAATCGATCTATCGAAAATATCGATCACCTGCCATTGATCCTTGACTCAATTGGTTATCAGTATCGTACTTTACTTCGAATTCTTAAAATAGATAAGTTTTCCAAACCATTATCCTTCTTCTCTTTACCCATTATTGGCAGGATCGTACTATGTACTATACAAGCATTACCTATCGATCCATTCACCCATCGTTTGGTTATCGTTCCAAATCGAATCGTTGACCCTGACGTGGCGTGCCTCCCGTGTGGGTCTTCCCACCTTGGACTCTGGCCTGCATTGCGTATTGCTCATGGCGCTCAGATCAGATCCCGATTCCTCCGCCCATTTCCAATCGCCGCCTCCGATTGTCTCTCCCAAAACAACAGATGGCTTTCCTACACGCAGAGAAAAACGGAGCTTTTCGTGAAAAATACCTTTGGCTTGAAGAAAATTGAAAAGGATTGATGAGTTTCTGGTGTTGGGGATCGATAGGATGAATATCCGAAATATTCAATTTGGATGTTTTGATATTATTTTTCTCAGTATGCATGTCTGTACAAGCCTTGGCTTATCTCGCCTCCCTCCCGCAATCACCACTCCTTCTGTCTGTATTCTTCTCTTTCTCTCTTTTAGCTATGTTGTTTTCCTCGGCGGAGAGTCGAGATTAATGCTAAAAATAGGGATCTTTTATTTTGAATCGAAACTAGATCACGACAAATTCACGTTGCCGTTGTTTACGGTTTTTTCACTGATGGACGGACGGACGTACAGCGTACGCTGTACGCCCACAGACCCGTACCGCCCCCCTTTTGGGCTGCCCCATTGGCTTCCGTTCTTCATCGGCTGCACTCGAAGTCGCAGTTCCAGCAACAACAAAAACATCAACAAGCTTATCGCCGAATCATTATCTAAAAGCCAAGCCAAGCCAAGCCCAAGACCTAGTACATATATAGGCTATATCTGGTGGCATATAGGATAATTCCAGGGTCTTCAAGAACAGATCCAGTTCTAGTAATTGAAAAGCTAATCATGGCATTTCCTTATCAAAATGGCTACAACCTGATATCATTCTACAAATATAAACAAATTAACAATTATTATTATAACCAATTGAAGACTTGCAGTTTAGTTAACAGTAATCAATTATAATTGTTGAAATTGGGGGCAAGGGGTTACGGAAATACCATGTCATATACGAGCACACGAGCCCATATACATGAGCGATAGTTTGGAGTCATCTAAGCGACTGAACTTTGTCGCTTTGACGAAGCGTTAACGTTAATAGGGAAAATGAAAATCAACAAGTGTATGTACATATGTACTTATATAGAGCGTGGATTGGATGCTGCTTTTCCACTGATGGATTTACTCTATTTATTGTTGTTGTGCTTTTTGTTGCTGTGTGCATTTGTCACTCACACTGGCACGATGTTGGTATGTACTTTGTTCAAAGACGATCTTATTAATATGATTATTCCATTGTATGGTTATACAGTCAGACTTTCCTAACCCGAACTATCATCTTCTATATCAGGTTTTATCTTGGCATCATTTTGGGCTAGCGAAAAGAGGGCTCTTGTAGCCATAAAATGTGCTTACTATAGTCCCAGTATGATTCATCTTTCAATGAATATAATATGCGATAAAAAATCCGAAATTTGCAAGCTCAGCCTCAAGTCAAACAAATCAAAACGCAATTAAATAGGAACAGGAAACCTGCTGATAATGGGATATTATCATTCGAAATTTACGTGACATAAACTTTAAGTTTGAGATACAAGATACTAACCTTACTTTTCGATATTGCAACCCATATAATACTACCAGGGAAAGGTTTATGGGTAAACCCAGGAACCCATCACTTCTATGCAACTTGACCCATAAAAGTCCAATGTATAGATGTTGGCCTGTATTAACGCTCTCAAACACCCACACACCCCACGCAAACACTCGGCCCCACGGTGACCCAAAGTTGATTGAATGTGTCATGGCCGGCAAATTGTTTAATTTTAAGCATTTGTTTGCGTTTACTGTGTGGGTTTTTTTTTTCTTTTTTTCTTTTTGCAAGACACTGGACTTTGCTTCCAATGGCTGTGGTCTCTCTCGCTCTTCCACCTGCAGTCCACGTGCTTTCGCATTCGCTGCATCTTCCCTTCTCACTCACACGCGCGTAAAGTGAGGCTTCGTTTTGCTCTGGCGTCTCGGCAACGGTTCTTTTCCAATTTGGCTGTGAAACAACGAAGAACGTTCTTCCAAGCGAGCGAGCGAAGAATTCGCTGAGAGTGCAATTAAAAGCGTGGAAAGCGGAAGAAAGACAGTGTGTAGAACGTTCTTCCGAACGAGGCGATCGGGCGAGGGAGGAGTTCGCCAAGAGTGCAATTGAAAGGGTGGGGAAGGTGGAAGAAAGTGGCGGGAGAGAAGAGATAAGAAACCCTCTAATTATAGGCACCACTGATGGTCTAAAAATAAACAACCACAAACACCAGCAAACAAACAATTAGAGGGAGTCAAACAGCTGTTGATTCTACGCTCTCCCACAGAAAGAGATAGAGATAAGGACGAACTGTGAGAGAAGTGAATCGCAGCAAGCGAATGAGAGAGAAAGAGAGCGGCGGGTGATCGCTAAAGATAGGAATACGTGGTACTCCCAAGAAAACGGCAGCTTTACGTTCCAGCATTCAAGCGTCCAACTTCCAAAAGCGTTTCCAATTCCAAGCCAGTCGCAACGTCAGCGGAATACCGCTACAAATCGCTATATTTCTCAGTCGTCTTTCCCATTCACTCTCTCCTCCTCGTTCTCCTGCGGTCAGTCACATATACCCGCACTCTTCTGTTCCTGCCACAATACTTCACGCGATGCCACAACAACTAGTGGACGCAGCAGCAGCAGCAGCAACAGCAACAGCAACAGCAACAGCCGCAACAGCAACAGTCGAAAACGCAGCAGCCGCAGCAGAAGTTAACCACTTGTTCGATTGCCCGCACTCCAATTGCCAATCGATAGCCAAAGGACATTAACCGTTCTTCAAACTCAAAGCTCGCGGATATTTATCGATTCGTTTTTTTTTTGCACGTACAAAACCTCGAAAAACCTTAAAACCCAACCTACAAACCCACCAAAAAAAAAAATCAAAAAGCAAAATTATCCCCTATTTTTAGTCGTTTTGTTTTGTTTTTTTTTTTTTTTTCGTCAATTGATTGTGATTTTGAAACTGTGTGATCGCAAAAGAAAATCTGCAAATTACCAAAAAAGAAAGTTCCTTAAGCAAGTGATAATCCGATAGAAACTCTGAAGACAAAAAAAGGAAAGAGAGCGCCTGGAGATATATAAATATATATACATTTACATCGAGCTACAATATACATATATATATATCAACGCATCGATCTTTATACATCGAAGACTACAAAGGAATCCAATAAATACCGTCACAACCCGGAAAGAACAGCATGCTAATGTAAGTCTCAATCGTAATGGTAAAAACTTTATTCAGGTCTAGATTATTGTAGGAAACTCTTTATCTTTAGGAAACTATATTTCCAGAATAATACTTGCAAAAAAAAAGGGAAAGTTCAACGTTTCTGCTTAAAGTACATTAATAAATTCCTTTAAAGTATGTATAATATTCCAAGAACCATAAAGTATGACAAACTCTTATCAGGCTTGTTTTTCAATTTAAAAAACAAGAGATTTCAAATGAAAAACAACCAAATCATTCATAAATTAGCAGCTCCCTCAAGAGCTTGTGTAAAAACAAAGCCCCCAAAAGATTGCTGAGAAAGTTCAAGACCCATCAAGGATGTGGAAAATAAGTGTAATACCAGCAGCCCCTTGAACCATCCTATCATGTCTATAGAGACAGCCTTAACCTCTTCTCGATTCTTATCAAGATTGAAAACAAAACTCAAGCCAAGATCGGTTCTTCCCATGGAAAACAAAAAAACAAAAAACATAAAACTGAAAACTGAAAACAGAGAGCAGAGAACAAAAATCGAAAAAACAAAACAAACAAACTAACCGAAATCAGGCAAGTAAGTGGTGTATGATTTCTATATATAGATCCCTCGCATATCGCTGTGAAAACGAAAGCGAGAGAAGTGGAAAAACATTGAACCACATACTATATATAGAGTGTGGTTGGAAACCGAGTTTCCAAAGGAGAGTCATAAAGGCAAACAATAACAATAACAAAAACAAGAGCCACATGGGGCACAAGCCCCATGCCCCAAGCCCCAAGCCTCAAGCCCCACACCACATCTACTGCTCCTCCTCAGAGTCACACTCTGACTTTCTGATTGTGTATAAAAAGAACTCATGTTCCAAATGATAAGTGGGGAGCCGAGCGAGCGAATCGGCGGTGGGTTATTTTTAAACACTGAAGTTTATGTAAATATATTTCCTGGCCAGCCCAGACACAAACAATAACAGAATCGAATGGAAAATACAATAATATTTGAACGCTGATAAGGGAGCCAACCAACCAGCCAGTCAACCAACCAACCAACCAAGAGACACCAGACGCGTGTGGAAGGCGGAAGAGAAGGGGGAGTTATCTGTCTCCGGTTTGGTAGAAGTATGGTATGTCCTTGTTGCAAATCGTTAGCATCATATTGGGTGGAAATGATGGGATTATCCTGAATTGGATATTAGATAGAGTATCAGTGGGTTAGCTAACTTATAACCTATATGCTTGGCATTCTTAGAATTATTAATTAGATGTAATGAAAGTTAAAAAGTGTTAAAATCAAACTTAAAGATAGAACAGACATCCATACCTAACGAAATGTATATTTTGCAGATGATTCCCGAAGTGCCATCGTCCAAGATCCTGCTAGTCCTGGCAACCATAGTCGCCGTCGTTGCACTAATCAGCAGTTGGGTACCCCAAGTCACGGCCGTACCATTGGCCCCCACGGACCACGACCAGAAGCGAGTAATGTGCTCCAGCAATCTCAGTTATGTAATACAGGAGATCTGTGCCGCTGTAGGAACAATAGGCCACGGCGACCTTTACAGTAAGTTAATGTCTGATTTAAAAAACTCCCATTGCTAACTTGCATTTTTAATTTCAATCTAAAGCCACCAGTTCTGAGAAGCGCAGGAAACGAGATATGCAGAATGTCGCCAGTACCTGCTGCAAGCAAGGAGGTTGCTCCTACAGTCAGCTGCGGCAATACTGCAGAGAATAACATTTCCGTATGTCCGTTTTCCAACCCCGACACTGCACTCCACTGCACTACAGCACCATCCCACTCCATCACTCGTAACCATTAAGATAAAAATGAGCAAGCAGCAGTCTCCCCTAGAGTATACTAAGTATATTTTACTAATTTAAACTATACACTAACTCAATTCTGTACAATAAAAGAAATTCAAATGAGCGAGATTGAAACGGCAAAGGGGTGTGCGAGTTCAAATGCAATCGATTAAGTTTAACTGCAGTCTTGGGAAAAACACTAAACGTATCAATTAAGTTTACCAACCGAATTCATTGCAATATTCACTTGCCAACTAAGATCTTGGTAGTAGCTTTTAGATTTTATTATTTCAATTTCCGCTAACGAATCGTAACCCATTTTTGGTAAACTTCTAAGGAAAAGAACTCCGCCTCGAATATCCACACACCCCCTTTCATTAGACTCCTCTATTGTCGGCGTTATAAGCCCACAAAAGCGAAATCTATTCAGAGTGACACTCAACGGGATTGTCATGGGTCTGAGTTAGGGTTTCTGAGCTACAGCAAAGGGTCGGGTCGGTCATACAATATGCACACCCTTCGAAGGGCCGGCCACCACATTTAAATTGAATGCCGGGCGTAAAACTTTTGAAAAGGACACTCGCAAGCTGGCCAGCAACGAATATGGGGTCAAATGATGATGATGCGATGACTGCAAATTAGATTACAAACGCTGACGATGATGATTTTAATGATGGTGCAAATCAGCCGCACATGGGGGTACGAGTACCCCTTTTAACCTCTCTTTTCAACTCTCTTCAACTTACCCCGATTTACGAGCCTCGAATCTATGAAAACAAGAAGAGCTTCAAAGCTCTTACTAACGCAAAAAAAAAAAAGATAAATCGAATATTTAGCACTTGTAATTCGGATGAATGCACATGAAACGAATCTATTCCTATATAGACACCCTTTATGTCGATTTTAAATCGGTTTAACCCTTTTAAACTGCATTCTTCAGTAATCGTAAAGAGTAATTGCATTACAAAAGACCATTTGAATAAATAAAAAACTTATAAATGTTTACTGACTGTTTCAAAAGGTTTTTAGAAAACAAGAAATCTACGAAATATCTGGTGAAAATCTGAAATTTCATTATTTTAACCATAAGAATTTAGACATTTTTCGTATTAAAGAACTGGGAAGATTTGCTACATAAGCGGCTTGAAAACACTTCGCTTAGTCGAAATGCCAGGTCCAGTTTGTAAAATTCATATTACGTTAATTCCAATTACTTTGAATTTTGATTTTGATTTCGACATAATGATCATGATGATCTTTAACGTTTGAAATAGATCCTGCGGTAGAATAGGGCTCGGCTTATAAATCCTGTTGGGGGCTGTGCCTGCATCTCTCTTTCGATTTTTGCAATCGACTCTTCGTTGAGCTGCTGGAGGTCACGGATTCCATTCAAGCCATCGCCTTGTTCACCTTCCTTTATAACTTCGGTTGTTGGAACTGCGTTGGCTTTGGACGGGTTCTTCCTAACCGACGAGAGGGGTAAGGCCTTCTTGGCGACCTAATAATAACGTTCTCAGAAACACTGTGGCTTATATCGCGAAATCACTCACCTGGAACCAGGATAGAGACCAGCTGGTCTTCTCAGTAGAGGGCAAGCTCCAGCGCAGGACTCTTCCCATGTCACGGAGTTGACCCATCCACTGACTTACTTTAGCTTTTGCCATTGTAACTGGATTTGAAGACAGATAAAACTGAAAATGAGAAATGGAAATCTTTGAAAATTGAAACTTCAATGAAAATAATTTAGAATTTACGTTTTAAAAATATTTATTTATACTTGTGTTCTGGATGCGAGCAAAGGTATAACTGAGGTTAAGGAGCTGAGCTGGTAGGCAAATCGACTTGACAGTTCTATGCCAAGGCCACTTTGTTTCAGTTTTTTGGGACCTGATCCCTGAATAATGTGACATATTAAGTGAGTTTAAATAAAAGATATGAGTAAGTCTAACATCTGGGCTTCTTTAAAATGGTTTCACGAATTCGCTTTCATTAAAGTATTCTTTTGGGAGGATACTTGATATGTGAGAGTTATTTTCTGATACTTGGTAGCAAATTGAAACGAAGTAAAAGCCTTCAGCCTTCAGTGGACACTCGACGGACACGTGTGTTGGAAAATGTGGTACGGGTGGAGGATGACAGCGTCTGGGAAGCGAAAAGGCAGGAAATGGTGGGGGAGGCACAAGGAGGATAAACGACACCAGACAAACTTCGCCTCGGCTTTGGGTTTGGAGTTCCGGGTTCACCATACCATGCCAAACCGAACCATCTCCCCATGCCCATCGCAACGACATTGATGGAGCGAAGCCATGGAACATTAGCTAAATCTTACAGAAAATTTCGCA
This sequence comes from Drosophila eugracilis, assembly GCF_018153835.1. Taxonomy (NCBI): domain Eukaryota; kingdom Metazoa; phylum Arthropoda; class Insecta; order Diptera; family Drosophilidae; genus Drosophila; species Drosophila eugracilis. The sequence continues at coordinate 2,474,193 of NW_024573052.1, read as the reverse complement.
CTGCATGGGGAAAACGGAGGGTGCAGGGTCCAGAAGTATCAACCTCCCATTCGCCCCTTCTCGGGGTTGTAAAGGAAAACATAGCTCAAAGGGTCGCCATACACAGGGAAAAGCAGGGAAAGGATACATACATCCTTACGAAGTGTATTTTTATGATTTCTGTTCTTTTTCGAATATTTTTTTAAATATATAAAACTAAAGTTTAAGTTTTCTTTTTTTAAGTAACTGGTTTTTACTGTACTAAACATAATGTTTTTATTTTTCTTTTTCTGACTTAAATTTTTCTCTCTGCAGGGATGCAATGGATGGAGATGGGTAGTGTCAACAGAAGTCGTATAGGGACACGTTCAACCCCAGAAGGGAACGGCGAACGGAAAGTACAGGAAAATCCCAGTCATCCAGGCAAGAGTTGCGAACTTTGGTTTGGTCCTGTTTGTTTTCCTTCTTTTTTACGAGAATGCCCATTTCTGGATTCAGTTCACCCAAAAAGCCTAAGGAATGTAATGAAGCAAAAAAGAAAATTCATCCTGGCAGCTTAATGTAGGAAAATGTCTAACTAAAACGTAGACAATGGAAACTGGTTGAATAAACAATTACTAAATGCAGAAAAATATAATCAAAACATCAATAAAACATACAGAAACCTTCCAATACGAAACCCAAACTTAGTAATTTATTTCTGAATGGAAGGGGCACAACTTAACAGGATCTCCTATCTATCCCGGGACATAAAGTCCCAGGGAATGCAGACGATGCCATCGGTGGGCACTGACCAGTAATTGGTAATGTGCAAGCTAAGACCTCGGCAGGACTTGACGCCACTTTGGAGTAAATGCCTCAGGGCCACCACCATCTTATCAGGCGTCACGGAGTCGTCCTTGCTAAGTCGCTGCAAGCCCAGCTCCTCTTGGCACTGCCTCCAAAGCTGACGCTCCACCTGGATGTCCCTGCGATAGCGACTGAATCGTCCAATGGCCACATCCAGGTTACGGCATATAAACTCCACAAGATCGGGTCCGGAACAGGAGGCGGGCGCCAGGAACAGACCCGTTTGACTCACTTTCGGAGTATCACTGTCGGGCACAATGGCCAACTGATGATCCTGCAGCGATGGCGGCAGCTCCTGGACACTCTCCTCCAGTTTCAGGTGCTCACTAACCGCCCGGATGACACGTTTCAAGCTGCCCGCATAGGCACGGGCCTCACAGCCAGGTTCCGGGACCTTACGTCTTTCTATGCGGATGCCAAGAAGCACGGCGGATAAAGCCTTCTCATACAAGGGCACCAACTTAAGCTGCTCCTCGTGCAAACGCATCTCGGACAGAAAAGCCAACCATCCTGATGGGGAATCGCCGGAGAAAAGCATTACATCGCCCTCCAAACTGATGCCAGTGTACGGGGCGAAGACCAAGAAACGATTCCGCAAGACACCTAGCTGATTGGCAACCTTTTGATCCTCCGAGAACTCTTGGAGACTCCTAAGGCAATCGTGATAGCGCTCCATATTGCAGCCACAATCGTATCGAGTGCCTCGAATGCCAAGTGACTGGATCAGAGAGCCTTCTAGTTGCTCAATTTTGGTGCGAAGTGTGGTGACTTCAGCGGCCTGGGATCTGGCCAGAGCCTGACGCATCCACGTGTCCAGTGAGTGCTCCTTTTGGTCCTCCTTAACGAGATCCTTAAAAGCACTGAAGTTCTTTTGGACTGCCGCGGACTGGGGCGGTCGAACCTTTTCCCTGCCCAGTTTTGATTGCTCCTTCCTCAGCACTTTTCCCAGCTCCTTTTCCATTTCTAGACCCTACATTTCAGTGGTTTTCTTTAATATTTAAGAAATTTTTGATAAAAAATCGTTGGTTTTACCAGCTTCACCTTTTCTGGTTCCTTCCCCTTTGGCAACAGCTTACAGGATCTCAGGATATTCTTTATCACTGCCCTAGGATCCAGCAGATTCCTATCCACCTGCACTCTGACCAGGCGACTTACCTCCTGACCACCATCCTCATCCGAACCCGATGGCATATAGAACTCCAGTTGGCCATCGGGCGGAAGGCAACTACCGGTTGTGCCTGTCAAAGATTCCAGATGGGAGCTAAGCAGACGCAGAGACTCCTCATTGACCCGCTTTTCAGCTGGACTGCGAGCTAGTCGATCCGTCTGGATGGCTTGGTAAAACGGTTGGAGAGCTGTGACCAAATCCGTACTTAACCAACGCCGATAACAGTCGATGATCCTGCGGCGGACCAGGAAGCGGACTGTGGCCATTATGGGTGCTGCCAGATCGTATGAATTTTGAAAATTATAAAAATTGTAATATTCCCAGTTGATGCTGACAAATTTTGCAATGACTGAAAACACAAACAACTCATAGAACTCATGACAAAACGATAATAAATAATGTAAATATTATTTAATATTTAAAAAATCTGCAAATAGTCCTTTGTTTCACCTGCCAATACAACAAACATATGTAGTTTTGCATTAAACATGAAGTTGAGCTGCTCTAAAGTATCAAAAAATAGCGAATTTGCTGCCCTACGGTTACCCATGTGTGAACAAAAAATGAGAAAAGGAATATTGAGGCAATCCCAGAGGCCACATAAAATTCGCCCTCCTCCTCCTACTCCGTTCATTCCAAAGCGTTGACTACACCAGAAGCAAATAAAACTTTAGCACACAAAACACGCACATAAAAAAACGTCTCACGTTAACCCTATAAAGCTGGTATATTTGTTAAGTACGCAGATTCCCTTTTCCCTTTGCACATTCCCTTTTGTCATGCTCGATGGTACACTCATACATACATACATACATACATACATACATATATACATACATATACATATGTATGTAAATAATAAATAATGCCATCAAGTATGCATGTCAGGACATGTCTTTTTATTTTTGAAAAAGTTTTTAAAGATTTCTATATTTAAAGCAAAATCGGATATCAATATCTTAATATTTCTTGAATTTCTTATCAAATTAAAGTTTACTGGCAATCGGGGGTTAATTATCAATGCTAACATAAAGAGAAAAACGCAGAAGCAAGCTCAAAACTCTTCGTCCGAGAGCAAAGAGAAACGCTAATGGTATCCCCACTTGGAGCTGAGCGGAATTGAGAGCTGGCGAGTTAAGAAATGAGGAAAATAGTTTCACACTTTCGTGAGTCTCGTTTCTACTCGTTTAGCTCATTCTTCTCGCTAAGCGACGAGTAAGCACCAGCAGACAAATCCTCTTGGCGTGAAAATGCACACATGGGTAGGCCTAGACTCGTGGACACCGCCAGCCAAGTGGTCCTCCTCCCTTGCCGTATTGCGAAGGGCTAACATCAAGCGGCACTACGAGCGTCTTAATCCTGATATAATCTTTCAGCGTCTCAGCATTCCCTCAGCAACAACAAGCGAAGCATACGTGTTCCTTAGCCAGACCATGAGTACGTAACCCTCGCTTATAATATCACAATGATACTATATTTATATATTTATCTCAATAAAATAACTGTATATTTACAATCTTTTTGATACTTTAAGGCTTAGTGACCAACGGCATTTAATTCTTTTCAAAATTGAAATTACTTTTTCGACATGTTTGTGGCCAAAACAGGAGTGAGAACGAACCACCTAACCGCCACTCAAAGCGCAAGTAACAAGGGTAAAATATTGCATCTCCGGCAGCTGTGAAACATTAAACTGAGCTGCTTAAACACGCATTCGCGCCCTCTCTTTCATCCGCCCTATACCCACCTCTCTCTCACATCGCACTGTAGTTGAAAATTACTTTTTGCATGTGTTTTTCAGTTTCTTTCTGTTTGTGTTTTTTTCCCATTTTGTTTGCTGGCCCGTTTCCATCGGTTGCCTTTTCACACATGCCACTTATTAACCCAAGAGTGGCAATGAGGACTGAAAATATTTATTTAGAATACATAACAACTTTTTATTCCTTATTCAGACCTACGGCTTTCTTTTAATCTTCTTAGCTAAAACTTTTTTAATCGGATTTTCACCGACCTGTAGATGCCAAAATGGGACGCCCCCAATTAGTGGATACTTCGCGACAGAAAGAGATGCCACTGCAAGTTGTGCGAAAAACTATTGACCCATCGACCGGGTAATGTAAGGCGACCACTATAGGATTCACCACCCAGACATTATCATCCTGCAAGTGCTGAGGACACGCTCATTCCTAATTCGGTAAGTACCCTGACAGCTAAAACATATCTGATATTATCCACCCACTTTGCGCTAGGATAGGCATTTTGTTAATCACAAAACTCGGACACATCAACGAAATAGCTTGGAATGGCCCTTGGTCGTTAAAAACCGAAACCAAAAACTAACCGAAACCGTTTCAAACCGGTTCAGTGCCTCGATATGTTTCAGCGAAACCGCCGTTCGTAGTGGTTAGTTTTCGGGTTCTGCTCTCTGAACCGCTCCTCTCTGAACCGTTCTCTTTCCATTTGGTTCACAGAACGGTTTTTAAATTGCTTGCGGGCTGAGCACGCGAATTTCATTTAGTAAACGAACGTAGCTCAGATACGGCGCATCAAGATCCGTAAACCAGAATAATGTCGAAAAAGTACCCAAATCCGGTGCTTGAGCACTTTATCTACAGCGAAAATACGCGAAAAAGCACATGCAAGAAGTGCTTCTTCGACATGGCTGGTCGTCACTCCGAGAATCTGATGAGACATCTCAAGCGCAAGCACGAGGATGTCTACAAAGTTGTCCGTGCCAAGAAATTTGCCATACGAACCATTCTCGAATACCAACAGAAGGCGCCAAAACAAGGCGAAGTATTCTCCACAGATCAGATCCTATCCTCCATGTTCCACTTCACATCGAAACCGAAAAAGATTCGCATCTCCAAGGTATCACGACTAGGATTTAATACATATTTTAAAAACCGTAAAAAGTCCAAAAACTAAACAGAATCCTTGCCTTCCAGGTTGCTTCTCAGTTGCCGTCGAATGGTAGCATAGAAACCGCCGGCTTAATTGATAATGAAGTGGTGGCCGTCGGCGACAACGAAAACAACGCTTCTGGCAGTCAATTCGATGACATTTTCATAGGGAAAACCGAGCTGCCCGATGAGGTTGATCTGTCGAATGACACTGAGGACACCGAACTAGCATCAGTAGCCGTGTCCGCGGCCATACCTTCGACATCGTCAACGGCAGCCATCAATTCCACTGCCAGCTTGACTTCCAGTCCTGCTCCTGCGACATCTGTTGCTGCTCTAACTCCTTCGGCTCCTGTGGATTCCCCACTCGCCAGCGATGATGCCGTCTACCTTCAATATCTGGCCAACAAGCTGAGCAAGTACTCCGAACGCACCAAGAACATAGTCCAGTTCCAGATCAATAGCATTCTGTACAAAGCGGATATGGGATGTTACGGAGAAGCAGACCCCAAGCTTCTCGATTCCAATTTCATTTGAATGACCATCTTTATGGTCTCTGTGTAATTAATTTTTGTATATTCAATTTTGAAGTATGTTTTAAATAAATTATCCCACGAGTTGTCAAGCAGCTAAAAAAGCAACCGCCGTTAAGGGTTGTTAGCGGGCATAAGGGATGTCAGATATTTGTCTCTATTATGATGTTGTGATTATCACAATTTAAATCAGAAGCAGTTTAAGATTGCTGGTTTAAGATTAAGAAGTAAGAATATGTGGAGACTAACCCCTAAATTAATTATCCAAGATTTTAGTAAAAGCAACGAACCATAAGTTTGGCCTATCAACTTATACCTACTGACCCTTAGTCGCGTTAGTTAAACCTTTTTTTCGGGTGAGATATTTATTACCTGACAAAACAAAAAGCATTTAAAATGTCCACAAATCAGGTCACTTACCCCCTTGAGCCTGTGCCACATCGAACAGAACATTCCGGCGGCAATCAGATCGTTTACCCCAAGTTTGTTTTTTTTGGTTGATGGGATAAAAAGTCGAGGGTTTTGGGGCAAGTCCACTATCCGCACAGGGTCAACATCTTTGAAATCCCTCGTTGGGTGGGTAAAAAGTGCGTAGAGTTGGCATTTTCGCTTTCCACTCTTGTGGAAAGTTTCGTTTTTCGTTACTCATTTTCCCCGCGAGCCGATATGTATTGGTTTGGGTTTGTGGCTGTGCTTGTGCTTGTGTTTGTGTTTGTGTGCTCTTTAAAGCGACGGAAAGAGCAGCAAAGACTGACTCTTCACTGTGTGGGTCTGTATCTGTGTGCCGGCTGGCTGGCTGACCGGCTTTGTTTGTATCTCTCTTCCTGCAGAAACTTGGAAACGAAACCTGCACCGTCTGTTCCGACGCCCCTTCTCTTCCCACAGACCCTTCATCCTGTCTGTGTGTGTGTGTGTGTTTGTGTCGTCTGTTCATATAGGGGCGCCCTGTGTACTTGTAATCCTCCGCAACTCCACCTCTTGATTATATATCGCTTCAACCCCCGTCCCCCGTTCCTCGACCTCTCAGCAATTCGATTTATGTGCAGGCTATACGTTCAGCGTCCTTTTGGCGTGTTATTAAAGGTTCATTACTAAATACCAACGAACTTCTGTAATACGTTGAACCATCTGTCACTAGAACTGCAAATATATTCAAAAATATTCATATTAAGGTTGCTTCCTAGACAGCAATAGCTTAATTATTTTCATCATCATGTTTATCCTAAAGTGGAAATCAATTAATTTCTATTACCTATTGACCTTCTGCAAATACCCCTCTTTACTGTCAGAAAAATGAAGCCCCGAAACTTTTATATAAATTCCATTCAAGAAAGTTCAAAGTTTCTTTTGTGGGGGGATGAAATCGTGTGAAGTTTGGTCGCTAAACTCTAATGCCACTCAATTATGTTTGAGTTACTTGAGATTTGTGTTAAGGGAAAAAAGTTGTAGCTCTAAATAGGGTACATACCTCTGCCACGCACACCTGCCTCAAACCTATCATACCTACATTGCCTTCTAGCTCCTTGCTACGCTCACCTTCTAATAGGTAGAAACAGAAAACACAGATAGAGGAAAACTGCACTCGTAGTATCCCTTGATTAGGCTAGGGAATTCCGTTTAGGAATTAATTACATTCCAAGCAGATTTTTCTTTCTCAAACGCAATTGAAATGTGTTTGCCACATGTGGGCGTGTCACTGATAAGACGGTCGCTTTCAGGACACCCAGGGGAAAGTTAAGGTTTCATCGGATGAATGATGGTGCCTGTATGACGATAAGGAAATGGCAAAAGGAATCTGAGCCTGAAGGGACCATAGAGACGTTATGCCGAGCCATATGGTGGAAGTGCGATAAACGTGGCAACGAAGGCCAATCAAGCTACATTTTCCACATCCTTCAATCGGTAAGGAGTCACATTCCTGATTCTCAATTTGCTAAAAAGCTGCATTCTTAATACGGTTTTAATATGAGCCTTAGTTAAACATTAAAATCACAGATAACACGCATATTGACAGGAAATAAACTGATCAATTCTTGTTTAGGTTCCCCCCCAAAAGAATCCACCAGATAACAAAAAGATTCCCGTGGGCAGAGTCCCAAAGAAAATAATTAGAGGACAGCCCCAACTGTTTACCCAGCTACCCAACCCCTTTTGTTTTTTCGCCTCACCAGCAGAATAGAGTGAGCATCCAAACACCCCTTTTGCCAGATTCCAAATTCCAAATACAGAATACCGAAAACCGAATACCAATCCGAAATCCCCAACCTCATCCTCGAGAGATTGCGAGAGAGATGTGTTCCTCCAGCCGCCAGACGGATAAGTAAACAAATTCAGCTTTATCTTCAATAGGAAACAAGGAAAACAGAGTTCCCCGTCGAGGTTCGCCTTTGATATTTAACAGTATTTGAACAGCTGAAAGATGAGAACAAAAACACCAACCTCGCCATGGATACACACACTCTCACCGATGCGAAGGTATAAGAACACACATCTACACACATGTGTGTGTGTGTATGTAATGTTTGCCAACAAAGGCCAACAACAAGTTGCCATGGGAGTTGCCACCAAAATCTTTCGTTCGCACTCAAGGCAGCAGAAAAACAACAACAACAGCAACATCAAGAAGCGCAACAAGAAGCCGAGGAATAGCTATAAAACCAACAGCAGTAACGGGTGTACCAGGAGTAGATGAAATACAGTGAAGACTAGCTAGGGTATAACCTCTGCTAAGGTATTTCTTCATACAGTGCAGTTCTAAAGACAATCTGCACTGTACATCAGGCCAAAGGAGATATCGTTTAGCAGTAACACCACTAGAATGGAAGTGGAGAGCAAGAAGGATAAAGAGCAACAGGGAAAGAAAGCACAAGAAGAAGATGAAAATAACTGAAACAGTAAGATCCTGAAAGAGAAGGAGAGGCATACGCCATGTATGCTGCGACAAAGCTAATCCCAATAATCTTTTAGTTTTCACAAAGATAACAAGATATAACCGTTCGCGATTTCCATGGCCATGCCTCTTATCGCGCTGATTGATTCCAGGGAATGGGGGTGGCACCGCTTTTTTCCGCTTTTCCACTCCGACCTTATGCAAACTAGGCATAAAAAGAAAAACATAAAACATATGAGAGGGATGGAAGTGGGGATGGAGATATGGTAAGGTATGGAAAACACAAGCACCATGACAGACTGCTTGACATTTCTCCCTTGGCTTCCATGTAATTCGCTTTACTTTTTTCCTTTTCGGCTGTTTCCCATTTTTTTCCTTCTTTTTTTTTTGTAAATAAAATAGATGAAAATCAATTTGACGTGTCTTGAATTCTGTTTTAGGTTTAAAGAACTCGTTTTACAAAAGATAAAAAGGCGAGCAGCAACAGCAGCGAAAAGGGAAAGGCAGAGGAACGAGGGGAGACAAATGGAAATAAACTCCGAACTGTGTACACGCAAAGCGAAGAAGGGGAAGGTAGTGCACTGAAAGAAATAACTGTAACTGCTAATCTGTAGATTCCAATAACAAAGCTAGACACTGACAGTTCTATTCCTTCTAGTAGTTGATTACTCAAAGGTAGCTCTAGAACTAGGACTTCTAGTTTTTTCCCGTGTATAGGTGGAGATCCGAGCGATATAAAAGTGAAGTGTGGAGAGCAGAGAACTAGGAACGTGGGGAAAACCTACATAATTCTTGTAAAATAAACACACACAAAGAACACAACAGAATGTGGAATACGAGGAGAACTTATCGAATTTGTCGCTCCCATCATCATTTAAGGGTGGCAATAATTACATCAATCGCTTTACCATTTCAATTTGAAAACAAATCGAGCCACTCGAACCCCACAACAACAACGGCGGACGACCCCCCAGGGGAAAAACCAAAAAAAAAAAAAAACGAAAAGCCAACTGAGGCGAACGGAACGAGGAAAGAAATGAGGCGAGAACTGCAGGAAGGTCCCGGGTTCCCGTAGAATAAATACACATTTAAGATGGCTTTGTCGGATTCAATTTGGTTCCACAAACAATGACACATGCATTCCGAATCTAGATCAAGAAATTTCCATACGCTTGTCCCCGAATCTCGGGGAATTAATAAACCTCAACTCCTTAAGTCTATTCACAGGAGGAAGTCGTTGAGCGTAAAGGATTTTTGGAATAATTACGAAACCTTACCTTTTTTTGGTAAGTCTCTCAAGTTTTTTAGGTTGATTGGATCAAATATAGAGATATAATTTGGTTTTTAAAATAGTAAAATATTGATAAATTAATAATAACATAATGCAATGTACAAACACTCCACAAAATTGCAACCACTGACTGGACCGGTTTTGTATTACAGCTTCAAAGGGATTCTTCGAATGCGTGCTTTTTTTACATGGCAACTGTTCAAGGGTGTTCGGGAAACCCCCTCGAGAATTCCAAACAATGGCAAAGGTCTCAGGAGTAGGCATTCAAATTGGTTATTGGTATACAGTAGACAGTATAATGAAAAAATTAAGGCCTTACAAGCCAGAAATTAGGCGGTAAAATTAAAAATCCCAAGAGAGAGTTTTTTGAGTAACCTTATTGGGGTGGTCTACGTCTAGTCCACAGATCAGTTAAGTTAGTTTCGCCGCAACAAGAACATATCGATGACCTGATTAACTGTTAATTAATCAGTTAATCCATTGTTATACCATTTGGTTAATCGGCTGATGTCAATCGAGGACACAAGCTGCATTCATTGGCATCCATTTATCCAAGTCCTAATCGCATTTCCGGGATCGATTCAAAATCGTTTATCGATGACACAAATGGATGCCTAATCGAATCAATTTGCCGCCTAACCCATATTCCCATATTCAGGCGTCAGACATCTAGCATCTCAACTCATCATCTCAACTCATTTCATCTCCTAGCCAAAGGGAGTTTTCCTGTTTTTCCTCCACTTTCCAACCGACACACAGGTACACACACACATATACATAGACTATGTGAGTTTTGTGACGACAATGCCCCTCGAAGGTAATGGAAACGACGCGACGGGAGACGTCAACAGGAACGCTGACGTCCACCGCCACCGCCTGTCAGTCAAAATGGGAAAAGCCGGGGAAAGCCAAAGGGGGTGGGAAAACATGGGAGGGAAGTCCTCATGCAGTCACAAACAACAGCCACCGAAACCTCATCATAATCATCATCATCATAGTCCTCGCCGTCCTCCATGTCGTTGTCGCCCTAAAAAAAACACAAGTCGTGAGGAAAGAACATTGGGCCTTACGTACTGCGGAAAGAAGCTGTTCGGTATTTGAACACCTGGACCTCTGGAGATTACCATATATAAGACCGAAGACAAATACAATTTGCCGAGTGACTTCCGAGCTTGGCCACGTGTCCAAAGTTTATTTTACACTCATGTCAACCAGCGGCACAAATTAATCGAAGATTCTTTTGAATAAAATCACCCTAATGTTTACTCAAAATCTTTACAAAAATATTCCTCATTTCGAGTACTGATAATCTTGAACTTTTAATCATATTAATCTCAACCATATAATCTCAACCGTCATAGAACATATCAATTTTGCAACAAAATTGTTCTCTCTTTGAACACCTGAATGGCCCGCTGAAATAATACAATTATTCAGGTTGAATTAATTATTCATCATTATTATTATTATTGCTTCACAAATTTCCACCCCTGCATCGAATGCTTTCAGCCGTAATGATTAAGCCGTTAACCAGTATTTTAGAACAAATAATCTACAAGATGGGGTCTACACATGGGGTGGAAATGAATTATATACGATTTGTGTCACCTTTCTTACCACCAAAATATCAATTAAAATTATTAACCCTTTGTTTATTTCATTTAAGCATCGTTTGACTTCTCTTCTTTACATAATAGCTCAGGTGATTTCATATGTGTTCTTGATTTTCAATACAAAAGACTATTTTTAAGTCCTCATCGTATATATGTATGTATTTTCGCATTTTCTATAACATCATCGGTTTTTGGGAAAATTTAAAAAAATTGACTTTTTAAACTGTGAATAGAGATCGACTAGGATTTAAAAAACAAACTCAAAGAGGTATTAAATTCCATATTTGGACCATTATTGGCTCAGTTATGGGCATAATACTGTCGTCTTCAGAAGGAAAATGGCAGTAACCAATTTTCTCATTTTCGATAACGGGTAACATCATCAATTTTTCTGAAAATTGGCAAAAATTTGACATTTTAAAGTGTGAACACAGTTCTTTGGGAATTTTAATTATGAATTCAGTGATATATGACATTCCATATTCCGACAATTATAGGCTTTGTTATGAGAATAATTCAGATTACTTTTAGGTAACAATCAGGATTATGAGTTTTGACAGATAATGGTACTATTTTTCATCGGTTTTATGCCTATAACTTAGCCAAACAAGGCTCAGAGCTAAAATAAGGACGGTTCTGAGCAGTTTACGACCAATACAAACATTCCTTATCACTACTTTGATGATTTTGTGAGTCTGAATTTTTAACATTTTTTTGCATTTTCTGTAAGGGGTAACATCATCAAAATTTGAGAAAATCGGCAAAATTGTTACTTTTTAAGGTGGGGACACAGTTTTATTGGAAATTTAATTACGAGCTCAACGAGATATTACATTCTATATTCGGACCATTATTGGCTGAGTTATGAGAATAATTCTGAGTTTTTGGGGGCAACAACCAGGATTTTGAGTTTCGACAGAAAATGGTACTATTTCTGATCATTTTATGCCTATAACTTATCCAAAACAAGGCTCAGAGCTAAATCAAAGACTGTTCTGAGCAGCTTTCGACCATTACAAACTTTCCTCATCATTGGTTTGATGATTTTGGGAGTTTTAATTTTTAACATTTTTTTGCATTTTCTGTAAGGGGTAACATCACCAAAATTTGAGAAAATCGGCAAAATTGTGACTTTTTAAGGTGGGGATACAGTTCGATTGGAAATTTAATTACGAATTCAGCGCTATATGACATTCTACATTCCGACAATAAATGGCTTTGTTATGAGAAGAATTCTTGTTATTTTGGGGCCAAAAATAAGAATTATGCGTTTTGACAGAGAATGATCATAGATTTGACCGGGTTTATTACTACGACTTGGTCAAAATAAAGGCTTAGAGCTAATATAAAGGCAGTTTTGAGCAGCTAACGACCTAAGCAAACTTTCCTTATCATTAGTTTAGCGATTTTGTGATTTTGAATTTTTAACAATTTTTTTGCATTTTCTGTAAGGGGTAACATCATCAAAATTTGCCAAAAATGGGAAAACTTGCATTTTTCAAGGTGGGGATGATGTTTTGATGGAAATCAAATTACGATTTTAACGAGGTATTACATTGCATATTTGGACCATTATTGACTTAGTTATTGGCAAAATATTACCAATTTACCTTTCAAATATTCTTGGGAGCAGGAGTACGAGTATTATGCTAGATGGTAGACGGTAAATGTATACATGTAACATATATATAGGCCGGTGCCCTTTCAACGGGACGCACTTAAACTAATTAAGCCCCTCATTGCCGGGCAACCAGAAAAAGCGGACAAGAAGTACGGGGTGTAATGGGTAGAGAAAAGCCCGTAAACGATTTTGCGGGCTGCTGCATTAAAATCCATCAACGGAACGACAATGGGCGTATTGAACAGCGTCATCGCTACACATACCCCTCACATGTCTTCTCGCTCTCCAATTCTTGGGCTCAGCTCAGCGGGGGTCGGTTGCATTCGAGGCAAGAATGCTATAGTCGAGTAATCCCGACTTTGAAATACCGCTTACTCTCTGTTAGACACCTTAGAGAGGTATCAAAACGCAACCAGCTTTAGTAACTTGGCTAGTTATGACCGAAATTGCTGAGTTTTTGGTATGTGAGTAGGTTTTAACATATCCATATATCTACTATAGGTTTTGAGATACTTTCTCGACTTATGGTGTCTGCCAAGAGAGGGCCAGAAATGCCTTACCTATCCCCGATCGGTACATACCCTTTGCCCATTCATTCTGCCGGGTAGAGAACGAGAGGGTTTGTTTGCCGACCAGAGGATTTGTTCACGCCGCGTGGTGAACTTTCCCGGGATGGAGTGGTGTCTGGCGGAGATGAGGATGATTTGGTTTACAGAAGGGGGTTTTCGGTGGGTGGTGGATGGTGGATGTGCTACGCTTCGATTTGGCTTGATGATGCGTTGGAGTGCGAAGCATCAACACATACTCTACTGGGCGCCAGTTGCGACGTAATTAGTTCTTGGTCAAGGCCCAAAAAAAGATTCTTCGTAATTTCCGAAAGGTAAATGCAGTTTTCAAAAGTGCTTACAAGGGCAGACGTTGCTGTGACGCAGTTCTTTTTGAAACATGGCCTACTTTTATCTAAAAAAAAAGTAATAATTGTAGAGTTATATTTTGCCTTTCAGATTTCATGAGAAAAATAGGCCAGTCGACATGAAAATCGCAGCGTTAAACATTTTTTTGATTTTCAATTAAGAAATCAAAAAGAAAATGATTTCATCAAAGGCGATTGGAATCAAAAAGCGTTTTTCACTTTAATTGCCTTCCGAAAAGAGTGAGCATAGAGAGTGGGGAAGAGAGACGGAGAGCAAGCAACCCCCCAATGACATTTTTGTTTTCTTTTCTGCTTGTAAGAGCAGCTGTATTCATTTTGAACAGCTGATGGCCATACAAAATTTATGATGACGCCGAACTCACACAAATCTTACAGACGAAGAGAGCAATCTTTGGCGAAGAGAAGCCCCGCACGCTCTTCGGTGTTCTCTTTTTGATTTTGCTTCGAGGGGGATCACACTTCCGAGTGAGCGAGACAGAAAGGTTTCGGGGAGGCACGATCTTGACAAGTAACAGTTGTTCTTATCGGCCCCCCTCTTTTTCTCTTCTCTTTTCATTTCTTTTATTTTCTTCTCTTCTCGTTCCTTATGTTCTTCGGCCCCCCGCTTTGTCATGTTGCGTTTTTGTGCTTGCACTGATAACAGCTGACAAAAGTGTGCGCGTGTCTACAGTGGTGGGCAAGATTATAGCACCTATACCACCATAAGTAGTACAAATAACTTAGTAAATCTTTAATGTGTTTGAACTGTATTGCTTTAGAGTAACTTGACAACTTTTCTTTTTTCTGATTGTCTTGTGCTCGTAATATTCGTAACTGAAAATATATATCTTCAGTGCTATTTTTGTGTCTGCAACTACCTGTGATTGTGATAGTGATTGACTTGACGAACAGCTGCACATGTAAGATGCCAGAAAGGAGAGGGAGAACAACAGCAGGCGAGAGGTCAATGCCAACGGATCGGATCCTGGTGATCTTTCCATTTTTTTTTCAGAATGGATATCCCCTGTCCTTATAGAGCGTACCTCTCGCTTGGGAGAGATCCTGTTTAAAGAAAGAATGTGTGTTCTTCTTGCCACTCTTAAACTTGAATTCTGGTTTCTTTTAAAATATCCGAAACATGAACAAGTTGTATGTATACTTAATGGATTATCTATTAGCCACGTTTAGCACGTATGCATAGCACCCAACTGCTTTCAGCCAAGTTATAAAGCGGTGAGGGTTAAGGGGGCTGCGTGGTGACCTTAAACTCCTTTTCAAGATAGTGTTGCCAGGCAATTAACATATTGTTTCTACATAAATTGACTTCCGAAGGCATTCTGATTCGATGAAAGTGAAGCAATGAGCTCTCGTTGACTTACAAACCTAAAAATCGACCATATCGCTATTAAACGATTTTGCCACTTCCCGAACAACAACCCCCCGAGAAAGGAAAACCCTCTTTCGGCATAATCCCTGCTTAATTGCTGCCCGCTTTTGAGACATAACCAGTGACAACCCTGCCAAAAGCAACAAACCGACACACGAAAACGCATACTCTGTCACACGTTGAGAAAAACCCCGTCACAGTGAGTTTTTCTACATGAAAATGATTCCAGGTTGCGTATATTTTCGTGGGTTGTGTTTCTTTCTGTGTAGTATAACACCCCCCGCCCCAACCGTGGAAAACAAGGACACCCCTGCCCCTGCGCCTAGTGCCTTTGGCCCTTTATTTTATTGCCTCTCGTCGTGGCTGCCAAACACGAATACACACACACACACATACACAGCAACGTAAGCACACAGATACAAAAACGAGCGAGGGAGATGGCCAGAGGCGGGGAAAAAGAGACAGCAAGAGCCAGGCACCGCGCATAGAGATACAGAAAACGTTGATTATTAATTATGAGACGCTATGGCCGATAACTGTGGGCTAGTTCGCCATTTACTGGGCCTTTGGCCAAGCCCAAGTTGGCTAAAATCTCGAAAATGTCCGTCTGCGAACTGGTTGCAAATGGTTTTGAAAAGGCTATAGACATGGACTCACACCACTGGCTTACTCACTGGCACATGTCACAAATGATGATTTTAACAGTGCATCTGGCCTCCATTCTACAGTGAAGGAAAATGCGGCAGGGTAGTGAGTGATACGAATAATATTGATTGAAATAATATTGATTCCTCTCACTTCTTTGCATTCAGACTCAATAAATGGTCGGCTAATTAAGGGAAATCTATCTTTTATCTAAGCTAGCAAAGTTTTCCTTAGAAGGATTGTTTGATATTCCAAGACCAAGTCTGAAGATACATTTGCACTGAGAGATGGGAATTAATTTATCAGATAAACAATAAAAAGCTAAAGTTGTATATGTCGCAAGGCCGAAGCCTTAGAAAGTTGTTGTTCATTTGTTTCCTAGGGGGCAAAAGGGGGACTGGCTAACCCCCACCTGACCATTCCTTATGGCCTGGCCTTATGGATTAGCCAAAGAGTAACTCAATACCAAATACAAAAACTTCCAAAACGAAGCGAACGGAGAAACGAGCGTGCAAAATCCATTTAAGTTGTACAACTTCAGTTTTGTGGGGCAGACGGTGGTTAAAAGGGAGCGAGAAGGAAAGACAAAGACTGCGAGAGAGAGGGAAGTACTCATTGCACTTCTCCGGCATATAAAAAAAAAACCATACAAAGCCAAATAAACAAAAGCATAGACAGCAAACACAAAAAGTCAGCAAAGACAAAAAGCAAAAAAGCAAAAAGACAGCAAAGACAGTGAAACGACGCCAAACTCAAGCAACATTTGATTGTCGGCCATGCACAGCAAACCAGTATAATTGCACAAACACACACACACACAAGCACACATCGACACAATCGCAAACTGTTGGGCTTACACAAATACACACAAGTGCGGTCAAAATGTTAGGTGCCAAATTGCAAATCTACTGTATTAGTACCTAATTAGAGATACAGTTTCTCAAAAGGTTGACTTTCTTATCATATAGATTTAGATAGACAAGATAGATAAAGATATAGACAGATGAGATTAGTTGATGAAAATATTGTAGACAAGTCCTGGTAGAGAATATGGCTTTAAAGCCAATTATAGTATTTCGCATCATAGAACTCCTGTTTTGACCTCTGCTGTTGGGTTACGTTTTGAGTTGAATATATTTACATTTCGAGTGAAGGGCGATGCGCTCTCTTTTTTGCTTATTTAGTTTTTGTTTTCGCTTCTTGGCCAGCAAAATTAACAAACAAAAAAGTAATAATCAAATGGGAAGCTAAAGACAAAAACGACACAAAAACAAAAAAACAAAAAAAATACATATGTCGCTTGTTTTGTTTTATTTTGTTTGTGTGTTTGACCTCGTCGTTGCTGTTGCTCTCTCTTTGGCACTTTTAACTCTCTTTTGAAGAGAAGGAGCGCAATGACTTGCGAACAGCGACGTTGACGTCGACGTTGACGTTGGCGTCGGCGTCGTCATTGTTGCGCGGCCGTTTAACTCTGTGTGCCCGCACGTGTGTGTATGTGCGTGTGTGAGTGCCATGGTCTCATTTCAAGATAATCGCTCTTCTTCTTCGACCACTCTTCTCCCCCTCCCTTTGCCTACTTTGCTATTGTAATTTAGCGGTTGGCTCTTTGTTGTTGTTGCTGTTGTTATAGTTTATGCTTTTTTTCTCTCCTCGACTGCTTAATGTTATTAGTTTTGTTATTGGCTTTTATTGAAATTGTGTTTAACCCATTTAAAAAGCGTGTGTGTCAACAGGTTTTGACCCCAATTGCAAAAAAAAGGTGTCAAAAGAGGTGGATAAGTAAGGCATGTGCTCTATAAGGAAGTGAAAACAATGGAGCAATTGGGAATTAAGAAAAACTTAGTCATAGTTCTACAACAAAAAGACATACACAATGGCATGATAAAAGTATCTGGAAAATAAAACGCATAGGACTGTATTACAAAACAACTTAAAGAGAAACCGAAACTGAAAACGAAGAAAAGAAATTACTTTCCCATAACGAAGATTTCGGGTTATGCGATTGTGTTTGCCTTTGAAATTATCAAGATATTTTAAGACGGTTCCCTCTGCTGCCGTAGCCCCCAAATCTCCAACCTCTTTTCCTCTTTATCCAACCTCCAAAACTAACCAAGCTGATCTTGAGAAATCCCAGACGCTAAATCGAAAACAAAAACACGCTCAATGCGAGAAAAATTGAATTTGTTTATGTTTAAACGCAATTACGCGTGGAATTTGTACGAAAATCGACGCAGCCTCACAATTTGTTGCTCTTTTTATGGTTTTTTTTTTTTGTTTTTGCAACAAACGAAATGGAAATTGACAAAAGCTGGTGAAAATATGTATATATATAAGTACATACATATATATGTACATACATACTTATGCACATAAAGTAAAACAACTTTTGTTGTCTTCTTTGAACTTCCGGCATTTTCTTGCTCATCTGAAATTGTTGTTATTTTGCTTTCGTTGCTGTTATTGTTTTTGTTTTTGTTAACACGACACGTACTGCAACAAAGTTGGAAATGCGTTTTGCGCAAAACCTGTTAGGAATTCACGAAACACGAGAAAAGCGGCAAATTAAGGAAAATGAGAAACATAATTAGAGGCAAATACTAATCATACAAGGCTAATACACGGCGAGAAATATATCTATTGGGGTTAAAATCTCTATCTATTATCTTCAAGCTTTTCAATTCACTTAGAATGTTTGTTTAACCAGCTAAAAACGTGGGAGATACAGTGAATTACCGAAAATATAAATAGATTGGCGCTGAATTGGAATTCTTGCGGCGCACAGTGCTCATTGCAATGAGCCAGATATCATCAAAAGAAAATATGCCAAGAATTTTCCTAATGGAGGAAGGAGTTGGAGTTACTGAAAGGGCGAGAAGTCGCGGAGAGGGCGAAACAAATAAAAATCAGTCGAATAACGCATTTAAAGACACTCCAAAGCCAAAACAGAAGACCATAAAAATGTTTTCTTCACGGCACTGAAAGAGCCAGCAAGCGAGCGAGTTGGGGAGGGATGGAGGATGGGGGAGCAAGCGAGAAAGAAGGGGCATTTCGTGTTACAGTTTCAATTTAAAAGGAAAAACGTTTCCCACACGCACGAAAAAAAAACACACTTACATACAAACATACACACAAGCGGCTTCATCATCAATTTCTAAATGCAAAACCGCAATAAAAAAACGAGTAGCGTGGACAAAGGCAAAGACAATGCAACGCCTTAATACCCTGTAAACTACTCAAGCTAAATCAATATAAAATACTAAACTAAAAAACAAGGAGTGTAATAATTTTATTAATGTAATTAATATACTTAAGTCCCAATTAGTTTCTTTTAACTTCTAAGTTCATTAGATGCCATCTTTAAAGCTAACTTGTATCTTTTTCAGAGAAGAGTATCTCTAGATCGAGCAACTCAACCCTCGAAAAACGGAAATCGAAGCGCACAAACTTAACAGAGAGAGAGAGAGAGAACAAAATGCTCTCGCAGTTCGGGTAGTGGGACCAAAAAGAGACAGCAACAACGACGGCGCACGTGTAACCGTAAAAAGAGTGAAATAGTAAGGGGGCGGGCTAGGCGGGCTAGGCGGGCCGGGCGGGTCAGGCGTGTGTGCGTTGTGAGTATCTGTGAGTAAGTGCGTGTGTATTTACTTTGCAAAATAACCACCCAACTAAAAGATGGTTGACAAGATAATTGTTGCCCTCTGTCTGCCTCTCCCTCCCCATTTTCGCCTACTTGCCCACCAGTGCCCCGCTCCCCACCTCTTACTTTTGGAGTGTTCGGTCGGAAATGGGGAAAACCCTAGATATTCGATTTCACCAGCAATTCCTTCTGGACTTCAAATAAATAGCAAGAATAATGTAATAGATCGGTGTAAGAAAGAACTACGAACCGGAAATTGCTAAGATGGGCTAAAAAGGGTTTCTTAACCGAAAAAGTTCGGTATTACCAATATATTACAACCTTTCTGGTGACATAGACCACACAAATTAGAGTAAAAGTCAATAAATAATCCGTAGCATCCGGTTAAAGCCAACTAAAACAAATCGATTGCATTGTAATGGGGAATTTTCGTATTTCAAAATGAAATCGGGAGTGCAGTCGTTGGATATAAGCACATGTACCATATCAATATGGTAGCGTCATCGTCATTGGATACCTCGTCGCACCTGTGGACTCGCGATTAACCGGCGGCCAAAATATTTTGACTCAGCACTTTAAACCCAATGTCAGAGATAGACAGAAGCAGAAACACGAACTCGCCGCACGCTCGCGCTCGTTCACTCGAACAATAAATATATTTGTGGGGCATTAGCCTCTAGATATTTGTTTGATATGCGCTTTAAAGGTTGGCATTATTCAAGGTTGTGTTTATTTCGGCCGCAAATTATTTGGGGCATTGTCCGCTCTCGGCCATGATGGTTTAATAGCCCCCATTCCACCCTCAACATTCCCATTTCGCTCTCTCTTATCACTAAGATAACGAAGTTGGGGAAACACTTTGGAGGCCTTGCAATACAAGGAGAGATACTACATCCTAAACCAAGTTATTAGAATATTTGTAAACGGGGTGAGAGAACAAGAGATTCCGTATCTCAAAAACCACATAACCTTTTTCTAATTAATTAGCCACAAACAAATTAAAATCAATCATAGCCGTCATTACTGTCGTTTTACTTGGAAAATGTTCGAGTAAAGGATGGGGAAATAAGATATAGTAAACCATTTTTTATCACCGCTGAGAGCCACCGCAAGGGAGAGAGAATTCGAATTCGGATGGTGACGTGACCATCAATCAAGCGCCTTTTGCTTTTGCTTTTTCTTCTGCGTTTGCTTTTGCTTTTGCTTTTGGCTTTGTCTTTGCGTTTGCGGATCGAATCGGATCGTTTCGAAATTCAACTGCAACACACAAAAAACATTAAAGACCAAACGAAGGCAGACGTCTCCGTTTGAGTTTCAATTTCAGTTTTGGGTCTTTTCTGTCTGCCCGCCTTTTTGTCTTCGTCTTTTTTTTCTCGTTTCTTTGTGGTGTTTTTAGGGCTCTTCCCCCAGACAGGCGGACAATTTCATCAATGTCTTTGCCGCCACTGTAAATGCTTGAGATACAGATACATGCCCATTTGCTTACACCGTCGGTCAAGGCGATAGAAGTTCGTTTATGGCTACTCAGCCAGTCGGTAGATAGCCTCATATAGTATTCTCTCCGGGCATAACTGGCATTCTTAATTGAATTCAAATTCAGAAATGATTCAAAGGTGGCTTTCTGTTGAAACACTTAACCCTTTAGGTGCTAGAAACTTGAGCTCACTTGTTTGCATCGAAATCCATTTGTAGTACAACTTGGGTGCTTGTGGAAACTTTCGTGTGTCCGCCGAACTTCTTTACATTTTTAAGGTCTGGTTTTTGTAGTACACTTTTGCTGTAATCCCCCCTGAAGAAAAAACATAACGAAATTCCCCCCAAACCAAACACAGCAGCTCGTATTTATGTGCATTTGTATTGCGCTACGTAGCATACATTTTCAATGTCACGTATCGCCGTTCAATTTTTGTTGTCACACAGATACACAGACACACACGCCGAACAGACGCACACGCACACGCACAGTCAGACAAAAGAGAGCGCGCGTCTTCATCAGCAACTTAATTATTAAATTAAATGCGCTAAATGGCAGCACACGCAAGTGCCAATAAAACAAAATACGAAAAATTGAGGGTGACGAGAGCAGGGGGAGTGCTGAAATGGTATGGGGCTGGGGGGTGGCGCCACATGCTGCTTACAACCTTGTCCGTTAAGAGGCGTCGCTGTCGACGTCGACGTCATTGGGCTCCACACTTCACTCGAAAATCCACTCCCACATGCCAATTCTTTGCTCTCTTTCTCCTCTTCACGGCTTCTCCTCCTGTCGTTCGTTTCCAATGAAATCAAAAGCATGGACGTTGTTTAAAAAGTGTGTATGTGGGGTCGAATGAAGTCAGAGTTGAGATATACTAGTAGTAGTACTAAACTGCTAAGCTAAAACTGAATAAAATGTATTACAATGGTAGAGCCTCGTTAATTTGGAAGTCAATCAGTGACAAAATCAGGAAGTGCAGGCCTTTCGAATTGTAATTACTTTACATGACTTCGACCTGCCCTGTTAACCGCAACCTCCACCAACCCCTGTCTCCACTGTTGTTTCGCCCATGAGCAGAACCCTTCGCAAATCAAATAAAACTGTCTCACGCTCTCTTTAGACTCTCTTTGGCTGATTATGCGCCGTGTTCCAGCTCTTCCGCTCTCTCTTTGCCGCTCCGCATGGCTGTTTAATTTCCTTGGTTGGCTTGGCTTTGATTGACTTCTTGGCATCTTCAACGCTTTTTTATGGCTTTTATGGCCATAAAGCCGCTTTCGACCGCCAGCTGTTGGCCAAAAGCAAAAAGGCAACAACAATGTGAGTGGGTAAATCGCAACATATGTATGTATGTATTTACGTACATATGCATAGATGCATGCACACAGAGCCATATTTAACACACAGACACAACGGTTTGAATGCAATCACACACACACACGAGCTAATAGTTATGGTGGCACAAGTACACCAGAGGAACATATAATAACACTGGAAACTACGATTTAAGATATACATAATAATAATATGAGTAATTATTTGGATATTAATTCATAAATACCTTAGATACCCTTATCCCTAGATTACTGTAGTGTACGTACATTTGTACATTTGCATTTCTGCTGTATGCCCCACACATGTGTACTTCGTGTTGTTGCTTTTGAGGAAAAAAAACCAAACGTAAAAAGCGCGCGCGAATACAGGTCGACGCTCGTTTGCTTTGGACAGCGCAGCTGGCGTCGACGCAGCGGCGGCAGCAGCAGCAGCGAAGTCCGTTGGTTATGATTTTCGGAAATTCCCATTTTGTTTAACAATTAAAAAGAAAATGTTAGGGAAAACCACCCAAGATAAGCAGATCGTTATGATGTTATATTTCTGAGAGATTCATTATTAATATATATATACAAATGTAATTAAGTTATAACTAAACTTTTTGCATATCATAGGCTACATATTTTCCTATAAAAAAATCTTTTAAACTCGTTTGAAACACCTTGTAATGTAGTTTTTGTATATTATCAACAAATGTGTGATGAAATTAATAAACCTTCCAGAGAAAACGACTTTTAAAGAAGTCATCTTGTGCTAAATACCCGTGACCATTCGATTATTCAATGAACTAATTTGCAATAGTGTTGTATTTGTGCATCATTTTCACCATTTCAAACTTTTTTGTTTATTAGATTGCTCGCCAAATATGGTTCAAGGTTTCGTTTTCTTTTCTTTGCCATAATTTTTTAGAAGCGTGTGCGGACTTTGTTTTGCTCGCTGATTGTGGTTCGTTGGCTAATTATAGATTTTTAGGGGTGTAGTGTACGGAATGTATTAGCGGGTCCGCTTTCTTGTTGTTGTTCCCAGTGCTCCACTTGAGTGTCAAGTTTGTTTACGTTTGCCAATAATTCGGAATCTTTGAGATACTTTGGCTATGATTTCCATTTTTACATGTGTGCCTGTTTTTGTTTTTTTTTTTTTTTTTGTCCGATTCAAACCTGTTTTTGCTTTGCTTTTTTCGTTCGACTTTGAAATGCGAGAAATACAAACATATGTACATACATATGTACATCCATACATAATGTATGAAATAAAAAATATATATAGAGGAAGCAGCAAAAAAAATAATACTCACCATTTTTAAATGACGCTCTTGATATCGAATTTGACAAAACAAATATGTAGTCGGCCAATTGATAAGCCATTTGTGACGTCACAGCCTGTGACGCGCTTTAAAAGTCGAGCGTAAAAAAGGAGATAAGCAAAAGAGAAACTCTGACATTATTTGAGTGCTGGAAAACAAGAGCTAACAATTAGCTTACCGATCAGCTTTTAATATTTAATAATGGTTTTATAAAAACGATATACAAAACACGATAATGAGCCCGCATTACCCTACGTAACGATGCCTTAGTCTTACGTTACGTAGATCCGCCATCTAATGGCACACAAATCAAAATCCAAATCGAAACGTGCCAAAGCAAAAACAATAACAAAGCAAAACTGCATTTGCTGCACACCATACACAGATGCGAAGTTCGTACATATACACAAACGCAAATGCGGGCTAGATACATGTGTAATCTATGTTTATGCGCCAAACAGTTGATGAATGAGCATTTCATAACTTAGGAGGGCATCGTAACAAAACGAATGTATAGAACTTTGGTCATCTTCACATTTCTACATATGGATTTATTTCATAAAACCTTTTATTTAAACGTATTCATTAATTCATGAAGTTCCCCCCAGCATAAACACAGTAATAAACTCACACAAGCGCGTGGAAAACGCCGAGTCTTGACAATACGGTGATTCTGCGATGAGTGGAAGCGAGAAAGGGCAAATCGAAACTCCCTCTCCCCTTCTCACTCTTGGCAACTGCACTCGCACTAGCACGAAACTTCGAGTTCGACTTCGACTTTTAGATTGTATATTTCTCGATCGCAGGCCACAAAAACCAAAAAAAAAAAAAATAAAAATGTGCGATGACGAACAAGAAGAAATAAAGAAGAAGAAGAGGATTGCCCTTGGGTAGCAGTTGTTGCTGTTGCTGTTAACTGCTTTTTGGTAGCTAAATATTTGAAGGCTTTTGAGGTTATTATGCTGCAATGCATTGTTTTGCGTTCGGATCACTGTATTTACGGTTGGTACTTAAACGAAAAAAAATGTACTAACCACAAAACGAATGTACAACCAACAAGAAAAACATTGCGGTCTGTTGTTCGTTTCCAAACAAGTTGCGGTATTTAAAAGACAATTTGTGGAAAATATCTTTGGGAACCAAGTAGCAACAAGACAGATATGCGGGAGTCCCAAATTCCAAATTCCCAAAACTTAAGGATCTCATAAGCCAGTTACCGAATTCTAGATGCAAATACAAGAATCATGAATCATAGTTTGAATTTTCGTATATGTATAATATTTGTATTATTGTATCATAAATATCATACTAATCGAAGCGCATTATCGCAAATGCAGTTGATGAGTCAAAGAAAACACGAGGTCTTCACATTTAGGGTTCAATATCCCAATGGCCCGTCGGGGGTATTTCCATATCTCTACGTATGTTCATATCTACATATATAGGTATATATACATATACATATACATATACATATATATATATTTTAGTAACTACCCTTACTCTCTGCTTCCTCCGTTCACCACCGATTGAAAGACGAGCAATTGGATATCGAAAGTGGTATTGGAATTAGCCGGAGTAGTACTCTTTGAATGGGGATCATCCCACTCAATTAGCGTGCGGCGTCAAGGGCGTAGTCGTAGTTTTAACTAGTGGTACTATCCCTATGCTCATCCAATTTATAATAACAGAAGTTGTTCTATTATAAACTTAAGGGTGTACATATGTATAAGAAAGTGGTTTTGTATTCTTCAGTAAAGTACTATTATATGATTGATATTTTCTGGCCACTTATCAGTAGTTTAATATACCCCTGAAGATAAATACCTGCCTGGCTACGCCCTTGTCTTAGTCCCCCTTTCCGTCATATCCCCCACACACCGTAATTACCGTTAACCAAGCTTAGCATTGTCTTTGGCCCTCTGTAACGTAACTGTAACTGTAACTAGCGCGCTTTCTCTGCTCTGCCGACGTTGACGCCTCTGCCATGTTCGTTTTCGGGCTACTGGCAAGTACAGTGGTCACTTTAAAAGTGCGAAACATTATGTGCGACCAAGTAGTAACCAAAAATGAGTACATCTTACAGTTGCCACTCAACGAGTGCCATCTGTACAATTTGTGAGGCATGAATGGAATGGAGTGCGAGAGGATTGGCGACTAGACAAAGAGTAGGCCGATAGCCCACCCTCTCGACCAGCCCCAGTACCTCCCCTCCCATCCCCTGATGAGACGGAAATCCCGAAGAGAGTGGGGAGAAAAGAAAACAAACTGTTGGCGGCTGCTTTCTCAGCGCGAAAGAGCGTGGCAGTAAGAGGGAGCGAGGGAGAGACAAGGCCGCAATTAATTACAAACTCACCCAGCTGTCCCCACACGTTGACTCCACCCCCCTCCACTGTCTTCTTGTACTTCCTTGCACCCCCTCTACTGCTTTGTCTGTATGTTAAAAGTGGCACGTATCAATGCTGAAAGCATAAAAACACAAAGAGACCAAAAAGAGTCGCTCTCTCGCAGCCAAAACAAAAAATGTAGGAGACTAGGCAAAAGAAGCGGAGAGAAATGCAATGCCTAAAATAGGTAAAGTCCATATAAACTATATATGTTATCTTTTTAAGTTGAGTTCACAAATACATATAATAAAATTAAGGAGAAAAATATGCACTTTTTTCTCCGTGCTTATGAGCTCCTTTCATTACCCTTTTTTCTTTTTGCTTTCTTGACCAAATTATAAATACCCACACAAACATGCGTTCCAGTGGCAAAACAACAACCACCATGGTAAAAAATGGCAACTGTCTGTGTGTATGTATGCGTGTGCTTATGGCTTCTTCTTTCTTTCTAGCAGACAGATGAAATCCACTGAAATAGAGTTGAAACGACTAAAAGTCTAACAATGCCCCGAACACAGTCATTTCTTAAATGCAGCCAAATCAACAAACATAAAGGGATATGTTTGGTTGTGTTTGTGAGTGTTTGCAGGCCGACAAACATGCGCAGGCTGAAATCTGCTGACGACGCTGAGGCGGCATTTATCACTCCAAAAAACGTGGGTCTCCGAGGGGTTGGGAGAGGGGGGCCGCATTGGGAGTCATTGATTTTCGTTTATGAGTCGAGCAGGCGACGCTCTCACTTTTTATACGTTCATTCACACGCGG
Source organism: Drosophila eugracilis (assembly GCF_018153835.1). Lineage (NCBI taxonomy): Eukaryota > Metazoa > Arthropoda > Insecta > Diptera > Drosophilidae > Drosophila > Drosophila eugracilis. Next base: position 2,447,506 of record NW_024573052.1, on the reverse strand, counting down.
TACAGTGGGCCAACTCTACAAAAATTCAAAGCAATATAAGTATTAAAAAATAAAGGAAAATATCCAAATTTTATTTATTTAGTTTATTTGTAATACATTTAAAATTTCAAATAAAATATCATATATTATGCAATAAAACGAAATTTCCAGCCACAGTCTGTGGGCTGTAAAATAGAGTTGACATTGACCTAGGGTGGTTTGTCAGCTCTATTTACCTGTGGTTCAACATTCTTGCCAGGTAAAGTACTGTAATATTTATGAGAGCTAGTCTTTAAGACGATAGATAATCCTCAACAATCCCCGCCATCCAACATAATCCGCTGATGTGTTACTCTTCAAAGGGTTTGGAGGTAATCCATTGTAGAAAATAGTTTTGGTGTTTGTTGGGTTTATTTATAAGCCAGATCTGGATCACATATTATAAAACATATTGAAATTAATTTGTATATACATATTTTGAAAATATATGAAAAGTCCTGAAAGTCCTGCAAAAAGCCTTTTTTACCCACTGTGCACTCCGTTTTGAAGTGGCCACTGCAATGAGAGCGGCAACGCCAAAGAGAGAGCACGAAAGAGCGCAAATATCAACTAGAAGATGGTTGCAGAGGATGCAGAGGACGAGGAGGATAATGGGACAATGGAAGAGGAAGAGATTGGGGAATTTAAATATGTTATAAATAAATAATTAATGGAGCTGCTGATGGTCTTTCAAATGAAATTGGAATTCGCATTTGGCAAAGTTTCGATTTCGTTTTCTTAGCGTGTGACTTACGTTTACCTGCGAATTAAAAAAAAAAGCCAGACCAAAAAAGATTTAAAGGCAATACACTAAAAACATCTTGAAATTCAAACAAAATGATTTCGACGTCGACTGCGCTGCTAGCCGCAGGTAGCGCTTTGAGAGTGTGTGTGCGCGCTTCGGTTTTTATTTACTTTGTTCTGCTTATTTTTTCCAGTCTCTCTCTGTGTTTTTTGGTTCTTCTGTTATCGGGCAGCAAATTGAAAGCAATAAATACTTAATTGTTAGCTTGTTGTTCTTGTCTTGCCGTTGTTGCTGTCATTGCTGCCGCTTAATTACGTAATTCCGAATTTATCTGGGCGACTCGAAGAAAATGCAAAAGAGCGCCAAACGTGTGGCAGTTGAAATGGAATTGCAAATGCACCGAATGAGCGGGGAAAGTGGATTGAAAAGGCTTATCATAAAAGAGATGAAAAGACAGAAAACTATTCGATTTTGATATTTCCTCTGGATTATAGTGATATAAGACACAGAGATATTTTCTACCATTCACAATATACATACATATGTACATACATACATACATTTGATTTGAAGTTTTAAGATACTTAACTAATTATCTCCCGTTTTGATAATTCTTAGAAAGAGAGCGCTAAAATTGATAGCACTTTCCCGAGAATAGCGCAGGGGGAAATGTTTTGAGTTTATTTGTCCACCACTTGTGACACAATTAGCTGATAAAGTTCTTGATGTTTTTCCCCACAGCCTCTGGCGAATGTGAATCATCATTGGCGGGGCTTTTGTTTCGCAGAAGCTTAAATATGAATAAACAAACAGCAAGTACTGGGCAATTTTTAGTATTTTATAAACATTTTGCACAAACACTAGCAAACATTGTATGTCGTCATCGTAAGCAACGAAAACCACAGCAGACGTCATCTTCATCGTCATAGGCGCTTTAATAATAGTACACAAAAATGATAAACAAAGATCCCCCGCCCTCCCGATTCAGCCCACAACGCACGCTCATGAACTCTTCCCTCTCTATCGCACCCGCACTCGCACTCTCTTTGTTTAAGTGCAAATTTGCATTGTCTCTTTGTACTCGTCGCACACAAACAAACAGAAGTACACACATAATCACACACACTGATAAGTACCGAAACTGACCTCACAATTGTTGTTGTTTTGATTATTTGTGACCGTTATGGTTGTGGATCATTCTAAAACTGTAAATTAAGTTGAACTCTTTGAAATTGATGAGAAGGGAGAGGGATGGTTGTTTTCAGTCTTGATTTATTCATTCAAAAATGAAGCCTTAAAGGAATAACAGTAAACCCATACATAAATACATACGTACATGCATATGTACATACACATGCAACTACATACATATAAACATATTTGATCATCTGAAATGAAAATAAGTAGAATACCTTTTACCAAGTATATTCTAGTCTAAGTACACATTTAAGCTAGTTAAACTACTAAACTGAAGAGGTCACCGCTTAACCTTAGGCTTGATATGGCATTCCAATGGATTCGAATTATTCCAGTTCATTCGCGTGGATCTTTAATTAGTAACTAGCTCAAGTGAGGATGATTGCCCTAGGAAGTATTTTGCATTTTCAAATCCAGCCAAAGTCACTTTTTTTTACATAATAAAGTGGCAGCAACAACTGTGCGAATTATGCTCACCACCCAATCACCCACACAAACACACCACCCACTGACCAGCGTTTTGCTTCCGTTACAAATGAGTAGAAATCTTTGCGACACATATACATATTCCCACAGCAGCGGTGCGAAAAATAACAGCTAAAAATAATGACACATCGAAAATGAGTAACTGAACTGCCTTCAATAAAATAGGAAATTAAAAACAACATCAGAACATTATTCCAGCAAGTTAAAAGATATCTAAAACGTGTGGCGATGCTAGCTTAAATCAAAGTTAAACGCTCTGGAGAGCATGCTATTATATCTGCCACAGCTGTGTGTATATAAACAATACGCACGTAGGCCAGTTTCGCTCTTTTAGTTGCTCTCTTAGGAGGCAAGCCGTCACTTCCGTTTCAACGGCTAACATCTGTGGGCACTGCTGACGTATGCTCTCACTCTCTTCATGCTACCGCTGCCTGCGCCGCTGCTCGCGTTGCTGTTACAACCACACAGTGGTTGTCACTGTAAACGATGCTCTCTCTCGCTCTGCCCATCGTAAATGTTAAGACACAATGGTCGCTGTTAGAAGAACGCTGAGTCTTAACAGTGCTGTTAAGAATACAGTGCATCTCAACAGTACTGCTGAGACATTGAGAGAAACTCTCGCTGCCTGCGTCGCAGTCGCTGCCAGTCCAGGCAGAACACACAGATGTTGGCCGCTACCGCCGCCACCGTATCGGCAGTGAAGAGCGCCGCGCCGACGTGTGCGGTTGGGTAAAAAATCAGCGGTAAACTGTGAACGGTGAACGGTGGACACTATACGCAGCCCCAACTTTATACTACGAAAATAATAGAAACAGTTTGATGACACCCCCGCCCTCTGCAATTTCGAGTCAATTGTGTGCCTAAAACCAAAAACAAACAAATAAACTTAGCAATTTTTGTTGAATTTTTTTCTGTGTTGCGTGTGAAGGCGAAAAGAACAAGTGCAAAAATCTTAATAAAAAACTCAAAAAATTCAAAAGTCCTGGATTATTTTGAATTTTGGCAAAGCAAGGACAGCGCGACTAACGGTAAACAGCCAAGTGAAATCTCAGGCAAAAAAGCAAAGTAAAGAAATACAAAAGCAAAGGCAGACGGTGGAAGAAGAAGAAGCAGCAACAGCAGCAAGTGCGAGAGAGCAAAAAAGAGCTCTGGAAAGAGAGCGGTGTGTGTGTCTGGCTGTGTGTGATTTCCTTAATTCAAATGACTTATTGAAACTCAACTTAATCAAAATCAAATTGAAAATCAAAGCAGAAGACGGCCAAGTTGATTTCTCCCAAGGAAGAAATATCCAAAGACAAGCCAACAAACACAATAAACAAAAACAAGACAACAAACTCGATACACACGCTTGCTCGCTCGCTTGCTCTTTGAAAAACGCACAATGACCTTGCCCACAAACACACACGCAGCTGCAAACGACGCCGGCAGCGGCAATACCAACAACAACAACAGCATCAACGGCATCAGCATCAGTAACAACAACAACAACCATAACAACAATAACAACGGCAGCAGCAGTGACGAAGATTCAGACATGTTTGGACCACCGCGCTGCTCCCCGCCCATTGGCTATCATCATCATCGGTCGCGGGTGCCCATGATCTCGCCAAAGCTGCGGCAGCGGGAGGAGCGCAAGCGAATCCTCCAGCTGTGCGCCCACAAGCTGGAGAGGATCAAGGACTCCGAGGCGAATCTTCGCCGCAGCGTCTGCATCAATAACACCTACTGCCGACTGACCGACGAGCTGCGTCGCGAGAAGCAGATGCGTTACCTACAGAATCTGCCCAGGTGAGTTTTTCATTATTATTTTATATTATTATTATATAGATGATATGTCAAGAAACAGAAATTATTGGTCTAATTAAGTACTACCTATAGTATTTGTAGGGGAAAGCTATAAGCAAGTGACCTTAATTAAAAAGCCACAGAGATTAGTCTAACTAATTGGTCTTTATATAAATTTTTACCTAACTAACTGGGAACTAATGGTGTTACAGGAAAATTGTTTTTAGAAGATAAATTAGCGTAGGTTATTAGGTAGATTAAGAGGAAATCTATGATTATTACCTAAGATATTCACATCTTTTGATATATCTTGAAAAGGTTAACTAACTGGAAAGAGACATTACCCTTTATTATAGTCAGTAGATGTTGCCTTACTTAACTGCCAGCTACCTGGTTCTATTTTTAAATGCAGTTATTCAATAAGCTATGACCAATATGTCTGTAAAAGCCACGAAAAACCCCTTAGTAAGTCACTGTGTCCGGCATTTCAAAACTAAATAAATCTTCTCAAGTAGTTAGTTAGGCAAACGCCCTAACTGAATCCTCGGTTTAACGAGCCTTTTGAATATATATTGGTTGGGCATAAATAACGATTAGAAGCTGGAAAAGTTGTTAGAGTGATGATAAAGATGAGCGCATAAACCATTTAAACCAATTTTGTTTACATATTTGCTGGAAATATTTGTAAAAGAACGAAAACTGCACACTGAGCATTGTGATTGTGTTGAGTAGTTAAGTCCAAGTAAAATAGATTTGCAATTCAGCAATTATGTCTGCCAGTCAAGCCAATTAAGAGACACAATTCTGTGGCATTTGCTTCGCACTTTGCTTTTTTGAATTCCCACCCCCCTGCCACCCAAATGATGGCCAAATGCCCAAATCGACAATACAGTGGGAAAGCAAAGCTAAAAGCCGTCTTAACCCGACACATCTGACCGAAAACCCTTTGATACCTGATACAGTATGTAAATTTTGCCAAATAAATTAACTCATTATACGAGTGGGTGGAGTGTATCTCGCAATATTATTTCAACCTCCAGTGCAGGTTACACTCATCATCATCATCATCGTTGTGATGAGCTGGTGGTGGTCATGATGGCGATGATGATGATAATGATGTGTGTATGTCATGTGAATTGTGAACTTGGGGGCGACGCCCACGCGGCGGATGCTTGATTTGTTTTTGCCCTTTTAAAGTGCGTGGTGCGTATTGTACCCGTACGTATATATATATATATATATTGCTATATATATACATATATAGATGTACATATATATAGATGTGCGGTTGCCTGGGTTTTAAAGGTTAAGAGTTGAGAGTGGGCGACTTTGCTCTTTTCCCAGTTGCGTGGCATTTGCGGTAGTTAAAACTGAAAGCTCAACAGTAAGCAAACGCGATAATGCAAGGTGTCGCGCTAAAGTATATACATATATAGCCAAAACCCAACGACTATTGACAGATAGTAACTGCAAAAGGGTTTTTGAACCCGTAAATTGGCAACAAACTTAACCGATTAACTGATATTTTATGATGCAAAGGCAAGTCATGTAGAATTAGGACTTTGAATACTTAACTATTGATATTTAATTTTTGGTGCAAAGTGTCAGCTTGGTAGTGTTGCTGCTGCTGCCAACGATGATGCAATTATTCAGGCCAGGCCAGGCCAGTCCCAAATACAAGCGAATACAACAAATACTAAACAGCATTTGCTATGGCTTCCATAAGGACTATCTATCCGTCTATCCGGCTCTGGTCTGGTCTGCCCTGCCCTTCCCTGCCCCTTCAGCCCATTCTGCCCCCTTCTTTCCACTGGCTCAATGCCGATGATACTGCAATGTTGCAGCAACAATCCGACAGATACGAATATACTTGTGAAGATACAATGGGGGATAGACATACGTACGTACGTACATGCCGACAGACAGATACGGATACAAACACAAGGAAAGCGGCATATTTCATAGCCAACAACATTCAGGCCAAGCTCAGGCCAAAAACCAAAGAAAACCCAAAGCAAAGGCAAAAAGCAGCGCAAAACGAGCAGCGAACCAAAGCAAAAGCGAAGCATAGCTAAAAGCAGATACTCAGAGACATAAAAACGCGACACGAAAACGAAACTAAAAACAGTGGGTTCAACGGAAACAATGGAAAAAGTTGTTGGGATTTTTCCAACCGTATTTTTTTTTTTTGGCCAGCAATTAGGAAAAGGGCCCAGATAGTTCAAAAATTTGAAATGAGCATTTAGCAATTTATAATTGGGTAATTAGGCATGTAATTCTATGTGTAGATAATCTAAAGTTAAGCTGATCATAGATAGGCTTGCAGATATATCTTAAAAAACTTTTCAAAGCACTGAAAACAATGTCCAATTGATATGTTAAATATTCCACCAATAACCAATTGAAACCCCAAAGATAACAGCAAACATTCCACTTAATCAATCAACGAAAAAAAAAAGAAATAATAAAAATAAAAAAACAGGAACACAAATGCACACACGCAGCGGCCGAAAACAAGAAAAACAACAGCAGCAACAACAACAGGCAAAAAAAAAACAGCAACAACAAATAAAAGAAACGCAGAAAGAAATCAAAGTCAGAAAATAGGAATTTACATACATACATACATCCATACATACATACATACATACATATATGCAAACAGACAGACGGACAGACAGACAAATGCTGCTCTGTCTCTGACATTTTTTTTTATATTTTTTTAATTTTTGTATCTGCCGTTGGTGTGCGCTCGTTGAAATAATCACGTTCCACTTGCAACAAAAAACAAAAAGCAAAAAAAATAGCAGCCGCAACAACAAGCAGGAGGCGATGATAGCCAAAGCAATTGTTGTTGTTTTCGTTTTTTGTGGGCACATGCCAACAACAACAACAACAGCAGCATACAGTGCACTAAACCTTCAGACTTTGCCAGCACATAAATGTTTGTACACCCATACATACATACATGCTTGCATATATATGCATGTGTCTGTGTGTCATTATTTTGGTCTTGCCTCTTCCACACGTTCGCTGCGTCTTGCCTCTTTTTAGCCTATTTTTTTGTATTATATTTTAATTATATCTGCATTTTTTGGTTTTTAATTTAAAGAAACATATGTTGAGCAGTCGGAGACATTTGTATGATTTTTTTTTACCATAAATTAACAAAAAAAATTGGGTTTTCAGTTCAAAGAAATAATTGAAAAAACGGTGATTGGCTTTTAAATTTTCAAATTAGCTAAAACTACGCTTGGCTATAGTTTCCATAAAAACAAATTGTTTTATATTTGGCTTCTTCTTCTCTCTATATGAGCACTTCCTTAACCGTTAACTGGCACCACGCCTCCTGTTTTTTATTTTATTTTTGGTATTTAAGCCCACCTGCTCTCTCGGCCATATATAATCTATTTATCTCTATCATCAGCAAGCTTGCTTTCTTTATTTCTGCTTCTTTTTGCCCGCTCGTTTGCTTTCTTTCATCAGAGAGCCAAAGCCCAAAGCCAAAGGAGAAAACAAACAAACAAACAAACAATTCAACATACCGTTACACGCTTTGCAAAGTTAATTCATCGCCGATTTTCCTTTTGGCCAGCATTGCTGATGCCTCGCGTTTCCGTTTTTTGCTTTTGCTTTTTACTTTTTGCCTTTTGCTTTTTGTTTTTGTCTTTGCTTTGCGCTTTGCGCTTTGTTTGACATGTTTTCTCTTCGCCCCTTTGCACACAAAGCTTACACTAACACACACACACACATACGTACGCACATGTGGAATAAAGTGTGTACGGTGTATTTTATGCTCATGTGCTTATTATTACTCTGCTGTAGCTTTCCTGTAGTTGCAATCGATAATTTAATTACGGACAAAAATATGTTAAACGGTGAAATTGAAATAAGCACAGGGGGCTGCTTGCGATTGGGTATTATGATGGTGGAAATGGAGATGGAAGTGGAACGTGGAGCGTGGGCATTTGTAAGAAGGATGTGGCGGAGATGGCGATGAACGATAAGTTATCGCTGATATTCGGACATCCTTTGGCGTGTGCTTATCGTCTTTGATCGATTGATTTGCATGGCGATAAAAATGCAATCATAATCATAAACTGAACCTGTCACAATCGAAACGGTATTTCAAATCACGATATTTGCCTGGCTTGTGGCAAACTGAATCTGAATCTGAATAAGTTGAATTCGAGATTGTTGTAGTTTGGTGGTAGTTTCGGAAGTTTATCTACACAATATCCACGCTGCTCATTGCTTATGCATCCGCTCGCTGAAATGAAATCCATACAAATTGCCGCCGCTGCTGCTGCTGCTGCTGCTTGCGCCTGCCTTCTTTTTATGCATTTTAAACACTCTCGACATTACGCCAAGCAACAGTCGACGTCGTCTCTGCCGCTCACTACAACAGCAGCACCAACTACAATAAAGGCTACAACAATAACCAGAGAAACTACAAGAGCGTTAACGACAGGCGGCAGCAACAGCACCAACAACAGTTGAAAAAGCAGCCACAGCACAGCAACAGGAAAATATGGCAGCACAAAATGAAGAAAAATATTGAAAAAACCCAGACAAACATAGCAGCTAGAGAAAGAAAAATTTTAATAAAAGTGAAACAACAAAAAGTCAACGAATTAAAACCAAATAACTAAAATATAGACTTCTAATCATCTCTAAAAGTTAAATATCAATAAAAATATTACAAGAATATGAATTATTATAACTAGTTAATGTCTTACTAGTTACAATCCCAAAACATTTATTATAATACTAGCCGAAAAATCGACCGATATACCCAACTGAAAGACGCTCTTATCCAATCGCTTACCGCATCTCCCTCTCCAATCGCCAATCTCCCATCCGTCTTTCAGAAGCCCCCTTTCAGCCCGGGGATTCCCCTCCCTGCACCGTGCTCTTCGTGTCCAATGCTGCTTCCTCTTCCACTCTTCCACTCACCCATACACCCGCAGAGCGGCAGACATCATCGCCTAGTGTAGTAGTATGTGACTGTGGTAGTGCGATGGCAGTGCACAGCATTTTGTGTAACCCACTCAGGCCGCCCCATTTTGTGGCGTCGTCGTAATAATTTCGCGACTGCGACTGCGACGAAGTTTTTATAGTTTTCTGTTATTTTTTTTTTTTTTTTGCTTCTTTCTGTCTTTGGGGGGCTGCTTTCTTGTCTCTCTCTAGTTTTTTTTTTATTGTGATTCCGATTCGGATTTTGGATTCGTGAGCTGCCGTTTCTTTTTTTTCTTCCATCTCATGATCTATTCGGTAACGCAAATTGCACCACCAACTACTAGTCACCCCGTTTTAGTTGGTTTCTTTAAAATCCATTAGTTATTAGTAGTTCGGTTAGGATTCCTCTAAATGCCAATTGCTCTTTGTTTTTGCCAACTATTTAGAACAAGTCAAGACGGCGAACGAGAAGAGTGGCGGTGGGATAAAGATTGGGTGAATAGCAACTAGTTTCTGTTATTGTTTACCTGCTTATATTATTTTTAATTGTTTTTCAGTTCCCGCCCACCAACCTTGCGACACGCGCGCGCATTTCTCACTCCCTTTCGCGTCTTTCGCTTACGTCGTTACCCCCTTTTCGCGTATACCCGATTCGCGCTTATTTTGCGGCAATCGAGTTATCAGAGAAATGCTCGAGCTGATAAGCAGATAGAGAGATACACGACGTGTGCGGATGGATGGTGATAAAGTTGAGGTGTTGCTGGGGATATATTCAATTCAGGTGCCAAGGTTTCAGTTACTTTTTCTTCGTTGTATTTGTAATTGAATTTACAAACGTAAACGAAGCGTAACGAACCGAACCCAAGTTAACTGAGCTGTTCCGACTTTTCTTTTGTCTTTGAAAGCTATATCTTATGTACTCGTATTATATAGTAGTTATTGTTCACTCGTTTTATTGAGTATTTGCAAATACGAACTCTAAAGTTGAATGGTTATTTATTGGGATTTTTTCCGGAATTTTCAACCACATGCCTATTTAATTTTGCAAGCGGGTTGGGTTTTTTTTTTGTCCATTTTCCTTTTCGTTTTGTTGAAAAGGAGACTGTGAAATGAAGTTGTCTTTGACACGAAACTGCCATCGCCCCCATGTGGCTTATGCCACGCCCCCTCTTCAGAGGCCCCTTCTGACTTTTGCCGCCCCCCTCGTCGCACACTGTTCGGAGTCTTCCGACTCTTTCTACCCAATCGTAGCCACCTCTTTCGCCGCCCTTCTTCCGCATACACGGACCAAGTCAAAAGCGCGCTCAATGACCCCCAACAGCGTCCTACATTCGCGACTTGGCGCCCCTTTTCCACCCCCTCCTGTGCCGTCGCTCCCCTTTTTTCAATTCAGTTTTTTTTTTCCTTTGCTTTTGTGTGCACTTGTCGTTTGACAACGTTTTCGTCTTTCTTTGCCGCTTTCGCTCTTTTCCATCGCTTTTCCGCTTTCCCTTCTTCCCGTTTTCTGGCTACCCCTTCTCAAGTGCAGCAGGGAAAATCCTTGTGCTCCTTGCCCCCGTCTCTTCCATTTGAGAACGAATTTCAATTCGATTAATCAAAAACGAAATACAGGTCAACCTTGTGTAAATCGTAGTAAGAATCAGATCAATTACTAAGATTTCTAGCTCCATCTAGGAAAAGCTCCCTTTAAAAGTGAATATTTCCCAATGTGAATCGAATTAAACGATGATATAAACCGAAGGCTTGCTTATGTCTACGGACTGTGTAATAACACAAATAAAAACATTGGTTAAAGAGCCTTGAACTGGAAACCCCCCCGCCCCAAGTAAAGTAAAGTGGAGAAGAGGGGGGGTGTGCAAACACAGCCAAAGGTTGACCAAGTTTACTTTTCCGGGGGAAAAAGAGGCAAGAGATTAACGCGTAATAAGTGTGCCCCAATTTCTGCTTGAATTCAGCGAGGAAGTCGCCACACATATTTAATGTGGCACGGACAGGGGAGCGACTCTTGGGGGGTGGTTAACACAAAAACGAAAAAGACCGAAAAAAAAGCATCGAAAACGTGCGCAAAATGAAAAGGCAGATAAGACAGAGTGAGACAAAGAAGGACAGGGAGGGAAAGCAACTACAAGTGAAAAACCCCCACCAAGTTTTTTGTTTTTTATTATTATTTTGACCAGCTATCAAGCATATGCTACAGGAATATATATGCATATAAGACTATATAAAATCGTATTGTTATGAATGAATCAAATGACGAATGACGTCACAGGCTGATCAGCAGTTATAAATCCAAAGTTTCTCATGATTAATCAGTTGTATTAATAACTTTAAGCTGCCTCCGGTGACTAAGGCAGGACGTAAGATATAAGATGGTTATTTTTAGGCTATATAAGAACTCATCTTCCTTTGGGAATTTCGGATTTGATTCATTCTGTATTTCACAGGCCTTTGAAAAGTGTGTCATTAACGGATGGTGAAGTGTATCTTTAAGATTGTATCTTCTCGTCAGTTATCCGTTATTGAAATGGAAAATGTAGAATAGTATTTTCGTAAGTCATAAACTTGAAGTTTGCCATAAAAGTGGAACTGACGTGGTGAAAAACAAAGCAAATTCCACTTGGCAACAAGCGGGAAGTCGAGTGTATTGGTAACTATGACAAATTGAGGGCCTTAAGGTTTATAGGGTTCTCAACTATTTGGCCTGGGAAATGGACCATAAATACGAGGTGGGCTTGATATGCACTTGATGCCCTTATTTTCTGATCAATCCAGTTAGAGGGTCTGCTGGGCCTGGGCAGTACCTACCGAGTTTATTAGCCATTAGCCCCACTTCTTGGCCTGCCCTGGGCTGGTCTGGCCCTCTCTCTGTCTCTCTCTCACTCCCTATATCTCTGTCTAACTCGGTTTGGCCGTAGCGTAGCTTTGTGGGCCACTTGTGCAATCAGTTTGTGCCCCCTCTGCTAGCCATCTTCTCTGGCGCTGCCTTTTGGCACCTCATTTGGCCAGCAACTGCTGCTCTCTTGGCTGCCTTTGCTGCTCTTGCTGCTCCCATTTTGTTTTGGCCGTCCATCATTTCAAGTTAACGGTTGCGCGTGCATTAAAAGCAACAGCAACAGCAACAACAGAAACAACGAAACTAACACACTTTTTGCCCCCTGCCTACTCTTTTTGGCCCCTCTTTTGGCCCCCTTTGTTGTACGCTTTCTGGTTTTTTGGTTTCTATAAGTTGAGCGATTTTTTGTTGCCTCTTCGTTTGGGCTTCGTTTCGTTTCGTTTTGTTTTGTTTTTGTTTTTGTACAGATTCCTCCATACTTTCGCTTTTTCCCCAACCATCTTGTAGTTTTTTTTCTCTCTTTTTTTTAGTCCCTTGGTATTGCTGCTTTTGCCATTCTTGTTGTCAGTTGTATTGCTTTTGTTGCGTCGCTTTAATAGTCAACATTGACATGCTCAGCTGCGCATTTTAATGCGTTGTGCCTGCCCTGCCAAGCCACCCACCACCCACCCATCTCCTTTCCTATATATATATATATATCGATATGTACTTGCTGGCTCCCCTCTGTATTTTCCACCTGTACACGGCTATGAATTTCCACAAATTAGGTGGCTAATCGGGGGCTTGGATTTAATACCTAATACTAGGTAATACATTTACAATTTCACGCGGTATATATTATGTTTAGAACTGCATTTTAAGCTTGTAAGGAATAGGAATCTTCAATCGAATGAAACTAAAACTGAAATGGGAAACCCATTAAGTTGTTTTCCTACCTCTCTGTACATTGGCATTTTCCCCTGACTTGTTTCAACATTATTATTTCGTGTTTCGTTTTTTGGTTTCGACCGAAGCGCAGTCACATCTTCTTTCTGCCTTTTTTTTTTTACTTCAAATGGTTGCCATATTGAAGGAAAAGTGAGGGAAATGTGAGGGGTGCTTTTATTGAAAGAGAAATTAACTGAAATTCACTTCGCTGCTGGTCACCAAGAAAGGCAAAAAGGCCCCGGTGCCAGCCGCAGTTGTTGGCCCAGTTAATTAAAAGCGCACCCCCCGAAGACACCCGCTTACCCGCTCAAATCCTCCCGTAAATCCACCACCCATCGCTGGAAAACCCCTTGGAAAAGCCCTTGGAAACAAACATCCTGGGTGGGTGTTGGGTGTTGGGTTTGGTATGGTATTGGCCCTGGCTATATTATCGATGGGCGTTGAAATGTTTATGGCCAGATTACACCATTAACTGATTTGGCACACAGCTCTGTGACATCGATAGGTGGGTTAAAGCCAGGAAGGGATTTAGGTTTATGATGTGTTAGATCAAGATAGAGATACTTTAAGTTGTTAGGAGGAACTATTGGCAATTATGAATTCCATCTTAAAAGTAGCTAAGCTGTGTATTCCCTACATTTATCGTTTGTATTTCTACCACCGACCGTTGACTAACTTTCCCTTCCACTTTCTCTCTCTTTTTGCAGAACCAGCGACAGCGGCTCAGCCACCGAACTGGCGCGTGAGAATCTCTTCCAGCCGAACATGGACGACGCCAAGCCGGCCAGCAATAGCACTAGCAATAACAACAAGTCCTCATCCTACGGCGATGCCTTCATCTCCACCTCAAACGGATCCTCGTCGTCATCGGGCCGCGGTGGCATTTGCTCCATGGAGAATCAGCCGCCGGAACGTCAGCAGATGGTGGCGCCAGCTGGGGCATCCGCACCCGAGGCGGCCAATTCGGCACCGCTATCCGTTTCCGGCTCGGCATCGGAGCGAGTGAACAACCGGAAACGCCACCTATCCAGCAGCAATTTGGTCAACGATCTGGAGATACTCGACAGGGAACTGAGCGCCATCAATGCACCCATGTTGCTAATCGATCCAGAGATCACCCAGGGTGCCGAGCAGCTGGAGAAGGCGGCACTGTCCGCCAGCAGGAAGAGATTGAGGAGCAATAGCAGCAGTGAGGACGAAAGTGATCGGCTGGTGCGTGAGGCCTTGTCCCAGTTTTATATACCGCCGCAGCGTCTGATCTCCGCCATTGAGGAGTGTCCATTGGACGTGGTTGGTTTGGGTATGGGAATGAATGTGAATGTGAATGTTGGAGGAATTGGTGGAATTGGTGGAATCGGTGGAATCGGAGGAGCAGCAGGCGCTGGCGTCGAAGTTTCTGGTGGCAAACGTATGAAGCTGAATGACCATCATCATCTCAACCATCATCATCATTTGCACCATCACCTGGAGCTGGTCGACTTCGATATGAATCAAAACCAAAAGGATTTCGAGGTTATCATGGACGCTCTGAGGCTGGGAACGCCGACGCCGCCGAGCGGCGCTAGCAGCGATTCATGCGGACAGGCGGCAATGATGAGCGAGTCGGCCAGCGTTTTCCACAATCTGGTGGTCACCTCGCTGGAGACATGAAGGTACCAGTGAATCCCCGAGCAGCAGACAAAGATTAAAGCGTTTAGATTTTATATAAGACACTTGCATAGAGTTTTTAAGGCAACATTTAGGCTACGACACATCTACTAACCTAAGCTATTATATACATATATATATATATAAACATGTATATATATATATATATATATATAAAACGGAATCGAGATGAAGATGAAGAAGATTCGGGCGGTTTGGCCAGTATTACTCATTAATGGCAGTCGCGATTTGTAAAAACAAAAAAATACACAAAAAATATAGTTATAGGCAAAGAAGATGAAACAACAGAAACAACAAAACAAAAACAAAAATCAAAGAATTTGTAGTCAAAACAGCAGAAACAAATAAAAAAAAAAAAACAGAACAATCTATAAGTTAAATTTAAAAACTAAAAACAAAACCAATCCATAAATGTAACAAATCAACAAAAATTCAGTTGTGGTTTCCATTTCGGTTTCGTAGAGAGCTCCCCGTTTTTATATCTAAAGAGGAAAGTGAAAATGCAAAGGAAAATTGTACATTAAACTTCCAACTGAACAAAAACTATGTAAATTACATAAGCCAAGCACATTCCACATTGCTTTACCAAAAACAATATCTCAAATTTTGTGTTCCTACTGAATTTTTGTTCGTTTTCCACACACATGCATTGGATACCTTCAAATATCTCACATACGCAAAATATCAAAACATATATTGCATTTAGGAAATATATATATATATTTTTTTAAACAAAACCCCGCAAGTTCTCCTAGTCAAGCAAAACAAAGAGAACCTCCTCCCAAAGCTCCCAACAAAATTCTAAAACAAAGCAAGGTTTCATTTTATAAATTTCCAAAAAGAGTTCATTTATTATTTTATTTTTGCCTCTGCACAAACACAAGATGAAGACAATGTTCTGACAAGAAAAACTGAGACATGAAAGCAAATTTAAATAGCAATTTAAACAAAAAAAAAACTAAAATCGAAAAACAAAACCACAAAAATATACAAAAAAAGTGCAATTAGAATTTTTGAAAACATTGAAAGCAAGCCTCAAAAACAAAAACAAAAGTGCATTGAAAAAGATTTAAAAACAAATCGGGCAAATTAACAAATTATAGAAGTAATAATTAGTAGTAGTAATCAAGTAAACAATTTAAGGCAAACAAACAAACAAACAACAACAAACAAACAAACAAAAAACCCAAAAAAATAACAAAACAAAACAATTTTTTCTTCGAAAAAAAATGACGGCTGTGATAGAATTTTAAGTTTTTTGGCTAAACAAAAAGAAACCACAAAAAGTTAGCATTAAAAAGGAAAAAAAAAACAAGAAAAAAGCAAAACATTAAGTACTACAAAAATATACATATACCAGGCATAAAATCATGAATATTATGATCTATGTGTAAAATGAACATTTAGTATTAGTAAAAACAAAAACAAAGCTAATTGTGTAGAAGAAAATGCGAGCAGTACTTTCTTTTAGCGAGAGAGAGGCGAAAGAGAGAATCTCTCGACTTTCGCTCGCTTGGCTTTCATTGATTTTATACATACATATATCTATATATATATTTGAAGATATATATATATGTTTTTTTTTTTTAATTTTCTATAAGTTGCCTCGCCTCGCCTAAGCTTTCGTTTTCGTTTGACGTTTCTCGCTTTTGTTTTCGTTCGCGTCTTACGGCCCAAAAGAAACCAGACCA
The DNA here is from genome assembly GCF_018153835.1 of Drosophila eugracilis. Taxonomy (NCBI): domain Eukaryota; kingdom Metazoa; phylum Arthropoda; class Insecta; order Diptera; family Drosophilidae; genus Drosophila; species Drosophila eugracilis. Next base: position 2,431,197 of record NW_024573052.1, on the reverse strand, counting down.
CAAAACAATCTGTTCCCCCAACGGTAAAACTATATATGATATACCTTTTGATAGGCTATAGTATTTCGATACCTTAAAGGGCGGGAAAGTCAAAGACTCAAAGAATCTGTAAAGAGTGAGGGAGATTGAGAGCAGATCATTGATCATCGATCACCGATCACCGATCACCTTCTTCTACTGTTGTCCCCAATTCACACAATTTGTTTTTAAGGCTTAAGTTTTTTTGATATGATTATTTTTGATATGTAATTATTATGATAATGTAATTATTGTGCGTTTTCAACTAGAAGAATTACTTAGCCTATGTACGTACACGTTTAGTGAACATTATCCATATGTATTTCCATTTTAGTTAATATTCCTACATATACACACACTACATAGTTAAACCAATATATACATACATATATAGTGTTCTGCCCGATCCCCTATTGATCGTGTCGCAGGCCAACTATTAAGCATTCAAAGCTATGCAACAAAGGCAAAATAAATTATACAAAAAAATATTACAAAAAGTTTTCATTTTGTTTCTTTGGTTCTTGTAGATGGTTGGTTTTTGGTTTGATATGCATCTTTAGACATAGCTTTTGTGATATGACTTTTCCATTTCCATTTGATTTACATCGATAAATGTATTTGCTATCGATTTGTTTATGTTTTTTCCTGGATTCTAGAACTTGAGATTCATTTTCCTTTTATATTTTAATTCGAAATTTTGAAACTCCTTTAATTTTTTTATCGAATTTCTTTTGTGCCTTTGCTCTTGGCCCATTTCGATGGCCATTATCGATAACAATTGCCCAATATCTGCGCTGCGTGCGCCTGTGAGATCATCGTCATAGCTGCGAGCCGAAAATTTGTCTGCTGTTGACCTAGCCCAGGGTTAAGCCGCTGGCTGGCTTTGTTTTGTTTATACAAATTTGGGGGTCAAATTTATTGAAAGCAAAACGATCAACGAACACACACTCGAAACTGTTCCGTTGACTGCATTCCGCTGACTGAATTTCTGTGTATTTTCGCTTTGAATGCCAACTTTTTGGAGCGACGCTCTCCGTGTTTTAGATGGGTCTTTGGCTTTAGCTTTCGGCTTAGTTTTTTTCTTTCGGTTTTTGGGGCTTCAAGTTTTCAGTTTTTATTTCGCCAATGCCGCACTCGTTCAACGACTCTTGATTTTTGGCCTTCGCAAAAAAGATTTGTGGTTTTTAGTACGACGGATTCATTATGGTAGTTAGTAGACTTTAGTGGGATCTCTAGACAGTGGAAAATATGCCAAGACTTCCTATATTCTAAATGATATTTTGCGATTATTATTATAAGCCTTTTCTTTGCTTATCCCTTAAACAGATCGATCGAATTGGGGGAACAGAAGTATATATAATGGGCCATTTATGATTTGCCAACTGAATAATACCTCTTAATCTATGGACCAGTCTCTCTAGCACATACACATTACATACATACATACATACCTACGTATTATATATAAAAAACGATATTGACTTGATTTCCTATCAATGAATTGAAGTCACACTTTCGTTTTTAATTTGAATGTTCCAAATGATTTAACTTCATAGAGATTATATATATATATATATTTAGTATATACATACATGTAGAGGAGTTTAAGGATACATAAGTGCTTTTTAATGGAATATATAGACCGCAACAGAGAAATAACAGCTCACAATGTGAGTGCAAGTAACCATGTATTGGATGACAAATGACAAACATATGAACTAAATATACAGAGCCTAGTCGTACGTATTTATTATGAGTTGCTTTTAGTGTGATAATTCATTAGCGAAGGTCATAAGTGAACAATTTGCAAATAAATTCTAAGAAAAGCAGGTCATTTTGTTTCTCTTCTTTGGTAATCATATAGTTAATATCATTTTAGTGTTGTGCCGTAACTATGGAATGAAACTATCCATAAAAAGATCAACGTTGTTTTTCTTTTATACATTTTATTAAGTTCGAAATCGAATCGAATTGGTCAGTGGTCTTGCCTGGACATCTAGTATCCGTATCCCTGACTGCAGGGCGCTGGAGTAAATACGCTCGCACAGCTGAATACATAGTTTTTGGGGCACGGCGGAGAGGGGACCGAAGCTCCTCCGTAGGCTGGAGAGGGTGCAGCAGATCCGTAGCCACCAGCTGTCCTTGCCATACCGAGGATTTCATCCATATACATGCGAGCATAACCCGATGATTTCGAGGCAGGAGCAGAATAACCAGAAGATGCAGCAGAGGACTTAGATGCTGAATATCCCGATGACGATGCAGGTGCTGAATACGATGAAGCAGCGGGTGATCCAGACGATGCCGGTGCTGAATACGATAAAGCAGCGGAGGCCTTTGGTGCTGCATATCCAGATGATGCTGGCACTGAATATCCAGAGGATGCTGGTGCTGCTGAGCCCGCAGAATAAGCACGTGCTGATGAATATCCAGAAGATGCAGGAGCTGAATATGTTGGCGCGGAGTATGACTGAGCCTTTGGTGCCGAATAAGATGGTGCAGCAGGTGCTGAATATGAGGGAGCAGCAGGAGCCGAGTAAGAAGGAGCCTTGGGTGCTGAATAACTTGGGGCAGGAGAAGCTGAATATGATGATGATGCAGGTGCCGAATAGCTTGGAGCAACTGGAGCTGAGTACGATGAAGCCTTTGCCGCTGAATACGAGGGGGCAGTAGGGGCAGAATAGCTGGGCGATGCTGGTGCTGAATACGATGGAGCTGCTGGAGCTGAATATGATGGTGCAGCAGGCGCTGAATACGAGGGAGCTGCAGGTGCCGAGTACGAGGGAGCAGCAGGCGCGGAATATGAAGGACCTGCAGGTGCTGAGTACGATGGGGCTGCAGGAGCTGAATATGAAGGAGCAGCAGGAGCAGAATACGATGGGGCAGCAGGAGCTGAATATGATGGAGCAGCAGGAGCTGAATATGATGGAGCAGCAGGCGCCGAATACGATGGGGCAGCAGGCGCTGAATAAGATGGAGCAGCAGGTGCCGAATACGATGGGGCAGCAGGAGCTGAATATGAAGGAGCAGCAGGAGCAGAATACGATGGGGCAGCAGGCGCTGAATAAGATGGAGCAGCAGGTGCCGAATAGGATGGGGCAGCAGGAGCTGAATATGAAGGAGCTGCAGGTGCTGAATAAGATGGAGCTGCAGGTGCCGAATACGATGGGGCAGCAGGAGCTGAATACGATGGGGCAGCAGGCGCTGAATAAGATGGAGCTGCAGGTGCCGAATACGATGGGGCAGCAGGAGCTGAATACGAAGGGGCAGCAGGCGCTGAATAAGATGGAGCAGCAGGCGCTGAATACGAGGGAGCTGCAGGTGCGGAATACGATGCGGCAGCGGGGGCAGAATAGCTAGGCGACGCAGGTGCTGAGTACGATGGGGCTGGAGCTGCAGGCGCTGAATAAACCGGTGCAGCAGGAGCAGAGTATCCTTGGTCCTTCGGCGCCGAATAGCTGGACTGCGAATTGTAAACGACCGGAGCGGCATAGGCCTGTGATGGAATTTCCCGAGTGTGCCTCTCCTCGTAGTCGAACTCTGACTCAGGCAGACCCTCGTCGAACTCCTCATTCGCGGTGGCCGGAAGCGATAGAGCGGTGGCCAAAAGGCAACCGATGGTCACCAGGTTCAACAGTCGTCGTCCACACATTGCTCACTGAATCTTGACTAGAGTTTCGAAAAACGGGACGGGTTTTATATGGCCAAGAGAAAAACAGATCAGCGAAATTTTCGAATCCACCAAGAATATTGCGCAACTGACGACAGTTGGTGAGTTGGATACTCGATGGGTTCACTTTGTGCCATTCTGCATTTGGAGCGGTTCCATTTAAATTCGCCAGATTCGATCGTTTTCCAGTCACCTTTATTTTTATTGCGAATAGTTGAGTCGGCGTTGTGATGGGAAAGCTTGTTATGACTTTTTAATACCCTTCAAATTTATAAGAAATTTTCTTTTTTCAACTTTTCTAGCTGTCTTATTAATTAATTTTTCTTATGTCTTAAAATTTTATTGTTTTAAGATTTATTTTAAAGATACATGAGTATTTGAGTTTAACCACAACTTACTTAAAGTCCAAACAACTCGAAGAAAAAAGGGTATGCACAGTAATTAGTATATTTATGTGTCAGCACTTTCGTTTTAAAACTCGGTCATTGATGGAATGCTGAGCTGTCAATATGTGGGTTGAAAAGCTGCTTCAAATAAAAAAAATATTTATTTGCAAACTAAATACTTGTAAAAATTATATTTCTTATCGCTATAACTTTTCTGGTTTTGGCCAATTCAGGTAAAAAATATATGTAAAATAATTCTGCATTTCCTATATATTTTAGTAATAAAGAATATCTCTTCTTGAAAAATCTAATTATATATTAAGTTTAACCCATATATATTTTGATTTAATACTTTGCTTTTTATTCGTTAAAGCTTAACATTTTGAATTTAAATTCGCGCGCCCTGTTCTTCGCGGCCTTTGCAACACTGTTTATCCAAGTGTCGAACCCTATGATGACATTATCGATTGTTATCGGCCGGCGGAATCAACACGTCAACGCTTTCTTCCTCTTCTTCGCGTGCCGCTGCTTGTGATTTTCTTCTTCTTCGTCATCGCGGCGACTGTGTTTTTTTATTCTCCACAAATCAAATCGCACTCGACGTTGTGAATTGAATAATTAATAATTATTTGCTTTGCTGAATAAAAGTCGATTGGCGAGTGGAAAGTGGCGAAGGACAGCTGGAAACGACCAACAAAACGGGACACGTAAGTGGAAAGCGGTACTTCGCTGGAAGGGTTGTATATGGAAGAGGGAAGGGGCGGGGGCACAGACAGCTGCTTGCGTTGCAAAAAGCGGAAAAAATAAGTGAAAGAGAAAGAATTGCGGAAGAAATGTGGAAGTAAAAAAGGTTATTGCTCTTTTTGCCAATTTTCATCAAAAACTCCACAAAAGGTGTTACTCCTAATTAATACCACCGGTAAACTCTACTTAATTAACAATAAATGATCTATGTACTTTTTTCGTTTGCCACATGAGCATTACTTCTGAGGGATCATTCCAAGTTTAGTGCTTAGTTCTTTAAAATATGTATGAAAATCGAAGTAATACCAGTGATGTCCAATTAAGCAACATTTAATATATGTAATAAATGTGTACAAGTCAATTTGTGGGTGTATTTAAGGGGTTACCTGCTGATATGGAAACATATTGAACCAGTTCGAATAAAATATATAAATTTAATATTGATATGTAATTTAAATACACTGCCAGGTTGTCATTGTATGTACAGGTACAGTATAGCTTGTAATTTATAAAGTGCACTTTGTCAAATATTTTAGTAGTACAAAAAAGTTAGGTGAACGTACAAGTATAATCCTATTGAAATATTATTTATGTTATTGTCATTTGTATATCTTAAGGCACGAAGAAATTCGATTACAAAGATAGATTCCAATAAGAGTTTTAGTTCTGGAAAGATCTACCAGTGGTACTTGGGTCCAGAAAGATCTACCAGTTTCTACATATTTGTAAGCCATACTTTCACGGTAGTTATTTTAGCTCTATTTGTTGTTGTGAGATGTGAAAAGGTATATTTAATATAGTTATTCACATATTTTGTGACTTCCGCAGACCATGAAAATCCTGCTCCTACTGAGCGCCCTGCTGGCGGGGATTGCCCTTTCCCAGGGAGCCGCCGTGATGTCCGTGGATTTGGGCACCGAGTGGATGAAAGTGGGCGTCGTGTCGCCCGGAGTGCCCATGGAAATTGCCCTGAACCGCGAGTCTAAGCGCAAGACTCCTGCAATCCTGGCCTTCCGTGATGGAGTGCGAACTATTGGCGAAGATGCCCAGACCATTGGAATCAAGGATCCGAACTCGGCTTATGGCTATCTTTTGGACTTGCTTGGCAAGACCATAGATAATCCCATTGTCGATTTGTATAGGTGAGTTGGGTTATTTTGGGCCACGTCATTGCTGCGAATTAATGACTTATCTCGAAATCTATTTTTTTTTATTTAGAAAGCGTTTTCCATACTACAACATTGTGGGCGATCCGGAACGCAATACCGTGATCTTCCGCAAAAGCGACACCGAGGAGTTCTCCGTGGAGGAGTTAGTTGCCCAAATGCTGGTTAAGGCAAAACAATTTGCCCAGGAATCCGTGCAACAACCGATCACCGAGTGCGTTTTAACCGTTCCCGGTTATTTTGGTCAAGCGGAAAGAGAAGCCCTGTTATCGGCCGCCCAATTGGCTAATCTCAAGGTGCTCCAACTGATCAACGATTATGCAGCAGTGGCACTTAACTACGGTGTCTTCCATCGCGGCGAGATCAACGAAACAGCTCAGTATTTCCTCTTCTACGACATGGGTGCCTATAAAACCTCAGCGGCTGTAGTTAGCTATCAGCTTGTGAAGGACAAACAAACAAGGGAAATCAACCCTGTGGTCCAGGTTCTTGGCGTTGGTTACGACCGCACTCTGGGTGGCCTGGAGATTCAGTTAAGACTGCGTGACTACCTTGCACAAGAGTTTAATGCCTTGAAGAAGACCAAGACCGATGTAACCACCAGTCCTAAAGCTCTGGCCAAACTTTTCAAGGAAGCCGGACGCTTGAAGAATGTCCTGTCTGCCAATACGGAGTTCTATGCCCAAATTGAGAACCTACTGGAGGACATTGACTTTAAATTGGCCGTTACTCGTGAGAAGTTGGAACAGATCTGCGAGGATCTTTGGCCCAGGGCCACCAAGCCATTGGAGCAGGCTTTGGCATCTTCGCACCTCAGTTTAGATGTTATCAACCAGGTGATATTGTTTGGAGGCGGTACTCGAGTTCCACGTGTCCAGGAGACTATCAAGGCCCTCATTAAGCAGGAGTTGGGAAAGAATCTAAATGCCGATGAATCCGCTTCTATGGGTGCAGTCTATAAGGCAGCCGATTTGTCCGCCGGCTTCAAAGTGAAGAAGTTTGTTGTCAAGGATGCCACGCTGTTCCCCCTGCAAGTGGCTTTCGAACGGGATCCTGGAGATGGAGCCGCTGTGAAACAAGTGAAACGCGCCCTATTTGCCCTCATGAACCCCTATCCCCAGAAGAAGGTCATTACCTTTAACAAGCACACAGACGACTTTGAGTTTTATGTGAACTACGCTGATTTAGATCGTTATAGCAAGGAGGAGATTGCCGCTTTGGGCAGCTTGAATGTGACCAAGGTGCAGCTCAAGCAAGTAAAGGAACTGCTGGAGAAATCAAAGAAGGAATTGGTGGACAACAAGGGTATCAAGGCCTACTTCTACCTGGATGACTCTGGCATTTTCCGCTGCACGGGTGTAGAGTATGTGTATGAGAAACAAAAGCCCGAGGAAGATTCGGATGATGATAGCACACTCTCCAAGTTGGGCAGCACTTTGAGTAAATTGTTTACCAAGGATGGCGAGGAGAAAAAGGAAAAGGAGGATTCGGAGCAGGGAGAGGAATCAGCTAATGCTGGTGAAGAACCAACAAAAACGGAGGAGACTGAAAAGCCCAAGGAAGAGGAAGCCAACAGTAAAGAGCAAAAGTCTGAAGAGACCAACAAACAGGAGACTGAAGCCAAAAACGACACCATCAAGCTAGTGACTGTCAAATCCCCTGTAACCTATGAGTCTCAGACGCAGTTTACTAATCCTTTGGCCGGTTCCAGTTATGATATCTCTGTTGCTAAGCTGGCCGCTATTAACAAGGCTGAGGAGCAACGCGTTCGATTGGAATCAGCTTTTAATGCCCTTGAAGCCCATATTATTGAGGTACAACAGAAATTGGACGAAGATTCCTATGCCAAGTGTGCAACTGATGAGGAAAAGGAAAAACTCCTGGCGGAATGCAGCACTTTGGGTGAATGGCTGTACGAGGATCTGGAAGATCCCAAGGCGGAAATCTACGAGGAAAAACTGGCACAACTGAAGAAGCTATCCAATGTATTTTTGGCCCGTCACTGGGAGCATGAGGAGCGACCAGAGGCTATAAAGGCACTCAAAGGAATGATCGATGGCGCCGAAAAGTTCCTGGTCACCGGACGCAATCTTACCAAGGACACTAATCCCGAAAAGGATGTCTTCACTCAAGTTGAGATCGATACGCTGGATAAGGTCATAACCGAAACCAATGCTTGGCTAAAAACAGAGACTGCCGCACAAAAAAAGTTGGCCAAGAATGTAGATATTCGCCTGACTGTTAAGGATATTACGGACAAAATGAGTCTACTGGATCGCGAGGTTAAGTATTTGGTAAACAAGATTAAGATCTGGAAGCCCAAGGTCAAGCCAACTGCTGACAAGGATAAGAAGAAGGAGGAGGAGGTAGTGACCTCTGGCAGTGGCGATGGCACCAAAGCGGAGGAGGCCGAGGAGCAGCAGGAGCAGCCTGAAAAAGAGGAAGCACAGGAACCTATTGAGGAGATTACTCCAACGCCCTCAGAGCAAGAAGCAAAGACACCACACAGTGAACTCTAAGGGACCCGATTAGGAGAATTAAGAGCATCCGGAGCAGCAGGAAGCCAAGTGCCTGTCTTAGGATTCGAAGGAGGATTCAAATGGGGGTTTAAAAAGGGGGGAAAGACGGCAAATGGCCACGAAGCGGGGGCGTCTTAATTTCTATGATTTTTTTAGCTAAAGTTGGGGATAAATTATGCTACTTCTAATCTAAAACAAAAAATCACAAAATAATGTAAACCGAAACGAAACTAAATGTAAAAACCATTTTCCATTTCCACACCATTCCGCATAGGAAATACAAGACTTGAAGAAGTACTCACAAGGTTCCCTCTATGTATCCACTATATCTTATTGATCTATTGTAGCGAAAGTAGCAAAACGAATTGGGCGGGGAGCTGAGTTAAGATCGCAATAAATCTAAAATCGTAAATATCGATAGAGAATCGAATAAAGTTTGTATTGTATTGTACTCGGACTGGCCTTTTAACTTGCCTAAAAATATAAAATGGCAGCAATACTCAAGGAATTCAACACAAAAGACGAATTTTACGATTTCTTTAAATTGGAAGTCAAGTCAAATCTCCCGCCTATAGTGTGACCCTACAAATTTTTATTCTCAAAATGATTCGTCGATAGCGGTTTCACGGCTAGGGTATTTTGCTCGCATTGGTGGTGCGATAAATGAAAATCAATGCTATCGAAGAAATCGGTTTTGTTCCACCCCCACCGTTTGTTGTTGGTAAAAAGGTAAAGCGGGCGGACGTGCGTGGACCTGAGTTTAATTCTCCGTGTCACAATTTTCGCTGCTGTGTGCGTGTATTATTTTGTTGTTTTACTGTTCTTTTTGTTGTCGTTTTCCTGAAGAATTTTCTTCGTTGCTGTTTCGCTTACAATTCCATGCATATTTACACAAATGTACGTGTGTGAGTGCAAGAAGAGTTGCTGTTTTTTGTGGACGTTTTTCAATGTGTCTGTGTTTCTTTCAGTTGTCCGTGTTCCGTGCAAACAAAGGATTTGTTCTTGGGGCTCCGTACACAGTTAGTTTTTCGCTTTTGTCGCTTAAATATTGATAAATGATTAAAAGCCAAGTTGCAGGCTGCGTTTGTGTGTGTGCGAGTGTGCCAGTGTATGCCAATGTGTTTGTGTGTATGCAATGCTGAAGCGTAGACTAAAGAGAGGGGAAAGAGGGGAGATGGGAAACAGGAGAAGGATGGCAAAGGAAAGGGGAAGAGGGAAAACAGTTATGCAGCTGTGCACAGTGGAGCCTCGGCAAAAAAATTGTATCAGTTTTCGATTTCCGATTGCCCATATTTAACACTTTCCTCTTTGTCATGGTTTTTCTTCATCTGTCTCCATTTTTCTGTCATCGCGAGCTTTTTCTGAGTAAAGATTTCCTTGTGCGAGCACACGAAAATAACAAACGAAGCAGAAAACGAAGAAGAAGAAAGGTGGGATAATAGATAAACGCAAAATTTGGTTTATTTTTTTTATTTTGCCAATTTCCAATCGGTTTTTCGATGAGTTCCGATCGTTGCGTAGGCAAGACCTGCTGCGCGAGCAAGAGAGCTAGCATTTTGCACAAGTGTGTGTCTCAGGTTTTGTCTGCGGTGCATGTGTGTGTGTGTAGGCCAACTGCCGTTTGTTGTTTTTGTTTTGGCTAGCTAGCAGCAACAACAATAATAATTTATAAGTTTATAACAAGAAAAGTGAAACACGTGTTTAAAACTCGAATTACAGCCTAAAAGCCCAGGATAACCAACAAACAAACATAAAATAAGAGAACTGAAAAAGTTAACCAAGAAAAAACGGTAATAAGTCGGGAAAATCAAAGTGCAAAATTGAACGCCAAAAAAGTAGAGTGTGAGCGAGACAGCGCATGCTGGGCGCCGCAGGAGCTGAAGAAGAAGAAGCAGTGAGAGTGAAGTTAACTGGAAGTGGAGTGGATAGAGGAAAGCGAGAAGAGAGCCAGAGAAAACAACAAAGAACAACCAGGCGACTCAAAACAAGTCGCCTTTTAAATCTACCTCCAAATAAAAGCAAACGTCAGTTTAGCAAGCACAATAACAAAATAAACAAAAGTAAAAACAAAGACAAGGGAACATCAACTCAATAAAAAATTTAAATCGGAGCAAATCACTTGAAAAGGGAAAAGCGCCATCTAGTGTCGCGAGTAAAATCAGCAGCTGACAGAGAAAAAGAAACCGAATAAAGAGTAAAGGAGCAAAAAGATTTAAAAAAAATACAATCTCTCTTCGCCTGGAAGTTGAAAAGGAACAGCAAAAGAGAGGGGGGAGTTAGCTCCCTCAAAACTTCATTTGGACCACGAAAATATTAATAACAGTAAAGTAAAAAAAAACCCAGACTCGTTGCCTTCTAAGCCCGCCACAAGATGGCGTGCCTTAACACCTTGAAGCAGGAAATCAAAACGCTGGAGAAGATTTTCCCGAAGAATCACGAGCGCTTTCAGATCCTCAATTCCAGCGTCGATGAACTTCTGTGCCGGTTTATCGATAAGAATGGAAAGCGCTACGATATCCATGCCAACATAACGGTGAGTCGCCTACAATTTTCCTACACAACAAAAAGCTGGATTGATAGGGCTAATTTAAAACGGTATCAAACTTTCCTACTTACCTTTTTGTTTTTAACAATGTCCTCATGTGTTGATTCTTCAATTAGGAATTAATAATTTTAAATTATTTTGTCCTATATTGGTTGTAAAAATACTACACAACTTTCCATCAAGAGCAGAACTTATGTTGTTTAGCTATGACTCATAATTTATGAATAGAAATGCAAATTTAATAAGCTTGCTAGTGGATTTTAAACTATTTTGGCCATGAATCTGACGCAAAAATTTCAAATATTTTTTTTGCACAAAGCTCCCAATTGTACACAAGAATATTACATTTAAGTGAGGTGGGAGCCTTTTTCTTATCATCTTCATTTGTCGTTATCGATAGATTTGTAAATTGGTGTTGGAGTAGTGCTGCGATAGCTCGGTATTGACAAATGATTAGGAGTTGGGGGCGGGGAATTTGAGTTCTAGGTTCCTATGTTAGACCCGGCACTTGTATTGCACTTTTGTCTACTCCACTTTACCATTTTATGCTCTGGGACGATAAATTTATTTATACTGTGATTGTAAAGGCTTCTATATGTAAATATAAATGTAGCAGTGCCCTGTGACTGTTAAGGCCTGAAGTTAATCGTTATTAATCGTATTTTAATATTAATATAAAAAAAAATATATATATACATATATATTAACTAACATTTTTCTAGTAGTTGAGTTGGATTGCTAAGCAAGATTATGATTATATAGCAGCTTCACTGCTTCCAACAAGTTTACTATCTTTAATATAAACTTTATAAAGAAATTTTCGTAATTTAAGTTTAGTATGATTCAGGAAATTATCCTATTTCAAGTTTATCTCTGTGTACCATCCTAATTTTTTCATGCCTTCCAGCCCTTTCAATTTCTCCTTTCTTCCTTGATATATTGCTATCCTTGTCAGGTTTCTGATTCTACTTCTTTCTTCAATTTTACTTTATCGTTTTAACTTCTGTCTCTTTCCCGCTCATGCGTGCTTATATATGTGAAGATTTGTGCAGATTCTTTATTCCCACGCTGCTCAGTTGAGATGGGATAAATGTATATATATACATATATTATATATATACATGTGTAGTAGTCGATGCCCTTTGGCTGCTCTCTTGTGCCTGTTCTCTTTGTGATCTTCTGGTTTTTGGCCAATTTAGACCGATATTTTCAATGGCCGCTGGAGGATATAGTCGGCTGATATAACGTATAATATTTATCGCTATTTTATAAAATCATTTGACATGAAGAAACCTTTCTTAGCTGGGAATTTTCCTTTTAGTTCTCGTTTAGGAACAATTTTGTTGCATAAACTTTTTCATTGATTCGCAATTGATATCCTCTACCTTTCGATATAAACTGACACCCTCGATCAGGTGTGATTCATCGGCTACCAAGCTGTTCCATCTGTTTTCTGTGTTCTGTGCACTGATCCCCGCTTGGTTCAACGATCTAATTAAAAGTCATAATTTTGTACTTGCTGTCGGGTTCGGTTCTCTGTCGTTTATTATTTGTTTATTTACATGTTCATGCAAAGTAGCCTCAACGACGACGACAATTTCACCTGAGAACGGCAAAAAGCGAGAACGAGAATGGAAATAAGACAGATCTTCTGTCTGTGTCCAATTGTCGAGTGCAAAGTCAAAGTCCTTGACCCACCCCACACACGCGATTCGCAAGGCCCATCCCCTTTGTCTAGAAATGCAGTAGATTCCCGATAAAACGTACCGAGGTTCATTTATAGCTACTCTTGAGAAACAAGATAATCTAGTAATATATAAAATTCATGTTGGAAAAATTAATAATTATAATATTGCATAGGTATGGAGAAGTCAGGCTATATAAGTTTGGGTTTTATTGATTTCAGAATCGGCAACAGGTCTGATTATCTTTGGCGATATTTTCTCTAATCTAAAAGGTCATTAACGAAATCTTTCGTTAGCTTTATGAACTTCAAACCTGATAAACAAATGCTTATGTTTTCGGATCTTTCCTGCAGGAAACGTATCCGTCATCGCCGCCAGTTTGGTTTGCCGAAAGCGAGGAGACGAGCGTCACAAATGCTGTTCAAATACTTAGCAATACAAATGGACGTGATAATCACGTGATTAATCAGGTGAGACCTTCTAAGCATATACATTAAATAAGTAAAATAACAACTTAAATCCGATATCATGCAGGTGGGCATACTTCTGCGTGAGCTGTGCCGACTACACAACGTTCCACTGCCACCCGACATCGATAATTTGGCCCTGCCGCTGCAAACGCCGCCGCCATCCGCTTCTCCACTCCGCTGCGAGCAGAGGCCAGGAGGTGGTGGAGCGGGGGGCGGTGGAGGTCCGCACGGCAACGAGGAGACAGATTCGGATCAGGAGGAGATAGAAGATCCTATCGGCGAGAGCGAACAGGAGAGCGAGGGTGATGAAGACTTGCCGCTGGAAATGGATGATGTACGAAGTACAAACAAGGTGAGCTATAACTGCAGGATATGCGGATAAACCCTCTTTCCTGAGAGTTTTCCAGAGAGCTGGTCGCAATTTCTAGAGATTCATAATGTTTCAACTGAGCTTTTCAAACCTCTTTTCTTTTATCTAATTCTTTGATTGCCTGGAAATTTATTTTGTCCATGCAACCTTTCCAATATTTGAAAACATTTTGTCTTTATTACCGTGACATCTGCTAGTCCGTAAGGTGGAAATAACATTTGATGCAAATTGCGTTTAAATTGATCAAGTAATTATATTTGTTGCACTCGAAATTGAGTTCATACACAGCTGCAATTACTATCGAATTTGTACCGTAATTGCTATGGGAGAATTCACTTTAATTCGACTAAATGATTATATATGTATCTTGAGGGAATCGCTAAAATGTCAACTAGTTTTCGACCTGTGAAACTTTAATTCCGATTATAAGTGTTTGTGCTATATTGATTAATATTATTATATTATTGATTGCAGAAGGACGACATGGAAGTGGAACACCTAGCAACTCTAGAAAGACTGCGTCAAAGTCAAAGACAAGACTATCTTAAAGTGAGTTCATTGATACTTGGTGAGATAATGAAATTTGTCATATGAGGGTCTTTTTTCGATTTTAGGGTTCCGTTTCGGGTTCCGTGCAGGCAACCGATCGCTTAATGAAGGAACTACGTGATATTTATCGATCGGACGCCTTCAAAAAGAACATGTATTCTATTGAGCTCGTCAACGAGTCGATTTACGAGTGGAACATACGCCTCAAGTCTGTCGATCCGGACAGTCCGCTGCACAGTGATCTGTTAATGCTCAAAGAGAAGGAGGGCAAGGACAGTATTCTGCTCAATATCCTTTTCAAGGAAACGTATCCCTTCGAGCCCCCCTTTGTGCGCGTCGTCCATCCGATCATTTCAGGTGGGATTAGTAGAAGACAGTAATTTGTGGGCTTTATTTTAAATGTTGTTTAAATTTACTAGGAGGCTACGTGCTCATCGGCGGTGCCATCTGCATGGAATTGCTGACCAAACAGGGCTGGAGCTCGGCTTACACCGTCGAAGCTGTTATCATGCAAATTGCAGCCACCCTCGTCAAGGGAAAGGCGCGCATCCAGTTTGGGGCCACCAAAGTAAGTAAAATCAATGAAATTTAAATATTGTTATAACCATCTTCTATAATAAATAGGCACTGACCCAGGGTCAATATAGTTTGGCTCGAGCCCAGCAGAGCTTCAAATCTCTGGTGCAGATTCACGAAAAGAATGGTAAGATCAAATTATATTATATATAGCCTAATAAGAGAAACCATTTTAAAATGAGTATTTTCTTTTCACAGGCTGGTTCACACCACCCAAGGAAGATGGCTAAGACAGAAATATCCCCCATACGCACACCCTTTCTGGAATAATGCATGCAGCAAACATTATATCCCCATCTAAGCCCTCACACGCCACTCGCCACCCGCCACACACATTTCCGTATCCGCATCCATCAAGCACACATCCCGCACTTACAGCCAGTTCATTTTGACCTGGTTAGGACAAAATTGGACGGAGCTCCAGAATGAAAGGTAATGGCCCAAAACCTTGTTCGTTTGCAACGCCGAAAAAAATTGAACAGGCGCCCATCATCCATACGCATATATATATTACACGTATAAACGTAAAGCGGACTTGCAAAACAAATCCTTGTATTCATGGTTACCGTTTCGTTGCAAGAAAATTCAGATGCTTAGGCCCCATTCGTCTTCTATGTAGTGTGTAGTATTCTTACCAAATCCTCCTGCCTAAAGTCGTGTATCTTGTACAGAGTCTTGGAAACTGCAGTTGAATACAATTGGGAAGAAACCAGTACCGAAGAGTGTAAAATGTAAAGGCAATATCTATTTTGTATATGAATATTATTTGTAATTTGTACATGTAGTGGCTTCAAAACCTTCCAAACAAAAACCACCCAATACCCACAACCCGCACACACACTCCACACACACGCCTAAAATGTAAACTAGTTAAGACGCCTAATTGTATTCTTATTTTAATTTAACCAATCTGTAGTATGTTATATTTTTTTCTCCTTATCTTGTAAGCGAAAAGTAAAAGAAACGGCAAGACAAAGTGTGCGATGTCGAGCAGAATAGATATATATATATATACCTATAAATACATATAAATATAATTAAACATAAATATAAAGATATATATTAAAATTAGCGCGAGAGTTTAGCTTAAGCAGAAAATACAGAACGATGCGTCGAAGATGAGCAAATTCTAAGTGTAAATTCGTCTTTCCAAATAATCGTAAAATAACGTAAATATAAATTTAAAAAAATCTAAATTAAAAACAAAAAACAAAAGCTAAATCCAGTAGTTGGAAAACAAAAATCGAAAATATTGCAATATTGAAATAAAAATATACATTAATGTAAAACAAAAAGAAACAAGTTAGTTCGAGGGCAACTGTTTTGCTGGCTCCATTATCAGTTTTTTTATTCGTACAACGGCAGACAAAATTTCAATGTACATTTTAAAACGGAAATTGGCATGCACGACAAAATGTTCATTTTAAGTATGTATTTAATAAAGAACGATATATACATGCATATTGTTTAAAAAGTGCTTATTTGAGACTTGGAGATATGAAATATTCTTTGGGGTACACCACAACATATTTTATATAGACCATAAGACCCAATGATAGCAAAGGTTTTTGTTTTTCTTTACATATTTAATTTTGTCTACGTAAAATTGCTTCTCTTTATATCTTAAAAGTAAAAAAAATACACTTAACCTACAGCGTTCTAAGATAATTATAAAACAATCTAAAGTAGCAACAAAAATTATGTTTTAGGTATGACTTTTTCACCTAGTAGCCTATACTAATTTTATTGATTTTTTGCTTAAACTATTTGCGTAGATCATTGAATGGCCAGGTTTTGGGTCACTCCACCATGACGATGTACTTCTCCGCCGCCGAAGAGGGCTGCATTTTCTGTACCTTAGTTTCCACATAGGTGGATTTACGAGTCACCTCGCCATTGTCCATTGAAATACCAATAAGCATGTCCATAGCTCCCTTTAATCGCATCAGCTCGACAGTCAGTTTAACTTCCTCCTGGACAGCGGATGACAATCGTTCCAGGGCCTCCATTAGCTGCTGACTGCAAGCTACCAGTTGCTGCTCAAAGACATCCAAGACTGTGCTGGCGGCCATCATAAGCGGACGCATGAATCGCGTCTCACCCAAATGGGTGCACACAAAGTCGATAAAATTGACGAGCACGGTGTCGGGGCGATCAGTTAGAGATTTGTCCAGAGCTCGTCGATGCAACAGGTCCGAAATGACAGCCACCACGAGCTCGGGCTTGTTTTCTATTTTCTGCGCTAACATCACGTCGTCCAAAGCTTTCTTATGGTCAAACCGGCGCAGATGTACATCATAGGCTTTCAATCCAGGTCCTTTTACTCGGTCTTTGATGGTATGATCCACTTTCTGGGTATTGTTTAATCGTACTCGTTCCGTGTAATGCTTGCGCGCTCGAGACGAACGTATCTTTTTTAAATGGCTGGGTTTGTTATCCACCATCATGCGACGAATGGAGACCAGACCATCTACCATTCCAGCCACAACAGCCTGATCCCCGCTAGCTACAGCCATGCTGACTACGGCATTGGGATATGTTAATGTGTGCACAGTCTTGTAAGTGCTCACATCGTAGATTTTGACATGGCGATCAAGCCCGCCGGAGAACAGCCTCCTTCCATCGGAACCTAACCGCAGACAGGTCACTGTTTTATGATGTTGAGACATCATGGTTAGCAGCCGGCAACCGCTGATAAGATCCCAAACGCGAACCTGATTTCCACCGGCGCTGACAAAGATGGAACCGTTGGGCAAGAACAGCATGGACTCCACCGGAGCTCCATGATCTAAAGTGCGCTGCACCACCGTCTCCGCACGGGTATCGTAGAGATTTATCTTGCCATCGTATCCTCCCGAGACGAACATGTGCGCTGCATGCGGATGCATGGCTCCGGCACGAATATAATCGGTGTGCACATCCTCGTAGGTCTGCACCACCTTCTCGTTGGCTACGTCCCACATACGAACCGCCTTGTCGTCGCCAAAACTGGCCAGCTGCAGTTTGTCCGCCGTGAAGAAGGTGCGATGCACTGGCGCTTTGTGTCCCTTGAACAGACGCAGGATATTCCGGCTGGTTGTATCGAACAGTTTGACGTGGCCCTCCTCGTCGCCGGCGGCCAGAAGTCGCCCATCCTGTCGGAAGGTGGCACCGTAGGCAGTTTTCTGGAATCGCGAGAGATTCTTAACCACCAGCTTGGTAACCAGATTGTAGATCTGCACC
Organism: Drosophila eugracilis; assembly: GCF_018153835.1. Lineage (NCBI taxonomy): Eukaryota > Metazoa > Arthropoda > Insecta > Diptera > Drosophilidae > Drosophila > Drosophila eugracilis. The sequence continues at coordinate 2,413,277 of NW_024573052.1, read as the reverse complement.
CGCACTGAACAAGTCAGCACAAAATTGTCCGGATCGCTGGGGCTAAAGTCGACATAGTCGATGGTGTTGTGCTCCTTAAGGACTTCCGGTTTCTATGGACCAAAACGAAAAATAATGATCCTGTTGCCCGGGGTTTATCTTTTAAAACTCACCGACAATCGGTCCCAGTAGATAGAATCCGGGGTCTCTACTTGCGCCCGCTGCTGAAACCGTCTTGTGTTCAGTGGGAGGAAGTTGCTCTGCATCCTGGCTTCTTAATTCTAATAATTTTCTTTTAAAAGCGCACGTGTTTAGCAAAAGTAAACCCACGAATAATCAGTGTGACCAGTTATTTCAGCAGTGCTGATAGTCTGGCTGGTTTCAAGATATATTTGGTGGCGTGGGTGGCATCAACTCGCAATAATATCATTTTATATATAGTTGGTCGTTTTTTATGTAGTTAACTACAAATTGCTTTCAAAACTATAGGGTGATGCACAAATGATTGGAAAAAAACACAGTTTATAGATTCTTCATCTGAACTTAAATACAGCTTTTATACCATGGTTTTTTTTTCGCCAAATGATGATGCTGTGGCCAAGCACTTATCGATAGACGTGGCAGGTGTGTGTGTTATCGTAAAGAGGCAAACACATGTTTGCAAACAAACATATGCTCGTTGGGAACCAAAAGAAAGAAAAACATTTACGAATTTGCGATCCGCTGGAGAACCGCGCTTTGGGGAGAACCTGAGTGACAGCCCCTCGCATTGGGCACTAAAATAGTTTAATAGAGGCTAGATCTCGTGTCCCGACTTAATTGAAATTTATTTGTTGTGATGCGGTCGCCGCTGGGGGTTCCACAGTCGTAGAGCCAGGGTACTAGTCTCCGCACATCTTCTTCCTTCACCTCTTTCTCCCAAATTCTTAATTAACCGGAGGCATTGAGCATGTTAATATTAATTGGAAGCAATCAATGTGCCTGAGACTCTCGAATCGAACGGAACGGAAGCAAGATCCCCGAAGAACCATCCACATCGGAATTGCACATCAGACCATTTTCTAGATCCATGGAGGAGGAACGCAACGAGAAGAAGGTGCTCTGTGAGAAGATCATCAGGGACATCAACGCGGTGTTCCTCAAGGATCAGGATCTGTAAGTTCATTATTCTACTTTATACAGGAACCAAATTTGCCATAGAATTAAAATACCAATAGTATTAGGCTTATAGAGAGTCTCTTTAGGTCATAAGGTCATTCGAATCTTTGTTCTTGGGTCGCTTTATAAATCATTGCCTAATTTCTGTATATGTGTTTCTGTACCCCTAACAGAGCCTCCTTTGAGATCATACCCAAGGAAACAAACTGCAACAAGTCCCCGGTGGTGCATGTGGAGCATAATCTGGGTCTGGAATCGTGGTGTGCGCAGCATGTTTACGACCACGCCCACCGGACCCTTATCTCCCACCGTCGGCAGACGTCAGCCCAGCAGCTCCGGACTCTCCAGCAACAGCAGCAGAGTGACTCCCTTGCCAAATATCTGAATGTAGCCTTGCTGATAAATCCAGATGTGACCACCTTTTGGCACATTCGTCGACAATTGGTGCAAAAGAACCGGCTGAGCATCAACAAGGAGCTACAATTTTCCGCCCTCGTTCTGTCTATAAAACCCAAGTCGAACGAGGCATTTGCCTACCGTCGTTGGCTGTACTCCTTCCAAAGTAAGTGGATATCGGGTGATATAGACTTAAGAGACAAACTTAATCACATATACATATTTATTTGGTCAGGTGCCGATGCTATCGATTGGCCCAATGAAATTGGGATCTGCGAAAGGGCCGCCGATAGGTGCGCTAGTAACTACCACGCATGGTCGCACCGCCAGTGGATCCTGCAAAGTGGCCCATGCCTGCTCCAATCGGAACTGCTTCGAACGGAGAAGTTTATGCGCAAGCACATCAGTGATTACAGCTGCTATCATTACCGCCAGGTGCTCCTGGGTCGCGCCTATGAGCTCAACTTTACCCTGCCCAACGACTCCGTAGCCAGTGGCTCATCTCCGTTGGCCAGTCTGCAACAACTAATGGTCAACTATGGCCTTAAATGCGAACCCAAAGCCGATGAACTCTTGGAGCTGCTCCTGCCCGGAGTTGACCGGAGTTCCATTAGCAGCCAAAAGCTGAGATCATTCCTCTACTGCTGCAATGTGGCCGCCAACGATATGCGGCTGTGTGCAGAGCAACGATTAATGTACGGACCACGGGACTGTTTCGAGCTACATCGCCGTGCAGCCCTCAAGTTCGTCGTAGAACAGTGCGTTCGCCTGCAGATAGGGTTGGCCAGCGGTCAACAGTTTCCCATGGCGGCAGACGATCTGCGATCGCACTTAGAAAACTTTGACTTTGAAAACCATCCGTTTTTGGGTGCCGTGCGACGGGAGGAGTCCTCTTTAGGCGGCAAGCACAGGCGCTGGTGTAACCTCCACTTAAGCTTTGGCTATCCGGCGGATTAGACAGCGGGACCTGAAAACCTTGAGAAAAGCTCAAAACAATCTATCCTCAATCCCCAGTAGGATTATTTACTCTTTGCCTGTTTCCGTTTTACATCCGTTTCAAACTGTTTCAAGTGCATTTAAATTACGTGTAATCTTTAATCTGTGCTTTATAAAAGAAATTTTTTGAAAACCAGAATTTGTTGCAAGCAGTAATGGCTTTTTATGTTAGAAAAAAATAGAAAAGACGATTTGAAACGGATTTGGAAACGGAAAAGGTTCTCTATATAAATATTCTATATATGCGCCCCAAAGACAAAGTTCAACTAGCCCGATAAGATGACCGGGTCCCTACTGGTCCACCCATTGCATTTCGATATCTGTTAGCGTTAACTGTTCTGGCATAATTTGTTAGCCTTTTGTTCAGAAGTACGGTTTTAATATTATCGCCATACCTTGCACGTGTTTGTTGTTAGCCAATTTGCAGTTAGTTTTTAAATAAATCCAACCAATAGACGACTTGACTTGCAGCTTTATAAATGGGATAATATTTATTATTTGCAAAACAACAAGATAGAAATTATTAAAGATGTTTCTATAAATCTTTTTATATTCGGAATTTTGGTCCAATATCTTTGTAGATATTAGTGTGGTGCTTAAAACTGAATATTAACCTTAACATACATATATTATAAAATCGACTTGGACTATACTTTCCGTTTAAAAATATCGATGTGGTAGTAACAAAAAAAGGATGCATAAAATGCATCATAGGGGGGTTCTTTTTTCGTAATATCGGATGGTATCGTTTTTGTGGCATTGCAGCCACCCCCTCCTCGAGTCTACTGGGGTTGTCGGGCGCTAGTGCGCATGTCAGGGATGCGAGATGCTGTCGAGGGCCCGAGATGACAACAATTTCAGCAACGGACTCAGAATCGCCAGCCAGTAATCCCTACCAGCTTTTCAGTGTGTTTCTGAAGCAGTTTGCGTGCGGCGGTGTTTTTGTGCAGTGTTGAGTGGCTAAGAGTGCTGGCTTGTTTAAGGGCTTACAAACAATTTTCGACCCGACCGGACCCGAAAGAAGTGCATAAAAGTCTTTTAAAAACTTGAAAGTAATTGCAGAGGTTTGTTATTGTTAAATGACTTTTATTATGAATATATGTATGTAGGTTAAATAGTTAAAAAGAGAGCATTGAGACATTGGGCATGTGTTGGTTTATGTGGGTGCTTTTCTATGGCTGTCTTTGTTTGATTTTTAAAATATTCATTTACGTTTTTCATTTCATTCATTTTTGCATTTTTTTCCCTCCCTCCTTCATTTTTTTCCACCCCCTAGGGGCGTGGGCCCTGAACTGCGCCTCAGTTGGAATTTATTTCGTGGGGATGAGGTGTGTCTTGTGGTAGGTGGTAGTGGCAAGTCTGTTTATGAGTTGATTATGGGCTGCGAAGTGGTGTGCTATTGTCTTCAGGCCTTGTTTCCTTCTAGAGCTTCCTTCCCGATCTCGTCCTACCTTATGATATATGTATATTCCGAAATACCTGACCCTAGGGCGCTTTGGCTGCACATGTGCTGATAACTCAAAATGGACACACCTGATGATTTTGTGGTAGTTTGCGTGTGTGTGCGTGTGCAAAATTTCTTTTGGCCATGGGAACACTCGCGGTTGCCATAATAGCAGCTCATGGCAATTGGTATAAGTGGATTAGGAGCACGGAGAGCGGTGCTTTTATGGACATATGCACTTACACACATAGTTGACTTAGCTGACCATTACCAGGTCACTTCGTTGGAATTTTGAGCTAAATCAGTTCAAATGATAAACTAGTTCCCTTTCCCATATGTCCTTTTAAGCCTGGTGAGCTCTTTACGTGGAAATTTTAGATAACTACCTTGAAGTAATAGAGTTCTGAGGGTTCCCCTGGACTTTGTAATTATATTTTCTCATAATTTTAGTTTGATCCTTTATGGAACTAAAATAAAGTATACGTTATACGGTTAAAGATTGGTGATTGCTGGTATTAATTCATTTTTATTTGTTTTCAATATATTTTGTATTATAAGCACTATTGTTTTAACAAGAAATGCATGTGAATGTGCTAGAATGTCGTGAGTAACGGAGCGGAAAGTATGTAGCCCCTTGGCCCACATAAGTATGCAATGCATGTATGCCCAGCGGATGTGTGCGAGCCTGTGTGCGCCATTGGGATCTTGTGTGTGTGTGGGTGACAGTTTCCAGGTGCAGGTGACAACTCAATAAGCAGTCGATAGATGGCGATACCGTTCGATAATATTTCCTAGGACTTTTTCATTTCCTGTTTCTTTTTCCTATTTCACAGGGATTCCGTAGCATCGAAACTATATTTGCATTACACATTGGGGGCGTGGCAGGTCGACGACAGACAATGAACTTGACAACGCAGCATGGACAATAACTTAAGATTGGATTGAAATAGGATGCCAGTGGAGAGGCAACGAGATCAGGAGCAGCATGAGTTCGCCTCTTTGGAGCGATGCCAGTTCCGGAATCGCAGCGGCCGTAGAATCCACATAACTCAGAATCAACTCCGATACGTTTCGATAAGTGGTCAATAATCGCCGGAAATGGGCAGTCTGCCGAATCTTCACGAACTGGAGGAGGTGGAGCGGAAGCGGGAGAAGCGGAGGGAGTATGAACTTTTGCTGGAGCAGCGGGCTCGAGACACTAGTCGCGAGCGGGAGCGACTCTCCGCTTTCGCCCAGCAGCGTAAGGTGAGTTATAATCCATAAAATTTGGTTATCGATAACATAACTGCCGATCAAAGAAAGTGTCTTGGTTAGTCATTTACATTTGCCTTACTAGCTATCCAAGATCCCATGTCTAGTCCTATAACAATATATTTATATGTATTACCCAACAGCAATCCTCCTATAATGCCTATATAATGGCTGGTCTGGGGATTGGTGGAGGTTCTTTGAGCCTCAATGCCGCCGGAGGAACATCCACCGGAAACGGAGAGCTACCGAGTGGCAATGGAACGAATGCTGGAAAATCGCAGAACCAAACGCATGGCACCGGATCCGGATCTGCGGTTCCGGTGGCCACCAGTGGCTTTGCTATACTAGGCATGGGCAAAAAGTATGCTCCACACTCCCACCACCATCAGCATCAGCATCAGCACCACCAGCACCATCAGCATCGCCATTCGCTGACCACCAGGCACCGAGTGCTCAGGACCCGTAGTTCAGGAGGAGCCCAAAACGTCTGGGACGAGCAGATGATGGAGGTAAGTTGGTCAATAGATTCCAGTTCACAGGTTAAATAGTTTGTTAGGGGATACTGCGTTATTCGAAAAGAATGTTAACATGTGTGGCAATAACATAGCATTTTTTCTTACTGTGTGGTTGGTGAAAGCACTAGTCACTTTTTAATAAAATCAGAGTGCAGCACGATGTAATGGACATCGAGGTTGAGCTCTCTGTTGCCATGGACACATGACCATCTTGCGGCTCAATGTCGACAAAAAAGGTGGTTAGTGGTTAGCAGTGGGTAGATGTCAGAGCTAGCAAATTGATTATCTTTTCTAGTTGCACAACAAGTAATTAAGTCAAACCTGGCTGGCATTTCCCATTCCCTAAGCTCCCATTCCTTCCATCCAACTGTAATTGAAGCCCAAGGTTGCTGGCTGCAACGCCACTCGCCTATTATAATCCTTGAATCTATGTGACTTTACATTTAAGTCATTAATTACTGTAATATGTTGTTGGCTTCTTGTAGAAGCAGTAGAAAAGTGTTTACTTGCCTAAACCCGACCTTCTTAGTAACGCAAATTTTCTTTATCTTTTCCAGCAGCACTTGACCACATATTCACCGTCGCCCATTTCGACTCGTTCACATCGAATAAACCCAGTATCCTCGTACCAAGTGCAGGCTGCCTTGGCGGCTTCGCGTCGTCGAGAGTCCATAAACAGCTCAATTGGAGCTACCTCCATTCGGCGATTGATAACGTTGAACAATCGTAATTGCCGGCACAAGGTGCCTGCCCTTGTGCGCCAAAAAGTGTGGCGCCAGTTTAGCTGTTTAAGTTTGGCTCATGGATTGATGAACTGCGTTCTGTTGCCGGTGATGGCCCTCCAAGGCTCCAATGCGGTGTGGCACCATCGGGAGCAGTGGTTGCCACTTGGTCCGGAGATAGGATCCCTCCTATTGAGTGCTCTTTTCCTGGTTGCCGCTGGAATGAGCATTCCCAGTGTTCGACTGATGAAACGATATGGTTATGGGCCCCTTTTGGCAGTAAACTACTTAGCAGTGGTTTTATTCCTCCTATCGCATCTGTACGCCTCCATTTATACTCTTTTACCCGCCTATTTGCTACTTGGCGTGACCCTGAGCGGATCTGCTAGCTCTAAGGCAGCCTTGATTGTCCATTTTGGAGGGAAGTTAAGCTGCTCCTGCGAGTCTCAGCAATCCCAGGCGGCGGTAGATGTTTTGCACGAGGAGCACAAGATGTTCTGCAACCGGGATCAGAAGGTGAGACGTCTAGCCAGGTGGTTTAGAGTTTCCCAGGATATCGGACTCATCGGAGGAGCCCTTCTAGCCTCCGTTCTGTTAGCCTGCAGCGATGGAGATTTTACGGGAGATTGCTCAGGACTGGTTTACTATGGCAATGAGAGCTGGCCACCGCAACTGAGAGATTTCTACAATAGAAACGAGCACGGCGACAGGATATGTGGGGTAGACATGTGTCCTTTGAGAGTGCAATCGCTTCTAGCAGCGGGTTGGGCCAATGGAAGCTCCATACCCAGTTCCATTTATGCTGGTTTCATCGAAAGCGAGCCTCGAGTGGCTGGGCAATCCCTGCTATGGCTTTATATCTTATTCTCAATGATATCCTTGATCCTATCCCTGGTGATAATGGTGGACAAGATACAATCAACTGGCTCTTCGCGAATGGAGCGTTTTAGGGATGTTAGCATCACGGATACTCTGCTTTTTGCCGGTCCTTTGGCTTATTTTGTGGGCACGGAACAGGCGTATATGTTGGGCGACTTCCTGAGAGCTTTTGTTACCTGCTCTTTGGGGATTGGGATGATTGCAGGCGCCTTGATTGGCATGGGCCTCATGCAGCTCATTGTTTCCTGCACTTTAAGCATGCTGCTAAGACACGTCAAGAGGATCGTCGTAATCTGTGAGTTTCATATTTATTTATAATCCAATACAATAACCTAATTCCCATTTTCAGTGGCTGGTTTCTTCTTTCACTCCTGCCTACTGCTGGCTCTGTCCAGTTGGAAGCCCTCAAGCGACGATAGTGCCCTTTTCTACGTGATTGCCGCCTCGTGGGGCGCCTGCAACGGTATGTGGGAGACCCTCTTGCTTTCGCTCGTCACACTCAATCATGCCAATCATGTCACGGAGGTTCAGGCGCCGCTGCAGGCGCTTCGATTCTTGGGACTAGGATTAACCTTCGCCGGACACGGTTTCCTCTGTGAATCGATGAAGATAATTGCCTTGGTAGTTCTGCTGGTTATCAGTGTGCCGCCATATGCCACCCTAGAAATCCGATTGGAGGCTCAACGCAAGGCAACGCTCGTCAGCTTATGACGCAGCATCTTCAGCTAGTCCCGACGATTGCGAAGGGATGTCGTGGCCCGGACGCACACCATGTGACATGTTCCGGATATGGATACGGACACGGAACCGGATCCGCGGCCAGATCTCCTGCAATCGCAACCCGTCAGTATTGAACGTGAGACACAAGTCAAGCGACGCAAGCTAAACTTTAAGTTTTGCGGCCAGAAGTTGAAGGATATGGATAGGGATACTGTTTAGGTATAGGTTTAGGCATCCGTAAACTCCAACTGATATTTTTCAGTTATTTTTATTTTTCAATTCCATGGATTATGTTTCCCTATACCGTATACACTGAAATCCGCTGGCTTAGAGGATAAGACTAGTTAATAAGATTGATCTATACTCCATGTATGAGGGTTTCCTTCGATATGGGTGCATTCTCAATTCGTAGCATTTGCCAGTGCCAGTAATGTTGTTCCATGTCTATAACTTATCTATTAAATAGAGCAAAGGAAAGAGATCAAGAGAAAGAGAGGAGAAGAGCTTTATGAGCCACAATAATAATGTAGCATGTAGAACGTTATCTATGTACGAGTATATCCGATCTGAGATGATACGATATCAATTGCTGTATCTACATATGTATTTTGCCACAAGGCCTTGGTCGATATGCTGCCCAAAACGGTTTTTGTGCCACCAATGTGTATTTCCTAAAGTAAACTCCTAGGCGTAGGTCTATTCAATTCGAACTCCAATTTGCAATTCCCCAAACAGAACCGATCCGGTCCAGAATTAATATATGTTATGTATGTATTTTATCGGTGTTATGTGCGTTATGTAGGTTTCGAGACCCTCCACATTCATGTTACCCTAGGTGTACCAATTAGGTATACTGTATAAGGTATACCTATTCCGGATTCAGATAATGCTAGCTGAAAACTGTTATGATAACAAGGTGAAATCCTAAGGTCTAAGGTCTAAAAACAACAATGTTAACATTTTGAGAATTTTGAGAATAACAATTTTGCGACCGTTGACGATTTCATACATCGGGCTAAGTATTACGAGTATGTTGCTAGCCATATACTACATATATATACACATAGACATACTGTATATTTTTTTCTTAGTGGCGGTTCCATCTCAATATTGAATAAAGCAAATCGCAAACGAGTTAAGCCCGTGAGCCAAGTAAAACGATGAGATCGAGTTCTACGTGTATTGGATGTGTATTGTATATTGTAGGTGTCCATCATCAGATCCAATAAAGATTCCACAAAAAGTGTATTGCTGGTTCGACTTGGGTTCTAATGAAGATATTAAAACCGCTCGGGCCTTTGCTTAATTACAAACAACTGGATTCATTTGTGCGGTTTAGTTTTTGGCGAGCTTTGCTGCGGAGCTTTTCCTCTCGCCGATTGGAGCGTGAAAAGCTAAAGATCGTGTCGGAACAATGGGTATGTATTTGATAGGAATATGTGCGGGCTTGTTAGCTTTATCAATTGGTGTACTTAGCTAAGATACTTGTTTAGTTAGTAGCTTTTTGCGGCCCCAGAAAGACGCATTCGCCTTCCTCAATGGATAAAGATAATGGGAATAAAGACACCGCCTCCAAATCCACCTCCTCATCGGATGAATGGGGCGACAAGCTGGCTGAGCTGATTGCCTGGTTCGAGGGCAATCCCAATCTGCCCGAGAAGATCGGTAACTAAACAGGCAAATGAAACTCAAATGCGTTTCGCTTCGATTGATAACCAGCTAAGAGCCAGACAAAACTAATGGGCGCGCAATAACCTGATATAGTTAACGATTCATTAACCTTGTAACTGGGCAGTGGCAAAGGTCAAGTGCATGGAATATTATAGAGTGATATATCAACGCTTCCTCCTTTCATTAGAGTATCTAATGTCTCTTAGATAGTTTATTCTTTCGGTGTATTTACGGATTATCTCACTTATGGTTAATTCCTATTTATTAAAGCGGGTTTATTACTCATTTTAGTTTTCTTTGTTATCTAAGGATTTTTTTCTACATTATTTTTTAAATGTACTTTATATAGAACCAATAGTAATGCTACGATTCCTTAAGTGCATGGCATTTGATGTTAAACGCACCAAATCCCTGGTGGAACTCAACTACAGTATGCGGAATAAGCATCCGCATCTGTTCATGGATCGCAACATGGAGGACGAGATGACCGCCAAGGGTCTAAAGGTGTCGTAAGTAAAATATGAAATAGAAAACTATATGCCTAATTTACTTCCGCCTTGAAAGGGATCTTCTGATATTACCCGGTATTACGCCCCAAGGTACTAAACTGCTCTTCTTCCGTATGGCAGATCTGGATCCACATACGGTGGGCATAACAACTGAAGTGTAAACCAGCTTTTAAATTCAATTTTCTTATAGCGTAATTCCGTGGAGGAGACCAAAATCTTCTTCATGATGAGCGATGCACGATTCACAATACCAGATGTGGAGCGAGGAGCAGGAAACGTGGAGGATTACGTTCTAGACGAAGCCGATATTGCGAAAGGCGATGTTCACATCGTCGACATTGAGGGTTATACCTTACGTCATCTGGCCTACGTATCCATTTTTGTGTTGCGTATTTACATGAAATTCTTACAGGAGGCATATCCCTCTCGTTTGCAGGCTATGCATGTTATCAATTGCCCCTCTTATCTGGACAGGCTCATCTCTATGATGTCTCCCTTTCTCAGGGAGGAAGTTCGGAACATGGTAACACTGAATGGAGATTTTATGTTTTAAATTTTCTAATGGAATTTCGTTACAGATTAAGTACCATACAGGGGGCCTGGAAAGTCTCTATGAGGAAGTGCCCAGGGATATGCTGCCAGATGAGTATGGCGGCAAGGCTGGCTCCATAGCGGAACTCAAGGCCCGGGCCGTTCAGTCTATCAAGGATAAAACGTAAGTTAACTTAAGCATTATTTAAGATTGCGAATGTTCCTACATGTCGCTCAAATTTGGACTTACAGTGCCTACCTAAGCGATGAGCGGTACTGGAAGGTGGCCTCCCAAAGCAAGAGTCGATGGTCCTGGTTTTGATATTCGGATATTCAAATAACTTCCACAGATATCCTGCGAACGTGATTTTATTAAAATGTGATTAAGAGGGGCGCTTGCCACAGGAAAGCTATCGATTAGTCGGGGAATTCCCATAAATACCTACAGGGTTTAAAGCTTAGTTTGTCAGCTTCAAAAGTATAAAGTAGACCTTGAAAAAGAATTTCTAACTTTTTTATTATTCTATAATATTTTTATAATTTACGTTAAGTGCATTTTTTTTCTATTATTAAATAAGGGACAACTGCCTGTTTATTAGCAGCAATGTGAACAATACACTTGGTATACCAATAAATAATATTAATTGTATTTAATGAGATTTTATTACACCCAAAAGTAATTAAAATTACTATTATAGCTCCCCTTAAAAGTGATAAGAATGGAAAAGTAACATATCATATGGAAGAAATTTCTTTAATTTCTATTAAATTTGAAATAAAATGTTTTTGGCAATATAATTTTAATTACCTAGTAAAAGGAAATCTAAATTTCTTTTGTAAATGAAGCAAAAATTGTCATTATATTTTACGGAATTTGGATGCGGCACACGGCCAGGTGATTAGGCAGATCCAGAAGCTGGGAGGGAACGTATTTAGGCACTATTAAGCACTTTGACCAAACGACGGCACAAAGCAATTATGAAATTACGTGTTTTTAATCGCAGACGCATTGCCATTGAATATTCAAAGCTAAATCGATGAGCAAAACCGATTTGAGACTCGCAGTCAGTCGTTTGCCAGGCTTCAAGCTCAACGGTTCGAAAGTGATTTTCAAAAGTGATTCGAAAGCGATAATTCCATCCGATAGGCGATACAACAGGTGTACAGTGAACAATTCGATAGCCAGGCGTACCAATGAGCAACGCGAGTGTGAATGAGACGGAGGCCAGCGGTACGACGGAACAGCTGCAACAGGAAAGGGACCTCAAGGAGCTGCTCGAGTGGTTCCAGCAAAATGACAGACTTCCCAAGGAGATTGGTAAGCAAAAGACCTCAAAGAGCGTGTGGGAATCGCACATCCGTTCACCAGACACCGGCCCATCCAATACCATAAAATCACTGCCCACCCACCTACCCTCCCACTAATGAGGTCGTTAGTAGGCCGCCCCACTCGCTGCCTTACGTCACTACAGTGTATTGTATACAAACAAACAACAATATATAGTCAAGCTTCCCTAAGCCAATCTTTCAACTCGTATGAGTTTGTTTATAAATATATATTTCGAAATAGTCTAAAATATATTAATATTGATAATAAATAAAATATTTGCAGAGCCGCTTCTGCTCCGACGGTTCTATCAGTGCATGTTTGGGGACGTGGAGGAGACCCAGAAGCTCATCGAGGTGAACTACGCCCTCCGCAACCGACATCCGCGCCTGTTCATCCAGAGGGATCCCCTAGATGCGGATAGCCGACGCACCTTCGACTACGCGTGAGTGTGTCCTTATTTTCAGGACAGGTTTCTTTAAAGTAACCAAAAACCGAAGTCAATCTGCATTTGTACTTAAAAAGTTTACGAAACTATTAATTTAAACATGAACTTTTTTGGTGCTATTAAAAATGTATAAAATTTACATATCACAGGGACATTTTACCGCTGCCTGGTTTGACGCCAGACAAGTACAAGGTATCGCTGTACTGCTTTCGGGACTTTGATGCCACCAAGGTGAGTTGTATAACTTCTTTATTGAAAAAGTCCCATCTTCTTCAGATCAATCTCATTCCCAGATGCACCACACGGAGGATACGCGCGCCTTCTTTATGGTCAGCGATTGTCGTTTTGTGACGCCAGACGATCCCGGAAACACGGATATCTTATCTGAGGGGGAAGTGCAGGTTTTCGACATGAAGGGTACTACCATGCGACACATTTCGAGGCTGACGATCAGCACGCTTCGCGCATACATCAAGTTCCTTCAACTTGCATTTCCGGTGCGCCTGCGCGCCATCCACATGATCAATTGTCCATCATACTTGGATCGAATTGTTAGCGTGGTGAAGCCATTCATCAGCGAAGAGGTCTTCAAACTGGTCGGTTTTGAATGGGATACGATATTATATATGTCTTAAAATATTATCATATTTTCCAGATCCGCTTTCACACCCAGAGCATAGATACTTTGTACGAATTTGTACCGCGAGCCATGCTGCCGGAGGAATACGGCGGAGAAGCTGGATCATTGGAATCACTGCGGACTCAGACTCAAAAGTCCTTGGCTGATCATCGGTGAGTTTCTTAACTGCAAGCCTGGACTAGTTAGTAACGCCTCATTGATTTGTTATAGCGACTATCTGATGAACCCCGATCACTGGGTAGTAGTTAAACCAGAGAAGCGTAACGGAAACTCGTGGAGATTTTTCAAATGATTTGGCAACGGCATAATAGCCAGTATTGTTTTTTTTTCGTATTGATAGACTTTGTATATGTGCCTGTGTATGTAAATGGTTCCTGCAGAATTTCGTCTCTTAAATAAAGCTCATATTGTAATTACAAACGTTAATTTGTGCATTAAGATTCTTGTTCAAGAATGTTAAAAAATGACTCATTTAGCAGTAAAATCCTTATCCATTTTATTTTTAGTCTAAACTTGGTTAAAAATTATACAAGTCTTTCATTTTGGAGGTATGGAAATGCGAAATACACATAAATAAAATTATTGCAGTTAAAAGCAAATATTTGAATTTGTACATATTTAAAAGTGCCAATGATGTACTTTCGCACTAAAATACATCTTTTACACTTTCACAATACGAAATTCAAAGACAGTGGAGACGTTGTAATCGTCAGAACTATCGATATACGCATACTACTATCGAAACTCTTCATTGGTGGCATTATTTACTTTCTTGACAAATTAGTTTTTAGCAATTTACTAGTTAGGTTGTTAAGTTAAAAGCACACCAAGCAGATTTCAGACATGGAGCGGCCACAGAAGATGCCCAAGGTGGCCAAGGTAAGTGTTCAAAACGAGCCGAGCAAACACAACAAGAAATCAAATCTAAAATGTTCCCAGGTGAAGAACAAGGCACCGGCAGAGGTGCAGATCACTGCAGAGCAACTGCTCCGTGAGGCTAAGGAGCGAGACTTGGAGATCCTGCCACCGCCTCCAAAGCAGAAGATCTCTGATCCCGCCGAACTTGCCGACTACCAGCAACGGAAGCGCAAGACCTTCGAGGACAATCTTCGCAAGAACCGCATGGTCGTCAGCCATTGGATCAAATATGCTCAGTGGGAAGAACAGCAGCAGGAGATCCAGCGTGCACGCTCCATTTGGGAACGAGCGCTGGACAATGAGCATCGTAACGTGACCCTCTGGTTGAAGTATGCAGAGATGGAGATGAAAAACAAGCAAGTGAACCATGCGCGTAATCTGTGGGATCGGGCGGTAACCATTATGCCGCGAGTGAATCAGTTCTGGTACAAGTACACCTACATGGAAGAAATGCTGGAAAACGTGGCCGGTGCGCGTCAGGTGTTCGAGCGCTGGATGGAGTGGCAACCTGAAGAGCAGGCATGGCAAACCTATGTCAACTTCGAGCTGCGCTACAAGGAGATTGACCGCGCACGAGAGGTCTATGAGAGATTCGTTTACGTGCACCCAGACGTAAAGAACTGGATAAAGTTCGCCCGCTTCGAGGAGTCACACGGGTTTATCCATGGCTCGCGGCGCGTCTTTGAGCGGGCTGTTGAGTTCTTCGGAGACGAGTACATCGAGGAGCGACTGTTTATCGCCTTTGCCCGTTTTGAGGAGGGTCAAAAAGAGCATGACAGGGCACGTATTATCTACAAGTACGCTTTGGACCACTTGACCAAGGAGCGCACGCAGGAGATTTTCAAGGCCTACACAATACATGAAAAGAAGTACGGGGACAGGGCCGGTATAGAGGATGTAATTGTCTCAAAACGCAAGTACCAGTACGAGCAGGAGGTGGCCGCCAATCCAACTAACTATGATGCATGGTTTGACTATTTGCGTTTAATTGAGGCGGAAGGTGAGCGGGATCAGATCCGCGAAACCTACGAGCGGGCCATCTCTAATGTGCCGCCCGCCAATGAAAAGAACTTCTGGAGGCGTTACATCTACCTGTGGATCAACTATGCTTTGTACGAAGAATTAGAGGCGGAGGATGCGGAACGCACGCGACAGATCTATAAGACCTGCCTAGAGCTAATACCCCACAAGCAGTTCACATTCAGCAAGCTTTGGCTGCTGTATGCACAGTTCGAGATTCGCTGCAAGGAACTGCAACGGGCACGCAAAGCTCTGGGCCTGGCCATCGGAATGTGTCCTAGGGATAAGCTCTTTAGGGGCTACATTGATCTGGAGATACAGCTACGTGAATTCGAACGCTGCCGATTGCTTTACGAGAAGTTCCTGGAGTTTGGCCCAGAGAACTGCGTTACCTGGATGAAGTTCGCTGAGCTAGAGAATCTACTGGGCGACACGGAGCGGGCAAGGGCCATTTTCGAATTAGCTGTGCAGCAGTCGCGTTTAGACATGCCAGAGCTGCTGTGGAAGGCGTACATCGACTTCGAGGTTGCCCTTGGTGAAACAGAACTTGCCAGGCAACTATATGAGCGACTCCTGGAGCGTACGCAACATGTCAAGGTCTGGATGTCGTTTGCAAAGTTCGAGATGGGCCTCAGCCACGGCGACAGTGGTCCGGATGCCGAACTCAACCTGCGGCTAGCCAGGAGAATCTACGAGCGAGCTAACGAGATGCTCCGACAGCTGGGCGACAAGGAATCACGTGTTCTGCTTCTGGAGGCATGGCGCGACTTCGAGCGTGACGCTGCCGATTCGCAGGCGCTACAAAAGGTAATGGACAAGATGCCAAGGCGGATCAAAAAACGGCAGAAGATCGTCTCGGACGATGGCGTCGAGGAAGGCTGGGAGGAAGTATTTGACTACATCTTCCCCGAAGATGAGATGGCACGTCCCAATCTTAAGCTACTGGCAGCCGCCAAGATGTGGAAGAAGCAGAAGGACGTCACGGAGGACGATATTGCCGTTCCAGCTATTGCATCCGAGCCAGAACCTGCAGATCAAGCTCCAGCGGAAGCGGCGCCTAGCGGTGATTGATCAGGAACAACATATTTTCGCAATAGTCTATCAGAATTCAACATGCACACCAAAACTGCAGATCCTTGCAAGTTGTTTGAACTTGAAAGGAACAAACTATTTCAATAAACCTCCATAGTGACATTTTAAATTTGCAATTCATTTGTTGAACTTTTTAAATATTTTTTATTAATGTAAAGGCAAACGGTCATTCAAAATATTTTTAAGTAAAGTTGTAACACTTGGTATTACTTAGCCCTCAGCAAGAGTGCGAGGTTGTGTGAGCACATATAGGTGAGCTTTCCTTTCCACATACAAAGGATAATTAAAGACTCCACGACTCCACCTGATCGAAGGTCTCCAACGAAAGAGGAATAAGCAGATTCACAAACGGCGCGGCTGGATAAGCGATCCTCGATTACTAATCCAGTCTGTCTTTAGCCCATTTGGAGGAATACCAGAATCTGCTTAACTTTGTGGGCACAAGTGGATGGAAAAGAACCCCAAGGCTAAATAAAAAAGGTAGAAAACTGCAGGTGCTTTTGTATAACAAGTTTCATTTATTATTTATTTAATTGATATATATTTATATAATTTTTTTATGTATAATATAAATATGAAATTTGTTTTAAATGGAACTAAAAAAATGGAGTGGAGTGAGGGGGAATAAAAATGTATTTGTTAACAGCTAAGTTTCGATAAATGTTTAATACAATCCATATATGTACATAGAAATAATCAATATTCATTGTATTTTGTTTTTTCTTTTTGTTGTCTGTTAGTTTTTCTCTCTTGATAATTAATCGTAAGTTAATCCTTCTGCTGGTTGTGAAAAATTAGCATTTACACTTGTGTTTATGAGAGATTTGGCTAATTGGGCATGTGGCTATATAGTGGGTATATGCCTTGGTTATATACGCATCGAACGAACGGAACGATTGGATTCGGATTGGCCGACAAACTGTAGCTTTGTTCGCTTAGCTTCGCTCTTCCCTATATGTACATGTAAATCGCTAGTTGGGATTGGGATTAGGATTCCGTTTGCTGCAGCTCCTCCTACTTCCCAGACTTCCTGACTGGGACTCCTCGAATGTCATCCTCCATACGTCTACAAATGTGTGTGTAGAAAAAATCAGTCTAATATATTAAGGCAACGTGAGAGCTTTACATGTCGTCATTCCACTTGATCCTCGTCCTCATCCTTAACCTCTTAATTGTCTAGGAATTGTGTGTAATATCTTAGTTTTGTAACTTGAATCCTGTCCGAAGTTCGCTTATCGCTTATGCTAATTTTATGCGATTTCTGTATAATTTGTGTACTCTTTAACAATCAATTTTGGTATGTTTTGTGTCTGTGTGTGTATATATGTGTGGGGGATCATTAACTTTATCTTTAAACTAATTTCCTTTAAATATACATTTATAAATTCTTTAGGTTTGCTTAATATTTCTGTATTGGCTAGCAAGAGGAGAAAGAACAAAATAGGTAATGTTTGAGAAGCATTTGGTTTTCCTTTTCCGTATTATACATTTCGCAAATTACAAGATTTGTTTGGATATCTATCTTATGATCTCTGTCCAAGCTCTTGCTCTCGATTTGCGCTCTTTTTCCTATATACTGAGTATAATCTATAACTTTTCATTAATACTAAATATTGAATTCTTTGTTTTTTGTTTTGTTTTTGTCTGAATTATTGTAGTTTGCTCCTAATTGCTAAGCATACACTAAACGCAGTCGTTTTATAAACTTTACTTTGATTTCTTGGAAGTGTTCTCATTTGTTGTTTGTTACTCTGGCCACGATCGGTGTTCGGATATGGGGCTACACCCATGCAAAGAGGCACACAATGCGGAAGCCCGGAGCAGGGTCGTCGTCTCCACTCTGCAATATCTGTCTTCATATTTCTGCTCTTTGCTGATATGTATTACAAACTTGTGTCCATGGCCATGTTTACCTGGGTGTGAGTCCATGCCGTTAGTGTGTTTGCTTGGCAAACAAATGCAAATCTTGTGTTGGCAGGTCCATCGTTATCCCTTTAGACCGTTGTCCCCGTCTCGCTTTTGTCATTCCCATCGCTTGGTGGCTCCTCCGAGGCCAATTCACGGGTCTCCTCTGCATCGACTGCACCCTCCTCCTGACTCTGAGAAGGAGAAGTTGGGGAATTGGCACTGGAAGTGGAGCCGGCCTCAGCAGGAACGGGACTAGACGGAGGTGTTGGTGGAGCTGGCTGCTCTTCGGGCTTGAAAACGGTTTCCTCTTCCATCGGCATTTGCTCCTGGGAATCCACTACTTCCTTCTCTTCCTGCTCTGGTGCATTTTCTATTTCCCTTAACCCTTCTTCACCTTCATTGGCAGTGTCTGTGACTGTGGCTGTGGCTGCGACTTCCTCCTCCGTCACCTCAGCAGGTGCCCCTTGTTGCTGCTGGTGAACGGCATCGTCCAGTTTTTGAAGCAACTCCGGCGACAACTCACCCATATCATAGAGTCTTCGCTTGCTGTTGTCCAAGATTATCTCCTTCCACATACTGACCAATCTGGTGAAGTTCGTCAAATCGCCAGGATCGTCATGTGGCAATGGTATGGAACGAGCAGATGAAGTGTCCTCATCCTCAGAACTGCTGCTGCTCACTGCTTGGATTTTGGACTTGTGCGGTTTAGAGGCGTTGCTGGTTGTCGGCTTAGATGATCCAGTGCCTCCAATAATTGGAGTTAAGCCCGCCAGCTTTAGTTGGATGTTGTACTCGTGGAAATCACGCTGAATGGAGCTGCGCCTCGAATTGGCAATGTCCTCGGTGCTGCCCATAATCTGATTGTATTCCCTTAGACCCAGCTCCTCAACGGGCACGTAGTGGTCACCGATCTCCACGAGGTAAACGTACCGGTTGACATGTGAACGAAAGCGCACGTCCTTGTGGTTGGGCGTCCAGCAATGGACCACATGGCCGACCATGCCAGCACTTGGCTCCCAATCCTTCCAGGACAGTCTACCGCCGTTATTGCGCATTCGCTCGGTGGGCCACACTACGGCATCGATGATATCTAGGCAGTCGTAAATCTGTCCGAAGTTTATCATTATTATCCTGATTTAAAGGTTATAAACTACTTGTTATTTCTACTCACCCCAGTGTCATCCACTATAATAACCTTCTTGAATATCTCAATGCGCGGCTTTCGGATGACTGCACCTCCTCCAGTTCCTGATACCGGTCCCGATCCTGCGGGCTTTCCTTCCGCTATTGATGCACTCGTTCCCGTTTCAACGGAGGTGAGGCAAATCGGTCCCTTGGTCTTCCGTGGATAATCTCCAGGCGTGGTAATAATGTTGCCCAGGCCAACTCCCATTCCCAGACCAAGGCTGCCGGAAGATGAAGAAAGCTTTGTGCTGCGCGGACTTGGCTCATGTTCCACTTGGGTTTGAGGTGTGGCCAAATCTTTTCCAGACTCTCCCCCTGCTCCACCGCTGGCAATGGGCAAGGTGGCCCTGCGCTCATGGTCTCTGCCTCGACTGCTACCAACTTCAGCAGGTCTGCGACTGCGAACTCCGCCGCTACTTGTTGCTCTGATGGGCCCACTAGCTCCTGTTCCTCCAACTCCAGTTCCGGAAGTTTCCTGATCTCGTTCTCTGTTCAACAGACCGGCAATCAACGTTGTGGAGGTGGGTTTCACAGGCATTACGGCCAGACCTCCACGCACCACTGCCAAACTATCACTTACATAGTTTCCGCCTAGATTGGCGGGAATAGCTCCTCCAGGAACATTTCCTGAGCGCACGCTGTAGTAACTGTTTACTGTGAGAGTGTTGTAAAGTGGAGCAGAGATAAATACGGGCGCCAAATCACCGGATTCACCACCCGTGCTGCTGGCAGTGCCTGGAGCAACTACTCCTAGACCAGATCCTGCTGAGGCACCTACTCCAGTGGCTGTTGATCCTGCACCTACTACGCTGCCGCCGCTTCCAAAGTTACAGGCACCAAGCTGGATGGGTCCTGATCCCGGATGCGGCTCTAGAGCAGATCCCGAACTGCAGCCCTGACGACAGCGCTCACGAATGCGGTGCCACCAACCCAGCACTGTGTGTCGTATAGTTTCCAATGTAATGGCGCCTCCAATCACCTCACACAGTTGAGCGTTTGTATCCGCATAAGAGGTAGTTAGTGGAGACACGTAGATGGGATACCCAATCGGTTGGTCGCAGCTGGAATTAATGATATTGCGTAGCGCCTGCTTCGCATTTTGGATGCTCCCGCGCTCTGGATTCCGATTTCGCAAGTAGATCAGCTCTTGCTGTTGACCTGCCCACAAGCCTCGGACGCACTCCCGGTTGAGCTTGATCACCCGGAAGCTCAGACAACGCTTCGTCAGCCGGATAATGCGATACTCATCCGACCCTTCCTCCATAACGTGTCGCAGAGCTAGTAAATTGGGTGCTCCTCGGAGAACGGCACTTCGCCATACAGGATCCGCCTCATGCGAAATGACTAGCTCGTTGGAGCAGTTGTCGATGGCATCGTAAAGGGCATGTGGATCCAGAAACTCATCGGGATTGGTAATGTGGTCCTGCTGAAGCTTAAGTGCCATTTTAACCGCCGGAGCCACAACTGAATGAAGAAGCTCCATGTCCGCAAAAACCCATTCATCGCGCGGCGAAGTGATCCGGAAATCCCCTTTGAAAAGGGCATGCAGACCGTGTAGAAAAAACTCCACACCTGTGAGTGAACTGTGTGATGCGGTGGCCAATGATCGCCTGGCAAGAAGGCCCAGGGCCAGGCAAAGGGAGACCAGCGGTGCATCTTTACCCACGCTGGCCAGCTTTAATCGAAGTGTTGGCTTTTCTTGACTTTCTTTTCGATTTGTTGGACCTCCGGCTCCTGCTCCCGTGGTGGTGCTACTCTTGGCCAGCTTGACGAATACGTTTTGATCCATATAGGTCACATAACCACCAAGTCCTGGAGCACTTTCTGATGTTTGCCGGGATATATTAGCAAAGCTATGAGAGCTGCTCAGCTGCTGATCTGCGCCAATGGTGTCTGGTCCTCCTCCTGTGCCACTGACATTAACTCCTCCTGTAGCTCCTACTCCTCCTCCGCTGCTCTCCTGAGCAATACTCTTTTGCGGACGACGCAACTGCTGCTGCGACTGTGATTTTGATTGCCCCGAAGCTGGACCGGCTGTTCCACCATGTGCCGAAAGATTCGGGGTGCTCTTCGAATCATTATGGGCAGGGGTGACCTGAGGCGGAGGAGCAGCGGCCGCCGTTGCTGGGGCGGAGGACGCTCCTCCAGTACCTGCTGGTGCTTGTGTAGGTTGCGCAGCTCCCATAGTGGCAGCATCTCGGCGCATGTCCACGCAGTAGTTAATCCATTTTAGGTACACATAGCAAAAACTTGACCGTGTGATTCCCACCGCCCGAAAGTCAAAGTCCTCGTCTAAATTAAAATTGAAAATGGGATCTAGGTCGACGAACTGGCGACTCAGCGTGTGCTGCAGAGCATCCTGAATGGGGCCGGATGCCAGCCACTGTTCCAGCTTGGGATTCTTCACCACATAGTATATGATACTCTATAAAAATATCTTTTTTTAGCTGAAGTTATCGCGCGAAAATATAACAAAGCTCACCTTAATGTAGTAGGTGATGAGCACCTTACGGTACTCGAACACCTGCAGCGTGGCACTGGCTAAATTGTCTGATATGGAGTACCCCTCGATCACATATTGGGCGGCGACCACCTGCCAGGCTAACCAGCGGGTGGAGAACATAGCATTAGCGCTGAGTAGTCGCGGCAGGTGCCCTGGATCGCAGCAGCAGCAGCCATCGTTGTCCTCCACATCCTCGGTAATTGCCTCTACCTCGCGCTGCTGGCAGTACGTGCCTCGAAACTCCAAACCACGCATTTGGAATGTGCACAATCCGTTGCCTAGCTCAATTATGTGAACCAAGCAGTTTAGATCGTCAGAAGCAAGAACTGTAAGTATGGTAATTGTAATAAAGTTCATTTGGAGCAGCATGTTAAGGTGTTACCAAAGCAATCTCCCTGATTCACATTTCCCCAGCGGCCCATTAGGAGATCTCCGCACAGAGAGTGCTGCAGAGAACGGGTCAGGTGCTCGTAGAAAATGCTGTTAAGGTTGTTATCATCTGCACCCAAATCCCGTTCAAGCTGTGAGCTAAGCCGCGTATTGGAGTGGTCTATCCGACGTGTGTTGTAGTCCCGCTCCCAGAATTTAATGGGTCGAACGTACGATGTAAGGAAAATAGCGCTTCCCAAAAAAGGATTTAGCGGAGTTGAGAGCAGGGCAGATATACCTGCCTGCAAGAACAGCATGGCCGAGTGGGGCACACTGAACGGCTGTGCGAAGGCATGGAAGGCAGAGCCCCAAGTAATTTGCCACGGAGCAATGTAAGTCACAATGAATTGCAGCTAAGGAAGGAATTCGTTTAGACTAGGTATAATCTGATAGCCTGGTGGAGTTCTCACCT
The DNA here is from genome assembly GCF_018153835.1 of Drosophila eugracilis. Lineage (NCBI taxonomy): Eukaryota > Metazoa > Arthropoda > Insecta > Diptera > Drosophilidae > Drosophila > Drosophila eugracilis. The sequence goes on along the minus strand of NW_024573052.1, from coordinate 2,390,624 downwards.
TCAGAAGGAAGTCACAGCACTTGCGGAAGGCCAGCGATACAAAGAAGTAGTCAATGATGAAGGTCTCCGTGGCCATGGCAAAGTCGATGCGGAATAGCAAAACCGTAAAAATGATGATCAGGTACTGGTTGGTTGGATCGGAGTAAGCGTTCCTCACGACTGATCAGCGATGATTATAGTGAAAGTGAGAGAGACGGGAGATCATAAATTTTAGATTCTTATATACCAAAAACTAACAAATAATTTTTTTCTTTATGATGTACTTGGAAGACTCACACTTTAGAGCGCAGATGGCCACAATGAGGGTGCCCCAAGGTAATCCAAACTTGGTCACAATTAACTGCGAGTCCGCCGTCAGAGAGGAGATAGCCAGCAGCGGAAAGAGCACATTCCGCTCCAGCACACTGAGGTAAATGTATAACTTCTCAAACCACATGATCTTAGGCGCGTTAAGCACTTCGTACTGGCCGAATTCACGTTGCCGGAGCAATGGACGAGCGAAGCAAAGCCACGGCATGTGCTTTCTCATTTGGGGCACAATGTAGTGAAGCAGGAGTCCCAGAACGCCAATAAAAGAGTATAGTACTACGTTGAGATCCGGTTGCAGAGCGGTAAACACAGTGCTGGAGTGTAGCCCCAGTACACTGACAGCTAAAAGGGTCATTACCACCAGATCATTCTTCAGGCGAGTGGTTACGGTGGCCTGAAGCTTTCTTGGCAGTGGATCCGGAAGGTCATTGCCAGTTCCATTTCCATTGGCATTTCCGTTGCCACCACCACCACTGCTGTTTTCACTGGCCTCGGTAGTTCCAGTTCCTGTTCCCAGATTCCCCTGGTGTTGTTTTTCATTGGCAGGCGCTTCTCCTTCGGCGTCGGGATATGCCTCCAAGCAAGCCGGTGTGGCATCTGTAGTGGCAGTACCCGCTCCAGCTGTCAACGTAGACATATCTCCGGGATTTGTGGCAGATGAGCTTGAGATCTTGTCCTCGGCCTCATCATCATTAGCGGCTTGGTCATATGCATCCGCCAGTTCGTTCTTGCTTGCCTCCTCACTGGTCAGTATATCCCCGCGATGTTCTTCACTCTTCACCGCTTCTCCAGCCAATGTACCGGCTTCCGCCGCTGGTTCTCCTGCTCCTATGGAGGTACATGAACTAGACGCTGTGATGACTCTCTTACTGCTGCTTATGGTCTTGGCCAGGGTTTGCTGGCTGCTGCCTAAGGACGAGGCTTTCGACTTGCTATGCTTCTGAAGCAAATGCAGATCCTGTTCTGGATCTAGTTGATCGTCGGCTTCTTTCTCCTTTTCTTGCTGGTTCTCATTGGCAGTTAGCTTTTCCAGCGAGCTTAGTTCGATCTGCTCCTGCTCTGTTTTCAAATCTGGCTGTCGGCGCTGTTTTGGTGTACTGGTGGGTAACTGGACGGTAGTGCCAGCTTCTGTTGCATTAACTGTTTCGGTTGCCGCTGCCTGTTGCACTTGGCTTAGATCCTCGTCCTCATCGTCACGATACGTACTTACAATACATGTTTTGATAAGCCGCCACAGATGGCTAAAGTCGCTGGCACACCGGGACAGGTGGTAGCTCAGAGGCACCAGCATGGCGCAAAAGATTGAGAATAGAATGTACTGCGTGCCACGTTGCTCATCTAATGCTCCGTACAGTGGTCCGTACAACAGCATAACAGCAAGCACCGAGCGCACAACGCACAAAAAGGAGCCTGAAAGTATTTATAAATTAGTCTTATTTCAGGGTCGAGATTAAAAAGGGACTCACCTAGCAGACTGCTTGCAGCATTTCCCCCAAAGACGTGCATGTCAATCTGCTCCAGTAGGTACATAAGGAACGTGTTAATCTGCGGACACAGTCCCACCGAGAAGATGATGGGAAAGCACAGCAAGAGGATGTAGAGGGAGTGTAACAGAAGAGCTACCACATCGGCGGGCGAGTAACGCATGCCAAAAAAGGTCACAGGGTCCGGCGGCCGTTGCCCATAGTCTGTATCCAATCGTTTTAGGAGAAGGAGCATACCTCCCCCTAGGCAGAAATATATAGCCCGCGAATAGGCTACCGTCTTGTTAAAACCATGAACTGGCGACGCTGCATCCGGCTGAACACTTTTCACCAGGGAGTATTGAGCTCCAGCGATTACCGCACAAAAGAGAAGGGCGCACAGATCCTTGTAGTGGTCATGCTGCAGGATAGCCGCGCCTAAGCAGGCTACCATGGTGCATAGCATGCTGGCCAGGAGCACATGCATCCAATGTAGATCCCGGTCGAACAGAGCTAGGAGCTCCAAGCGGTCCATGGCTATCTTGAACTCGTGCTCCTGACCGCACCATTTGAACCGGTACTTGTAGAAACTCTTGGGAGCTGCTGGCTTTTCTGCTGCGGAAAGGAAGCACGCAGGCCTCCAATAGTCGCAGTATGGTGCAAAATGTTGCGCATCCACATGCAGCATTTGTTGGTTCAAATGACTGATTTGACTAATTTGGCTGATCTGGTTGCTAGGATGATTCGCCAGACCTAGGGCGCTTAAAACTCCTCCACCGCTACTCGACGCTCCGCCTCCAGCTCCAGAAACTGAAACAGAAGCAGCCTCACTGGCGTTGGCTGCCACTGCCGCTGCCGCATCACTGAGTTGCTGCAAAGCGTCCAATTGGCTGCGTGCCACCTGCCGTTCGTTGCGAATCACATTAATCAATCCCTGGACAGAGAATGGTGCGCTTGATGGATGCCGCGAGCTGGAACTACCTCGCATTAGCATGCCGACCTGGTGTTGCGTCATCTGTTGGGTTGCGAGAGTGTTTCCACGAACTCCGGAGTTCGCCTCCGCTGCCGCTGCAAGTTGCTCGCACATCAACTTGGCATCCATACGCAGTTTATCCCTCGCCAATGCCCGCTCTATGTTGGTCATGTGCTCCACACTAGAACCGGAAGTGGAATGGGCACCCTGGAGAGCTTGAATGGCATCCTGATAGAACTGGAAGTGTGCGTTGGACATGTTCGGCGGAACGAGGCTGCTGCTCGCCGGGATGGGAGTACCGTCCGCCGATCGGCCAGTAATGGGTCTGCCGCGCTCATCTACAGCTCCGCCGTGCATAAGCCATAGCATCTTATGAATGTCAGCCGTCAAGCTGTCGGACAAGCTGATGCTGTGCGTTGAATTTGAGGAAGAAGAATTGCGGGAGGCCATCTTGGTCTGTTTTACCAGAGCAAACTCGTTACTGACCTCGGGAGCATCTGCGGGTGAGCCTCCTCTTCGTCTTCTTCTAAGTTCATCCACCTCTCGGTATTTCACCACCTTTGGAATGGCTCCCAGGCTCTTTGCTGCCATTTTTGATGTGCAGGGCTGCTCCTCGTCCAATTGGCCTCTTTGGGGCTGCTGATGGGGTTGCTGCTCTGACTCCATGCCAGCTAGAAGTTGATCCTTGGAGCTAGCACTAACTTGCTCGCAATCGCTGGACGGGCAGCCCGAATCTGCCTCGCTGCGAATGGGAACGGGTGCAATAGGGGCCGGGATTACTGCCCCAGATTGGTGAGACAGCTCCTGGCGCAGTTGCTTGTCCGCCTGGATCTCTCGCAGCGTTGCTTGATTACGATTGCGGTCGCTAAGTAGCGGGGAACGCGATCCTGTGTTGTTATCCTCCGCTTCCTCGTCTTCATCATCATTTCCGCCAATTACCACAACTGCCACATCTGGAGGGGCTCCAGATGATCCTGCGCTCTCCGTTGGTATCCCTTTATGATGCTGATGGTGCAAATGCGAGTGGTGATGGATTTCGTGGGTTTTTAGGACATCATCCAGTTGATTGTGCGTCTGCTGCAGTTCGCTAAGAATGTGCTCCAGGTTGTCGTCGAAATCTTTAAACACGTCCTCGGCAGCGGCGTCGACGTCTGCCAGGAAACCGCCCACATCCGATTCGGCACTGTAGTGCGTTTGGCTGCAGCCCAACGCCCGCGTTCTTCTTCGGATTGGGACATCGTCTACCTCATCGTCATCGTCGGCGTTACCTTGACCCAATCCTGAGCAAACGTCGGCGTGTTCCTCGTGTACCGTCTTCTCGTCAGAATGCTCCACAATGGGATACACTGGAGGTTCAATTAGAGCCGTTGTAGATCCACAAGCGCTGGAGCTTCCGAAGAATAGGCTACTGCAGGTGCTGCCGTTACCAGGTACTCCATTTCCGGCGGAAGCATTTGCCTCGCTATATCCTTGAGTTGGGTACAGATTGAGGTGCTGGTTTCGCACAAGACTTTTGCTCGGAGGTGGCAGCGGATTCCGCATCTGTTGTTGACCCGAGATGGCTTCCACGCTGTTTGGATGCGGACTGAGATTGGATACGGAGGGCTGCGGACAAAGCACCTCCAAGGCGGCGCTCTTGATGCGCCTTACACCGCCAGCTCCACCACTTCCTGCTGATGTTCCTGCTTCTCCGGCCTGACCCCTGTTTCCTCCACCGCCCACCAGAGAGGATTTGTTGCCCTGGCTTGATCCATGTTTGTAGCTGGTTGCGTTGGAATGTCTCCGTCTTTTCATCCCGGCAGCAGAACCACCACCTCCTGCAGCTCCATTTCCTCCAGTACCCGATCCTCCTGCTCCCGGTGGGGCGCCTCCTGCCAGCTGAAGTGCGGACATTGTGCTAGTGGGATCCTTACGGATAATCGAACCGCCTAGGTGATGATGCAGGTAGGGGTGATGGTGATGATGATGATGATGTTGGGCACGGAAAGTCGGCTGATGCGGCTGTTCAATACCCAAATCAGATTTGGTGTAGCTATCGTCCTCTAGGTACACATCCGGAAAAGGATCTAAGTCAGAAGAACAAAAGGTGAGAAAGTGATATAATTATGTTACCAAAAACACTACCTAATATCCAGGATTGTAGTGCCCGGCTGCGGACGTCGGAGACTCCGCCGCTGCCCGCATTCCTGGCCAGACCTAGTTCCATATCTTCCACATCGTTTGCAGTGCCACTTCCACCTCCGCCAATCACCGCTAACGCACCTATGCTACTGGCTGCGCTGTGGTGCGGAAGTTGCAGGATCGGTTGAAAAAGACCGCCACGGCTCTGGTGCTTAAGCCGTTCGTCGTGCGTTTCCGAGCTTCTGTGGCGCTGTAGACGAGTGGATCGCCCGGGATTTGCCGATGAATTCGAGTTTGGGGCAATTACGACGACGGCGGTGGAAGAAGAGGGTGCATCTCCCCCGCCTATGCCCGCCGACGGTGTGCTGGCTATGAAGTGCTGGCGAGGATTGGTTTGACCGCGCGCCTTGCTCGTTGGCTGGGAGTGAAGAAATGAAGGAGCCGCTGTGGCTATCGTGTCTGACTGGTTCCGCATCAACTTATTTTCCACGCTAGAGTTGGCAGCCGCTGCCGCAGTGTCCAAGCTGCTCTGGCGCTCCAGACGTCGTCGGTGGCGCCGGCTAAAGACTTCGGAGCACTTGCGCGACAGGTGTCCCGTACGGACATGCTGGACAGGTGGTGCTCCCGCTCCCGCAGGACCTAAAGCTCCAACAGCTCCGCCCGATCTGCTTTCGCCGCCGCTGCTACCACCATCGGCGCTGCCCGCACTGCTCCCAGCCGCCTCGACAACCTCTGGATAGACAGTTAGGTATTTGTTGAACAGATCCGACTGAGCGGCGGCACTGGTGGTAGAATTTCCGCCTGGTCCCGTGCTCCGAATGGACTTGCTGACGCTGGCAGAACCAGCCAGAGATTGCTGATCCTGCTGGCTGCCGCCTGACAGCATGGAGGGTGCGTAGAACATTAGTTCAATAGATTCGGAACTGTTCTTGCGATGCACATCGACCTTAAGATCTGCGAAGGAGGTGCATTAACATCCAGGTCGAGATTACAATAAACACAACTCACCAATGATGCTGTTCACATTGTCGATGGACATGATGCTGTTCTCCTCGCTGGCCTCATTGATGGCCTGCTCGACGGAAATGCGTGAGCCACCCGGTCGGATGACCTTCATCTCGATGCCGCCCTCGTCGTCATGGCGTGACTCCGTCTCCTTGGTGACCTTGAAGAATTGGCCCTTCAGGTTCACCTCAGACATGGTCTGGGCGCGATCGTATAGCCGATGCAGCGCCAAATTGGCCAGCTTTACCATCAAAATGGTCAAGCTGGTAATCACGCAGTACAGGCACCATGTCAACCAAGTGCTTGGAAAGTACTGGAAAATCACAAGAAGGTTACAAAAGCCTAACTATGGACAATTCTCTTTTGTTGACACTCACCAGGTAGGCCACAAAGGGCGAGCAGAGCAGGTAAAGCCACAGGTAAAGGTGCACCACGTTGCAAAAGACACCTTGGTGCGGATCGTAGAAGTAACCGCCGGTCAGCGAGGCCCACACGCCCTGGCGCAGAATCTCCAAGGTCTGTGAACCCATGGTGGCCTATACTGCATCGCTCAGCCGACGGATGGATGAGGATCCACGCTTCTGCTGCTCCAACTTCCGGATTACTCACAAGAGGAGCTGCAGTTGCCCTTCGACACTCTTCCGTTTCCGTTTGTTTATTTGCTGATTAAGCGTGGCAAGCTTCAAGCGGTCCGTGGCCGGCGGGCGGGGCCTTGAGGAACGGTGGCAACGGGCGGAGGTGGAGGCGGAGGCCAAGTTGCTGTTTTTTCTGGGGGAAAGCTGTGGGGCGGGAGACAATGCTGCGGCTCTATTGGAAACACTGTAATTCCAGGTTGGCGTTTCGCCGTAGTTGGTTTTCCGGGGGTCTCAATGCTGCTGCAAACGGATAAATCGAATATCGCTCGCAATCCTGAAGAAATTGTAATTTTTTCTTTTGTTTAGATCATCCGTTTAAATCATCCTCTTTAATGAGCAAAACCAAATCTATCTGAACACAACAACGAAGATGCTTACCAACGCATGTTTTTGTACAAAACAAAAGAGCAATTACATTACTTATTTAATTATTTTTTATATTCCATTCCAGTATAGTATAGTATTTTTTTTATTACTTTCCTCCGATATCAAGAATTGATAACATAACTATCGCTTGTGTCCCATCCGCAGGCGAACAGCTGTTTTTCCGATAGGCTTAAGGCAAACATTTACTGACATCGAATGGATAGGTTTGGGTTCGGTGCAAAGCTATCGGTTCAATCAGAACTGTCGAACTATAGACATGTTCAAAAATGTACGCGCCAAAAAATCTATACTAAGGGATTACATGTGCAGGTCGAAATTTTCTCCTTCTAAAGAATTGAGTGCTATGAAATTGAATTTTTAATTCAAAAAATTATATTTCTTAATACATTTTTAATTCATTATTTGGAAAAACCTGTATTTAGGACACCATCATATAATTTTATCTGCTTCATGGAACAAATAACCATAATAAGCATTATAAATATTAAATAATACTGTTATATATTCTTGAATACTATATATTTATTGTTTAACATTTGTCTTTTAACAACAAATAAAACCAAGTCCCTTTTCTAAACATTTTTTAGATCTTACATGATTATATAATGGCATAGCTGATAACCAAATATTTTTGAAATTAAGTTCGCCTTACTCCAACTTAAATTTATTTTCATTCACACTTAATCTACATTTTAGCCTAAAAAAAAAAACAAACAAAAAGGACATCTATCTAGGGAATCACAAAGAGTCGGGATAATCCGGGCGATCGTCCACGATCTGGTCAGTCTGCGCCCTATTTTGGGCGCTACACAGTCAGCGCTCCTCGCTGCTGCTTCCATCGCCGCCGATAAAGTCGTCCCTCAATCCACCCCTGTGCTCGTAGTTATGGTGGTGGTGAATGTGCTCCTCCTCCTCTTCGAGTTCTGGGAGAACAGGAGGTGCCACCGGCGTCTGGAGTGGGTGGTGGTGCTCGTGGTGATCATGGTGATCGTGGTGGTCGTGATGATCGTGCTTTTCGTGGTGGTGTATATGCTCCTTAGTCTGGTGGATCTGGATGGGCCGATGGTCCTCGTGGATTACTTTTTTCTCCTCCTTCAGAACGAGTGGCTTGTGGTGGTGGTGTACATGTTTCACCACCGTGTGTATGTGCTTCTCTATTTTCTTGTGAATTGGCACGTGGATAACGATTTTTTTCTTCTTCTGGTGACCTCTGAAAGAGTATAGGAATGTTGTCATATAAAATTGAATACATTTTAAAGATTATCCTTTAAAAATTCAATTGTTACGACTGTTCTGATGTTAATCAGATAAATTCCTCATCAATCAAATTTTTACTTAATCCCTTAGTGATTCATACCCCGCATCCGTTTCCGGTACGCAGATGAGCAGCAGAACCAGTGCCACCACAATCGAAAGCCTCAGCAGCTGCAAAAAATAAGAACAGATTTTGGGTGTAATCCTCGTTTAATCATTTGTTACCCCAGGTTGCCACTCACCAAACTGCGGTTATCCATATCGTTTGGTTAGAGATCCAGGTGTTTAGGTGTTGAAGGCTCCGACGATGCGGCTGCTTTGATTGCTGCCCCACTGCGACCATTTTATTTATACATGCCCCACGGAATGCGGTGGAATACCAATACTCGGCACCGGTTGGTGGCGCTTCCGTGACGCAGTCCATCGAAGATATGGGCAGAGCCATGGGTTTTCAAAAAGCTTTGGAACAGCAACATATGATGGAGCCGCTGCGCACGCGCCGCAAACAACAAGCTGGCTGCTCAGTGGAAAACCTGCAATTTTCATTCGGCAAATTTATTTCGGATGGCAGCGATCATCGTGTCATGGCTTGTGGGTGGGTTTTAACCAGGTGAGGACTCTACTGTGCGGGCTTACACTCTATAGCCAAACATAAATTAGCCCTAATTTGTGGAGTATACATGGCGAGAAATAACTTTTCTTACTATAGGTAAATATATGGTATAGTATATTTACATTTTAAATCGCTTATTTTACATTTAAAAAAAAAATGTTTTCGTATTCTTGGCTTTGGCAATGCCTTTACATATAATACAAAACTTATTCATATACATAAGTTTTTTCGGGCTTTTTTAGCAAAGAACATTGGCAATACAATTAACAAATAAATATTTCCAGTGTCCAATTAATTAAATAAATGGGATACCAAGATTTCCCGATTTGCAGGGCATGGGAGCTTCGTTCCCATTGTACAGTCTTTGTTTTTCCGTTTTTCCGTTTTGTTTCGTTTGTGTGTGAACTTCTTCTAAAGTTTTTGTTTTTTTCAGCAGCTCACGCAGACGGAAGGCACGGAAATCTGCGCCCGAAAGTGAGGCTCCAAAAGCTGAGAGGCCCCAAACCGAAGACCCAAACTCAGTCAACGGAAATAGCAGAAGCGCAACATACCCAGATAGATATGTTGCATGGCCGCCAGCCCCTGGATTTTGATTCCCCACCCACTCTCCCCGCTTAACTTAAGTACATGGCACGTAACGCGAGAAATAGAGAAATATGTACGTTACAAATAGATCGCATGCACATCGCTCATATTTATATTATGCAATCGTACAGACGATTTGCCAGATTTGCGGGTGTTATTTAATTGCGAATCGCGAATTTATTTGTTGTCCAATTTTAAATGCGATCACTGTAAGAATGTGGAGGCCTATCGATATCGTTGACAGTCATCGGTTGTAGCCCCAACGAAAAGAAGAAGCAGCGATGAAGAAGAGGAGAAGAGCAAGTGAAAAGAATGGAGAACAGCGATAATAGCGTCACCCCAGCACAGTGGGAAAAGTCATAGGTTCGTCTGGCAAATAAGTAAGCTTCAATTTCTACTATCATCTCTGTAAAAACACGTCTGTTTCACAATTTCCGGTTTGTGGTTTTTCATAAAAAAAACTTTATTATTTTCATTCCAATGTCAAAGATAAGATATACGTACGTAAAACACAAGTTTAAATTGGAAATTCTTATGGGTTTACAGATTTGTTCTTATGGGCCCACTGTGCCCAGACTGGCTGAGTGTGCGAGCGTGTGTGCGCCCTCCAATCGAAATCTTTTTTTAGTATTGAAAGAACAGTCGGGCAAGAAAGTTGGGGCGCAGCAAAATTGAGCCAGACAAAGTAAATACCTCAGTAAAGGCATACATATAGACAGTATTTCATTTCGATGAATTATAAGTGAATTATTTGTTACTAATATTTGCCCGCAGTGTTTCAGTTAGTAGTTTTCTATCCGCCATTTATTTTCTGTTTTTGTTTTGGTGCGTCTGTGTGTGAACCAATTGTTGCTGTTGCGAGAGTATTGGTGCCGTGATTAATAAATTCCCAGTGACAAAGACCAAAAAAAAAACAGTAACGTAATGTGAAAGAACAGCGTTTAAGAAAGATCACGTTCCGGAGATATTTTGTTTAATTTACTTGGAGATTTTGATTTCGAGTTTTTCTAGTTGCCATTAAAATTGACGAGTGTGTGTGTGCATGCGATCATTATCCCAATTGGGAGCAGCTCCCCTTTTCCCCAATTGGAGCCTCCTGGGAACAGTTCGTTGTGATCAGAATATAATGGGTATTGAAATTGTTAAGCAGCAGCACTCGTAGAGCTTCTGATAAGAAGCTACGTCGATCAACCTGTTCGAATTAAACTTGTGTGTGTTTGTGCAACAATTGTCTACAATTTGTTAGCCATAAATGGTCACAAACCGCAAAAGTCAATAAACCCCTGCCCACAACTCAAAATTTCGAACCGGGCGTTGAGAATGGCGAAAATCAATCGAAAGCAAAATTCCATAAGTGGCGGACGTACATCACATGTATTTCCATAAAGTTCGATATTTTTATATTTAGATATTCATCTGTTAGTGAGTGTGTGTGCATTGCAGGTTCTAAAAATCCAGAAATACTTTGTTTTCCCAGTTTCTGGAGGGTGAAAGAGAGGAGAGACCTGTACCCCCACCCAGAAATGGACCCTCCCACGCATTGAATAGCCTGTTCACCTCTAGAGGTGGTCGTATTTTCAATGTCTTTGGCGCGGAATTGGTTTTCCCGTTTCCCGCATTTCCCATTTTCTATTTCTCACTTACCACCTTTTGCCGTAAATCATGGCCAATTAAGGTCCGCACCCTTGGCCAGTTAATGCGTCACTAGAGCCAGGTCCATATCCAATCCGATACCCAATATCGACATCCCCCAAAAGTCTGGCGAGTGACCTCACTAGATGCGTCATCGTTATTAAAGCGAAAGCCCAAGCAAACAAACTGAATCAACAGAACAGAACCAAAACAGAAAAACTCATAAACGAAAACTTCAGGCGATATAATCGCTCGATAAGTTATTCAGGCGAAAAACCCAAACTTTAGAAAACTCATGGTTTCTGAAAAAGAGGGACTTGCTTCTCCGAAAAGAGTCGATTAATTCCGTACGAACATTTTTTAAGTTTTTAGATTATCTATTTTGTTAGCGGCTAGAACTCAGAGTTTATAGCATTTCAAAGATATCTTACTTATAAGATTTTTTATAACAGATCTAGCAAATTGCTTGGAATTTGAATTGTGCACAAGGCTAATAGTTACATATGTGTTGATCAATTGATTTACATGAAGCTGTGTCCATATCGATTTATTGACTTCCATTCCAGTTTTAATTGAAGTGCATTTTGTTATTACATTTGGCTGCTGTGATGAGCCAGGGTTTTGAAAGAAAACTACTTCCGAACGAAAACTAGACCAACACTGATTATTTGTCCCGAGTTGTTACTCTTATCTTAAAATCGAGATGGAATTCCAAAAGATAACCCCCTGAGATGTTTGCCCAACTTTGTGGTTCTTACTGTGCTCATTTAAATGATTTCTTTTCTTCCAGTTAACTAGATATCTGGCCCAGAAGAAAGAGAGAGGACAGCAGCAACTCTGAGATAAACGAGACTTAACAAAAAGGAAAGCAGACGAAACAGCGCAGCCAAAATGCCTGTCTTCCACACAAAAACCATCGAGAGCATATTAGATCCTGTGGCCCAGCAGGTAAGCATTGTCTGGAGATGGGGGTTACGTTTTGGGAATTTGGGTTAGAGGGCTGAACTGTTCTTTGAAGTAAATATTTCGCCCACATAGCAATAACGATTAATGAAATTGGCGCCCAAGAAGGTAACTCTATATTGTTAATAAAACGTTGGTTAACAGAATCATAAGTCCATACCTTGTTAAACCTAGATTATTTAGATGGTTGATGAAATATTGATTTACCAGGTATCAGAAACATTCATTTCCACTCCACTTTCCCTAAACTCACTGATCGATAGCAGCTACTTGTCATTTGCACCTGACATCATCGAACTGCATCTGTGGGGCATGTGTCGAGTATAATGCTATATAATAAATGTAGTCCTCGTCGCCCTTCCCGATCCAATCGCCCCCTCAATGTACATACATATATCCATTTATTTATGTGTGTTTTCCATCATGAGTTGAAACAAACGCGCGGAAAGGAGGTGTTCAGCGTCTTTGTTGCTTTGTTTTTTGGCGTTACTTAACGGGTCTAAAAATAAATTAGGTAGAAATAATAAGAATAAATGTTGATCAGAGGCCAGCGGCCAACCTGAGCTTCTGAGGACAGGCGGAATTTTAATTTAATAACGCAACAAATGAATATGAAAAAATCAGGCGGAGCAAAGAAAACAAATCAGACATGGATGCGGGGGCATGAGGGGGTTTTGGCCGAGATCCAAAAATAGCAGCATAAAATACGTTTAGTAAAATCCAACAACGGCGGCAACAACATTCAGCATCAGCATCATCGAGAGGAAACAACCAAAATAAAAACATTTACGATGGACGAGCCATGAAAATGAAATCATGGCAAAAGCAAAGCAAAGCAAAACCAAAAGCATAGGCTATAGGCTATAGGCCATAGGAGGTGAGGACCTAAGGTGTGGGAGTAGTAGGTGTAGGTACCATACACTATAAACATCTGTCTCTGTAGGTGTGGGCATCCATCGGATGTGGATGAGTGAAAACTGTGGTCTGAAAACTGTGCCAAAAAGCAAGCCCACAGCATTAGTCATCCGCCGTGGGGTGGATTTTGTATGGTGTGTGCTGCTGGCAAACAAATGAATTAAAAACGATCATTCAGCACATCAATCAGCGCATGGATACATAAAGTCGGGCACATATGTCTCTGTCTGTATAATTAGTTGTTGGAGAGGGCTTCCTCCTTGCTGCTTAATTGCATAATTAATTAATCAACTAGGCCAATTGCTGCTAATTGCTAAAGCGGCGCCCAGCGCAAAAGGGAGGCCCTGTAAATGTATTGCCCGCTCAGTGGTTAACCACATTATCCCCTGGATTACACTAGTAAAGTGCTAAGTCTTAAGTCGTCGACTTAGCTGCGCTTCGATTTAGTTTCGGCTTAGTGGGGCGCTGTGGAGATTAACGAAGGTGGCGACTGTTCAGTCTCTATAAATAGATAAATAGCCATGGCCAAAAACACCTTGAGCAGGTGCTGATGTCAAGTCCAAATGCCATGCACCATGTGGCGTTCCATGGCGCCGCCCACGCTGCCCACGCCACACCGAGTCCGCATCTGTTTCATCTCGATCGGGCTCCGCTAGCTTTCCGAATCTGTGAATGAATGGAGCGAGAAGCTGTTGGATCGAAGATAAATCCAAGTGGCTTGCAGTCGAGCGATCACACAGCACGACCATTAACAGTTTTGCTTCCATAAACAACTCTATTGGAATTGATTGATCAATCAGCGCGCTCGAATGGAGACGGACGAATTGTGTAATCACTGATCACCAATGGGTACGCGTTCTTGTTACAAGATCGATTTTTTGGCATTTAATTTAAGAGCCTTTAATGATAAAGCGGATATTAAGTAAAGAGAAAATTGGGGAAATAATTTATCGATTTATTAACATTACTTTAAAAGATTTTGTATTTAAATTTAGGGAATCTGCAGGCCATAATTTTCCGTACAGCTCAGAAGGGGACTCCCAGTTTTTAATAGATTGAAACTCCATACAGTCCTATAATCCATTACAAACCTTCTCAAACGAATTCACAAACCTCGGTTTCTGTTTGAAATCTATACTAAAGAATCTCTAATTTTTTTTCGCGGTAGGTATCTCGCCTGGTGATCCTGCACGAGGAAGCCGAGGATGGCAATGCGATGCCGGATCTCAGTCGGCCGGTGCAGGTGGTGTCGGCTGCGGTGGCTAATCTGGTGAAGGTGGGCCGCGAGACGATCAACAGCTCCGACGACAAGATCCTTCGCCAGGATATGCCTTCAGCATTGCACCGCGTGGAGGGTGCCTCGCAGCTGCTGGAGGAGGCATCCGATATGCTCCGCTCCGACCCGTATTCGGGTCCGGCGCGCAAGAAGCTAATCGAAGGGAGCCGCGGCATTCTGCAGGGCACCTCCTCGCTGCTGCTTTGCTTTGACGAAAGTGAAGTGCGAAAGATCATTCAGGAGTGCAAGAGGGTCCTGGACTACTTGGCCGTGGCCGAGGTCATCAACACCATGGAGCAGCTGGTGCAGTTCCTTAAGGACCTGTCGCCCTGCTTGAGCAAGGTGCAAAGGGAGGTGGGCGCTCGCGAGAAGGAGCTGACCCACCAGGTGCACAGTGAGATTTTGGTGCGGTGCTTGGAGCAAGTAAAGACCCTGGCACCCATTCTCATCTGTAGCATGAAGGTATACATCCACATTGTGGAGCAGCAGGGCCGCGGAGCCGAGGAAGCGGCTGAGAACAGGAACTATCTGGCCTCCAGGATGAGCGACGAGCTGCAGGAGATCATCCGTGTGCTGCAGTTGACTACATACGACGAAGACACCAGCGAATTGGATAATCTCACGGTGTTGAAGAAGCTCTCCAATGCCATATCAAATAAAATGGAGCTGGCCAACGAGTGGTTATCGAATCCCTATGCCTTGCGAGGCGGAGTGGGTGAGAAGGCTCTGCGTCAGGTGATCGACAATGCCACAGAGATTTCGGAACGCTGCTTGCCCCAGGACTCGTACCCCATTCGCAAGCTGGCTGATGAAGTGACAGTGATGGCCAACTCTTTGTGTGAGCTGCGTCAGGATGGCAAGGGACAGAGTCCGCAGGCGGAGTCCTTGGCTAGAGGAATCCGCGATCGTCTGGGTGAGCTACAATCGCTGGTCCACCAGGCAGTGCTCGGTGTGGACAAGGCTGGAGTCCAGCAGACGGCCCACACCATTCAAGGTCGATTGGAGCAGGCGGTGAAGTGGCTGCAGCACCCAGAGATCAACGATGGAGGCCTGGGTGAGAGGGCCATCAACTTGATTGTGGAGGAAGGCCGAAAGGTAGCCGAAGGCTGCCCCGGCCACCAGAAGGCTGAGATCCAACAGCTGTGCGACGAGGTCGAGCGCCTCAAGCACCAGGCAGCGGGATCCGGACCAGCAGCCAAGCAGGCGGCTAAACAGCTCACCCAGAAGCTCTACGAATTGAAAGCGGCCATTCAAAACGCCCTGGTCAATCGCATTGTGCAGGACTTTATGGACGTGAGCACTCCGCTCAAGCAGTTCACAGAGGCCGTACTCCAGCCGGAGGGAACACCTGGTCGGGAGCAAAACTTTAACCAGAAGTCCAACAACTTGCAGGCCTTCAGTGATCGTGCATCGAAGACCTCAAGAATGGTGGCTGCCGGTGGAGCGTGTGGCAACAAGAAGATCGCCGAAATTCTTCTTTCTTCTGCCGCCCAGGTAGACTCCCTAACGCCGCAACTTATCAGTGCCGGACGCATTCGGATGAACTATCCGGGCAGCAAGGCGGCGGACGAACATCTTCAGAACCTAAAGCAGCAGTATGCGGATACAGTGCTGCGAATGCGAACCCTCTGCGATCAGGCGACGGATCCGGCAGACTTCATCAAAACCTCCGAGGAGCACATGCAGGTGTACGCTAAGCTCTGTGAAGATGCCATCCATGCCCGCCAGCCGCAGAAGATGGTGGACAATACCTCGAATATTGCCCGCCTGATCAATCGAGTCTTGTTGGTGGCGAAACAGGAGGCTGACAACTCGGAGGATCCTGTGTTCACGGAGCGTTTAAATGCCGCCGCCAACCGGCTGGAGCGTTCATTGCCTGCAATGGTGGGAGATGCCAAGCTGGTGGCCACCAACATTGCCGACCCGGCTGCAGCGGCGGCCTGGAAGAACTCCTTCCAACGGCTCTTGGGCGATGTGCGTGAGGTACGGGATGCCATTGCGCCACCGCAGCCACCACCGTTGCCAACTTCACTGCCGCCACCCATTCCGGAACTGAGCGCTTTGCATCTGTCTAACCAAAATGGTTAGTATCCATCCATCCATTCCATAAAATATTCAAATTTTTGTTAAAAATAATAATTAATTTAATTGACTATTGCTAACGTTTAATTGTTTTCCAGCTGAGCGTGCGCCGCCTCGTCCGCCACTGCCCAGGGAGGGACTGGCGCCAGTACGTCCGCCACCACCGGAAACGGATGATGAGGACGAGGGAGTCTTCCGCACGATGCCACATGCAAATCAACCGATCCTGGTGAGTTTCACAATAATGTGAATTTGGTAAATAGTTTGTCAACCTCATTTTGTTTCTAGATCGCCGCCCGAGGCTTGCACCAGGAAGTGCGTCAGTGGTCTTCCAAGGACAACGAGATCATTGCGGCCGCAAAGCGAATGGCTATCCTGATGGCCCGTCTCAGCGAACTGGTGCTCTCCGATTCGCGGGGTAGTAAGCGGGAGTTAATCGCCACCGCCAAGAAGATCGCCGAGGCATCTGAGGACGTGACCCGTTTGGCCAAGGAGCTAGCCCGTCAGTGTACCGATCGTCGTATCCGCACCAATTTGCTTCAGGTGTGCGAGCGCATCCCGACCATCGGCACTCAGCTGAAGATCCTGTCTACTGTAAAGGCCACAATGCTAGGTGCCCAGGGATCAGACGAGGATCGTGAGGCCACAGAAATGCTGGTGGGCAATGCCCAGAACCTTATGCAGAGCGTAAGTTATTAAAAATATTTAATACAGGAACTTATAACATAAATAACATTGAAAGCTCTTTTTCTTCTAACCCTCTCTCTAACTTTGCTCTATTTTCATTGCTAAATTCCTTACTTTTTATTGAATTTTCCAGGTGAAGGAGACTGTGCGCGCCGCTGAGGGAGCCAGCATCAAGATTCGATCGGATCAGACCAGCAATCGGCTGCAGTGGGTGCGCCGGCAGCCCTGGTACCAATACTAGGCGATATAGAAGGACTAGGGCGCTGTAGCAAGGACCCGCCCATCTGGCCAAACGCCACCTGCCACCTGCCACGTGTCTTGTGTAACATACAAAGCTAAACACTAATCTTAATGATTTCTATTTTAAATGTTAATCCCCTAATATGTTCCATCTAAAATTCAGTTATGTAAGTGCCTGCAATTATTTATTATGCGCTCCAAGAACTCGTGCTCATGTCCCCACCCCTTTGCCCCGCCTGATTCTATTCTAATTTTGTTTCGATATTTGTAAAATGTATTATTAAGCGTGCAATAAAAAAAAGCGAAAATCATAAGAAACGAAAGCAATATGTACATACAGCAGTCAGATTTAAGCGAATGCAATGTATAAAATAAGTGAACATATCCATATGCAGTGGGTGTATCCTCCAAGGAATTTTAAAAAGCCTCCCCCATGTACTTGTAGTGTACTAACAGAAGCATTTATTGAGACCCTCGTTAATGTTTGAAATCTAACTCACTAAACCAGCGAAATCACCTGCTGACGGATGTCAAAAGCCCAAACATGTA
Organism: Drosophila eugracilis; assembly: GCF_018153835.1. Lineage (NCBI taxonomy): Eukaryota > Metazoa > Arthropoda > Insecta > Diptera > Drosophilidae > Drosophila > Drosophila eugracilis. The sequence goes on along the minus strand of NW_024573052.1, from coordinate 2,372,935 downwards.
ACCCAAAAATGATGTGTGTCATGTTCAATATATAATTGAAATAAAACTGAACTTCAATTGTTAATTGGTGGGTTTAATCTGAATGTAAATGGTCTTCATTGTATTCCTGTCTACTTTTGTGCACATGTGGGACTTTTTTGGTACAGTACCTAAAAGCATGCTACAATTTTTCTAGGATCTATAACCCTAAGTTGCTAAAAAAGTAACAGTAAGTTATCGAAAAAAAACAAATATAATTTTTTTTACACTTAATGAATATATTTTAATAAAAAAAATACATTAAGTGAGCTTAAAAATGTTGCGTGCTTTTCGGCGTACAATGCTAATACGTATTAAGTATACGTAAATTATTGCTTATTTGAGCTGCTATGAATTCTTCAATTAAAATTAGGTATACTCACCAATTAAAACCTAAATGAAAATGATTGTTTTGCTTAAGAACTTTTTCTTTATATAATACATTTTGGATTTTGATTATGAACTTATTTTAATCTATTTTGAGCCATGACCGTTAGTGGGTTAAGTACAATGGCCAATAAATGGCTAGTGTTTATGCCTCGATACCCGCATATCCGCCAGCTGTGCCTGTCCAGCGAACAGTCGGGAAATCCGAGATCCACAACAGACTATAATTAGCTGTCACTCCGAGAAAATCGAGAAAACTCGCACAATCAGAGAGTTTCCGTTGTAGCAGCGATCAGTAGCGTTTCGGTAATCGGCGGAATCGAGAGGAAGTGGCTTTTAAAAAAGTCGATATGTCCACCAGTTCATCTGTTGCGGAAGAAGAACCGAGATCTTCCAGTCAGATGACCATCAGTGCCTCCACACAGGAGTTAGCCGAGCTGATAGACATTCATTTGGGTGATTTGCGACCCAAGGAACCCTCCTGGCGGGTGGCAGACTCTCCCATTTCCGGCAGGGGTATATTTGCCACTAGAGAAATAGCACCTGGTGAAGAGCTGTTTCGGGAACATACGTTGCTGGTGGGTCCAACGGCTCATCGGTCCACAAATCTGCGGACTTGCACCCTTTGCTACCGTTTGATTCCGGGATCTACGGATTCGGAAGCACTTTGTTCGGCGGTATGTGGCTTACCAGTTTGTTCGGAATGCCGGGATTCATCGCGCCATGAGCTGGAGTGTAAGCTTTTTCGTAAATGGAAACCCTTAGAGAGTCAGAGAATAGAGCCGCGCGCTTTAAGAATTCTCAGTGTGGTGCGTTGCTTCTTCCTGGACGAAGCTGGTAGGAAGTTGCTGTATGCCATGCAGGCTAATATGGATCGGTACTATATGCAGGAGGTGCAACGAGCTGCCGACTGTTTCGAACACTTTCCAAGGGAACAGGACATGTTAGACTACTTCTACCGCACCATCTGCGCCTTTAATACCAATGCCTTTGAAAGTCGGAGCAGTGTAGATGGTCACGAGGTTTTGGTGAGAGCTTTGTTCCCTTTGGCGGGACTCTTGAATCACCAGTGCACCCCAAATGCAGCGCACCATTTTGAGAATGGGGAGACTATTGTGGTGTGCGCCACCGAACGAATTCCGGTTGGAGCCGAGATCACAATGTCGTATGCCAAGTTGCTGTGGTCCACCCTAGCCAGGAAGATATTCCTCGGGATAACCAAGCACTTCATTTGTAAGTGCGCACGATGCCAGGATCCTACGGTGAGTTCGCTGACTTGGAAAGGGAGATGCTTCTCAACTGGGCAAATGAGAGCGTAAGTGTCGCAATCGTTTAGAAGTGCCACTAAAATAGCTTTATCGGTTGGGCCGTAAAAATGTCAGCCCAGGGGCATAGGCATAGGGGTTTAAGGTACCAGTAAATGCACATTATAAATATATTTATCTATTTTAATTATCTATATATCTTAATATCTGCAATACGTAATACCAGGTATATAAAAAAAAATATATCGAATTTCAGAAAATAGATTTATTTAAAAAATACTAAATGCTGATATAAATTCCAAAGAAACTTATACATCTTCTGCTAAAAATAAACTTCCTTATAAGACCCCATGGACCTAGGCTAGGGCATTGCAATATTAGCGCAAGAGAGATATATGAACACCAAAAACGTAAAGAGACTGAGTGAGTGACTAAGGCAAGAACGAGGGCCAAATGCAAAGCAAACGCGTTACTAGATGATCACCAAAACTGGCCACATTAAGGACAGGCCTCCAGTGAGTACTATCTTTATTCTCAAGAAAAGCTCACAGACGAGTATGCAGGATAATTTATTCCAAACCAAATGAATGCATGATGACAAATTTTATTTTTATTATTAAATTTTAAAGATATAAATTTCCCTTTGTTCCCATTGGAAACTGCAAGAGCCAGTGACAGTCGTGCTTGCCGCATTGTGGGGCAATAATCAGCAGAACTATCTTCCCATAAAATACACACTGTTATCTTTTGTATCTATTTTAGCTTGCCATATTCTTATATGGGGGCGCCACAACTGGTTCAAGAACTTACATACAACATTACATTATATTCTTCATTTATTCGAAAACGGGCGCAGTAAAGATTCCACATCACGTCAAAACAACCTCTTACCACATTCCGCCTTTCATTTCCATACCCCTTTAACTCAGTTGCATGCCACACGACAATGCTAGGTTTTCATTTTCTTTCCCCTATTTTTGTGTGCCTTTAAATAAACATTCTCTCACACATTTTTTAGTATTAAAACGGAAGACCTAGAAAACGGCCAGACAATTTAGAATAATTTAAAATTTTTCGGGTATTTTGGTTTGCATACTGTTTAAGGGATTTACACAATATTATAAACATCCTATTATTATGCCAAAAATATTTGAAAGAGTTAAAAATCTAAATGATTTCCACAAGTTATTTTATATCTGATTTTCAATATGCGAAATTTTGTTAATGTCGTTCAATTTTATGCCCATAACTAAGCCAATAATGATCAAAATATTGAATTTCATTATGAGCCTCTTTGAGCCCGAAAACTGATTTTCCCACAATCGAAAAACGGATAGGTAAGTGTAGGTCGTTAGCAGCACAAAACAGTCGTTGTTTTGGGTCTGCGCCTTGTTTTGACCGAGCTAGAGCTAAAAACCGAAAGAATATTGCAAATTTCTGTCAGAAATAGGTTTTTGATTTTCTAGCCATTAAATCAGCACTCACCCCAACGAAATCAGAACAATGCTGTTAAAAGTAGGTACAGGTGTTTACAGTTTTGGTTGTTAGATGCATAAAATAGTCGTTCTTTCAGCTGTGCGACTTGTTTTGACCGAGCTAGAGCTAAAAACCCGAAAATAATAATAATAATAATTGCAAATTTCTGTTAAAAATCGGTTTCATCAGTTTTTCGCCCTTAAAACAGAGCTCGCACCAAAAAATAAGAACAATAATGATAAAAGCAAGTATAGGGGTGTTAAGAGTCGGTAGTTAGCTGTACAAAAAAGTCATTGTTTTAGCCATGCGGCTTGTTTTGACAAAGTTAGAGTTAAGAAACGGCAAGAAACCCGGCATCTCTGCTGCTAAAAGACGTAACATACTTTTGGGCACAAAAAAAATCAGTTTTTTGGGCATAGCAGAGCCAAAAATGGTCCAAATTAGGAATGTAATACCTTGTAGGGCTCGTAACTTGATTGGTATGATTCCCAATTGGTTTGCATTAAAATCTGGCAAACTTCATTTTTGGCCCATTTTTGAAAATTTTGATGATGGTACCCCTTATCAAAAATGCGAAATTTGGGCCAAAATTGATTTTCCCAAAATCGAAAATCGAGTGATAGGGGTGGTTAGTATTGGTCGTTAGCAGCACAAAACAGTCGTTCTTTTGTCTGTGCGACTTGTTTTGCCCGAGCTAGAGCTAAAAACCCGAAAATAATATTGCAAATTTCTGTTAAAAATCGGTTTCATCAGTTTTCCGCCCTTAAAACAGAGCTCGCACCAAAAAATAAGAACAATAATGATAAAAGCAAGTACAGGGGTGTTAAGAGTCGGTAGTTAGCTGTATAAAACAGTCATTGTTTTAGCCATGCGGCTTGTGTTGACAAAGTTAGAGCTAAAAAACGGCAAGAAAACCGGAATCTATGCTGTAGAAAATCGGTTTTTTTGACTTTTTAGCCATTAAATCAGCACTCGCCCCAACGAAATCAGAACACTACTGGTAAAAGTAGGTATAGGGGTTTACAGTTTTGGTTGCTAGCTGCATAAAACAGTCATTGTTTTAGCCATGCGGCTTGTTTTGACAAAGTTAGAGCTAAGAAACTGCAAGAAAACCGGAATCTATGCTGTAGAAAATCGGTTTTTTGACTTTTTAGCCATTAAATCAGCACTCGCCCCAACGAAATCAGAACACTACTGGTAAAAGAAGGTATAGGGGTTTACAGTTTTGAATGTTAGCTGCATAAAACAGTCGTTCTTTCGGATGTGCGACTTGTTTTGACAAAGTCAGAGCTAAGAAACGGCAACAAAACCGGAATCTCTGCTGCTAAAAGACGTAACATACTTTTGGGCACAAAAAATCAGTTTTTTGGGCATAGCAGAGCCAAAAATGGTCCAAATGAAGAATGTAATACCTTGTAGGGGTCGTAACTTGATTGCTATGATTCCCAATTGGTTTGCATTCAAATCTTGGAAACTTCAATTTTGGCCCATTTTTGAAAATATTGATGATGGTACCCCTTATCAAAAATGGGAAATTTGGGCCAAAATTGATTTTCCCAAAATCGAAAATCGAGTAATAGGGGTGGTTAGTATTGGTCGTTAGCAGCACAAAACAGTCGTTCTTTTGGCTGTGCGACTTGTTTTGCCCGAGCTAGAGCTAAAAACCCGAAAATAATATTGCAAATTTCTGTTAAAAATCGGTTTCATCAGTTTTCCGCCCTTAAAACAGAGCTCGCACCAAAAAATAAGAACAATAATGATAAAAGCAAGTACAGGGGTGTTAAGAGTCGGTAGTTAGCTGTATAAAACAGTCATTGTTTTAGCCATGTGGCTTGTTTTGACAAAGTTAGAGCTAAGAAACGGCAAGAAAACCGGAATCTATGCTGTAGAAAATCGGTTTTTTGACTTTTTAGCCATTAAATCAGCACTCGCCCCAACGAAATCAGAACACTACTGGTAAAAGTAGGTATAGATGTTTACAGTTTTGGTTGCTAGCTGCATAAAACAGTCATTGTTTTAGCCATGCGGCTTGTTTTGAGCTAAGAAACGGCAAGAAAACCGGAATCTATGCTGTAGAAAATCGGTTTTTTGACTTTTTAGCCATTAAATCAGCACTCGCCCCAACGAAATCAGAACACTACTGGTAAAAGTAGGTATAGATGTTTACAGTTTTGGTTGCTAGCTGCATAAAACAGTCGTTCTTTCGGATGTGCGACTTGTTTTGACAAAGTCAGAGCTAAGAAACGGCAACAAAACCGGAATCTCTGCTGCTAAAAGACGTAACATATTTTTGGGCACAAAAAAAATCAGTTTTTTGAGCATAGCAGAGCCAAAAATGGTCCAAATGAAGAATGTAATACCTTGTAGGACTCGTAACTAGATTGCTATGATTCCCAATTGGTTTGCATTCAAATCTGGGAAACTTAATTTTTCGCCCATTTTTGAAAATTTTGATGATGGTACCCCTTATCAAAAATGCGAAATTTGGGCCAAAATTGATTTTCCCAAAATCGAAAATCGAGTGATAGGGGTGGTTAGTATTGGTCGTTAGCAGCACAAAACAGTCGTTCTTTTGGCTGTGCGACTTGTTTTGCCCGAGCTAGAGCTAAAAACCCGAAAATAATATTGCAAATTTCTGTTAAAAATCGGTTTCATCAGTTTTCCGCCCTTAAAACAGAGCTCGCGCCAAAAAATAAGAACATTAATGATAAAAGCAAGTATAGGGGTGTTAAGAGTCGGTAGTTAGCTGCATAAAACAGTCATTGTTTTAGCCATGCGGCTTGTTTTGACAAAGTCAGAGCTAAGAAACCGCAAGAAAACCGGAATCTATGCTGCTAAAAGACGTAACATACTTTTGGGCACAAAAAAATCAGTTTTTTGGGCATAGCAGAGCCAAAATTGGTCAAAATGAGGAATGTAATACCTCGTAGGGCTCGTAACTTGATTGCAATGATTCCCAATTGGTTTGCATTCAAATCTGGGAAACTTCATTTTTGGCCCATTTTTGAAAATTTTGATGATGGTACCCCTTATCAAAAATGCGAAATTTGGGCCAAAATTGATTTTCCCAAAATCGAAAATCGAGTGATAGGGGTGGTTAGTATTGGTCGTTAGCAGCACAAAACAGTCGTTCTTTTGGCTGTGCGACTTGTTTTGCCCGAGCTAGAGCTAAAAACCCGAAAATAATATTGCAAATTTCTGTTAAAAATCGGTTTCATCAGTTTTCCGCCCTTAAAACAGAGCTCGCACCAAAAAATAAGAACAATAATGATAAAAGCAAGTACAGGGGTGTTAAGAGTCGGTAGTTAGCTGTATAAAACAGTCATTGTTTTAGCCATGCGGCTTGTGTTGACAAAGTTAGAGCTAAAAAACGGCAAGAAAACCGGAATCTATGCTGTAGAAAATCGGTTTTTTTGACTTTTTAGCCATTAAATCAGCACTCGCCCCAACGAAATCAGAATACTACTGGTAAAAGTAGGTATAGGGGTTTACAGTTTTGGTTGCTAGCTGTATAAAACAGTCATTGTTTTAGCCATGCGGCTTGTGTTGACAAAGTTAGAGCTAAAAAACGGCAAGAAAACCGGAATCTATGCTGTAGAAAATCGGTTTTTTGACTTTTTAGCCATTAAATCAGCACTCGCCCCAACGAAATCAGAACTCTACTGGTAAAAGTAGGTTTAGGGGTTTACAGTTTTGGTTGTTAGCTGCATAAAACAGTCCTTCTTTCGGCTGTGCGACTTGTTTTGACAAAATCAAAGCTAAGAAACGGCAACAAAACCGGAATCTCTGCTGCTAAAAGACGTAACATATTTTTGGGCACAAAAAAAATCAGTTTTTTGAGCATAGCAGAGCCAAAAATGGTCCAAATGAGGAATGTAATACCTTGTAGGGCTCGTAACTTGATTGCTATGATTCCCAATTGGTTTGCATTCAATTCTGCGAAACTTCATTTTTGGCCCATTTTTGAAAATTTTGATGATGGTACCCCTTATCAAAAATGCGAAATTTGGGCCAAAATTGATTTTCCCTAAATCGAAAATTGAGTGAAAGGGGTGGTTAGTATTGGTTGTTAGCAGAACAAAACAGTCGTTCTTTTGGCTGTGCGACTTGTTTTGCCCGAGCTAGAGCTAAAAACCCGAAAATAAAAAAATAAAAATCGGTTTCATCAGTTTTCCGCCCTTAAAACAGAGCTCGCACCAAAAAATAAGAACAATAATGATAAAAGCAAGTACAGGGATTTACAGTTTTGGTTGTTAGCTGCATAAAACAGTCATTGTTTTAGCCATGCGCCTTGTTTTGACAAAGTTAGAGCTAAGAAACGGCAAGAAAACCGGAATCTATGCTGTAGAAAATCGGTTTTTTCACTTGTTAGCCATTAAATCAGCACTCGCCCCAACGAAATCAGAACACTACTGGTAAAAGTAGGTACAGGGGTTTACAGTTTTGGTTGTTAGCTGCATAAAATAGTCGTTCTTTCGGATGTGCGACTTGTTTTGCCGAAGCTAGAGCTAAAAACCCGAAAATAATATTGCAAATTTCTGTTAAAAATCGGTTTCATCAGTTTTCCGCCCTTAAAACAGAGCTAGCACCAAAAAATAAGAACAATAATGATAAAAGCAAGTATGGAGTTTACAGTTTTGGTTTTTAGCTGCATAAAACAGTCGTTCTTTCGGCTGTGCGGCTTGTTTTGACAAAGTTAGAGCTAAGAAACGGCAAGAAAACCGGAATCTATGCTGTAGAAAATCGGTTTTTTCACTTGTTAGCCATTAAATCAGCACTCGCCCCAACGAAATCAGAACACTACTGGTAAAAGTAGGTACAGGGGTTTACAGTTTTGGTTGTTAGCTGCATAAAATAGTCGTTCTTTCGGATGTGCGACTTGTTTTGCCCGAGCTAGAGCTAAAAACCCGAAAATAATATTGCAAATTTCTGTTAAAAATCGGTTTCATCAGTTTTCCGCCCTTAAAACAGAGCTCGCACCAAAAAAATAAGAACAATAATGATAAAAGCAAGTACAGGGGTGTTAAGAGTCGGTAGTTAGCTGTATAAAACAGTCATTGTTTTAGCCATGCGGCTTGTGTTGACAAAGTTAGAGCTAAAAAACGGCAAGAAAACCGGAATCTATGCTGTAGAAAATCGGTTTTTTTGACTTTTTAGCCATTAAATCAGCACTCGCCCCAACGAAATCAGAACACTACTGGTAAAAGTAGGTATAGGGGTTTACAGTTTTGGTTGCTAGCTGCATAAAACAGTCATTGTTTTAGCCATGCGGCTTGTTTTGACAAAGTTAGAGCTAAGAAACTGCAAGAAAACCGGAATCTATGCTGTAGAAAATCGGTTTTATGACTTTTTAGCCATTAAATCAGCACTCGCCCCAACGAAATCAGAACACTACTGGTAAAAGTAGGTTTAGGGGTTTACAGTTTTGGTTGTTAGCTGCATAAAACAGTCCTTCTTTCGGCTGTGCGACTTGTTTTGACAAAATCAGAGCTAAGAAACGGCAACAAAACCGGAATCTCTGCTGCTTTGTTTTGACAAAGTTAGAGCTAAGAAACTGCAAGAAAACCGGAATCTATGCTGTAGAAAATCGGTTTTTTGACTTTTTAGCCATTAAATCAGCACTCGCCCCAACGAAATCAGAACACTACTGGTAAAAGAAGGTATAGGGGTTTACAGTTTTGAATGTTAGCTGCATAAAACAGTCGTTCTTTCGGATGTGCGACTTGTTTTGACAAAGTCAGAGCTAAGAAACGGCAACAAAACCGGAATCTCTGCTGCTAAAAGACGTAACATACTTTTGGGCACAAAAAATCAGTTTTTTGGGCATAGCAGAGCCAAAAATGGTCCAAATGAAGAATGTAATACCTTGTAGGGGTCGTAACTTGATTGCTATGATTCCCAATTGGTTTGCATTCAAATCTTGGAAACTTCAATTTTGGCCCATTTTTGAAAATATTGATGATGGTACCCCTTATCAAAAATGGGAAATTTGGGCCAAAATTGATTTTCCCAAAATCGAAAATCGAGTAATAGGGGTGGTTAGTATTGGTCGTTAGCAGCACAAAACAGTCGTTCTTTTGGCTGTGCGACTTGTTTTGCCCGAGCTAGAGCTAAAAACCCGAAAATAATATTGCAAATTTCTGTTAAAAATCGGTTTCATCAGTTTTCCGCCCTTAAAACAGAGCTCGCACCAAAAAATAAGAACAATAATGATAAAAGCAAGTACAGGGGTGTTAAGAGTCGGTAGTTAGCTGTATAAAACAGTCATTGTTTTAGCCATGTGGCTTGTTTTGACAAAGTTAGAGCTAAGAAACGGCAAGAAAACCGGAATCTATGCTGTAGAAAATCGGTTTTTTTGACTTTTTAGCCATTAAATCAGCACTCGCCCCAACGAAATCAGAACACTACTGGTAAAAGTAGGTATAGGGGTTTACAGTTTTGGTTGCTAGCTGCATAAAACAGTCATTGTTTTAGCCATGCGGCTTGTTTTGAGCTAAGAAACGGCAAGAAAACCGGAATCTATGCTGTAGAAAATCGGTTTTTTGACTTTTTAGCCATTAAATCAGCACTCGCCCCAACGAAATCAGAACACTACTGGTAAAAGTAGGTATAGATGTTTACAGTTTTGGTTGCTAGCTGCATAAAACAGTCGTTCTTTCGGATGTGCGACTTGTTTTGACAAAGTCAGAGCTAAGAAACGGCAACAAAACCGGAATCTCTGCTGCTAAAAGACGTAACATACTTTTGGGCACAAAAAAATCAGTTTTTTGAGCATAGCAGAGCCAAAAATGGTCCAAATGAAGAATGTAATACCTTGTAGGACTCGTAACTAGATTGCTATGATTCCCAATTGGTTTGCATTCAAATCTGGGAAACTTAATTTTTCGCCCATTTTTGAAAATTTTGATGATGGTACCCCTTATCAAAAATGCGAAATTTGGGCCAAAAATTGATTTTCCCAAAATCGAAAATCGAGTGATAGGGGTGGTTAGTATTGGTCGTTAGCAGCACAAAAAACAGTCGTTCTTTTGGCTGTGCGACTTGTTTTGCCCGAGCTAGAGCTAAAAACCCGAAAATAATATTGCAAATTTCTGTTAAAAATCGGTTTTATCAGTTTTCCGCCCTTAAAACAGAGCTCGCGCCAAAAAATAAGAACATTAATGATAAAAGCAAGTATAGGGGTGTTAAGAGTCGGTAGTTAGCTGCATAAAACAGTCATTGTTTTAGCCATGCGGCTTGTTTTGACAAAGTCAGAGCTAAGAAACCGCAAGAAAACCGGAATCTATGCTGCTAAAAGACGTAACATACTTTTGGGCACAAAAAAATAAGTTTTTTGGGCATAGCAGAGCCAAAATTGGTCAAAATGAGGAATGTAATACCTCGTAGGGCTCGTAACTTGATTGCAATGATTCCCAATTGGTTTGCATTCAAATCTGGGAAACTTCATTTTTGGCCCATTTTTGAAAATTTTGATGATGGTACCCCTTATCAAAAATGCGAAATTTGGGCCAAAATTGATTTTCCCAAAATCGAAAATCGAGTGATAGGGGTGGTTAGTATTGGTCGTTAGCAGCACAAAACAGTCGTTCTTTTGGCTGTGCGACTTGTTTTGCCCGAGCTAGAGCTAAAAACCCGAAAATAATATTGCAAATTTCTGTTAAAAATCGGTTTCATCAGTTTTCCGCCCTTAAAACAGAGCTCGCACCAAAAAATAAGAACAATAATGATAAAAGCAAGTACAGGGGTGTTAAGAGTCGGTAGTTAGCTGTATAAAACAGTCATTGTTTTAGCCATGCGGCTTGTGTTGACAAAGTTAGAGCTAAAAAACGGCAAGAAAACCGGAATCTATGCTGTAGAAAATCGGTTTTTTTGACTTTTTAGCCATTAAATCAGCACTCGCCCCAACGAAATCAGAATACTACTGGTAAAAGTAGGTATAGGGGTTTACAGTTTTGGTTGCTAGCTGTATAAAACAGTCATTGTTTTAGCCATGCGGCTTGTGTTGACAAAGTTAGAGCTAAAAAACGGCAAGAAAACCGGAATCTATGCTGTAGAAAATCGGTTTTTTGACTTTTTAGCCATTAAATCAGCACTCGCCCCAACGAAATCAGAACTCTACTGGTAAAAGTAGGTTTAGGGGTTTACAGTTTTGGTTGTTAGCTGCATAAAACAGTCCTTCTTTCGGCTGTGCGACTTGTTTTGACAAAATCAAAGCTAAGAAACGGCAACAAAACCGGAATCTCTGCTGCTAAAAGACGTAACATATTTTTGGGCACAAAAAAATCAGTTTTTTGAGCATAGCAGAGCCAAAAATGGTCCAAATGAGGAATGTAATACCTTGTAGGGCTCGTAACTTGATTGCTATGATTCCCAATTGGTTTGCATTCAATTCTGCGAAACTTCATTTTTGGCCCATTTTTGAAAATTTTGATGATGGTACCCCTTATCAAAAATGCGAAATTTGGGCCAAAATTGATTTTCCCTAAATCGAAAATTGAGTGAAAGGGGTGGTTAGTATTGGTTGTTAGCAGAACAAAACAGTCGTTCTTTTGGCTGTGCGACTTGTTTTGCCCGAGCTAGAGCTAAAAACCCGAAAATAAAAAAATAAAAATCGGTTTCATCAGTTTTCCGCCCTTAAAACAGAGCTCGCGCCAAAAAATAAGAACAATAATGATAAAAGCAAGTACAGGGATTTACAGTTTTGGTTGTTAGCTGCATAAAACAGTCATTGTTTTAGCCATGCGCCTTGTTTTGACAAAGTTAGAGCTAAGAAACGGCAAGAAAACCGGAATCTATGCTGTAGAAAATCGGTTTTTTTCACTTGTTAGCCATTAAATCAGCACTCGCCCCAACGAAATCAGAACACTACTGGTAAAAGTAGGTACAGGGGTTTACAGTTTTGGTTGTTAGCTGCATAAAATAGTCGTTCTTTCGGATGTGCGACTTGTTTTGCCGAAGCTAGAGCTAAAAACCCGAAAATAATATTGCAAATTTCTGTTAAAAATCGGTTTCATCAGTTTTCCGCCCTTAAAACAGAGCTAGCACCAAAAAATAAGAACAATAATGATAAAAGCAAGTATGGAGTTTACAGTTTTGGTTTTTAGCTGCATAAAACAGTCGTTCTTTCGGCTGTGCGGCTTGTTTTGACAATGTTAGAGCTAAGAAACAGCAAGAAAACCGGAATCTATGCTGTAGAAAATCGGTTTTTTGACTTTTTAGCCATTAAATCAGCACTCGCCCCAACGAAATCAGAACACTACTGGTAAAAGTAGGTTTAGGGGTTTACAGTTTTGGTTGTTAGCTGCATAAAACAGTCGTTCTTTTGGCTGTGCGACTTGTTTTGCCCGAGCTAGAGCTAAAAACCCGAAAATAATATTGCAAATTTCTGTTAAAAATCGGTTTCATCAGTTTTCCGCCCTTAAAACAGAGCTCGCACCAAAAAATAAGAACAATAATGATAAAAGCAAGTACAGGGGTGTTAAGAGTCGGTAGTTAGCTGTATAAAACAGTCATTGTTTTAGCCATGCGGCTTGTGTTGACAAAGTTAGAGCTAAAAAACGGCAAGAAAACCGGAATCTATGCTGTAGAAAATCGGTTTTTTTGACTTTTTAGCCATTAAATCAGCACTCGCCCCAACGAAATCAGAACACTACTGGTAAAAGTAGGTATAGGGGTTTACAGTTTTGGTTGCTAGCTGCATAAAAACAGTCATTGTTTTAGCCATGCGGCTTGTTTTGACAAAGTTAGAGCTAAGAAACTGCAAGAAAACCGGAATCTATGCTGTAGAAAATCGGTTTTATGACTTTTTAGCCATTAAATCAGCACTCGCCCCAACGAAATCAGAACACTACTGGTAAAAGTAGGTTTAGGGGTTTACAGTTTTGGTTGTTAGCTGCATAAAACAGTCCTTCTTTCGGCTGTGCGACTTGTTTTGACAAAATCAGAGCTAAGAAACGGCAACAAAACCGGAATCTCTGCTGCTAAAAGACGTAACATACTTTTGGGCACAAAAAAAAAATCTGTTTTTTGAGCATAGCAGAGCCAAAAATGGTCCAAATGAGGAATGTAATACCTTGTAGGGCTCGTAACTTGATTGCTATGATTCCCAATTGGTTTGCATTCAATTCTCCGAAACTTCATTTTTGGCCCATTTTTGAAAATTTTGATGATGGTACCCCTTATCAAAAATGCGAAATTTGGGCCAAAATTGATTTTCCCAAAATCGAAAATCGAGTGATAGGGGTGGTTAGTATTGGTCGTTAGCAGCACAAAACAGTCGTTCTTTTGGCTGTGCGACTTGTTTTGCCCGAGCTAGAGCTAAAAACCCGAAAATAATATTGCAAATTTCTGTTAAAAATCGGTTTCATCAGTTTTCCGCCCTTAAATCAGAGCTCGCACCAAAAAATAAGAACAATAATGATAAAAGCAAGTACAGGGGTGTTAAGAGTCGGTAGTTAGCTGTATAAAACAGTCATTGTTTTAGCCATGCGGCTTGTGTTGACAAAGTTAGAGCTAAAAAACGGCAAGAAAACCGGAATCTATGCTGTAGAAAATCGGTTTTTTTGACTTTTTAGCCATTAAATCAGCACTCGCCCCAACGAAATCAGAATACTACTGGTAAAAATAGGTATAGGGGTTTACAGTTTTGGTTGCTAGCTGCATAAAACAGTCATTGTTTTAGCCATGCGGCTTGTTTTGACAAAGTTAGAGCTAAGAAACTGCAAGAAAACCGGAATCTATGCTGTAGAAAATCGGTTTTTTGACTTTTTAGCCATTAAATCAGCACTCGCCCCAACGAAATCAGAACACTACTGGTAAAAGTAGGTTTAGGGGTTTACAGTTTTGGTTGTTAGCTGCATAAAACAGTCCTTCTTTCGGCTGTGCGACTTGTTTTGACGAAATCAGAGCTAAGAAACGGCAACAAAACCGGAATCTCTGCTGCTAAAAGACGTAACATATTTTTGGGCACAAAAAAAATCAGTTTTTTGAGCATAGCAGAGCCAAAAATGGTCCAAATGAGGAATGTAATACCTTGTAGGGCTCGTAACTTGATTGCTATGATTCCCAATTGGTTTGCATTCAATTCTCCGAAACTTCATTTTTGGCCCATTTTTGAAAATTTTGATGATGGTACCCCTTATCAAAAATGCGAAATTTGGGCCAAAATTGATTTTCCCAAAATCGAAAATCGAGTGATAGGGGTGGTTAGTATTGGTCGTTAGCAGCACAAAACAGTCGTTCTTTTGGCTGTGCGACTTGTTTTGCACGAGCTAGATCTAAAAACCCGAAAATAATATTGCAAATTTCTGTTAAAAATCGGTTTCATCAGTTTTCCGCCCTTAAAACAGAGCTCGCACCAAAAAATAAGAACAATAATGATAAAAGCAAGTACAGGGGTGTTAAGAGTCGGTAGTTAGCTGTATAAAACAGTCATTGTTTTAGCCATGCGGCTTGTGTTGACAAAGTTAGAGCTAAAAAACGGCAAGAAAACCGGAATCTATGCTGTAGAAAATCGGTTTTTTTGACTTTTTAGCCATTAAATCAGCACTCGCCCCAACGAAATCAGAACACTACTGGTAAAAGTAGGTATAGGGGTTTACAGTTTTGGTTGCTAGCTGCATAAAACAGTCATTGTTTTAGCCATGCGGCTTGTTTTGACAAAGTTAGAGCTAAGAAACTGCAAGAAAACCGGAATCTATGCTGTAGAAAATCGGTTTTATGACTTTTTAGCCATTAAATCAGCACTCGCCCCAACGAAATCAGAACACTACTGGTAAAAGTAGGTTTAGGGGTTTACAGTTTTGGTTGTTAGCTGCATAAAACAGTCCTTCTTTCGGCTGTGCGACTTGTTTTGACAAAATCAGAGCTAAGAAACGGCAACAAAACCGGAATCTCTGCTGCTAAAAGACGTAACATACTTTTGGGCACAAAAAAAATCTGTTTTTTGAGCATAGCAGAGCCAAAAATGGTCCAAATGAGGAATGTAATACCTTGTAGGGCTCGTACCTTGATTGCTATGATTCCCAATTGGTTTGCATTCAATTCTGCGAAACTTCATTTTTGGCCCATTTTTGAAAATTTTGATGATGGTACCCCTTATCAAAAATGCGAAATTTGGGCCAAAATTGATTTTCCCAAAATCAAAAATCGAGTGATAGGGGTGGTTAGTATTGGTCGTTAGCAGCACAAAAACAGTCGTTCTTTTGTCTGTGCGACTTGTTTTGCCCGAGCTAGAGCTAAAAACCCGAAAATAATATTGCAAATTTCTGTTAAAAATCGGTTTCATCAGTTTTCCGCCCTTAAAACAGAGCTCGCACCAAAAAATAAGAACAATAATGATAAAAGCAAGTACAGGGGTGTTAAAAGTCGGTAGTTAGCTGTATAAAACAGTCATTGTTTTAGCCATGCGGCTTGTGTTGACAAAGTTAGAGCTAAAAAACGGCAAGAAAACCGGAATCTATGCTGTAGAAAATCGGTTTTTTTGACTTTTTAGCCATTAAATCAGCACTCGCCCCAACGAAATCAGAACACTACTGGTAAAAGTAGGTATAGGGGTTTACAGTTTTGGTTGCTAGCTGTATAAAACAGTCATTGTTTTAGCCATGCGGCTTGTTTTGACAAAGTTAGAGCTAAGAAACTGCAAGAAAACCGGAATCTATGCTGTGAAAATCGGTTTTATGACTTTTTAGCCATTAAATCAGCACTCGCCCCAACGAAATCAGAACACTACTGGTAAAAGTAGGTTTAGGGGTTTACAGTTTTGGTTGTTAGCTGCATAAAACAGTCCTTCTTTCGGCTGTGCGACTTGTTTTGACAAAATCAGAGCTAAGAAACGGCAACAAAACCGGAATCTCTGCTGCTAAAAGACGTAACATACTTTTGGGCACAAAAAAAATCTGTTTTTTGAGCATAGCAGAGCCAAAAATGGTCCAAATGAGGAATGTAATACCTTGTAGGGCTCGTAACTTGATTGCTATGATTCCCAATTGGTTTGCATTCAATTCTCCGAAACTTCATTTTTGGCCCATTTTTGAAAATTTTGATGATGGTACCCCTTATCAAAAATGCGAAATTTGGGCCAAAATTGATTTTCCCAAAATCGAAAATCGAGTGATAGGGGTGGTTAGTATTGGTCGTTAGCAGCACAAAACAGTCGTTCTTTTGGCTGTGCGACTTGTTTTGCCCGAGCTAGAGCTAAAAACCCGAAAATAATATTGCAAATTTCTGTTAAAAATCGGTTTCATCAGTTTTCCGCCCTTAAAACAGAGCTCGCACCAAAAAATAAGAACAATAATGATAAAAGCAAGTACAGGGGTGTTAAGAGTCGGTAGTTAGCTGTATAAAACAGTCATTGTTTTAGCCATGCGGCTTGTGTTGACAAAGTTAGAGCTAAAAAACGGCAAGAAAACCGGAATCTATGCTGTAGAAAATCGGTTTTTTTGACTTTTTAGCCATTAAATCAGCACTCGCCCCAACGAAATCAGAATACTACTGGTAAAAGTAGGTATAGGGGTTTACAGTTTTGGTTGCTAGCTGCATAAAACAGTCATTGTTTTAGCCATGCGGCTTGTTTTGACAAAGTTAGAGCTAAGAAACTGCAAGAAAACCGGAATCTATGCTGTAGAAAATCGGTTTTTTGACTTTTTAGCCATTAAATCAGCACTCGCCCCAACGAAATCAGAACACTACTGGTAAAAGTAGGTTTAGGGGTTTACAGTTTTGGTTGTTAGCTGCATAAAACAGTCCTTCTTTCGGCTGTGCGACTTGTTTTGACGAAATCAGAGCTAAGAAACGGCAACAAAACCGGAATCTCTGCTGCTAAAAGACGTAACATATTTTTGGGCACAAAAAAAATCAGTTTTTTGAGCATAGCAGAGCCAAAAATGGTCCAAATGAGGAATGTAATACCTTGTAGGGCTCGTAACTTGATTGCTATGATTCCCAATTGGTTTGCATTCAGTTCTGCGAAACTTCATTTTTGGCCCATTTTTGAAAATTTTGATGATGGTACCCCTTATCAAAAATGCGAAATTTGGGCCAAAATTGATTTTCCCAAAATCGAAAATCGAGTGATAGGGGTGGTTAGTATTGGTCGTTAGCAGCACAAAACAGTCGTTCTTTTGGCTGTGCGACTTGTTTTGCCCGAGCTAGAGCTAAAAACCCGAAAATAATATTGCAAATTTCTGTTAAAAATCGGTTTCATCAGTTTTCCGCCCTTAAAACAGAGCTCGCACCAAAAAATAAGAACAATAATGATAAAAGCAAGTACAGGGGTGTTAAGAGTCGGTAGTTAGCTGTATAAAACAGTCATTGTTTTAGCCATGCGGCTTGTGTTGACAAAGTTAGAGCTAAAAAACGGCAAGAAAACCGGAATCTATGCTGTAGAAAATCGGTTTTTTTGACTTTTTAGCCATTAAATCAGCACTCGCCCCAACGAAATCAGAATACTACTGGTAAAAGTAGGTATAGGGGTTTACAGTTTTGGTTGCTAGCTGCATAAAACAGTCATTGTTTTAGCCATGCGGCTTGTTTTGACAAAGTTAGAGCTAAGAAACTGCAAGAAAACCGGAATCTATGCTGTAGAAAATCGGTTTTTTGACTTTTTAGCCATTAAATCAGCACTCGCCCCAACGAAATCAGAACACTACTGGTAAAAGTAGGTTTAGGGGTTTACAGTTTTGGTTGTTAGCTGCATAAAACAGTCCTTCTTTCGGCTGTGCGACTTGTTTTGACGAAATCAGAGCTAAGAAACGGCAACAAAACCGGAATCTCTGCTGCTAAAAGACGTAACATATTTTTGGGCACAAAAAAAATCAGTTTTTTGAGCATAGCAGAGCCAAAAATGGTCCAAATGAGGAATGTAATACCTTGTAGGGCTCGTAACTTGATTGCTATGATTCCCAATTGGTTTGCATTCAGTTCTGCGAAACTTCATTTTTGGCCCATTTTTGAAAATTTTGATGATGGTACCCCTTATCAAAAATGCGAAATTTGGGCCAAAATTGATTTTCCCAAAATCGAAAATCGAGTGATAGGGGTGGTTAGTATTGGTCGTTAGCAGCACAAAACAGTCGTTCTTTTGTCTGTGCGACTTGTTTTGCCCGAGCTAGAGCTAAAAACCCGAAAATAATATTGCAAATTTCTGTTAAAAATCGGTTTCATCAGTTTTCCGCCCTTAAAACAGAGCTCGCACCAAAAAATAAGAACAATAATGATAAAAGCAAGTACAGGGGTGTTAAGAGTCGGTAGTTAGCTGTATAAAACAGTCATTGTTTTAGCCATGCGTCTTGTGTTGACAAAGTTAGAGCTAAAAAACGGCAAGAAAACCGGAATCTATGCTGTAGAAAATCGGTTTTTTTGACTTTTTAGCCATTAAATCAGCACTCGCCCCAACGAAATCAGAACACTACTGGTAAAAGTAGGTATAGGGGTTTACAGTTTTGGTTGCTAGCTGCATATAACAGTTATTGTTTTAGCCATGCGGCTTGTTTTGACAAAGTTAGAGCTAAGAAACTGCAAGAAAACCGGAATCTATGCTGTAGAAAATCGGTTTTTTGACTTTTTAGCCATTAAATCAGCACTCGCCCCAACGAAATCAGAACACTACTGGTAAAAGCAAGTACAGGGGTGTTAAGAGTCGGTAGTTAGCTGTATAAAACAGTCATTGTTTTAGCCATGCGTCTTGTGTTGACAAAGTTAGAGCTAAGAAACTGCAAGAAAACCGGAATCTATGCTGTAGAAAATCGGTTTTTTGACTTTTTAGACATTAAATCAGCACTCGCCCCAACGAAATCAGAACACTACTGGTAAAAGTAGGTATAGGGGTTTACAGTTTTGGTTGCTAGCTGCATAAAACAGTCATTGTTTTAGCCATGCGGCTTGTTTTGACAAAGTTAGAGCTAAGAAACTGCAAGAAAACCGGAATCTATGCTGTAGAAAATCGGTTTTTTGACTTTTTAGACATTAAATCAGCACTCGCCCCAACGAAATCAGAACACTACTGGTAAAAGTAGGTATAGGGGCTTACAGTTTTGGTTGCTAGCTGCATAAAACAGTCATTGTTTTAGCCATGTGGCTTGTTTTGACAAAGTTAGAGCTAAGAAACTGCAAGAAAACCGGAATCTATGCTGTAGAAAATCGGTTTTTTGACTTTTTAGACATTAAATCAGCACTCGCCCCAACGAAATCAGAACACTACTGGTAAAAGTAGGTATAGGGGTTTACAGTTTTGAATGTTAGCTGCATAAAACAGTCGTTCTTTCGGATGTGCGACTTGTTTTGACAAAGTCAGAGCTAAGAAACGGCAAGAAAACCGGAATCTATGCTGCTAAAAGACGTAACATACTTTTGGGCACAAAAAAATCAGTTTTTTGGGCATAGCAGAGCCAAAAATGGTCCAAATGAAGAATGTAATACCTTGTAGGGGTCGTAACTTGATTGCTATGATTCCCAATTGGTTTGCATTCAATTCTGCGAAACTTCATTTTTGGCCCATTTTTGAAAATTTTGATGATGGTACCCCTTATCAAAAATGCGAAATTTTGGCCAAAATTGATTTTCCCAAAATCGAAAATCGAGTGATAGGGGTGGTTAGTATTGGTCGTTAGCAGCACAAAACAGTCGTTCTTTTGGCTGTGCGACTTGTTTTGCCCGAGCTATAGCTAAAAAACCAAGAATAACGTTGCACATTTCTTTTAAAAATCAGTTTTTTGGGCATAGCAGAGCCAAAATTGGTCCAAATGAGGAATGTAATACCTCGTAGGGCTCGTAACTTGATTGCAATGATTCCCAATTGGTTTGCATTCAATTCTGCGAAACTTCATTTTTGGCCCATTTTTGAAAATTTTGATGATGGTACCCCTTATCAAAAATGCGAAATTTGGGCCAAAATTGATTTTCCCAAAATCGAAAATCGAGTGATAGGGGTGGTTAGTATTGGTCGTTAGCAGCACAAAACAGTCGTTCTTTTGGCTGTGCGACTTGTTTTGCCCGAGCTAGAGCTAAAAACCCGAAAATAATATTGCAAATTTCTGTTAAAAATCGGTTTCATCAGTTTTCCGCCCTTAAAACAGAGCTCGCACCAAAAAATAAGAACAATAATGATAAAAGCAAGTACAGGGGTGTTAAGAGTCGGTAGTTAGCTGTATAAAACAGTCATTGTTTTAGCCATGCGGCTTGTGTTGACAAAGTTAGAGCTAAAAAACTGCAAGAAAACCGGAATCTATGCTGTAGAAAATCGGTTTTTTTGACTTTTTAGCCATTAAATCAGCACTCGCCCCAACGAAATCAGAACACTACTGGCAAAAGTAGGTATAGGGGTTTACAGTTTTGGTTGCTAGCTGCATAAAACAGTCATTGTTTTAGCCATGCGGCTTGTTTTGACAAAGTTAGAGCTAAGAAACGGAAAGAAAACCGGAATCTATGCTGTAGAAAATCGGTTTTTTGACTTTTTAGCCATTAAATCAGCACTCGCCCCAACGAAATCAGAACTCTACTGGTAAAAGTAGGTTTAGGGGTTTACAGTTTTGGTTGTTAGCTGCATAAAACAGTCCTTCTTTCGGCTGTGCGACTTGTTTTGACAAAATCAAAGCTAAGAAACGGCAACAAAACCGGAATCTCTGCTGCTAAAAGACGTAACATATTTTTGGGCACAAAAAAAATCAGTTTTTTGAGCATAGCAGAGCCAAAAATGGTCCAAATGAGGAATGTAATACCTTGTAGGGCTCGTAACTTGATTGCTATGATTCCCAATTGGTTTGCATTCAATTCTGCGAAACTTCATTTTTGGCCCATTTTTGAAAATTTTGATGATGGTACCCCTTATCAAAAATGCGAAATTTGGGCCAAAATTGATTTTCCCAAAATCGAAAATCGAGTGATAGGGGTGGTTAGTATTGGTCGTTAGCAGCACAAAACAGTCGTTCTTTTGGCTGTGCGACTTGTTTTGCCCGAGCTAGAGCTAAAAACCCGAAAATAATATTGCAAATTTCTGTTAAAAATCGGTTTCATCAGTTTTCCGCCCTTAAAACAGATCTCGCACCAAAAAATAAGAACAATAATGATAAAAGCAAGTACAGGGGTGTTAAGAGTCGGTAGTTAGCTGTATAAAACAGTCATTGTTTTAGCCATGTGGCTTGTTTTGACAAAGTTAGAGCTAAGAAACGGCAAGAAAACCGGAATCTATGCTGTAGAAAATCGGTTTTTTGACTTTTTAGCCATTAAATCAGCACTCGCCCCAACGAAATCAGAACACTACTGGTAAAAGTAGGTATAGGGGTTTACAGTTTTGGTTGCTAGCTGCATAAAACAGTCATTGTTTTCGCCATGCGGCTTGTTTTGACAAAGTCAGAGCTAAGAAACGGCAAGAAAACCGGAATCTATGCTGTAGAAAATCGGTTTTTTGACTTTTTAGCCATTAAATCAGCACTCGCCCCAACGAAATCAGAACACTACTGGTAAAAGAAGGTATAGGGGTTTACAGTTTTGAATGTTAGCTGCATAAAACAGTCGTTCTTTCGGATGTGCGACTTGTTTTGACAAAGTCAGAGCTAAGAAACGGCAACAAAACCGGAATCTCTGCTGCTAAAAGACGTAACATACTTTTGGGCACAAAAAAATCAGTTTTTTGGGCATAGCAGAGCCAAAAATGGTCCAAATGAAGAATGTAATACCTTGTAGGGGTCGTAACTTGATTGCTATGATTCCCAATTGGTTTGCATTCAAATCTGGGAAACTTCAATTTTGGCCCATTTTTGAAAATATTGATGATGGTACCCCTTATCAAAAATGGGAAATTTGGGCCAAAATTGATTTTCCCAAAATCGAAAATCGAGTAATAGGGGTGGTTAGTATTGGTCGTTAGCAGCACAAAACAGTCGTTCTTTTGGCTGTGCGACTTGTTTTGCCCGAGCTAGAGCTAAAAAACCAAGAATAACGTTGCACATTTCTTTTAAAAATCAGTTTTTTGGGCATAGCAGAGCCAAAATTGGTCCAAATGAGGAATGTAATACCTCGTAGGGCTCGTAACTTGATTGCAATGATTCCCAATTGGTTTGCATTCAAATCTGGGAAACTTCAATTTTGGCCCATTTTTGAAAATATTGATGATGGTACCCCTTATCAAAAATGGGAAATTTGGGCCAAAATTGATTTTCCCAAAATCGAAAATCGAGTAATAGGGGTGGTTAGTATTGGTCGTTAGCAGCACAAAACAGTCGTTCTTTTGGCTGTGCGACTTGTTTTGCCCTAGCTAGAGCTAAAAACCCGAAAATAATATTGCAAATTTCTGTTAAAAATCGGTTTCATCAGTTTTCCGCCCTTAAAAAACAGAGCTCGCACCAAAAATAAGAACAATAATGATAAAAGCAAGTACAGGGGTGTTAAGAGTCGGTAGTTAGCTGTATAAAACAGTCATTGTTTTAGCCATGCGGCTTGTGTTGACAAAGTTAGAGCTAAAAAACTGCAAGAAAACCGGAATCTATGCTGTAGAAAATCGGTTTTTTTGACTTTTTAGCCATTAAATCAGCACTCGCCCCAACGAAATCAGAACACTACTGGCAAAAGTAGGTATAGGGGTTTACAGTTTTGGTTGCTAGCTGCATAAAACAGTCATTGTTTTAGCCATGCGGCTTGTTTTGAGCTAAGAAACGGCAAGAAAACCGGAATCTATGCTGTAGAAAATCGGTTTTTTGACTTTTTAGCCATTAAATCAGCACTCGCCCCAACGAAATCAGAACACTACTGGTAAAAGTAGGTATAGATGTTTACAGTTTTGGTTGCTAGCTGCATAAAACAGTCGTTCTTTCGGATGTGCGACTTGTTTTGACAAAGTCAGAGCTAAGAAACGGCAACAAAACCGGAATCTCTGCTGCTAAAAGACGTAACATATTTTTGGGCACAAAAAAAATCAGTTTTTTGAGCATAGCAGAGCCAAAAATGGTCAAAATGAGGAATGTAATACCTCGTAGGGCTCGTAACTTGATTGCAATGATTCCCAATTGGTTTGCATTCAAATCTGGGAAACTTCATTTTTGGCCCATTTTTGAAAATTTTGATGATGGTACCCCTTATCAAAAATGCGAAATTTGGGCCAAAATTGATTTTCCCAAAATCGAAAATCGAGTGATAGGGGTGGTTAGTATTGGTCGTTAGCAGCACAAAACAGTCGTTCTTTTGGCTGTGCGACTTGTTTTGCCCGAGCTAGAGCTAAAAACCCGAAAATAATATTGCAAATTTCTGTTAAAAATCGGTTTCATCAGTTTTCCGCCCTTAAAACAGAGCTCGCACCAAAAAATAAGAACAATAATGATAAAAGCAAGTACAGGGGTGTTAAGAGTCGGTAGTTAGCTGTATAAAAACAGTCATTGTTTTAGCCATGCGGCTTGTGTTGACAAAGTTAGAGCAAAAAAACTGCAAGAAAACCGGAATCTATGCTGTAGAAAATCGGTTTTTTTGACTTTTTAGCCATTAAATCAGCACTCGCCCCAACGAAATCAGAACACTACTGGCAAAAGTAGGTATAGGGGTTTACAGTTTTGGTTGCTAGCTGCATAAAACAGTCATTGTTTTAGCCATGCGGCTTGTTTTGACAAAGTTAGAGCTAAGAAACGGAAAGAAAACCGGAATCTATGCTGTAGAAAATCGGTTTTTTGACTTTTTAGCCATTAAATCAGCACTCGCCCCAACTAAATCAGAACTCTACTGGTAAAAGTAGGTTTAGGGGTTTACAGTTTTGGTTGTTAGCTGCATAAAACAGTCCTTCTTTCGGCTGTGCGACTTGTTTTGACAAAATCAAAGCTAAGAAACGGCAACAAAACCGGAATCTCTGCTGCTAAAAGACGTAACATATTTTTGGGCACAAAAAAAATCAGTTTTTTGAGCATAGCAGAGCCAAAAATGGTCCAAATGAGGAATGTAATACCTTGTAGGGCTCGTAACTTGATTGCTATGATTCCCAATTGGTTTGCATTCAATTCTGCGAAACTTCATTTTTGGCCCATTTTTGAAAATTTTGATGATGGTACCCCTTATCAAAAATGCGAAATTTGGGCCAAAATTGATTTTCCCAAAATCGAAAATCGAGTGATTGGGGTGGTTAGTATTGGTCGTTAGCAGCACAAAACAGTCGTTCTTTTGGCTGTGCGACTTGTTTTGCCCGAGCTAGAGCTAAAAACCCGAAAATAATATTGCAAATTTCTGTTAAAAATCGGTTTCATCAGTTTTCCGCCCTTAAAACAGAGCTCGCACCAAAAAATAAGAACAATAATGATAAAAGCAAGTACAGGGGTGTTAAGAGTCGGTAGTTAGCTGTATAAAACAGTCATTGTTTTAGCCATGTGGCTTGTTTTGACAAAGTTAGAGCTAAGAAACGGCAAGAAAACCGGAATCTATGCTGTAGAAAATCGGTTTTTTGACTTTTTAGCCATTAAATCAGCACTCGCCCCAACGAAATCAGAACACTACTGGTAAAAGAAGGTATAGGGGTTTACAGTTTTGAATGTTAGCTGCATAAAACAGTCGTTCTTTCGGATGTGCGACTTGTTTTGACAAAGTCAGAGCTAAGAAACGGCAACAAAACCGGAATCTCTGCTGCTAAAAGACGTAACATACTTTTGGGCACAAAAATCAGTTTTTTGGGCATAGCAGAGCCAAAAATGGTCCAAATGAAGAATGTAATACCTTGTAGGGGTCGTAACTTGATTGCTATGATTCCCAATTGGTTTGCATTCAAATCTTGGAAACTTCAATTTTGGCCCATTTTTGAAAATTTTGATGATGGTACCCCTTATCAAAAATGCGAAATTTGGGCCAAAATTGATTTTCCCAAAATCGAAAATCGAGTGATAGGGGTGGTTAGTATTGGTCGTTAGCAGCACAAAACAGTCGTTCTTTTGGCTGTGCGACTTGTTTTGCCCGAGCTAGAGCTAAAAACCCGAAAATAATATTGCAAATTTCTGTTAAAAATCGGTTTCATCAGTTTTCCGCCCTTAAAACAGAGCTCGCACCAAAAAATAAGAACAATAATGATAAAAGCAAGTACAGGGGTGTTAAGAGTCGGTAGTTAGCTGTATAAAACAGTCATTGTTTTAGCCATGTGGCTTGTTTTGACAAAGTTAGAGCTAAGAAACGGAAAGAAAACCGGAATCTATGCTGTAGAAAATCGGTTTTTTGACTTTTTAGCCATTAAATCAGCACTCGCCCCAACGAAATCAGAACTCTACTGGTAAAAGTAGGTTTAGGGGTTTACAGTTTTGGTTGTTAGCTGCATAAAACAGTCCTTCTTTCGGCTGTGCGACTTGTTTTGACAAAATCAAAGCTAAGAAACGGCAACAAAACCGGAATCTCTGCTGCTAAAAGACGTAACATATTTTTGGGCACAAAAAAAATCAGTTTTTTGAGCATAGCAGAGCCAAAAATGGTCCAAATGAGGAATGTAATACCTTGTAGGGCTCGTAACTTGATTGCTATGATTCCCAATTGGTTTGCATTCAATTCTGCGAAACTGTACCCCTTATCAAAAATGCGAAATTTGGGCCAAAATTGATTTTCCCAAAATCGAAAATCGAGTGATAGGGGTGGTTAGTATTGGTCGTTAGCAGCCCAAAACAGTCGTTCTTTTGGCTGTGCGACTTGTTTTGCCCGAGCTAGAGCTAAAAACCCGAAAATAATATTGCAAATTTCTGTTAAAAATCGGTTTCATCAGTTTTCCGCCCTTAAAACAGAGCTCGCACCAAAAAATAAGAACAATAATGATAAAAGCAAGTACAGGGGTGTTAAGAGTCGGTAGTTAGCTGTATAAAACAGTCATTGTTTTAGCCATGTGGCTTGTTTTGACAAAGTTAGAGCTAAGAAACGGCAAGAAAACCGGAATCTATGCTCTAGAAAATCGGTTTTTTGACTTTTTAGCCATTAAATCAGCACTCGCCCCAACGAAATCAGAACACTACTGGTAAAAGTAGGTATAGGGGTTTACAGTTTTGGTTGCTAGCTGCATAAAACAGTCATTGTTTTAGCCATGCGGCTTGTTTTGAGCTAAGAAACGGCAAGAAAACCGGAATCTATGCTGTAGAAAATCGGTTTTTTGACTTTTTAGCCATTAAATCAGCACTCGCCCCAACGAAATCAGAACACTACTGGTAAAAGTAGGTATAGGGGTTTACAGTTTTGGTTGCTAGCTGCATAAAACAGTCGTTCTTTCGGATGTGCGACTTGTTTTGACAAAGTCAGAGCTAAGAAACGGCAACAAAACCGGAATCTCTGCTGCTAAAAGACGTAACATATTTTTGGGCACAAAAAAAATCAGTTTTTTGAGCATAGCAGAGCCAAAAATGGTCAAAATGAGGAATGTAATACCTTGTAGGGCTCGTAACTTGATTGCTATGATTCCCAATTGGTTTGCATTCAATTCTGCGAAACTGTACCCCTTATCAAAAATGCGAAATTTGGGCCAAAATTGATTTTCCCAATATCAAAAATCGAGTGATAGGGGTGGTTAGTATTGGTCGTTAGCAGCACAAAACAGTCGTTCTTTTGTCTGTGCGACTTGTTTTGCCCGAGCTAGAGCTAAAAACCCGAAAATAATATTGCAAATTTCTGTTAAAAATCGGTTTCATCAGTTTTCCGCCCTTAAAACAGAGCTCGCACCAAAAAATAAGAACAATAATGATAAAAGCAAGTATAGGGGTGTTAAGAGTCGGTAGTTAGCTGTATAAAAACAGTCATTGTTTTAGCCATGTGGCTTGTTTTGACAAAGTTAGAGCTAAGAAACGGCAAGAAAACCGGAATCTATGCTGTAGAAAATCGGTTTTTTGACTTTTTAGCCATTAAATCAGCACTCGCACCAACGAAATCAGAACACTACTGGTAAAAGAAGGTATAGGGGTTTACAGTTTTGATTGCTAGCTGCATAAAACAGTCATTGTTTTCGCCATGCGGCTTGTTTTGACAAAGTCAGAGCTAAGAAACGGCAAGAAAACCGGAATCTATGCTGTAGAAAATCGGTTTTTTGACTTTTTAGCCATTAAATCAGCACTCGCACCAACGAAATCAGAACACTACTGGTAAAAGAAGGTATAGGGGTTTACAGTTTTGAATGTTAGCTGCATAAAACATGTGCGACTTGTTTTGACAAAGTCAGAGCTAAGAAACGGCAACAAAACCGGAATCTCTGCTGCTAAAAGACGTAACATACTTTTGGGCACAAAAAAATCAGTTTTTTGGGCATAGCAGAGCCAAAAATGGTCCAAATGAAGAATGTAATACCTTGTAGGGGTCGTAACTTGATTGCTATGATTCCCAATTGGTTTGCATTCAAATCTGGGAAACTTCATTTTTGGCCCATTTTTGAAAATATTGATGATGGTACCCCTTATCAAAAATGCGAAATTTGGGCCAAAATTGATTTTCCCAAAATCGAAAATCGAGTGATAGGGGTGGTTAGTATTGGTCGTTAGCAGCACAAAACAGTCGTTCTTTTGGCTGTGCGACTTGTTTTGCCCGAGCTAGAGCTAAAAACCCGAAAATAATATTGCAAATTTCTGTTAAAAATCGGTTTCATCAGTTTTCCGCCCTTAAAACTGAGCTCGCACCAAAAAATAAGAACAATAATGATAAAAGCAAGTATAGGGGTGTTAAGAGTCGGTAGTTAGCTGTATAAAACAGTCATTGTTTTAGCCATGTGGCTTGTTTTGACAAAGTTAGAGCTAAGAAACGGCAAGAAAACCGGAATCTATGCTGTAGAAAATCGGTTTTTTGACTTTTTAGCCATTAAATCAGCACTCGCCCCAACGAAATCAGAACACTACTGGTAAAAGTAGGTATAGGGGTTTACAGTTTTGGTTGCTAGCTGCATAAAACAGTCATTGTTTTTGCCATGCGGCTTGTTTTGACAAAGTCAGAGCTAAGAAACGGCAAGAAAACCGGAATCTATGCTGTAGAAAATCGGTTTTTTGACTTTTTAGCCATTAAATCAGCACTCGCACCAACGAAATCAGAACACTACTGGTAAAAGAAGGTATAGGGGTTTACAGTTTTGAATGTTAGCTGCATAAAACAGTCATTCTTTCGGATGTGCGACTTGTTTTGACAAAGTCAGAGCTAAGAAACGGCAAAAAAACCGGAATCTCTGCTGCTAAAAGACGTAACATACTTTTGGGCACAAAAAAATCAGTTTTTTGGGCATAGCAGAGCCAAAAATGGTCCAAATGAAGAATGTAATACCTTGTAGTGGTTGTAACTTGATTGCTATGATTCCCAATTGGTTTGCATTCAAATCTGGGAAACTTCATTTTTGGCCCATTTTTGAAAATATTGATGATGGTACCCCTTATCAAAAATGCGAAATTTGGGCCAAAATTGATTTTCCCAAAATCGAAAATCGAGTGATAGGGGTGGTTAGTAGTGGTCGTTAGCAGCACAAAACAGTCGTTCTTTTGGCTGTGCGACTTGTTTTGCCCGAGCTAGAGTTAAAAACCCGAAAATAATATTGCAAATTTCTGTTAAAAATCGGTTTCATCAGTTTTCCGCCCTTAAAACAGAGCTCGCACCAAAAAATAAGAACAATAATGATAAAAGCAAGTATAGGGGTGTTAAGAGTCGGTAGTTAGCTGTATAAAACAGTCATTGTTTTAGCCATGTGGCTTGTTTTGACAAAGTTAGAGCTAAGAAACGGCAAGAAAACCGGAATCTATGCTCTAGAAAATCGGTTTTTTGACTTTTTAGCCATTAAATCAGCACTCGCCCCAACGAAATCAGAACACTACTGGTAAAAGTAGGTATAGGGGTTTACAGTTTTGGTTGCTAGCTGCATAAAACAGTCATTGTTTTCGCCATGCGGCTTGTTTTGACAAAGTCAGAGCTAAGAAACGGCAAGAAAACCGGAATCTATGCTGTAGAAAATCGGTTTTTTGACTTTTTAGCCATTAAATCAGCACTCGCCCCAACGAAATCAGAACACTACTGGTAAAAGTAGGTATAGGGGTTTACAGTTTTGAATGTTAGCTGCATAAAATAGTCATTGTTTTCGCCATGCGTCTTGTTTTGACAAAGTCAGAGCTAAGAAACGGCAAGAAAACCGGAATCTATGCTGTAGAAAATCGGTTTTTTGACTTTTTAGCCATTAAATCAGCACTCGCACCAACGAAATCAGAGCACTACTGGTAAAAGAAGGTATAGGGGTTTACAGTTTTGAATGTTAGCTGCATAAAACAGTCGTTCTTTCGGATGTGCGACTTGTTTTGACAAAGTCAGAGCTAAGAAACGGCAACAAAACCGGAATCTCTGCTGCTAAAAGACGTAACATACTTTTGGGCACAAAAAAATCAGTTTTTTGGGCATAGCAGAGCCAAAAATGGTCCAAATGAAGAATGTAATACCTTGTAGTGGTTGTAACTTGATTGCTATGATTCCCAATTGGTTTGCATTCAAATCTGGGAAACTTCAATTTTGGCCCATTTTTGAAAATTTTGATGATGGTACCCCTTATCAAAAATGCGAAATTTGGGCCAAAATTTATTTTCCCAAAATCGAAAATCGAGTGATAGGGGTGGTTAGTATTGGTCGTTAGCAGCACAAAACAGTCGTTCTTTTGGCTGTGCGACTTGTTTTGCCCGAGCTAGAGCTAAAAAACCAAGAATAACGTTGCACATTTCTTTTAAAAATCAGTTTTTTGGGCATAGCAGAGCCAAAATTGGTCCAAATGAGGAATGTAATACCTCGTAGGGCTCGTAACTTGATTGCAATGATTCCCAATTGGGTTGCATTCAAATCTGGGAAACTTCATTTTTGGCCCATTTTTGAAAATTTTGATGATGGTACCCCTTATCAAAAATGCGAAATTTGGGCCAAAATTGATTTTCCCAAAATCGAAAATCGAGTGATAGGGGTGGTTAGTATTGGTCGTTAGCAGCACAAAACAGTCGTTCTTTTGTCTGTGCGACTTGTTTTGCCCGAGCTAGAGCTAAAAACCCGAAAATAATATTGCAAATTTCTGTTAAAAATCGGTTTCATCAGTTTTCCGCCCTTAAAACAGAGCTCGCACCAAAAAATAAGAACAATAATGATAAAAGCAAGTACAGGGGTGTTAAAAGTCGGTAGTTAGCTGTATAAAACAGTCATTGTTTTAGCCATGCGGCTTGTGTTGACAAAGTTAGAGCTAAAAAACGGCAAGAAAACCGGAATCTATGCTGTAGAAAATCGGTTTTTTTGACTTTTTAGCCATTAAATCAGCACTCGCCCCAACGAAATCAGAACACTACTGGTAAAAGTAGGTATAGGGGCTTACAGTTTTGGTTGCTAGCTGCATAAAACAGTCATTGTTTTCGCCATGCGGCTTGTTTTGACAAAGTCAGAGCTAAGAAACGGCAAGAAAACCGGAATCTATGCTGTAGAAAATCGGAAATCAGAACAGAAATCGAAATCAGAACACTACTGGTAAAAGTAGGTATAGGGGTTTACAGTTTTGGTTGCTAGCTGCATAAAACAGTCATTGTTTTAGCCATGTGGCTTGTTTTGACAAAGTTAGAGCTAAGAAACGGCAAGAAAACCGGAATCTATGCTGTAGAAAATCGGTTTTTTGACTTTTTAGCCATTAAATCAGCACTCGCCCCAACGAAATCAGAACACTACTGGTAAAAGTAAGTATAGGGGTTTACAGTTTTGGTTGTAAGCTGCATAAAACAGTCGTTCTTTTGGCTGTGCGACTTGTTTTGCCCGAGCTAGAGCTAAAAACCCGAAAATAACATTGTAAATTTCTGTTAAAAAACGGTTTCATCAGTTTTCCGCCCTTAAAACAGAGCTCGCACCAAAAAATAAGAACAATAATGATAAGCTGCATAAAACAGTCGTTCTTTCGGCTGTGCGACTTGTTTTGACAAAGTCAGAGCTAAGAAACGGCAACAAAACCGGAATCTCTGCTGCTAAAAGACGTAACATACTTTTGGGCACAAAAAAAATCAGTTTTTTAGGCATAGCAGAGCCAAAAATGGTCCAAATGAGGAATGTAATACCTTGTAGGGCTCGTAACTTGATTGCTATGATACCCAATTGGTTTGCATTCAAATCTGGGAATTTTCATTTTTGGCCCATTTTTAAAAATTTTGATGATGGTACCCCTTATCAAAATTGCGAAATTTGGGCCAAAATTGATTTTCCCAAAATCGAAAATCGAGTGATAGGGGTGGTTAGTATTGGTTGTTAGCAGCACAAAACAGTCGTTCTTTTGGCTGTGCGACTTGTTTTGCCCGAGCTAGAGCTAAAAACCCGAAAATAATATTGCAAATTTCTGTTAAAAATCGGTTTTATCAGTTTTCCGCCCTCTAAAACAGAGCTCGCGCCAAAAAATAAGAACAATAACGATAAAAGCAAGTATAGGGGTGTTAAGAGTCGGTAGTTAGCTGTATAAAACAGTCATTGTTTTAGCCATGCGGTTTGTTTTGACAAAGTCAGAGCTAAGAAACGGCAACAAAACCGGAATCTCTGCTGCTAAAAGACGTAACATACTTTTGGGCACAAAAAAAATCAGTTTTTTAGGCATAGCAGAGCCAAAAATGGTCCAAATGAGGAATGTAATACCTTGTAGGGCTCGTAACTTGATTGCTATGATACCCAATTGGTTTGGATTCAAACCAAGACCAATTTCTGTTAAAAATCGGTTTTATCAGTTTTCCGCCCTTAAAACAGAGCTCGCACCAAAAAATAAGAACAATAATGATAAAAGCAAGTATAGGGGTGTTAAGAGTCGGTAGTTAGCTGTATCAAACAGTCATTGTTTTAGCCATGTGGCTTGTTTTGACAAAGTCAGAGCTAAGAAACGGCAAGAAAACCGGAATCTATGCTGCTAAAAGACGTAACATACTTTTGGGCACAAAAAAATCAGTTTTTTGGGCATAGCAGAGCCAAAAATGGTCCAAATGAAGAATGTAATACCTTGTAGGGGTCGTAACTTGATTGCTATGATTCCCAATTGGTTTGCATTCAATTCTGCGAAACTTCATTTTTGGCCCATTTTTGAAAATTTTGATGATGGTACCCCTTATCAAAAATGCGAAATTTGGGCCAAAATTGATTTTCCCAAAATCGAAAATCGAGTGATAGGGGTGGTTAGTATTGGTCGTTAGCAGCACAAAACAGTCGTTCTTTTGTCTGTGCGACTTGTTTTGCCCGAGCTAGAGCTAAAAACCCGAAAATAATATTGCAAATTTCTGTTAAAAATCGGTTTCATCAGTTTTCCGCCCTTAAAACAGAGCTCGCACCAAAAAATAAGAACAATAATGATAAAAGCAAGTATAGGGGTGTTAAGAGTCGGTAGTTAGCTGTATAAAACAGTCATTGTTTTAGCCATGTGGCTTGTTTTGACAAAGTTAGAGCTAAGAAACGGAAAGAAAACCGGAATCTATGCTGTAGAAAATCGGTTTTTTGACTTTTTAGCCATTAAATCAGCACTCGCCCCAACGAAATCAGAACACTTCTGGTAAAAGTAGGTATAGGAGTTTACAGTTTTGGTTGCTAGCTGCATAAAACAGTCATTGTTTTCGCCATGCGGCTTGTTTTGACAAAGTCAGAGCTAAGAAACGGCAAGAAAACCGGAATCTATGCTGTAGAAAATCGGTTTTTTGACTTTTTAACCATTAAATCAGCACTCGCCCCAACGAAATCAGAACACTACTGGTAAAAGTAGGTTTAGGGGTTTACAGTTTTGGTTGTTAGCTGCATAAAACAGTCCTTCTTTCGGCTGTGCGACTTGTTTTGACAAAATCAAAGCTAAGAAACGGCAACAAAACCGGAATCTCTGCTGCTAAAAGACGTAACATATTTTTGGGCACAAAAAAAATCAGTTTTTTGAGCATAGCAGAGCCAAAAATGGTCCAAATGAGGAATGTAATACCTTGTAGGACTCGTAACTAGATTGCTATGATTCCCAATTGGTTTGCATTCAAATCTGGGAAACTTAATTTTTCGCCCATTTTTGAAAATTTTGATGATGGTACCCCTTATCAAAAATGCGAAATTTGGGCCAAAATTGATTTTCCCAAAATCGAAAATCGAGTGATAGGGGTGGTTAGTATTGGTCGTTAGCAGCACAAAACAGTCGTTCTTTTGGCTGTGCGACTTGTTTTGCCCGAGCTAGAGCTAAAAAACCAAGAATAACGTTGCACATTTCTTTTAAAAATCAGTTTTTTGGGCATAGCAGAGCCAAAATTGGTCCAAATGAGGAATGTAATACCTCGTAGGGCTCGTAACTTGATTGCTATGATTCCCAATTGGTTTGCATTCAAATCTGGGAAACTTCATTTTTGGCCCATTTTTGAAAATTTTGATGATGGTACCCCTTATCAAAAATGCGAAATTTGGGCCAAAATTGATTTTCCCAAAATCGAAAATCGAGTGATAGGGGTGGTTAGTATTGGTCGTTAGCAGCACAAAACAGTCGTTCTTTTGGCTGTGCGACTTGTTTTGCCCGAGCTAGAGCTAAAAAACCAAGAATAACGTTGCACATTTCTTTTAAAAATCAGTTTTTTGGGCATAGCAGAGCCAAAATTGGTCCAAATGAGGAATGTAATACCTCGTAGGGCTCGTAACTTGATTGCTATGATTCCCAATTGGGTTGCATTCAAATCTGGGAAACTTCATTTTTGGCCCATTTTTGAAAATTTTGATGATGGTACCCCTTATCAAAAATGCGAAATTTGGGCCAAAATTGATTTTCCCAAAATCGAAAATCGAGTGATAGGGGTGGTTAGTATTGGTCGTTAGCAGCACAAAACAGTCGTTCTTTTGGCTGTGCGACTTGTTTTGCCCGAGCTAGAGCTAAAAACCCGAAAATAATATTGCAAATTTCTGTTAAAAATCGGTTTCATCAGTTTTCCGCCCTTAAAACAGAGCTCGCACCAAAAAAATAAGAACAATAATGATAAAAGCAAGTACAGGGGTGTTAAGAGTCGGTAGTTAGCTGTATAAAACAGTCATTGTTTTAGCCATGTGGCTTGTTTTGACAAAGTTAGAGCTAAGAAACGGCAAGAAAACCGGAATCTATGCTGTAGAAAATCGGTTTTTTGACTTTTTAGCCATTAAATCAGCACTCGCCCCAACGAAATCAGAACACTACTGGTAAAAGTAGGTATAGGGGTTTACAGTTTTGGTTGCTAGCTGCATAAAACAGTCATTGTTTTCGCCATGCGGCTTGTTTTGACAAAGTCAGAGCTAAGAAACGGCAAGAAAACCGGAATCTATGCTGTAGAAAATCGGTTTTTTGACTTTTTAGCCATTAAATCAGCACTCGCCCCAACGAAATCAGAACACTACTGGTAAAAGAAGGTATAGGGGTTTACAGTTTTGAATGTTAGCTGCATAAAACAGTCGTTCTTTCGGATGTGCGACTTGTTTTGACAAAGTCAGAGCTAAGAAACGGCAACAAAACCGGAATCTCTGCTGCTAAAAGACGTAACATACTTTTGGGCACAAAAAATCAGTTTTTTGGGCATAGCAGAGCCAAAAATGGTCCAAATGAAGAATGTAATACCTTGTAGGGGTCGTAACTTGATTGCTATGATTCCCAATTGGTTTGCATTCAAATCTTGGAAACTTCAATTTTGGCCCATTTTTGAAAATATTGATGATGGTACCCCTTATCAAAAATGCGAAATTTGGGCCAAAATTGATTTTCCCAAAATCGAAAATCGGGTGATAGGGGTGGTTAGTATTGGTTGTTAGCAGCACAAAACAGTCGTTCTTTTGGCTGTGCGACTTGTTTTGCCCGAGCTAGAGCTAAAATCCCGAAAATAATATTGCAAATTTCTGTTAAAAATCGGTTTCATCAGTTTTCCGCCCTTAAAACAGAGCTCGCACCAAAAAATAAGAACAATAATGATAAAAGCAAGTATAGGGGTGTTAAGAGTCGGTAGTTAGCTGCATAAAACAGTCATTGTTTTAGCCATGCGGCTAGTTTTGACAAAGTCAGAGCTAAGAAACGGCAAAAAAACCGGAATCTATGCTGTAGAAAATCGGTTTTTTGACTTTTTAGCCATTAAATCAGCACTCGCCCCAACGAAATCAGAACACTACTGGTAAAAGTAGGTATAGGGGTTTACAGTTTTGGTTGCTAGCTGCATAAAAACAGTAATTGTTTTCGCCATGCGGCTAGTTTTGACAAAGTCAGAGCTAAGAAACGGCAAGAAAACCGGAATCTATGCTGTAGAAAATCGGTTTTTTGACTTTTTAGCCATTAAATCAGCACTCGCCCCAACGAAATCAGAACACTACTGGTAAAAGTAGGTATAGGGGTTTACAGTTTTGGTTGCTAGCTGCATAAAACAGTAATTGTTTTCGCCATGCGGCTTGTTTTGACAAAGTCAGAGCTAAGAAACGGCAAGAAAACCGGAATCTATGCTGTAGAAAATCGGTTTTTTGACTTTTTAGCCATTAAATCAGCACTCGCCCCAACGAAATCAGAACACTACTGGTAAAAGTAGGTATAGGGGTTTACAGCTTTGGTTGTTAGCTGCATAAAATAGTCGTTCTTTTGGCTGTGCGTCTTGTTTTGCCCGAGCTAGGGCTAAAAACCCGAAAATAATATTGCAAATTTCTGTTAAATATCGGTTTTATCAGTTTTCCGCCCTTAAAACAGAGCTCGCGCCAAAAAATAAGAACAATAATGATAAAAGCAAGTATAGGGGTGTTAAGAGTCGGTAGTTAGCTGCATAAAGCAGTCATTGTTTTAGCCATGCGGCTCTGCTGCTAAAAGACGTAACATACTTTTGGGCACAAAAAAATCAGTTTTTTGGGCATAGCAGAGCCAAAAATGGTCCAAATGAAGAATGTAATACCTTGTAGGACTCGTAACTTGATTGCTATGATTCCCAATTGGTTTGCATTCAAATCTTGGAAACTTCATTTTTGGCCCATTTTTGAAAATTTTGATGATGGTACCCCTTATCAAAAATGCGAAATTTGGGCCAAAATTGATTTTCCCAAAATCGAAAATCGAGTGATAGGGGTGGTTAGTATTGGTCGTTAGCAGCACAAAACAGTCGTTCTTTTGGCTGTGCGACTTGTTTTGCCCGAGCTAGAGCTAAAAACCCGAAAATAATATTGCAAATTTCTGTTAAAAATCGGTTTCATCAGTTTTCCGCCCTTAAAACAGAGCTCGGACCAAAAAATAAGAACAATAAAGATAACAGCAAGTATAGGGGTGTTAAGAGTCGGTAGTTAGCTGTATAAAACAGTCATTGTTTTAGCCATGTGGCTTGTTTTGACAAAGTTAGAGCTAAGAAACGGCAAGAAAACCGGAATCTATGCTGTAGAAAATCGGTTTTTTGACTTTTTAGCCATTAAATCAGCACTCGCCCTAACGAAATCAGAACACTTCTGATAAAAGTAGGTATAGGGGTTTACAGTTTTGGTTGTTAGCTACATAAAACAGTCGTTCTTTCGGCTGTGCGAATTGTTTTGACAAAGTCAGAGCTAAGAAACGGCAACAAAACCGGAATCTCTGCTGCTAAAAGACGTAACATACTTTTGGGCACAAAAAAATCAGTTTTTTGGGCATAGCAGAGCCAAAAATGGTCCAAATGAAGAATGTAATACCTTGTAGGACTCGTAACTAGATTGCTATGATTCCCAATTGGTTTGCATTCAAATCTGGGAAACTTAATTTTTCGCCCATTTTTGAAAATTTTGATGATGGTACCCCTTATCAAAAATGCGAAATTTGGGCCAAAATTGATTTTCCCAAAATCGAAAATCGAGTGATAGGGGTGGTTAGTATTGGTCGTTAGCAGCACAAAACAGTCGTTCTTTTGGCTGTGCGACTTGTTTTGCCCGAGCTAGAGCTAAAAACCCGAAAATAATATTGCAAATTTCTGTTAAAAATCGGTTTCATCAGTTTTCCGCCCTTAAAACAGAGCTCGGACCAAAAAATAAGAACAATAAAGATAACAGCAAGTATAGGGGTGTTAAGAGTCGGTAGTTAGTTGTATAAAACAGTCATTGTTTTAGCCATGTGGCTTGTTTTGACAAAGTTAGAGCTAAGAAACGGCAAGAAAACCGGAATCTATGCTGTAGAAAATCGGTTTTTTGACTTTTTAGCCATTAAATCAGCACTCGCCCTAACGAAATCAGAACACTTCTGATAAAAGTAGGTATAGGGGTTTACAGTTTTGGTTGTTAGCTACATAAAACAGTCGTTCTTTCGGCTGTGCGAATTGTTTTGACAAAGTCAGAGCTAAGAAACGGCAACAAAACCGGAATCTCTGCTGCTAAAAGACGTAACATACTTTTGGGCACAAAAAAAATCAGTTTTTTGGGCATAGCAGAGCCAAAAATGGTCCAAATGAAGAATGTAATACCTTGTAGGACTCGTAACTAGATTGCTATGATTCCCAATTGGTTTGCATTCAAATCTGGGAAACTTAATTTTTCGCCCATTTTTGAAAATTTTGATGATGGTACCCCTTATCAAAAATGCGAAATTTGGGCCAAAATTGATTTTCCCAAAATCGAAAATCGAGTGATAGGGGTGGTTAGTATTGGTCGTTAGCAGCACAAAACAGTCGTTCTTTTGGCTGTGCGACTTGTTTTGCCCGAGCTAGAGCTAAAAACCCGAAAATAATATTGCAAATTTCTGTTAAAAATCGGTTTTATCAGTTTTCCGCCCTTAAAACAGACAGTCGTTCTTTTGGCTGTGCGACTTGTTTTGCCCGAGCTAGAGCTAAAAAACCAAGAATAACGTTGCACATTTCTTTTAAAAATCAGTTTTTTGGGCATAGCAGAGCCAAAAATTGTCCAAATGAGGAATGTAATACCTTGTAGGGCTCGTAACTTGATTGCTATGATTCCCAATTGGTTTGCATTCAAATCTGGGAAACTTCATTTTTGGCCCATTTTTGAAAATTTTGATGATGGTACCCCTTATCAAAAATGCGAAATTTGGGCCAAAATTGATTTTCCCAAAATCGAAAATCGAGTGATAGGGGTAGTTAGTATTGGTCGTTAGCAGCACAAAACAGTCGTTCTTTTGGCTGTGCGACTTGTTTTGCCCGAGCTAGAGCTAAAAAACCAAGAATAACGTTGCACATTTCTTTTAAAAATCAGTTTTTTGGGCATAGCAGAGCCAAAAATTGTCCAAATGAGGAATGTAATAACTTGTAGGGCTCGTAACTTGATTGCTATGATTCCCAATTGGTTTGCATTCAAATCTGGGAAACTTCATTTTTGGCCCATTTTTGAAAATTTTGATGATGGTACCCCTTATCAAAAATGCGAAATTTGGGCCAAAATTGATTTTCCCAAAATCGAAAATCGAGTGATAGGGGTGGTTAGTATTGGTCGTTAGCAGCACAAAACAGTCGTTCTTTTGGCTGTGCGACTTGTTTTGCCCGAGCTAGAGCTAAAAACCCGAAAATAATATTGCAAATTTCTGTTAAAAATCGGTTTTATCAGTTTTCCGCCCTTAAAACAGACAGTCGTTCTTTTGGCTGTGCGACTTGTTTTGCCCGAGCTAGAGCTAAAAAACCAAGAATAACGTTGCACATTTCTTTTAAAAATCAGTTTTTTGGGCATAGCAGAGCCAAAAATTGTCCAAATGAGGAATGTAATACCTTGTAGGGCTCGTAACTTGATTGCTATGATTCCCAATTGGTTTGCATTCAAATCTGGGAAACTTCATTTTTGGCCCATTTTTGAAAATTTTGATGATGGTACCCCTTATCAAAAATGCGAAATTTGGGCCAAAATTGATTTTCCCAAAATCGAAAATCGAGTGATAGGGGTAGTTAGTATTGGTCGTTAGCAGCACAAAACAGTCGTTCTTTTGGCTGTGCGACTTGTTTTGCCCGAGCTAGAGCTAAAAAACCAAGAATAACGTTGCACATTTCTTTTAAAAATCAGTTTTTTGGGCATAGCAGAGCCAAAAATTGTCCAAATGAGGAATGTAATAACTTGTAGGGCTCGTAACTTGATTGCTATGATTCCCAATTGGTTTGCATTCAAATCTGGGAAACTTCATTTTTGGCCCATTTTTGAAAATTTTGATGATGGTACCCCTTATCAAAAATGCGAAATTTGGGCCAAAATTGATTTTCCCAAAATCGAAAATCGAGTGATAGGGGTGGTTAGTATTGGTCGTTAGCAGCACAAAACAGTCGTTCTTTTGGCTGTGCGACTTGTTTTGCCCGAGCTAAAGCTAAAAAACCAAGAATAACGTTGCACATTTCTTTTTAAAAATCAGTTTTTTGGGCATAGCAGAGCCAAAATTGGTCCAAATGAGGAATGTAATACCTCGTAGGGCTCGTAACTTGATTGCTATGATTCCCAATTGGTTTGCATTCAAATCTGGGAAACTTCATTTTTGGCCCATTTTTGAAAATTTTGATGATGGTACCCCTTATCAAAAATGCGAAATTTGGGCAAAAATTGATTTTCCCAAAATCGAAAATCGGGTGATAGGGGTGGTTAGTATTGGTTGTTAGCAGCACAAAACAGTCGTTCTTTTGGCTGTGCGACTTGTTTTGCCCGAGCTAGAGCTAAAATCCCGAAAATAATATTGCAAATTTCTGTTAAAAATCGGTTTCATCAGTTTTCCGCCCTTAAAACAGAGCTCGCGCCAAAAAATAATAACAATAATGATAAAAGCAAGTATAGGGGTGTTAAGAGTCGGTAGTTAGCTGCATAAAACAGTCATTGTTTTAGCCATGCGGCTAGTTTTGACAAAGTCAGAGCTAAGAAACGGCAACAAAACCGGAATCTCTGCTGCTAAAAGACGTAACATACTTTTGGGCACAAAAAAAATCAGTTTTTTGGGCATAGCAGAGCCAAAAATGGTCCAAATGAAGAATGTAATACCTTGTAGGACTCGTAACTAGATTGCTATGATTCCCAATTGGTTTGCATTCAAATCTGGGAAACTTAATTTTTCGCCCATTTTTGAAAATTTTGATGATGGTACCCCTTATCAAAAATGCGAAATTTGGGCCAAAATTGATTTTCCCAAAATCGAAAATCGAGTGATAGGGGTGGTTAGTATTGGTCGTTAGCAGCACAAAACAGTCGTTCTTTTGGCTGTGCGACTTGTTTTGCCCGAGCTAAAGCTAAAAAACCAAGAATAACGTTGCACATTTCTTTTAAAAATCAGTTTTTTGGGCATAGCAGAGCCAAAATTGGTCCAAATGAGGAATGTAATACCTCGTAGGGCTCGTAACTTGATTGCTATGATTCCCAATTGGTTTGCATTCAAATCTGGGAAACTTCATTTTTGGCCCATTTTTGAAAATTTTGATGATGGTACCCCTTATCAAAAATGCGAAATTTGGGCAAAAATTGATTTTCCCAAAATCGAAAATCGGGTGATAGGGGTGGTTAGTATTGGTTGTTAGCAGCACAAAACAGTCGTTCTTTTGGCTGTGCGACTTGTTTTGCCCGAGCTAGAGCTAAAATCCCGAAAATAATATTGCAAATTTCTGTTAAAAATCGGTTTCATCAGTTTTCCGCCCTTAAAACAGAGCTCGCGCCAAAAAATAATAACAATAATGATAAAAGCAAGTATAGGGGTGTTAAGAGTCGGTAGTTAGCTGCATAAAACAGTCATTGTTTTAGCCATGCGGCTAGTTTTGACAAAGTCAGAGCTAAGAAACGGCAACAAAACCGGAATCTATGCTGTAGAAAATCGGTTTTTTGACTTTTTAGCCATTAAATCAGCACTCGCCCCAACGAAATCAGAACACTACTGGTAAAAGTAGGTATAGGGGTTTACAGTTTTGGTTGCTAGCTGCATAAAACAGTAATTGTTTTCGCCATGCGGCTTGTTTTGACAAAGTCAGAGCTAAGAAACGGCAAGAAAACCGGAATCTATGCTGTAGAAAATCGGTTTTTTGACTTTTTAGCCATTAAATCAGCACTCGCCCCAACGAAATCAGAACACTACTGGTAAAAGTAGGTATAGGGGTTTACAGTTTTGGTTGCTAGCTGCATAAAACAGTAATTGTTTTCGCCATGCGGCTTGTTTTGACAAAGTCAGAGCTAAGAAACGGCAAGAAAACCGGAATCTATGCTGTAGAAAATCGGTTTTTTGACTTTTTAGCCATTAAATCAGCACTCGCCCCAACGAAATCAGAACACTACTGGTAAAATTAGGTATAGGGGTTTACAGCTTTGGTTGTTAGCTGCATAAAATAGTCGTTCTTTTGGCTGTGCGACTTGTTTTGCCCGAGCTAGAGCTAAAAACCCGAAAATAATATTGCAAATTTCTGTTAAAAATCGGTTTCATCAGTTTTCCGCCCTTAAAACAGAGCTCGCGCCAAAAAATAAGAACAATAATGATAAAAGCAAGTATAGGGGTGTTAAGTGTCGGTAGTTAGCTGCATATAGCAGTCATTTTTTTAGCCATGCGGCTAGTTTTGACAAAGTCAGAGCTAAGAAACGGCAACAAAACCGGAATCTATGCTGTAGAAAATCGGTTTTTTGACTTTTTAGCCATTAAATCAGCACTCGCCCCAACGAAATCAGAACACTACTGGTAAAAGTAGGTATAGGGGTTTACAGTTTTGGTTGTTAGCTGCATAAAACAGTCGTTCTTTCGGCTGTGCGACTTGTTTTGACAAAGTCAGAGCTAAGAAACGGCAACAAAACCGGAATCTCTGCTGCTAAAAGACGTAACATACTTTTGGGCACAAAAAAATCAGTTTTTTGGGCATAGCAGAGCCAAAAATGGTCCAAATGAAGAATGTAATACCTTGTAGGACTCGTAACTTGATTGCTATGATTCCCAATTGGTTTGCATTCAAATCTGGGAAACTTCATTTTTGGCCCATTTTTGAAAATTTTGATGATGGTACCCCTTATCAAAAATGCGAAATTTGGGCCAAAATTGATTTTCCCAAAATCGAAAATCGAGTGATAGGGGTGGTTAGTATTGGTCGTTAGCAGCACAAAACAGTCGTTCTTTTGGCTGTGCGACTTGTTTTGCCCGAGCTAGAGCTAAAAACCCGAAAATAATATTGCAAATTTCTGTTAAAAATCGGTTTTATCAGTTTTCCGCCCTTAAAACAGACAGTCGTTCTTTTGGCTGTGCGACTTGTTTTGCCCGAGCTAGAGCTAAAAAACCAAGAATAACGTTG
Source organism: Drosophila eugracilis (assembly GCF_018153835.1). Taxonomy (NCBI): domain Eukaryota; kingdom Metazoa; phylum Arthropoda; class Insecta; order Diptera; family Drosophilidae; genus Drosophila; species Drosophila eugracilis. Next base: position 2,330,685 of record NW_024573052.1, on the reverse strand, counting down.
CACATTTCTTTTAAAAAATCAGTTTTTTGGGCATAGCAGAGCCAAAAATTGTCCAAATGAGGAATGTAATACCTTGTAGGGCTCGTAACTTGATTGCTATGATTCCCAATTGGTTTGCATTCAAATCTGGGAAACTTCATTTTTGGCCCATTTTTGAAAATTTTGATGATGGTACCCCTTATCAAAAATGCGAAATTTGGGCCAAAATTGATTTTCCCAAAATCGAAAATCGAGTGATAGGGGTGGTTAGTATTGGTCGTTAGCAGCACAAAACAGTCGTTCTTTTTGCTGTGCGACTTGTTTTGCCCGAGCTAGAGCTAAAAAACCAAGAATAACGTTGCACATTTCTTTTAAAAATCAGTTTTTTGGGCATAGCAGAGCCAAAAATTGTCCAAATGAGGAATGTAATAACTTGTAGGGCTCGTAACTTGATTGCTATGATTCCCAATTGGTTTGCATTCAAATCTGGGAAACTTCATTTTTGGCCCATTTTTGAAAATTTTGATGATGGTACCCCTTATCAAAAATGCGAAATTTGGGCCAAAATTGATTTTCCCAAAATCGAAAATCGAGTGATAGGGGTGGTTAGTATTGGTCGTTAGCAGCACAAAACAGTCGTTCTTTTGGCTGTGCGACTTGTTTTGCCCGAGCTAGAGCTAAAAAACCAAGAATAACGTTGCACATTTCTTTTAAAAATCAGTTTTTTGGGCATAGCAGAGCCAAAAATTGTCCAAATGAGGAATTTAATAACTTGTAGGGCTCGTAACTTGATTGCTATGATTCCCAATTGGTTTGCATTCAAATCTGGGAAACTTCATTTTTGGCCCATTTTTGAAAATTTTTTTTTTTTACCCCTTATCAAAAATGCGAAATTTGGGCCAAAATTGATTTTCCCAAAATCGAAAATCGGGTGATAGGGGTGGTTAGTATTGGTTGTTAGCAGCACAAAACAGTCGTTCTTTTGGCTGTGCGACTTGTTTTGCCCGAGCTAGAGCTAAAATCCCGAAAATAATATTGCAAATTTCTGTTAAAAATCGGTTTCATCAGTTTTCCGCCCTTAAACAGAGCTCGCGCCAAAAAATAAGAACATTAATGATAAAAGCAAGTATAGGGGTGTTAAGAGTCGGTAGTTAGCTGCATAAAACAGTCATTGTTTTAGCCATGTGGCTTGTTTTGACAAAGTCAGAGCTAAGAAACGGCAAGAAAACCGGAATCTATGCTGTAGAAAATCGGTTTTTTGACTTTTTAGCCATTAAATCAGCACTCGCCCTAACGAAATCAGAACACTTCTGATAAAAGTAGGTATAGGGGTTTACAGTTTTGGTTGTTAGCTACATAAAACAGTCGTTCTTTCGGCTGTGCGAATTGTTTTGACAAAGTCAGAGCTAAGAAACGGCAACAAAACCGGAATCTCTGCTGCTAAAAGACGTAACATACTTTCGGGCACAAAAAAAAATCATTTTTTCGGCCATAGCACAGCCAAAAATGGTCCAAATGAGGAATGTAATACCTCGTAGGGCTCGTAACTTGATTGGTATGATTCCCAATTAGTTTGCATTCAAATCTGGGAAACTTCATTTTTGGCCCATTTTTGAAAATTTTGATGATGGTACCCCTTATCAAAAATGCGAAATTTGGGCCAAAATTGATTTTCCCAAAATCGAAAATCGAGTGATAGGGGTGGTTAGTATTGGTCGTTAGCAGCACAAAACAGTCGTTCTTTTGGCTGTGCGACTTATTTTGCCCGAGCTAGAGCTAAAAACCCGAAAATAATATTGCAAATTTCTGTTAAAAATCGGTTTCATCAGTTTTCCGCCCTTAAAACAGAGCTCGGACCAAAAAATAAGAACAATAAAGATAACAGCAAGTATAGGGGTGTTAAGAGTCGGTAGTTAGCTGTATAAAACAGTCATTGTTTTAGCCATGTGGCTTGTTTTGACAAAGTTAGAGCTAAGAAACGGCAAGAAAACCGGAATCTATGCTGTAGAAAATCGGTTTTTTGACTTTTTAGCCATTAAATCAGCACTCGCCCTAACGAAATCAGAACACTTCTGATAAAAGTAGGTATAGGGGTTTACAGTTTTGGTTGTTAGCTACATAAAACAGTCGTTCTTTCGGCTGTGCGAATTGTTTTGACAAAGTCAGAGCTAAGAAACGGCAACAAAACCGGAATCTCTGCTGCTAAAAGACGTAACATACTTTTGGGCACAAAAAAATCAGTTTTTTGGGCATAGCAGAGCCAAAAATGGTCCAAATGAAGAATGTAATACCTTGTAGGACTCGTAACTAGATTGCTATGATTCCCAATTGGTTTGCATTCAAATCTGGGAAACTTAATTTTTCGCCCATTTTTGAAAATTTTGATGATGGTACCCCCTTATCAAAAATGCGAAATTTGGGCCAAAATTGATTTTCCCAAAATCGAAAATCGGGTGATAGGGGTGGTTAGTATTGGTTGTTAGCAGCACAAAACAGTCGTTCTTTTGGCTGTGCGACTTGTTTTGCCCGAGCTAGAGCTAAAAACCCGAAAATAATATTGCAAATTTCTGTTAAAAATCGGTTTTATCAGTTTTCCGCCCTTAAAACAGAGCTCGCGCCAAAAAATAAGAACATTAATGATAAAAGCAAGTATAGGGGTGTTAAGAGTCGGTAGTTAGCTGCATAAAACAGTCATTGTTTTAGCCATGCGGCTTGTTTTGACAAAGTCAGAGCTAAGAAACCGCAAGAAAACCGGAATCTATGCTGCTAAAAGACGTAACATACTTTTGGGCACAAAAAAATCAGTTTTTTGGGCATAGCAGAGCCAAAATTGGTCCAAATGAGGAATGTAATACCTCGTAGGGCTTGTAACTTGATTGCTATGATTCCCAATTGGGTTGCATTCAAATCTGGGAAACTTCATTTTTGGCCAATTTTTGAAAATTTTGATGATGGTACCCCTTATCAAAAATGCGAAATTTGGGCCAAAATTGATTTTCCCAAAATCGAAAATCGGGTGATAGGGGTGGTTAGTATTGGTTGTTAGCAGCACAAAACAGTCGTTCTTTTGGCTGTGCGACTTGTTTTGCCCGAGCTAGAGCTAAAAACCCGAAAATAATATTGCAAATTTCTGTTAAAAATCGGTTTTATCAGTTTTCCGCCCTTAAAACAGAGCTCGGACCAAAAAATAAGAACAATAAAGATAACAGCAAGTATAGGGGTGTTAAGAGTCGGTAGTTAGCTGTATAAAACAGTCATTGTTTTAGCCATGTGGCTTGTTTTGACAAAGTTAGAGCTAAGAAACGGCAAGAAAACCGGAATCTATGCTGTAGAAAATCGGTTTTTTGACTTTTTAGCCATTAAATCAGCACTCGCCCTAACGAAATCAGAACACTTCTGATAAAAGTAGGTATAGGGGTTTACAGTTTTGGTTGTTAGCTACATAAAACAGTCGTTCTTTCGGCTGTGCGAATTGTTTTGACAAAGTCAGAGCTAAGAAACGGCAACAAAACCGGAATCTCTGCTGCTAAAAGACGTAACATACTTTTGGGCACAAAAAAAATCAGTTTTTTGGGCATAGCAGAGCCAAAAATGGTCCAAATGAAGAATGTAATACCTTGTAGGACTCGTAACTAGATTGCTATGATTCCCAATTGGTTTGCATTCAAATCTGGGAAACTTAATTTTTCGCCCATTTTTGAAAATTTTGATGATGGTACCCCTTATCAAAAATGCGAAATTTGGGCCAAAATTGATTTTCCCAAAATCGAAAATCGAGTGATAGGGGTGGTTAGTATTGGTCGTTAGCAGCACAAAACAGTCGTTCTTTTGGCTGTGCGACTTGTTTTGCCCGAGCTAGAGCTAAAAACCCGAAAATAATATTGCAAATTTCTGTTAAAAATCGGTTTTATCAGTTTTCCGCCCTTAAAACAGAGCTCGCGCCAAAAAATAAGAACATTAATGATAAAAGCAAGTATAGGGGTGTTAAGAGTCGGTAGTTAGCTGCATAAAACAGTCATTGTTTTAGCCATGCGGCTTGTTTTGACAAAGTCAGAGCTAAGAAACCGCAAGAAAACCGGAATCTATGCTGCTAAAAGACGTAACATACTTTTGGGCACAAAAAAATCAGTTTTTTGGGCATAGCAGAGCCAAAATTGGTCCAAATGAGGAATGTAATACCTCGTAGGGCTTGTAACTTGATTGCTATGATTCCCAATTGGGTTGCATTCAAATCTGGGAAACTTCATTTTTGGCCAATTTTTGAAAATTTTGATGATGGTACCCCTTATCAAAAATGCGAAATTTGGGCCAAAATTGATTTTCCCAAAATCGAAAATCGGGTGATAGGGGTGGTTAGTATTGGTTGTTAGCAGCACAAAACAGTCGTTCTTTTGGCTGTGCGACTTGTTTTGCCCGAGCTAGAGCTAAAAAACCAAGAATAACGTTGCACATTTCTTTTAAAAATCAGTTTTTTGGGCATAGCAGAGCCAAAAATTGTCCAAATGAGGAATGTAATAACTTGTAGGGCTCGTAACTTGATTGCTATGATTCCCAATTGGTTTGCATTCAAATCTGGGAAACTTAATTTTTGGCCCATTTTTGAAAATATTGATGATGGTACCCCTTATCAAAAATGCGAAATTTGGGCCAAAATTGATTTTCCCAAAATCGAAAATCGAGTGATAGGGGTGGTTAGTATTGGTCGTTAGCAGCACAAAACAGCCGTTCTTTTGGCTGTGCGACTTGTTTTGCCCGAGCTAGAGCTAAAAACCCGAAAATAATATTGCAAATTTCTGTTAAAAATCGGTTTTATCAGTTTTCCGCCCTTAAACAGAGCTCGCGCCAAAAAATAAGAACATTAATGATAAATGCAAGTATAGGGGTGTTAAGAGTCGGTAGTTAGCTGCATAAAACAGTCATTGTTTTAGCCATGCGGCTTGTTTTGACAAAGTTAGAGCTAAGAAACGGCAAGAAAACCGGAATCTATGCTGTAGAAAATCGGTTTTTTGACTTTTTAGCCATTAAATCAGCACTCGCCCCAACGAAATCAGAACACTACTGGTAAAAGTAGGTATAGGGGTTTACAGTTTTGGTTGTTAGCTGCATAAAACAGTCGTTCTTTTGGCTGTGCGACTTGTTTTGACAAAGTCAGAGCTAAGAAACGGCAACAAAACCGGAATCTCTGCTGCTAAAAGACGTAACATACTTTTGGGCACAAAAAAAAATTAGTTTTTTGGGCATAGCAGAGCCAAAAATGGTCCGAATGAAGAATGTAATACCTTGTAGGACTCGTAACTTGATTGCTATGATTCCCAATTGGTTTGCATTCAAATCTGGGAAACTTCATTTTTGGCCCATTTTTGAAAATATTGATGATGGTACCCCTTATCAAAAATGCGAAATTTGGGCCAAAATTGATTTTCCCAAAATCGAAAATCGAGTGATAGGGGTGGTTAGTATTGGTCGTTAGCAGCACAAAACAGTCGTTCTTTTGGCTGTGCGACTTGTTTTGCCCGAGCTAGAGCTAAAAACCCGAAAATAATATTGCAAATTTCTGTTAAAAATCGGTTTTATCAGTTTTCCGCCCTTAAAACAGAGCTCGCGCCAAAAAATAAGAACAATAACGATAAAAGCAAGTATAGGGGTGTTAAGAGTCGGTAGTTAGCTGCATAAAACAGTCATTGTTTTAGCCATGCGGCTTGTTTTGACAAAGTCAGAGCTATGAAACGGCAACAAAACCGGAATCTATGCTGTAGAAAATCGGTTATTTGACTTTTTAGCCATTAAATCAGCACTCGCCCCAACGAAATCAGAACTCTATTGGTAAAAGAAGGTATAGGGGTTTACAGTTTTTGTTGTTAGCTGCATAAAACAGTCATTGTTTTAGCCATGTGGCTTGTTTTGACAAAGTTAGAGCTAAGAAACGGCAACAAAACCGGAATCTATGCTGTAGAAAATCGGTTCTTTGACTTTTTAGCCATTAAATCAGCACTCGCCCCAACGAAATCAGAACACTACTGGTAAAAGTAGGTACAGGGGTTTACAGTTTTGGTTGTTAGCTGCATAAAATAGTCGTTCTTTCGGATGTGCGACTTGTTTTGCCGAAGCTAGAGCTAAAAACCCGAAAATAATATTGCAAATTTCTGTTAAAAATCGGTTTCATCAGTTTTCCGCCCTTAAAACAGAGCTAGCACCAAAAAATAAGAACAATAATGATAAAAGCAAGTATGGAGTTTACAGTTTTGGTTTTTAGCTGCATAAAACAGTCGTTCTTTCGGCTGTGCGGCTTGTTTTGACAATGTTAGAGCTAAGAAACAGCAAGAAAACCGGAATCTATGCTGTAGAAAATCGGTTTTTTGACTTTTTAGCCATTAAATCAGCACTCGCCCCAACGAAATCAGAACTCTATTGGTAAAAGAAGGTATAGGGGTTTACAGCTTTGGTTGTTAGCTGCATAAAATAGTCGTTCTTTTGGCTGTGCGACTTGTTTTGCCCGAGCTATAGCTAAAAACCCGAAAATAATATTGCAAATTTCTGTTAAAAATCGGTTTCATAAGTTTTCCGCCCTTAAAACAGAGCTCGCACCAAAAAATAAGAACAATAATGATAAAGGCAAGTACAGGGGTGTTAAGAGTCGGTAGTTAGCTGTATAAAACAGTCATTGTTTTAGCCATGCGGCTTGTGTTGACAAAATCAGAGCTAAGAAACGGCAACAAAACCGGAATCTCTGCTGCTAAAAGACGTAACATACTTTTGGGCACAAAAAAAAATCAGTTTTTTGAGCATAGCAGAGCCAAAAATGGTCCAAATGAGGAATGTAATACCTTGTAGGGCTCGTAACTTGATTGCTATGATTCCCAATTGGTTTGCATTCAATTCTGCGAAACTTCATTTTTGGCCCATTTTTGAAAATTTTGATGATGGTACCCCTTATCAAAAATGCGAAATTTGGGCCAAAATTGATTTTCCCAAAATCGAAAATCGAGTGATAGGGGTGGTTAGTATTGGTCGTTAGCAGCACATAACAGTCGTTCTTTTGGCTGTGCGACTTGTTTTGCCCGAGCTAGAGCTAAAAAGCCGAAAATAATATTGCAAATTTCTGTTAAAAATCGGTTTCATCAGTTTTCCGCCCTGAAAACAGAGCTCGCACCAAAAAATAAGAACAATAATGATAAAAGCAAGTATAGGGGTGTTAAGAGTCGGTAGTTAGCTAGGTATAGGGGTTTACAGTTTTGGTTGTAAGCTGCATAAAACAGTCATTCTGTTGGCTGTGCGACTTGTTTTGCCCGAGCTAGAGCTAAAAACCCGAAAATAATATTGCAAATTTCTGTCTGAAATAGATTTTTTGATTTTTTAGCAATTATGTCAGAGCTCGCACCAAAAAAGCAGAACAATTATGTTAAATGTAGGTATATGGATTGAAGGTTTTGGTCGTTGGCAGCAGAAAACAGTTTTCGTCAAAACTTGTGGAGAAATTTTAATCCCTTTCCGAAAAGTATGCTAAGATTTTTTAAAACTCCTAACTTTATTCTAATTCGCAGATTAAAATGCCAATATTAGTTTTTTTAATATTTTTATTAAATCGATTTCGCATATTGGATTCTTACATATAAAAACATACATCAGTTACCGCCACTGGAAGATCAAATCCAACGAAGAGGACGACGTCTCCGGTGCCAGATCACAGACCCAGCGACGTATTGGGAGCACTTCATTTTCTGATTTGGGATACCATCATCTATTTTTTTCGAAAAATGGCAAAAATTTTACCTTTCCAACTTTGAATGCAGATCTACAAGAAGATATACATTATTGGCTTAGTCATGGGCAAAGCAATAACATTTTTTTAGGGAAATCGGGACTGACAACATTTTCTATTTTAATGAGGGGTATCTTTTGTTCGAAAATTGGCAAAAAATTAAATTTTCAACCTTAAATGCAGATTTTATAAGAATAAATAAATAAGCTCAACAAGGTATGAAATTCCATATTTGGTCCAGTGTAGGCTGAGTTATGGATAAACAGAATTGTGATTTTGTCTCTCTAGAAAAGAAAACCCCAACCCTTTGGTAATTTGATATGAAGACCAGCTGATTGCTTTTCACTAGACTAGCGCGTTATGAGAACTATTTAGTAGTGAAAGAGAAAACGAGTGTCGTAAAAGTTTACAAATGATTAACGTAAGTCCGCAGAGGAAAAGTCGTGGCAGGACAGTCCCACTTCACCCCAGGACATGTGACAATGCGTGACATTCGCTTCGGAAAATGAACAGGTGGAGAGTGTCCCCTCCATGATTTACATCTATGTCCCCACCTGGTCACGTGCCACGGCGCTCACCTCGTTTTTTGCGGCTGTTGTCCCTGTTCTATTTGTCCCTGAAACACGCAACTCCTTGGCCAGCGATGTCTTAATTTATGTCTCTGCCACACGCACTGCTATATGTAGTTGAAACCATGGAAAGTTGGGTGCACTGAAACTCAAAAAGAAACATTTCGTTAGAAAATAAATAATTTAATATTTAAATGTTTTATAATTTATAATTAATTCAATCTACCTTAAGAAACAGTTAAGATTTATTTATTTATTAGAAAAGGAAAGACTTGTTAAAGGACCCTAAGGAATTTTTAACCAATATTTTTGTCCAGTGCAATGGCGTGGGAGACAAACACGCCTGGTATCAGTGTCGCTGCATCTCCGCAAATAATTTTTCCAGCTGCTTAGATTGCCGTAGGGTGGCGCCAACAGAAAACGATTGGGGATGGGTTATGGGGTATGGGTAATGCTACTATGGCTTCGCTTCACTTTATGGCATCCATAACCAACCGCAGAGCAGACGAAGGAGGGAGGGAATGAGCATGCGGAGAAGGTGGCGGCCACGCTGAGGTGTTTGACGAACAAATTGACAGAGGGAAGTGTTCTTGGATGACTGAATGGCTGATGGCTGATGGCTGATGGCTGCATCAATGTTGTTTCTCTTTACCCGCTTCTGGTCGTCCCAGCCCCCGTATAACCACCCACTGGCGAATCCAATTGAATGCAACAATAGCAACCACAGCAGCGACAACAACAGCAACAACAACAACACAAGCACAAATTGAATAAGAGTCAAAAGCAAAATCCGCTTTGCGTCGTCCCAGCCAAATGTCTCTATTTCCCAGTGGCTCACCAAGTAGCTCGAAGTTCCCGATTTTAAAATCAATTCAATGTTGTTAATTTTCAAATCAAAATATACAATTTTCCTGGCTAAAATGAAAAAGGAATTTTTTGGCCATAATATAGCTTTCAATTTAAATATAAATATTATTTTGAATGTTGAATATTTTTTATTTCTTCAAGATTTTCATATGACAAAATGGTAATTTTGGTTTTCGTAAATGGGAACATTTCGTCGAGTGTGTGTTTTTAGTGTGCGTGTGCCGTGGAAAAAATCATATTTGACTGTTGTCGTTGTTGTCCCCTTGCCCCTGTTGCTGTTGCTGTTGTTGTGCCCCTGCTCCCATTCCCCACCCCCTTTTGCCCTGGTAGATGCCTCTAATTTGTGTTTTTTTAGTTGTGTCTAATGCTCTCCGAGGGCGTCGGCGTGTCCACGTCATAAGCGTCGCTGCTTTGGTGGGTTGGTTCCACTGTCAGCAGTCAGTTGTTGCTGTTGTGCTGGGTGTTGCTGTTGTGCCTGGTGTTGCTGCTGCTGCTGCTCATGTTGCTGCTGTCGTCGCTGTCGGTATATCGCTGCTATTCCCGCATAGACCGCCCAGCTGCGCGGAGACATCTTCAATCGCTGAATTGTTGCGCGTCGCGTTGGTTCGCCGCAGTTCCGTCCGTCTTCCCATCAAAGTTGCCATGTCCAGTCCCCCCCAATCCCCTCGCGGAGGAGGAGGAGACACCACCCTGGCCGCCCTGGGTGCCCATATGGCCCCCTGTCGCAATACCACGCCCGAGCAGTTGGCCCAGCTGATAGACGCCCACTTGGGAGATTTGCGCCAAGAGCAGCCCAACTGGACCATCAGTTCCTCTAAAGTGGCTGGACGCGGGGTGTTCGCCACCAGAGACATTGCCGCCGGCGAGCTAATATTCCAAGAACGAGCCTTGGTCACCGGACCAACGGCCAGGAAGGGCCAGCTTAGCAGTTGCATCTGCTGCCATGAAACCTTACCCCAAACTGGATTTCTTTGCCGACATCGCTGCACCTTGCCTGTTTGTGAATCCTGTTCAGATTCAGAGGAGCACCAGGCAGAGTGCGAGCATTTTCGTCGCTGGCAGCCAAAGGATGTCGATGCGGAGCTGGAGCAGGTGAATCCCCTGTCTTTGCGAATCCTCACTGCAGTTAGGGTCTTTCATTTGGGAAAGGAACAACGGCATTTGGTGGACGCCATGCAGGCGAATGCCGAGCGGGCTTACCGGCGAGAGATCATCAAGGCTGCCCAGTGCTTTCGAAACTTTCCCACCACGGATCGGGTGTTCATGGACCAGCTCTTCCGGATTGTGGGTGTGCTGAACACGAATGCCTTTGAGGCTCCCTGCCGCTCTGGTGGTCACGAGACGCTCCTGAGGGGTCTGTTTCCGCTGACGGCGATCATGAACCATGAGTGCACCCCAAATGCGAGTCACTACTTCGAGAACGGGCGATTGGCAGTGGTGCGAGCAGCGAGGGATATTCCCAAGGGTGGCGAGATTACCACCACCTACACAAAAATCCTTTGGGGCAATCTCACCCGGAACATCTTCCTTAAGATGACCAAGCATTTCGCTTGCGACTGCGCCCGGTGCCACGACAATACTGTGAGTACGGATTATTGGAAAACGCGGTCTCGTGATATTATTGCTAGGAAAAAATCTTCTTCCCGTTTTCTTGTCGTCAACTTAACTCCTTCTTCACTTTTTGATTTAGCTTAGCTATAACTTTAACTTAAAACTTCTTAAGTATTTCTCTATGCGAAATCCTGTATATATAACTTTTTATGTCAGAACACCCAGATAAAGTATCATCTCTGATAGAAGTTGAATATCTTTACTTTGACCTCTTTTACCCAGTAATTTAGTAATTTATAGCTACCCTATAGTAAAGCTGCTTGTTGGTATTTTCGGTAAGAGCTTTGATGGGATCTACATTTTGAGTTCTAAATTTAACGAATAACGCTCTAATAAAACATTTTTATTAAGAGCTTTTGAGTTTAATTATATATTCTAGCTGAAGACCAGACATTACAATGAATTTGCAATATCAGGCCTTTAAAGTTCTTGAGCATCGTCGATCATGTGTAACAGATACTAATCCCGAAATCCAGGTTCTTCAAATATTATATCAGAAAAATGTAATATAAGATGAATATTTAAATAACACAAAGGTACTTTTTTATTTAAGGCCAGAGTATCCGCCAGATAGACAACTCCATCCCGAAAAAAGCCTTAAGAGCATCACAATCTTTCGGCCCCAAAACAAAAAGCAATTATTGAAATTTGAAAAACATTTCACTTAAATTTCGACGAAATTTCTTGGCCAACGTCGATGTCAACGACGCTCTAAAACTATGGGTGTGTAGGGTTGTGTGCGGTATATATACGATCCACATATCCGGCCATATCTATTTATGTGGCCGCTCTTTTGCCGCTCTGGGATATGTTGAATAATGGCCTCTGGCGTTGGCAGTGGCCGCTGGCCAGGCCACCTGACACAAATGCGTTCCCTAATTAAATTAGTTCTATGATTTGCATCAACCAGGGCCCAGTGGCGCCAAAAGGGGGCAAAATATGCCAACCACGCAAAACTCTCTTGACCGTTTAATCAGTTTTTATGGCTACCTGATGGAAAATGTCCTTATCAAAGTTGAATTAAAGCTCGAAGGCAAGGTGGTTTTATGAAAATAGAAATAAGGCTTTGCGATTCGTCTACAAATTTAAAGAATTGGTATACAATATCTACTTTTTAAGTACCAAGAAATCAGTTTAATTTTAAGATTCCAAAGCATATATTAGAGGTCCATTGATCCAATTTTAATGCTACTGACACACATACACAGCCCTCAAATTACCATGAGCATGACACACCGAATGCTAATTTCGATTCCGATTAAAAGTTTAATGAACTGAACGCCGTGAATGGACAGAGGCGGACATTGAACCAGACATATCTTTGATACCCAACATTTTCTCACCATCCGCCCGATAATCCACTGATCTTTTAACTATTCTTCTTGTAGGAGAACGGAACTTATTTGTCGGCGCTTTTTTGCCGGGAGCAGGGCTGTCGGGGTCTGGTGATCCCCGTCCAGACCCGTACATTGCAGCCGGATTGGCGGTGCATCACATGCGAGAACGTATTCCCGCACTCGAAGATGGCCAAGTACCAGGACTTCGCCTTGAACACCATAAACAATCGGATTAACTCGTGCAGTGTACAGGACATGATCCACTTCATCAACGATCTGTGTCCGCGATTCTGTCCATCCTCGAACTATGTGTTGATCGAGGCCAAGCTGAACGTCATCTGGCGAATGACGCGGTTCGACCGGGAGGAATACACGCCGGAGGAGATGGGCCACATGGATCGCTATCGCGAGGAGGTTTTGGCCATACTCCACAAGCTGGGAGCCGGGGAGTGCACCCTAAAGAAGCTGATCACTGGGGAAATTCAGTAGGAGGGAGATCCTCCCCTGAACTTGTGAATAACTATTTTTTTTGAGTGTGATTGAGTGAGTGCTTTTGTCAAAGAATGACTGTTTTTGGGCTCAATGCCCTTTTGTTGCTATTTTATTCTTAGTCACTTAAGGAAAACAATAAACACTGAACTATGTCTATTTAACAAATTCGTTTTTTAAATGGTAGGCACACCCCTACTCGGGAACGCCTCTGTCCCTTAGGCAATAAATATGAAAAGCCAACCAGCCACGAAGATCGCCGATCTGCGATTAACCAACAAGTTGAAAATTGCTGTGATACAAATTCTGAAATGTCTCATTATTCTGGGTATTTCTTTTATGAGATTATTTTGGCAAGGCATACTATCTAACAATCTCTTGTCGAAAGGCACTGAGCATTATCTATATGGCGTGTACGGCACATAAACAAGCGATAAACCCTAACAAATTGAGTGAGCAAAAATACATTTATTATTTAGTATATATTGAATCGTGAATCGTAAGTATGCCAAAAAATCATCATGTCAATGTCCATCGGAAAATCTATGGATCTTTAAAGATTAAAATTGTTACCATTCAGCTTAAAAGATTTTCGTATTAAGCATAGGCTGGTCTTCTTCCTAACAAATCCACCTCTTACGGCTTCCAAACAAACAGTCTTGTCGTTTGTTGTTGTACAAAAGCTTTCTTTAATGGCATATACACAGACACACACACGCACAGGCATACAGTCATAATAGAATAACAATAGATTTTCTAGTACACTTTGTTATTGATGTACATAATATATAGGTATACATTTGCATGCATTTGCAATGAAGGTTTTTATGGGAATGGGATGTAGGGCGTGGGGCGAGGAATGAGGGGCCAGGGAAAGGTTTCTATACATAAATAATCAGATATGCTCTAGCTGTGGCATACACTCGCACATAAATGTCTGGCCTAGGTCTAGGACTTAATCTAACCAAGTGTCGTGTGCATCAGTATATCTCTAGATTTATAGTTACAATAGAAAAAAAACAAAAAAAAATAGAAATGAACAAAAAACAAGGGGCGGAGGATGAAGTGGGTGGATTACTAACTTAGGGCTAGGTGTTCAACATGGTGCTTTTGCTCCAATTTGGCGGCCTGGTGTCGTTGGAGCGGCGGAATAATGAACATCACTAATCCACTAATGGCGATCATAAGTCCGGCCATCAGGAAGGCAGGCGCATACGAGTCCGTCAAATCGTACATCCAGCCTGCGGAGCAAACCAATCAAAGATCGTTATCAATTTGCAACACCTAATTAAAAACTTTCGACTTACCTCCGATGGGTGGACCAATAAAGCTGGCAATACCCTGGAAGAGCAGCAGCAGCCCGAAGGCATTGGTCAGCTTGTCGAGCCCCAGCAGGTCCACCAGGATGACCGATGTCAGACCTACATAGGCACCGATTGTGAAGCCAAAAACAATGCAGTAGAAGGACAGGGATTGGTAGTCATGGCAGAGCGACACCATGGAAGTGGCTAAACAAATGGAAAATCAGGACAAGGTTAGACCCTTAGGTTGGACTAATGAGGAACTACAAACTCACCAATTCCGCAGGCGGTGAGGCAGACATTGTAGACCAGCAGGCGGTTAACCCACGGCTTGTCCGATATGTAACCCAGGATTATACGGCCCACTGTGTTGGCCACGCCAATCGTGGCTAACAAATGGCTGGCCTCTTTCTTGGAAATTTCCAAGGTCTCCGCATATGCCGCCACATAGAGATACGGAATATTGAAGCCTATGCTCGTACAAAAATTGGACACGGAAAAGATCAGGAATATCATGTCCTTCAGCAGCGAGAAATTCATCATCTCGGCGAACGTGTCGCGGGTCTCCTTGGAACACGTGATGCAGCCACAGCATTTGGTTTCCTCCTGAAAATGTTAAAGTGGATTAGCAGATCTCACAATAATGGACTCTACTCCTCTATAATTTACTAACTACACTATCTAGCTAGGCAAGAAAGAATTGCAGAACGGTCAACAGATTTAGCCAAGTATTTTTGACCAGAAAGTTTTGGGATTGTCAACTCGTCAACTTCTTGCCATGACACCCCAGTCGAATTGGGCGCGAAATTAGCATGGAAATTTAATGGGGAAGCTTATGTTAACCAAATTACAGCGTAATGAATATGCGTGATCGTTCAGTTAAGCGGATTGACCACCGGAGCCGCTTTCCAGTGTTGTGTGAGCACTGGTCAGTGATTCACAGTACACCATACAGTGGACATGGAGGAGTTCTTCGAAGACACCGAGATATTCGTGACGGGCGGATCGGGAGTGGTAGGCAAGGCGCTAATCGAAAAGCTACTGCGGTCCTGCAATGTACGACGCATATATATACTCCTGCGTCCTCGAAAGCAACTAACGGCAGAGCAGAGGCTCCTCCGACTACGCCAGGCCACTGTTTTCCATGTGCTGGCCGTCGAGAAGCCACATGAGCTAGATAAAATAGTGGCGGTGCCTGGAGATGTCTCCCTGCCAGGACTGGGCATCCATCCAACGATGATGCAGCGTATGAATAAGGTTTCCCTGGTGTACCACTGTGCGGCTACCGTGCGTTTTGATGAGCCACTCCGTGTGGCTTTACGGCTGAATGTAGGTGGCACCTTTGAGGCTCTCAAGTTCGCAGAGACTCTGCCCAATTTGAGGGCCTTCGTCCACGTATCCACCTTCTACAGTAATCCCTATTTGAAGCGGGTGGAGCCTAAGGTGGGTTGGTTGGTGTTTCAAGATAGCCTTGTCTTGCTTCTGTTTCTGACTCTGTGACTTTGATACTTGCAGTACTACTCCTCGCCGATGGACTGGCAACAGTGTCTACGTCTGCTCGATGAAGTCCCAGACGATGGGATGCTCAATGCCCTCACAAGAAAGTAAGTAGAAAACGGGGAAACAGGGAAACGGGAAACCAGAGAAGAATATACAAGGCTACCGATCTGTATTTTTATCAGGATTCCATTTAAAGGATTCTATATAATGTTCTATTGTTTGGTTCTCCCATGACTTCTTGTCCCAGGTTGATTGTGGGCTTCCCCAACACGTATACCTTCACTAAAAACCTGGCTGAATCCTTGGTGAATGAATACCGCCATCGCTTGCCGGTAATAGTGTACCGTCCATCCATAGGTATTCAAAGGTTCCTAAATGTATCTTAAACGCAGATTTATAAAGAATAATCTTCTAGTTCTTTTTGCGGTGGACGACCCATCGCCTGGTTTTTCACCCTCTTTGATGGGAGCCATGGGACTGTTCGCATTAGTGGGCGCTGGAATCCTGAAGACCGTTTACCTGGGCAGGGACATTCGTCTGGACATCACGCCGCAAGACATTGGCATCAAGAGTATGTTGTGCTACACAAAGCGGGGTTACGAGATCTATAAGCAGGGTCCTCCAGCCGAGCTACCTGTTTACCTATCCTCCTCCTGCACCCACGTGCCGCACACTTTTACTCAGATTGCCGAGCAGATGGATACGCTGGACCTGTGGAAAGATGTTGCCTTCGAAAAGAACCTGATGATACCAGGTTGTCACTACACAGACAGGCGATGGGTCTATCAGTTCCTCGTCTTCACTAAACAGATTTTGCCCGCCATGATCATCGATCTGCTCCTGAGAATCTTTGGACAGAAGCCAGTACTGATGAGTGCGGTTCGTAAGGCATACCAAACGCTGGAGGTGATGCAGCCCTTCATGTTCAACAACTACGACAGTCCCGGGGTAACTGACATGGAGATATTGTACAAGGAGAATAAGGGGTAAATGGGAAACATCGCGGGGAGTCGGATATTCCTCTCAAACCCTTTTTTATTCCAGCACCGCTTTTAATTTAGATGCCTTCCACCATCCGGATATCCATGGCCTGGTTATTAAATCCTGCGGGGAAATGCTCTTTAGTATCCGAACGCATTTACTTCGGGAAGATCCAAAAACCCTGAAACGCTCCGTTTTCATCCTAAGGACGTGAGAACTACCTCTTCTTTTGAGATATAATTGTCTTTATATAAAATCCTTTCAGCAAGGTTATCCTCTACCGGTTGTTCCGCATATTTCTGCTCTACAAACTCGTGCTCTGGATCTGGGCGAGATTTTTGACGCAGCTTCTTTAGATAATATTCATAATATTACTTTTATTTTGTTACATCATAGTTTCATTTTTTTTTTTTGGTAATCTAAGGCGTGTCGAATTTGAAGTCAGTTCATTAAAAATATATTTTGTTGTGTTGATAAATTATGGCGGATTTTAGTGATATGGAAGAAGAGATGGATCGCCCGGAGGAAGGCCTGATCAGGGTTCTTGAGGATAAAAATAACACAAATTCCAATTTCCCTAAATGGCAGCATATTTATCGCTCGGTTCTAAAAGTTCTACGGCCTGGATCGGTACATTGGTTCCTGTTAAACTGCTTCCTTGCAGTGCTGGTCGTTATCTTTTTTGGAATCATTCACCATGACCACAAAAGTATTGAGTGTCCCATCACAGAAGTCTCTCGAATCGACCAGATTAAATCATTCTTCGTAGAGCTGCGCTGTTATTTGTCAAATGACTGTCGCCACACTAAGCTGTGGTTCTCTGACCGAAAGCTTAAACCGAAGCAATACACTTTTAGGTTCTTCGGATGGACTTATTAATTTTATACCAAGTGATCGATAAAAACCTATTTATATTTTTAAACCAACTTACTTTAACATTTACATGAATTCCGAAGTGAAAAAGTTATTCTGAAGAAATTCAAACTGCAAATTTGGAAACCAGTTTAAGGAACCCAATAACAAAGTGAGTCCTAAGCTAACTAACTAAATGATGTTTCTTCTACTATATAACGTTCTAAATATTTCGAATTTTTTATGAACAGGTTAAAGAGCTCACCTGACTCTGTGATACACTGTTGTTCTGGCGAAGGGATCCGTACCGCTTGATAACGCCGGATCCGGACATGGAGCGGTTGAGGTCGTTTCTGGAGCTCACATAGTCAGGCAGATTGTGAAGGGAACCCTGGATAAAAAGATGCAATACTATTAGTTTCAAAATTACATGGACATCGGGATAGGGAGGCACACCTGATAGAGGGCATCAGGCCGATACATGGTCCCACTGGCACTCTTTTCGCGATGAGCATCCCTCAAAGGAGTTAGCTGCAACTGGCTGTGGCATTTGCGGGCAATGTCATCGTTGCTAGTGCTCTTCACCACCGCCTGCGGTGGGGTCACCAAAGTGGGTCCCTGCCCATTGATGGCGCCATTCGAGTTATTGTTCTTTAATATACAAATTAGTAATTAAATTCCAAAAAGAAGGAGGACCCTTTGTATGCTAGACTCACCAAACTGGGCTTAAGGTTGTGACCGACACTGTTGGATCGGCAGAGAGCGCCGCCTGATACCGGAGTATCTGTGCGCTGTGGAAGCTGCAGGTACTGATCCTTGGGTGGAACCTTCAGGGGCTCCAGTTCCGCCGGCGTGGTATTCTGATCGATGATAGCCGACTTCTTGCCCAACTTGGGAGTGCTCGGCGTGTTTGGTGGTGTGTTTGGAGGTGCCTCCAGCTCCAGTGGCCGAAACATTGCCCCAAAGATGATACAGTTTAGCACGATTCCACCCATAATCAACATTGCTCCACGCCATCCGAAACTTCCAATCAGATACTCTGTTAGAGGAGCAAAGATAAAGGTGCCCAATCCGGACCCGCAAACAGCGATTCCTGTGGCCAGAGATCTTCGGGCCTCAAAGTACTGAGTAACACTCACAATGGCCGGCAAATAGATAAGCCCGAAACCCAAGCCCGTTCCAAATCCGATCGTAATAATCAGCGTTAGGACATTCTGGGCGAATATGCTGACGATGATGCAACCGGCAGCCAAAATGGCACCTGCAATGGTAACTGCTCGACATCCATATCTATTCACGAACGATGAACTGATCGGTCCTGCAAGTATATATAGTTTTTTTAATCGATTCATTAAATATCCAAAGAGTTAACTTACCGGATGAGAATGTTACGCCCACCATTATAGAAGCAATCCATGCCGTGTAACCTTTGCCCTCGTTGAAGTATTCCAGGAACTCATTGTAAAACATGCCAAAGGAGTATGTCATGCCATCGGCTGTGGAAAAAGATTAGATACAGACATTAGAAGATGCCGTAAAGTAGGTCCCAAAAGTCTTAAACCCCACCAAAAGTGGATTTCGTTCGATCAAACTGGTTACCAAGCGTTTGGCTCTTTGACAGGGCCGTAAATCAGTTTAGTTGGCAATTAATTACGGCTCCCAATTTTATCAGTATCCCTCACCACTCTACTGTAGCCCCCGGACCAGCAATCGGTAACTATTTCCGTGGCTAGGTAATTACAGCCAAAACGGCGATAAGATTATCGGCTAGGTATCGACGGACTGGACACTTGCCCACAATTATCATCCAATTGATAGTTGTACGGCTCAAGTGGCGGCTGTACTCCAGCTCGCAGCTCCACTACCCTATTCTCCTCGTAAATCAGCAAGGCTATGCAGCGTATTATGTTTGGACCTTGTCGATTATTTCAGCTCCCAATCTATCCCGGCTGAACACCCTGATTTGCGGCGATTAGAGTGACTTAAATATTTACGATCCCCCAAAATCCATGAAATACTCAAATTCTTTTATTCCCTTCCACTTCGGTTGCCGGGTCAGTCCAAGGCTGGTGGGCTTGATTTATTGCAGCCGTAAAGGTGCCAGAGGCATAACTACTGGACGGAGTCACCAGTTGATCAAGTCCTTCACCAGTGAAAACCCGAAGGGCACAACCGTGGCTTAATTGAAACTCAAAACGGTGGAGGCACTTCCATTGCCAATCTTGAAATCGCCTGCTGAATACCCTGCGTTCGTTTCGAAGGATGAACTAATGATAATCTTGATGATTGCTCTATTTCCCCTGTAGAAGCTCCTGTATTCTACTAATTGACTTTAACTTACTGACTATATGTATCATGAAGGAGCCGAAGACCACCACCCATCCCCATCCACCGTCCGGCGGAGTGGGCTGTCGCTCGAGATCCATATCACAGGTCTCATTCTGTTGCTGGGATTTTCTGCGAGTTGGCGGTCCGTGAACCATGTTTTTCGTATCGCTCTAGGCTTATTGCTCCGGTTGCCGAATGGACCTTGACCCGACTGTAGCTCTCCTCTCCCCCCTGGTGGCACCTGCTGCTGGTTCTGCTGCTCCTGCTGCTGGATATTCCACTTAAAGCCAGCCGCTCATGTTGCGCCAACTAAAACGAGAGAGATTGGATGTGCAATTAGAAACAAGTCACTTTTCTTGTCAGGAAAGTCATGTGCCCCTCGCCCAGCTTTAAAATTGGGAAAACACGTGATGAAGAGGATGTTGTCGTTGTGCCTCGGGGGTTGTTGTTGCTATTGCGTCTGCCCCGATTATCAGAATTCATTGAACCTCCTAAAAACAGCTAAACAGATTTGTTTCTATATACGACAACAAATGTATTATTTTTGGAGAGATTACAAATTACAGAATAATACGAAATATCTGCGCACTTTTCAAGTCTAAAAATATACATTGTGGAAATTTATATTTTCTTCAAAAATTAATTAGTAACTTATTTATCGAAATGTCACATTTAACATTTCGAAATTAAGTTTCATCTTTTCGGGTTATTATTGAGATTATTATTACTTATTTATGTTTAATTAAATCAAATTTAAAAGCTTTTAATAAATATTTTAATGATGTGCCAAAGGCAAGCAAACCAAATCAAAGCGGTTATCAGACTCTCAGTCACCTCTTGACCCGAGCACCCAGACCGCCCCCTCCTCATTAGCAAACTCTCTATTATCACCGTTATTTGGCAGATTTCACTTACAATTCCATTGTCCGGCGATCGTATAAACAAAAATCCGAAATGGGCGAAAGGGGCGGTAACCGGAGGGATAGGGATTAATATACTAAAGTATATATGTATTACGGCACTTGGGCGTGCCTTATCAGTTCAGAAAAACAACCGACTATAGAAGATCGGAGCTCAACGGTTTGCCATTTGGACCCCCAGCAATCAGCACGGAAAGTCTTTCGTTTATGCGGCTTAAAAGTTATGAACACTTACAGCTCCTTAGCGTATTAGCCTTGACCCGTCATAAATTTCATTTGTTTGTTTTTAATACCATAGGTTTTTAGCAA
The DNA here is from genome assembly GCF_018153835.1 of Drosophila eugracilis. NCBI lineage: Eukaryota > Metazoa > Arthropoda > Insecta > Diptera > Drosophilidae > Drosophila > Drosophila eugracilis. The sequence continues at coordinate 2,309,883 of NW_024573052.1, read as the reverse complement.
AAATTTCATTAATTCCCGGAGACTTTTAGCCACTTCAGACAACTCTAATCATTGGCCAAGGTGCGAATTACTTTCGTTTATTGTGCTGATTGTTTTGTTTTGTTCTCGCCTCTTCAGCTGCAGCACACAAAAAGATACGGAATATCGAATATAGAATATATAGACCACATACGAGTATATGCACATTTATCTCCAGCAAATGCTGCCGCTGAATCGCCGTTGTTATGGCTGCGTTTTTGTGAAGTGAAAACAAAGCGCAAAAGTTGCAACAATGCCGCAGATAATTGTGACGTGATAAAGAAGACTGAGCAAAAACAAATGCTGCTTCACTATTTCGAAAGCCGTATCAGCAAGTACTTGATATGCTCACACATTGCAATGAAAGCCAGGCATGAACAAAAGCTAGAGCTGAACCTAAAATTGATTAGAGGCGAACAATCGAATCGTGGTCGACCGGGAGGGGGGCGTAACAAAGTGGCATATGGCACATAGTATATACCCGCACTAAGTCAACAGGAAGCGCATCTCCAACTCATATGGCATGATTCATCCGTCGGTGTCGCTCTTTTGTGCAATCAGTGGCAATTAAAACAAAATAAAATCAAATCAAACGCTAGATGAGAGCCGCCAACTTTTACCTCTAGAACCCCAAGAGATTCGGCAATATCATAGTTGACCATGACTTTCAGGCGTTACGCTTAAAAACAAAAAAATCTACTAATCGCCGACAAAGAGATTGCGCATACGCAACGTTGGCGGCGTTGACTAAAAGAAATTACGTTCTACACGAAATTTATCATTAAATATCCGCCCACTTGACCCCAACTCATCTGATACACAAAGTATAAGCTCGTCAGTTAAGGGACTTAAGCCTTGAAGACAACTAAATAAAGGAGCAGTATGAGAAAGTTGTGAGACTGATCTCCTTATGAATTCTTCCCAGTCTTTTTTCCGTATTGAACTCTTAAAAGTAATCTATGAACCAGTTGCTAACTGGATCGTTTAATCGGACAATTACTGCTAAATTCTACTATATGTATATGTGTCCCCCTTCAGTTGTTTATCTTGCACTTTCGCCTGGCAACGACACCAATGCCCCTCCTCAAAAAGCGATAGCACTCAGACTGGATGCACCCAGTCACCCAGCCAGCGAATGGAGGGCACCGCGAGGAGACTTTGCCCTTGACCCATCTGCATTATGAGTGCGAAAGCCGAGTGATAGTCCCAAAAATGTGTCAAAATGTGCGCAGTAAGCAAAATGCAATATCAGCAGAGGTAAAAGAAAGAAAAAAAAAGCAAGAACAACACGAACTGTTCGATTACGTGAGTGCACTGAAAATAATTTCGATGTTTTCTAAAAGAAATTATCATATTAAAACTAAACAATTCAGTTACTTATTTTACTAGTTATTTGATTAATTTTAAGTATACAATTTACGGTTTGCAATATCTCAATTAAAGTATTAAACTGTCGAAATAATCCACAGATTAGTCGAATTTTTTTTTTGGTGTAGGGACATTTTTATTGTTTTGGTTTCTGTTTCTGTTATTGTTTTTGTTTTCCCTGGTAAGATTGCAGCTAGCAAGCATTGATGGCTAGGCAAGTGTCATTGAACCACCAACAGCAAAACAACTGAATGCGACTTGCCAAATAAAAGAAGCGATACCAAAGCTGATGATAGAGAAAACTGTGAAAATGTGACATGCTAGGAATGCGAGGGATTCACCCCCAGCATATATTTTCCGATTCCAGTTCTTAGCTCTTTAATTATAGGTATAATTAGAATGGCTTGATTATGTCCCCAACAGCCTTTGTCTTTTCAGATTTATGGTTCGATTATCCTTGTCCGGTTTAAACTGCATCTCAGCTGGAAAAGCTCTCCGTCGGTTAGTCGCACTGTTTATTATGAATTTAATTCACTTTGCTTGACACTAAATGAATTTTAGCTTTGCGGTCACGGATTTTTAATTGCCTTGGCCTTGGACTTACTTTGTGTTCACTTCCCAGTCGGAATCCCCGATCCCCCGCAATCTCCCATTAATCAGATGCACCTGACCAGGCTGTTGAACCTGGTCAGGGTAAGATACTGACCCACTAACCGGATTGAACGGGCTACGTATAGATTGCATTGTATACATTCCAGGGAAAACGAGGAACGCGCTTGCAGTTGGGTTGCCAGGGGGAGAAAACTGGGAGCTTTTCTTGCATTTTCTCCTTTTTGATTTTGGTTGCCTAGTAAATTTCATTAACTTCGATTATTTTATTACCATCTTTTTAAGTTTAACTTTCTCAAAAGCTTGCATTCTAAATAAATCATTTGCTTATTAACAACCTTTTACTCTAAATTGCTCCCCCTGATACTCCCTTAATATTTATGTATGTACATATGTACACCTCTGTTTAATCTCTCTATTTACCACTGATCCCGATCAATCAATTTCTCAACGATCTTGTCAACATGGCCTTAAACCTTCGGATTTAGTCGATATCAGTATCGATCACGGCCACCTGTTAAGCGAATAAGGGGGAAGGGTAACGAAGACACTTTCTGTATTTCTCTCCCACGATCTATGTCTATAGGCACACTAAATAAAAATAATAGAAAGAAACCGAAAAAGAAACAAATCCGTTTAAAAATAGTTCGTCGAAAAGTGCATTCATGATATTCGATGGATTTTCTTGTTTCTTTTTCTCCGTCTCCAGGGCGATTGGGTTTTGCTTGTGAGGGTAAACACGGGGGATGATCCGATCAGATATGGGAATTACGACATGGAGCACGTAATACTACAGTTAGTCCCGCCTTATCTGATCCAGTCGACTTACCTTTCCGATTGTGTATTAAGTGCGTCTCCTATTTGGTAATTATTTTGTGACTGCCCGCACTCTTCTGCTTTGTTTCCTTGTGTCTTACTTTATTTATTGCCAAAGTGTGCGAATATTTTTACGACTTTGTTGACAATTTTTGTTCTTTGCGTTACAGTTGCAATTGTCCAATCGTTGAGATTATGGAACGCTCGGGGCGCTGAGTGTTCAATAAAACTGAATGAATTGACTTCGATCGGATCGCACTTTAATTATGGCGCTCAGCTCACAGGGTCCTTAATAGCTGGTCACACCAAATAAGACCGTGCCACATATGTCCTTTTTGGTCACACTAAATGTTAACTAAAACGGTTTAAACACGGACTAAAGCTTGTCACTGATTGTTCTTCTATTTGATTGATTCAATGTTTTTATTTATTCCTAAATTCCGGGAGCGTGACAATTATACTTTTTTTTCGGCGAGACGCAACCGATGTCGCCGTTAGCAGGCGACCAAATAAAATTAAATGCGAACTGTGTAAGAGCAAAACGCCGAGCAGACCGAAGAAGGAACGGCGGCAAAGAAAAAGCAAACACTGAAAAACACTCTCCTCTCCGGCTTTCTCGCACCGCGCTCTCTCTTTTCGTCCGGCTCTTGGTCGCTTATCAGTGGTCAGCACCGCTGGAAAAGAGCACATATGGAGAGTATTATATGGAGAATTTTGGAAGGGAGAGCGTTACCTAGTGATCGGAGTCAATCCGCTTTGAATTATAGAACCCTTATCAGTTTATAATTTTTTGTACAGGTTTTTTGTGCTTCCAAATGTTGTCCACAGGCAAATAACACGGGGTTTTCTGGCGGGCGGTGGACCTGGGAGGGGGTCTCGAATGCTTATGGCTTTCTGGGCAGAGTGTTAAATATTAATTAACAAATTTGCTCGAGTTGAACTGTGCGTAAAACGAAATCACAACGGCCATAACAAGAAAATACAATCATAACAAATTTGAAGCAAGCAGGGCAGAAAAATACTCTATATAGAAATAGTTATTTAATATTCCAAGCTTCCTTTAAATGAACTTCTTTCAATATAGTTTTGCATAGCTTTACATTACATTTATTCCAAAGTTACCTCAATATTACTATTTTTCCCTAGAGACCTGTTTAGTCTTAATAATATATACAAAATATGATTATGATTTAAGAGTGAGCCCATCTTCGGTCAATTTAAAAAAAAATCAACTTGAAGCATGTTTCAAATTGTACCTGTAGGAGAAGTAACAGTGGAACAGAACCAATCCAATTTCCATAAAAAGATCTTTTATACTTATTTAATAATTCAGTTTGTATTCGATTCATTCATTCTTCTTCATGCTGTTCATGCTGATTTTTATATTTTAAAAGTTGTGAAAACCAAGGTGCTTGGAAACATTAAATGGTATTACCCTACACGAACTAAGTGGAGCGAAATACCAAACTTTCCCTTACTCACGGGATTCCCTACACGGTGTAACACTGTGCGTGAAGAGTCATATCAACCATGGTGTCCATTGATCAACATTGGAAATCTGACTCGAACGCGCTTCGCACTGATCGCATAATTTGCTGAGCAAATAATACTTTTTAATGCTAAAAATATACACGCAAAGACCCCAAGACTAGACTGAAGGCAGTCGGTCACAGGTTGGCCACCCAAGACGAATTGCTTGGCCAACCCGTGATCCTATATTTATAAACGCCTGCTTACCTCCTGCGCTCCCAAACCCCTTTTCCCTTGGGTCATTTATGATTGTCGTAATGCGACAATATTGATAACCGATTATGCCAGGCCGTTGATAACGGCCTCGCTGCTAAGGGGACTATTTTAGAACAGGAACGGGAACGGGATTGGGAATCAATTCCGCATAGCGCGTCCGAAGGTGGCCATTCCACGCCCCATTTTCAAATGATAAGATAGTGGAGTCCGGGGCAGTTGAAATGGAGCGTTACTGCAGGCTCAACTTGCTGCAAGGAGCGAACTGGCGCCCAAGTAGGCACTGGAAGATCAATCTTTTTAGAAATTAAGTTTACCCAGGTGCCAAGTATCAGATAAAGTCAAGCCGGAGCTCGTATGTTCGATCCACTATTTTTTTCGAAAACTTGTAGACTATATAATCTTTTGTCCTTCAGACAATAAATAATATATTTCTTAAAAATGGAGTTCGGCATGCTCGACAACTTCCGTGTTCGGAGCGATCCTGTCCAACTATTCAAGCTGATTATCTCTTTGGATCTGCCAATGCTGGAGGATGAAACACCGCCTCCGAGCTTCTATTACGATTTGCTGGAGACCAAGAAAGTTGAACTGAGGCGCAGTATACACAGCGGAAAGCTTCTTGTGACCCTCAGTAGTCAGACTATAAATGAAAATAAGCCCCAGTTAGAAGTGCAAAGTGTTCTGGAATCATACACATCTCTATACGTAAGGCCCGACACAGTTCTCTCCACGAAAAATCAGCATTCTTTGAGATATCGATCACTGCGCTCGTTGATGAAGCTCCTCTTGACCTTTTCCGTACTGCACACCATCTATGTGATGTCCCAGATAGCCGTCGGAACCTCCATTGCCTATGGTTGGGAAGCCTTGTCCACGATTACGTCTTCGTCACAGATCAAGAAGAAATCCCTGTTATCCAGCATTGGTCAATACATTTCCGGCAAACTAACGTCCCTGCGCAGTGGATGTTTCTAAGACCGCTCCTGAGATCGCAGACGTCGATGGTGTTGATCTGTTTATTTTTAAACCCATTTCGCTATTTATACGAATGAAAACTCGACTATGGTTCCAACTACTTCCAGTCCTTTCCTTCACCGCCGACGTCCACTGGCTGTTGTTGCTTTCATTGTTGACTACTTTGCAGATTACGACTAACACGGAGTGCCCGAAAATACGGATTGCTGTTGATTGCTGTTGTGTACCCAAGACAACGACAACGATCCGACTTGACGATAAGCCTCAGAATATATGTACAAATCTCGGTCAATAGCTCACCGATCCATAGCCAAATAAAAACCAGGCTGAGTCTTCTAGTTCGAATCTCTGACACTCTCTCGAAGTGTGTAAAAATATTCCATGGCGCTAGTTATGTTATATCCCCCAAAGCACGGATCCGTGTACAATGATCCCATCTCGGTCGCGTCTTATCGGTGTCAAACACCTTTTGCTTAGTCTATGTTAATAGGTGCATTCACTTGCCTTTTCCCAATCCGAAACGGAACTCGATTCCCAACTGGCGCCAGCGTGCAGTACATTCCAATGCAAAATATGAGGTTATTACATACACTTTTCGGTCTCAGTAGGTCAAAAAAAAAAAAACTTTTATACTTCTAATATCAAAGATTTACCATTATTCAATCTGATCACCTAACCTATAGGTCTGGCTTATTAAAAATGATTTTTATATATATGTTGAGTGGCCTTTATCGACGATTTGCGGCCAGGCTGCTAGCCTAGTACCAACTATTGATTTAATTGCAGCTGATGGCCAAGGAAACGCTGGAATCTTCGTTGCACGTCAATGTCAAACAGGCGAAAAGCCGGAAAATTGAGCTGCCAGGGAAAGCACAAGTCAATGGCATAATGTGCCAGCTGGATAATATTCATGCAAATTAGCTGACAAAACAAGATTGACATTCGGCATTCAGCAGCAAATTGTCTGCATCGGCCATTTTGTTATTTCACTTTTTCCACTTTTCACGAAACATGCCGCATTGCCATTTTCCCTGCCACAGCCCAAAAGCCAACTATAAGAACTGGTTAAAAAGGCAAATGCCAAGAGCAAAGGCCGCGCCAATTCGGCCAAGGGGCGGCCCAAGAGGGGCAAGGACGAGCCAAAAGCCCAGGATATATAGTATCTGGGCGGGTCGTTTGCTCGGCCGCCGCCTTCTATTTAACATGCACTCGTCAGAAGCGCTGGGCCGCATTAATATTGCAACGTTAGGCAGGACGAAAGTCGATCCAAGGGGCAGGACTCTTCACAGCCACCTGTTGAGTGTGGGCCTTCGCCTGCTGCTGCTCCTCCTCCTCCTCCTCCTCCTCCCCTTCGTCCTGCTGGCCATCACCTTCTGGTCGCAACAATCAGATATGCACAGACACACACTAGCAAACAAGCAATGCAACACTCTGAGCCCATAAAGCCCTCTGTTCGCAGGGGCTTAAGTTGATAGCACCGACCATTTGGCTAGCATAGTTTGTTTGATTAAATTATAGGAAAACTAACTGAACTAAGGAGCTTTAAAAAATGTATTTTAACTAAAGGTTATTTCGAAGCAGGATCCTTTTTGTAAGTAATAAACTTTGTCAAAATTTTGGAGACATTTCTCAGGAACGAGAATTTAATAAGAAGAAAATCATCGCAAATCCTAGAAATAATTTTAGTAAAGATTGAGCCACAATTTTAGTGCTAATATTGCGACCTCGATAGTGGCATTCCCGTGTGAGTTCTCGCTAATTATGCACGGACTAATGAAAGGCATGCGCTCTCGAGCGAAAACATCAGAGTTTACACTCAAAACATCGGTGTGGGAATCCAGGTATGCGGGACTGTACCTACATGTAAGTATATATCTTATGTATATTAGAAGCGATCAAAGAAGTCAGCGCGTGGTATAGTGAAACTGTCTCATTGCGCAGAGTATCCGTAAAAGTTTCATAAGCTATCTTCCTGCCTGTTGTCACTGTATCTCACTTTCACTTTCACATCCTTCCGGGGTTCCCCCACTACTTTCCCTCTTCTCAACGAGGATGCGCTGCACGTGCCGCGAATGTGTATGTGACAGGTGGTTATATCAATGCACCTGAGTTTGCCCCCCGGCGTCACGTTCTCACCCGGCCACAATGTGTTATGCATATGCATAGATGGCAAAGACGGCCCTCTTTTTACTACTAGTTGTGGCACTAGGATTATGGAAACACTATACCCAAAAGGACTACATTTTTGGGTCGAAGAGAATTATGCCATTTTGCATTTCGCCGCCATTTACCAATATGTACATGTGTAGCAAAAAAAAAACTATGGTAAACAAAGGCTAAAGGTTAAAGGTTTGCTGATGCATTTACAGGTTTTTAATTTTTACTAAATCGTTACTCTTATCGTCAGATTCAAGACGTGGTTAGCTATAGTATAGCAAAGAACATGGGTGCCTTCGGACAATATAATGGAATTACACCTTTTTATGGTTCTATATATTTTTCAGAAATATTATGATTATCAAATTAACCTAATCCTTTGGTGTCGAATTAAGGAGTATTTATTATGTCTGGACAAGTAATTCTTGGCACTTGGCCACTTACCCTTGCACTTTTCGTTAAACCGGCACGTGGCACGTGCTGCGACCGGTCGATCCTTGAGTCACGGATACCGATACCGATACAGACTCGGATATGGATAGAGGCACTTATACCACAAAAGGCAATAGCCAAGATAGGAGCGGTCGAAAATCGAACTTTGTCGAGAAATTAATTGGCAATCGGTTGGCCGTGGAATCCAGCGACCCGCAATTAGCGGATGGGCTGCCATCCGCTGTGCTGTCCGTTAACCGTTGTCCGGACTGCCGAGCCGAACCGGACGGGATTGAGTTGAACTCAACTCGGTATATTCGCCAGCTTGCCGCTGGACTCAAAACAGAGCTTTACGTTTGATGATTTTGAAATGCAGCGCCGACAGCTTTTTAGCTTTTTTCGGGGAGCTTTCCGTGTGGGTAACGACATTGGGGGCCAACCCATCCTATAAGTTTGCTGCCCAAGTCACGTTGCATACACCACCTGAAACACGGATAACATGTGTTTAGGATTTCAGTATCACAGCTGGAGATTTACCCACCCATATGCTCAGTCCATGGCCACTTGTTGCTGGTGGACATTAGGTACTTGTTGAATCGCCCAGAGGCTCTTCATAAATTAACCTCCCGGATTTTAAGCTCCCTGCAAAGCAGCTCAATTAGGAACTCCGTATTCAACTCATCACCAACTGGACGCTGTAATCCGAACGTATTTCCGCCTAATTAGAAGGCCATACATACGTCAGTGGCAATTAAAATGTCTGCTTCGTGGAACTCAACAGAACCTTTTGTATATGCAACTAATTATGTTATCCCATAAGCCCCATTTTGTATGAGGATTTTCCGTTTAAATAAAGTTTTTAATAGGATTTAATAAATGGTTTGTTTTGAATCTTAACGCAAATGAATAAATGCGCTTGTGGAAGCAGCGTAAAAAGTTAAATACATTCTTACGTAGGAGGAGCATGCAATAGGTTATTATAATTGGTTACGTATACGAAATGCGATGATGCACGGAATGGGGGTCTTCACTTGCAGCTGCGTTAGGTGACTTTAGGTCTGCACTTCTAGATTCCTCCTCTGGCCCCATCTTCCTCATCCTCCTCCTCGTGGGTATCAATGGTGTCGTTGGTGTCTGCATTCAGATCCACCCAGTTGTCATCGCTGATTTCGTCAATGGTATCCGTATCATCCACTACGGCAGCAACGCTAACATCATCCGTTGATCCCGAATTGGTAGTACCCGTGGTGGTGGTGGCTGTAACGGCAGAGGAGGGTCTCAATAGTTCCTCCTGTGTGGCTGGAGTCGGGGTCGTCGACGTGGTATATGATGCAGAAGAGGGTGTCTCCGATCGGTAGCCTAGTCCCGTAAGATATGAAGCGGATCCAGATCCTGATCCGGATCCAGAACCCGATCCCGATCCCGACCCTGATCCTGATGCAGATTCTGTTGCCGTGCCCGTTTTGGAACTGCAGCTGGCTGTTGTTCCCGAAGTGGAGGCGTCATCTCCGGTTATGGCATCCTGGGACAACCTCGGACGTGGTGCCCCCTTTAGCTTGTTCTTCTGCCGGGCGATCTCGTAGTCCTTAAGATCGGACAGCTTCAACGTAATTTTCTGTAGATCGCGTTTTAGCATCTTTTAAAACAAATATTAAGCGTGAATAGCTGAACAGTTATTCAAGTAGGCTAGTGGTCATACTGTGTCAAAATTATAACAGAGACTATTGTATAACACGGTCACTTTTTAACTTCTGCTGAGGGTTTGGCAGACAAGTTTAACGACTTTTTCAAAAAAGGTATTTTTTCCAATTTTTTTCAAAATTCAGTCTCACTTGCTTATAGTTTGAAATTCGCATGGCCGTTTTTTTTTTTGCCTTTCATTGTGTTTATAAGTACAATGAACCCTTGCAAGACAATCTTCTGATTTTTGTTATTTATGCGTTACTATATATTTCGATAATTTATGCCCATTAGATACAAATACATATATATATATTCATAGTTTACAGACAGAAAAACCACTCATTTGTTCTTTAAAAAAAGTTCTCAAATGAGTTTTGTACTACATTTCATAAGATATCATATATATTTTTATACATTTCATGGCTTTCCAGCTCCGTGAAAGTCAAAGACATGAGCTATTTGCTGGACATTTATTCTGTGCTGAATGTTTCACGAAAAGAAATATATATATATGTATGATAGTGCAGTGATGAGCATGAAGCGATCGAGAAAAAAAATTGTGTGGATAATGATCATGGATAGGTGGTGTTCCTAATAGAAGCCGTAGTGGCCGTGGTGATACGGATAGTAACCGTGGTGACCGCCGTAGTAGGGCGCCGCATGAACGTATCCGTAGCCACCGTAATAGGGACTGGCCAATCCATAGCCGCCATAGTGTCCATGTCCGTAACCACCGTATCCGCCGTAGGCTCCATATCCGTGGCCAAATCCATAGATGCCCCTCTTCTCCGTCTTCTTCTCATCCACGGCGGACGGCTCATGTTCCAGGGTTTCATGAGCTGGCTCCGAAACTGCTGCCCAAGTGCCCACCATAAAGATGGCCAGGATGACAAACACACACTGAACAAAGAAAAAAGTTTGGGTTTTAATTTGGTTTAAAGGTAAAATGGGATTCAGTTAGCAATAGCTTAAAAGTTCTTCATGTTGATATCTTTCTATACTTGTATTGTTTTATAAATATTTTTGCAAATTACTGAAAACTTCGCATTAGCGATATGACACTGTTTCGAAATTATTTCAGCAAGAAATGGATTTGAAAAAAAAATCACTCTTTTAAGTTATGTAAATAGTCACTTAAAAAAAAGGGTTTCACTCGAAGTTATTCTTGACCGGATTTAATCCTTTCTGTTGCTGCTGCTTACCAAGAACTTCATGTTGCTGCTGTAGTTTTTGCTGAATTACTAGTTGACTTGATGAGTTGGGCGCCAGGCGAGGTTTGTTGATGGCTGCCAGTTGCCCGGCGCTTTTATAGTCACCCGGCATGGCTTGTTGTTGCTTGTTGCTGCTACAGTTTGCATAATTGCAAACTGACAACAACAGCAGCAGAGCAGCTGCGCAGCAGCAGCGATTGTTGCAGCTGAATTGAATGCATGACGGGTTGAGGACTTGAAATCGAATATTGTTTATGTTGCGAGAGCCAAAAGGTCATCCATCCGCTCATCCGGCGGAGTTGAGTGGGCGTGGAAACTAACGATATCGGTTATAATTGCAATCGTAGTCGAAATTCTAAGATCACAGACCTATTGGGCAATCAAAATTGAAATAAGGCAGCCGAGTTAGCAATGCAATCCACATGCAACATGCAACCCGAGACTCCGAAATGCGTTCCACAATCACCGAGTGCCCTTTCGTACATATCGTATAACACTTTCACTGGCATATCAGATAGTTTACACAGCCAAAAAGGAAGCATTACCTAAGCTTGCCCAGAAGCTGGGCCAAATATTGAAATGCCACAAACTCCGTGGGAATTGCACATGCATGTGCCAGCATTATATACAAATTATGAACAATTGCACGTTTAGCAGCATTTTGGCATTTTTAATTAAGCTGCCAGCCCAGCTGAGATCTCTGCCAGATCATTTCCAATGCAAGCTCTTATCGAAAGAATATCCAACGTGCACGATTTTCGCGGGGACCTCTAGCTGAAGGGGTATATTCGTATTGGGCCAAAGGTTGTTGCCCAGGTTCATAGTCATTCATTTTTATAGGAGTAAACGAGGTTTATTTAAGAAATTCTTGTATTGGGAGGGAGGAATCTTACCAAAAGAAAATTGTAGCTTAAGGAAAATTACATCATGTTTAACAGAGTGGAAAACTTTTTGGAAGTACATGAAGTTGATCTTCTTTAAACGTTTATAAAAAACTATTGGCAATATATTTATGCCAAAAAGAATAAAATTAAATAAAAGACATATCTAGTGTTTGAATTTTCTTTCAATCTAAATCTTAAGACTGGGTTAATATTAAGCTGCTGGATATCCAGCCGCAGAGACACCTCCTTCCATCGATCATTTCCGTCTGCTGGGGGCTTGCTACCCGTACCCAGTATAATACCCCTACAATGAAGGACGACCTTGACCGCAGTGACAATTGCAAATCGCAGTTTCAGTTTGTGCTTTTCGGAGTTCCCAAGTCATGAATGAAGCAACGCCGGAGGCAACATTGTTGAATGAAGCATGGAAAACAGCTGAACGCAAGCGCATTTTCATTTTCCCAATCGTCGACGAAGTCTCGTCAAAAGTCTCTTGGCAAAAGTGGGTGGCACCTCCATTGTCTTCTCCTCCCCGCGATTGTTTTGGCATCATATCATTTAATATTAATGCCCTGCGCATGGAGGTGAATGCACGCGAGACGCGTTGGGCAAGCGGAAGCCATCGGGGGGTCTAGTCTGCGATCTGAGATCTGGTCACGATCCGGAGATGACAACATTTTTGATTGCCAGCTAAATTATAATTCTTGGCTAATTCTAGTCTGCGGAACGGGTCGATGTCGATTGATTGATTCCCCATTGTGACCGGTTTGATTTACGGCCCAGACGGCTAATGGCTCATTGTTGGGTTGGTTCCAGGGCCAGATCTTGAATCTTGAAGTCTCTTCATTGCTGCGGATTGCCATCCATATTGGCCAGCTGTCCGTGGTTACACAACAACAACCGGCATTCTGCCATATCATTTCAGCTGAAAATGTTTACATTTCCTTACAATTTATTGCGCTTAACAGACATTTAACAATTAAAGGGGGCAGAGAATAGCGGATCCTAGTACTTAAGCTCCTTGGCCTTGTCATGAGCACCCTCGTCCAAAAGCTTCAGATCAGCCTGCTGCTTCTCCGGCCGGATGACCGTGTAGTAGTGGTAATAACGCATCCCGAGGATGTAGGTACCGTAGAGGGTGACCCCGATGCAGGCGTATACGGCACCGCGGTGCAGCTTGTCCAGCAGGGAATTCGCGTTGATCGGCTTCTTTTGCATGGCGTCAAATCCCTTCCAAATCCGTGAAAGTAAAACCGTTTCCTCAGCTGTTTAGTCAGTGATGCCAGCGGCTAATATATCGATAATACAGCACTACAACTGGAATAATCGTAGATAATATAGCCAAAAAAAAGCCAAATTACACAGCTAAATAGCAGATACTCTATGTTATTTCTATATTTTTCGAAACAGTTTACATTTAAAAAAAAATGTCAAAGGGTTCACATTCTGATCTTTTTTTTTTATTTCGTTGAGCACACAAATAACTAGGAAATGAAAAAGAAATTCTGTCAATGAGCTAGTTCTAGCTAAAAAAAAACGATTATTCGGCACCTTCTTTCTGTTTGCCCATCCCTACATCTCCACTGGCACGTGTTTACAAACTTGTGTACTCTACAGAAATTTAACGTCTCGACTCCTGAAACGCCATTGTGAAATAGCTGGAATACAGATATATCTGGAGGATTAATGGATCACGAATACGCTGGCGTTAGCCCGCTGGGCGCCGGTGAGGGAAAGAGCGCCGCCTCGACTGCGTCAATCCTGTGCTGCGAGTGTGGAGTGGTTATCCAGCCCAATCCAGCCAACATGTGCGTCACTTGTCTGCGCAACCATGTGGACATCACGGAGAGCATCCCGAAACAGGCGGTGCTCCACTTCTGTCGTAATTGCGAGCGCTATCTGCAGCCGCCCAACGAATGGATTCAGGCCTCTTTGGAGTCTCGCGAGCTTCTAGCCCTATGCCTGAAGAAGCTTAAGGGATTAAAGGAAGTGAAATTGGTGGACGCTGGCTTCATCTGGACGGAGCAGCACTCCAAGCGCATTAAGGTGAAGTTGACCGTGCACGGAGAGATCACCGGAGGAACGGTTCTACAGCAAGTCTTTGTGGTGGAATTTACAGTGCAGAATCAGATGTGTAACGATTGTCATCGCACTGAAGCTAAGGATTTCTGGCGCTGCCTGGTGCAAGTTCGGCAGCGGGCAGAGAACAAGAAGACCTTCTACTATCTGGAACAGTTGATTCTCAAGCACAAGGCCCACGAGAACACATTGGGCATAAAGCCGGAGCACGGTGGCCTGGATTTCTTTTACGCTAATGATAACCATGCCCGGCGCATGGTCGACTTTCTTTTGACCATGGTTCCCGGGAAGGTGACAACCTCGAAGCGTCTCATCTCGCACGATATTCACAGTAACAACTACAATTACAAGTACAACTGGTCAGTAGAAATAGCACCAGTGTCGAAAGACAGTGCCGTTTGCCTGTCGAAGAAGCTACGCCACCAGCTGGGTAATCTATCTCCATTGGTCCTGGTTAACCGAGTGTCCAGCAGCATTCATTTGATTGATCCTCTGACTGCACAGATTGCAGAACTTACGTCACAGGTGTACTTCAGGTGGGAATAATTTTCTTTGTTTATTTCTTAATAAGCTAACTGGCTTGTCTGTTTTAGAGCTCCTTTTGAAGCCATCTGCAACCCGAAGCAGCTTGTTGAATACGTTGTCATGGACATTGATGTGATTATGGAGAAAGATCGAAAGACTTATCCCGGCCAAGGACAGGTCTCTTTTAAGCATGCCCTCTGCGACATTTGGGTAGTGCGTGCTTCGGAGCTGGGCATCAACGATAACCCCATTCACACACGCTCCCACTTGGGTCACCTACTCAAGGTGGGCGATTCTGTGATGGGCTACAACACCGGCGAGGCTAATATCAACGACCAAGAATTCGACAAACTGTCACCGGATTTAATTCCAGATGTGATCCTTGTACGCAAACACTACGATCGCCAAACTAGACTTAGCCAGCGCGTGTGGAAGATCAAGCATCTGGCAGCGGAGGCCACAGATGAGCGCAGCAAATACGATTACCACGAGTTCCTCGATGATCTCGAAGAGAACGAGGATATTCGAGGACAGGTCAACATCTATCGCGATACCAACAAGACGATACCAATTGAGGTTCAGGCCACTGGCGGAGATGTGCCGCAGATCACGCTGGAGGAGATGCTGGAGGACATGACGCTCGAGTGCGCCGATGACGATATGGGCGAGGATGAAGGAGCGGCAGATGCCGAACCGCAACTGTAGTTTCTTTATTTTTTTTTATTAATCATATCCTTTTTTTACCCATGTATGACCTGTACATATTCGCTTAATACACATAAACACCTAGGAAACTAGAGGGAAACTTATTATTTGGAATATTTCCTTGGAAACTAATTTCACCTTCATATAACCAACGCACTTTTGGAATACTAATTTCTTCAATATTTCACTTTGTGTTGTGAAAGTGACCCCATAAATCACAAGCTCCCGAACTTCGTTCAAGAACATTGGCAATGTTATCTTAAATAGTACATTTTCTATTTCTTTTTGGTATAGCATTAGGTTGGTAACAGCAGTGTCACAAAAATTTTAGCTAAGTCTGGCTTTTTGGTATGATCTCGCTTCAAGAAAGTCCCAATTGCGGTTTCTCCTTAAAGAAGTACACATCGTCACAATCGCATCCATGATCCGTCTCCCATACAAGCAGGGCTCGCTTTACGATGGGTAGAATGTGCTTTCTGGTAGCCTGGACATTATGCTGGCGCAGGAAGCAGCCGCCCAAAAAGCGGGTATCTTCCACATGAGGTCGCAGATCGAGTTTCGGATCGTTAGACTCCATCAGTGCATGTCGGATGCACTCCACAATTTGGCTCTGGCCAGAGAGAGAGATCAAGGCCAAGTCACGCTGCACTTGACCGTCGACAGGTGAGACATACATTCCCAAAATAACCAGTAGGTTACTATCCACACCGAACTCGCGTACTGCTTTTTCGGCACCATTTCTCTTCACAAAATCCCTAACAAGAATAGGCATTCCAGCTAGGGGAACAATCTGGCGATCAGTTTGTAAAATCTTCATATCCTTACGCAGCACTTCGGTTAGAGTAAGTTTACTGATATCCGCCCTTGCAGCAACTAGCTCATCGAAAAGGTTGCTTCTTTGATTTTCCTTGAGGTTTAACTCCCTTTCTAGCTGTTCCACCATGTTCACATCCTTTGTTCCAAAGCGTTTGGCTGCCGTGGAAAAATTAATGGTGTCCAGCACGATAGTTGCGTGCAACAGCTGAGCCACGCCAGCGGATTTGGGTTGTTCCTCGGCCAAATATCGCTGGGCCACCAGAGTAGCGCAGGAGCCTACAGCCGCATCAATGTCTCGCGTGCAATCGGCTGGCAGCTGCTTGAAAGAAGGACTACTATCCTCCAATGGCCTGTGATCCAAAATCTCCGTAACGTTCGGTGCCAGTTGACTGACATGGTGATCCACAAGGATAACTTTTACACCCTGAGCCACTTCTCTCGGTATATCATCCCGAAAGAGCAATACGGGTTCCGCTATTCCACACTTGACAAACAAGTGTCCCACCTCGGTTTTAAGGGGATAATCCTGACGAGGAATGTTCAGGATAGGGACATAGTCGTGCTCTTGATATCGCTGAGCGTAGACAAAGGCCAAAGTGACGGCTGATACGGCTGAATCCAGGTCACACGACTCATTTCCTATTACCAGATGCAATTTCCGGCCGGAGTCAACAGGAGCCGCTGCCCAGGCAGTAGGTGACGCTTCTGCCAGATGCTGAGGGAGATGAGAAGCCCTATTAGTTCTGAGTTCTTTTACTACTTAACCTGAATTAGTTTTGTTAAATACTTACGCGTCCTAAGGTGCCACGGGCTTGGGCCAGAAAACGTAGAAAACACATTTCTCAAGGAATTGTCGGAAGAGCAGGAAATATAAACGGATCAGTTCAAGTCCATACAAATCAACAGTTGACATTTATCGATTGGCAAATGGAAAAAGCTAAAATGAAAGCCAGATGTTCATTTAATATACATATTGATGTATGTAAATATATAGTTGTGTACCGACTGGATAGGCCGGATTGCAATCTTGTTGTTATTTTGGAAGCAAAGATTAACATCATCTTTTTTTTTGTTTGAGACATGGAAAAAATGTACATTTTTAATTTTAAATGCAGATCTCAAAAAAATCAAGTTCAACGAGATATGAAATTCCATATTTGGACCATTATTGGCGTAGTTATAGACAAAATGCTACCAATTTTGAGGAGGAAATCGGGATGCACGTCATTTTTTCTTTTCAATACTTCGTATGCCGTATTAATAGTACGTTAAATATATTTTCTAAACCCATATATGCGAGAAGAAAAGTTTATAATATTATATTATTATAATGTTAAATTCAAAAAACAGTTTAAAATCCGTTCAAATTTGAATCATAACAATATTCGCTTACAAATTAACCAATTTAGCGGGAAAAAGCCGACTCTGCCCATTACTAGCCACCTGATTGTTATCGATAACTAGATTTAAATCGCCATGGCGCCAGTAGGTTCTTAAATATTTATTTTAATTCTAAAATCACAAATTATTAATATATCCTCGGTCGCAAGCCTATATTCACACCGCACTTCGATCGCAGCACTATTTTAATGGAAGGCTCCACATCTACGCCGATTGGTAGCAGCTTGTAGTGTCGCATCATCTTGATCACTATGGTTTTCGTCTCCAGAAGTGCAAACTTTTGACCAATGCAGTTCCTCGGCCCTGCGGAGAAGGGTATGTAGCTGTATGGACTCAGTCTGGAGGACTCTTCTCCTAGATGCCTCTCTGGTTGAAAGAGTAGTGGATCAGCAAATAGTGCTTCATCGCGAAGGAGCTGCCAGAGCAGTACGACTACGTTGGTTCCCATTGGGATGTAACCACCATCTAACAAGAATAGAAAAATATGTGAATAGCCCATATACATAGGTCTTTCCTCCTCTCACCTATGTCCAAATCTTTTTCTAAACAGCGGGCCACTGCTGGAATAGGCGGATACAGACGCAAAGACTCCTTGACCACACAGTTCAGATATGGAAGAGCAGCAAAATCGGAGTGGATAACACCTTTATTTAAATCCCGTCCGTAGTACTCATTAAGCTCTTCAAACAGCTTTTGCTGCACTGCCTCATGTCGAGAAAGCAGGTATAAACAGAAAGCGGCTGCCGAAGTCGTTGTATCATGACCCTCGAAGATAAAGGTGTTGACTTCATCGCGAATCTGTTTGTCGGTTAGCGGTTTCCCACCCACAGTGGCCTGCAGGAGAGTGTCCAGCAGGGTGTGTCGTTTCTCTGGCTGTTTCTGGCAACACCCTGTGGCCAACAGATGACGACGATGCTCTATAATACCATTTGTGAACTGATGTAAGCAGTTGACGCTATATTCTTGCTTTTTAAACCCAGTAGACCAACACAGTCGGAAGAGCTGGGGAAGTAGCAGATGCGGTCTCATAAACCTGGTGGCCAAGATGTTTGTCAGACTAAAAGAGGATTAAAGGTATTAGTAAGTAGCTTAAAAAGTCACGATTGAGTATACCGCAACATACTCTTTTACAGCATGCACCACATCCGAATCCTCATTTCCTTGAGCATTCACACTTACGCCCATAGCCGTTTCTGTGATGATATCGAGGGTAGCCAAACCTACATAGGGATAGATATTCACGGCCTTCTCGTCATGCGACATGGGCTCCAAACGCTTCACCAACCTGCTGCTCTGTTTGTCGAAGATCTCAACGAACTGCTCCAGGATGCCGAAGTGAAATGTAGGCGTAATGATCTTACGCATCGTATGCCACTCCTCACCGCGGCTCAGCAAGAGTCCATTACCCAGCCAACCACGTAGAGCAAGATACATGGTGCCCTTCCTTAGCTGATGATTACTATGCAAAAGTGCATCTACGTGTCGTGGTTCCGCTGTAACCACAATCACACGGCCCAGTACAGTACCCATAAAGCACCGACCAAAACGGCGAACATATTCGCCGAATTTCTCGTGGAGATCTGAAATATATTTACTAAATTTACAAAGTGAAGCTTCTCGACAACAACTTACTATCCGGCTGGAAACTACGCATCTGCCAGGCGGATCCTACTAAAGGAACTCGCGAAACACAGGGCACCACCCCATGTAGAGGATGTCGCAGTTCATTCAAAGACAAACGAATTAGCCAGGCCACCAGACGAGCCACCAGGAGAGTCACTAGCAAAGCCACCAACATGTTGTACCCCCTGCAGCGAGTCGCGGAGTGGGCTTTCTGACTAGTCGGCTATCTTATCTGAAGTACCTCAAATGGATTACTTATTTATACACCAGGTATTTATTGCTTTGCGTTTAGGTTTATATAAGCAAACCGATTCGAATAGTGCGCCTGTTGCTAGAGTGAGACGGAGTGCTAAAACACTAAGATAAGCGAGACGGAAAATTCACGGGCCAAAAACTAGCCAGCTGTTTTTTTTGTAAAAACATCTGGTAGAATCGGTCATATCAGAGAATTTGTATATATGCACATATGTATGTAGTTCCACGGACTAAGTTGTATCTAGTTAAATGTTTTATTTATTTATCACATTTATTTTAAACCAATATAGTTGTTTGACCAACAAAGAAAATCAACTCGTAGCGCGAGGTTTCAATCCTAAATGCACGCCGTTGGCTGAACGCAGGACAATATTCATTGAATGCTGGGGATCAGGACCCAAAGGCAGCAACTGGAAGTAACGGAGGAGCTTGCTGATTGTGCTTTTCATCTCCAGCAAAGCAAACTTTTGGCCTATGCAGTTCCTTGGTCCAGCAGAAAAGGGTATGTACGCATACGGATGGATCTGCGGAACGTTCGCCTCGAATCTCTCCGGTCGGAACATATCGGGGGACTCAAAGTACTCAGGATCACGAAGAAGAACAAAAATGCCCACTGTGAAGTTAGTGCCTGCTGGTATACGCTTGCCACCTTATAACATTAAAGACTGGTTAGTATAAAGAATTAAATATATTTGCACTACCTACGTATTTCCACATCCTCAGCGAACCAGCGGCCTATCATGGGCACTGGAGGATGCAGACGCAGTGACTCCTTAATCACATTCTCCATATACTTCAGCTCACCCAGATCACGCAGAGTAACCTGCGTTTTTGGATCTTCTCCGAGCACCTCACGGATTTCCTGCACCAAGCGTTCTTGCACCTCTGGATGCCTAGATATCTCATATAAACAGAAGGAAATGGCCGATGTGGTTGTATCATGGCCCTCAAACATAAAGGTGTCTACCTCCTCCCGGATATCCACATCGCTTAACGGAGCTCCATCTATTGTAGACTGCAGCAGCACATCCAGTAAAGCCATACGACGCTTCTGGCCTAGATCATCCACCTGCTCATCTGTTTCTTTAGAATTGTTTACCAGCGCCTGACGCCGTTCACGAATAATGTTCTCGGTGAAGTCGTGCATCGTCTTGATAGCGGCATCCTGGCGTTTAGCTTCTGTTGGCTGGGTCAGCCGGAATATCCAATCCACTCGCTGCCAAGCGTTGATAAAACGAGTAATCATGATGGTGGTGACCCTGTCACGAAGAAAGAATCAGCAGATAAGAAGTGATTTTCAAAATTACTCTTACTCATTGACTGCCTGGACATAAGGCAGATTTGGATTCTTCTGTGCATCGATCTTTGTGCCCATGGCAGTTTCTAAGAAAGAGAAGAAATAATATATATAGACATGGATAAATATCATTGCTCACCTGCAATTATATCCAGAGCAGTTAGACACACCACCGGAAAGATGTTGATGGGCGTCTTTCCATCGGCCCTGGACTGAAGCTGTTCCACCATCACAGCGCTTTGCTGGTCGAAGATCTCCACGAACTGCTCCAATATCTTAAAGTGAAAGGTGGGCGTGATTATCTTCCTTCGACCGTGCCACTTCCTGCCCGTGCTCATCAGCAATCCTTCGCCCAGCCAGCAGTGAAGTAACTTGTACAGATTATTCTTCGTGATATGCTGCTGGCTACTCAGCAGAAACTCAATGTCCCGGGGATCCGTGGAGAACACGGCCAACTGGTTAAAAATCCACACCCTGTAGAGGCGACCGTACTTGCGCTGGTTCTTGGTTACAAATTCCATGATTTCTACAGATTATGAGGAGAGGTTTGCAGTACAATTGGCAATATTTTTGACAGGTAGATAACGAAATCATTTTGGACTTAGTCTTTAATTTTTAAAATTTTTAACATGAACTTTTTATAATATTTTAATATATTTCTTTTATTATATTCTAAGGCATCTGAAAATAATGAAGGCATCATAGAAATGGAAGGAAACTCACGTTGGGCATTTAAACCGCGGTACATAAGCACATTTCCCAGCAGGGGAAGCGGCCGGGGACCTGGAAGCAACATATCGTAGCGCCGTTTTCGGCAGAAGTAATCCCACACAAGCAGTGTGGCGAACGCCACCAGGAGAAGCAGACCAACAACACCCAACATTGTGCAGTGTCGACGAACGATTCACTACTGACAAATATTATAAATAATACACTTCATTCTTTATCTCCCGCTAAGCGTCGTGTGCTTTAAATCTGGAATCTACGCAGCTCTTAAGAGAGAATGAGTTCTCTAAGAGAACTCGTTTAATTAGTGCAGCTGCAAACACGAAAGGCTGACGAGCTCGTTACGGATAAAGAAAGCTAACTTCAAGATTATGGCCTTAGTCATGATTACGGTAGGCTATTTATTGAAAGGTCATGCTTAGTCGGCTAACTGAAGCGAAAATCAACTTATAAGGTTGTAAGGATGTACTGTATTATTTTAAATAAATATTATCAAAACAACAAAATATTTGAATGCGTTTTTTATAATAATTCTATATTTTCTGGCATTGTTATTGGATATAAAAGTATTAAATAAAAATAAGAAAACCCTTATCGAATGATCTTCCTCATTATCAATTTCCTTCCATTAAAAGATCTTTCCCGAATGTCCTATAAAATTCACGGTGACAAACCCTTTAATTAATTTCAAGTAATCACCATGAGTTGCACATATGTCCATCCTGTCACCATGAAATTTGCATTGTTATCAACAGCTGTATTTCAATTTGTTTAACTCTACACTCTTATCAGTCGGTCGGTAATACAATTGAGTTAACACCGACCTTACAACAGTCGAATTTATCGATCACCTATATACTTACATATATATACTTTTATTAACATTGTAAGATCCAGTGTTTCTAAATTGGCTAACTTATTGAGAGGAAGCTAAGTTCTTATCAATTTCGCTCGTCATGATTATTCAGGATATGAAGGTAATGATATAGGAAAATAGTAAAATGTATATCTGTTTTTGAACGATCGATTTGGTCTGATTAGTTGAGGTTTAATTATATTCAATGTAAGCGCTAATGTACCCCACATGTTGTAGTTTAATATTTAAATCATTCCGTAAAATATAGTTTAACCTGTTATAGAACAGTCTAACATCTGCTCTCTGATCTCTGATTGCATTTTAAAAACTTAAGAGCGTCTGGCTTAAGAGAGATCCGTGCATTCATTAAGAACTGAATGTACCACCTTTGGGGATTCCCTAACATAATTGATAGCAGCTTTATATTTGTTGTCTTTTTTTCTGAGAACAATCTCTTGGTATTAAAAAAATATATATAAATTTAAATGGACCGCAGAATTCTAGCCAAAGCCAACTGCCAACTTCTTTTGAAATATTTGTTTTGTTTTTGGTTCCACGCGTTTGACGAAAGCTTCTGATCTAATCTGTTGTATACTCTGGTACTATGGTACTATAGTACTACCATCGCCAGATAGCGGCGAGCGATTTTTCCCGGGCCCTCGCCCGCGTTATCCATGGCGGGGGGCGGAATCGTGTCCATATTAATCAGAACTTTTAGTCTTCCGATAAAGCCAAAGCCTTGAATCATGATGAAGTTGCACTTTTTGGTTCATTCATTACAAAATTTTGGGACAATGACCCACTGATATATGGAGATCTCTATAGAAATCACTACCCTACAAAGCAAACTGATATGGTTGATGTTGGGAAGGGATATTCCTGGGTTGACACTTGAACTGCCGGCTAGTTTTGACCCCGCTCGTAATATTTGGCCTTCTCCTTGGTTTTTGGCTCCAGTCCACTGATTGTGGTCGCCTTATCTCAATCTGTGTCGACTACAAAACAGCCCCGCCGCTGAGTAGAAACAACCAGTCGATGGTAAACGGTGCCACCGTTAGATAGATCAATCCCATTTCCACTATAGAAGAATTGAAGCCATGTATTTGGAGATTTTTGCCATTCTCCTGACGACCCTGTTCGTGTGGGATTATTTGAGGCACAGGCGCCATAATAGGATGTACGCCGCCGCTGGAATCCGCGGACCCAGGAGCTATCCTTTTGTGGGAACAGCACCGACTTTGTTCAAGGAGTCACCCAAAAGTAGGTCATAACTATGTCAACAAAACAATTCCATACAATTAGTTTTTGTGATTCTGATCAAAAATTTGCTATCAATATTTCTTAAGTGGATTTCGGAAAGGATAATTTGTTTATTAAACTCTAAATCATCTGATAAAATGGGTGGTATGGAAATGAAGTAGTTTGTTATCACCTAATATGAGTTTTTTTTTTGGCACAAATTTGTACCATTTAAAAACCAATCTCTATACTATTTATTTTAGCAAAAAACGCAAACTTTAAGGACGTACTAACGAATTTTTAAACAGAAGTTTAGCACTCTTATGGACAAAATTATAATCAACCCATTTCTCCTGCAGCTGTCTTCTCTTTACAATCCCGACTGATGGCACAGTACGGTAAAAATGTCAAAATGCAAATGATTGGCGAAAGTGGCTTCACAACCGCCGATCCCAAAATGATTGAAGCGATAATGAGCAGCCAGCAGACCATTCAGAAAAACAATCTTTATGGACTTCTGGTCAACTGGCTCGGCGATGGTCTACTCATTAGCAAGGGAAAAAAGTGGTTCCGTCGCAGGAAAATCATCACACCCGCCTTTCACTTCAAAATCCTGGAGGACTTTGTAGAAGTTTTTGACCAACAGAGCGCTATTATGGCCCAGCAACTATATGACCGGGCGGATGGCAAGACCGTGATAAATATGTTTCCTGTGGCCTGCCTGTGTGCCTTGGATATCATTACGGAAACGGCCATGGGTGTGAAAGTTAATGCCCAGCTACAGCCTCAGTTTCCCTACGTCCAATCAGTCACAACGTGAGTTCTGCCACTAAATATTTGTTAACATTCTGACGCTTAGTATGAACGTATCTTTTTAGGGCCTCAACCATGTTGGCTGAGCGCTTCATGAATCCATTGCAGCGTGTGGATGGCATTATGAAGTTATTATATCCCAAATTGTTTGCCAAACTGAATGATTCTGTAAAAACCATGCATAATTTCACCGATTCAGTAATCACCGAGCGACGCGATCTCCTCCAAAAATCCATTGCCGAGAATGCGGATGCCAACGCTGCTCTCTTTAACGAAGTGGGGCAGAAGCGTCGCATGGCCTTGCTGGATGTGCTCCTGCAATCCACTATCGATGGTGCCCCTTTGAGTAACGAAGACATCCGCGAGGAGGTAGACACTTTCATGTTCGAGGGTCACGACACTACCACCAGTTCCATAGCTTTTACCTGCTACTTGCTGGCCCGACACCCTGAGGTTCAAGCCCGCGTCTTCCAGGAGGTTTGCGATGTTCTTGGTGATGACAAATCGGCTCCAGTCAATATGCAGCTGTTGGGCGAACTGAAGTACTTGGAATGTGTGATTAAGGAGTCGCTACGGCTGTATCCGTCGGTACCGCTAATTGGACGCCACATTACCCACGACATCGTGCTAGATGGCAAGCTCATACCCGCCAAATCTGATGTGATCCTTTTTATATACCATGCGCAGCGCGATCCCGAATACTTTTCCGAACCAGACAAGTTCCTGCCGGAGCGTTTCAGCATGGAGCGAAAGGGCGAGATCCACCCATTTGCCTATACACCCTTCTCTGCGGGTCCAAGGAACTGCATCGGCCAGAAGTTTGCAATGCTTGAGATGAAGAGCACTATCAGCAAGCTGATACGGCATTTTGAGTTACTTCCTCTTGGCCAAGAAGTCGAACTAGTGATGAACGTTATCTTGCGTTCCTCTACGGGTATTAACTGTGGCTTAAAGCCTCGCGTCTATTAGGGACTATGCCGTGGTCGTATTTTTTTTTCTAGTTTTACGTTAATGGTTCTGTAAATATTTCAATAAAAACTTGTAAAGTTATACACAGTGATGGATAGTGTTTTACCAACAATATTATAGGTTTATAATATTCAGCAAGTATTAGGATTTTTTATAGATTTCACTTTTATAATGCGAAAGAACATTTTTAAGTTTTAAGTTTAAGGCTTTTAGATAAGTTAGATAATTCATGAACTTCGATATGACTTTTAAGTGAACAAAAATGAAGAATTAGAAAATTGGCATCAATCTCTTCTAAATTTCGACTCTCAATCACTGTACACACTTTTGCAGGCACTATGCATTGTATTTCAATGGATACTATATTAGCTTTAACGGGCTCGTACTACAACTCAAAAAAAAAGAAAATTCCTGCGGGGAAGCGGGCTATTAATCCCAGGCATAGACTTTGCCCGGGGTGGGCAGCTTAGAGGAAACGACCTTCGCCGCTTCGGCAGTCTCTGCTGCAAGCTGCTTTTGCTGCTCCACCAGGTCAATAGGCGGAAAGACCTCGCGACGGGCATCCCGCTGGCAGTAATAGTTGGCCGACGCTAGATGGGATGGTCCGTCGGGAATATTTGGCTGGGGCTGGGTGCGATCGGCTAGTCCATCCTCAAAGCGCAGCGCCAGGTTATGCTCCCGCTGTAAATTTATTCGAATTAATCACAGAATTCCAGTTTTCATCTTACATAACGGAAAATCGAGTTGCCTGGCAATCAGAGATACTCACGCCTAGGAGGAAGGCCCGAATGCGCTGCAATATAGGCGAAACGTCACGGCGCAGGGCAGACATCCTGATTCTAGGTCAAAAAATAACTAAAACTTCGAAAAAGTAACCCGACTGATTATGTTTAATATTTTGTTTTTCTTTTACAAACCTTCGATATCACTATCGATAGTGTTGGTGGTGGCGATATCGTATGTTGTTTCTGTTATCGATAGCATCGAATTTTTTTAGGCGTTCACTCATTTCAAATTCTGTAAGTTTTTAATCAATAGTCGATAATATATTTTATCGAATATTGTAATAGTATTGCCGTTTTGTTTAAATTGAAAATGTACTAAAACTATTTTATTGAGTTAAAAACGTAATATTAAACCATTTTAACTCTTGGAAATACAGAACAAAACTATTTGTTTATACTGTTTTAATGTAATTGTATTCATTTTATTCATATTTTATAGCGTTATCCCAACTTTGTGAGTGGAAAACTTTAGTTAATTTCCAAAGAGTAATGATTAAAAAATTGAGGAAACTGGCTCCTTTGGTCGTCCATTAATGATATACATATAATAATAATAAATAAATAGTCGCTCTCGTTTCTGTCTTCAGTGTTGTGTTGCTCTAATTGTAAATTAAACTAAGTACGCCGTAAACTAAGCTACTGCAATTTAAAGCTGCCGCTTTAGTAGTTGCGAGAGTTTCTTTTAAACGATTCCAGGGGATGTTTCTTTCGTCCTAGCCGTCAAACTCCCCCAGCCTTAAGCGGCCGTAGACTCTGGTTGGGACTGGGCTTCGTCTGGCAAGGATTGGCTGCTTGTTTCCGGGCTGGGCGCCAGCTGTTCCACGCTGACGGTGCGCACAAACTCGGCGGAGGCTTCAATCACAATTGTGGGCAAATCATCAGTCCCTGCGGATGAAACTAGAGGAGCCACCTCCGTTTGTGTTTGGCTGATGGTAGGTGTGATTTCCTCTGCGGGTGGTGCTTCTGTTGATATCACAGCCACAGGCGCTGATTCAGA
This sequence comes from Drosophila eugracilis, assembly GCF_018153835.1. Taxonomy (NCBI): domain Eukaryota; kingdom Metazoa; phylum Arthropoda; class Insecta; order Diptera; family Drosophilidae; genus Drosophila; species Drosophila eugracilis. Next base: position 2,282,898 of record NW_024573052.1, on the reverse strand, counting down.
TACTTCTGACTCAACTGGCTTGATTTCAATGGAAGCTGGAGTTGTGGCTTCAGCTGGAGCTGGAACTGGAGCTTCTACAGGTGCAGGTACAGCTGCTTGAGTGGGTTCTACAGAAAGAACAGGAGCTGCCACAGGAGAGGATGCAGATGGGGAAGCATCCACAGGCGCGTCTACAACAGGCGTGGCTACTACAGCAGGAGCTTTAGGCGCCGGCGATGGCGACGCTGACTTGGCCTTGACAGACTTGCCCACCGCCGGCGAGGGAGTCCTGGATTTCAAATTCTGCTCATGAGCATTACGATCCATTAAAACCGATGTGGACTGCGGAGGTGCCGGACTGGCCGCTCTTTTAATGTCCTCAATCTTGGCCTCCATCTCGGTGCGTATTTCTTTAATGGGTTTCAGTAGGAACACAGGAACATTGTCGTCCCTTCTCTGGTACAGCATCTCTCCCTCAAAATCAACCAACTTATGTTTGCGGGCGCGCAACAGGATGCCCACCACCTTGTCTGATATATAGTTGTAGATCTGCAAGACCAACAAGTCCAATTTAGAGGGTTATAAGCAGGAATATAACTCAAATAACTCACATTGAACAGCTCCCCAAAGGGAATGACGCGCATGGTGGGCTCATCCTTGACGTCGTAGCCCTCCGAATTGATGATCTGGCACAGCTCCAGCATTTCCTTCATCACATGAATGTTGGCCTTTTGCCCACGCATCTCAGTGAGGCTGCCGGCTAGTGGTTTTCCATACTGGTCCTTTGAGAAAGTCGGCTTTGGCGAGGAGGCGCGTCCGTCCTGGGAAAAGGGATTCAGCAGCTGGGACTGCTTGTGTTGCGTTGCCTGGTTGTTGAACATGGCTACCTTGGAGGACAGTGGCGAGTCCTGTAAGTATTAGATGACAAGGATTTGGCGTTAAGTAGGGTTAATCAAAGTAACTTTTCGAAAGGAAGCCAAACTTTAAATTTAACTTGAGACAGCATTGCCAGATAGGCAGCAGGTACATCACCGAGATTAAAGTTCGCGTTGCCAATCCACCCACTGGGCGCGCAATTAATGGCTTTCAAATTCTACAACTTGGTTGAACAAGATCTCGCGGGAAAATTAATTAGCCGCAATTAAATAACAGCGGTCTTACATTTTGTGTAATTTTTCATCTAATAAGTGCAAGATTCCCGCACCATGAACCAAAGGAATGCGCAAATGTCGTGGCCATAAATAAAAGTCTCTAGCGAAAAAGGGGCAATGTGTGGGCGGGGCAGCGCGCTCTTTGACGAACAACTGAAAACATATATATCTATATGTATATATATGTCTATATGTATGTCCACTTCCTATAGCACAAGTAAAAGCGAGAGGTATTCACAAAAATCAAAAAGAAAACAGGAATGACCTTCACGGCCAATTTTCGCCACTAGGTGGTGTTTATTCTATTTGATTATGATATACGGGGGCGAAATGAGATGAGTGGATTCCTTGATCGAGTTGCCCATGAATAATAATGGCGATGGGTGTGGCAATATTATTGACTCTTTCCGCTGCTGTTTATATAATTTGGCATTTTGGCAAAGGCCGTATGACGCTCTAAATTTGTCTCTTTGATCAATATCCAAAAATTCGTCAATCAGACGAATTTCATTCATATCACACAGGCAAAAGCGTTTTAAAAATAAACCCAACGATGAATGAAAAGCGGCCAGAACTTGGCAACTTGGTTTTCAGCCGCGGGAAGAGTTCGTTTTTTCACCCCGCGGAGAAAGTCTGGGAAAAATGCATAAACTTGTCCATAGACATTAGTTTCGAAATTTTTCATTTCGTCACTGCAAGTGCTGGGAAGTCGCTTCTCCAGTTGGGGGCGATAAAGGTAAAATTTATATGGCAAACAAGGTCCACATATCTCTCGATTTAATGCAAATGCAGTGTGAAAAGCCAACGACCCAAGAAACTAAGTTCATATGCGAAATTAGTTAACAATTGTGGGAGAATGGGAGATATATATATATAGATATATATATATATATATATATTGTGTGTAATTTCTCCACTAATTAGCTTACAATTTAAATAATAATATTTTAAGTATCTCAAGAAAATATCATTTTGGATAAATAAATTAGAGAGAAACTGAAACCGATATTGTCGCAAATTTGGGCAACATATTTTAGCTGCAGCTAGCCGGGACCGAGGCGAATTGGTTACGTAGTCCTCAGTTTTACGGATCTATTTGTCGGCGCCGTTGTCACTCTCGAGAAGTCTGCGCATTCTATATCTACAGCTGTATAGCCTCTATATCTATGCGAATGGGCACTGGGAATGGGAATGGGTATCTATGCATATTCAGCATTGCTATTTCGATGGTCATTGCCAAGAATTTTTCCGTGTTTTGATCTTTTTCGCTGTGCGAAAACCCGTTCGTTCCTCTGCGATTCTATATGTTCTATTTGTCTATATAGTGGGCAAAAAGTAGGGGTGTGTATATTTTGGCAATTCATGTGGCGACAAATTAAAACAAATACAACAACATTTCGAACCGTTCGAACCCATTCCGTCGTCGTCTCCGCTTTGTTATTGTTTCCTTTGGCGACCAAAAATTCTTTATATCATTTCAATCCTAATGATTTTTAATCATGCTCTTGGAAACTGTCCAGACATTTTTCTCGCGGCTTTTCGTTGACATTTATTCTGGCCATTTGCATTATTATTTTTCTTTGCCATTATCTTGTTGGCATTTTTTGTTTATTCTGGCTCCTCACGCATTTCTTGTGGTTTTTTTTTTAGCGCATAAATAATTTTCGGGCATTTGTCGCACGAGATGTGCGAGCGGAAAAACTAAAAAAACAATACAATGTGCCTGAGTTGTTGGGATCTTTTTATAGTTCCCAGTGCGGCATTCCAAACATTGCTTTAAATCTTAATCCAAATCCCTTTTTTCTGGCATATTTTAGTCGCAGAATTTTCTTAAAAATAGTGCCTTTATCTTTCCCCTAAAGCTTCCCAAATGTGCTTATTAACAGTATGTTTATTTTTCCTGTTCCTTTAATGTTTTAGGTATTTCTACTTAAAATTTATTCAGAACTATATGTTATCTTTGCCATATCTGTGTGTCTTGACTTTTAGTTAAACACCACATTTAACACATAATGATTTACATTTTTCGATTTAGCCAAAATGAGCAGGAAAGTTAAATTATTGATAGTAAACAAATTAGGCAACAATATATCCACGGATCATATATCTAAATATGGGAGCTATGTACTTACCACCACGAAGCGCAGGGCTCCCAATTCGTGCGATACGTCCGTCATGATTGCACTGGGTTTCGCTTTATTGGCGGTTTCCGGATTTTGGCTGGGATCTTGCAGATTGGTGGAATATTATTACGGATCAATCTGGTCCGGAAAGTGGTGATGGCTGCTTTTTGTTTGGCCTTTGGACACCGCGAATTCGCAACACTTTTGCCTGTAATCAGAAAGAGAAAAGAGTTGGAGACAAAGGCCACGATGATGGGAAAGAAAACCAATTAAATTTAGCAACAAACAACATTCATAACAATGGAAATGTGTGTGCCAATTGTGGATGAGTTTCTGTTGTTTATTTTGTGTCTATGTCTCCATGGCGAATTGCCAAACAGCGTTTATTTACTTTTTTACCAGTTTACCATTTCCTTTGTGACCCAGACCCAGACCTCCATTGAGGTGCATGGTTCCGGACTGCAGACCCAACCCATCCGATTCCAAAGCCAAGCTACAAAAGATCATGATGATGAGCAGTGGCAAATAAAAACAGAAAACAGAAAACAGAAAGCAGATAGCAGAAAGCAGAAAGCAGATAGCAGAATGTGTAAAAGACAAAAACAGAAGCAAAACAAAGCGAAAAAGACCGTTAGGCCTGAACTTTAGAGCGCCCCTCGCACTCATAGTCGTATTATATGGTATATGGTTTACAGTAGTAGTAGTCAGTAGTATTCGTATTCGATCCCGAAAGATGAACCGGAATTCGGTTTCGTGCCCATTTGCCGTTTTTCCCATTTGGAATTAACTGGAAATTGCTGTGCATTAACCCCTCCGATTTCCAGCTAGCTTGAAGCCATCGACAACTTGCTACGCATGTCATCTACACTTTAATAGTTTTTAAAGTTTGATGGTTTGTAGCTTTGGGCAGGGGGAATAATCTAAAAACTATAAAAGCCACTTAAAGTGTCGCATAATCTGGTAAAACCCTTAAAGAGTTTTGGTTACTTGCTAAGAAGCACTCAATCAGTTGTATCACAAAATATGCAGAGATTAAGAAATGATTGTCGAACTTTTGGCAATAATGAATGAGGTCTTAAAATTCCCCTAAGATAACAAATAAAACATTAAGTAGGCAAATAAAGTTGAGTCTGGATGAGTTAGATGGGGAATATTCAACTCTAAAGTGTGTTTAAACACTCTAGAAAGAGCCAAGCTCCCAACATTGTGTTTCTTTCTTTATAGTATGCTATATTATATAGTCTCTATAGTATAGTTCAAGATCTTTTTAGAGAGTAATCGCCCTTGTAAGCAGTCCTCGATTGGTGATCACTGACCGGTGCTTCTAATTTGTTTGTTGCTTGTTTAGCAAGGGGACTTCTCCCTTATTTCACACTCACTTTTAATGGGGTTTCTAGAAGAAGCTCCTCTTGTTTTTGGCTTTTAGTCTGGTGGGCTAGATGGAATTCCTCGATGTGTCGGGCTTCCAAATTTCCGTTTCGATACGATCCACTCACAATGCAAAATGTAAATTGCACACGTTTCTTCTTTCGATTTAACAACGCAAAAAAAACAAGAAAAATGTCTCTCAACTGGGTGATAGATATACTGCGTTCCGGGTAATATATTGACTTATTTGACTTGATTTGGATCAGATCGGTACTGGGGTATATATCTTTTGTTTTCTATCTCTTATGGGTACACGCCGTTTGGTTGATGGGACCAAAAGTGAGCGCCGAAAGCGATCGCGCTTTCTTTTTATAGCCGCGATGGTACACACACTTCGACACTCACACCTACGGCCACTCATACACACACGGCGGGCAGCTGCTTTTCCGATTTTCAGCTTTTCTGCTTTGTCTTCCCGCTCTCTGGGAAATGGCTCTCTGCGTTTTCTTTTAATTTAGACCGTTTTTAGCGTTTTTACCCGCTTTTTTCCCATGAACAAAGAAACTCCCAGAAGTTTTCAAATGCACCGACGGATGTTCATGGCAAGTTCAAGGGAGCACCTGGTATTTGCATGTGCTGGTATATCCAAAGGTACTACCAACAGTCGGGGGGTCACTCAACACCAGCTTACGCGCTTCGATGATCGGAGGGTCCGAGTTCGACCGCAGAACAGATTTCGATTCCATTGCCCTCTAAGAAGCCGCAGAGGAAAGAGCACGAAAGCGGAGAGGGATACACTACGGGAAAAGTAGTAGTTATTAGTAATTTGAACGTTCATATTCATTAGTTTTTAAAATATAATAAACTATTTTTATCTTCATTAGTAAGTCGAAACATATTATTATTATAATAACATTTGATTATATCATAATTAAAACGCTGAAAGATTCTTGTCCCAAACTATCTTTACCTTCGAATTTAATTCAAAAACTAAGCCTGATAGCTCAACATTTTTTGCTCAGTGTTTCGGCGTGTGTGAATTGGAGAGAAGTGAAAATCAAATCAACGATGCAACGCTCGTGCCGTTCGTAATGCTCTTGGGAAAAACCGGAAGCGGTCGCCCTGCCCGGCCCCCTCTTACCCCCCGCCCCTCGGCAGCCCATTCATGTAGACCCGAAATAGACTGACCATCTAACGGTATGCTGATGGCTGGGTCTCGTTTCGATCGAGGGTTCATGTAACGCGCTGATCGTCGGAAGGAATTTTGGATGCCATTCAAAAATCGCCCCCTGGCAACAGCAGGAAACGCAGCTTTCAGAACATCAGCTCAATTCCCAGGAATTCTCAGGTAGCCACAGTCCCATAACTGAAAATCTGAGAATCCCCGAACTGAGCAAGCGAAATGCGCGTGCCCAGCTGCCTTGGCTTGTCAGTTGGGGATCGGACTTGGTCCACCCGGCCCGCCAATCTTTAATATACGAGTTTATTCCGCTAATTAAACAAATTCGACTGCATTGTTCGCATACGATACAGGGTACTGGGATGTAGAGGTACGTTGGGCTTCAGGGTTAGGATAATTGCGTATTTAAAAGACCAACTTCTTCTTGTTTTCTTAGCTCTTTAAGCCCTGTCAAAATAATAGAATGTTATTAAAAATAAATACAAATATATTTAAAAGCATACCCTTATCTTGTAATGAGCATGGAGATGAATCCCACATTTTTAAAGTTACCTTGAATACCAAACTTGGAGCACAAATGGGTGGATCCTCTCAGCCACAAGTGGTTCAATGGGCATCCATGCGGTCCATCACTTCCTTTGGACTAGTGCCACAGCAGCACTTGCTTGTTATTGTTGCATGTTTGGCTGACAGCCACAAGTGCATGGCGATGCGATTTTGGTGGCAATTATATATATATTATATACCACAATGCACGTGTGTGGGTGGTGGGGGGTAGGAGGAATGAGCAAGATGGAGGGCCTTCTTTTAGCCATATATACTATATAGGTAACCACCAGCAACATCGGTTTGCCTGGTTTGGCAGCGGCCAGCACATAAATAAAATCAACTCATGAATGAAAATGCGTTCGCCTGAGCAATTTCCTGTTGCAGCTGAGGAAACCAAAAGACCGACGACTAAGTAATCACCAAATGGTTAGCATAAATTATTTGATAGATCTGCCACACTGCTGACAGCACTAGTTTTCCCTCAACTAAGAAGAAGACTCAATTGTTTTGAATTACATTTTCCAAAAACATAATACGAACCTCAGCACTTGGCCTATAATATTTTTCCATTATTTTTGCTTCTTGCAAATGCGTCGTATTTTCTGGCCCATAAAAATTTCTTCAAAACAAATTCGTTGCTAGAAAATAGTCGATTAAATGGAAATCTTTTTGGATTTTGGATACTTCGATATTCCTTTACAATATTTTTTTCTATATTTGTACTTTCTGTAATAACCTATTGAAGAGCTGTCAAACAGCAAGGGACTTTGAATCATTTGCCGTTGCATTTTCGATTCTCTTAGCTGAGAATTTGTCAGCAAAAAGGCGAAATAATGTGTAATTCAAACAATTAGTTGTATTTATTTGTGAAAATAGCCAACTGGCAACGTCAAAATGAGCAACTATATTCGGAATTTAAGATGATTCATACCGAATTTCGTGGGGCGATGTCACTTCTTCGATGTGAAGAAACCGATTTGCTAATTTTTAATTGTTGGACGGGTTAAGTAATTTGGCTGAATAACGGATATTGCCTTATTTGGCCAGTGAGTGCCGCTGTTTTCAGATCGGTGGCGTATACGTAATGCAGGCCAATGGGGGGGAGGGAAAATGCGCATACGCCGCGTGTGCTTAATCATATGTTTTATTATTGCCATTATGCTGTATTATTAGTACGGGCATGCATTGTGGCGCAAAAGACGAAAAAGAACGATACGATGGCTCATCCTTAGGTCTATATATAAGCAGGCACTTGGCCCGCATTGTGAACATCCATAAACAGTATAGCTCATGAAAATAGTAACTACATGACGTCTGAAAAAAAGATGAGAGAGCAGAACAAAAAATATTTCTATATTGGTCCCCTGAGGATCTATTTAGAATGGGAACTTACTTTAGAATTTAAGCCGCATTTATGGCGTTCGTATTATATTAGTAATTGATTTTTTATTTGAAAAAAACGTGCTAACAACTTTGGTTATTTTGACCGTTCGTATTATATATCTACGCGGCATGGATATAGGGTATATGGCATATACTATGCGAGTACTAGATGCCAAGTAGGCAAGTGCCGTTGACGCAAATTGCGCGCCTTTGCCAAATTGCTTTTATTTTTATTGTTATGATGTAGTGCTCTCCAGAGTTGAGGTCGCCTCTTGTCCATCTATCCGTTGCACTTCGCTTTGGGCAGGCATCCTGGCCAGATCCCCAGCTAGGATTGCCTTTCAGGGGGCTTACTTATAGTAAAACACATAGTTATAGAAGTTATAATAATATTAGTTAAGAATGAAAATATAGAAACTAAAAAGTAACCCTGATCGGAGACATAATAGGTCTAGTTTCCACTCACCGTTCCACACTTTAATTTCAAGGCAGAACCCCCTGAAAAGGAATCCTTACTACGCCCCAGTGGTCACCTCATAGAATTGTCGACTTGGGAGCGATGCGCAATGTTAAAATGAACAAAATTGGAAACAAAATGAAAAATGGAAATGCCAATGAAATTCCAACGCACATCGAGAATTACCTCCCCACTTCCTCACTGACACCCACAAGCTATATGGCTATACATCCGACATCGAAAAATCGCCAGCACTTGTAAGACATGTGTAAATATTTACGTTCCGCCTTCTTTTGGCTTGGCTGAGGGGGGCAGGAGGATATCTGAGATAAAGTGACGTCGATGTCGACGACCGACGAGCGGCGACGCAAGAATTTTGGAATTTGGCATGGTCGAAGGACGCCTGTTGTTGCCATTGTTGTAGCCACCGATAAATATACACCCCGCTATATATATACATATATATTTTATCTAGTACGCAGTGGGCGAATGTGCATGTGTTTTTGATCGGGACTCGGATTTGGATTCGGATTCTGATGCGGATTTCATATTCGGATGTGGCTGCGGCATGAGTCAACTGGGGGGCTGCCAAATGGGAATTTCTAATTTGTGCTCGTGCTCAGCAGAAATTTCTATATGCAAAACCATATTCGCAGCTGCATAAACATCTGCAATTGAAAGGTCAGAAGGATTCATTAGGGAAGTAATTAGGGGAATTTAATAGGAGGGGTATGGGATTTTATAGGAGTCTTAATTTAAAATGCTGACCTGGGTTATCAAAGACATTTTTGGATCGCTTGCTATGTATTAACAAAGCAGTAAATGAAAATTATGTTGAAAAAATATAAATGAAAAAATGAAAATGATGCATAAAAGTCAATAAGGACATAGAACAACAAGATTTTCATAAGATTACTGAAATACTATAATAAAAACAGAATTTTTATTAAATTCTATACTATAAGTTATTATTTGGCCAATTTTGAAATGTAATTTTTCTAGCAAAACATTTCAAGTTCGCGACTTCGTCATCGTTGTTTGCCTGCCATCACAGTGGGATGTGAGTGGGATGGCCTAAATATAGAGCATATGGCCCAAAATAGATCGGCCATGTGGCCATTGTGACGTCAGGGGGAAAGGAGCTGGATGAGTTGCGGTCAGGTGCTCGCCCCCGTCGAATGTAAACAACGATCGCTGGAATGGAATGGAATTCCATGGCTCTGGTTTGTTTACATTCGATGCCATCTCAATCACAATCACAATCACTTCGTCAGTCCAGAGATCTCTTTCGGAATTCGTTCTCTTCTTCCGATCGGAAGATCGGTTCCTTTATCTCTCCGAAATGCCGAATGGCTGCCAATCTGTCAACCCCAGATGATGACCCTTCCTTAGATTTTGTGCAAGCTAAGGATGACTAGGGGAATGGGAAAAAGAATGGACTGAGAGCCCAAGTGCAAGTTGGGTGCATGGTCCAAGAAAGACAGACTTTTCTTATTTACAAAGTTTAGGTTTAGGCATAGCTTTGATTAATAAACCGATTAGGTAAAGAAAGAGGTTGTTGGATTAGTAACCTAAAATGACGAATTCTGAATATATAAAAAGTAATCGTCAAACTAGAGCTGATTCATTTTAAAGTGACTTCCAATCGCATTTTTAATGGCTTTTGATTTTTGATCTCACCAGCTATGAGCTCCAAAATGTCATCACTATTTCGAGTTACTGATAGCGAGCATCAGCCCAAGTTATCAAGTGTTGAGTTAGTCGCCAGCTGCGATTCTCAAACAAACAGAAGCTTCGCCTTCAGTGAATTGGTCAGGCTCCAAATATGTGGCTGTTTATATTAGTTCTTTTGCTCCTGGTGATCCTCAGCCTAGAGATGTGGCGATTTATGAGGAACATGAAAACGATTCCGGGACCTTTGCCTCTGCCCCTGCTGGGCAACGCACATCTATTTTTCGGTCTCACGCCGGCAGAGGCGTGCCTAAAGATCGGGGAACTGGCGGAGAAACACGGCGATACCTTTGGCCTATTTCTGGGTCCATCCTACAGCGTTATGTTGTTTAATCCGAAGGATGTGGAACGGGTTTTGGGCAGCACACAACTGCTGAATAAGTCTCAGGAGTACTCCTTCCTCGGACGATGGCTGAACGAAGGCTTGTTGGTCAGCAACGGTCGCAAGTGGCACCGCCGGCGCAAGATCATAACTCCGGCTTTCCATTTCCGGATTCTAGAGCAATATGTGGAGATCTTTAATAGGCAATCCCTGCGTCTCGTAGAAGAGCTAGGCCTGAAGAAGAGCAGAGGCCAGGAGGGAATCAACCTGGGTGAGGCCATTCACCTCAGTACGTTGGACGCTATTTGTGGTAAGTACACTAGAAAAAAAAATGTCCCATATTAATATATTATTAATGTTTACGGAAATTATATTGATGGAGAGATAAGTTTCGGATAAAACCAAACCAAGCCATGAAATCGGGACTGCTATATATTTAGACTTATATTAGTGGCCGTATTCTAATTGAGAAATCCGGGGGGGAAACCTGTCGAAAGCACTGGGCCAAGGTCCAAATCTAACTCACCGCCATAAAACACTAAATACAGCTACCAACGGCGATAAGGTTTCTGGGATCCGGGGCTTGTTTGGTGAACAGTTTCGGTAGTTAGCTGGTTATCGACAGTACGATTAGATATCCTCAGAGCGATTAGCATCAGGCGCATTAGCTACACTCAAAGAAAATATACAACTTTTATATTGCATTAACACTTACGCTGCATACTAGATTTACATACCATAAAACCCACTACAAAATATATTTCTGAAGTCCAAAAACACTTCATCTTGTTATTTTTTAACAGCTCGAAAAGCCAGATTTTAAATTAACTAAAGCCATGCTAACGGCGATTCCCTTAGTGTACTCTTTGATAGATAATCAATGCTTTTGGCCGTTTTCATTGTGGTTCTTAAGTTAACAGCTTGTTTGTTGCTGGATCAGTAGTTATTCCGTCTCCACTGCACGGAGATTGATTAAGTAAAATTATTAAAATAAATACATACCCACCATAACTATGTTCCTGGTTATCGGCGCGATCCTGGCCAGCGCCCTATTTGTGGGTCTATTGGTCTATCAGCTGAAGTTCAAGCGATTGATAGAGCTTATTAGCTATATGCCAGGTCCTCCGGCACTGCCGTTGGTGGGTCATGGACACCATTTTATTGGCAAGCCGCCGCACGAGATGGTCAATAAGATATTCGAGTTCATGAACACTTACTCAAAGGATCAGGTGCTAAAAGTCTGGCTGGGACCGGAGCTAAATGTGCTCATGGGCAATCCCAAGGATGTGGAGGCTGTCTTGGGTACATTGAGATTCAATGACAAGGCTGGCGAATACAAGGCTCTGGAGCCCTGGCTAAAGGAAGGTCTGCTGGTCAGCCGGGGTCGCAAATGGCACAAGCGTCGCAAGATCATTACCCCCGCCTTCCACTTCAAGATCCTCGATCAGTTTGTCGAGGTCTTTGAGAAGGGGTCGCGGGATCTACTCAGGAATATGGAGCGAGATCGCAAGACTCATGGCGATGCTGGCTTCAGCCTCTACGATTGGATCAATTTGTGCACCATGGACACAATCTGCGGTAGGAATTCGCAGAACAATCATTAGTTTACAGGAGAAATTGGGATTATTTACTAGTTAAATGGAGATTCTATGGCTTTTCTTCACCTTTTTTCCGCTCATATCTAATATTTGCCCTAATTTTGCAGAAACCGCCATGGGTGTCTCCATTCAAGCCCAATCCAATGCCGATTCCGAATATGTCCAGGCAGTAAAGACCATATCAATGGTGCTGCACAAGCGGATGTTCAACATCCTGTACCGATTTGACCTTACGTACATGCTCACCCCGCTCGCGAGGGCGGAGAAGAAAGCCTTGAATGTGCTCCATCAGTTTACGGAGAAGATCATTGTGCAGCGCAGGGAGGAGATCATCCGAGGTGGAAACAATCAGGGAAGCAGTAACGACGACGCTGATGTGGGTGCCAAGCGTAAGATGGCCTTCCTTGATATACTTCTGCAATCGACCATCGACGACCAGCCACTGACCAATCTGGATATCCGCGAAGAGGTTGACACCTTCATGTTCGAAGGTCACGACACCACCTCTTCGGCACTGATGTTCTTCTTCTATAACATAGCCACCCATCCGGAAGCACAGAAGAAGTGTTTTGAGGAGATCCGATCCGTAGTGGGTCAGGATAAGAGCACGCCCGTAACATACGAGCTCCTCAACAAACTGCACTACGTTGATCTTTGTGTGAAGGAGACCCTTAGGATGTATCCCTCCGTTCCACTGCTGGGGCGTAAGGTCCTCGAGGATTGCGAGATAAGTGAGTACCTAAAGGAAAACATGATCATTAGTTTTTGACATCACGAATAACTACTTTTACTTCACTTTTTCAGATGGAAAACTTATTCCGGCCGGCACTAATATTGGCATCTCACCGTTGTATCTGGGAAGACGGGAGGAGCTCTTCAGTGAGCCCAATAGCTTCAAGCCGGAGCGATTCGATGTGGTCACCACCGCCGAGAAGCTCAATCCTTACGCGTATATCCCGTTTTCGGCAGGACCTCGGAACTGCATTGGCCAGAAGTTCGCCATGTTAGAGATCAAGGCCATCGTGGCCAATGTCCTGAGGCACTACGAGGTGGACTTTGTGGGTGATACTTCAGAGCCGCCGGTTCTTATTGCCGAACTCATCCTGCGCACCAAGGACCCGTTGATGTTCAAGCTGCGGGAGCGTGTCTACTGAACCACAAACTCACACTTTATTATTCTATAAAATAGAAAATAAATAACTGAAATTATGAGAATCACTCGCATGTATATATGTATTAAAATAAACTTTTTTAAAACAAGCGGTTTTTGGTTTGAGTCTGCACTTAGTGCTTTATGGTATGATTACATTGCCTTAGAGATGGGGATAACACCAAGAGCCGCGGTAGAAAAAATTATATTTTTTAATGCTCACATATCGATAGTAAATCGCGCACAAAAATGGTCGATATATCGATACTATCGAGAGTGGTTAGCCCAGCTCTAAAAAAGTGTTTCTAGAAAAACAGAGAAAATAAACTTTTTCGTGCATTTTGCCTGTGCAAAAAGCGAGAATCTGTTCGCGTTCGTTTGCCGTACGTATTGCACAACCTCGTGCAATAAATTCGCGCGGATTTTACGACCAGAGAATCGCGAAATCAAAAAAATATTCGCAGCAAGAAGAAGAGCGAACGGCAGTAGCAGCTATAATATAATTGTCGCTGTTGTTGTGGTTGTTTGTGTTGGTGTTAGTGCTAGTGTTAGTGGTGTGTTATGTTGTTGTTGTTGCTGCTGCCTCCTCTGGGATGATGCTGTAAAGTAAAGTAAAAGTGGTGGCAAAAGCAAAAAGCCCGTGTGTGTGCAACGCAAAATACACGCTGCAACTAGGGAGCAAGCGTAAATGATGAGAACGATGGCGATTTGATAGGCCCGCAGTAGTTTCGAATAAAACAAGCTGAGTGTTCGTGGTACAAAAAATTGCGCCAATAAGCAAGAGCAAACGCAAACATCGTTTGTTTTATTGCATTCCCTACACACACACACACAACCACGCACTCGGTCGCATACATATGCGATGCAGCAGCAACAGAGATTTTTTTGACCACACTCACTCACATCCACATGCATCCACGCAGCAAAAGGACAACAACAACAAAAACAAAGATAGTCAAATGTTTAACTTGAGGTGAGTATTGTTTCTGTGGATTAAAATTTCTAAAATTGCAACAGCAAGGTGCAACAAATTGTTTATTTTGGTCTTTTGGTTCGAATTGGTTTTGATTTGATTCGGATGCTCGTGTGTGTGTGTGTGTAAAAATTGGAAATCGCTCGTGCGTGTGTGTGCGTTTGTATGAGCGCGCACTATTGTGTGCTCTTGCTCGCACCCACGGACTCCTTATGAGCGCGCGTTTGTTGTGTTTTGCTGTTGCTGCACTTCTCTCTTTAACTCAGCCAAACAAATCGTTCACTTTTAGTAAAATTCAATAACTGTCCGCAGTGCAAAAATATGAATTAATAGTTAATGATGCTGTAGTAAGGTCCAAATTGTGGTCTATATCCTGCGAAAATTTTGACCGCCTAGCTGTTGGACTCGCGGCAGGGGCATAAGTTCTGTTTTCAGTGAATGGTAAACATTATGTTGTTCTCTTTACTTCTCATCAAACTAGGTTTCTACTTAACTTAAACCATTTAATTTTATGTTTTGAACTAGTGGCTTAAATTGAAATAATTTTGATATTTATATAAGCCTGATATAATTCTCAGAGTATTCGGATTTCTGTGCTCCCTCAGAAGTTCATATGTTAAATCGATATTTCGAAACTATTTTGAACTTGTTACCTAGTTTCAGTTAATATTTCTAAATAGTAAACAGTAAATTTTAAATTAAACAATTTTATACAAATTTCAATTTCTTACTTAATGACCGATGCGTTTGCTGCTGATCTTTACCATACAAAATGACAAATAATATATGTACATATTTCTGAATTGCAGTGATCTGGTTGCCAAGGATTAGAGCCACCATTACAGAGTGAGAGGATACGAGAAGGAGCCAAGGAACCACCGCTAGCGAAGATGTCGCGTTGGGGCAAAAACATCGTGGTGCCGCTGGACTCGCTGTGCAAGGAGAAGGAGAACACCAACCGGCCTACTGTCGCCCGATCCGTGGGGACTGTGGGTAAATGGGGCAAGATGGGCTTCACCTCCACTCGCACCTACACCCTGTCCGCCATCCATCCGATGGCTGCGGCAGCGGCGGCGGCTGCAGCAGCCGCAAGTCCCTCCCAGAGTCCCGCCTCCACGCAGGATCACGATCCCAACGACCTGTCCGTTTCGGTGCCAGAGCCGCCGAAACCGAAAAAGTTCTTCAAATCTAGGAATGCAGCTCCGCCAGAAGTCATAGCCCAGATCATCCAGCAGATGCCCCATTGCGGAGCCAGTGCATCGCCCATGCGGGATCAGTTCTCAACGGGGACGGGAGGTGGTGGCGCCACGCCTACTTCCAGTGCCCAGGAAGCGGTCGGACAGAAGCTAAAGCCGGGCAAGGGCGGCAGTTCCGCAGAGCGGAAGCGCAAGTCGCCCAAGAAGAAGGCATCAACAACGCCATCAGCAGCAGCAGCTTCGACGCCTTCGACGCCTGGTGCGTTTTACAGCGCCTCCGATCGGGATGGTGATGGGCTAAGTGACCCCGCCTCGGATCAGCCGGAGCCGTCCAGTGCCTCGGGCAAACAGAAGCAGAAGAAACCGAAGGAGGAGAAGAAGCTGAAGCCAGAGGCACCGCCATCACGGGTTCTAGGACGCGCCCGCAAGGCCGTCAACTATTGTGAAGTAGAAGAAGATGAGCGCTATCCCACGCCCACCAAGGATCTGATCATTCCGAAGGGGTCGCGCCAGCCGGCAGATGTGGCGGCCACGGCAACTAACGCCTCCGCATCGGAAGCTTTTATCAGCTCCACGTTCGGCAGCCCGGGATCAGAGCCCTCGCTACCCCCGCCCACATCTGCACCCAGTGCACCCGCGTCTATGTCGTCCCAGCTGCCCTCCGTATCTGGCGGCGCGTCAAATCCTCCGAGTGCCTCCCGCACGCCAGAACATCCTCCCATCGTGCTGCGAATCTCCAAGGTAAGTAGCGGAGACCAGCCATAGATAGTATGTTTAGGATCTGTGGAAAACACTTAGGTTTTAAAATTAGTATAGAATTAGTATAGAAATTATGGAATAAGAAATAGGGGAAATTAATCTTAAATCTGTTTAAGCTTAGCTTATATTGGTCTGTATTTAAATCCAATTTTAAATAGCATTTCCACCACGTTAGTGAGTTTCCCTACCTTTTTTTTTTTTTTTTTTTTTGCCTTAGCCCCCATTTCACCACTCCCTTTCCCGATAAATTTCTCCCAGCAAACAATTATCCAACTTCAACAATTAGTCGAGTACCCCGAATGCGATCGCTCTCTCCACCTCTCACTCTCACCCTGCATTCTCTACCAGGTGCTTCGTCTTACTCCTCTCTCCCTCTCGCCCATCTTGAACGCTGTGTGTGGGAAAGGGAAGGCAGCGCAGCGCGCGAAGCAGTGTTAAATTACGCGCGCTTTTACATGGCAAACCAATGGAATTGGAGTCTCTCTGTCGAGTTGTTGGTGTTTTGTTTTTCCTTTTCGCTTCTGCCTCTCTTTTTTTTGTTCCGTTCCGCACTTATCGGTGGCTTCTTGCCCAGTTCGGTTCAGTTGGAGTGTTAATTATCGGGGAACTCGATACAGTGGTCCCCATTTCATTGCCAGATCAGCTAGAAGTAGGCCCCAGCAAGGAGAATTCCAGTGAAATATCCCATCTAACGTGTTTCCTCTTTTTGGGCTGTTTTTTTTTTTTTAGGGTACTTCGCGCTTGGTTAGCACGGATAGCGAGGAGCCGCCGAGCAGCTCTCCCGCTCACCAGAACCAACACAACCTGCTTCCGGTAATAGAGGACGAGACAGCTGAGCGCATCGGAGACGAAACAGTTCCTGCAAGTACGCCAAAAATTACAGTGAAGCCACTGAGACCGCCACCAGCAGCAGCAGATTCGGTGGAAGGATTATCAGTGGCAGGAGGAACAGCAGGCGATTCCTTTGAGGAACGCAAGTCACTGGACCCAAACGAAGACGAGGAGGACGAAGAGGAGGAGGAGGACGAGGAAGAGGAACCGCCAGAGATTAACTACTGCACGGTCAAGATATCGCCAGATAAACCACCCAAGGAGCGTCTCAAACTGATCATCAAGACAGACGTGATTCGCAACGCCATCGCCAAAGCAGCAGCTGCTGCGGAATCCCGCAGCGAAAAGAAGTCCAAGAGCAAGAAACACAAGCACAAGCAGATATTGGCCGCGGGATCTGGAGCAAATTCAGCATCTGGATCCAATCCTGCCGAGCCCAACTCGGAGTTTAAGACGCCTTCACCTCACCTAGCTTTCAGCGAAGCCAATAGTCAGCAAGCACAGCATCCGCCATCTCAGCATCATCAATTGCATCCGCAGCGAGGCTCCACGGTTATATCGCCCACAACTCGATCAGATCACGACTTCGACTCGCAGTCTTCTGTGTTGGGGAGCATCTCCTCCAAGGGAAATAGCACGCCGCAGCTGTTGGCGCAAGCCGTGCAGGAGGACAGCTGCGTAATTCGCAGTCGGGGTTCCAGTGTGATCACCAGTGACCTGGAGACGAGCCAACACTCCTCCCTGGTGGCACCACCCTCGGACATTGAGTCGCGACTAGAGTCCATGATGATGACCATCGATGGAGCTGGCACGGGAACATCAGCTGTTGTGCCAGAGACCCCGCTGCAGGAAGACATACTGGCTGTGCTGCGTGGAGAAGTCCCACGACTAAATGGCAACACAGATCCAGAGCCAACAGAGGAGGAGGATCAACAGCAGCCGAAGAGAGCCACTCGTGGTAGGGGCAGGAAGGTTAATAACAACGCGGATGTACCACCTCCAGCAACGGAGACCAGAACACGAGGCAGGGCCAAAGGTGCGGATGCGAATGCGGCTGCTATTTCGCCGCCGGCACCCAAGAGAAGTACGCGAGGCACTCGAGGCTCTAAAAAAGCCGAGCAGGAAATCGAAATGGAAGTAGACGAAACGGCGACGACTGCGGTGCCAGCGAACGAGGACCAACTGGAAGAAGCTACACCTCTGCCGAGAAGAGGTCGCAATGCTGCAGCCCGAGCCAACAATAATAATTCAGCCAGCGTCAACAACAACATCAACAAGATAGCCGCCAGTCTATCTGCCAAAGCCGAGGCTAGTCGTCTAGTGGAAGGAGCTGCTGTTGGGGCACCACGTAGTTATGGCCGAAAGCGAAAGAACCAGCAGGTGACGCAGGTTCTGCAACAGGAACAGGCGCCCGAAGAAGAGGAAACTCCAGAGGCCGAAGAGGAGCAGCCCACGCCCGCAAAGATTCCACACACCGATCACAGGGAACACTCGCCGGACCATGATCCGGATCCTGATCCAGACGAGCTGTCGAACAACTCAAACAACTCTTCGATGCAGCACGACGGATCCTCCTCCTCACCCCCACCGCGCGATTTCAAGTTCAAGGATAAATTCAAGCGAACTCTTACCTTGGATTCCCAGGGTGCGGCAAATGCGGGAGCGGGAGGAGCGCCGGCAGCAGCAGGAGTATCAGCTGAACCCTCTGGTGAACAACGAGGAGCTGTTAAGTTGGTTATATCGAAGAAGAAAGGTAGCATCTTCAAGAGCCGCGCACTAGTACCATCCGATCAAGCGGAACAGGCGACAGTTGCCAAGCGGCATCTGTACAAGCATAGCTGGGATGCCGCGCTGGAGGCAAATGGCGGTGGTACCGGCAGCGATGCCAGCAATGCCTCGGCATCCGGTGTAGGCGTAGCCGGGGCCAAAGATCATCTGCTACATCATTTGGTGGCGGGCAAATCCGATGGTGATTTCGGTGACAGTCCCTCGTCGAACAACAATGGCTCCTCCAGTGCTTGTAGCAGTGCGTCAACGTTGCGCGGTGACAGCCCGGCTCTCGGAAAAGTGTCGCGACTTGCGACGAAACAGGGAGTGCCAGCCACCTCCACCAGTGTCGATGCGTTTGACCTGGATTTGGAACCAATTGCCGGAGATCTCGATCTAGAGCGCAGTGCAGCGGGAGCAGTTTCTGGCGGAGCGGGTGGAGTAGCAGGCGGTGGAGGAGGAACAGGTAGCGGCGGACCCATTCGCGTCGATCGTAAAACTAAGGACTACTACACGGTCGTGCGAAATGTGAAGACGGCCCACCAGATCCAGGAGATCGGGGAGTACCAGGAAATGGACGATGATGTCGAATACATCCTAGACGCACTCCAGCCTCACAATCCACCTGCGACGCGCTGTCTATCCGCTCTACAGTTGGCAGCCAAGTGCATGATGCCAGCCTTCCGGATGCACGTGCGTGCCCACGGCGTTGTCACCAAGTTCTTTAAGGTGAGTTCTAACAGCTCATATAAGTGAATAAGTTGTTCTTTGGAATTTGATGTTCATTGATTTTGGGAATCGAATTGGATTTTAATATTAAAGATATCAGCTTTCGGCAGGGCTTTAGTCAGAATTGCAGTTTTTTTGTTTTGAAAGCTTGCAAGTTGCTGGATATTGAATGTCTTAATAAACATGGAATATTACTGGGAATCTTATAGTTCTTTGTTCATATGAACCTTCATTAATAGAAGAGCCCGGCTTGTATCAGTATATTATTACTTTCACTAATCAAAAATAATAGTTCAAAATGATAATAGCTTCATGGATTTTCGGAATAAGTGCCATTTTCAATGGAAATATGCAAAATAATAAGGGAAATAATTAATCGATCCTGTATATTTGTAGGCATTATCCGACGCCAACAAGGACCTTAGCCTGGGCTTGTGTACCTCTGCGATCATGTACATCCTCTCCCAGGAGGGTCTTAACATGGATCTGGATCGTGACTCCCTCGAACTAATGATTAACTTACTGGAGGCGGACGGTGTGGGTGGAAGCACGGAGAGTGGACACCCAGATCGAGCAGGCTATGACCGCAACAAGATGAAAGTCCGAGAACTGTGCGAGGAGATCAAAGCGCAGGGTAAAGGCACGCATCTCAACGTAGATTCTTTAACAGTGGGTACGCTGGCAATGGAGACCCTACTCTCGCTGACATCCAAAAGGGCGGGTGAATGGTTCAAGGAGGATCTGCGCAAGCTAGGAGGTCTGGAGCACATTAACAAGACCATTTCGGATTTCTGTAGACCGGTGATTGCCAGCACTACAGAGATTAATTGGCAGCCGGCGCTACTGGACAACATGCAAACGGTGGCACGATGTCTGCGTGTCCTCGAAAATGTAACGCAACACAATGAGGCCAACCAGCGCTACATGCTCACCTTTGGACAGGGAAAAGCTGTGGAGACACTATGCCAACTGTATCGCCTGTGTAGCCGACAGCTTATGTTGCATCCATCGGTGGACTGTGCTGGCAGCAATAAGGAGCATCCGGGTGTGGCCATGAGGGAACTGCTGGTCCCGGTGCTCAAGGTACTGATTAACCTGACGCACACTTTCAACGAGGCGCAGCCATCGTTGGGAGCCGAGTTGCTTGGTCAGCGGGGAGATGTGGTGGATACGAGCTTCCGGCTGCTGCTGCTCTCGGCAAACTACATTCCCGACCACTGTGTCTTCGAGTTAAGCATACTGGTGGGTATCTAAACTTAATCTTCCATATAAGTTCTATATATTCATGGTTGATTTTCCTATCGTTAGGTTCTAACCCTGCTAATCAATCTGTGCATGCACACACTTCCCAATCGGGCCGCATTAATGCAAGTTGCTGCTCCGGCAGAGTACGTGGCGGACAATCCACCGGCCCAAGGAACTGTGAGTGCATTGCAAGCTCTGCTCGAGTACTTCTACAAGTGCGAGGAACTAGCCAGGTGAGACTATAACTTTAATTCTAATGTTTTGGTGTAGTTCATAAATTGTTTATTTTCCCAAACTTAAAGATTGGTGGAGAAGAATACAGACGCCTTCCTCGAGAATAACGAGAAAGGAAAGAAGAAACAAGAAGAAGTGGAGGAGACGGTCAACAATCGTGAGTGTTTAGATAAAAAATCCTCTTTGATCCATACTAATCCCTGGGCTAATCTTATCCAACAGTTCTGCAACGCGCCGGTCATCACATGGAGCATACGCTGAAGGGAAGCTATGCCGCCATCCTGGTAGGAAACTTGATCGCGGACAATGAGCTATACGAGTCTTTGGTGCGACGCCAGCTGCGAGGGCACAGTTTCAAGGAGATTATCGGTGTGCTGGAGAAGTACCATACATTCATGAACCTTACCTCCAGCGTGAGTATTATTTTTCTCTTTATAATCATATATCCTAATTTTACACATCGTTAACTTATTCTCAACCCAATGTAAACTATGTGTATCTAACTTATAATAATTCTCACCCTCCATTTTGATCAGTTGGAGGCAGCCTTTGTGGCGCACATGAAGTCTACGAAGCGCATCATCGATAACTTCAAGAAGCGCGACTACATTTATGAACACTCGGATGAGCACGACAACACCCTGCCTCTAAATCTGGAGACGACGGCGCAAGTTTTGGCCGTGGGAACGGACACGTCGCATACTGCTGCCGCCTCGTGCTCATCCACTACTTCCGCCTCAGCTTCCTCATCCACATCGCCCACAGGATCGACAAGGGTGACACGGGTGTACAAGACGTACAGCAGTCACAGATAATCGGACACGGGATCGGGATCGGAGAGCCATCGCCATTGTCGTTAACCACACCGAAAGCCTGCCACCAAAATAAAATTATGTTGTTTGTGATTATGTAATTTGTTTATGCGTTGATATAGCAACCACTATATGTATGTGTATAGTATGTAATGCACCTAGTTTCAGTCAGCTGTACCCCCACATATATATATATATATATATTTAAACCTATATATATGTATATTAAAGTATATGGCTAAGAGCGTTAGGATACAAAGCGATCTGATCTGTTTATGCGTTTGTATTAACCCAAAGTGATAGCAAATTCTTGAGCATGGTCTGCGTTTTAACTAAAAATATGATATGATATAGAGATTGACGAATTGAAAGCGTGAAAACAAACCCCGAACAACACAAAGATCCAAATCCCCTACTGATATGAGTACGTTATATAGTCATAAGCAATATTAGCAGCTAAACGTCGGCTTACCCTCACGAAAACTTACACCCATGTAAATATTGTTTAAACAGCGATTTTATCTGACGCGACTAGGTTTATTTCGAATGTGTTTTTTTTACCTACTCTTACCTTAAATATTAAATCATTTTTTTATTCGTAAATTTAAAAACGCTCTCGACAAAAAAAACTGCAGGAGAAAGAGCGAGAGCGATCGACATAAGTGTAAAGTGATGGAGGAGAAAATCTAGTTTCGATGAAGAAAATAAAGTTATTTTATTGCCTAAACTTAAGCTAAAGAAAATCTACTTATAAAATTAAAATTGATCAATAAAAATATATATATATATATATAAATATATATATGTATATGGATATATGTGTACGTTTACAACAACAAAAATGTCATATTTAGGCTACAAAATCAGATTTAAAAGAAGCAAGCGCGCGTGCAAGAAAGAAACAATTTCGGGAACAAAATATATATTTATTTTGTGTTTTCAACGAGTACATAATATATTGTTCTTGCAGAAAAAACAAACAGAATTAAAACTAAAATTGAAAAACATACGAAGTTGTATTATTTTGGGAAGTAATACTCAAATTGTTTATACAATATAAATAATTTGTATTCTGGGGTGTTGAACTGCAACAAATTTAAAATGATATATATATCATCCAATATAATGTTTATTATTATATTTTCAAATTCAAAAAGAACCGCCCAATTGGAACGAGCTCTGGTGGAAACCAGCTATCATTTTTTTAGATCGTGTTCATTTCATGGATTATCTTTATGAGGGAAACATAACTAAAACATAGCTCGACGGATTTACTTAACTTGGCCACCTTTGTTTTTTTTAAGATGAATATTAATCTAATTCAAATTAGTTTGATTTTTTTCCAAATGTCAACCTCTAAGACTCACGCACGTGACGTCAAAAATACCACAGTCAGCTGTTTCTGGTATTTTTGTGGAGAGCAAGCAAGTATTTTCCCGCTTCCCACATGTAATTTTTATGTCATCAGGCGGTAGTCCAATTGGCTGTTGCCGCAACAAAAACCGGGGTCAAAACAAAACGCCGGCGTTAACACTTATCAATTAAAAGGCGCTTCAAATCTCCAGCCAAATCTCCTGCTCAGCTGCATCTGGTCAGGACAGGATCAGGATGTCGACCCGTCGCCAGGCTATCACGTTATACAGGAATCTCCTTCGCGAATCGGAGAAGCTGCCCTCTTATAACTTCAGGTAGATGTGGTGAAATAGGGTAAATTATTTAGAGGGCTGAGCTTACAGGGGTTTCTCATATTTGTAGAATGTATGCTGCCCGCAAGATACGCGACACATTCCGCGCCAACAGAGGCATCCGAGATTATGGGGAGATCGATCGGCAAATGGTCGTGGGCCAGCAGAATCTGGAGCTGATACGTCGTCAGGTGAGTCGGTTCCTTGGTTCGTCGCCTGTCACCCCTTATCAGCAATGATACCTTTCATCTTGATGGTCACACACCCAACTACTTGTATAGTTTCTGCCCTGATATGATATATAGAGAGCCGTGGTATTTGGAGAAACGAGTCAGCGTTTACTGACTAAGATCCAATTATCACGTTTTGAAGATAACCAAGTCTGTAATTATTTTTATTTTTACATCTAAATATTTGTATTTCCTTGTTCAAAACGCTTGAAGTGATCTCAAAAAGAAAATATTGAACTTAATTTGAAGATAACCACTCTTCTCCTTATCAACTATCATGTCAGCTGGTGAAGAAGAATCAATAAAGATTAAAAAAGAATATAGTTTCCAAACTAAATTTTACTTTTGATCGTTGTCTCGCATATCCAATGGGTAAATGGGAAATCCAATGCCTCGCATTGCCCAGTTAAATAGAAAACGAAAGTAACCATTTTAGCCCCTTTTTTCTTATCAGTCGGTCGAGTTTATTAACCTTTGAATGTCTATAGGTGATCATCGGGCACCTGTACAGCGCCGACAAGCTAGTAATTGAGAACAAGAAGACCTTAAAGCCCTCGGATGACTGAGGGAAGCACGAGCGAAAGAGGTGGTAGCTGAAGAGAGTACAATAGCAAAGGAAGAGGAGCATGAGCTGTAGCAGGAGGCGTTTCTAATTGAAGACACAACTCGAAAGACTCGATCACACACAACACAACACACCACACATATTGTTGATTTTATAGGGCACTTTGCATCCATCAAACCAAGAATCGAAATCATTTGCAAGCAAAAAAAAAAACACCAATTTAATGTTATGTTTAACAACAAAGATGAAATTATATATACATACACATATATTAATGGTATAAATAAGTACTAAAGTACTCCAGAAAAAAAAAAAGAAACATCTAAAGACCCCGGCGCCAATGACATGGAATGTGAGAGCGGTGGAAGAGGAGGAGAAGGTGGAACCTACGCCTGGTAGGTACTGGCAGACACATTGCCGCCGGTGCCCGTCCAGTTGGTATGGTGGAACTGGCCTTCCTCACCCAGCAGCTCATAGGTGTGGGCTCCAAAGTAATCACGCTGGGCCTGCAGCAAGTTGGCGGGTAGCTTGGCTGTGCGATAGCCGTCATAGAAGCTGAGAGCAGTGGACAGGGCCGGGACGGGGATTCCCCAGCGGAATGCATTCGCCACAACCTCACGCCACGAGTCCTGGCCGCGATCAATGGCCTTCTTGAAGAAGTCATCCAGCAGCAGGTTCGACAACTGTGGCTGCGACGTATACGCATCCTTAATGTTGCCCAAGAAGACGCTGCGAATGATGCAGCCGCCGCGCCACATCAGCGCAATGCCGCCGTAGTTCAGCCTCCACTTGTTCTCGCTGGCTGCCTCACGCATCAGCATGAATCCCTGGGCATAGGACACGATCTTGGCGCAGTACAGAGCGTGCTTGATGTCGTCGAGGAACTTGGCGAGGTTTTCGACTTCCGCCTTGGTGGATGGTCCCTTCAGCAAGCTGCTGGCCTGGACACGCTCGTCCTTCAGAGCGGAGAGGCAACGCGAGAAGACCGCCTCGCCAATTAGCGTTACGGGTACTCCGTATTGCAGGGCAGCAATAGCCGTCCATTTGCCCGTGCCCTTCTGGCCGGCGGTATCACGAATCCGCTCCAGAAGATGTCCCTTACCGTCCTTGTACTTCAGGATATCACGCGTGATCTCGATGAGGAAAGAGTCCAATTCGGCTGAGTTCCATTTTCCAAACTCCTCAGCCATCTGGTCAGCCGATAGTCCCAGGCTCTGCATGATGTGGTAGGCCTCGCAGATCAACTGCATGTCACCGTACTCGATGCCATTGTGCACCATCTTAACGAAGTGTCCTGCACCTCCATCGCCCACCCATTCACAACAGGGCTCGCCGTCGGCCTTGGCGCAGATCGCCTGGAAAATGGGCTGGATGAGGGGCCACGCGGCTTCATGACCACCAGGCATCAAAGAGGGTCCATGTCGGGCACCCTCCTCGCCACCACTCACACCGGATCCCACGTAGAGAAGGCCCAGTTTTTCCAGCTCGTCGCAGCGACGGGATGTGTCCTGGTACTCAGAGTTACCGCCATCGATGATCACATCGCCGGGCGAGAGCAGCGGCACTAGCTGCTGGATGAAGTCGTCAACCGCACTGCCGGCTGCAATTAGACAGATATTACATATGATGATTAGAATATAGTTGTTATTTATATTCATTCAACATCTACTTGATATTTCCGTATAAATCAATTCTATTTCTTACACCATTCACGCGAGTGCCAGGTTCTTTTTTGATGAAGAAATCATCGATTTAGCCAGAAAGTAGAGCGTGCGATTGGACAAGGTCAGTTGGCTGATTTTGGAAAGTCACTGTTTTGCTTTGGAGGTCACCGTGAGGCGTCCCTTGTGCTGGGTGAGCACTTCTCCAGCGCAATAGAACCAGATAAGGCCAACGAGTCGTGGCGATAATAGCATTGATCTATCTAACTAGCGGTCGTTGGTTGGTGAGACACACCAGCGGTCAACATTTTGAAACTGTGGACTTTATGTTTGGTAATCGATGAAGCCCAGCAAAGGTTTTCTTTATGATGATGACAAGCGTTTTGATATAATCTACTATTATCTCTATCCATACATATCAAAAAATCCAACTTGTATTCTAGAAAGTTCCTTGCAAATTAGAATAAAATTGATATACAATTACCCTTGGTCTCAATTCCATTTTGGGAAAGTTCACACGACTGGTCATGCAACTTTCGGATATAAATTCAGTAATAAGCACTGAGTAGTTATATTTGCGACCTGAACTGTATGTAGAAAAGGCAATCCGCGAACAAAATGAATCACTCGCCTTGCAACTTGCCAGGAAGGTCGGCGGGACAAATGATCATGTGTAAGGAAGATTTCGGATTTCGGCCTAGGCCAATCCGAGGAAATCCCCCTTCGGAAATCGGCCATTGTGTGTGACCTATAATGAATGTCAAAGATTTCTCTCTGCGCCGGTGTTTTTGTTGCTTTAGCAAAATCAAAAGGCTAGGTAGGAAGGTGGAGATAAGCCGGGCACGCCGATCAACGTACGAACTAGAGGTGAGTGGAATTTCGGTCATGCGAGTATGCCAGACGGAAGCGTGAGTGACCTGGAAATCAGCTCATGCGTTCGAAAATGTGTTTTTGAAGAATGATTGTTGGCAATTTAGCACTGCTACAGCTAAAAATATATGGCTAAATTAGGCAAAATCGAATGTTCTGGCAATAAGCCTGGCTACAAAATTGGGTTTTTATATAAAATATATGTTTTTGTTTTTTAAATATATTGTGACTAACCATTTTACCATTTAAGAAGCTGTTTCGTAAAATGCAAACTATATATAAATTTATTTAAGCTTCCAGGAGAAAATATCGTAACCCAAAAACACCCATCTCTAAGCATCTTTACAAAAACAACCGCTAAACCAAGCTTTGAGTTAAAATCTCTGATCAATGATCTCTGAACGTTGTTTTTGTTGTTTCTCCTACTCTTGCACCTTATCCACCTGTTTATCCTCTCTTCCCCTTTGCACATTGCAATATGAACCGCGAAAAAATTCGTTTGATGACTTTGCTTTGACTTCCACTCGCAAAAAGCGCGCACACATGTAAGACTGAGTCACTAACACAGCGAAAACGGAGCGATCGCTTACAGGTTTTTAGATTTTTCGTTTTTTTTTGGAATTATTTGAATTAGCAACTCACCCTTGACTAGCAGCATGACCTTGCGGGGAGTTTTCAGCTTGGACACCATGTCCTTCAGCGAATCGGCGCCAATCACGTTGGTGCCTTTAGCCTCATTGGCGAGGAACTCTTTGACCTTGGCCACCGTGCGGTTGTAAGCGCACACCACAAATCCCTTCTCATCCATGTTGAGTATCAGATTTTGGCCCATAACGGCCAGGCCAATGAGAGCAATGTCCGCTTGTCTGCGAAAATCCACAAAAAAAATTGTCATTAAAAAATATTGAAAACAAAAACAAAACGAAAAGGGCTAACTCTTCTTACTCACCCGCTCATGTTTAGTGTGTGTGCTTATCGTGCGGTTTCTAATTCAACAATGAAGCAAACTCCCCAATGTTACAATTTATATATGACACTGTTAAGTGCCAGTCCGCCGATCGATAGTTGGCGCGATAGTGTTACGTATCGATTAATGTTAAAAAGCTCTGCACACTAAGCTTTCAGAGAGCGGCTAATTCAACTGATCTTATTTATTATTGTATACACTGTGATTTTAAGGGCATACACTGCTGAGATTCAAAGATACGGAGATTCTTACTAAACAAATTTAATATATGATATCTTGGATACATTGTTGTTATGCGATTCTATAAAAAATTGCCATTAATGTAATGCTATAATCTGATTTAAATGCATTGCTATATTCCGATTTAAACCAATTTACCAATATTTAAGATTTCTTCTTAAGCATTTCAGAATCAGATTGCAGTTAATTATAAACAATTTATTATGCGTTTACGGAAAATAAAAAAAAACAGGACTGTAGACTTATAAATTAAGACCTCCGACTTAGTTGAGCACTTTGTAAGGATTGAGAATACCGTTGGGGTCCAGTAGCTTCTTCATGTCGCGCATATAGCTAATGGCTACTGGATCCTTGGAGTAGTGCAGGTAGTCCTTCTTCAGGAAACCAATGCCGTGCTCCGCACTAATGCTGCCCTTCAGCTTGGAGGTGTATTCATAGACAAAAGGCTCCACCCGTTTGTAGATCTCGTCGTTGAACTCGTCGCAGGAGACGTTCAGGTGTAGATTGGAGTCCCCCAGATGACCATAACCGCAGACAACGGTTGCCAAAGGACCGCACCTCTCCCGCATCACGTCGACAATATTGTAGAAGTCTCGCAGAGGCAGCGAGATGTCGTACTTGAAGCAGAAGCTCTTCTCGATCAGGCCTAAGGGCACCATTTCGCGGATCTTCCAAATCTCCTGCACCTTTCCAGGATCACCGGTCACGGTGCCATCCTGGATTTCACCTCGCTCCATGCCATCGCCAATAAACTTATTGATTTTCTCCTCGTCGTGATCGCCATTGCTGCCCGATGTCTCGATCAACATATAGAAGGGAAAGCCGGAAATCGGGGAGCTTTTTTCAGGGTTCAAAAAGGATTAGTAAAGTTTAAAATGGAGTTTGATACGGCCAACTTACTTAAGGAACTTGAACTGCTGGAGGGCAGTGGTTAAGGCGCGTTCGTCGATCAACTCGCAGGAGCTGAGGATTTCGCCCAGATTCCGCTTGGCACTGACAAAGGTCTTCAGGACATCGTCGAAGGAGTTAAGGCCAATGAAGGCTACGTTAACCGCTCGCGAGGAATGGGGACAGAGCATCGATAGCTTCGTGACGACGCCCAGTGTGCCCTCCGATCCGATGAACAAATGCTTCATGTGGTAACCCGTGTTGTCCTTCTTGAAGTTGGACATTAGGTCCAAAACCTGACCGGTGGCCAGCACAGCCTCCACACCCAAAACGGATCCATGTAGATTGCCGTAACGCACCACACGTACTCCACCCGCATTGGTAGACACATTGCCACCGATGTGGCAACTGGCCTTGGCGCCCAAGTCCAGCGGCACCGTCAATCCCACCTCCTTGGCCCTCTGGTCGAAGTTCTCTAGGATACAGCCCGCCTCCACAACGGCGATGCCGGTGACCTCGTCCACAGATAGGACCTTGTTCAAGCGCGCCAGCGATAGCACGATCTCGTCGCAAATGGGCACGGATCCGCCCACCAGTCCAGTATTTCCACCCTGGGGCACCACCGCTAGGCGACGCTCATTGCAGTATTTCAGAATGGCGGCCACCTCCTCTGTGTTTCCGGGTTTCAGAACCAGCTTGCTGTTGCCTAATCATAAACAAAGGAATTACTTGGCGGAGGTAGTTCATTTTCCCCTAATTTTATCTCCATTTTGTAATAAAAAGAAAAACTAAAGAAAAAGCCACGTCTCTATTATCAGAATACCTTCAGAAACTCTGAGTAGGTTTATCTTAGAAAATAGGAATACTTTCGAGAGCACTGAGCACTGGTATCTCCACATAGTCAAGAAGATAACTAACCTCGAATCCTTTTGAGGAAGCAGATGTTGTAACCCTCCAGGTCCTCGGTGAGGACAAAGTTTTTGCCCAGGAGCTGCTCAAAGTGCGCCACATCCTTGTCCGTCAAAGTGGCGTAGTTGCCGCGCTGCACATTGTCCGTGATCTGAAATGGAGCAGTATCTTAGAAATAACTTGGGGCAACAGCAGTGAAAGGGAGTTCTCACCTCGGTGAGTTCAGGAATTGGTGCCCCGCTGCCCGCCATTGTGCGCACAGTGGTTGCGATGTAAGGGGTGTTGAATGTGGGGTGAGTGGCGGCCAGGGCGGCGCGAGTGGTGGGTCGCCTCATCAAGGTGGTGGCACCGGCGCTGGCCAATCTGCGCACTTGCATCAGCTGCTGGAATCTCATTCTGAAGGGTTGTTGAGCTTAAGCGGGCGATCTGTTTCCTTCGTTTGTCTCTGTTATATAACTCTCTGAAATGAAGATGAGGATTTTTAGTAAAATAATTATGTTATATACTATATATGATTTGCCACGAATTTCACTTCTTTATAATAAATTTGTCTGCTTATTACATTTTCTCAATTAGAATCTTTACTAAACGTTTCTGTTATTTTTTATTATATTTTATTGGCTAATCAGAGGAGCAGAATTTTCTTAGCCACTGTCTTCGATTAGACGAAACCCCAAACTGCCGGACTTCCCCGGATCGCCTGGATGCTTATCATATTATCACGCCACTAACCATGAGTTGTGGACGCAATCTTCTCCTCAACGCGGACCGTATCGCACTGATAACATGGCTCCCAGGAAACCGAACTTTTCCACTAGACCCCTCGGGCTCCGAAGCTATATCACTATATATGACACTGTTATCAGTCCGTCTCGGCTTTGCGCGTGCATAAAAAAATTAGCATATTTATTTTGGACCACGCACACACTGACACACACCTAGGTTGTAGTCTGGTTGATCTGGTTTGAAAAGTGCAACCCACAATCCGCAGAGTCAAGATCTTTATGAGGCGACGCAGATTATCGCTGGCAGGTAGTTTCCCAACCGACGATGATCATAAAACCATTTGGGTCCAGGGACGAAATGACTCTACCTGGAGTATCTGCACCACCAGGTCACTGTGGATTAGTTAGGACAAATCTCTTGCATTATAATGTTGAGTGATTTGGTGTGAAAATGTTGTTATTCGAAAAGGATGTTTAAATATTTTAAGGGGGGCCGACTGGGATATAGGATATCTATCAAATAAATGTATCTATAAAGTATTAAACTAAGTGAAGAACATCTTAGATTAAAATCGAAATACTAGAAAGTAAACCGTTTTTTAACAGCCATCCCTGATTAATTTAAGATTATTGTTTATTTATTTTCTCTGTTCTATTTTTCCGACCTTTCCCTCTCTCTCTCTCTCTCTCTCTCCCGCTCTCTAAGTTGATTACGTCAAAAGATTGGAGCTTTTGTCTCTGCGCCTGTGTGAGTTAAACCGCACGTGTGTGTGCATAAACAAGTAACCATAAACAACAACATAGGGTTAACAGGTAGCTGATAAGAGCGATAACTTTATCAATTGCCGTGTGCGTATGTAAACCGGTTGTTAAACAAATGACAGCAATGTCATTGCAAGTCCATAAAGGGTTTTATTGGTATCCTTTATTTGCATATCACTTAGGAACTATTCATTTCGATGCACACTCAAGCACACACACACTCACTCAACGGGAGAGCCGCACGCGCCAGTTCCCTCACTGGAAAGTAGAGAGCCAAAACCAAACTCAGCAACTAACTTGAATCTTTTTTCTGTAATTACTATTTACCGATGTTCTCCTAAGGATAATCACTTTATCCATAGACACTCCTTTGTGGGAAATCTCACTTGGAACAGCGTGTAAACCGGAACCACAACAAACCGCAACTGAAAAATAGAAACGCAAAAGGGGGCCAAATCATTTAAGAGATAAGTTGAGCCCCCCTAAACCATATGATCGCTGAGTGAAAGCTTTCCATAAGCGAAAAAGAGAGAACTGAGCTTTCCGATTTGGCGAAAGAGAAAAAGCTAATTCAGTGGCGTAAGCAGAAATTTGCCAAGGTATGTTATA
Source organism: Drosophila eugracilis (assembly GCF_018153835.1). NCBI lineage: Eukaryota > Metazoa > Arthropoda > Insecta > Diptera > Drosophilidae > Drosophila > Drosophila eugracilis. The sequence continues at coordinate 2,251,250 of NW_024573052.1, read as the reverse complement.
AAAAATGGCATATATTTTGAATTTTTAACTTTGAATGCAGATCTTCTATGACTTAAAAAACAAACTCAACGTAATATCACATTCTATATTTGAACCAACATTGACTTATTTATGAGCAAATGCCTTGACTTTGAGGGGAAAATCGGGATAAACGGAATTTCACATTTTTGATAAGGCGTCTTTTTTTTGCGAAAATTTTAAAAATTTGACATTTTAAAGTGTGGATGCAGATCGACTACGATTTAAAAAACAAACTCAACGAGGTATGACATTTGATATTTGAGCTATTATTGACTTAGTTATGAGCAAAGTAAAGTGACTTTGAGGGGAAAAATTGGAGTAAGCAAATTTCGTATTTACTATAGTCATCATCTTTTTTGCGAATAATTGCAAACATTTGGCATTTTAAACTGTATTTTTGAAACTGCAATTTTGAAAAGCATAAGAAAACACGCTCAACGAGGTATTGCATTCCATATTTGGACCATTATTGGCCAAGTTATGAGCAAAACACTGTAAGTAAGTAGTAACAAAAATCGGATTTTCGATAAGGGGTATCATCATCAACATTTTCGAAAAATGGCCTAAATTTGGCATTTCAAACTGTGAATGCAGTTTTGATAAGCATAAGAAAACACGTTCAACGAGGTATTACATTCCCTATTTGGGCCATTAATGGCCAAGTTATAAGCAAAACACTGTCGAGTTTGGGAAAGCCAAAATTCTCATTTTTGATAAGGGGTTCATACAAATTTTCGAAAAATGGCCCAAATTTGGCATTTCAAACTGCAAATTCAATTTTTATAAGCATAAGAAAACATGCTCAACGAGGTATTACATTCCATAATTGGACCATTAATGGCTTAGTTATGGACAGACATACTGTCGTCTTGGGGGGAAAATGGGAGTAACCAGTTTCCACATTTTCGATAAAGGGTAACATTTTCAAAATTTGCGAAAAATGTAAAAAAATTTACGTTTTAAACTGTGATTGCAGTTTTCCTAGGATTTAAAAAACAAACTCAAAGAGGTATGACATTCTATATTTGGACCATTAATGGCTTAGTTATGGGCACAATACTGTCGTCTTGAAAAGAAAATTAGCAGTAAGCAATTTTCGCATTTTTGATAAGGGATAACATTATTTATTTCGCGAAAACTGACAAAAATTGATCCTCTCAAAGTGTGAATACACTTATGAGCTTAACAAGGTCTGACATTTTATATTACGGCAATATTTACCTTTTTTCTGTTTAAAACAGTGTTTCTTAAATTAAAATATAAGCACTGCGACTTTTCACAAAACTAATCCACACTTTTCTTATGTTTATTAGTTCTTACTAAGTAAAATAACACACACAACTTTTCTATAGCAACTGTTATACTGTCTCTCGAATTCACCACTCCACCACAGGCCACGCCCAGTGTATCTGCTAGAATACCCCACCTCTTTCCTGTCAGTATATCGCCAACACTTTCCCTCTCGCAGACTGCAGAATGATGCTGTCTCAGTTGCACCTTCCAAAGAAAAAGAAAAACTTCTTTCGGTGGTGTGCCCGTTTTTTATTCGCTTCGATCTTCCGTCGGCATTGTGTGTTGCCAATTAGCAGCGTCTTTTCTAGACGGTATTCTTGTTGTTGTTGTAGTCAAAGCAAAATGGAGGTCTTGGAATCCGGATTATAGTTTCAGTTCTTGGTTAAAAAACTCACCAAAATATTAATAAAGGTGAATAAAATCTTTTTTATTCAATGGAATGACGCTGAGAATCTCTATTTGTTTTAAGGGTGGCAATGTGATTACTTTAGGATTACAATCTATCAATTGGTTTTCCATTTCAAATATCGCTATCTTGTTTAAATTAGAGCAGTCTTCTTAAGAATACATAACCGAAACTTAAGGATTTATCGAAAACATGTATATATAAGTTAATAATTTAAATATTTGTAATGTTCTTATATTACATATAATAATACTACCACGCAGTGACTAAATCCTAGAGGTTTTAATTGAGTTTAATTGTATTTACTAAAGCCAACACCGTTATACTTAAAGTTGAGAGTTTCATTCGTTGTTTTCCTTTTGACATTTGTAGGGCTGCCTTTACACCTTGAAAAGTTAATTTGTTTTCGATTTGGAAAACATATTTATGCTTGCTATACGTAATCTGCAATAACATCTGAAGCAAATGAACAGATCCACTTTTTACATTTTAAGATTGTGACAAAGGAAATAAGAATTTTTACTTCGTTTTTAGTAGCTTTGGTATGTATGGTCATTTAAGTTTTGAAACTTAAAACAAAGTCTTAAAACAGTTTATTTATTAACGTTTTACATGCATTCCATTATGGTTTTATGTGATTACACATAGGCTTATTATGATGTATATATAAAATATATGAAATTGAGATCATAGAAATCAATATCCATCTCAACATTTTCTAAACGACATGGAAACATGCGAAGAATATGAGCTGTTAAGGCGATACCGAATAGGTTGCCCCTAGGGAATGAACTCGACACGGTACCCCCTCATTTTTCCACAGTCCCAACAGATTGTTCACACCCCTAATGAGCTTAGGGGTTGGATTCCAAATTCGGATATCCGAATTGTTTGTCTTTTGAGGGTAATTGTATCTTGTTTTTTTTTTTTTTTTGGGAAATCGCCTTGTCCGACGCAAAGAAAAATGGTGGAAAAGGTTGGTTTGATTCCAAAGGTCGTGGCGAAGTGCAAGTGTCAAAGGGTTCAACCCTTTTTCCCGGCTTCCTGTTTGTTTTGAAAAGGATCATATCGAATCTCAAATTTTAGTACAGTTTCGAGAGGTATTTTTTTTATAGTTTTTCGTTATCAATATTAGTATAATATTATCTTTTGGTGGCTTTAGGGTTGCATTTAATATTGTTTAAGCTTTAATTTCCAAAAAACCTCTAATCATGAAAACTTAAATTAAAATGAATATGCTTATTATTTACACAGTTTTCAGTAGTTAACTCTTAGAATTTTGTTTTTCAATATTTTACTGCATCTTTCCCAATACTCCAGCAAACCAATTTTGATTAATGTCCCCTGAAATCTTGTTTGAATTTACTTAGGACACGGATTCGGGGAACTTTGGATAGTCCATAGCACTGTCACATATGTAGGACTCAAGGGACGACGGAAGCATTTCATCCACTACGATATTGAGTTCAGAATCGATCCCAATTTTCGAGGACTTCCTGCTTACGCTGCACATGACAGGTCAATTAAGTGTCCTCGAAGGACAATGGCAAACATAATGCCTAGGGGTGAATTGGTAACAATGGAGAATTGGCGATAATAAAGAAACTAGGGGCTGTTGAAGAAGGAAACATTACGGATTGCAATTATTTATTATAGGGGTTTGGTCCATCAAACAATACGAAGTGTACTAAAAAGTCAGCTGTAAATATACAATTTTTTTGAAGAATAAATACCTTTTCATATGTACATATGTATAATAATAACTATATTTGTATATCTTGAGATACAATTGGCATATTATAATGCTTCTTGTTTTGTATCTGGTTAATAGATATCAGATGAGAAAAGCTAAACACATTATCTGGTGGAATAGCTTCCATTTATTTTGTGGTGATCCTTTAGCAATCCATTTTCATTTCTAGCCACGCCTTATAACAATAAAACGTCAGCCGACTTCGCTGTCGCTGGAACGGACTTCATTACGTCTGCAATAAGCCCAGCAACAACACAAACAACCTCTTTTGTTTATCACTTAAACGCACACCAGCGCATATACACACGCATACCCGTTAGTGTATGCAGATGTTGATCTTTCCAACAAAAATGGTGAAGGAAATTCTAACAATTGCCAACAGCAACTATACAACACCAGGTATGAACGTGTGCGTGTAAGGCAAATGCGCCAGAGCGAGAGGCAATGTGCGAGTGTAAGGAAGCACGCGGAAAGCAAAGTACGCTCATTAGACATTTGTAATTTTAACGAAATGTTTTCACTTGCTCTCTCGCTGACACCCCATTATCCCCATTTAACAATAACCCAATAAGTTGGGCGCATGCTCGACTTCTTGTACAGTTGAGCGCGCGAGGAAGTGGTGAAGCAGCCAAATAACGGAGGTGGCCGCAACTAATAAGAAAAAAGCTCAGCAAAAAAACGAACAAGCCCAATAGCTAGTTGAACCCACACACAACGCACAAACACATCAAAGCAAAGTAGAGAGCGAGAGAGCAAAAGCACTTAACGAGCATGAAAATAATATGGCGGCAGCAAAAAGCCAAAACAAATAAGACGAAACGTAATTCTGTCGAACCCAACCATCAAAAAACAACAACAGTAATCGCAATAATGAACGTTTGTTGTTGTTGGATGGGGTGAGGAGGGAATGAAGAAGACCAACAAGAGGCCATACAACTACACCTATGTATGTATGTATGCACCCAGGCAAACACAAAATGAAAAACGAAATACGAGAGTCAGGCACAGTGGGACGGAGGTGATAAATATTTTGCTTAAAATAAATATATATAATAATAAAAAAATGTATATTACTGCAAAACAATTAATACCAGTTTTCCTTTCCTTAACGAAGTTTGATAATTGCAGCACAACATTTTTTTGTCTTGGCTCATACTATAGATCTTCAAAAACATCTTAACCACTTTCTTTTCTTAGTAATTTTATTATATTTCCATATTGTCATCAATACAGTTACCAATGAAATGGCTCCACTGTTCTTAGGCGACAATGACTACAGCAGAGTAGAAGCCTATGACAATGGATCTCATACCAGTGTTCGAAAGAGTGAGTGAAATAAGCATTTCGCTCTGCCTCTGCGCATTCGGTAGACCCCCCTTTCAGAAACATCGTCTGTTTCCGACAAGCACAACTAATAATAAAATAAAGCCGATCCGATCCTATGCAAAAAAGAAAATGAGGGAGGGAGAAAAAAAGTAGAGGCAGTTGGTAGTAGGTAGTGGTGGTTGTGATGGATCGAAAAAAGAAGATGAAGTATAGCAACAATCGAAATCGAGCTGTAGACATTCGAGTGTACAGACACTGAAAACTGGATTCGGTGTAGGGTATTTCTTTTCAGCGGGGGAAGGGGCTCACTATCGAGGTGGTTGAAACCCACACACATACACACACATGCCCGCCAGCTGTAGCCTCGATTCCTGTTTTTACTCGTTTTGCTTTGTCAACTGAACTGCTGCCGTTTCATTCCAACCCCAAAGCGCGCAGAGGGCATCTCACTTGCGCGTGTTTTCCGACGCGGGTCACCCCTAGTGCCATCGCACTCGCACCCTCGCATTTCAGTATACAGAAAATATTTTAGTCGTAAAAGTGTCTTCAGAGCAGAGAATCGAAACCGTTCAGTTCGTGTCCCATGCCCAGCTGCACACTAACACATCAGAACACATATTACACACAATACACACATGCGCATTCATGTGTTTCCCGAACGACAGTAGAGTTGTCGCTGGCGCGCGCGATTCAGTTTCACACAAAACTTTGCGGCGTGCGGTTCTTGCACTCTACTCTGCTCCGCGTTCGTGTTGGTGCTTTAGTCGTATAAATCGCATGTGTATTGAACGGAGAAAAATCTCGCGCCGACGCAACGTACACACTTGATACCCTATTTTGTTGTTTTTTTTTTTTTGAAAAGTGCTAACGGTTCTGTTAATTAGTTAGTGCAGATGTTTGACATGAAAAAGTGATGCCGCGCCACAGTCGAAACTCTAGCTGGCGAACCGTCGCTGCCGACATTTGCAGTGAAAGAAAAGCAGGCGTTTAGATTTGTCGCTATGCAGTATGTTTTTCGTACATATGCATGATCGCGTGCACAGGTGCTTAGTCGTTACACTGAAAAAAAGTGACTGCTGCTAACAGGGAGAATTCGAAGTGGAGAGTAGTGACTGTGAGTGGAGTTTGTACTAATTACTACTGCCCGTGCACGATACACTCATTTACACGCAACCACACACACAGACAGACACACACTTAGTCGGATTCGTATTCGTATTCGTTTTTATGTACATTTTGTTGTCTTGCGTTTAACGTTACATACATGTACATATATGTTTGATGTTGCCTGCTGTTTGTTTGTATTTATTGCCTTCTCATATTTGTGTATGTGTGTTTATTAATGTAAAATACAACATTATAATACAACAACAAGAACAGCGTCTAAAGGCCAAGCCAAAAAGAAAGCGCCATGCCAATGAAAACAACAAATACACCGAGTGTCTCCGCCGCCGCCGAAAACAAAAACAAAAAGAAATCGCCGCCGACGCATGCATACCTTTAATTTATTACACATATTGTTTTTATTTTGAATAATGGATCGTCGTGCATTGAAGTTTATGCAAAAAAGGTATTTTTATTTGGTTTTGTTATATATTTTTTATTACTTACTATTTGTATTGCCTGTTGTTGTTTGTTTAGTTGCTCTTGAATATATAGTTTGTGTATATTGTCCGGATCGTGACACATTAGCCATCATTCTCGTGGAAGTGCAACGGGCGATATTCTGTGTTCTGTCATCAAAAAATGCGCTCAACTGGCGGGCCAAAAAGAATAAATTCACAAGACCCAAAACGAGTTTCCTCCCTCTGCGCCTTCCATCTCCCCCGCTCCCAAGCAACACACGCCCCCTGCTGTTCAGTGTTCTTGCATTGTTGACAACGAATTTCGCAATGCATGCCTGTGTTTGTATGTGTATTTGTGCGTCGTCTGGTGGTGGTTGATTCCCCTCTCACCAACTTCCTCCCTCTCACTTGCCGAGGCAACTTTGAAAAAACACAACAAAAGTTCTACCAAAAGGTAACAGTTTTGGTTGTTGCTGAAACATACATGTGGCAACCCTGGTAGCTCTCTTACAGATTCTCTTTCTCTGGCTCGCTCTCGCACTGGCGAAACAGGGTTGTCAACGGTGAAAAATATGAGATAAATAAAACATGCAAGTTTACAGTTTTATTTTTTTCAACGACTGAATTGAAATAAACTTTTAACTATTTAAATGTAAATTATAACAGCCCTGAAAACCTTTTTAATTTCGTAAAATTTATTGTATTTGACAACAGCTGTTTACAGTTGGCAACCCTGTTTCCACCGAAAATACACCTCAGCCTGTAGGTGAGATTGTGGCAGTGTGTGTGGGCTGGCCGTAGTTTCATCTCGTTCGCTCGCATCTGTTTTTTTTTCATCGCAAAACTCGTTTGTGTATCAATCAATAGGCTGTCATGACACCCTCTCACTCGCTCCCTCGCATTTGCACCCCTGATTCCGCTGGAAGTGATGTTTGATTTGGATTTTAGTTACCCCTCCTGTCACCCTTTCTCTGCTTCTGTCTCTCTTGACCAGTGAGTGTGTGTTTGTTTCCCCCGCATTTTTATCATTCCCTTTCCTGCTGTTACTACTATTCCCCCGGTTGCAACGAAATTGTTGTAAGAGGCTCACACACACACATAAACTCCAAGTTGGAAACCAGTCTTTTTTTTTTATTCTCAAGAGGTTTTTCACTGCGGGTGGCTGTGAGCTCAGCTTACACACGCACACCTTCAACCCTGTGGCAAAAATTCCACCCCTCTAGACCGCCCACCACCCCTTGCTTCCCTTCACTTTTGTGTTTTTAAGGGGTAGCAGCGATATGAGGGCTACCAAAATACTTTTACCGGCTTTTATAACTCATTTCGCTTGTTATTCGGCCTTCTTCCTACTTTCCTTTTATGCTCTCGCTTTTTATGGGACTCACGCGGGCTTTTTAGACGAGGGAAAGAGAATGGTGGGGGGAAGGGAAGGGATCAGCCTCTCCGGACCGGTGGGCATCACAGTTGCGGCCAGCAAAATAATACACACAAAATAATACATACCGCGTTATCTCCGTTATCTACCGTTAAAATCTCAATTTTTGTTTTTAGTTCGCATTATGATGGTCTTTTTTTGAAATTTGAAATTATTAATTAATATACATATGTATGAATGATATTACCGTGTTGTCCGCTTCTGTTTCTCCCAACTGTCATCATATTTAACATTTCGATGCGAAGGTCCTTGAACTTTGCCTGCAATTCGCAAGTATTGTATTGTAGTGAAACAATAACATTAAATAAGCCAGCTGCGGCGCTAAATTAGTTTTCCGGCTTGTTGTTGACTGTAGAAAATGCAGTCGGCTGCGATGCTTCACATGGAAATTCGAAAACCCATAGATAAAGATCGATGTGAGGCAGTGAGTCCGCTCCATTCTTTCCCTCTTTCAATGAACACAGAGTCCTTTTCGCATTTTGCCAAATGTTCATTGCTGTCGCAAAAGGGGCGGGCACGGGGAATGTATGGAATACAAAGTAAAAGAACATTTTGGGATTTTTACCTAAATGTAAAGTAAGGGAAAACCTTTTGCAATAAATCAATGTTCCACTTTTTTATTATGGAAAAAGGTTACTGCCGTGCACTCATAAAAATTCAAACTAATGAGTGATTAAAGTAATATTCACGTTTTAACTTCGTAGCCACATGATCTGGAGATTAAAAATTCTTTACCGTTCGACTTATTTACTTTTCTCGCATTTGTGGTGCGACTCAAGTCGTCATATTTAATATTTACCTTGCAAATACGTTTATTAAATAAGAACCTTTTTGTTTGCTAGTTTCAGCATTTGTCTCACACATTTTTAATGACTAAACCCGTATTTTAATATTTACCAAGTAGCTTGTGTTGTTTTGGTAATGGTGTTGCCTTGATTTCAACTATTATAGTTAACTTTCAAGATTATTTGGTTTTAAAGTCTTTTGATTATAAGCTATACATTTCATGAATTATTGTAAATTATAATTTACCTAATTACCCAAAGTAGCCAAAGTATACTAAATTAACTTTCCATAAACCATCGATATCGTAGGTAAACATAATGGGTAAAGTCATTTCCTCAGCTGGGAGATCTGGGAGAGCTTGTTTTGCTTGTTTTTCTTTGGTTTTGTTTGGCTGAAATGTGGAGAAGCGGCAGGGGGAGGAGATGCTGACAACCTGTTTGCCTTCGGCCATGTTATTGTTTGTCGCTAGGACAAGAGAAGACCATTAGGCACACAGTTCTTCCAATTTATTTGCATGTGGTCAAATCAAATGTTTACTGATCTCGGAATTGCCCTTTTCCAATCCCGCAGAGCGGACACAGAAAGCGATACCACTACACCAGTGAGCACCACAGCATCCCAGGGGACATTAGCATCGGCCATATCAGCAGGTGGGACTCTACCCCTGAAGGACAACTCAAACATCCGCGAGAAGCCGTTGCACCACAACAACAACACCAGTTCCCAACACACACACTCACACCAGCAACAGCAACAACAGCAGGCTAGCGGCAAGCAGCTTGAGCGGCCACTGAAGTGCCTGGAAACGCTCGCCCAGAAGGCGGGCATCACGTTTGACGAGAAATACGATGTGGCCAGCCCCCCGCATCCCGGCATTGCCCAGCAACAGGCGACTCCAGGAACAGGAACTGCTACGGGAACGGTATCAGGCACAGTTACTCCCACAAGTCTTCGTCACGGAACCCCACCAACTGCCCGCAGGCACACTCACACTCCAAACACCCCGGGCAGGCCCAGTGCACCCAGCACACCCAACACTAGCTCCAACTCGAACCCGAATTCTCACGTCCTTGCCCGCCACACCAGTCTCACGCTGGAGAAGTCACAGAATCCCGGCCAGCAGGTGGCCGCCACCACCACAATGCCGCTCCAGATCCTACCGGAGCAACTGCAGCAGTTCTACGCAAGCAATCCCTACGCTATTCAGGTGAAGCAGGAGTTTCCCCAGCATACGGGCGGCGGCAGTGGAACTGAGCTGAAGCATGCAGCCAACATTCTGGAAGTCCAGCAGCAACTACAACTACAGCAACAGCTATCGGAATCTAATGGTGGAGGAGCAACGCAGGGTGGCGCCGCAGGATCACCCAGTCCGGCCAATTCGCAGCAGAGCCAGCAGCAACAGCACTCTACTGCCATCAGCACCATGCCGCCAATGCAGCTGGCCACCGGAGGTGTTGGCGGGGATTGGTCGCAGGGGAGGACTGTGCAGCTGATGCAGCCCTCTACCAGCTTCTTGTACCCGCAGATGATTGTGTCGGGCAATCTATTGCATCCAGGCGGCCTCGGCCAACAGCCCATCCAGGTCATAACCGGCAAGCCCTTTCAGGGCAACGGTCCCCAGATGCTCACTACCACGACGCAGAATGCCAAGCAGATGATTGGAGCACAAGCGGGATTCGCCGGGGGCAACTTCGCCACCTGTATTCCATCAAACCACAACCAGTCGCCCCAGACGCTGCTTATCTCGCCGGTGAATGTTATCTCCCACTCGCCGCAGCAACAACAGAATCTGCTGCAGTCGATGGCCGCCGCCGCCCAGCAGCAGCAACTTACCCAACAGCAGCAGCAACAGCTAAGCCAGCAGCAACAGCAACAGCAACTCACCCAGCAGCAACAACAGCAGCAGCAACAGCTGACAGCCGCTCTGGCGAAAGTGGGAGTGGATGCGCAGGGCAAACTGGCCCAGAAAGTGGTCCAGAAGGTGACCACTACGAGCAGCACAGTGCAGGCGGCGACGGGTACAGGGTCCGCTGGAACGTCACAGGCCCAGCAGGTACAGCAGGTCCAACAGCAACAGCAGCAAACCACCCAAACCACTCAACAGTGCGTCCAAGTCTCGCAGTCAACGTTACCAGTCGGAGTCGGCGCCCAGTCGGTTCAGACTGCCCAACTCCTGAACGCTGGGCAAGCGCAACAAATGCAAATCCCCTGGTTCTGGCAAAACGGACTGCAGCCCTTTGGCTCAAATCAGATCATCCTGCGTAACCAGCCAGACGGGACCCAGGGCATGTTCATCCAACAGCAACCGGCGACACAGACCCTGCAGACGCAGCAGAACCGTAAGAATATCTATATAATAAATGGCATTTGTTCAGATACTAAGGTACACTATTTCCCACAGAGATCATCCAGTGCAATGTGACCCAGACTCCCACCAAGGCACGCACCCAACTCGATGCACTTGCTCCCAAGCAGCAACAGCAGCAGCAGGCAGGCACTACTAACCAGACCCAGCAGCAGCAGCTAGCTGTTGCCACTGCCCAATTGCAGCAACAGCAGCAGCAACTCACGGCAGCAACTCTGCAGCGACCTGGAGCTCCAATTATGCCCTCACAATGGAACCCAAGTGCGTCCAGCCAGTTCCGTATCCACACAGACAGCTCAAAACCAGAGTTTGCTGAAGGCCAAGATGCGTAACAAGCAGCAGCCCGTGCGACCCGCTCTACCCACCTTGAAGACAGAAAATGGTCAGGTCGCAGGCCAAAATAAAGTGGTGGGTCACCTGACCACCGTGCAGCAGCAACAGCAGGCAACGAATCTCCAGCAGGTGGTCAATGCGGCGGGCAATAAGTGAGTAGTCTCTGATGTGCAGTATCAATATGATGATATTAACTATTACTTACCCGAATTCCTACAGAATGGTTGTGATGAGTACGACAGGCACTCCCATTACCCTCCAGAATGGACAGACTCTCCATGCAGCCACTGCGGCAGGAGTGGACAAACAGCAGCAACAGATGCTCATTCAAAAGCAGCAATTCCTACAGCAGCAAATGTTCCAGCAGCAGATCGCTGCCATTCAGATGCAGCAGCAGGCGGCTGTTCAGGCCCAGCAACAGCAACAACAGCAGCAAGTCACCCAACAACACCAACAGGTAAACGCCCAGCAACAGCAAGCGGTGGCGCAACAACAGCAGGCGGTTGCCCAGGCACAGCAACAGCAAAGGGAGCAGCAGCAGCAAGTTGCCCAAGCACAAGCACAGGCGCAGCAGCAGCAGGCACTTGCCAATGCTACTCAGCAGATCCTGCAGGTGGCGCCCAACTCATTCATCACACCCCAGCAGCAGCAACAACTTCACAACCAGCTGATCCAGCAGCAACTGCAGCAACAGGCTCAGGCACAGGTCCAAGCCCAAGTGCAGGCCCAAGCGCAGCAGCAACAACAGCAGCGTGAGCAGCAGAGCATCATCCAGCAGATTGTAGTGGGTGGAGCGGTGGGAGCGACCGCCCAACAGCAGCAGCAGCAATCGCAGCAGCAAACCGGACAGCTGCAGTTGAGCAGCGTGCCCTTTTCGGTTTCTTCGACGACGACGCCAGCTGGCATAGCTACCTCCAGTGCTCTGCAGGCAGCTCTCTCCGCCTCAGGCGCCATCTTCCAGACAGCTAAGCCTGGCACTTGCAGTTCCTCATCGCTTCCCACCAGTAGTGTGGTCACGATTACCAATCAGAGCAGCACTCCCCTGGTCACCAGCAGTACAGTGGCCAATCTGCAGCAGGCACAGGCTCAGGCTCAAGCTCAAGCTGCTCAGATCCAACAACAACAGCAGCAGCTAATCAACGCCACCATAGCGGCAGCATCTCAACAGCAGCAACAGGGACCACCTTCACTTACACCAACAACGCCCTCACCCACCACTAATCCCATCCTGGCCATGACTTCGATGATGAATGCCACTGTGGGCCACTTATCTACTGCTCCGCCGGTGACGGTTTCTGTGACTAGCACTGCTGTTACTCCATCGCCGGGTCAGCTTGTAACGCTCAGCAGTGCTAGTAGCGGGGGAAGTTTTCCTGCCACGCCCACAAAGGATGCGAATTCGAAAGCACCCACCGCTACTCTGGTGCCTATTGATTCGCCAATGACGGCTGTATCTGGTCAAGACATCTGCACCACACCCAAATCCTCCGCTTCTGCAAATATCAGTTCGTCCGTAGAGGCCAGCAGTTCCACGAGTGAGGCTCTGCCCAATGGAGAAGTCGCAGATCGGGCGTCCACGCCATCGAAGACACCTACCACTCCCAGCAGTAAGCAAAGCAATGCAGTTCAGCCGACGAGCAGCAGCACCACACCCAGCACTGCTAGCGGAATGGAGGAACCCAAGGTGCCTACCTCCATCAATTCGTCCGCTACTGCAACTCCAATAACGACAACTATTAGCAATGGGATTGGAATTGCCAAGACGACAGGAAGTACAACCACTACCACTACATCTAGCACTTCAACCACAACGTGCACCAGCACCACCACGACCACATCAACTGGCAGCATAAACGGAGTAAAAGATCTGCCGAAGGCCATGATTAAGCCTAATGTGCTAACCCACGTCATCGATGGTTTTATCATACAGGAGGCCAACGAACCATTCCCTGTGACCAGGCAACGATATGCTGACAAGGATGTCAGCGATGAACCGCCAAGTAAGTATAAGCCACCGTTAGCCTTATATAATCCCAAACTTACCTGTTTCCTTTTGCTTCATCAGAGAAAAAGGCAGCCATGCAGGAAGACATTAAGCCATGTGGGATCGCGTCGGCTCCAGCAGCGGATATGGTTGCTTGCGAGCAGTGTGGCAAGCTGGAACACAAATCAAAGCTCAAACGGAAGCGCTACTGTTCGCCAGGGTGCGCCAGACAGGCGAAGAATGGCATCGGTGGAGTGGGCTCAGGGGAGACCAACGGCCTTGGAACAGGCGGCATTGTTGGAGTGGACGCCATGGCGTTGGTGGACAAACTGGACGAAGCTATGGCCGAGGAAAAATGCAGACAGAAGCCCTACAGGCAATGTCCGAATCGCTGCCCATCCAAGCGGCTCCAACAGAGGTTCCATCGATTCCAATGCCGGTGCTAGCGGCTATCCCAGCGTCTTCCCCGCTTTCGTTGCCGCTGGCATTGCCGTTGCCAGTTGCAATACCTCCTGTACCTATGGCAGTAGCTCCGCCTGGAGTGGTCACTCCTGCAGTGGCACTTCCATCCTCCAATGTGAATGTGAATGGATCGGATCGCCCGCCAATCAGCAGCTGGAGTGTGGAGGAGGTTAGCAACTTCATTCGAGAACTGCCTGGATGTCAGGACTATGTGGACGACTTTATTCAGCAGGAGATCGACGGTCAGGCCCTGTTGCTGCTCAAGGAGAACCATCTTGTGAATGCTATGGGCATGAAGCTGGGCCCAGCCCTCAAGATCGTAGCGAAGGTGGAGTCGATGAAGGAAGTTCCGCCGCCCGGCGAGGCCAGAGAGGCAGGAACTCAATAGAAGCTGGCAGAGAGCGCAAAGCCGCAATAGATGATCTCCTAACCGAACAGTGGACCTGGTACAACCAAGTCTGTGATGCTGCGTCCATCTGCTTCTGAGTGTCAGGGCAGGCCAGCAAGTCCCAAAACCCATAAGTGTATATATTACTCCAAGATCATTTTTAAGCATTAATATATTTATTTAGAATTAGAATTTACACCCAACAGTCAGAAAACGAATGGAATTACTTAAACTTAGTACAAGCTACGAATAATGTTATAATTGACCTGCCAGGCCAGTGAAATCGATATAATATTAAGTTAAGATAAGTTTAGTTTAGAGCATAAGTAGCATTTTAATAACACTCGCCGTAATGTATAGTTTTTACAAGTATTTTCAACTAAGAAAATGTACCACTAAGCTTGTACTAATAACAAAAAGATTTTAAACTTGCGAAAGAAGAGATAAAACATCTAAATGTGAATTTGAACTTTTTGCTAACAATTTTGTAATGCCTAGACTTAAGCCTATTTTTTTCAACGCTATTGTTTTGCTATTGCTAAACAAAATAATAAATGCACTTTATAGTGTTTAATATATATGAAATTTATGTTTTGTGGTTTTATTTGGAGAATGTTTGTATGGAAAATCGGTTAAAAGTAAACATAAAACTAAATGGTTGATTAAGGTTCATAAAATGCGTTTTTCATTAGTTTTCAGAACCTTAAAATGTTTCTGAATTTGATAATAATTTGGATTATAAATACTAAAAACTAAATGGTTAAATAAGGTTCATAAAATGCATATTTCAGGAGTTTTTAGAACCTAAAAATGGTTCAGAATTTGATAATAATTTGGATTCATCAAATGAAATCTTATAAATCAAAGTTTTAACCTTGATAGGGCTAGAAAGCAGAGATAACAACGGCCTTAAAGTCATAAAATAGATTGGATATATAAATAAATTGGTTATAACAAACAATTCGGATAGGGAACCAGAAAACAAGTAATTTTAAATGTCGTTTATCGTTGTTTTTTAAATTTTAATCTCTGGAATTTTTTTAGAGCTTTCTAAACTTAACCTATCGTAGTTAACGGGAAACAAATTTTATGGGTACATGATCCACAGGCAACACATTTTATTGTAGCTAATGCTATTGTCAGATCTGCACAGATCTGATTAAGAAAGTTAGTTGCAAAGATTCAGCAATTTGTAAATCAAATTGCCAAGAATATAACTAAACATCAACGGTTTTTTTCATTTACCAACAGATGTATAAAAGGTTTACCACTTGGCAAGGTTTCAATTGCAAAATCTTACCAAAATACTCGATTGAATATAACGACTTTAATTAGGAAAAGAATTAGAGATTGAAAATGTCAACCATTTCCTTTATTAAAACTGTTATACTAGAAACTCACCACATGGCTCTGACACGCCCACAAAAAAAGCAATGCTGCAGAAAGAGAGCTCCCAGTGCTCTGTTGTTGTCCTTGTCTTGGCCTCAACACTGTAGAGGAAACGACACACCCAGCGCCTCTCTTACTTCTCACCCTTAACCAACCCTCCCCTCGTTTTCCATTTTTTCCGCTTCGACCTTCCCGTCGGCATTTTGTTATTGGACGCAATTAAGCAGCGACGCCGGCAGAGGCAGAACAGCGACTTTGGGTTGAGATCGGTAGGTTTACCTATGAATTATTGTTGTTGTATTGTGGTGGCTCGTAAAACAAAATGGAGTACGTTAAGTCCGCCTAAAAAATGTATATATATATATATATATTCATAACACTCTTACTTTCAAAAACATTATCTCTACCTAATTTATACACATGAATAATTCATAATCTTAATATACTACAACTTTTTGGAACATTACTTAGTTTAAAAATGACTAACATTTCGGCTATATAACTTTGCAAGCCTACAAATAAGTTTCAGAAGTTTAACTTTTACAATAAACAGTTCTACCACAAAAATAGCAACATTGTGTTTAAAGGTGTAAATTATAATAAGAATATTAGATAATCAAATCACCAAAGTTTAGAGACGTTTAACTTTAAAGTCGGCATATTATTATCGATACTAATATTTTTCGATTATCAATCGAAAGTTCGCTAATGATGATATGATAAAAACTGCAATCATAAAAGGCAGAAATTCGAGTTTAAACTAGAACAAAATAAAAAGTTTTTATCAAAATTCCTGGAATATTAATAATACTATGATACAAAGAATATGCTAATTTAGTGAACAGTATCAAAATGTAGCCTGGTAAGTAAATTTAATACTAAAAATTACACATTAAGCTTAGTCTTTTACCCAAATGGAGAATTCATCACTGAGTACACTGCAACTCCCTTTGTTTGTGTTTTGGTGCCTTGTGATCACCTCAACTAACCGTTTCACTACCCCTAAAAATATTATAAAGGGTTGAATTCGGTGTCCGACCAGTTTATAGACTAAAAAGCAATGATTTCGGGGGTAATTGTAGCTGTTTTGATCATCATAGAAATCATTTGCACTACCGCCTAAAATGGTGGTTAAGGGTGCACAGAGGTCGCCAAAGTCTGCAAGTGTCAAAGGGCAACCCCTTTTTGCAATCCTGAAAAACTCACTTTATCCCCTTAAACCCTTTTTATAGTGGCGGCGAACTGGGTACAGTAACTCACCTCTCTGGGGAAAAACTTATACTTATTTGGGCTGCTTTTTATTTTATTTGTATTATTTATCAAAAATATCTTTATAATTTCTCTATATAATTTTTCGTTTTAGAACATCAAACCTGAATTTATAAATCTATATTGACTTATGATTTGTGAATTATGATAAAATTATCGATACGAAATTCACAAATTGGCCCTAATAAAAAGTATACGTGTCAGAAGAGAGCATAAAGCATCCCTGCAGGTGATCCCACCAACTCCAAAGTTACAGGTCACCCAAGGACTGCGGAACGGAATCAGGGTAAAGCTTTACGATAAAGGGGATGATTCGATTAATGCCAAATGATTTATTAAAAGAAAATGTTCCGTTAAAGAAATAAACTGAGTTCTACTTCTTTTTATATTTTTTCAATTAAAAATTGTACATTTAAATGTTTATTTTCAAATCTTTGGTGCATTTCAGTGCTAAGAGGCATAACCAAAAGATGGCACCTATTAAAACATTTTGTAATACTTCTTGTCATAGGTCTTTTAGCAAATATTCACTGTACCCGTAGAACAGGAATACGCACCCTTCAATGTGTTGGAGATCCTGTAACAGATCCATTTTCACCGTTAGCCACGCCTATGACAACAATGTTAATGCCTCTGCCGGCTTTATTACGATTGTAACAAAAACATTAGGGGCATGTATCTATGCAAATGTTGATTACTTCAAGATTTCGAGTTTTCTAAAATGGTGAAGGAAATTCTGGCAATTACCAACAGCAAGGATACAACAACAGGTAAGTTCGTGTAAGTTTGTATTACAGAGTGCAAGGGAGAGCGATGTATGCGCTAATGCCTAAGAGCGAGAGGCCATGCATATGTACGTATGTATGCACATACATATATAAAGAAAGCACGCGCAAAGCAATTTACGCTCATTAAGCATTTGACAATTTTACGAAATGCAAATATTAGCTCTCTCGCTCACACCGCATTCGTCCCAACAACAATAGCCCAATAAGTTGGGGGCAATTAATTGACTGGCAAGAAGAAGAGCGCATGCTCGACTTCTTGTACAGTTGAGCGCGCGAAGAAGAGGCGAAAGAGGGAAATAACGTCAAAGGAGGACGCTGGCAACTAATAAGAAAAAAGCTCTGCAAAAAAAACGTACAAAACCAATATCAAGCTGAATCCACACACAGTGCACAAACACACACCAAAAGAGAACAAAAAAAGCAAACCAGAGAGTAAGAGAGCAAAAGCACTTAACGAGCATGAAAATAATATGGCGGCAGCAAAAAGCCAAAACAAATGAGACGAAACGAAATTCTGTCGAACCCAAAGCAAAAAACAACAACAGTAATCGGAATGATGAACATTTGTGGAGCTCAATAGCGTTGTTTTTGGATGGTGTGAGGAGGAAAAGAAGAACACCGACAAACTCACGTATGTATGTATGTATGTATACACAGAGGCAGGCACAACATGAAAAATGAAATACCACAGACAGGCACAGTGTGCTAGAGATGGTGAATATTTAAGTAAAAATTTATACACACGTGTAAGAAACAACGAATACCAATAATATACATTTATAAAATAATCTAAATTTTGATAACGATGTACGATTTAACGATATTTCCGGGTAATTTTTTGTTCTGATAATGGTTTTTAGATCTCTAAAACTATGTCGACAAATTTTGTTTGTGATTATTTTTATAATTTTATTTGATATACTATCAAATAAGTTTCTAAAGAAATGATTCCACTGTGCCTATGCGACAGCGACAACAGCAGAGTCGAACACAATAATAATGGATCTCATGCCACTGTTTAGCAGAGTGAGTGAAATAAGCATTTCGCTCTTCCTCTGCGCATACGCTATCCCTCCCCTTTCTCGTAAACCGTCTGTTTCCGACAAGCACAACTAATAATAAAATACAGCCGATCCGATCCGATGAGAAAAAGAAAATGAGGGAGGGAGAAAAAAGGTAGAGGCACTAGGTAGTAGGTAGTGGTGGTTGTGATGGATGAAAAAAAGAAGATGAAGTATAGCAACAATCGGAATCGAGCGGTAGACATTCGAGTGTACAGACACAGAAAACTGGATTCGGTGTAGGGTATTTCTTTTCAGCGGGGGAAGGGGCTCACTGTCGGGGTGGTTGAAACCTACACACATACACACACATGCCCGCCAGCTGTAGCCTCAATTCCTGTTTTTTTTACTCGTTTTGCTTTGTCAACTGAACTGCTGCCGTTTCTTTCCAACCCCAAAGCGAGCAGAGGGCGTCCCATTCACACGCACTCTCCAACGCGGGCCACCCCTAGTGCCGTCGCACTCGCACCCGCGCATTTCGGTATAGAGAAAAGTTATTAGTCGCAGAGAGACGAAACCGTTCGTTCCATGTCTCATGCCCAGCTGCACACTAACACACGCAACACACACATGCGCATTCATTTTGTTTCCCAACCGAAAGTAGAGTTGTCGCTGTGGCGCGCGGTTCAGTTTGAGACTAAACTTGGCGGCGTGCGGTTCTTGCGCTCTCATCTGTTCCGAGTTCGATTTGGTGTCGCATATGTATTGAGCGCAGAAAAAGTCTCGGAACGACGCGACGCACACATACTCTGCCATTGCCGTTTTATTTATTTTTTTTTTGGCGACAACTGCACATCTGTGTTGACGATTGACGATTAGTGATTAGTGAATGCAATACCGCAATACCGGAATACTCAATGAAAATGAGGAGAATCGAAAATAGTTACGGTCGTCGCGACGCTGGCGACGTAAGCATTGCGCTGGAAAGTGTATCGGATAGTGGAGAGTGTCGTCGCCTGGAATAAAAACAACGAAAGAAACAGAAACGCCAAAAAAAAAAAAAGAAGAAAATACACAATTAATGCTGTGCGGCGTTTAGAGTTGTCGTCGTTGCGCTTTTTTATGTAAGATCGCGTGCACAGGTGCTCTTTATAATACATATATGATGTGCATACCCTGTAGACCTAAGAAATGAAAAATGAAAACGATAAAAACTGAATGGAGGAGAAAACATATTTTTCGAGACGCCGTCGTCGGCGCATGCTCTTTGCTTGTTGTTTGCCCCGCATTGTTGTCATTCCTCCCTGCCTCTGCCTATTCCTCTTCGTTTTCCTTCTCTTCTTCGTCTGTTTCTGATTCTTGCAACTTAATTTTCGGTGGAAAGGAAAATCAAATGATGATGGCTTTGCCATTGTTGTAAGCCGTCTGCCTGCACACACACAAACACAAAATCATGCATTCACTCAAACACTCGCACAGTGGAGAGAAACCAGTCTTTTGGTTGCAAGTTTGAGGATGATGCTGCTGTGGCTAGTTCGATTCCGAATCCGTTCCACTCTCACCCTACCTAATGGAAATCCACCCCCGATACTTACCAAGGGTAACTGTAACTTCAAGCCATTACGGGGGTCACCGGCTGCTCCTCCGTTGGTCATCTGAAACCGCGACCATTAGTTACTTCTGGACAACTAGGAACATTTCGGGTTCGTTTGCAGGTCTTTGAACCTGCCCTCGTGGATACCACTGTCATGATGGTTCTATGCGCCTTGGCCATCGGCAATGGGAACACCATAAATAAAGGTCGTCTCGCTTACTCCCACTTAAACTCCCCTCTGCGGGGGAGCAGTAGGAGCATGAGGAGGAAGCATAGGAGGAAGGCTGGAAAGGATGAGCAACAGAGAGCAGGAGAGCAAGGCAACTAAAAATAGAAGTTGAGGGCACAGGCAACTCTGACAAGTGACCTCCTTTAAACACTGTGTTGCATACATGCAAAACAGTGTACTTTTAGTGGGTCACGGAGCATTATAAATTGAGAAATAGTTTCTAACGGAGGTTCCTGCCTTGCGATCATTTAAGAACTTTGAAAAAACACTGTAAACATTAGTAAATCTTTTAAAAAGAAAATTAAACACAGAGCAATATTACATTTTTGAATAAGCTTTAAGGACCTATTTCAGTTTAAGTTATGTAAACTTATTTTTTTTTTTATTATTATATTTCCCGTTTTACTTAAGCGATGTCCCCTGTAGCTGAGTTACCTTGTGTGTGAATGATCACCCAAAACAAAGTATATCTCGTGCCGTCTCACTTTTTCGTCTCGATTTTGTTTTCGTTTTCTTTGCTGTTTTTGGACGGCGAGTGCATTTTTACACGATCCCGTCTTTGTCTTTCTCAATGATCATGCGTCTCTTTCGCACAATCTCTTTTCACTTCCACCGTTTATCTTTTCAACGCAAGTGAGAGTGCGAGTGCTCTTCTGCTCTCTCCACTCAGCTGGGAGAGAGGGAATGAGAGCTCTTTGGCGGGAGTGACTTGTAGTCACCATTTGTTGTTGTGTGCTTCGTTGGTCAAGCGATAAAAGAATATGAATACGAATATAAATATGAATATGAAGCATGCCCCACGCATTCGGAGTCGCCCCAAGTGTGTCTGTGTATGTTTGTGCTTATCCGCGATGTTTACTGATCGTCTGTGTCCGCTTCTTCGTTCTCTTTTTCCTGCAGTGCGGCCACAGAAAGTGAATCAACACCAGCAGCAGAAGCAGCAACAACAACACCGTCACCAGCATCTTCACCTGCACACGGCGTATCGGTAAAAGGTCCCACAAACACTCAAGAGGATCCCCAGCGACCACTCAGGTGCCTAGAAACACTTTCCCAGAAGGCAGGCATCTGTTTAGACGAGGACATTGCCAACAGCCCATCACAATCTCCAAGCACCAAGGCACGTGGAACAGCCGGAACACCACCCATCAAGCGGCGCCACCCACTACTGCCGCTTCTAAGCAGCTCACCAAGTACACACAACTCAAAAACACGCAGCAACAAGCTGGAGAAGTCACAGAGTCCCGCCCAACAGGTGGCGGCCGCTACCAGCGTGCCGCTACAGATCTCCCCTGAACAGCTGCAACAGTTCTATGCGAGCAATCCCTTTGGCATCCAAGTGAAGCAAGAGTTCCCACCACACACAACTGGCGGAGGGGGCGCAGAGTTGAAGCATGCTGCCAATATCATTGATGTCCAGCAGCAAATGCAATTGCAGCAGCAGCTCTCAGATGCCAGTGGAGGCGGAGGAGCGGGAGGTGGAGCATCGGGGAACGCAGGAGCAGCAGGAGGAGCACCTAGTCCAGCAAATTCTCAGCAGTCCACCGCCATCAGCACCATGTCGCCAATGCAGCTAGCGGGGGCCACTGGAGGAGTGGGCGGGGATTGGACTCAGGGGAGGACTGTGCAGCTGATGCAGCCCTCTACCAGCTTCTTGTACCCGCAGATGATTGTGTCGGGCAATCTATTGCATCCAGGCGGCCTCGGCCAGCAGCCCATCCAGGTGATAACCGCCGGCAAGCCCTTCCAGGGCAACGGTCCCCAGATGCTCACTACCACAACGCAGAACGCCAAGCAGATGATCGGAGCACAAGCGGGATTCGCCGGAGGCAACTACGCCACCTGTATTCCGTCAAACCACAACCAGTCGCCCCAGACGCTGCTTATCTCGCCGGTGAATGTCATCTCGCACTCGCCGCAGCAACAACAGAATCTACTGCAGTCGATGGCCGCCGCCGCCCAGCAGCAGCAACTTACCCAACAGCAGCAGCAACAGCTAAGCCAGCAGCAACAGCAACAGCAACTCACCCAGCAGCAACAACAGCAGCAGCAACAGCTGACAGCCGCTCTGGCGAAAGTGGGAGTGGATGCGCAGGGCAAACTGGCCCAGAAAGTGGTCCAGAAGGTGACCACTACGAGCAGCACAGTGCAGGCGGCGACGGGTACAGGGTCCGCTGGAACGTCACAGGCCCAGCAGGTACAGCAGGTCCAACAGCAACAGCAGCAAACCACCCAAACCACTCAACAGTGCGTCCAAGTCTCGCAGTCAACTTTACCAGTCGGAGTCGGCGCCCAGTCGGTTCAGACTGCCCAACTCCTGAACGCTGGACAAGCGCAACAAATGCAAATCCCCTGGTTCTGGCAAAACGGACTGCAGCCCTTTGGCTCAAATCAGATCATCCTGCGAAACCAGCCAGACGGGACCCAGGGCATGTTCATCCAACAGCAACCGGCGACACAGACCCTGCAGACGCAGCAGAACCGTAAGAATATCTACATATTAAATGACATTTCTTCAGACACTAAGGTACACTATTTCCCACAGAGATCATCCAGTGCAATGTGACCCAGACTCCCACCAAGGCACGCACCCAACTCGATGCACTTGCTCCCAAGCAGCAACAGCAGCAGCAGGCAGGCACTACTAACCAGACCCAGCAGCAGCAGCTAGCTGTTGCCACTGCCCAATTGCAGCAACAGCAGCAGCAACTCACGGCAGCAACTCTGCAGCGGCCTGGAGCTCCAATTATGCCTCACAATGGAACCCAAGTGCGTCCAGCCAGTTCCGTATCCACACAGACAGCTCAAAACCAGAGTTTGCTGAAGGCCAAGATGCGTAACAAGCAGCAGCCCGTGCGACCCGCTCTACCCACCTTGAAGACAGAAAATGGTCAGGTCGCAGGCCAAAATAAAGTGGTGGGTCACCTGACCACCGTGCAGCAGCAACAGCAGGCAACGAATCTCCAGCAGGTGGTCAATGCGGCGGGCAATAAGTGAGTAGTCTCTGATGTGCAGTATCAATATGATGATATTAACTATTACTTACCCGAATTCCTACAGAATGGTTGTGATGAGTACGACAGGCACTCCCATTACCCTCCAGAATGGACAGACTCTCCATGCAGCCACTGCGGCAGGAGTGGACAAACAGCAGCAACAGATGCTCATTCAAAAGCAGCAATTCCTACAGCAGCAAATGTTCCAGCAGCAGATCGCTGCCATTCAGATGCAGCAGCAGGCGGCTGTTCAGGCCCAGCAACAGCAACAACAGCAGCAAGTCACCCAACAACAGCAGCAGGTAAACGCCCAGCAACAGCAAGCGGTGGCGCAACAACAGCAGGCGGTTGCCCAGGCACAGCAACAGCAAAGGGAGCAGCAGCAGCAAGTTGCCCAAGCACAAGCACAGGCGCAGCAGCAGCAGGCACTTGCCAATGCTACTCAGCAGATCCTGCAGGTGGCGCCCAACTCATTCATCACACCCCAGCAGCAGCAACAACTTCACAACCAGCTGATCCAGCAGCAACTGCAGCAACAGGCTCAGGCACAGGTCCAAGCCCAAGTGCAGGCCCAAGCGCAGCAGCAACAACAGCAGCGTGAGCAGCAGAGCATCATCCAGCAGATTGTAGTGGGTGGAGCGGTGGGAGCGACCGCCCAACAGCAGCAGCAGCAATCGCAGCAGCAAACCGGACAGCTGCAGTTGAGCAGCGTGCCCTTTTCGGTTTCTTCGACGACGACGCCAGCTGGCATAGCTACCTCCAGTGCTCTGCAGGCAGCTCTCTCCGCCTCAGGCGCCATCTTCCAGACAGCTAAGCCTGGCACTTGCAGTTCCTCATCGCTTCCCACCAGTAGTGTGGTCACGATTACCAATCAGAGCAGCACTCCCCTGGTCACCAGCAGTACAGTGGCCAGTCTGCAGCAGGCACAGGCTCAGGCTCAAGCTCAAGCTGCTCAGATCCAACAACAACAGCAGCAGCTAATCAATGCCACCATAGCGGCAGCATCTCAACAGCAGCAACAGGGACCACCTTCACTTACACCAACAACGCCCTCACCCACCACTAATCCCATTCTGGCCATGACTTCGATGATGAATGCCACTGTGGGCCACTTATCTACTGCTCCGCCGGTGACGGTTTCTGTGACTAGCACTGCTGTTACTCCATCGCCGGGTCAGCTTGTAACGCTCAGCAGTGCTAGTAGCGGGGGAAGTTTTCCTGCCACGCCCACAAAGGATGCGAATTCGAAAGCACCCACCGCTACTCTGGTGCCTATTGATTCGCCAATGACGGCTGTATCTGGTCAAGACATCTGCACCACACCCAAATCCTCCGCTTCTGCAAATATCAGTTCGTCCGTAGAGGCCAGCAGTTCCACGAGTGAGGCTCTGCCCAATGGAGAAGTCGCAGATCGGGCGTCCACGCCATCGAAGACACCTACCACTCCCAGCAGTAAGCAAAGCAATGCAGTTCAGCCGACGAGCAGCAGCACCACTCCCAACACTGTTAGTGGAAAGGAGGAACCCAAGGTGACTACCTCCAGTTCGTCCGCTACTTCAACGCCAACCACGACAACGATTAGCAATGGGATTGGAATTGCCAGAATGACAGGAAGCACCACAGCTAGTACCACCGCTACCACAACCACCACCACTTCTAGCACTTCGACCACAAGTTGCACCAGCACCACCACAACCACTACGACGAGTAATACCAATGGTGCTAAGGATCTGCCTAAGGCGATGATAAAGCCAAATGTGCTAACCCATGTCATCGATGGTTTTATCATACAGGAGGCCAACGAACCATTCCCTGTCACCAGGCAACGGTATGCTGACAAGGATGTCAGCGATGAGCCGCCAAGTAAGTATAAGCCACCGTTAGCCTTATATAATCCCAAACTTACCTGTTTCCTTTTGCTTCATCAGAGAAAAAGGCAGCCATGCAGGAAGACATCAAGCCATGTGGGATCGCGTCGGCTCCAGCAGCGGATATGGTTGCTTGCGAGCAGTGTGGCAAGCTGGAACACAAATCGAAGCTCAAACGGAAGCGCTACTGTTCGCCAGGGTGCGCCAGACAGGCGAAGAATGGCATCGGTGGAGTGGGCTCAGGGGAGACCAACGGCCTTGGAACAGGCGGCATTGTTGGAGTGGACGCCATGGCGTTGGTGGACAAACTGGACGAAGCTATGGCCGAGGAAAAAATGCAGACAGAAGCCCTACAGGCAATGTCCGAATCGCTGCCCATCCAAGCGGCTCCAACAGAGGTTCCATCGATTCCAATGCCGGTGCTAGCGGCTATCCCAGCGTCTTCCCCGCTTTCGTTGCCGCTGGCATTGCCGTTGCCAGTTGCAATACCTCCTGTACCTATGGCAGTAGCTCCGCCTGGAGTGGTCACTCCTGCAGTGGCACTTCCATCCTCCAATGTGAATGTGAATGGATCGGATCGCCCGCCAATCAGCAGCTGGAGTGTGGAGGAGGTTAGCAACTTCATTCGAGAACTGCCTGGATGTCAGGACTATGTGGACGACTTTATACAGCAGGAGATCGACGGCCAGGCGCTCTTGTTGCTAAAGGAGAACCATTTGGTGCATGCCATGGGCATGAAGTTGGGCCCAGCCCTTAAGATTGTGGCTAAGGTTGAATCCATGAAAGAGGTTCCTCCACCAGGCGATATAAAGGACACTGCGCTCGGAGGAGCGCAATAGTGTCAGCGGGATGAGCCAGGTGAAATGATGCCATCGCCCTCGTACTCGATTACACCGCCACCTTACTCGCCGGTGGGTCTGGGAATGGACAGTCAAACCGCTCCAACTCGCACAGCTCCTGGCAGCACTCCGCCAGAGTCTGAAGATAGCAGCGGGGGCAGTCACCTGTGCTACGACCTGACCACTCGACTCTGCCACGACCTTCGGCTGGAGGAGGAGCCATAGCTCTGGACCGGGTCCAACCAGGTCCGTCGCCCAAGCTGAATCTGATTCGCTTGAAGCGAGCTGTAGAACTTTTTGTACGTAATCTAAACTAAACTAGCGGGGTGTTCGCGTAGCTCAAATAGCAGGCCGCCACATGTATGATAAAGCATAGACTGTTATCCCAGTCATCGATTCATCAACTTGTATAGAACTTCATCACTACACCTAAGCGCTAAGGTATTTATTTAAACGATATTATTCATTACACTATGAGCATAAAGAAATCACTTAAACTAGAGGTAAGCTGGGAATACGTATTTACATAGTTAGAATTAAAAATGAAGCCTGAAGTAATTCCTAAGTGAAACTGAATTGAATACGACAACCTAAACATGTAACTTATTGATTAATTTAGGGCATCTGAAATACAGTCGGATTTCCATAGCTCGAATTTGTGGTCCGAGTCTTTTAAAAAATTTTAACCACCAACTACCATTTCTTTGTCCATAACAAATCCGTTTAAAACTATTGGCTGGCTATCCCCCAAAATAAGAACAATCAATAACCGCAAAATGTGAATATTTATAGTTAGGAAATCTCCTTAAATTCTAAAAAAAAGAAATTAATCTGAGTTATGGAAGTTCGACAGTGCTAACCTTAGGTTACACATATACATACACGAGCAAATATATTATAAGATATATATAAATTATTTGAAAGTTCCGTGGTTGTACACCTTATTTTTTTTTACAAAACCTTTTTTTTCCTATTGCTGAACAAAATAAAAACTGTCGCCGTATAGTAATTAATGAACGTGAATTCTTCCGATCGAGTTTTATTGGAGTGAGGTTTATATACTATTAAAGTATTATTATCATTAACTGCAGATGAGAGATCAGTTCTGAAGAGTGTCTGAAAATCGAAAGGCAGTAAAACCATGTGATTTCTCGAAAGGTTATTTGTAATATGGTTTATTCAATAATATATCATTTTTTCAAATATGCAGACACATAAAAATGTTGAATATATCTTCAATATCGTTATTATCGGTATAATGTTTCGAACAGCTATGCCTTTTAAGGTTTCAATTTAATTTAATTTCATATAATAATATTTTGTGGCTGTGTTTAATGTTTCGTTTGTTACGTTTATGTAGCGTTTTGCAGATTGATTTACATATAGATTTGCTTTAACATTACAACGATTTTGTTTTTTGTTTCTTGTTTGTGTTTTGCTTGGTTTGTCTATAATTTATTTGGTGTTTTCTTGATTTTCGCGATCAAATTTGTTGCGTTTAATTAATTTGTTTCGTCTTACGATCTAGAAAGCTACGAAAACTTTGTTTATTGCGTTAATCGCGTTTCGTGGCGTCGTGGGCTTGTTTACCTTTTGTTCTGGATTGTTACCTATATAGTTCCAATTAAATCATCGTCATCATCATCGTATCGTTCAACAATATTCGCAGTATTCTACACATATATCTAATGCTTGTAGGTCGGTTAATAATTAATATGCAAAGAGAACTACGCTTTAGTTGTTTCTTGTTGTTGTATATAGATAAATATTTGCTTATTCGTTTTTCATCGGATTCTTTGGAATTTTCACAGGGCACAATGCCCTGAAGTTCGTCTCTAAATATATATATTATTCATACTCCATATGGTATATGGTACTATAACACTTGTATTATGCAAATTGGCAACATTTGAACAAAGAAAACGTCTCCATTTGGTTTTTTATTCTTGCAACATCGAAACCGCACCGAGGTTTCCCTAAAAATTGAACAACTCCTTCGGATTATGAACACGGAGTGAGGTTGCATTGTGTAGTTATTAGCATTTAGAAGTTTTTGACGTTGAGGAGCGGGAATAATGGAATTTGGGATTTGGTTTCTAGTTTTTGGGCACGGGATCGTTTGGTTGAGGTATGAGGTTCTTAAGGGGGTGGAGGCTTAGGTCCTACCCGAGAATATCGTTATCTAAAGTAAGTCACTTAAGCAAGTTTATCTTGGTGTTCGCTTCCTACTATGGATAGTTGGTGTATGGTTTACATTTAGATATCGCCTAGATACAATTTTAGAATTAATTAGGTTTAAAGCGTTTCTTTGCTCTTGGTTTTTTTGGTTTTTGGTGTTTTGTTGTTTTGGTGTTTGGTTCTCCTTTAATATTTTCTTATCCCTCTTCAATATTCACTTCGTTATTTTGATTTATGTTCATTCTTATTGATCTTAACATCGTTGTTTCAAAATGTTTTTGTGCTTTGATGTCTTCGATGAGGCCTATTGGTGTTTTGTTGCGTGTTGGCATTTGTGCTTTGTTATTCTCCGTTTTCTCCATCCTCCGTTGGCTGCTCCTTTGGACTGCGTTCTCCATATCTTCCATATCCTTCATATCCGCTCCGATATTACCACCTCTGTCTACATGCTATAGAAATATTCAACACGAGAATAGTGTGGGACTTGAGTTGTCCCACATTTCAGGATCAAAACAAATCGTATCCCCAAGAGGGACTCACAGATTTACAGATTCACATACGGATTCACCTTCGTTTCGTTTTTGGCGGCCACTTTGTCGCCGCCCAGTCGAAGCCAGGCTTCGACATATTCCATTTGAATTATCGTATCATAGGCTAACTATATAAAGTACTAGATCACGCACTTACAAGCACGTTCGTCGTCCGATCGGGTTCACCCGTTAGTGCTCAGATGGTGGGTGGAAGGTCAGGGGTCAGTTCAGATTCGGGTGGTGGGGGTGAACACATGACTACTTATTGTTCTAAATGGGAGGGAGACTGGATGCGACTCCCTCATCTTCGTCTCCTTTTCCCTTCTGTAATTCAATTTGTCGTCTTGGTCGAAGAGGCATCTCGATATACGATTATGTATACATATATGTATGTATTACATATATATATGTATGTATGGATGTAAGGCTAGTAAGTTCCTAAGTGTTTGGGTTATTGTTTCAGTTCGTTGAGGATCGGTTGTAATATAATATAACGCTAAAGTTGAGAACCAAAAAAGCAAAAGCGTTCAACAATCATGCAAGGAAAATAAAATATAATGTGCTTCTTTCTTTTTTTTTGTGTATCGCATATAAAATGTTTTATTTTTTATGTATAAATACAAATATAATTTGTGTTGGTTTTTTTTTTTAGTTTTGTATTCGTTTTTCAGTTTTGTTTTGTATTTTTTTGTTTTCTTTTTTTACGCAAGATCAAGATGAATAACAATTTAAAGCACTTACAAAACCATAAGGTAAAATAAGATAAAATAAAGGTATATTTTAAAAATATTACTTAGATTTGCACAATAACCTAATGGGTTTAATTCGCTGCTGCTGTTATATTGAGTTATTCCTTCCTGTAAATTGTATATTTTTGATTTTGCTGGTGGATTCTTATTTTGTTTTTTTTTTTTTTCGTTTTTAGCTGTACCTTAGGAGCTACTGTGCTTACCTTAGGAGCTACTGTGCTTAAATATTGCATATATAGTTTGATTCCGCTACAGCTACAGCTACAGCGTTTGAAATAATAAACTTAGTCAAAAAGAAAACACTCGTGCATGCACAGAGAGAGAGAGGGTGAGAGAGACAGAGATGGGGAGACTGGGGTAGAGAGAAAGGAATAGAGAGACACATACGCGCAATTAAATTATAATTTCTAAATTTATAAATTTCTAAATACAATTTGCTGCGATCATTTGAAATGTAACACAATGGGTAAATCTTTATAAATAATCATCAATATACAATTTATAATTTTGTTTTAAATACAATTTTCTTCTTCGATCATTTGAAATGTAACACAATGGGAAAACCTTTATAAATAATCATCAATATACAATTAAGAACATACACATACAATCATCACTAAATAAAAGGGAAAGGGGGGGCGGTAAGGGGGGAAACCAGAAATTGGCTGCTAGAGATATAGATCTAGATCTGGATCTGGCGAGCTGTAATCTTAGTTTTCTTATCCTAGGGACGACACGCTTAAGCGTTTCTTAGCTTTTTCTGTTCTTTTTATTTTTTATTTTTACCGCTAATCTGTTCTATTCTGTTCTCTTCTCGTCTGATCTGTTCCTATCTGTTCTGTTCGGTTGGCGTCTCTGCTGTCCTGTTCTGGTCTGATCTAATCGAATCTGATCTCGCTCGCCTCCGTTCTCATCTGCTTCAGTTACTGTTTCTGTTCTCGCTGTCACTCGAATCACAATCAACGCTTTTTGTATCATTATCGTTACGTGCTTACTGCCTTAGTTACTCCTCTAACTCCTCCTCTCTCGATTTTGTCAACACTTACAACACTAAAAACTTGATTTGCACTCCAACCGGCTACCCGATACCGTTTCAAATTGAATTTGACGGAATTTCTTTTTATGTCTGAAAATCGATCATTTCGGGGGGAAAAACAAGGGAAAACCGGAACTAGATTTCACTTTTCCGGCAATCGAGAATTTAAATGGCTTAAAACCACTCATTGGGAACCTATTATACTTTCAAAAAAGTTTATATTTGAAATTAGTCAACATTTCTGGTTTGAAACCAGCGCAACAAATTTACGTTTTTCTTTTCTTTTTGGCATGAGTCAAAGATCAAATCAAAAGTTATTGATTTTCAAAAAAGTGAAATGAAATTAATTATAATTCCGGCAAATTCAAGAGATTTTAAAACTGGGAACGGGACCTAATCATTTTGTTGCTGCGATTCTTCTTAAAAATGTGTGTTTTTTTTTGGCGGATCTGCTGCAGTTCCGCCCAGATTGTATCATTAACTTCCGGTTCGGGGGCTCTGAAAAAACTACTACATAAATATGCCTGGGGGTGTGGGGTTCTTCTGGGGTTTCTTTTTCGGGTGGTGGGGTTACTGCTTTGCGTGTGCAGGGAACACTTACAACATAAAGCGAGACAATGACGTACAACTAAGCATTACACACAATTACAAAAAAGTATATAGATTACAATTAATACAAAAAAAAAAAAAAACGTAGAACGTGGTACAACAGTAAAACATAGACAAGGGTTTGGGGTTTTTGGGTTTTTTTTTAGGGGGCGGCAGGGTGATATTATAAATGAACTCCACATGTGGGGTTTTGTGTGCGTTTGGGTGGTCGGGGTTTTGGGATTGGGTGTCAGGGGGCGTGTCAAGGGGCGTCGCGACTTAGAAATTCATTTGTCATGTTTTGCGCGGCGGTGTCGGCGGTGGCGGCAACGCAGGCGCATGGCTCGGCGGTCGCAGGCCGATCATGTCTTTGGGAATGTTTTTGTATTTTGCTGAAAGATGACGGGACTGGTGAGCAACTTGAGAATGCCAGGACGCGGCCGCAGCGGCGGCGCCGGCTGCTGCATCTTACCTGCTCCCGCCGGAGCAGTCGCCTGCTCTTCGCGTTGCTGTTGCTGCTGCTGTTGCTGTTGCTGCTGCTTCAGCGAGTCGCTGTAAAAGTTCGACTTGCGCATATTGCCGCCCAACCCCAAGCCGATACTGCCTAACATGGCGTTGATGTTGCCGTTGCTGCTGTTGCTACTGCTGCCGTTGCTGCTGCTGACGCTGTTGTTGCTGCTGCTGCCATTGTTGCAGCTGTTGCTGCTATTGCCGCTGCCATTGTTATTGTTGTTGCAGTTAACCACCGGCAACGGCGGCTGCTGCTTCGAGGCATGCTTGTTGCCGACGACGCTCATGCCCACGCCCATGCCCAGGCCCAACCCAATGCCTGAATCCGCCGATGGCGGCGTTAGTGGCGTCTTACTTGGTACTAAACTTATGCTAGAAATTGCTGGTGGTAATGGAGATCTTTGTGAATCGTTGCCAATTTCGCCCGTGTACCTGGAGGGTAGATTTAAAATCTCAGTTAGTTCGGTCACACATGGAAGTCTCTCAAAGATTTTACTCACTTTATATTGGTGTACTCGCGGCCAACCTGCAGACTCTGCTCTTCGGCCCGCTTTCGGGCAATCAGGGTCTGGATGTAGTGCTGGACCGCATAGTAGACGAACTTGTACTGCGCCTCCGTTTGCACGAGACCGGAACGCTGTGATCGGACCATCTGAATGGTGCGCTGGATGTCGATTTCGGTATCCAATCCTGCGATAAATCGTATTAGGGGTTTCGATTAGGACGTCTGCAAGTTAGTAATTATAATAATGCCCAACTTACCATTGCGTACGATCTGGTCGAGGATCATGTCAATCACTATGAAGGTGCCAGTGCGTCCGATGCCCGCCGAGCAGTGCACACAAATGGGACCCTAAAAATACGGGGAATAAGAATATTAAAACTTCATGTCCAAGTTTCATTTGGAATCAATGAAACTTACCGGTTTTTCTCCGGCCTGGGCCAGTTGACTCTGTCGGGTGTTAACGTCCTGCAAGAAGTTCAGCACACAGCCCGGATCGGCAGGTACTCCGTGATCTGGCCACACCTGGAAGTGGTAGTGGAAGATCCGGCGCGCTGGCTGATCCCGCCAAGAGACGAGGAACTCGCGTAACGTGTAGTCACTCGTTGAGTTCTCGGTAACGCACTGTATCCGCGCCGGACCGAACTGCTCCGATCTACCCTCGTCCGGCCAATAGCGGGCGCACTTTTCCTTTCCCCGCTCGTACTCCTTTGTGGTCATGACGATCACCCGAGTGTTTTCTTGCCAGACCATGTTCCAGAAGTCCGTCACCGTGTTCACTTGCGGGGTGAGTAGGCAGCCCTGGGTGGCGATGTAGGTCTTGAACATTTCGCGTTCCCTTTCCCGTTCTCGTTCGGCCATCGACATGGATCCAGCTATGGATCCCGATCCGTATGACGAGTCGTTAGAGTGCTTCTTTAGCAGTCCGGCCAGACAGCCGGCTGTGCCGCCCGTGAGATTGGTGGGTGTTCCGGGTCCATTAACGCTGCTCACACCACTGGCTCCAGAGGATCCGGAGCCGGAGGAGGGCGAGGACGAGGCCGAGGATTCGCTGCGCTTGTGCTTGCTCAGCGAGTCCGACTTGCGGCTGCAGGTGGCACAGTTGCTGTACGGCAGCGTGGCGCTCTTCACGGCGCACTGCACGCACGTCTTGTTCTGCAGCTGGCAATTGGAGCAGTTCCTTTGCGTCTGGGCTGCCGTGCAGGCGGGGCACGAGGGCACCGAGCTGTTTAGACTCTCCGACGAGCTGCTCATGTTGTACAGGTCGCCGTCGGTGGGCAGGCGTATGTAGTTGGCATTGATGTACTCAGCCCCGGCCACGCTGTGCTCCACGTCCAGCAGCTTGACGCGAGTGTGGTCGTCTGGGAAACGAATAGGGAAATGAGTTAGTTTATTCTATGATTGCTAAAAGATTTCGCAGATAACTGAGGTTCATGAAGTGGGTTATCTTACGAAGGTCGATCAATTAAATTCAACTTAGTAATAATCCTTTTGTATTGCATACTTTATGAGGATAAATGAATCAATCTTCAAGTCACAGAACTTTAATTGCAGTTGGGTCATTGGATCATCGGTAGCTTCTATACTCACATGGCAATATGTTACGGTAGCGGTTCTTCAGACGGTTCTCCTGCTTGTAGCCCTCGTTGCGCGAGAAGGTGTCCCGACTGTCCTGCTGCAGCGACTCAAACTCCTCCCAGAAACCTCCCTGGAATAGCAAACCACAGATTAAGTACAACCAAGAATCAACGGATTTTATATAGTTATAGCCCACCTTGACAAGCTGTTCCACCCGGGCATTGATTCCGGCCGCCGTGCTTCGCGTGGCGTTGAAGGGTTGCCGCAGATGCACCACCGTTCCACACGTCTCCACCATGGGATTACGCTTGTAGTGATCGATAAGTTTAGACAGAGTGGCAAACGATTCGCCGCCGCCGACATCGTACTTCTTATCCTGTAATCCGGGGAAATTTCGGTTATTAGAATTAGCTTTTTGAGTTTTGTAGTATTGGTAATCAGGGCATTATAATGCGGGGCACGTGGAGGGGGTTGAGTTCGATGGAGCGTCAAGAGATTAGCTAATAAAATCGAAAACGTGACTACAATGTCAAATGGGAAAAAGGCCAGCAAGACATGTAAATGGCATAATTGCAACCGCAAAAACCGCGAACACGGCTAGAGTTGTGGTTGCTGTTGTTGTTGTAGTAGTAATAGTGGAAAAATTGTTTTGGGGGAATTACGTTGAAACTGGAAACGCACTGCTTGACCCGGTTGAAGCTCCTGATTCAAGCAGTTGCATGTCCCAAGGCAAGCAGGCTAGTATTTCGAATTTATATACAGTAAACCCTCGATAATTTTGATTGAATGACGAGTTAGAACATTTTAAGTATTAAAACTTGTTTAGGAAGCTTACATAAGTTATATTTTGATTTGGCTAAGACTACCATGGGAAAATGCACTTAAAAAGGCCCAAAGTTCTAGCCAAAGGCAGCACAGCGTAGTTAATAAATGCACATATGACTCGACTGTAGAGCCAAGGTCGCGCGATGAGGAACTTTATGGGCAGTGCGACTTTGTTGCTATACTGGCATCGATTTGCATTTGCATTTTGCACCCTGCTGGAGGCGGGGCAGGTCGGTATGGAAGGGTAGGGAGTTGTTATATCTGGTTAGTTTAGTCCGGTGGTTACATAGTCAACATACCTGCCATCGAATCATGACATGCGTTACTTTGTCGTCCGTCCGCACGGATAGGACGAAATCGCCAGGCTTGCTCTGAGATTCACGGACGAGAAACGAACCATTCTTGCCTCGCTCCAGGATCAATTTTTCCGCTTCCTTGCCGGAAAGATTGCCATGAAACCATCTGCAATGGGGAAATGGAAGGATAATCATTAGTGTTAGGATTATATGGTTATCTATGTAAGCATTATATATATATTGTATATAGGTTGTATATATCCACCGATTGATGGCGCATCCACTGAACGAACTGAGCGATTGACTGACTGACTGACTGAGTGCTCGACTGTCGACTACGTGTGCGCTCAAACTGCAATTACAAACTATACGAGAAGCGCACAAAAGCGCAAAATACTAGAGCCAAAACCAACAACAACTAAAACTGCAAAAACAGCAACCGCAAAAAGCAACAACAACAACAGCAAATACGAGTAGGAACCAAGCAGCGCAAATACAAATCGAATATAGGTACAGTGAAGGTTCTATGCATGAAACTTCTGAGTAAACAGTCTTTTATAAGCTTAGTCCACACGTAACAGTTCAGCCTTTTACAAAAACATTTAGAACTTTGCTTTGTTTCTTCGTGAAATTGAAATATTTAAGCAGCAACCAAAAGAGGTTTTACTGTAGACATATATGTGCTAAAGCACACACCAGCAAAAATTCGAAGAAAACAGTCAAATGCAAGGCGACAATGGCAATAACAACAGCATTAGTGGCAGCGGCAAAAAAAAAAAACACGCATACGCCGTGTGGAAAAGCGCAAGTTGCATCGAAGGCAGCTGGTTGAGGCCCGGGACTTATAAGTCGACCCGTCTGGCCTGCTCGGCCTGGTCGACTTGACAGACTTGAGATTGTCATCGCCATGGCAATTGAAATTGCATTTTGCGATGTGACATAGAAAAAACGCCTGAATTAGGCTTAAAAGTGAGAACTGCAAAAACTCTAGCTTCGAAAAGCTAGCGCTTATTTAGACAGACAAAAAGGATGCCTAAACTAACCTAAATCGAATCATAATACGTTCAGATTTTATCAATTTATCAGCGAGCACTTTTGCACACCACCCACTGTCGGCTTTTGGGTTATTGGTTATTGGTTTCGCTTTGCTCGGGCATCCTATACTGTTTTGCATAAATAACACTAACTTAAAAAACTTGCTTTGAATGCCATTAGCGACCATGTGCCGCTGTTGTACTGTCCATCTTTTAGCCCGCTTTCGAGTTCGTCGCCACCGAGCGAATAAAAAAAAAAGGTACGGAATTCAAGCAAAATCTAAAAAACAATTGACAACAGTAAGTTGTCCTTAAGCCGGTTTCAACTCAGTGTTTGGGTTCATAGATATCGTAAAAAATGTCATCGAGAAGGCGAGCATATGGGTGGGAATATGGCAAGGGGCTCTCAAAAAAGCTCATGTTTAATTTATGCGGCAGCATAGATGTGTTAAGAGCTCAGTTCCCCCGGATATCCCCCCCGCCGCTACACAGAGAACAAAAAACGTGCAACTTTCAAATGGCCATAGTTTAGTATATGACTTCCTTTCTAGAGATAATTGATTTTTCCTATGATTATTATATTTCACAAAAATGTTCGCTGTGCATATTGATTGATTTTAGCCAGCTAAAATCATTCATCTTCCGCGTGCGAATGTGTATGTGTGTGTGTGTTGGCCTGGCTATTAATAGAAATTCATGTAGAAACAATTAACATTACATTAGAGCCACAAACACAGTCGTGCATTTCAATGCTGTGCCTCCGTCTCCGTCTTTCTCTCCCATTGTCCGTCTCGCTTCCTCGCTCTGTTTTGCAAGTCTGTTACAGATTCAAGGTGGCCCGAACCCGATCGGTTGGTAGTGATAAGAATGAGTTTTATTGGTTTATTTTTAGCAAAACGGAAGTTAGCAATCCATTACAGCGAGTCTGTGCTTTGGGACACTGCTTGCCTGCACATAGACAGGAAAACACTGCTTGACTTGTGGCTAAAGCTTGGCAACTGCTTGCCAGAGGCACAGCCTAGAGATGGAGATTCCATTATATTGCTATTTCCAGACACACAAATCTGGACTTATTCTATTAAGAAGCAATTTCCGTTTTACCACAGTCTTTGGTCAATATTTACGAACTGCGCATTCTTTCCAATGAATCAACACACACAGATTTTGTTTATGGAAAGGTTCTCGCGATATTTGCATAAGGCAATTCACAGTTTTGGGACCACATCATTAGACACATTAGAGTAATGCTTGGCCGATCATTGTTTATTTGCGATCAGAGATCGAGTAGAGATTATTCAGATTCGGGGACGCATCGCCTTCTGGCGTCTGACCCCTTGAAATCGAGTTGAACTTAACAATTATCGCACCCCACATCGATCATATCTCCCCTTCTACGAGTATATTTCTCCCAAATATCCTTTGTGTCATTCAGCCAAACCTTGCCTCCGCCCATTTCGCTGTTGAACTTTAATTTTAGCACTGTGACGATAATATAACACAGCGCAAATTACTCTCTCCCTGGAGTCGATTTAAATCGGGCAGATTGGTGGTGGCGGCTGGGGGGCTGGAGGGGGGCTTAAGTTAATCGCAGTCGACAAAAATATCAACAGAAGTATTACCTCCGGTGGACGTCAGTGAAAATTTCACAACTTTTTGCATCATTTACAGTTACACTTACAGCAGTGAACAGCAGGCGGGAATGTGTTATATTTACATACGAAGGAAGCTGAAGCTGAATCTGAAGCTAAAGCTGCGCGCCATTCATGAAAGCGCCGCCTAAGGTCAACAAACAGATTTACATGCACACACGAATACGAGTACGAGTACGATCAGTATGTGCAACTGATTTGTACACAATATCCGAATCCCTGAGTGTTTTAATCGTTTCGTTTGTCACAGGTTTATTTATTTTTTTGTGTGCCAACGCACCTGGAAAGGCGGCAGCGAAACGGGTTGTTGAGGGGTATGGAGAATGGGAAATGGGGAATGAGGGAGACGAGGCCTTCATTTAATTAACTTCTCAGCTCGAAAAGGTAGTGAATAAGCTGCTTATCCATACCCTAACCACCCACGCAGAAGAGTTTAGTCTAGCTAAGGAATCCAGTGGCATATTTTAAATATAAATATAGTTTTCCTTGGGGTTGGTAAATAGTACAAAAGCCTATAAATAATTATGAAAAGATAAAGATAAAGATTCTCTACTCCACTGACAAGGGAAATATTGGGCTGGAAACCTAAACTTTCCGTGCAGTTCTTCCCCCTTACATCTGGGTCTTTCCATTGAAAGCTGAGAGCATCTTGCAGTCGGTCGGTTGCATGAATTTGCACAAATTAAAGTGATTTTATTTGATCAACAGCAGCACATGGTTGTGCAACGGAAAAAACGGAAATATGCAAAACAGAAGGCAGCAATGGAAAGCCATTACGAGAAATGCAATTTCATAAATCGTTTATCAGCCTTATGGCGAGGTAAACAAAAATACGACTATATCGAAAGATTAATAGTGGGTCGAAGACAAACATCTTGCCAAATGAGGAGAAAGGGTGAAAGAGGGGCCTTCCCCCATTGTTGACCTAGTGCAGTGACAAGTGACAGACTCGACGCGTGACTCGATTCGAGGACCGGAAATCGCCTCGATTACTTTGTCACAACTAATGGTGAATCAGTCGGAGATAATATTACTATTATTATTAACTTCTCCAGCAAATATAAGATATGCTAATAGTAAATACTAAAGAAGAGCTTTGCATATATTAGAAGTCAATCAAATATTAGCCCCAAAGGGCAGAACTGCAAAGTATCAAGTTAACAAGCCAATCAACACATTCACCCATAATGAATCAATTCCGATAGGCATCGACATAAATAACTGACAGAGAGACGGGCCAACGGACCAAAACTGACTATAATACCAATTCAAAGCCAACTAAAAGTCAAAGATTATTTATGGGACATACCATATACCATATATACCATATTCTGGGGAAATGTGCAAATCGAGACTTTTGAGATACACACACAGGCAAACAGAGATGGCACATGGCATAAGTCGCTGAGATAAACACTTATGGGAGATCGCTGAGGTAGTGGGATGGAATCTTTTTGGGAATGTGGAATGTGGACGACGACGGACAGTGAGACAGTAAGCCAGTGAGACACCAGAGACATGGGTAAACATTCTCTAGGAGAATTGAAAAGATAATTCTGATCTGGCAGTGGACTAAGATACCATGTCTGCCGTGGCCATTTCGACGAACTCTATCCAATTCTACGGTTTCACAAGTGCGTAATTGCACTTAGAAGCCTATTACTCAGTGCCCAACTCACCCACAACTCAATCTTCGACTCTAAATGCTAAAATCAATATCGAAATTTGGCTTGACAATGGGTTAATTGTGTGAGGGGGTTGATATGCCATTATATACCACTTTTGAGTGGCGATCTTACAGCCCCTTCACTCCCCGGACACTCACTCATTCATAATAGAATGTCAATTTACGACTGCCTTTTTATTTTTTCTCATCTGCACGATTGCTTGATTTTTGTTATCGAATGCTCTGTGTAAATATTTACTCATTTTGCGTGGCAATTTTGAACACATGACAATTTGTTTTTGTTATTGTTTATTTCGGCGTCAAATAGCTGTGATTGCCTGCCTTATTAGGGTTAATGCTAATGGGCACCAGATTGGCTCCAGACCTCTCTCGAATCATTTTCTACGCTGCGACATGTGACTGGCCCATGGGGCGGATGATGGATATATATTTAGATTGCCTTCTCTTTGATTCTTGACTAAAATATTGATCACCTTTCTTTACCAGCTTAAACTGCTTATAACCAAAATACTCTCCAAGCCTAATCCTTACCCAAATCCGTTTCAACAGGGTATTATTTAATTCGCATACCAAAAAATAATTAATTTGCACTTTGATAACAATTAACGCTTAATTTCGCACGCGTCCCAAATCAGTTAATTCGATTTTTTTGCTAGACTGGTTTGAATTTGATCGTTTTTTTTTGGTGATGGTCGGGAACTTACGTGTAACCATGGAGCTGGACGCGCATGTTGGCCAAAAGGGATAGGGTGCTGTTCGAGCAGCTGGCCTCGCCGAAGGCAGCTGGGAACTGGGGCGGGGTGGCTGTCCAGGAGGTGGGCGTGGCCGGATAGGAGGCATACGAAGCCTGGGGACTGGGTGTGAGACGGTGGAGGGATTCCGTGGACGTTGAGGCGGAGGCAGCGGCAGATGGTTGAGCGGACAAAGGACGACGTCGTCTCTGGAGGCGACTGGCGTTTTGGCCAGTGCTCTTGGCCACGCCTTTAATGATCTGGGCCAGCTCGTCGTGGGTCATGCAGTTCTTGCAAGTCGTTTCCTGGACTTCCGGTGTTTCCGGAGGCGTGCCCTTCGACTTCTGACGCTTGCCGGCCTTGAACTTGCCGCTCCTCTCTCGCTCGTCCGACCGCCTGCCCTTACTTCCGTAGTGCGCCTGTATGGCTCTTTCGTATTCAAAGTTTCGCTGCTTATTGTACGCATTGTTATTCACATTACTATTATTATTGTTATTATTATTTGTATTATTATTATTGTTGTTGTTGTTAATATTATTGTTGTTGTAGACTTGCTTCTCCTGCAGCTTGTGATTTACCACATTGCCCAGCGAGCTGGACAACTTTTCCAGGCATTTGTTGAACAGCATTTTCTTCACTCTCGTTTTTCCGCACACACCAAAACAAAAAAACAGCTTAGGCAGTTATTTTCCAGTATTCGAATATTCCAATGTGGGAAAATGCGTCTTGGTTCGGCTTTTATATTACTTTTTGTTTTTATGTAACAACTTGCCCACACACACACACACACTTACAGACACAACAACAAGACACAACCAGGCGGCACACACTGAAACACACAGAAACTAGAATTCTTGTTTTTGCCGCTGTTTGTTTTGCTTTCTGTTTTTCTGCTTTCTGTTTTCCGTTTGCTTTTTATTGATCTTAGTCAGCTCGATTAAGGTGAAATGTGTATAGTTTGTTTTCAAATAGAGTGTTCGTTTATTATTGCACAATTTTCTTGATGGCCAACAACAGTTTCTTCTCATATGACTTGACTTTGGGGGCTTTGGCCACGATGGTGTTGCTGCTGCTGATGGTTTTGACCTCTGCTGGCGATGCGGCTTGCTCGTTGAGACGCGTTTGTGCCGCCATTAAATGCTCCAGGACAAATGTGGCTGAAGGCATAATTTTCGCGCCTTGGTCTTTTTTTAAAAAAAAAAACAACAAAAACACACAAAATTTCGTTGGTCGTCACTAAAAACAAACGATGAACTGCTTGCCGCAGCTGCGAGCTGTAGTGAGCAGTGAGCTGCTTGCTAACCCGTTGGA
This sequence comes from Drosophila eugracilis, assembly GCF_018153835.1. Lineage (NCBI taxonomy): Eukaryota > Metazoa > Arthropoda > Insecta > Diptera > Drosophilidae > Drosophila > Drosophila eugracilis. The sequence continues at coordinate 2,209,956 of NW_024573052.1, read as the reverse complement.
CCGCAACTCGAGAATGAAGCGCCTGCTGCCGGGTCTGAAGCTTTTTGCCTCGGATTTCGACTCGGAATCGAATTCTTGACGTTGTCTCAGCGCGGCTTCTCTCTCTCTCGGCGATTCAATTCTTCCGCTCGCTTAGTGGGTATATCTCTCAGACGGGAGCTGTGGGCTGGCGGTGTTCTAAGCGCTGGGGTATGAATGAATCTGAATCTTGTCTGGCTGTGGACGACGCTTTTTGTTTTTAAATACAGCCGCCGCTCTGGTTAACCCTTCCTGACGATCTCGTGGGAAAGAGGGGGTTTTTGTTTATGGGCTTAATTAAGTGTCAGCAAGACAGAAGTAACAAAAAACAGCGAAAACAACGAAACAATCAAAACATTGATTTGTTGTGGGTGTGCACTGCTTTACATTGGCTCCTATCGCAGGCTCTTTAAACTGCTTTCAGTACCGTTTTCCAACAACTTGTTTATTCAGAGCAAGCAGTTTCCACTTTAGCTTTTTAGTCCTACTTCTTAATTAAGAAACACTTTTACTTCTCACCTTGTTCGCAATTAAGAGATAGTGCTAGGCAATCACTAACTAACACCTGAAGATAAACGCGCCCCCTCCTAGCTTGTGAGTAATGACTGTACTCCTGGATGAATCACTGAGAATTCATCGCAATCAGAATCCGAATCATATACATTTCAAAAAACAAACACAGAAAATTAATGCCAATCCGAAAATGGTAATTTCGTGATACGAGTGTATGTTGTTGTTGTTGTTGTTGTTGCTGTTGCTGGTTTGTAAGAAAAAACAAACAAATAAAAAAGGCGCTTTTAGCGCCGTCCGTTGCCTGCCACCGGAAATGAAACTGAAACCACACACACACACATAGTCACAATTGTGGCGGCCATCTAGGCAAGGAGTTGGTTGGCCGAGAGGCAGGCGGGAAGGTGGAAGGTGGGCAGCTAGAAGCGCGTAGTGCCAAAGCTCTCTTACAGCGCAGGCGCAGACGTCAGAGGTGTGAACGTGCGCAGAATATGTATTTTTTGGTCAACAGAACAAAATCGACAGACGTGCGTCGGCCTGCGAACTGCGATCCGCGATCTTAGCAACACTTAACAACCACCAACCTCATACTCATACCTCCCCCGATGACTATATATACAACTTCGTCATAGGTTTTTCGCTGGAACGCAACTAGAACGCAATCCCAAATCAATTGAAAATGCCTTAAAATAAATTCAATACAAATCGAAAATGCAAAACATAATCCAGTAAGGGGAAAACCAATGGAGATTTGCATGCATCAATGCAAACAGGATGTCCCAAGCCAGATGGACCAGATTCGTCGGAAAACTGCAAGGGGGTTCTATTAGCCAGTTAGTTCGAATGTCAGTTAAGAATATTAGTTATTCATTGCAATGGAAAACTTGCAACGTAGTGAAAGTGAGTCGAGAAGATTGGAGATACCTGTTTGGGTACATATTAGCAACAAGCTAAACCCAAGGTAGATTCGAAAAGAGCTAGGCCAGCTTGGGATGTATTTGAAAATATCTTTGAAAATAAAACACAGTTGACATCTAACTTGATCGGAATATCTATAGACTGATTACAAGCGGTTGCCCAACCTAGGAGCAATCTTGATCGGTGCTCCAATCCCGAGAGCTCTGCGACCTTGGCAATCCCGAAATCGTTGCTGGACCCAGACCGCATTTGGGCAAAGCCAAAACCAATTGGTAGGTGCGAGCAGGGGAGTGGGGATGAAATAAACATAATTTATTGTTCATATTTTGTTGTTTCATCGGCGGCGAAGGGAGGTGTAGTTGATATGCCAGACACATAATCACGAGCCGATCATTAATTGTTCGCCATTCCGAATTCGGTATTGGGATTTGTGATTTGGGATTTGGGATCCCGGAATGGAAGCCAGGTGAGAAGCCAAGACCTAATCCGTGGGTGAAGCGTGGCAGGCCGAATGCCCGCCAATCGATTTGGGTGTCGGTGCAAGGACTGATCTATGGACGTGCCAGCACTAAATCAGCCGAAAGCCAACAGATCTTTTTGCGGTGATCGCCGCAGCGTTTTGTTTTCGCAAATATAGTTTATGGGCAATAATATCGGACAGTTGTGAGCTGAGTATAGCTCACTATATATATATATATATACTTTGAAATGTGTGCCTTGGAATCCCGTCCAAAAAGGGGCAAGTCAAGAGCCGACGGAGAAAGGCAATTAGGGAGCTACTTATATTATTTACAAATAATTCACAGATCATGCAGCCACTGACAGTGGGCGTGTGCTAAATCGTAGCATTACACAGATCAAATATTAGTTACTATGAGATGAATCTCAAACATCGATAGACTGCCACGAAAGCAATACTTAATCCTTCTTATATAAGCCCAGAATGTGAACTACTGTAAGATAGGTGAGTCAAAGGCATTAAGTCTAGAAAGACAAGCCTAGTTTTAAGCGAAAACTAGGTGAATTCCCCTATATCTAGGGAGATTTATGATATTGTTTCATATTTGGCATGCTCTACAAACCCAAAATATCTTCCGAGATTTACGATCATCGTCATAATTTATATTATTAGATGGAATACTAAGTGAGCACGTTCATGTAACGATAACGATCTTTTTGTTTTTGTAATCATATCAGCTCTCGGCATCCGCAAATAGACGGGGACTCACGCGCCGTTTAATGGCGGAAAAGTTTTCCTTTTGGTTTTGGTTTTGGAAGGAAGAAGAATATTCGGTCGACTCGTTCGTTGGCCCCCAGAATTTCGATTTTCTTTTTCGTTCCGACGAATCCCATCCCCATGTCCATTAATTGCCTCCGATCTCACCTTGTTTTTTTTGTGGCTCTTTGTTTTGATGGAGTTTTTGGCGAGGGATTTACCTGAATATATAATTGCGTTACGGACGCATTTGCCGTTCGTGCCGGGAGCTTTAAATTGTCGTATGCTGGACAGTTTAGGATACCAAATATAATGACCGATCATCTTAATTTGCGTTCATTCCTATATAAACGTGCCTTTAAAATTTAATTTAGTTCTTGGGATTTACAAAAGGAAAACACTTTAAGTAGTAAGGGGCCATCAGAATCTTATAATATCAAAATCAAAACTTAAATCGTGATCATCAAATAAGCAGCTCTAAATGCAGTTTAGCAGCCAGATTTAGTTAAGCGTTTAATATTTGATGTCGACAATTAAAGTTCAATCAATCTACGATAATTAGATTGTTATTATATAAGCAGTAGGTCTGGTTGGCCAAGTACAGTTGTGACTGCATCAAGCGGCACCATTAGGCCGTCCGGCGATCTGTACTTTGTAATCAGAGCGTCAGCTCAGGAGCTGACAGCTTGATCGGGTGCATCTGGCGAATCTGGCGATGATGCTGTTTGACCGGGGGATGAGATCGTTCCACATAAGCGATATAGTGGATAAATTCCTCGGGGGGACGACAAGTCAACAGTTTGTGTGGAGTATGTGACGGATGACACGATCGAGGGCACTGACAGACACAGACTGTGTTAGAGGGGCAGCCGGTGGGGGTGGATGGGCGGTAAAGTACCTGCAGCCAAATACATGTGTGAGGGTGTGTGTGTGTGTGTGCGTGTTTGTACAATTCAATTTATTTACGTATGTGCACAGAGAACAATATTTATAAAGTTATTTTAATTCCAAGTAGCTACTGTTGTTAAATGGTGGCCTGAGGGTTAAAGATCTACAGATCTGATTTGATTTTAGATAAATATCGTTGATAAGTGTTTTTTTTAAACCATTTATGATCACTAATTTGGATGATATTTTCTCCCCGTGCACCGTTCTATAGAAATTTATTACTGCTGTTGTTACGGCTGATGCCTTAGATACAGATACGGATACAAGTGGAGGTTGGGGTACAGATACAGATACAGATACAGATACAGCTATTGCTTTAGCTAAAGCTACGTGCACGGCATAATTTATAAACCATTTGTAGGCTTGTCTTAATGGCGAAAATTGAAAGCATTTAGCATTTCAGGCACTGGAGAGTGTGATGCATGGCTGGATGGGCATGGGCAAGGGCCAAGGCGAAGGGAAACGGTTAGGAAACTGGGGCTGAAGTGCCTGTGGGGTAGGTGGGTAATGCCATTAACCATTCACCAATATCCATTATCCATTATCCATTATCCAACACAAACAATTTGAAAGCTTAATTGACGATTGTCAGATTTGAGTTGCTCCTTGACAGATCGCCCAGGCATTGGAATCAGAAGAAAGTGCGCGAAACTAAAGCAATTAACAATTATCGTCTTTAATTGCAACGATTAAGTGGGCAAAGCAAGCTGGTAGGCAAACAAAAACAACCTTACTGCATTGCATCGAGTGATTTGCAATTCGGTTGCACTCCAATCGCCATTCTGACTCGATCAAAGGTCAAGATCAGCGGCGACAAATAGAAATGGGAATGCAATCGAATGGTGAAATGTTGCGGGGAAATTGGTCAACAGAAGGTTGGAGAATGTCTTGGCAATTCAGAGTGTGTGTCTCCCAGAGGGAAACTACATTTCCAAATGGCATCCTCAAGTAGTATGTGTAAAGTTGGGATTTAAAAATCCGCTCTTTGGCCTTAGATAATCCCTTTCTGCTGGAGTTTAGCCTTAGTCCAGACCAAAACGGTTTTAACTAATCAAATTTCCCAGCTGTAGATGGAACTAAAAAGCTCCATTGTATGCATATTACTTTGATTTCGAAAACTAAGCAGAGGTTTATTAATAAACTGACCGCGTAAATTTTCCACATCCCATAATAAACCCACTTTTGCGGACTACTGACGTTCTCAGCCTTAATTTAAATCACCCCCTGACCAACCCCCAAAAATATCATTATGATTGCTTTCGACCCCAACCCTTGTTTGACGTCACCGCATATCAAATGATTTTTAGCGACTCGCAGATCGATTATAAGCCATACGACACCTTCTCAGGCTAAAAATAAACGAAGCTCGGATCGAGGAGCTTTAAAAATAAACCAGAATCGAAAATAAGCATAAACGTCACGAGCTTCAGTCAAGGATAAGTGGTTGGTGGTTGAGGGGCTGGTAAACCTGATTGGGGGGTTAAGGAAGGGTTAAATCAAACGTCAGCCACGAACAGCTACGTTCACAAAAATAGTGGATCTTATAGAAATATATGTATGCTTGATATGAAATACACTAATAAACTGGTTTCAACGAGACAGCTTTAGAATCCAGAGCTATATTATTTCTTCTTTCCCTTTCATTTGTTATTTGAATTTCTCCTTCATTTACGCCTATTCTTTTGACCACAGCTGTAAGCGAGCACACGTTAGCACCGTTAAGATTCAAAATCAAGTTGGCTTTTACATTCTTCTCTCAACTGGCCACCAAATTTAGAGGGGGCGGCGGTGGGCACGGCCAGGTAAGGTGGCTGACCCGTTAGGATGCGGAAAATGCACCGCACGAAGCAAGTCCAAAAGCAGAAGCGACAATAAGACACGAGACAAGGCGACAAACAAGAAAGACAGAACGAAAGAAAGGGGGCCGTAAAATATTTGATGGCCTGGTAGGTAGAACAGCGGGCAAAGAAATATTAATAAGCAGCAAATACAATAAATACAATAAATAACGAAAATATTTCGCGCGTGTGGGCTGTAAAAGCCAATATAACAACGACAACAAAGACAATGCACTGCTTGTATGGTCACCGCCTGGTGCTAGTGGTGTGGGCGTGGGTGTCTGCGTGAGCAACAGGTGTGTGGGTGCCCGGTTTAAGTGGAATTAGAAATTATTCACCCACAAATTTCATCTCGTCTTGAAAATAGGCTGCAAAGCCAAGCTCAGCGAAACGAAAACAATTCAAAATAGCAAATAGAAAGACTAGATTAGGAAATCAAAGCTTTCAAGTATTCTTCAAGTCACATTGATCCCACATGGATCAAAATCTATAGGATTGCCAGTTAGTATTACTTTTGTTATTAATATCTATATAAGCTATAAAGTATATACATATATAGTAAGTAGATCTGGGAAAGGTTAACAAATGTCCATTTAAACATTTTCCTGAGAGTCCACAAGTCGGTTGGTACTCTCTTGATCCTTGATCTATGATTTATGCTTAATCTTTGCTGCTTATCTCTTGTTCTAAAGTTACACAATATTATCTGACTTGAGACACGCTTTCTGCCTGGGATTAAAAAAAAAAAAAAATCGTAACTCACCGAATGTTTATTAATATAAGATTGTTCTGTATCCAGTGCTAACAGCTGTTCACGGGCCAAACAATAATAAAATACGATTTGAAGGAGAAGTGAGGGATGGCGAAAGGGATGCGAATAGTGGCCTTGCCCCAATTTCAATTCCAATTCCGTTTCAGATGCCAAAACCCCGATAACAATTGGGGAAAGCTTGATAAGCGAACTGCTTGAAAACTGATGTTTAGACTTTAAAGTGCTCGCACACAAGATCGTTTGTAAACATGGTGTATAAATAATAAATCCGACCCGAAAGCAAACAAACACGATTCATCCTTGGACACAGTGGAGTGGAACTAATGTGGGTCATGGGAATTCCATGAGAACAGATTGGTGACCCAGTTTAAAGGGAAGTCAGTTCCAATATCTTCAGGCTATTTTAGAATCTGGTCGAATATATAAGTCATGGCGGATATGTAATAGAAAGTACTTCGCAAAGGATGACAATATATTATGAAAACGTATCCTAAACTGAAAGATATCACCTTTTTATATCTTTTCAGAATTCTGATATGGCTCAGGGGAAGGAAAACAGAAGGAATCACTCTCTGATCTTATATCCAATTATTACTAAACCGAAAAAGCAACAAATCAATATACGATTAGGTAAGTACCCGTTTTAAAAAGTTCTAGAGTAAGTTCTTATATACTAGTTCTCATATGACCATATGGGTCCTCTTATCCGGGACTCACCTTTCTGTGGTGGGCTCGGCACAGATCAGCGGCTGCTTCAGCTCGATGGCCTGGCCGTTCTTTTCCTTCAGCTCGCCATTCTCCATGTAGTATTGTACCAGTTCCGGCAGTGTGGCAAACTTTTCACCTGCAAAACGGACGAGGGGTTTAAGTAGTTGACCTAGTCGTGGTAAAGGGAAGGGGAAATCGCATCACTTACCGCCATAGAGATCAAAGAAGTCGCCATTGTTTTGGATTTTGATGTGGGTCACCTCGTTGCCGCGACGTACGGAGAGCGTAAAGGCGCCCGGATTCGAGGAGGAGAGGCGGGCGAGGAAGGAGCCGTCGAATCCCTGCTCCTGCAGCAGTTTCTCAGCTTCGATGCCAGATATCGTTGGGTGGAACCATCTGTGGATGGAGGATATACAGATTAGGTGGTATTGAGTAAGTGGTCGCTGGTTGATCGTTGGGATACGTCAAATGCCATTGGTTCCCGCACTGGCAACAGCTGACGGATCCACAGAGAAGGATATGTCGCTTAGTCTATTAACATCCAGTGTTTCCTGCACTGGTTACCAAGTGGACAGCAGTGGCTGTGGCAGGTGCAGCAGTATAGTGCTTTTTGGTAAACTGTCACTGGCTACCACAATGCTTACTCGGTCGGCAACAGCTGTAGCTGTGCAGCGGTAACGGTTTTGTTGCATCCACTGTTTCCTCGACTCCCTCGTTCATCACTTTATTGCACTTTTTATCTCAAAAGTTTTTTGTTTCTGTTTTTCTTTTTTTTCGCTCTGCCTTTGCTTTGTATCTACTTATACATATGTAAATAGCCCAGTTGGGAGCGGAGCGTGCGTGTGTGTGTTTGTGTGAGTGTGTGTGCAACTGCGTGCGTGTGTGTGCGGTACATTGTCAAATTTCCTATTGGATTTACCTTCGCGATGACATTTTCTTATTGAATGCACACTTAAAAAATAAATAATGGTGACACTTAACGGAAAAAAATGAAACTTATGAGTAGATGCTTTGTTTAAACTTATTTTTACAGTTGGTTGGTTGGATACAAAAAAAAAACTATTTTTTTACTGGGCTGTGCGGTGTGGCCAGACGATGCAAAAAAAATCCACATAGTGCGAGGCAACGTTGGTAAGGAGCTTGAGTAAACTATTAGCGCGGTCACAAACCATAAACGTGTACGTACTGAAAGGCTTGATTTCAAAAATGGAAATACACGAATATACCGTTACTGCAGAATTTACTTTCAATTAAATTTCCGTTAGGTTTACTTTTATTAGAAGAGTTTTTTATTGATTGGGTGAGCAATTCACCTGGTAAAACCACAACACAAAAAACTTGAAAATAAAGAAAATAATTTGAATTCATCCCACAAAGTAGCAACTGCAAGTTAATAGGTTTTTCTTCTTTTTATTCAAGCAATTTAAAAGTTTTTCGGGTTTGTCCATTGTACATAGAACTATTTATTTTGTGTTCTCCTTTCACTAATTTATCAAATAAATATAATTTCCATTCTAGGCTGCCATTAATTTATTTTTCATTCGACTTTAACATGGACTCTTGAAATAATTTACAAATACACGTACAATTAAGGGATTTCTTCTTAATTTTGTATCATATTATATGATTTATATAGCCTTTGTTCCTTTTTGTTTTATTTTACTTTGCAGAGACCTAAAAAAAGTCATATTCCATTTAAAGTTATGCTTTTTAGTAAATACGTTTTCATTTGATTTATATAAAGCGCGACCATATTTGATATACATTTATATTTTGTATATAGAGTCGTAAACACGTATGCAGTTACTCTTGTGTGTGTGTGTGTGTGTGTATTTTGTCTTTTATATAGGTTTTCCATTTTTGGGTATGTCTTGCATATCGTTTACTAACAAAGGTACCTAAGATTTGCATTAGATGTGATTCAATTATCCTTTATTCGAAGAGACGATCAAATGGCCTGGAAACGCCGACCTCTTCCGGCTACATTTTCCATTTTTCCTTTAGTTTTTTTTTGTATGTCTTGTGAGATGTGAAACATGATATTAGTGTGGTTCTTTTTTTGGACTTGACTTGATGCAACTTTATATATTTGATTCTTAATTGCTTAACGTTTTAGGTTTGTTTTGTTAGTGTGACTGGTAGCTTAAAAGGTAAAGAAAAGGGGTACTTTTTCATTGGTAATCATAATAAAAAGAAGAGCACTGTGCGCCTGACTGTTTCTTTTTCTCTTTGCTAATTTTATTCGTTTATAGTTATTTGTAATTGTATTTATGCTTGTTTGGTAAAAGTAAATAACACAGCGTTTTGTATGCAAATTAAAATTAAATTTGTGTTTCCTTCATTTACATTAAACAATTGTTTTGAACAAAAAAAACAGAACGCATTTTATGGCCTCGCAAAACAATAAAAATGAGTAAATTAGGTATAGTAAAACTTAAAGCGATGCGAAAACAATTCTGATGCCCGTCTCAAATGATATAAATTGCACTCGGAACACATGACGGATCTTCCAGGGGCTGGCCATACACCTCTTACAATCAAGTTATATATTACATACAAGTTACTTATTGTACACACTAGGGATTGGCTGCCGAACGCGCAGATACGCCCGATTATTCGATTGCATATAGCTGGGTAGCGAACATAATGCAAGCAGTATTATATGGTTTTCGATCTGGATATTACACATATAGATGAAATATTTCAAGCTTTACCACCGTCTTGGTTGGGAGCCTTGCAACTGGCTTCAGATGCATTTATCATTAATATATATATATATTAAGCTTAGTTGGAGTTGGAGTCAGCTCTATAACAATACGAATGCTCATTAGTATAAATATCATCTTCGAAGTTTTTGGGAGAAAGAATGGTGGCGGAGATGTGAGTATTATTTTTGCCACGGGGAGGACTGGCTTAATCGTTATAGCGCGCTCTCCGTAAATATTTCGTTAGATATATATGTGTGTCTATATATGTATTATATGTATGTATTTTGTTGCATATTTTTGATCTATCGGGGATCGGCAAAGAAGATCCACTATCTTCCAAAGAGAACTCCCATTTTGGTGTCCAAAATATCAGACACTCATAGGAATGATCTCAAAGCAATAGATATTTCGGGCTCCTTCTTCTTGGAAATCTTGCTCCTCCTGAAGGCAGGCAATTGCTTCGCCTGAGTACACAGATTGCATTTAAACGATAATTTAAAGTACAAACTAATCATTAAATTATGTGTGTTGTGTGTGTGTGGGTGTGTGTATATGCAAGTTCTATATAGATGTACGGTATAATTGTATAAACACAGACAGAGAGATAGAGCGATAGCTAGGGTTCCTAATCCTCGGCTGATACTACGGCTGATGGGCTTATGTGGGGCAGAGCACCTTCAGTATGTAGTCCGTGAGAAGGGCTGGCACCGTCGGGCTGTCCTCGTTGATGGCCTTGAGAACTGTAAGAGATCGAAGTTTTGGTATTAGAACGTCTTCAAAATTATTCTCCCAAATACTTACTCTTGATCAGGACCTGCAGGGACTGGTTGTTGGGCGTACCGTTCTCCAGGTGATACGGAATGACAGTGGTCAAGTACTTGGGCTCAGGACCTACAATGGGGACAAAGGGTTTCATTAAATAAGCAACTCTGAACTTGATGGGTTCACGAAACTCACCCTGGAACTTGCCGCGCTTCTTTTCCACATGGTACTGTCGCCGCTTGTTCTGGACGGCCAGGAGGAGCGAAATGAAAGAGTTCTTCAGCTCCTTTTCGAATTCCAGCTCGTCGCGCAGGGCCAGCTCGTTGATGAGCGTCTCGCTGAGCTCCTGGATCAGCACTTCCATCTCCATGTACAGTTCATTCAATTGTGTCGTGGTCAGATATTGCAGTTCTGCAAAGAAGTGTTAGATCAAAATTTCGGTATATCTAAATGGAATAGGGTTCTTACTTTCCGCGTAGAGGGGCGCTCCCAGGACCTCCCGCGCCTTCTCGATGACCTCTGAATCGCAGGTCTCCGGCTCGTCCAGCGGGCTCTCGGCCTCGTCCATGATGTCGTCGATCTCCTTGATGACCTCCTCCACCGTCTTGATCGGCTGGTCGTCCATATCCCCGTTCAATCCATTAAGGATCAGGGCATGCATGTCTAGGTCGTTGGCCACCGCTTCGTCCTCGCTGGCCAAATCATTGAACTCATCGCCTGGAGTCTGTGCATCCAGGCCTGATCCAGATCCGGAGCCTGATCCGTTACTGTGTGGATATGCCTGGCTCTGGTGGTGCAGCTGCTGTTGTTGGTTGCGCGCCTGCTGTTGCTGCTTCTTGGAGTTTGGGATCTGGCCCAGATTCAAGGTGGGCATGTGCATCTGACGGGTGTACGACTTGGACCAGTCGATGGGCAGAATATTGCCGAAATTGCCAGTGATGGTCCACCACATTCTGAAGGGAGAAAGCAAAAATGTATTACCATATCGAAACTACAATTTGAATAAGTTTTTCTGCCAAGAAAGTGGACTCCTGAGCTCAAGGCTTTCTTTAAGATTTACGTTGCAAGCGAAAGAAATGCCATTTATTGGAGTGCCTTGGCAGTCAGTAATGAGTTTTTTCCTTTCATCATCATCTCATTCTTTGCATAGCACTTTGCACCTCCTTGCACCACATTTTCCCCGCCCTGGAGGCATGCCTAGTTGGACCACAAAACTCGAGAGCTTGTACTTATCGGGCGTGCGGGCGTGGTGGTGCTAGTGTAGTTGGTGGGTGGTGCTGGCGTGGAATAGAACTGGCGCAATAAACTGCCAAGTGCTGGTGGCTTTTTTCTATGGGAGGCCTAAGCAACTGACAAATTGCCTTGCAGGCAATCATGCACATCATTCCCGGAGATAATGAGGCAGATGCAGTGGAATCTTGGTTTTGAGAGGCAAATGTCAAAGGGAAAGTTGCGTACAAACATACAGTGGCACTTCATATTATATTCAGATTATCTGTCACTGCAATCATTACCCTTCCTCCGCTTTGGATTCCCTTGGCCTTTGGCAATGAGCCCATATTTATTGCCAGAAGAGTTAGTCAGTTTTTCAGACAGTTTGTCTGTTTCGAGTTTGCTGGCACATTTGCTATCAAATTTCATGATCATTGCCAATCATTTAATTGCCCGTCGGCTGTTCCCCCACTTTGGCCACCGATTTTCCACTTCTCAGTAGATTTTCCCCATAATTATTCATGCTCTACATTGCCAGGCAATTGACTGCACTTTGCCGATTAGTTGAAGATGAGTCGGTCACTTAAGGCGAGGAAAGCCAAGTGGAATGTGGAAATCTACTGCTCTGCTGATGGAAAATCTAGCCTAGAATCTAGAATCAGCCAAAAGGTCTAATACTATATGAAACCTTCGGTAAACAATAGGAAAATCAATTTGGAAATGTATGTCAAGCAGCAGTTAGCCAGATTTGCATTTCACTCTTCATTTTATGGTAACCAAAAAATAGGGCAAACGAACTTCCGTGCATCATTTTGCACGAAGAGAGCAAATGTTTTTTATGACAACAATGGGAATTTATTTTTAAATTCCAGCCATCATTTTTATGGAACCACCACCTCTCCCCCACAATGCCCCAATGAATTTTCATATTTCACTTGATTTTTTCGCTTAAAACAAGAAAATAAAAATGCAACAACCACTGCGACGCACAGTGAGGAATTTCTGCATTTGCAAATATTGGAAAATAAAAGCAGGCAAATAAAACAAGAAACAAAAACAGATGCTAAGAGAAATTGTTCGTGACAACACGCGGGGGGCGCTGATTATCGTTATGGGCCGGGGGTATGGGTAGGGGCTTCAGCGGGGCCTAAGAGGTAACTGCGTCAGGTAAACTAGCATATATAGACAGTGCGTTTCATGAGCATCACTATTTATCTGTTCTCGGGTGCAAAACTATGAATGCAAGCATTTGGAATTCCAACTTAAGCGATTAGTCAACATCTGTCTAGATCTAAGCGAAGTGATAGCTTAGTCATACAGTTTTGGAACGGACTGTAGCGTACAGCCACACTAATAAATATGTGAATTTGTCTAGTGCAGGGGCTGTATCTCTGTTCGGTATGTGTCGAGGCCGCTATATAATTTATATATATATACATATATCTCTCTACGTGCCAGTGATGTGGGCAACACTTTTGGAGCACACAATGGTGTTGGTCGGCGGAGACGAAGAGGCGGACAGATTACGAATGAATATTTAAACTGCCATCAAAGCGAACTAATTACGGAGCACTCACTCCGCCAAGTGAACAACAACTCTTTCAGGAAAGCCGGACAACGGGACAGCCGGACCCGGCTAATCTAACTCGGAAATGGAATGACCGACCGGGTATCAAGTGAATTTATACGCACTAAAATTGACACATCACAATTTGTGTTGGCCGTTCAGTCTCAGAATTTGGGTCACAGCGGATGAGTTGGCATCGTTAGGGGTTCAGAAATAATGGGCTATGACCTTGTTTAGAACATTTTCCCCATATATCTTAATAAGAAATATGTTATATCGTATTGCATTTAGTTACAAGGAAAAATCAATCTGTTTTCACTTTGATATCTTATGAAGAACCTCTCTGAGTTCCCAGTTCTTCATCTGCAGAGCTCATTTCCTTATCGCTGACAACCAATTCAGATTGCAGCCCCAACTCATTGGCTACTGCTCCGCGTTCCATTGGCATTCCACAAGTTTCCATCATCGACTCGGGCAATTAGTGCACAGACTCACACGCACCCATCGGCAATTATAATTACGGGCTTCATGTATTATGGAGATGGGATCTACCCACTGCCCACTTATCTTAACCGTGCCCCGAACTCTTTTTCGGGGGCACTATTGTTATCTTTCGGGGCTAGAGGCGTGCCACTTCCAGCCGCTGGGCAGTCGAATGTGAGTATTTGAATGCGGGGCCTGGTGCCACATGTTCACATGTCCGACAATTAGCAGTTTTAGTCTCGAAAAACGCCCCACCAAACGAAACATGAGCTCATCATTTGGACAAACATCATATTTAATAACAATTGGGGAGGGGTCGTTGAATGCCTCAAGAGCCGAAGACTTAAATACTCTTTTTGTCTTCTCTGATTATAAGTTATTTGTGATCTTCAGTGTGTCAGTGATCAGCCTAAAATATTCTAATTAGATTAATCAACGATGGCAAACTAGCACTTTAACTAAACTTTTGCTTAAAAGTCGTAAAGCCATTTGCTTAGGGTAAAAAAGCAATGAAATTGAAAATAAACAACAGTTTTTGTTGATTAAAATTTATGATGAAAGGGAAATATTTTAATGAATTTTAATTGTGTGTACTTAGATAAATTCATGTCTCCAGCCGATGAATCAGCGCCGCACAAATTAGCCATCCGATCATGATGACGTCCATGATGATGATGATGATGATGGTGGCCAGTCAAACTGGCCAAGTGTCCCCTACCATCAGCCCTTCACTTCCCCCTTTATATTTTCACTCAATTGGCTTCGTTTCGCCCACGCTGTGTGTTGACTGTTTTTCTCTTCTTTTTTGTTGTATTTTTTTTTTAGATAATAATGCTTTGCATTTTTTGGCTCTCTTCCTGAGTTTTGGCTGCCACGATATTGGAATTTCATAGGAAATGAATTATTTGGTGAGGCTATTATTCACTATGAAATGACTTTCTAATACGATTGGAGATATTTTTTAATGGCATTCAAAGGGAAATGGAAAATTGTGAGGCTATGAAGGTGTCGTTATAGAGACCCAAGTTTTTAAACTGACAATAGAGGTAGCAAACTTCATATTGACGATATTGTTCATGTAATTAAGAGATATCTTTCTATTTATCCTGAACTTTTGATTGATCATAATAAGGAATTCCACCACAAACCGATTGAGGTAAGCCATCTTTCCACCAGTTATGAGCTCTAGAAGTTAACATTTGGGTCATCATTCTGCAAGCTAACGAAACCTATAGTATCTATGTTAACTGTTTTTCTAATCAAATACTATTTAATAGCTGAAAATACCAATTAAAGGGCGGACCCAGGGAGGGGGAGCAGGGCGCTATCAGGTTTCCCAAGCAGTTTTACCATTTGAAATGCTGCTTTTCGACGGCTATTGTTGTCTTTATTCGGTTGTTTTGTATTTTTAAGGTTCGTTCACACGTATTTTCACTCAACCACATCGCGCTCCACAATCGCACTTAATTTTCGGCAACTTGCAGCTATATTAGATCCTATAGACTACTTAATGCTCTTTAATGACTTCTAAATCAAAATAGCTCAAAAAATATTATAATTTGGGTTTATCCCAAAACAAATAGAAAGATGAAAAAACCAAACGAGTTTAAATGACTTTTTACATGAACATTAGCCAAGCCTTTTGGTATATCTTATTTCTCTCAGTGAAATCAAACGAAATCAAGGAAAGGGGGAGAGTAAGACAGGTAAATCGGTTGGATTTTGGGGTGCTAGGTTTTTTTTTGTTTGTTGCTGTTACATTGTTCATTGTGCGGAGTGTGAAAGTTTTCGCTTTTTCCCTTTACCTTTCCCTCTTCCTCGAAACTTACAGGGTGACCCTGTGCTGGTTTTTTACTCACATATGCATACAGTTGAGGCCCAAATAATAGTAGCCAAAGCTAGCAAATTATTGTGTTTTATTTTATATATATTAGTTAGTTTTCTTTACCTTTTGCTATTGTTTTCTGATTAGGTTTCCTTAACTATTGCCATCTCTAAGCTTTTTCACACGCCCACTGCCATCATTTTGGACCCAGCTGTATATATTTACTGTGACAGCAAATACATGAATAGAAAAATGCCACCACAAACTAAAACACACACTTGCAGGGTAAAAACTAAAATAAAAAAACAGCAGCAAGAGGTAGGAAAACCGAAAACCGAACCATGTCTTGCACACACTTCAAAGTGTTTCTAATTTTAGGCTGTTCACACTTTGCGTTGGCACAGGACCACATACTCATATAGCCTATGCAGTCGATCCAAATCCGAATCGAGCTGTGTGTTAATGGACGGTGTGGTGGGGTGGGGTGTGCTGTGGATGGATGGAGAATCGGGGACACAACGGTGACAAAAGCAAAGTAGTTGGGGGAGTTGCGTTCATTGCGAATTCATTTCAAGGCTACACAGCTTCAAAATCGGTCAAAAGCTATATCACTACGCGAATCCTTAAAGATAGCAACTATTATACAATTTGGTAGTTGATCTTAAACTATTTACTAAACTTAATAGCAACATCTTCATTATTTGAATTCATCTGATATGCCAGAAATTGTATGTGTAAATAAGAAAAATGTACACTTTTAAGCGAGGTTTTGGCATTTTGTTTCGGTTGCGTGCCTGGGCAAAATCAATTTATAATTAATTTGTATAAATAGGCCATTAACATTAACAAAACGCGCAAAAGAGAGAGAGAGAAACTGAGCAATGTCTATGGCTTCAGTTCGGCCTGGCTTCCATGGCGATCTAACAGCGTCCGAAACCGCAGAAGAAAATGTTGGCAGTTATGTGGCCCATAAACATATAACAGCAAAATGCAAACAAAACAAAAACCTATAGTATACACATCTATGTTGTGTTGCGGAGGGAAAGCAACGACCGCGGAGAACCAGCTTACTGTGATGAGTAGCTGGTAGCCCCCACATATGTATCTATGAGCTCGATTCGAAGTAGATTGGCCAAAGTAACATAAAAACCTATGTCTAACGTAATATTATCGGAGTATATCGGGGAAAAGTATTATAATTTCATATTGAAAGTCCGGTTGCATCCGGGAATGTGCCGAGATGTCAGTCAGTTAAGTAAGCACGTTATGCAAAGGATTTATTCAAACAAAGAGCAGACAGTCGCCCCCGCAGGCGACGGCTTTGTTGTTTTCAAATCAAGGACTGTTACGAGTCGTCTGTCGGCGGAGCATTCGTTGGAGCATCCTTGGCGCATCCTTGGAGCACCATGGCACCCACTTTCCACTCTTTCAACTCATTGTCAGAGTCAGAGATGCAACTTCAGGTACAGATACAGATACATTTATACAGATGCCTTTGCAAAGGCTCATCTCAATTATACAATACTCGTCCTTAGCTCTCTGGGCCCCAATTTTCCCCTATTTCTTTTTCTCTCTTTTCTCAGAGTTTTGTCCTTGACTGTATTCCAAATGTTATTTTGTTTGTTTGCCCTGTTATTGTTGATGATGTAATATTGCCGCAGGCTTCCGCCTCGCTCGTGGGTTTGCGCCGGATTAGTCATCCTGATATATCTCGTCGATGGCAGTCAGACATTTCTAATATTCGAATGGCGCCCCAAAAACAGTAGCCGAAAAGTTTCTCCTTGGAAAATTGAGAGAGGTTAGGTCAGGCAATTAGCATTCGGGGTGTGGGCAGGTACTGTGGGTGTTTGTGTGCCTAGTTGTGGATGGCTTGTGTCCCCGGGCGACGCCTCACAAACAATGCCTAAAAGGTTAATGTCCTTTGGCCCTCTTGGCTTTAGACTGCAGCCAACCCCTAAAAGCCTGGTCCGAAAAGTCGTTGTGACCAGAAAATGGCACTCATGCAATTTACCCAACCCATAGCCACCCCTTAGTTCCTTCTGCCTACTTTAATGCATTCAAATTGATAAGTATTCAGCGTTATTTCCCTCCTTTCCGCAAAACACGCATACGACACGATGTCGGCATGACTCATCCGTCGGATACGGAACTACCCAACTAGTGTTACTGTCGCACAGCACACAGAGAAAAATAAGCGAAGAAAACACTCTTGTAGAGTAGTAGAAAAATATAAAATACAAAAACAGATCGAAATATTTCAATGAGATAAAGTTTACATAAGTCTTTGTTATATACAAAAACTTTTCCTGTGCATACACTTTTCTATTTATTTTCCCTTCAAATATTTTCTCTGTGCATAAATTTTATTATTGTTTTTATTTGCCACTTATGTCAGAGGGCTGTTATTTTGCCCGCTAGGCCGTGTCCTGTTAACCAACCCCCAGTCATACATCCCCTGCTGCCGTCACATGTGATTATTTATAGCAGAGACCTTCTTAATTGATTACCATGCAGCTCAGTGGCTGCCCTCGCCCTCGAGTCAAGTCAAGACTTTAAAGAAAGCCCTATCAGAGCTTGAGTTTGGGCTGCCAAGGGAAAGAAAGTCCTTGGCTAATCCTGCAATTGTCAGCCAATGAACCCAATTTCAAAGTTGAGTTTCAGCTTGGAGCAGTTCCGACGTATTAAGTTAAGGCTGTGAAGTTGCTTGAATCTACCCACAAGATTCAGATGTCTTATTCGTCCTTCTAGACTCGCTTTTAAAGACCTTGCCTTATTAGAAATGATTTAATAGTAAAAGGCCGCAAACTCGTCAACAGGTTCCCTAACCAAATACCAATTAAGAGCAATCAACGCTTCGGCATTTATTTAGCTGCAGCTAGATGAGCCTGCTGATGCAAGATCTCGAGTGCCGAGTGTCGAGTGTTGAGTATCGAGTGGCATTGCGTGTGGTCAATTAATAAGCGAATGCTCTAATCGATCTGAC
This sequence comes from Drosophila eugracilis, assembly GCF_018153835.1. Classification (NCBI taxonomy): domain Eukaryota; kingdom Metazoa; phylum Arthropoda; class Insecta; order Diptera; family Drosophilidae; genus Drosophila; species Drosophila eugracilis. Next base: position 2,191,488 of record NW_024573052.1, on the reverse strand, counting down.
TTGGTAGATCGCCAAGATCGCGATCGACCAAAGCCGCACAGACTCTGTGAATCGAACTGCTCCAGCTGCAAGCTGGCCAGATGGAAAGAAACAGCTTTTGGCATTTGCCGTAAATGGTTGCGAACAAGTTTTTTCAACACACACTGGTAATAATGCTTACAGTCAACGTAAAAAATGCACCAAAAAGATGATCACCGTTGGGTAATACACCAGGCAATCAGCTATGCAAGATGGCAAGCTCAAGAGTCATCTTCAAGCTTCAGGAGCATATTTGTAAATTTAATGTTGTTTAACTGAAACTATTAAACTTGAAAGGTCTGTCAATTGTAAATTATGGTAGAACATGAAGAGCGGACACTCTATTCCGTTTTAAGTACGACATGCGGCAGATGCAAGTTGTGCACCCGAAGCTGCAACGACGGCAGGATGCAGGACATTGACCTCTGCTGCGAAACAGGAATCGATTGAGGTCTTGGGGATTTGGCCGCAAAAGTAGGTCGCCAGCAACAATTCAATTATGAGCAAAAAATCACAATCGGCACCATGTCGCGTGTGTTTCGCGCGAAAGAAACCGAACCGGAAGAATGCTGACCATATGGAGCACATTTCGTATATGCCGTAAACCCCAGCTGTACTTGGCATATGGTCAGCTCGAGTGCTAATCGTGCCAGTACTACGTAGCACGTATTATACGCTTTAAGATGGAGTCTCAATACTTTGGGAACAACCTTATTGTGATTATTGCGATAATTATATATGGTGAACTATGTGAATATTCAATAGAACTAGAATCTTTAGTTGTAGAATCTTTGGCAACACTCAAGTAAATCCTGTTGAGCTGCCATTAGAATTATTGCTCTGCAAGAGTGCTCCAATTATCTTGGAGTATGAGCTTGTCCCCCTGCAAAGAGCTTTTCCATGTTGAAGCAAAATTGGACTTTGGTCGGAACCGAACTTCGTCCTTGGAGCAGCTGCCACTAATCAGAGCGGAATGCAGTTGAAAACTTGGCCAGTATCAGTAGGAAGAGAGAGAGAGAGAGAATGAGGGGGCTGTTAGCACAGGATAGTTTCTCCAAAGGGGACTGAAACAATAGAGCGACCTTCTGCCCTGGCAAACTCTATCAGCACAATTTCCACAGAAACATTATTAAATAAAGTAAATATTGACAGCAGGCGTAGCGTCGCAGTTGCGTTTAACGCGGCAAAGCACAAGAATTTGCTTACATCTGGGGTAGACTATACAATATCCTATGTTCATCATTGGGTTATAGGTTCTTGGGTAAACTGAAGCTTTTATTTCTGGTTCTCAGTTGGAAATTCTCTCTTTCATTTTGAATAAACTTAACTAAAGGCAGACCTTTCTTCATTATACATATATTGTTTACTAACCTCTGATTCAAATCTGGAACACATCTAGTTCAAAATGCCGATAATACACAATTTCTACTGTGAGAGGAGCAGCGCACAGGCAGTGACAGTTAGTTGGGCAGCACAAGATGCACTCGTGTGGGTGCCAAAAGGATGGGAAGGGGTAGCAGAGAAAGGTAGGGATAGAGAGACTGCAAGAGAGCGAAGGGGAAGGGGACAAGGTGAGAGCGGTGGCAATGAATACTCGTAAAATGAAAAACGCAATTAAGACAAACTGCAGCAGAGCGAACGACTTCGGTTGACTGCGCTGCTGCAGAGTTTTGTCATCTCTCCACTCATTTCCAAGCATCCATGGAAAGGGAAATGTGGAAAGAGGAATGGGAATGTACGAGGGCAAAGCATCTGCATAGAGGTTAAACAAGAATCACGAAGAAAGAGCAAAAGCAAAGAGTTATTCATTCTGATTTACAGAAAACAACAAATATATATTATTTATTCCAGCCATTTATGGCTTGAATTTCATTTCGATCTTTTCTGAATATTTTACAAATATTTTGAACAAACATGTGTTGTCAGATATTTAAGTACAGTGAATATACGTACATAGGTAGAGCTCAATTTAAATTTATAGAAGATTACTTTTAAATATTATTATAAAAGTATCTAAAAATTGATAGATAGATTCGAATGAAATCGGCATTTCTTGGGGAGCCCTGAAAAAGATATTAGTTAACAAAATGCCGACGAGACTTTCATGATCGTTAGATCAGACGCCAGGGTACCCCTTAGCGGCTGTCCACAGTGTGTTTATTTATTTGCACAGGATGTGAGTGAGTATTTGCGCTCGTAAACACACACATACATACTCATGGATCGCGGGTGTGCACGCGATTATCAAATTTATGGCTGATGTCAGCCAAGGGGGAAAGAGAAAGAAAGACAGCGACATGGAGCTATATATGTATAATACGTATAAATATATATATGTAGTATTGTTATTCGCTTTTTGCTTGGTTGCCAGTCGACATCGAAGTCCAATCTTTGAAAGCTGGAAAGTGAAGCTGCCCCAACCCCTTAAACCCTTAACCCCTTACACGACTCTCGATTCCCTGGCCAACGCTCCATGAAGTGTTTATCTAGCCACTAGATGTAACATGATTTATTGCCTCTCTCTTAGTCTGATTGTCGACATAAGTGGATCAGCGTTATAATGGGGCTACCACTACGGCGGTACTACAAGGTCTGCAGGGTGATATGCAGGGTGCCACCGCTGCATCCGTGTACAAGGCGCAACAGTCTCCGAAAAACAGAGTAAAACTGCGAACAGCAAAAACTCCTGGCACTTTTATCGATCCAACAAGAAAGCACCATTCAACCACCCACCCTTCGCGGTCCGGGCAGGATTACGTCGTTATGTGGCGCCGGGCTTGAAAACGCCAGCCAGGGATGGGTGGGTGGTCAGGGGCCAGGGGTCAGGGGTTACGGGGTAGCGGGATGAGTTTGGAGCATGCGCATTTAACATGCGCAGCGTCGTAATAGACACGAAAGCCCAAATACGCAAAACATCGCAGAATGCACTTTACATAACTATGGAATTGTTATTATTGCATGCGGCATCCTTACGCCAGGTTAATACTTTACCGGAAAATATACCAACAGATAAACTACAATACAAATCAATTTAATTAAATATTATAGTATTATCTGATAGAAGCACCTAGTTATTGACTACTTTTGGTTACCGAAATTAATATTGGATTTCTTGTTTTTATTATTTGGCAACGAAATTAGTTTCTTGGTTCCTTATATTATGCATTTGCTCTATGAGTAAAGTTAATAAGAAACTGAAAGTACATATACTCACTGGCATTCGTTCATGATCTCCTCCTGACTGCGCACTTGCACTGGAGCCAGCTCCTCAACGTTCTCCTCGTAGTTACCGAAACACTTGGTTATCTTCTCGTCGAACGTGTTGACTAGATCCTCTAAGCTTCCGCCGAAGGTTTCCGTAAAGTTGTCTACATGGTCGCCGACAGCGAGGGATCGCTTCTCCAGGCCATCCAGACCAGAGCCTGTCCCTTCACCCGGCACTAGTCCCACATCGGACAAGCCGAGATCTATGACCGATCCGCACTGCAGCGTGTTGCAATTGGGGCTTATGGAGCCAGCTCCTCCTACGCCTCCACCGTTCTTGCTCACGTGCGCATCACGAACAGCATCCTCTAGGAGCCGAAGCTTGGCCGCATCGGGCTTGCCGCCGGAAGAGGAGTCCTTCAGATTCAGGTTCAGCGTGTCGTTAAGGGCGTTCTGATTCGAGATGAAGTCACAGCCGCCCCACTCGTCCGTCTCCTCGAACTTCGCCAACGGAGCCTCAAATTTTAGCTCAGCCATTTTGGTGCCGAGGTCACGCATGGCACGCGAAAAGGATTCTCTCAAGGATTCGGCGGATTCCCCTTCCGATTCCGATTGGACTTTTTGGGGCAGTGTTTACTTGCGCGCTTCCCTTATATTTCACACAAACACTTTTCCTTTTCCACCGACTTTTTTTGGGATGGCTGCAAAAATTTTGCAACCCCTAATTCTTGTGATGGCTTTGGGCTGGGGGTTGAGCGGGGTTTTCAGCGGGGAAAATGCCCCGGAATACTTAACTCCGGAATTCAATTTCGGGCAACTCCAATTGGACTAATTCCACTCGCCCCACGCTTGACTTTCTGTCCGTCCGGTCTGCTCACGGGCACAATAAACACCAAACAATAAAAAAAAACAAATCACTAACACTGTCGCGGCTCGGCTGCTTATGTTTTGTTTTTATAATATATGTCTTAACTTTTAGCGACTGCGCTGCTCTCTTTCAAAATTTCGACTCAGCAAAAATACAGAGCTGGAAAAGTGTAACCAGATATCGCATTACACAAATGCTCTCATACAACTAAAAACGCACTTAAAAATCCGGTGGTTTAACAATCAGCTAAATTTAAAAGCAACAAATGGCAACGCCGGGAGCTTAGCCACGACACAAGCCAGTTTTAGTGCACAAATGATGTGTCTTAATAAGCAAATAATTACCTATTTTTGCCACTACCCGGTGGCAGCACCGTCGATAACTCCTTGTATAAAATCACTCACGTTATCGGTTAGTTCAATAAAACAAAAAATTAACAAATAAAACATAAAAATAAAAGCTTTACGTTGTGACTCGCACAACGTGGACTCTAGGCACGAATGGCCAGCCGTGGGGTTGGCGCCGCTGTGGTTCACACGACGGTGACAGCCACATCGCTGACGGTGGAGACCATCACCAATGTGCTGACCACAGTGACATCGCTCCACTCGAACAGCGTCAACATCTCTAACAACAATAGCAGCAGTGCTTCGGCCCCTGGGGCAGATGGAGTGGTCGGCGATGCAGGGGGTGTGGCAGCGGCCCAAACGGACGCCAACAAGCCGATATATCCACGTCTCTTTAACCGAATCGTATTGACGCTCGAAAACAGCTTAATTCCGGAAAGTAAGATCGATGAGACGCCATCCAGCCAGGACGGCCTGGACCATGAAACGGAGAAGGACCTGCGGATACTGGGTTGTGAGCTCATCCAGACGGCGGGTATCCTACTGCGCCTGCCGCAGGTTGCCATGGCCACCGGCCAGGTTCTCTTCCAACGCTTTTTCTACTCAAAGAGTTTTGTGCGACATAACATGGAGACAGTAGCAATGAGCTGCGTGTGCCTGGCTTCCAAGATCGAGGAGGCTCCGCGGCGTATCCGGGACGTAATTAATGTGTTTCACCACATTAAGCAAGTGCGGGCGCAAAAGTAAATGATTCTATTGACAATGCCATATATACAATAATCATTTCCTTCCATTTCCTCATTTCCTGCAGGGAAATCTCGCCTATGGTATTGGATCCTTACTACACGAACCTAAAGATGCAGGTGATCAAGGCCGAACGACGCGTTCTCAAGGAACTTGGCTTCTGCGTGCATGTGAAGCATCCGCATAAGCTTATCGTTATGTATCTACAGGTTTTACAGTATGAGAAGAACGAGAAATTGATGCAGCTCTCCTGGAACTTTATGAACGATTCGTTGAGGACGGACGTCTTTATGCGGTACACACCGGAGGCTATTGCCTGCGCCTGTATCTACCTGAGTGCCCGCAAGCTCAACATACCTTTACCCAATTGTCCGGCGTGGTTTGGCATTTTTCGCGTGCCCATGGCGGACATTACGGATATCTGCTACAGGGTGATGGAGCTGTATACGCGTTCAAAGCCGGTAGTGGAGAAATTGGAGTCCGCCGTGGACGAGCTAAAGAAGCGGTACATGGATGCGCGCAACAAGACGAAGGAGGCCAACACACCTCCAGCTGTAATCACCGTGGATCGCAACAACGGCTCGCACAATGCGTGGGGTGGCTTTATACAGAGGGCGATTCCACTTCCCTTGCCCTCAGAAAAGTCACCAGAGAAGGATTCACGGTCGCGTTCGCGCTCCAGAACGCGCACTCAGTCGCGGACACCGCGCTCTCGCTCGCCAAGGTCCAGGTCGCCGAGTCGCGAGCGCACCAAGAAGTCCCACCGCAGCCGATCCTCACGCTCGCGCTCCCGATCGCCGCCGAAGCACAAGAAAAAGTCGCGCCACTACTCGAGGTCGCCAACGCGCTCCAGTTCTCCGCACAGCAAGCACAGGAAAACGTAGGTTACTACTTAGTTCTTTGGCTCCCCCTTCGACCTAACAGCTAGAGTAATGAACTCAGAAAGGCCATTGAAAATTAACTTTAAGCATTTGCCCATTTGTCATATTATAATTTTATAATCCTTACAGTAAATCGTCGCGAGAACGTTCTGAATATTACTCCAAAAAAGACCGCTCTGGGAACGCTGGCAGCAGCAACAATGCCAATGATGGAGACAAGTATCGTAACTCTAGCTCGAATTCTGGCAAGCACAGTCGTTACTCCTCACATCGCAATAGCGGTGGCGGTGGAGAAGGAAGGAGTGGAGGAGGAGGTGGCAGCGGCGGCGGCGGAGGAAGCGGGAACCACGGCAGCCGAGGTGCTCATAAGCATCGGGATGGCGATCGCTCCAGAGATCGCAAGCGCTAGGGATTGACAAACACACTCCTTTTCATTTAATTGCTTTGTATTTTACAGATTTACAGATCATTTCTGCCGATTAGTTCGATTTAGTAATTCTAATGTGTAATGTAAAAACTAACTCGGGTAAACAATAAATGTAACTCCTCAATCAAACAGCTGTTCGCCATTTGGGACGAACAAATGCCAATCTTTGGGAAACACTTTGCATATATCACAGCAATCCAACAGAGAAAGAGCATTAGAACGAGAAGGATGGTAGTCAAGGGGCAGCAGTTGAAAACCCCGAACAAGTACATTATCCTCGAGATCCGTGCCATTGCCCTGGGATTAAACATAAAATGTTGAAGCTGGATAAAGAATCGCTGGCTAATCCAGCCTAATATCTCTACTGTAAAACTAAAATGCTTAACTCTATATGGTGGTCGCGTAGGACATCAGGGCGATCGATGGGTGCGACAGAGACACGTCGCGGAACTCCTGCGTAAAGGAGAGGATGAAGAAGCTGAAAATGGTGGCAATGATCCACTCTGAAATAGAGCTGACCACGTGGAAGTACCAGCCGCCGTCCGAGGGATACCTAAAGGGGAGAGTAGAAATTAATTCATGTATGTATATAATTCAAATGTACATATATGAATATTTTGAAGATGTGATTTTGTATACGCACCACTTCCGCGGATTCTGTCCCTTGAACAGGATATGCGACATCACGCCCGTGACTGCCAATAGAATGAACAGTATTGTGCACACCACGGACATTGCTAGACGAAGGTGAGCGTAAATGCGTGTGCCCGACATGGGGAAGATTAGATACGAGATAAGCGCCTGCATCCAAAAGTATAAGGTGCCACAGCCGAAACAGCAAAAAGCTCCTATGAAGTGCACAATCCGTACATTCGTTTCCTGGAAATTGCCTACGAAACTAATGCCCACGCAGGACACCAGTCCAAACCACAGGGCCAAGCGGTTCTGGCGGAGCACCGAGGCGTCCAGGTCCGGATGGTGTTCGTAAAGTTGCAGCACATGGCGATAGCGCACGTAGATAGTAATTCCCACTGTAATGCACGAGGGATTAAATGAGAGAATTTGCAATAATGCTGTCGCATCTAATCAGCAGATGAGTCATCATCTCTGAAGACGGGATGCCGGGAGAGATACTCACGCAGAACGCTGCCTATGTTGATGAGCTGCCCGAACACACAGCTCTCAGGTGAATATGTGGCCGCATCGCTAATGTAGGGAACAGTGGGCACAACATGCCCTTCCAGAACTGCAAAAATGTACCTGAGGAGCGGAAGCAACCATCAGTTAGGCTAGATTGTCAGATAATAGCTAAGAATCGGCCACTATGTACTTACGTGCCAATGAAGGTTACCTGGAAGATCAGGAACGTGGCTACCGGCAGCAGATAAACCCTTGACATCTCGTCGTAGGATGTGGTGAATTTAGTGACGATGCACTGCAGCACTGGCCACAAAAAATGTACGTATCTAATTTAATTGCGCTGCAATATACTAAACATGGGGGTACAATGTTTGGGTCTTTAGCAGTGCTGCTAACTCAGCTGGATTATAGCTGCTGCGTATCCGCTTATTCAGCGAGATCTGATAGTATTTTAAAGCCAATAAGGGGATTCCTGATTTTTTTCACATAATACTTTGATCGGTGATTCCAATTTATTAAAAATACCTATTTAAGTTGTACTATATAATCAGTGTTTCCCATTAAATACCAGAGTTTTAACAATAATGCTATTTAAAAAAACGTGCAAAACATCTTCACCAGCTCGTACAATATATTTTACCGAGGAAAGCAACAATAACAACAAATTAGTACGACAGGGTTATCTGACATTGGAAATAATGTCCGTGCGCCTTCTATTGGCCAAGTTAGAGCTATGAAACTGAAACAAAGCCGGGATCTCTTCTGCCAGAAGGAGGTTTTTTGATTTTTTAACCATTAAATCACCACTCGTACCAAAAGAATTAGAAATATTATGTTAAATGTAGGTATATGGGTTTGAAGTTTTAGTTACAGCCAAATTAACGACTGTTTTATGCTGCTAACGACCAATACTATCCACCCCTATCACTCGTTTTTCGATTTTGGGAAAGTCAATTTTGGCCCAAATTTCGAATTTTTGATAAGGGCTACCATCATACAAATTTTCAAAAATGGGTCAAAAATGAAGTTTCCCAGATTTGAATGAAAACCGATTGGGAATCATAGCAATCAAGTTACGAGCCCTACGAGGTATTACATTGCTCATTTGGACCATTTTTGACTGTGCTATGGCCGAAAAACTGTTTTTTTTGTGCCCGAAGGTATCTTACGTCTTTTGGCAGCAAATAGTTCGGCTTTTCTGCAGTTTCTTAGCTCTAGCTTGGTGAAAACACGGCTAAAACAATGACTGTTTTGTACAGCTAACTACCGGCTCTTAACACCCCTATACTTGCTTTTATCATTATTGCTCTGATTTTTTGGTGCTAGCTCTTTTGGCAGCAGAGAGTTCGGCTTTTCTGCAGTTTATTAGCTTTAGCTTGGTCAAAACAAGACACAATGACTGTTTTGTACAGCTAACTACCGGCACTTAACACCCCTATACTTGCTTATATTAATATTGATCTGATTTTTGGTGCGAGCTCTGTTTTTAGGGCGGGGAACTCAGGAAACCGAATTTAAACAAAATTTGCAACATTATTTTCGGTTATTTAGCTCTAGCTCGGTCAGAACAAGACGCATAGCCAAAAGAACGACTGTTTTGTGCTGCTAACGACCAATACTAACCACCCCTATCATTGGTTTTTAGATTTTGGGAAAATCAATTTTGGCCCAAATTTCGCATTTTTGATAAGGGGTACCATCATCAAAATTTTCAAAAATAGGCCGAAAATGAAGTTTCCCAGATTTGAATGCAAACCAATTGGGAATCATACCAATCAAGTAACGAGCCCTACGAGGTATTACATTCCTCATTTGGACCATTTTTGGCTGTGCTATGGCCGAAAAACTGATTTTTTTTTTGTGCCCGAAAGTATGTTACGACTTTTGGCAGCAAAGAGTTCGGCTTTTCTGCAGTTTCTTAGCTTTAGCTCGGTCAAAACAATTCGCACGGCTAAAACAATGACTGTTTTGTACAGCTGACTACCGGATCTTAACACCCCTATACTTGCTTATATCATTATTGATCTGATTTTTTGGTGCGAGCTCTGTTTTTAGGGCGGGAAACTCACTAAACCGAATTTTAACAGAAATTTTCAACATTATTTTCGGTTATTTAGCTCCAGCTCGGTCAGAACAAGACGCACAGCCAAAAGAAGGACTGTTTTGTGCTGCTAACGACCAATACTAACCACCCCTATCATTGGTTTTTCGATTTTGGGAAAATCAATTTTGGCCCAAATTTCGCATTTTTGATAAGGGGTACCATCATCAAAATTTTCAAAAATGGGCCAAAAATGAAGTTTCCCAGATTTGAATGCAAACCAATTGGGAATCATAGCAATCAAGTTACGAGCCCTACGAGGTATTACATTCCCCATTTGAACCATTTTTGGCTGTGCTATGACCGCAAAACTGATTTTTTTTTTGTGCCCGAAGTTATGTTACGTCGTTTGGCAGCAGAGAGTTCGGTTTTGCTGCGGTTTCTTAGCTCTAGCTCGGTCAAAACAAGACACACGGCTAAAACAATGACTGTTTTGTATAGCTAACTACCGGCTCTTAACACCCCTTTACTTGCTTATGTCATTATTACTCTGATTTTTTGGTGCGAGCTCTGATTTTAGGGCGGAGAACTCAGGAAACTGAATTTTAACAGAAATTTTCAACATTATTTTCGGTTATTTAGCTCTAGCTCGGTCAAAACAAGATGCACAGCCAAAAGAACGACTGTTTTGTGCTGCTAATGACCAATACTAACCACCCCTATCATTGGTTTTTCGATTTTGGAAAAATCAATTTTGGCCCAAATTTCGCATTTTTGATAAGGGGTACCATCATCAAAATTTTCAAAAATGGGCTAAAAATGAAGTTTCCCAGATTTGAATGCAAACCAATTGGGAATCATACCAATCAAGTTACGAGCCCTAGAAGGTATTACATTCCTCATTTGGACCATTTTTGGCTGTGCTATGGCCGAAAAACTGATTTTTTTTGTGCCCGAAAGTATGTTACGACTTTTGGCAGCAAAGAGTTCGGCTTTTCTGCAGTTTCTTAGCTCTAGCTCGGTCAAAACAAGACACACGGCTAAAACAATGACTGTTTTGTACAGCTTACTACCGGCTCTTAACACCCCTATACTTGCTTATATCATTATTGCTCTGATTTTTTGGTGCGAGCTCTTTTGGGAGCAGAGAGTTCGGCTTTTCTGCAGTTTCTAAACTTTAGCTTGGTCAAAACAAGGCGCACGGCTAAAACAATGACTGTTTTGTACAGCTTACTACCGGCTCTTAACACCCCTATACTTGCATTTATCATTATTGCTCTGATTTTTTGGTGCCAGCTCTTTTGGCAGCAAAGAGTTCGGCTTTTCTGCAGTTTCTTAGCTCTAGCTCGGTCAAATCAAGACACACGGCTAAAACAATGACTGTTTTTTACAGGTTTCTACCGGATCTTAACACCCCTATACTTGCTTATATCATTATTGCTCTGGTTTTTTGGTGCGAGCTCTGAATTTAGGGCGGAGAACTCAGGAAACCGAATTTTAACAGAAATTTTCAACATTATTTTCTGTTATTTAGCTCTAGCTCGGTAAAAACAAGACGCACAGCCAAAAGAACGACTGTTTTGTGCTGCTAACGACCAATACTAACCACCCCTATCATTGGTTTTTCGATTTTGGGAAAATCAATTTTGGCCCAAATTTCGCATTTTTGATAAGGGGTACCATCATCAAAATTTTCAAAAATAGGCCAAAAATTAAGTTTCCCAGATTTGAATGCAAACGAATTGGGAATCATACCAATCAAGTTACGAGCCCTACGAGGTATTATATTCCGCATTTGGACCATTTTTGGCTGTGCTATGGCCGAAAAACTGATTTTTTTTTGTGCCCGAAAGTATGTTACGACTCTTGGCAGCAAAGAGTTCGGCTTTTCTGCAGTTTCTTAGCTCTAGCTCGGTCAAAACAAGACACACGGCTAAAACAATGACTGTTTTGTACAGCTAACTACCGGAACTTAACACCCCTATACTTGCTTATATCATTATTGCTCTGATTTTTTGGTGCGAGCTCTTTTGGGAGCAGAGAGTTCGGCTTTTCTGCAGTTTCTAAGCTTTAGCTTGGTCATAACAAGGCGCACGGCTAAAACAATGACTGTTTTGTACAGGTTACTACCGGATCTTAACACCCCTATACCTGCTTTTATTATTATTGCTCTGATTTTTTGATGCGAGCTCTGATTTTAGGGCGGAGAACTCAGGAAACTGAATTTTAACAGAAATTTTCGACATTATTTTCGGTTATTTAGCTCTAGCTCGGTCAAAACAAGATGCACAGCCAAAAGAACGACTGTTTTGTGCTGCTAATGACCAATACTAACCACCCCTATCATTGGTTTTTCGATTTTGGAAAAATCAATTTTGGCCCAAATTTCGCATTTTTGATAAGGGGTACCATCATCAAAATTTTCAAAAATGGGCTAAAAATGAAGTTTCCCAGATTTGAATGCAAACCAATTGGGAATCATACCAATCAAGTTACGAGCCCTAGAAGGTATTACATTCCTCATTTGGACCATTTTTGGCTGTGCTATGGCCGAAAAACTGATATTTTTTTTGTGCCCGAAAGTATGTTACGACTTTTGGCAGCAAAGAGTTCGGCTTTTCTGCAGTTTCTTAGCTCTAGCTCGGTCAAAACAAGACACACGGCTAAAACAAAGACTGTTTTGTACAGCTAACTACCGGATCTTAACACCCCTATACTGGCTTATATCATTATTGCTCTGATTTTTTGGTGCGAGCTCTTTTGGGAGCAGAGAGTTCGGCTTTTCTGCAGTTTCTAAACTTTAGCTTGGTCAAAACAAGGCGCACGGCTAAAACAATGACTGTTTTGTACAGGTTACTACCGGATCTTAACACCCCTATACCTGCTTTTATTATTATTGCTCTGATTTTTTGATGCGAGCTCTGATTTTAGGGCGGAGAACTCAGGAAACCGAATTTTAACAGAAATTTTCAACATTATTTTCGGTTATTTAGCTCTAGCTCGGTCAAAACAAGATGCACAGCCAAAAGAACGACTGTTTTGTGCTGCTAATGACCAATACTAACCACCCCTATCATTGGTTTTTCGATTTTGGAAAAATCAACTTTGGCCCAAATTTCGCATTTTTGATAAGGGGTACCATCATCAAAATTTTCAAAAATGGGCCAAAAATGAAGTTTCCCAGATTTGAATGCAAACCAATTGGGAATCATACCAATCAAGTTACGAGCCCTAGAAGGTATTACATTCCTCATTTGGACCATTTTTGGCTGTGCTATGGCCGAAAAACTGATTTTTTTTTTGTGCCCGAAAGTATGTTACGACTTTTGGCAGCAAAGAGTTCGGCTTTTCTGCAGTTTCTTAGCTCTAGCTCGGTCAAAACAAGACACACGGCTAAAACAAAGACTGTTTTGTACAGCTAACTACCGGATCTTAACACCCCTATACTTGCTTATATCATTATTGCTCTGATTTTTTGGTGCGAGCTCTTTTGGGAGCAGAGAGTTCGGCTTTTCTGCAGTTTCTTAGCTTTAGCTTGGTCAAAACAAGGCGCACGGCTAAAACAATGACTGTTTTGTACAGGTTACTACCGGATCTTAACACCCCTATACCTGCTTTTATTATTATTGCTCTGATTTTTTGATGCGAGCTCTGATTTTAGGGCGGAGAACTCAGGAAACTGAATTTTAACAGAAATTTTCAACATTATTTTCGGTTATTTAGCTCTAGCTCGGTCAAAACAAGATGCACAGCCAAAAGAACGACTGTTTTGTGCTGCTAATGACCAATACTAACCACCCCTATCATTGGTTTTTCGATTTTGGAAAAATCAATTTTGGCCCAAATTTCGCATTTTTGATAAGGGGTACCATCATCAAAATTTTCAAAAATTGGCCAAAAATGAAGTTTCCCAGATTTGAATGCAAACCAATTGGGAATCATACCAATCAAGTTACGAGCCCTAGAAGGTATTACATTCCTCATTTGGACCATTTTTGGCTGTGCTATGGCCGAAAAACGGATTTTTGTTGTGCCCGAAAGTATGTTACGACTTTTGGTAGCAAAGAGTTCGGCTTTTCTGCAGTTTCTTAGCATTAGCTTGGTCAAAACAAGACACACGGCTAAAACAATGACTGTTTTGTACAGCTTACTACCGGCTCTTAACACCCCTATACTTGCTTTTATCATTATTGCTCTGATTTTTTGGTGCCAGCTCTTTTGGCAGCAAAGAGATCGGCTTTTCTGCAGTTTCTTAGCTCTAGCTCGGTCAAAACAAGACACACGGCTAAAACAATGACTGTTTTGTACAGGTTACTACCGGATCTTAACACCCCTATACTTGCTTATATCAATTTTGCTCTGGTTTTTTGGTGCGAGCTCTGATTTTAGGGCGGAGAACTCAGGAAACCGAATTTTAACAGAAATTTTCAACATTATTTTCTGTTATTTAGCTCTAGCTCGGTAAAAACAAGACGCACAGCCAAAAGAACGACTGTTTTGTGCTGCTAACGACCAATACTAACCACCCCTATCATTGGTTTTTCGATTTTGGGAAAATCAATTTTGGCCCAAATTTCGCATTTTTGATAAGGGGTACCAACATCAAAATTTTCAAAAATAGGCCAAAAATGAAGTTTTCCAGATTTGAATGCAAACCAATTGGGAATCATACCAATCAAGTTACGAGCCCTACGAGGTATTATATTCCGCATTTGGACCATTTTTGGCTGTGCTATGGCCGAAAAACGGATTTTTGTTGTGCCCGAAAGTATGTTACGACTTTTGGCAGCAAAGAGTTCGGCTTTTCTGCAGTTTCTTAGCTCTAGCTTGGTCAAAACAAGACACACGGCTAAAACAATGACTGTTTTGTACAGCTTACTACCGGCTCTTAACACCCCTATACTTGCATTTATCATTATTGCTCTGATTTTTTGGTGCCAGCTCTTTTGGCAGCAAAGAGTTCGGCTTTTCTGCAGTTTCTTAGCTCTAGCTCGGTCAAAACAAGACACACGGATAAAACAATGACTGTTTTTTACAGGTTTCTACCGGATCTTAACACCCCTATACTTGCTTATATCATTATTGCTCTGGTTTTTTGGTGCGAGCTCTGATTTTAGGGCGGAGAACTCAGGAAACCGAATTTTAACAGAAATTTTCAACATTATTTTCTGTTATTTAGCTCTAGCTCGGTAAAAACAAGACGCACAGCCAAAAGAACGACTGTTTTGTGCTGCTGACGACCAATACTAACCACCCCTATCATTGGTTTTTCGATTTTGGGAAAATCAATTTTGGCCCAAATTTCGCATTTTTGATAAGGGGTACCATCATCAAAATTTTCAAAAATAGGCCAAAAATGAAGTTTCCCAGATTTGAATGCAAACGAATTGGGAATCATACCAATCAAGTTACGAGCCCTACGAGGTATTATATTCCGCATTTGGACCATTTTTGGCTGTGCTATGGCCGAAAAACGGATTTTTGTTGTGGCCGAAAGTATGTTACGACTTTTGGCAGCAAAGAGTTTGGCTTTTCTGCAGTTTCTTAGCTCTAGCTTGGTCAAAACAAGACACACGGCTAAAACATTGACTGTTTTGTACAGCTAACTACCGGATCTTAACACCCCTATACTTGCTGTTATCATTATTGCTCTGATTTTTTGATGCCAGCTCTTTTGGCAGCAAAGAGTTCGGCTTTTCTGCAGTTTCTTAGCTCTAGCTTGGTCAAAACAAGACACACGGCTAAAAGAATGACTGTTTTGTATAGCTTACTACCGGCTCTTAACACCCCTATACTTGCATTTATCATTATTGCTCTGATTTTTTGATGCCAGCTCTTTTAGGCAGAAAGAATTTCAGAATTTTCAACATTATTTTCGGTTTTTTAGCTCTAGCTTGGTCAAAACAAGACACACGGCTAAAACAATGACTGTTTTGTGCTGCTAACTACCGGATCTTAACCACCCCTATACTTGCTTTTATCGATTATTGCAAAATCAATTTTGGCCCAAATTTCGCATTTTTGATAAAAGGGTACATCGTCAAATTTTCAAAATACCAAAAATGCAGTTTCCTAGCTTTGAATGCAAACCAATGATCATACCAATCAAGTTACGAGCCCTATGAGTATTTTGTATAGCTTACTACCGGCTCTCTAACACCTAAACTTGCTTTTTTCATTATTGCTCTGATTTTTTGATGCCAGCTCTTTTGGCAGCAAAGAGTTCGGCTTTTCTGCAGTTTCTTAGCTCTAGCTTGGTCAAAACAAGACACACGGCTAAAACAATGACTGTTTTGTATAGCTTACTACCGGCTCTTAACACCCCTATACTTGCTTTTATCATTATTGCTCTGATTTTTTGGTGCCAGCTCTTTTGGCAGCAAAGAGTTCGGCTTTTCTGCAGTTTCTTAGCTCTAGCTTGGTCAAAACAAGATGCACGGCTAAAACAATGACTGTTTTGTACAGCTAACTACCGGCTCTTAACACCCCTATACTTGCTTATATTATTATTGATCTGATTTTTGGTGCGAGCTCTGTTTTTAGGGCGGGGAACTCAGGAAACCGAATTTTAACAGAAATTTTCAACATTATTTTCGGTTATTTAGCTCTAGCTTGGTCAAAACAAGACGCACAGCCAAAAGAACGTCTGCTTTGTGCTGCTAACGACCAATACTAACCACCCCTATCATTGGTTTTTCGATTTTGGGAAAATCAATTTTGGCCCAAATTTCGCATTTTTTATAAGGGGTACCATCATCAAAATTTTCAAAAATAGGCCAAAAATTAAGTTTCCCAGATTTGAATGCAAACCAATTGGGAATCATACCAATCAAGTTACGAGCCCTACGAGGTATTACATTCCTCATTTGGACCATTTTTGGCTGTGCTATGGCCGAAAAACTGATTTTTTTGTGCCCGAAAGTATGTTACGACTTTTGGCAGCAAAGGTTCGGCTTTTCTGCAGTTTCTAGCTCTAGCTTGGCCAAAACAAGACACTCGGCTAAAACAATGACTGTTTTGTACAGCTAACTACCGGATCTTAACACCCCTATACTTGCTTATATCATTATTGCTCTGTTTTTTTGGTGCGAGCTCTGATTTTAGGGCGGAGAACTCAGGAATCCGAATTTTAACAGAAATTTTCAACATTATTTTCGGTTATTTAGCTCTAGCTCGGTCAAAACAAGACGCACAGCCAAAAGAACGACTGTTTTGTGCTGCTAACGACCAATACTAACCACCCCTATCATTGGTTTTTAGATTTTGGGAAAATCAATTTTGGCCCAAATTTCGCATTTTTGATAAGGGGTACCATCATCAAAATTTTCAAAAATGGGCCAAAAATTAAGTATCCCAGATTTGAATGCAAACCAATTAAGAATCATACCAATCAAGTTACGAGCCCTACGAGGTATTACATTCCTCATTTGGACCGTTTTTGGCTGTGCTATGGCCGAAAAACTGATTTTTTTGTGCCCGAAAGTATGTTACGACTTTTGGCAGCAAAGAGTTCGGCTTTTCTGCAGTTTCTTAGCTCTAGCTTGGCCAAAACAAGAAACACAGCTAAAACAATGACTGTTTTGTATAGCCTACTATCGGCTCTTAACACCCCTATACTTGCTTTTATCATTATTGCTCTGATTTTTTGGTGCCAGCTCTTTTGGCAGCAAAGAGTTCGGCTTTTCTGCAGTTTCTTAGCTCTAGCTTGGTCAAAACAAGAAGCACGGCTAAAACAATGACTGTTTTGTACAGCTAACTACCGGATCTTAACACCCCTATACTTGCTTATATCATTATTGCTCTGTTTTTTTGGTGCGAGCTCTGATTTTAGGGCGGAGAACTCAGGAATCCGAATTTTAACAGAAATTTTCAACATTATTTTCGGTTATTTAGCTCTAGCTCGGTCAAAACAAGACGCACAGCCAAAAGAACGACTGTTTTGTGCTGCTAACGACCAATACTAACCACCCCTATCATTGGTTTTTCGATTTTGGGAAAATCAATTTTGGCCCAAATTTCGCATTTTTTATAAGGGGTACCATCATCAAAATTTTCAAAAATAGGCCAAAAATTAAGTTTCCCAGATTTGAATGCAAACCAATTGGGAATCATACCAATCAAGTTACGAGCCCTACGAGGTATTACATTCCTCATTTGGACCATTTTTGGCTGTGCTATGGCCGAAAAACTGATTTTTTTGTGCCCGAAAGTATGTTACGACTTTTGGCAGCAAAGAGTTCGGCTTTTCTGCAGTTTCTTAGCTCTAGCTTGGCCAAAACAAGACACTCGGCTAAAACAATGACTGTTTTGTACAGCTAACTACCGGATCTTAACACCCCTATACTTGCTTATATCATTATTGCTCTGTTTTTTTGGTGCGAGCTCTGATTTTAGGGCGGAGAACTCAGGAATCCGAATTTTAACAGAAATTTTCAACATTATTTTCGGTTATTTAGCTCTAGCTCGGTCAAAACAAGACGCACAGCCAAAAGAACGACTGTTTTGTGCTGCTAACGACCAATACTAACCACCCCTATCATTGGTTTTTAGATTTTGGGAAAATCAATTTTGGCCCAAATTTCGCATTTTTGATAAGGGGTACCATCATCAAAATTTTCAAAAATGGGCCAAAAATTAAGTATCCCAGATTTGAATGCAAACCAATTAAGAATCATACCAATCAAGTTACGAGCCCTACGAGGTATTACATTCCTCATTTGGACCGTTTTTGGCTGTGCTATGGCCGAAAAACTGATTTTTTTTTGTGCCCGAAAGTATGTTACGACTTTTGGCAGCAAAGAGTTCGGCTTTTCTGCAGTTTCTTAGCTCTAGCTCGGTCAAAACAAGACACACGGCTAAAACAATGACTGTTTTGTACAGCTTACTACCGGCTCTTAACACCCCTATACTTGCTTTTATCATTATTGCTCTGATTTTTTGATGCCAGCTCTTTTGGCAGCAAAGAGTTCGGCTTTTCTGCAGTTTCTTAGCTCTAGCTTGGTCAAAACAAGATGCACGGCTAAAACAATGACTGTTTTGTACAGCTAACTACCGGCTCTTAACACCCCTATACTTGCTTATATCATTATTGCTCTGTTTTTTTGGTGCGAGCTCTGATTTTAGGGCGGAGAACTCAGGAAACCGAATTTTAACAGAAATTTTCAACATTATTTTCGGTTATTTAGCTCTAGCTCGGTCAAAACAAGACGCACAGCCAAAAGAACGACTGTTTTGTGCTGCTAACGACCAATACTAACCACCCCTATCATTGGTTTTTAGATTTTGGGAAAATCAATTTTGGCCCAAATTTCGCATTTTTGATAAGGGGTACCATCATCAAAATTTTCAAAAATAGGCCAAAAATGAAGTTTCCCAGATTTGAATGCAAACCAATTGGGAATCATACCAATCAAGTTACGAGCCCTACGAGGTATTACATTCCTCATTTGGACCGTTTTTGGCTGTGCTATGGCCGAAAAACTGATTTTTTTGTGCCCGAAAGTATGTTACGACTTTTGGCAGCAAAGAGTTCGGCTTTTCTGCAGTTTCTTAGCTCTAGCTTGGCCAAAACAAGAAACACAGCTAAAACAATGACTGTTTTGTATAGCTTACTACCGGCTCTTAACACCCCTATACTTGCTTTTATCATTATTGCTCTGATTTTTTGGTGCCAGCTCTTTTGGCAGCAAAGAGTTCGGCTTTTCTGCAGTTTCTTAGCTCTAGCTTGGTCAAAACAAGATGCACGGCTAAAACAATGACTGTTTTGTACAGCTAACTACCAGCTCTTAACACCCCTATACTTGCTTATATCATTATTGATCTGATTTTTGGTGCGAGCTCTGATTTTAGGGCGGGGAACTCAGGAAACCGAATTTTAACAGAAATTTTCAACATTATTTTCGGTTATTTAGCTCTAGCTCGGTCAAAACAAGACGCACAGCCAAAAGAACGACTGTTTTGTGCTGCTAACGACCAATACTAACCACCCCTATCATTGGTTTTTAGATTTTGGGAAAATCAATTTTGGCCCAAATTTCGCATTTTTGATACCATCATAAAAATTTTCAAAAATAGGCCGAAAATGAAGTTTCCCAGATTTGAATGCAAACCAATTGGGAATCATACCAATCAAGTAACGAGCCCTACGAGGTATTACATTCCTCATTTGGACCATTTTTGGCTGTGCTATGGCCGAAAAACTGATTTTTTTTGTGCCCGAAAGTATGTTACGACTTTTGGCAGCAAAGAGTTCGGCTTTTCTGCAGTTTCTTAGCTCTAGCTTGGCCAAAACAAGAAACACAGCTAAAACAATGACTGTTTTGTATAGCTTACTACCGGCTCTTAACACCCCTATACTTGCTTTTATCATTATTGCTCTGATTTTTTGGTGCCAGCTCTTTTGGCAGCAAAGAGTTCGGCTTTTCTGCAGTTTCTTAGCTCTAGCTTGGTCAAAACAAGATGCACGGCTAAAACAATGACTGTTTTGTACAGCTAACTACCAGCTCTTAACACCCCTATACTTGCTTATATCATTATTGATCTGATTTTTGGTGCGAGCTCTGATTTTAGGGCGGGGAACTCAGGAAACCGAATTTTAACAGAAATTTTCAACATTATTTTCGGTTATTTAGCTCTAGCTCGGTCAAAACAAGACGCACAGCCAAAAGAACGACTGTTTTGTGCTGCTAACGACCAATACTAACCACCCCTATCATTGGTTTTTTAGATTTTGGGAAAATCAATTTTGGCCCAAATTTCGCATTTTTGATAAGGGGTACCATCATCAAAATTTTCAAAAATAGGCCAAAAATGAAGTTTCCCAGATTTGAATGCAAACCAATTGGGAATCATACCAATCAAGTTACGAGCCCTACGAGGTATTACATTCCTCATTTGGACCATTTTTGGCTGTGCTATGGCCGAAAAACTGATTTTTTTGTGCCCGAAAGTATGTTACGACTTTTGGCAGCAAAGAGTTCGGCTTTTCTGCAGTTTCTTAGCTCTAGCTTGGCCAAAACAAGAAACACAGCTAAAACAATGACTGTTTTGTATAGCTTACTACCGGCTCTTAACACCCCTATACTTGCTTTTATCATTATTGCTCTGATTTTTTGGTGCCAGCTCTTTTGGCAGCAAAGAGTTCGGCTTTTCTGCAGTTTCTTAGCTCTAGCTTGGTCAAAACAAGATGCACGGCTAAAACAATGACTGTTTTGTACAGCTAACTACCAGCTCTTAACACCCCTATACTTGCTTATATCATTATTGATCTGATTTTTGGTGCGAGCTCTGATTTTAGGGCGGGGAACTCAGGAAACCGAATTTTAACAGAAATTTTCAACATTATTTTCGGTTATTTAGCTCTAGCTCGGTCAAAACAAGACGCACAGCCAAAAGAACGACTGTTTTGTGCTGCTAACGACCAATACTAACCACCCCTATCATTGGTTTTTCGATTTTGGGAAAATCAATTTTGGCCCAAATTTCGCATTTTTGATAAGGGGTACCATCATCAAAATTTTCAAAAATAGGCCAAAAATGAAGTTTCCCAGATTTGAATGCAAACCAATTGGGAATCATACCAATCAAGTTACGAGCCCTACGAGGTATTACATTCCTCATTTGGACCATTTTTGGCTGTGCTATGGCCGAAAAACTGATTTTTTTTGTGCCCGAAAGTATGTTACGACTTTTGGCAGCAAAGAGTTCGGCTTTTCTGCAGTTTCTTAGCTCTAGCTCGGTCAAAACAAGACACACGGCTAAAACAATGACTGTTTTGTACAGCTTACTACCGGCTCTTAACACCCCTATACTTGCTTTTATCATTATTGCTCTGATTTTTTGGTGCCAGCTCTTTTGGCAGCAAAGAGTTCGGCTTTTCTGCAGTTTCTTAGCTCTAGCTTGGTCAAAACAAGATGCACGGCTAAAACAATGACTGTTTTGTACAGCTAACTACCGGCTCTTAACACCCCTATACTTGCTTATATCATTATTGATCTGATTTTTGGTGCGAGCTCTGATTTTAGGGCGGGGAACTCAGGAAACCGAATTTTAACAGAAATTTTCAACATTATTTTCGGTTATTTAGCTCTAGCTCGGTCAAAACAAGACGCACAGCCAAAAGAACGACTGTTTTGTGCTGCTAACGACCAATACTAACCACCCCTATCATTGGTTTTTCGATTTTGGGAAAATCAATTTTGGCCCAAATTTCGCATTTTTGATAAGGGGTACCATCATCAAAATTTTCAAAAATAGGCCAAAAATGAAGTTTCCCAGATTTGAATGCAAGCCAATTGGGAATCATACCTATCAAGTTACGAGCCCTACGAGGTATTACATTCCTCATTTGGACCATTTTTGGCTGTGCTATGGCCGAAAAACTGTTTTTTTTTGTGCCCGAAAGTATGTTACGACTTTTGGCAGCAAAGAGTTCGGCTTTTCTGCAGTTTCTTAGCTCTAGCTTGGCCAAAACAAGACACACAGCTAAAACAATGACTGTTTTGTACAGCTTACTACCGGCTCTTAACACCCCTATACTTGCTTTTATCATTATTGCTCTGATTTTTTGGTGCCAGCTCTTTTGGCAGCAAAGAGTTAGGCTTTTCTGCAGTTTCTTAGCTCTAGCTTGGTCAAAACAAGATGCACGGCTAAAACAATGACTGTTTTGTACAGCTAACTACCAGCTCTTAACACCCCTATACTTGCTTATATCATTATTGATCTGATTTTTGGTGCGAGCTCTGATTTTAGGGCGGGGAACTCAGGAAACCGAATTTTAACAGAAATTTTCAACATTATTTTCGGTTATTTAGCTCTAGCTCGGTCAAAACAAGACGCACAGCCAAAAGAACGACTGTTTTGTGCTGCTAACGACCAATACTAACCACCCCTATCATTGGTTTTTCGATTTTGGGAAAATCA
Source organism: Drosophila eugracilis (assembly GCF_018153835.1). Lineage (NCBI taxonomy): Eukaryota > Metazoa > Arthropoda > Insecta > Diptera > Drosophilidae > Drosophila > Drosophila eugracilis. The sequence goes on along the minus strand of NW_024573052.1, from coordinate 2,168,897 downwards.
ATTTTGGCCCAAATTTCGCATTTTTGATAAGGGGTACCATCATCAAAATTTTCAAAAATAGGCCAAAAATGAAGTTTCCCAGATTTGAATGCAAACCAATTGGGAATCATACCAATCAAGTTACGAGCCCTACGAGGTATTACATTCCTCATTTGGACCATTTTTGGCTGTGCTATGGCCGAAAAACTGATTTTTTTTGTGCCCGAAAGTATGTTACGACTTTTGGCAGCAAAGAGTTCGGCTTTTCTGCAGTTTCTTAGCTCTAGCTTGGTCAAAACAAGACGCACGGCTAAAACAATGACTGTTTTGTACAGCTAACTACCGGCTCTTAACACCCCTATACTTGCTTTTATCATTATTGCTCTGATTTTTTGGTGCCAGCTCTTTTGGCAGCAAAGAGTTCGGCTTTTCTGCAGTTTCTTAGCTCTAGCTTGGTCAAAACAAGATGCACGGCTAAAACAATGACTGTTTTGTACAGCTAACTACCGGTTCTTAACACCCCTATACTTGCTTTTATCATTATTGCTCTGATTTTTTGGTGCGAGCTCTGATTTTAGGGCGGGGAACTCAGGAAACCGAATTTTAACAGAAATTTTCAACATTATTTTCGGTTATTTAGCTCTAGCTCGGTCAAAACAAGACGCACAGCCAAAAGAACGACTGTTTTGTGCTGCTAACGACCAATACTAACCACCCCTATCATTGGTTTTTCGATTTTGGGAAAATCAATTTTGGCCCAAATTTCGCATTTTTGATAAGGGGTACCATCATCAAAATTTTCAAAAATAGGCCAAAAATGAAGTTTCCCAGATTTGAATGCAAACCAATTGGGGATCATAGCAATCAAGTAACGAGCCCTACGAGGTATTACATTCCGCATTTGGACCATTTTTGGCTGTGCTATGGCCATAAAACTGATTTTTTTTGTGCCCGAAAGTATGTTACGACTTTTGGCAGCAAAGAGTTCGGCTTTTCTGCAGTTTCTTAGCTCTAGCTTGGCCAAAACAAGAAACACAGCTAAAACAATGACTGTTTTGTATAGCCTACTATCGGCTCTTAACACCCCTATACTTGCTTTTATCATTATTGCTCTGATTTTTTGGTGCCAGCTCTTTTGGCAGCAAAGAGTTAGGCTTTTCTGCAGTTTCTTAGCTCTAGCTTGGTCAAAACAAGATGCACGGCTAAAACAATGACTGTTTTGTACAGCTAACTACCAGCTCTTAACACCCCTATACTTGCTTATATCATTATTGATCTGATTTTTGGTGCGAGCTCTGATTTTAGGGCGGGGAACTCAGGAAACCGAATTTTAACAGAAATTTTCAACATTATTTTCGGTTATTTAGCTCTAGCTCGGTCAAAACAAGACGCACAGCCAAAAGAACGACTGTTTTGTGCTGCTAACGACCAATACTAACCACCCCTATCATTGGTTTTTAGATTTTGGGAAAATCAATTTTGGCCCAAATTTCGCATTTTTGATAAGGGGTACCATCATCAAAATTTTCAAAAATAGGCCAAAAATGAAGTTTCCCAGATTTGAATGCAAACCAATTGGGGATCATAGCAATCAAGTAACGAGCCCTACGAGGTATTACATTCCGCATTTGGACCATTTTTGGCTGTGCTATGGCCGCAAAACTGATTTTTTTTGTGCCCGAAAGTATGTTACGACTTTTGGCAGCAAAGAGTTCGGCTTTTCTGCAGTTTCTTAGCTCTAGCTTGGCCAAAACAAGACACTCGGCTAAAACAATGACTGTTTTGTACAGCTAACTACCGGATCTTAACACCCCTATACTTGCTTATATCATTATTGCTCTGTTTTTTTGGTGCGAGCTCTGATTTTAGGGCGGAGAACTCAGGAAACCGAATTTTAACAGAAATTTTCAACATTATTTTCGGTTATTTAGCTCTAGCTCGGTCAAAACAAGACGCACAGCCAAAAGAACGACTGTTTTGTGCTGCTAACGACCAATACTAACCACCCCTATCATTGGTTTTTAGATTTTGGGAAAATCAATTTTGGCCCAAATTTCGCATTTTTGATAAGGGGTACCATCATCAAAATTTTCAAAAATGGGCCAAAAATGAAGTATCCCAGATTTGAATGCAAACCAATTGGGGATCATAGCAATCAAGTAACGAGCCCTACGAGGTATTACATTCCGCATTTGGACCATTTTTGGCTGTGCTATGGCCGCAAAACTGATTTTTTTTGTGCCCGAAAGTATGTTACGACTTTTGGCAGCAAAGAGTTCGGCTTTTCTGCAGTTTCTTAGCTCTAGCTCGGTCAAAACAAGACACACGGCTAAAACAATGACTGTTTTGTACAGCTTACTACCGGCTCTTAACACCCCTATACTTGCTTTTATCATTATTGCTCTGATTTTTTGGTGCCAGCTCTTTTGGCAGCAAAGAGTTCGGCTTTTCTGCAGTTTCTTAGCTCTAGCTTGGTCAAAACAAGATGCACGGCTAAAACAATGACTGTTTTGTACAGCTAACTACCGGCTCTTAACACCCCTATACTTGCTTATATCATTATTGATCTGATTTTTGGTGCGAGCTCTGATTTTAGGGCGGGGAACTCAGGAAACCGAATTTTAACAGAAATTTTCAACATTATTTTCGGTTATTTAGCTCTAGCTCGGTCAAAACAAGACGCACAGCCAAAAGAACGACTGTTTTGTGCTGCTAACGACCAATACTAACCACCCCTATCATTGGTTTTTCGATTTTGGGAAAATCAATTTTGGCCCAAATTTCGCATTTTTGATAAGGGGTACCATCATCAAAATTTTCAAAAATAGGCCAAAAATGAAGTTTCCCAGATTTGAATGCAAACCAATTGGGAATCATACCAATCAAGTTACGAGCCCTACGAGGTATTACATTCCTCATTTGGACCATTTTTGGCTGTGCTATGGCCGAAAAACTGATTTTTTTTGTGCCCGAAAGTATGTTACGACTTTTGGCAGCAAAGAGTTCGGCTTTTCTGCAGTTTCTTACTCTAGCTCGGTCAAAACAAGACACACGGCTAAAACAATGACTGTTTTGTATAGCTTACTACCGGCTCTTAACACCCCTATACTTGCTTTTATCATTATTGCTCTGATTTTTGGTGCCAGCTCTTTTGGCAGCAAAGAGTTAGTGCAGTTTCTTAGCTCTAGCTTGGTCAAAACAAGATGCACGGCTAAAACAATGACTGTTTTGTACAGCTAACTACCGGCTCTTAACACCCCTATACTTGCTTATATCATTATTGATCTGATTTTTGGTGCGAGCTCTGATTTTAGGGCGGGGAACTCAGGAAACCGAATTTTAACAGAAATTTTCAACATTATTTTCGGTTATTTAGCTCTAGCTCGGTCAAAACAAGACGCACAGCCAAAAGAACGACTGTTTTGTGCTGCTAACGACCAATACTAACCACCCCTATCATTGGTTTTTCAGATTTTGGGAAAATCAATTTTGGCCCAAATTTCGCATTTTTGATAAGGGGTACCATCATCAAAATTTTCAAAAATAGGCCAAAAATGAAGTTTCCCAGATTTGAATGCAAACCAATTGGGAATCATACCAATCAAGTTACGAGCCCTACGAGGTATTACATTCCTCATTTGGACCATTTTTGGCTGTGCTATGGCCGAAAAACTGATTTTTTTTGTGCCCGAAAGTATGTTACGACTTTTGGCAGCAAAGAGTTCGGCTTTTCTGCAGTTTCTTAGCTCTAGCTCGGTCAAAACAAGACACACGGCTAAAACAATGACTGTTTTGTACAGCTTACTACCGGCTCTTAACACCCCTATACTTGCTTTTATCATTATTGCTCTGATTTTTTGGTGCCAGCTCTTTTGGCAGCAAAGAGTTCGGCTTTTCTGCAGTTTCTTAGCTCTAGCTTGGTCAAAACAAGATGCACGGCTAAAACAATGACTGTTTTGTACAGCTAACTACCGGCTCTTAACACCCCTATACTTGCTTATATCATTATTGATCTGATTTTTGGTGCGAGCTCTGATTTTAGGGCGGGGAACTCAGGAAACCGAATTTTAACAGAAATTTTCAACATTATTTTCGGTTATTTAGCTCTAGCTCGGTCAAAACAAGACGCACAGCCAAAAGAACGACTGTTTTGTGCTGCTAACGACCAATACTAACCACCCCTATCATTGGTTTTTCGATTTTGGGAAAATCAATTTTGGCCCAAATTTCGCATTTTTGATAAGGGGTACCATCATCAAAATTTTCAAAAATAGGCCAAAAATGAAGTTTCCCAGATTTGAATGCAAACCAATTGGGAATCATACCAATCAAGTTACGAGCCCTACGAGGTATTACATTCCGCATTTGGACCATTTTTGGCTGTGCTATGGCCGAAAAACTGATTTTTTTGTGCCCGAAAGTATGTTACGACTTTTGGCAGCAAAGAGTTCGGCTTTTCTGCAGTTTCTTAGCTCTAGCTCGGTCAAAACAAGATACACGGCTAAAACAATGACTGTTTTGTACAGCTAACTACCGGCTCTTAACACCCCTATACTTGCTTATATCATTATTGATCTGATTTTTGGTGCGAGCTCTGATTTTAGGGCGGGGAACTCAGGAAACCGAATTTTAACAGAAATTTTCAACATTATTTTCGGTTATTTAGCTCTAGCTCGGTCAAAACAAGACGCACAGCCAAAAGAACGACTGTTTTGTGCTGCTAACGACCAATACTAACCACCCCTATCATTGGTTTTTCGATTTTGGGAAAATCAATTTTGGCCCAAATTTCGCATTTTTGATAAGGGGTACCATCATCAAAATTTTCAAAAATAGGCCAAAAATGAAGTTTCCCAGATTTGAATGCAAACCAATTGGGAATCATACCAATCAAGTTACGAGCCCTACGAGGTATTACATTCCTCATTTGGACCATTTTTGGCTGTGCTATGGCCGAAAAACTGATTTTTTTTGTGCCCGAAAGTATGTTACGACTTTTGGCAGCAAAGAGTTCGGCTTTTCTGCAGTTTCTTAGCTCTAGCTCGGTCAAAACAAGACACACGGCTAAAACAATGACTGTTTTGTACAGCTTACTACCGGCTCTTAACACCCCTATACTTGCTTTTATCATTATTGCTCTGATTTTTGGTGCCAGCTCTTTTGGCAGCAAAGAGTTCGGCTTTTCTGCAGTTTCTTAGCTCTAGCTTGGTCAAAACAAGATGCACGGCTAAAACAATGACTGTTTTGTACAGCTAACTACCGGCTCTTAACACCCCTATACTTGCTTTTATCATTATTGATCTGATTTTTGGTGCGAGCTCTGATTTTAGGGCGGGGAACTCAGGAAACCGAATTTTAACAGAAATTTTCAACATTATTTTCGGTTATTTAGCTCTAGCTCGGTCAAAACAAGACGCACAGCCAAAAGAACGACTGTTTTGTGCTGCTAACGACCAATACTAACCACCCCTATCATTGGTTTTTAGATTTTGGGAAAATCAATTTTGGCCCAAATTTCGCATTTTGATAAGGTACCATCATCAAAATTTTAAAAAATAGGCCAAAAATGAAGTTTCTCAGATTTGAATGCAAACCAATTGGGAATCATACCAATCAAGTTACGAGCCCTACGAGGTATTACATTCCTCATTTGGACCATTTTTGGCTGTGCTATGGCCGAAAAACTGATTTTTTTGTGCCCGAAAGTATGTTACGACTTTTGGCAGCAAAGAGTTCGGCTTTTCTGCAGTTTCTTAGCTCTAGCTCGGTCAAAACAAGACACACGGCTAAAACAATGACTGTTTTGTATAGCTTACTACCGGCTCTTAACACCCCTATACTTGCTTTTATCATTATTGCTCTGATTTTTTGGTGCCAGCTCTTTTGGCAGCAAAGAGTTCGGCTTTTCTGCAGTTTCTTAGCTCTAGCTTGGTCAAAACAAGATGCACGGCTAAAACAATGACTGTTTTGTACAGCTAACTACCGGCTCTTAACACCCCTATACTTGCTTATATCATTATTGATCTGATTTTTGATGCGAGCTCTGTTTTTAGGGCGGGGAACTCAGGAAACCGAATTTTAACAGAAATTTTCAACATTATTTTCGGTTATTTAGCTCTAGCTCGGTCAAAACAAGACGCACAGCCAAAAGAACGACTGTTTTGTGCTGCTAACGACCAATACTAACCACCCCTATCATTGGTTTTTCGATTTTGGGAAAATCAATTTTGGCCCAAATTTCGCATTTTTGATAAGGGGTACCATCATCAAAATTTTCAAAAATAGGCCAAAAATGAAGTTTCCCAGATTTGAATGCAAACCAATTGGGAATCATACCAATCAAGTTACGAGCCCTACGAGGTATTACATTCCTCATTTGGACCATTTTTGGCTGTGCTATGGCCGAAAAACTGATTTTTTTGTGCCCGAAAGTATGTTACGACTTTTGGCAGCAAAGAGTTCGGCTTTTCTGCAGTTTCTTAGCTCTAGCTCGGTCAAAACAAGAAACACGGCTAAAACAATGACTGTTTTGTATAGCTTACTACCGGCTCTTAACACCCCTATACTTGCTTATATCATTATTGCTCTGATTTTTTGGTGCCAGCTCTTTTGGCAGCAAAGAGTTCGGCTTTTCTGCAGTTTCTTAGCTCTAGCTTGGTCAAAACAAGATGCACGGCTAAAACAATGACTGTTTTGTACAGCTAACTACCGGCTCTTAACACCCCTATACTTGCTTATATCATTATTGATCTGATTTTTGATGCGAGCTCTGTTTTTAGGGCGGGGAACTCAGGAAACCGAATTTTAACAGAAATTTTCAACATTATTTTCGGTTATTTAGCTCTAGCTCGGTCAAAACAAGACGCACAGCCAAAAGAACGACTGTTTTGTGCTGCTAACGACCAATACTAACCACCCCTATCATTGGTTTTTCGATTTTGGGAAAATCAATTTTGGCCCAAATTTCGCATTTTTGATAAGGGGTACCATCATCAAAATTTTCAAAAATAGGCCAAAAATGAAGTTTCCCAGATTTGAATGCAAACCAATTGGGAATCATACCAATCAAGTTACGAGCCCTACGAGGTATTACATTCCTCATTTGGACCATTTTTGGCTGTGCTATGGCCGAAAAACTGATTTTTTTTGTGCCCGAAAGTATGTTACGACTTTTGGCAGCAAAGAGTTCGGCTTTTCTGCAGTTTCTTAGCTCTAGCTTGGCCAAAACAAGAAACACAGCTAAAACAATGACTGTTTTGTATAGCTTACTACCGGCTCTTAACACCCCTATACTTGCTTTTATCATTATTGCTCTGATTTTTTGGTGCCAGCTCTTTTGGCAGCAAAGAGTTCGGCTTTTCTGCAGTTTCTTAGCTCTAGCTTGGTCAAAACAAGATGCACGGCTAAAACAATGACTGTTTTGTACAGCTAACTACCGGCTCTTAACACCCCTATACTTGCTTATATCATTATTGATCTGATTTTTGGTGCGAGCTCTGTTTTTAGGGCGGGGAACTCAGGAAACCGAATTTTAACAGAAATTTTCAACATTATTTTCGGTTATTTAGCTCTAGCTCGGTCAAAACAAGACGCACAGCCAAAAGAACGACTGTTTTGTGCTGCTAACGACCAATACTAACCACCCCTATCATTGGTTTTTCGATTTTGGGAAAATCAATTTTGGCCCAAATTTCGCATTTTTGATAAGGGGTACCATCATCAAAATTTTCAAAAATAGGCCAAAAATGAAGTTTCCCAGATTTGAATGCAAACCAATTGGGAATCATACCAATCAAGTTACGAGCCCTACGAGGTATTACATTCCTCATTTGGACCATTTTTGGCTGTGCTATGGCCGAAAAACTGTTTTTTTGTGCCCGAAAGTATGTTACGACTTTTGGCAGCAAGGAGTTCGGCTTTTCTGCAGTTTCTTAGCTCTAGCTTGGCCAAAACAAGAAACACAGCTAAAACAATGACTGTTTTGTATAGCTTACTACCGGCTCTTAACACCCCTATACTTGCTTTTATCATTATTGCTCTGATTTTTTGGTGCCAGCTCTTTTGGCAGCAAAGAGTTCGGCTTTTCTGCAGTTTCTTAGCTCTAGCTTGGTCAAAACAAGATGCACGGCTAAAACAATGACTGTTTTGTACAGCTAACTACCGGCTCTTAACACCCCTATACTTGCTTATATCATTATTGATCTGATTTTTGGTGCGAGCTCTGTTTTTAGGGCGGGGAACTCAGGAAACCGAATTTTAACAGAAATTTTCAACATTATTTTCGGTTATTTAGCTCTAGCTCGGTCAAAACAAGACGCACAGCCAAAAGAACGACTGTTTTGTGCTGCTAACGACCAATACTAACCACCCCTATCATTGGTTTTTCGATTTTGGGAAAATCAATTTTGGCCCAAATTTCGCATTTTTGATAAGGGGTACCATCATCAAAATTTTCAAAAATAGGCCAAAAATGAAGTTTCCCAGATTTGAATGCAAACCAATTGGGAATCATACCAATCAAGTTACGAGCCCTACGAGGTATTACATTCCTCATTTGGACCATTTTTGGCTGTGCTATGGCCGAAAAACTGTTTTTTTGTGCCCGAAAGTATGTTACGACTTTTGGCAGCAAGGAGTTCGGCTTTTCTGCAGTTTCTTAGCTCTAGCTTGGCCAAAACAAGAAACACAGCTAAAACAATGACTGTTTTGTATAGCTTACTACCGGCTCTTAACACCCCTATACTTGCTTTTATCATTATTGCTCTGATTTTTTGGTGCCAGCTCTTTTGGCAGCAAAGAGTTCGGCTTTTCTGCAGTTTCTTAGCTCTAGCTTGGTCAAAACAAGATGCACGGCTAAAACAATGACTGTTTTGTACAGCTAACTACCGGCTCTTAACACCCCTATACTTGCTTATATCATTATTGATCTGATTTTTGATGCGAGCTCTGTTTTTAGGGCGGGGAACTCAGGAAACCGAATTTTAACAGAAATTTTCAACATTATTTTCGGTTATTTAGCTCTAGCTCGGTCAAAACAAGACGCACAGCCAAAAGAACGACTGTTTTGTGCTGCTAACGACCAATACTAACCACCCCTATCATTGGTTTTTCGATTTTGGGAAAATCAATTTTGGCCCAAATTTCGCATTTTTGATAAGGGGTACCATCATCAAAATTTTCAAAAATAGGCCAAAAATGAAGTTTCCCAGATTTGAATGCAAACCAATTGGGAATCATACCAATCAAGTTACGAGCCCTACGAGGTATTACATTCCTCATTTGGACCATTTTTGGCTGTGCTATGGCCGAAAAACTGATTTTTTTTTGTGCCCGAAAGTATGTTACGACTTTTGGCAGCAAAGAGTTCGGCTTTTCTGCAGTTTCTTAGCTCTAGCTTGGCCAAAACAAGAAACACAGCTAAAACAATGACTGTTTTGTATAGCTTACTACCGGCTCTTAACACCCCTATACTTGCTTTTATCATTATTGCTCTGATTTTTTGTGCCAGCTCTTTTGGCAGCAAAGAGTTCGGCTTTTCTGCAGTTTCTTAGCTCTAGCTTGGTCAAAACAAGATGCACGGCTAAAACAATGACTGTTTTGTACAGCTAACTACCGGCTCTTAACACCCCTATACTTGCTTATATCATTATTGATCTGATTTTTGATGCGAGCTCTGTTTTTAGGGCGGGGAACTCAGGAAACCGAATTTTAACAGAAATTTTCAACATTATTTTCGGTTATTTAGCTCTAGCTCGGTCAAAACAAGACGCACAGCCAAAAGAACGACTGTTTTGTGCTGCTAACGACCAATACTAACCACCCCTATCATTGGTTTTTCGATTTTGGGAAAATCAATTTTGGCCCAAATTTCGCATTTTTGATAAGGGGTACCATCATCAAAATTTTCAAAAATAGGCCAAAAATGAAGTTTCCCAGATTTGAATGCAAACCAATTGGGAATCATACCAATCAAGTTACGAGCCCTACGAGGTATTACATTCCTCATTTGGACCATTTTTGGCTGTGCTATGGCCGAAAAACTGATTTTTTTTGTGCCCGAAAGTATGTTACGACTTTTGGCAGCAAAGAGTTCGGCTTTTCTGCAGTTTCTTAGCTCTAGCTTGGCCAAAACAAGAAACACAGCTAAAACAATGACTGTTTTGTATAGCTTACTACCGGCTCTTAACACCCCTATACTTGCTTTTATCATTATTGCTCTGATTTTTTGGTGCCAGCTCTTTTGGCAGCAAAGAGTTCGGCTTTTCTGCAGTTTCTTAGCTCTAGCTTGGTCAAAACAAGATGCACGGCTAAAACAATGACTGTTTTGTACAGCTAACTACCGGCTCTTAACACCCCTATACTTGCTTATATCATTATTGATCTGATTTTTGGTGCGAGCTCTGTTTTTAGGGCGGGGAACTCAGGAAACCGAATTTTAACAGAAATTTTCAACATTATTTTCGGTTATTTAGCTCTAGCTCGGTCAAAACAAGACGCACAGCCAAAAGAACGACTGTTTTGTGCTGCTAACGACCAATACTAACCACCCCTATCATTGGTTTTTCGATTTTGGGAAAATCAATTTTGGCCCAAATTTCGCATTTTTGATAAGGGGTACCATCATCAAAATTTTCAAAAATAGGCCAAAAATGAAGTTTCCCAGATTTGAATGCAAACCAATTGGGAATCATACCAATCAAGTTACGAGCCCTACGAGGTATTACATTCCTCATTTGGACCATTTTTGGCTGTGCTATGGCCGAAAAACTGATTTTTTTTGTGCCCGAAAGTATGTTACGACTTTTGGCAGCAAAGGAGTTCGGCTTTTCTGCAGTTTCTTAGCTCTAGCTTGGCCAAAACAAGAAACACAGCTAAAACAATGACTGTTTTGTATAGCTTACTACCGGCTCTTAACACCCCTATACTTGCTTTTATCATTATTGCTCTGATTTTTTGGTGCCAGCTCTTTTGGCAGCAAAGAGTTCGGCTTTTCTGCAGTTTCTTAGCTCTAGCTTGGTCAAAACAAGATGCACGGCTAAAACAATGACTGTTTTGTACAGCTAACTACCGGCTCTTAACACCCCTATACTTGCTTATATCATTATTGATCTGATTTTTGATGCGAGCTCTGTTTTTAGGGCGGGGAACTCAGGAAACCGAATTTTAACAGAAATTTTCAACATTATTTTCGGTTATTTAGCTCTAGCTCGGTCAAAACAAGACGCACAGCCAAAAGAACGACTGTTTTGTGCTGCTAACGACCAATACTAACCACCCCTATCATTGGTTTTTCGATTTTGGGAAAATCAATTTTGGCCCAAATTTCGCATTTTTGATAAGGGGTACCATCATCAAAATTTTCAAAAATAGGCCAAAAATGAAGTTTCCCAGATTTGAATGCAAACCAATTGGGAATCATACCAATCAAGTTACGAGCCCTACGAGGTATTACATTCCTCATTTGGACCATTTTTGGCTGTGCTATGGCCGAAAAACTGATTTTTTTTGTGCCCGAAAGTATGTTACGACTTTTGGCAGCAAAGAGTTCGGCTTTTCTGCAGTTTCTTAGCTCTAGCTTGGCCAAAACAAGAAACACAGCTAAAACAATGACTGTTTTGTATAGCTTACTACCGGCTCTTAACACCCCTATACTTGCTTTTATCATTATTGCTCTGATTTTTTGGTGCCAGCTCTTTTGGCAGCAAAGAGTTCGGCTTTTCTGCAGTTTCTTAGCTCTAGCTTGGTCAAAACAAGATGCACGGCTAAAACAATGACTGTTTTGTACAGCTAACTACCGGCTCTTAACACCCCTATACTTGCTTATATCATTATTGATCTGATTTTTGGTGCGAGCTCTGTTTTTAGGGCGGGGAACTCAGGAAACCGAATTTTAACAGGAATTTTCAACATTATTTTCGGTTATTTAGCTCTAGCTCGGTCAAAACAAGACGCACAGCCAAAAGAACGACTGTTTTGTGCTGCTAACGACCAATACTAACCACCCCTATCATTGGTTTTTCGATTTTGGGAAAATCAATTTTGGCCCAAATTTCGCATTTTTGATAAGGGCCAAAAATGAAGTTTCCCAGATTTGAATGCAAACCAATTGGGAATCATACCAATCAAGTTACGAGCCCTACGAGGTATTACATTCCGCATTTGGACCATTTTTGGCTGTGCTATGGCCGAAAACTGATTTTTTTGTGCCCGAAAGTATGTTACGACTTTTGGCAGCAAAGAGTTCGGCTTTTCTGCAGTTTCTTAGCTCTAGCTTGGCCAAAACAAGAAACACAGCTAAAACAATGACTGTTTTGTATAGCTTACTACCGGCTCTTAACACCCCTATACTTGCTTTTATCATTATTGCTCTGATTTTTTGGTGCCAGCTCTTTTGGCAGCAAAGAGTTCGGCTTTTCTGCAGTTTCTTAGCTCTAGCTTGGTCAAAACAAGATGCACGGCTAAAACAATGACTGTTTTGTACAGCTAACTACCGGCTCTTAACACCCCTATACTTGCTTATATCATTATTGATCTGATTTTTGGTGCGAGCTCTGTTTTTAGGGCGGGGAACTCAGGAAACCGAATTTTAACAGAAATTTTCAACATTATTTTCGGTTATTTAGCTCTAGCTCGGTCAAAACAAGACGCACAGCCAAAAGAACGACTGTTTTGTGCTGCTAACGACCAATACTAACCACCCCTATCATTGGTTTTTCGATTTTGGGAAAATCAATTTTGGCCCAAATTTCGCATTTTTGATAAGGGGTACCATCATCAAAATTTTCAAAAATAGGCCAAAAATGAAGTTTCCCAGATTTGAATGCAAACCAATTGGGAATCATACCAATCAAGTTACGAGCCCTACGAGGTATTACATTCCTCATTTGGACCATTTTTGGCTGTGCTATGGCCGAAAAACTGTTTTTTTTGTGCCCGAAAGTATGTTACGACTTTTGGCAGCAAGGAGTTCGGCTTTTCTGCAGTTTCTTAGCTCTAGCTTGGCCAAAACAAGAAACACAGCTAAAACAATGACTGTTTTGTATAGCTTACTACCGGCTCTTAACACCCCTATACTTGCTTTTATCATTATTGCTCTGATTTTTTGGTGCCAGCTCTTTTGGCAGCAAAGAGTTCGGCTTTTCTGCAGTTTCTTAGCTCTAGCTTGGTCAAAACAAGATGCACGGCTAAAACAATGACTGTTTTGTACAGCTAACTACCGGCTCTTAACACCCCTATACTTGCTTATATCATTATTGATCTGATTTTTGATGCGAGCTCTGTTTTTAGGGCGGGGAACTCAGGAAACCGAATTTTAACAGAAATTTTCAACATTATTTTCGGTTATTTAGCTCTAGCTCGGTCAAAACAAGACGCACAGCCAAAAGAACGACTGTTTTGTGCTGCTAACGACCAATACTAACCACCCCTATCATTGGTTTTTCGATTTTGGGAAAATCAATTTTGGCCCAAATTTCGCATTTTTGATAAGGGGTACCATCATCAAAATTTTCAAAAATAGGCCAAAAATGAAGTTTCCCAGATTTGAATGCAAACCAATTGGGAATCATACCAATCAAGTTACGAGCCCTACGAGGTATTACATTCCTCATTTGGACCATTTTTGGCTGTGCTATGGCCGAAAAGCTGATTTTTTTTGTGCCCGAAAGTATGTTACGACTTTTGGCAGCAAAGAGTTCGGCTTTTCTGCAGTTTCTTAGCTCTAGCTTGGCCAAAACAAGAAACACAGCTAAAACAATGACTGTTTTGTATAGCTTACTACCGGCTCTTAACACCCCTATACTTGCTTTTATCATTATTGCTCTGATTTTTTGGTGCCAGCTCTTTTGGCAGCAAAGAGTTCGGCTTTTCTGCAGTTTCTTAGCTCTAGCTTGGTCAAAACAAGATGCACGGCTAAAACAATGACTGTTTTGTACAGCTAACTACCGGCTCTTAACACCCCTATACTTGCTTATATCATTATTGATCTGATTTTTGATGCGAGCTCTGTTTTTAGGGCGGGGAACTCAGGAAACCGAATTTTAACAGAAATTTTCAACATTATTTTCGGTTATTTAGCTCTAGCTCGGTCAAAACAAGACGCACAGCCAAAAGAACGACTGTTTTGTGCTGCTAACGACCAATACTAACCACCCCTATCATTGGTTTTTCGATTTTGGGAAAATCAATTTTGGCCCAAATTTCGCATTTTTGATAAGGGGTACCATCATCAAAATTTTCAAAAATAGGCCAAAAATGAAGTTTCCCAGATTTGAATGCAAACCAATTGGGAATCATACCAATCAAGTTACGAGCCCTACGAGGTATTACATTCCTCATTTGGACCATTTTTGGCTGTGCTATGGCCGAAAAACTGATTTTTTTTTGTGCCCGAAAGTATGTTACGACTTTTGGCAGCAAAGAGTTCGGCTTTTCTGCAGTTTCTTAGCTCTAGCTTGGCCAAAACAAGAAACACAGCTAAAACAATGACTGTTTTGTATAGCTTACTACCGGCTCTTAACACCCCTATACTTGCTTTTATCATTATTGCTCTGATTTTTTGGTGCCAGCTCTTTTGGCAGCAAAGAGTTCGGCTTTTCTGCAGTTTCTTAGCTCTAGCTTGGTCAAAACAAGATGCACGGCTAAAACAATGACTGTTTTGTACAGCTAACTACCGGCTCTTAACACCCCTATACTTGCTTATATCATTATTGATCTGATTTTTGATGCGAGCTCTGTTTTTAGGGCGGGGAACTCAGGAAACCGAATTTTAACAGAAATTTTCAACATTATTTTCGGTTATTTAGCTCTAGCTCGGTCAAAACAAGACGCACAGCCAAAAGAACGACTGTTTTGTGCTGCTAACGACCAATACTAACCACCCCTATCATTGGTTTTTCGATTTTGGGAAAATCAATTTTGGCCCAAATTTCGCATTTTTGATAAGGGGTACCATCATCAAAATTTTCAAAAATAGGCCAAAAATGAAGTTTCCCAGATTTGAATGCAAACCAATTGGGAATCATACCAATCAAGTTACGAGCCCTACGAGGTATTACATTCCTCATTTGGACCATTTTTGGCTGTGCTATGGCCGAAAAACTGATTTTTTTTGTGCCCGAAAGTATGTTACGACTTTTGGCAGCAAAGAGTTCGGCTTTTCTGCAGTTTCTTAGCTCTAGCTTGGCCAAAACAAGAAACACAGCTAAAACAATGACTGTTTTGTATAGCTTACTACCGGCTCTTAACACCCCTATACTTGCTTTTATCATTATTGCTCTGATTTTTTGGTGCCAGCTCTTTTGGCAGCAAAGAGTTCGGCTTTTCTGCAGTTTCTTAGCTCTAGCTTGGTCAAAACAAGATGCACGGCTAAAACAATGACTGTTTTGTGCAGCTAACTACCGGCTCTTAACACCCCTATACTTGCTTATATCATTATTGATCTGATTTTTGATGCGAGCTCTGTTTTTAGGGCGGGGAACTCAGGAAACCGAATTTTAACAGAAATTTTCAACATTATTTTCGGTTATTTAGCTCTAGCTCGGTCAAAACAAGACGCACAGCCAAAAGAAGGACTGTTTTGTGCTGCTAACGACCAATACTAACCACCCCTATCATTGGTTTTTCGATTTTGGGAAAATCAATTTTGGCCCAAATTTCGCATTTTTGATAAGGGGTACCATCATCAAAATTTTCAAAAATAGGCCAAAAATGAAGTTTCCCAGATTTGAATGCAAACCAATTGGGAATCATACCAATCAAGTTACGAGCCCTACGAGGTATTACATTCCTCATTTGGACCATTTTTGGCTGTGCTATGGCCGAAAAACTGATTTTTTTTTGTGCCCGAAAGTATGTTACGACTTTTGGCAGCAAAGAGTTCGGCTTTTCTGCAGTTTCTTAGCTCTAGCTTGGTCAAAACAAGAAACACAGCTAAAACAATGACTGTTTTGTATAGCTTACTACCGGCTCTTAACACCCCTATACTTGCTTTTATCATTATTGCTCTGATTTTTTGGTGCCAGCTCTTTTGGCAGCAAAGAGTTCGGCTTTTCTGCAGTTTCTTAGCTCTAGCTTGGTCAAAACAAGATGCACGGCTAAAACAATGACTGTTTTGTACAGCTAACTACCGGCTCTTAACACCCCTATACTTGCTTATATCATTATTGATCTGATTTTTGATGCGAGCTCTGTTTTTAGGGCGGGGAACTCAGGAAACCGAATTTTAACAGAAATTTTCAACATTATTTTCGGTTATTTAGCTCTAGCTCGGTCAAAACAAGACGCACTGCCAAAAGAAGGACTGTTTTGTGCTGCTAACGACCAATACTATCCACCCCTATCATTGGTTTTTCGATTTTGGGAAAATCAATTTTGGCCCAAATTTCGCATTTTTGATAAGGGGTACCATCATCAAAATTTTCAAAAATAGGCCAAAAATGAAGTTTCCCAGATTTGAATGCAAACCAATTGGGAATCATACCAATCAAGTTACGAGCCCTACGAGGTATTACATTCCTCATTTGGACCATTTTTGGCTGTGCTATGGCCGAAAAACTGTTTTTTTTTTGTGCCCGAAAGTATATTACGACTTTTGGCAGCAAAGAGTTCGGCTTTTCTGCAGTTTCTTAGCTCTAGCTTGGCCAAAACAAGAAACACAGCTAAAACAATGACTGTTTTGTATAGCTTACTACCGGCTCTTAACACCCCTATACTTGCTTTTATCATTATTGCTCTGATTTTTTGGTGCCAGCTCTTTTGGCAGCAAAGAGTTCGGCTTTTCTGCAGTTTCTTAGCTCTAGCTTGGTCAAAACAAGACACACGGCTAAAACAATGACTGTTTTGTACAGCTTACTACCGGCTCTTAACACCCCTATACTTGCTTATATCATTATTGATCTGATTTTTGATGCGAGCTCTGTTTTTAGGGCGGGGAACTCAGGAAACCGAATTTTAACAGAAATTTTCAACATTATTTTCGGTTATTTAGCTCTAGCTCGGTCAAAACAAGACGCACAGCCAAAAGAAGGACTGTTTTGTGCTGCTAACGACCAATACTAACCACCCCTATCATTGGTTTTTCGATTTTGGGAAAATCAATTTTGGCCCAAATTTCGCATTTTTGATAAGGGGTACCATCATCAAAATTTTCAAAAATAGGCCAAAAATTAAGTTTCCCAGATTTGAATGCAAACCAATTGGGAATCATACCAATCAAGTTACGAACCCTACGAGGTATTACATTCCTCATTTGGACCATTTTTGGCTGTGCTATGGCCGAAAAACTGTTTTTTTTTTTGTGCCCGAAAGTATGTTGAAACAAAATGACTTTTTGGCAGCAAAGAGGTTCGGCTTTTTTCTGCAGTTTCTTAGCTCTAGCTCGGTCAAAACAAGACACACGGCTAAAACAATGACTGTTTTGTACAGCTTACTACCGGCTCTTAACACCCCTATACTTGCTTTTATCATTATTGCTCTGATTTTTTGGTGCCAGCTCTTTTGGCAGCAAAGAGTTAGGCTTTTCTGCAGTTTCTTAGCTCTAGCTTGGTCAAAACAAGATGCACGGCTAAAACAATGACTGTTTTGTACAGCTAACTACCGGCTCTTAACACCCCTATACTTGCTTATATCATTATTGATCTGATTTTTGATGCGAGCTCTGTTTTTAGGGCGGGGAACTCAGGAAACCGAATTTTAACAGAAATTTTCAACATTATTTTCGGTTATTTAGCTCTAGCTCGGTCAAAACAAGACGCACAGCCAAAAGAACGACTGTTTTGTGCTGCTAACGACCAATACTAACCACCCCTATCATTGGTTTTTCGATTTTGGGAAAATCAATTTTGGCCCAAATTTCGCATTTTTGATAAGGGGTACCATCATCAAAATTTTCAAAAATAGGCCAAAAATGAAGTTTCCCAGATTTGAATGCAAACCAATTGGGAATCATACCAATCAAGTTACGAGCCCTACGAGGTATTACATTCCTCATTTGGACCATTTTTGGCTGTGCTATGGCCGAAAAACTGATTTTTTTTTGTGCCCGAAAGTATGTTACGACTTTTGGCAGCAAAGAGTTCGGCTTTTCTGCAGTTTCTTAGCTCTAGCTCGGTCAAAACAAGACACACAGGCTAAAACAATGACTGTTTTGTATAGCTTACTACCGGCTCTTAACACCCCTATACTTGCTTTTATCATTATTGCTCTGATTTTTTGGTGCCAGCTCTTTTGGCAGCAAAGAGTTCGGCTTTTCTGCAGTTTCTTAGCTCTAGCTTGGTCAAAACAAGATGCACGGCTAAAACAATGACTGTTTTGTACAGCTAACTACCGGCTCTTAACACCCCTATACTTGCTTATATCATTATTGATCTGATTTTTGATGCGAGCTCTGTTTTTAGGGCGGGGAACTCAGGAAACCGAATTTTAACAGAAATTTTCAACATTATTTTCGGTTATTTAGCTCTAGCTCGGTCAAAACAAGACGCACAGCCAAAAGAACGACTGTTTTGTGCTGCTAACGACCAATACTAACCACCCCTATCATTGGTTTTTCGATTTTGGGAAAATCAATTTTGGCCCAAATTTCGCATTTTTGATAAGGGGTACCATCATCAAAATTTTCAAAAATAGGCCAAAAATGAAGTTTCCCAGATTTGAATGCAAACCAATTGGGAATCATACCAATCAAGTTACGAGCCCTACGAGGTATTACATTCCTCATTTGGACCATTTTTGGCTGTGCTATGGCCGAAAAACTGATTTTTTTTTGTGCCCGAAAGTATGTTACGACTTTTGGCAGCAAAGAGTTCGGCTTTTCTGCAGTTTCTTAGCTCTAGCTTGGCCAAAACAAGAAACACAGCTAAAACAATGACTGTTTTGTATAGCTTACTACCGGCTCTTAACACCCCTATACTTGCTTTTATCATTATTGCTCTGATTTTTTGGTGCCAGCTCTTTTGGCAGCAAAGAGTTCGGCTTTTCTGCAGTTTCTTAGCTCTAGCTTGGTCAAAACAAGATGCACGGCTAAAACAATGACTGTTTTGTACAGCTAACTACCGGCTCTTAACACCCCTATACTTGCTTATATCATTATTGATCTGATTTTTGATGCGAGCTCTGTTTTTAGGGCGGGGAACTCAGGAAACCGAATTTTAACAGAAATTTTCAACATTATTTTCGGTTATTTAGCTCTAGCTCGGTCAAAACAAGACGCACAGCCAAAAGAAGGACTGTTTTGTGCTGCTAACGACCAATACTAACCACCCCTATCATTGGTTTTTCGATTTTGGGAAAATCAATTTTGGCCCAAATTTCGCATTTTTGATAAGGGGTACCATCATCAAAATTTTCAAAAATAGGCCAAAAATGAAGTTTCCCAGATTTGAATGCAAACCAATTGGGAATCATACCAATCAAGTTACGAGCCCTACGAGGTATTACATTCCTCATTTGGACCATTTTTGGCTGTGCTATGGCCGAAAAACTGATTTTTTTTTTGTGCCCGAAAGTATGTTACGACTTTTGGCAGCAAAGGGTTCGGCTTTTCTGCAGTTTCTTAGCTCCAGCTCGGTCAAAAAAAAAAAAAAAAAAAAAAATAATTTTTTTTTTTTTTTAATTTTTTTTCTTTTTTCTCCTATTTTTTTTTTTTTTATTTTTTTTTTTTTTTTTTTGGTGTCAGCTCTTTTGGCAGCAAAGAGTTCGGCTTTTCTGCAGTTTCTTAGCTCTAGCTTGGCCAAAACAAGAAACACAGCTAAAACAATGACTGTTTTGTATAGCTTACTACCGGCTCTTAACACCCCTATACTTGCTTTTATCATTATTGCTCTGATTTTTTGGTGCCAGCTCTTTTGGCAGCAAAGAGTTCGGCTTTTCTGCAGTTTCTTAGCTCTAGCTTGGTCAAAACAAGACACACGGCTAAAACAATGACTGTTTTGTATAGCTTACTACCGGCTCTTAATACCCCTATACTTGCTTTTATCATTATTGCTCTGATTTTTTGGTGCCAGCTCTTTTGGCAGCAAAGAGTTCGGCTTTTCTGCAGTTTCTTAGCTCTAGCTTGGTCAAAACAAGATGCACGGCTAAAACAATGACTGTTTTGTACAGCTAACTACCGGCTCTTAACACCCCTATACTTGCTTATATCATTATTGATCTGATTTTTGATGCGAGCTCTGTTTTTAGGGCGGGGAACTCAGGAAACCGAATTTTAACAGAAATTTTCAACATTATTTTCGGTTATTTAGCTCTAGCTCGGTCAAAACAAGACGCACAGCCAAAAGAACGACTGTTTTGTGCTGCTAACGACCAATACTGACCACCCCTATCATTGGTTTTTCGATTTTGGGAAAATCAATTTTGGCCCAAATTTCGCATTTTTGATAAGGGGTACCATCATCAAAATTTTCAAAAATAGGCCAAAAATGAAGTTTCCCAGATTTGAATGCAAACCAATTGGGAATCATACCAATCAAGTTACGAGCCCTACGAGGTATTACATTCCTCATTTGGACCATTTTTGGCTGTGCTATGGCCGAAAAACTGATTTTTTTTTGTGCCCGAAAGTATGTTACGACTTTTGGCAGCAAAGAGTTCGGCTTTTCTGCAGTTTCTTAGCTCTAGCTCGGTCAAAACAAGACACACGGCTAAAACAATGACTGTTTTGTACAGCTTACTACCGGCTCTTAACACCCCTATACTTGCTTTTATCATTATTGCTCTGATTTTTTGGTGCCAGCTCTTTTGGCAGCAAAGAGTTAGGCTTTTCTGCAGTTTCTTAGCTCTAGCTTGGTCAAAACAAGATGCACGGCTAAAACAATGACTGTTTTGTACAGCTAACTACCGGCTCTTAACACCCCTATACTTGCTTATATCATTATTGATCTGATTTTTGATGCGAGCTCTGTTTTTAGGGCGGGGAACTCAGGAAACCGAATTTTAACAGAAATTTTCAACATTATTTTCGGTTATTTAGCTCTAGCTCGGTCAAAACAAGACGCACAGCCAAAAGAACGACTGTTTTGTGCTGCTAACGACCAATACTAACCACCCCTATCATTGGTTTTTCGATTTTGGGAAAATCAATTTTGGCCCAAATTTCGCATTTTTGATAAGGGGTACCATCATCAAAATTTTCAAAAATAGGCCAAAAATGAAGTTTCCCAGATTTGAATGCAAACCAATTGGGAATCATACCAATCAAGTTACGAGCCCTACGAGGTATTACATTCCTCATTTGGACCATTTTTGGCTGTGCTATGGCCGAAAAACTGATTTTTTTTTGTGCCCGAAAGTATGTTACGACTTTTGGCAGCAAAGAGTTCGGCTTTTCTGCAGTTTCTTAGCTCTAGCTTGGCCAAAACAAGAAACACAGCTAAAACAATGACTGTTTTGTATAGCTTACTACCGGCTCTTAACACCCCTATACTTTCATACTATTTTTTCTGTTTCTTAGCTCTAGCTTGGTCAAAAAAGACACACGCTAAAGCAATGACTGTTTTGTATAGCTACCGGCTCTTAATACCCCTATACTTGCTTTTATCATTATTGCTCTGATTTTTTGGTGCCAGCTCTTTTGGCAGCAAAGAGTTCGGCTTTTCTGCAGTTTCTTAGCTCTAGCTTGGTCAAAACAAGATGCACGGCTAAAACAATGACTGTTTTGTACAGCTAACTACCGGCTCTTAACACCCCTATACTTGCTTATATCATTATTGATCTGATTTTTGGTGCGAGCTCTGTTTTTAGGGCGGGGAACTCAGGAAACCGAATTTTAACAGAAATTTTCAACATTATTTTCGGTTATTTAGCTCTAGCTCGGTCAAAACAAGACGCACAGCCAAAAGAACGACTGTTTTGTGCTGCTAACGACCAATACTAACCACCCCTATCATTGGTTTTTCGATTTTGGGAAAATCAATTTTGGCCCAAATTTCGCATTTTTGATAAGGGGTACCATCATCAAAATTTTCAAAAATAGGCCAAAAATGAAGTTTCCCAGATTTGAATGCAAACCAATTGGGAATCATACCAATCAAGTTACGAGCCCTACGAGGTATTACATTCCTCATTTCGACCATTTTTGGCTGTGCTATGGCCGAAAAACTGTTTTTTTTGTGCCCGAAAGTATGTTACGACTTTTGGCAGCAAGGAGTTCGGCTTTTCTGCAGTTTCTTAGCTCTAGCTTGGTCAAAACAAGACACACGGCTAAAGCAATGACTGTTTTGTATAGCTTACTACCGGCTCTTAATACCCCTATACTTGCTTTTATCATTATTGCTCTGATTTTTTGGTGCCAGCTCTTTTGGCAGCAAAGAGCCCGGCTTTTCTGCAGTTTCTTAGCTCTAGCTTGGTCAAAACAAGATGCACGGCTAAAACAATGACTGTTTTGTACAGCTAACTACCGGCTCTTAACACCCCTATACTTGCTTATATCATTATTGATCTGATTTTTGATGCGAGCTCTGATTTTAGGGCGGGGAACTCAGGAAACCGAATTTTAACAGAAATTTTCAACATTATTTTCGGTTATTTAGCTCTAGCTCGGTCAAAACAAGACGCACAGCCAAAAGAACGACTGTTTTGTGCTGCTAACGACCAATACTGACCACCCCTATCATTGGTTTTTCGATTTTGGGAAAATCAATTTTGGCCCAAATTTCGCATTTTTGATAAGGGGTACCATCATCAAAATTTTCAAAAATAGGCCAAAAATGAAGTTTCCCAGATTTGAATGCAAACCAATTGGGAATCATACCAATCAAGTTACGAGCCCTACGAGGTATTACATTCCTCATTTGGACCATTTTTGGCTGTGCTATGGCCGAAAAGCTGATTTTTTTTGTGCCCGAAAGTATGTTACGACTTTTGGCAGCAAAGAGTTCGGCTTTTCTGCAGTTTCTTAGCTCTAGCTCGGTCAAAACAAGACACACGGCTAAAACAATGACTGTTTTGTACAGCTTACTACCGGCTCTTAACACCCCTATACTTGCTTTTATCATTATTGCTCTGATTTTTTGGTGCCAGCTCTTTTGGCAGCAAAGAGTTCGGCTTTTCTGCAGTTTCTTAGCTCTAGCTTGGTCAAAACAAGACACACGGCTAAAGCAATGACTGTTTTGTATAGCTTACTACCGGCTCTTAATACCCCTATACTTGCTTTTATCATTATTGCTCTGATTTTTTGGTGCCAGCTCTTTTGGCAGCAAAGAGCCCGGCTTTTCTGAAGTTTCTTAGCTCTAGCTTGGTCAAAACAAGATGCACGGCTAAAACAATGACTGTTTTGTACAGCTAACTACCGGCTCTTAACACCCCTATACTTGCTTATATCATTATTGATCTGATTTTTGATGCGAGCTCTGATTTTAGGGCGGGGAACTCAGGAAACCGAATTTTAACAGAAATTTTCAACATTATTTTCGGTTATTTAGCTCTAGCTCGGTCAAAACAAGACGCACAGCCAAAAAAACGACTGTTTTGTGCTGCTAACGACCAATACTGACCACCCCTATCATTGGTTTTTCGATTTTGGGAAAATCAATTTTGGCCCAAATTTCGCATTTTTGATAAGGGGTACCATCATCAAAATTTTCAAAAATAGGCCAAAAATTAAGTTTCCCAGATTTGAATGCAAACCAATTGGGAATCATACCAATCAAGTTACGAGCCCTACGAGGTATTACATTCCTCATTTGGACCATTTTTGGCTGTGCTATGGCCGAAAAGCTGATTTTTTTGTGCCCGAAAGTATGTTACGACTTTTGGCAGCAATGAGTTCGGCTTTTCTGCAGTTTCTTAGCCCTAGCTCGGTCAAAACAAGACACACGGCTAAAACAATGACTGTTTTGTACAGCTTACTACCGGCTCTTAACACCCCTATACTTGCTTTTATCATTATTGCTCTGATTTTTTGGTGCCAGCTCTTTTGGCAGCAAAGAGTTAGGCTTTTCTGCAGTTTCTTAGCTCTAGCTTGGTCAAAACAAGATGCACGGCTAAAACAATGACTGTTTTGTACAGCTAACTACCGGCTCTTAACACCCCTATACTTGCTTATATCATTATTGATCTGATTTTTGATGCGAGCTCTGTTTTTAGGGCGGGGAACTCAGGAAACCGAATTTTAACAGAAATTTTCAACATTATTTTCGGTTATTTAGCTCTAGCTCGGTCAAAACAAGACGCACAACCAAAAGAACGACTGTTTTGTGCTGCTAACGACCAATACTAACCACCCCTATCATTGGTTTTTCGATTTTGGGAAAATCAATTTTGGCCCAAATTTCGCATTTTTGATAAGGGGTACCATCATCAAAATTTTCAAAAATAGGCCAAAAATGAAGTTTCCCAGATTTGAATGCAAACCAATTGGGAATCATACCAATCAAGTTACGAGCCCTACGAGGTATTACATTCCTCATTTGGACCATTTTTGGCTGTGCTATGGCCGAAAAACTGATTTTTTTTTGTGCCCGAAAGTATGTTACTACTTTTGGCAGCAAAGAGTTCGGCTTTTCTGCAGTTTCTTAGCTCTAGCTTGGCCAAAACAAGAAACACAACTAAAACAATGACTGTTTTTGATAGCTTACTACCGGCTCTTAACACCCCTATACTTGCTTTTATCATTATTGCTCTGATTTTTTGGTGCCAGCTCTTTTGGCAGCAAAGAGTTAGGCTTTTCTGCAGTTTCTTAGCTCTAGCTTGGTCAAAACAAGATGCACGGCTAAAACAATGACTGTTTTGTACAGCTAACTACCGGCTCTTAACACCCCTATACTTGCTTATATCATTATTGATCTGCCTTTTGATGCGAGCTCTGTTTTTAGGGCGGGGAACTCAGGAAACCGAATTTTAACAGAAATTTTCAACATTATTTTCGGTTATTTAGCTCTAGCTCGGTCAAAACAAGACGCACAGCCAAAAGAACGACTGTTTTGTGCTGCTAACGACCAATACTAACCACCCCTATCATTGGTTTTTCGATTTTGGGAAAATCAATTTTGGCCCAAATTTCGCATTTTTGATAAGGGGTACCATCATCAAAATTTTCAAAAATAGGCCAAAAATGAAGTTTCCCAGATTTGAATGCAAACCAATTGGGAATCATACCAATCAAGTTACGAGCCCTACGAGGTATTACATTCCTCATTTGGACCATTTTTGGCTGTGCTATGGCCGAAAAACTGATTTTTTTTTGTGCCCGAAAGTATGTTACTACTTTTGGCAGCAAAGAGTTCGGCTTTTCTGCAGTTTCTTAGCTCTAGCTTGGCCAAAACAAGAAACACAGCTAAAACAATGACTGTTTTGTATAGCTTACTACCGGCTTTTAACACCCCTATACTTGCTTTTATCATTATTGCTCTGATTTTTTGGTGCCAGCTCTTTTGGCAGCAAAGAGTTCGGCTTTTCTGCAGTTTCTTAGCTCTAGCTTGGTCAAAACAAGATGCACGGCTAAAACAATGACTGTTTTGTACAGCTAACTACCGGCTCTTAACACCCCTATACTTGCTTTTATCATTATTGATCTGATTTTTGGTGCGCGCTCTGTTTTTAGGGCGGGAAACTCAGGAAACCGAATTTTAACAGAAATTTTCAACATTATTTTCGGTTATTTAGCTCTAGCTCGGTCAAAACAAGACGCACAGCCAAAAGAACGACTGTTTTGTGCTGCTAACGACCAATACTAACCACCCCTATCATTGGTTTTTCGATTTTGGGAAAATCAATTTTGGCCCAAATTTCGCATTTTTGATAAGGGGTACCATCATCAAAATGTTCTTAAATAGGCCAAAAATGAAGTTTCCCAGATTTGAATGCAAACTAATTGGGAATCATACCAATCAAGTTACGAGCCCTACGAGGTATTAAATTCCGCATTTGGACCATTTTTGGCTGTGCTATGGCCGAAAAACTGATTTTTGTTGTGCCCGGAAGTATATTACGACTTTTGGCAGCAAAGAGTTCGGCTTTTCTGCAGTTTCTTAGCTCTAGCTTGGTCAAAACAAGACACACGGCTAGAACAATGACTGTTTTGTATAGCTTACTACCGGCTCTTAATACCCCTATACTTGCTTTTATCATTATTGCTCTGATTTTTTGGTGCCAGCTCTTTTGGCAACAAAGAGTTCGGCTTTTCTGCAGTTTCTTAGCTCTAGCTTGGTCAAAACAAGACACACGGCTAAAACAATGACTGTTTTGTATAACTTACTACCGGCTCTAAACACCCCTATACTTGCTTATATCATTATTGATCTGATTTTTGGTGCGAGCTCTGTTTTTAGGGCGGGGAACTCAGGAAACCGAATTTTAACAGAAATTTTCAACATTATTTTCGGTTATTTAGCTCTAGCTCGGTCAAAACAAGACGCACAGCCAAAAGAAGGACTGTTTTGTGCTGCTAACGACCAATACTAACCACCCCTATCATTGGTTTTTCGATTTTGGGAAAATCAATTTTGGCCCAAATTTCGCATTTTTGATAAGGGGTACCATCATCAAAATTTTCAAAAATAGGCCAAAAATTAAGTTTCCCAGATTTGAATGCAAACCAATTGGGAATCATACCAATCAAGTTACGAGCCCTACGAGGTATTACATTCCTCATTTGGACCATTTTTGGCTGTGCTATGGCCGAAAAACTGATTTTTTTTGTGCCCGAAAGTATGTTACGACTTTTGGCAGCAAAGAGTTCGGCTTTTCTGCAGTTTCTTAGCTCTAGCTTGGTCAAAACAAGATGCACGGCTAGACAATGACTGTTTTGTACAGCTAACTACCGGCTCTTAACACCCCTATACTTGCTTATATCATTATTGATCTGATTTTTGGTGCGAGCTCTGTTTTTAGGGCGGGGAACTCAGGAAACCGAATTTTAACAGAAATTTTCAACATTATTTTCGGTTATTTAGCTCTAGCTCGGTCAAAACAAGACGCACAGCCAAAAGAACGATTGTTTTGTGCTGCTAACGACCAATACTAACCACCCCTATCATTGGTTTTTCGATTTTGGGAAAATCAATTTTGGCCCAAATTTCGCATTTTTGATAAGGGGTACCATCATCAAAATTTTCAAAAATAGGCCAAAAATTAAGTTTCCCAGATTTGAATGCAAACCAATTGGGAATCATACCAATCAACTTACGAGCCCTACGAGGTATTACATTCCTCATTTGGACCATTTTTGGCTGTGCTATGGCCGAAAAACTGATTTTTTTGTGCCCGAAAGTATGTTACGACTTTTGGCAGCAAAGAGTTCGGCTTTTCTGCAGTTTCTTAGCTCCAGCTCGGTCAAAACAAGACACACGGCTAAAACAATGACTGTTTTGTACAGCTAACTACCGGCTCTTAACACCCCTATACTTGCTTATATCATTATTGATCTGATTTTTGGTGCGAGCTCTGTTTTTAGGGCGGGGAACTTAGGAAACCGAATTTTAACAGAAATTTTCAACATTATTTTCGGTTATTTAGCTCTAGCTCGGTCAAAACAAGACGCACAGCCAAAAGAAGGACTGTTTTGTGCTGCTAACGACCAATACTAACCACCCCTATCATTGGTTTTTCGATTTTGGGAAAATCAATTTTGGCCCAAATTTCGCATTTTTGATAAGGGGTACCATCATCAAAATTTTCAAAAATAGGCCAAAAATGAAGTTTCCCAGATTTGAATGCAAACTAATTGGGAATCATACCAATCAAGTTACGAGCCCTACGAGGTATTACATTCCTCATTTGGACCATTTTTGGCTGTGCTATGGCCGAAAAACTGATTTTTTTTGTGCCCGAAAGTATGTTACGACTTTTGGCAGCAAAGGGTTCGGCTTTTCTGCAGTTTCTTAGCTCCAGCTCGGTCAAAACAAGACACACGGCTAAAACAATGACTGTTTTGTACAGCTAACTACCGGCTCTTAACACCCCTATACTTGCTTATATCATTATTGATCTGATTTTTTGGTGCCAGCTCTTTTGGCAGCAAAGAGTTAGGCTTTTCTGCAGTTTCTTAGCTCTAGCTTGGTCAAAACAAGATGCACGGCTAAAACAATGACTGTTTTGTACAGCTAACTACCGGCTCTTAACACCCATATACTTGCTTATATTATTATTGTTCTGATTTTTGATGCGAGCTCTGTTTTTAGGGCGGGGAACTCAGGAAACCGAATTTTAACAGAAATTTTCAACATTATTTTCGGTTATTTAGCTCTAGCTCGGTCAAAACAAGACGCACAGCCAAAAGAACGACTGTTTTGTGCTGCTAACGACCAATACTAACCACACCTATCATTGGTTTTTCGATTTTGGGAAAATCAATTTTGGCCCAAATTTCGCATTTTTGAAATTTGATCATCAAAATTTTCAAAAATAGGCCAAAAATTAAGTTTCCCAGATTTGAATGCAAACCAATTGGGAATCATAGCAATCAATTTATGAGCCCTACGAGGTATTACATTCCTCATTTGGACCATTTTTGGCTGTGCTATGGCCGAAAAACTGATTTTTTTGTGCCCGAAAGTATGTTACGACTTTTGGCAGGAAAGAGTTCGGCTTTTCTGCAGTTTCTTAGCTCTAGCTTGGCCAAAACAAGAAACACAGCTAAAGCAATGACTGTTTTGTATAGCTTACTACTACTTAATACCCCTATACTTGCTTTTATCATATTTGCTCTGATTTTTTGGTGCCAGCTCTTTTGGCAGCAAAGAGTTCAACTTTTCTGCAGTTTCTTAGCTCTAGCTTGGTCAAAACAAGATGCACGGCTAGACAATGACTGTTTTGTACAGCTAACTACCGGCTCTTAACACCCCTATACTTGCTTATATCATTACTGATCTGATTTTTGGTGCGAGCTCTGATTTTAGGGCGGGGAACTCAGGAAACTGATTTTTAACAGAAATGTGCAGCATTATTTTCGGTTATTTAGCTCTAGCTCGGTCAAAACAAGACGCACAGCCAAAATAACGACTGTTTTGTGCTGCTAACGACCAATACTAACCACCCCTATCATTGGTTTTTCGATTTTGGGAAAATCAATTTTGGCCCAAATTTCGCATTTTTGATAAGGGGTACCATCATCAAAATTTTCTAAAATAGGCCAAAAATGAAGTTTCCCAGATTTGAATGCAAACTAATTGGGAATCATACCAATCAAGTTACGAGCCCTACGAGGTATTACATTCCTCATTTGGACCATTTTTGGCTGTGCTATGGCCGAAAACTGATTTTTTTTGTGCCCGAAAGTATGTTACGACTTTTGGCAGCAAAGGGTTCGGCTTTTCTGCAGTTTCTTAGCTCCAGCTCGGTCAAAACAAGACACACGGCTAAAACAATGACTGTTTTGTACAGCTAACTACCGGCTCTTAACACCCCTATACTTGCTTATATCATTATTGATCTGATTTTTTGGTGCCAGCTCTTTTGGCAGCAAAGAGTTAGGCTTTTCTGCAGTTTCTTAGCTCTAGCTTGGTCAAAACAAGATGCACGGCTAAAACAATGACTGTTTTGTACAGCTAACTACCGGCTCTTAACACCCATATACTTGCTTATATTATTATTGATCTGATTTTTGATGCGAGCTCTGTTTTTAGGGCGGGGAACTCAGGAAACCGAATTTTAACAGAAATTTTCAACATTATTTTCGGTTATTTAGCTCTAGCTCGGTCAAAACAAGACGCACAGCCAAAAGAACGACTGTTTTGTGCTGCTAACGACCAATACTAACCACCCCTATCATTGGTTTTTCGATTTTGGGAAAATCAATTTTGGCCCAAATTTCGCATTTTTGAAATTTGATCATCAAAATTTTCAAAAATAGGCCAAAAATTAAGTTTCCCAGATTTGAATGCAAACCAATTGGGAATCATAGCAATCAATTTATGAGCCCTACGAGGTATTACATTCCTCATTTGGACAATTTTTGGCTGTGCTATGGCCGAAAAACTGATTTTTTTGTGCCCGAAAGTATGTTACGACTTTTGGCAGGAAAGAGTTCGGCTTTTCTGCAGTTTCTTAGCTCTAGCTTGGCCAAAACAAGAAACACAGCTAAAGCAATGACTGTTTTGTATAGCTTACTACCGGCTCTTAATACCCCTATACTTGCTTTTATCATATTTGCTCTGATTTTTTGGTGCTCTTTTGGCAGCAAAGAGTTCAACTTTTCTGCAGTTTCTTAGCTCTAGCTTGGTCAAAACAAGATGCACGGCTAGACAATGACTGTTTTGTACAGCTAACTACCGGCTCTTAACACCCCTATACTTGCTTATATCATTATTGATCTGATTTTTGGTGCGAGCTCTGATTTTAGGGCGGGGAACTCAGGAAACCGATTTTTAACAGAAATGTGCAGCATTATTTTCGGTTATTTAGCTCTAGCTCGGTCAAAACAAGACGCACAGCCAAAAGAACGACTGTTTTGTGCTGCTAACGACCAATACTAACCACCCCTATCATTGGTTTTTCGATTTTGGGAAAATCAATTTTGGCCCAAATTTCGCATTTTTGATAAGGGGTACCATCATCAAAATTTTCAAAAATAGGCCAAAAATTAAGTTTCCCAGATTTGAATGCAAACCAATTGGGAATCATACCAATCAAGTTATGAGCCCTACGAGGTATTACATTCCTCATTTGGACCATTTTTGGCTGTGCTATGGCCGAAAAACTGATTTTTGTTGTGCTCGAAAGTATGTTACGACTTTTGGCAGCAAAGAGTTCGGCTTTTCTGCAGTTTCTTAGCTCTAGCTTCGTCAAAACAAGAAACACAGCTAAAGCAATGACTGTTTTGTATAGCTTACTACCGGCTCTTAATACCCCTATACTTGCTTTTATCATATTTGCTCTGATTTTTTGGTGCCAGCTCTTTTGGCAGCAAAGAGTTAGGCTTTTCTGCAGTTTCTTAGCTCTAGCTTGGTCAAAACAAGATGCCAGCTAAAACAATGACTGTTTTGTACAGCTAACTACCGGCTCTTAACACCCCTATACTTGCTTATATCATTATTGATCTGATTTTTGGTGCGAGCTCTGCTTTTAGGGCGGGTGTACTCAGGAAACCGATTTTTAACAGAAATGTGCAGCATTATTTTCGGTTATTTAGCTCTAGCTCGGTCAAAACAAGACGCACAGCCAAAATAACGACTGTTTTGTGCTGCTAACGACCAATACTAACCACCCCTATCATTGGTTTTTCAATTTTGGGAAAATCAATTTTGGCCCAAATTTCGCATTTTTGATAAGGGGTACCATCATCAAAATTTTCTAAAATAGGCCAAAAATGAAGTTTCCCAGATTTGAATGCAAACCAATTGGGAATCATACCAATCAAGTTACGAGCCCTACGAGGTATTACACTCCGCATTTGGACCATTTTTGGCTGTGCTATGGCCGAAAAACTGATTTTTGTTGTGCCCGAAAGTATATTACGACTTTTGGCAGCAAAGAGTTCGGCTTTTCTGCAGTTTCTTAGCTCTAGCTTGGTCAAAACAAAACACACGGCTAGAACAATGACTGTTTTGTATAGCTTACTACCGGCTCTTAACACCCCTATACTTGCTTTTATCATTATTGCTCTGATTTTTTGATGCCAGCTCTTTTGGCAGCAAAGAGTTCGGCTTTTCTGCAGTTTCTTAGCTCTAGCTTGGTCAAAACAAGATGCACGGCTAAAACAATGACTGTTTTGTACAGCTAACTACCGGCTCTTAACACCCCTATACTTGCTTATATCATTATTGATCTGATTTTTGGTGCGGGCTCTGTTTTTAGGGCGGGGAACTCAGGAAACCGATTTTTAACAGAAGTTTGCAGCATTATTTTCGGTTATTTAGCTCTAGCTCGGTCAAAACAAGACGCACAGCGAAAAAAACGACTTTTTTGTGCTGCTAACGACCAATACTTATCACCCCTATCATTGGTTTTTCGATTTTGGGAAAATCAATTTTGGCCCAAATTTCGCATTTTTGATAAGGGGTACCATCATCGAAATTTTCAAAAATGGGCCAAAAATGAAGTTTCCCAGATTTGAATGCAAACCTATTGGGAATCATAACAATCAAGTTACGAGCCCTACGAGGTATTACATTCCTCATTTGAACCATTTTTGGCTGTGCTATGGCCGAAAAACTGATTTTTGTTATGCCCGAAAGTATGTTACGACTTTTGGCAGCAAAGAGTTCGGCTTTTCTGCAGTTTCTTAGCTTTAGCAAAATGTTGTTAACAAATGTTGTTAACAATCGGTTTTCTGAATTCTCCGCCCTGAAAACAAAGCTCGCACCAAAAAATCAGAACAATAATACGTACGTACCCCTTACCAAAAATTCAATATTTGGGCCAAAATTAAAATTCCAAAAATCAACAAACGAATGATGAGGAAAGTTTATTTGGGTCTTTAGCGTCTCAAGACATTCATTCTTCAATCTGTGTGTCCCGTTTTGAGTATGTTAAATAAATAAAAAAAACATATTGCTATTACTTATCAAATCTTAATCGTAATCTTACCCTGTATACCGTATTCCAACAATATTATAAAAAAAAACAAGATAGGGAATATTGACTCGTTCTCATATTGAACTTGGTAAATATTTTCCTATGGAATACCCTTAACATTACCAAAAGGTATGTTTTAGTATATTTTTATACGTGTTAATGGCAGACACAACGTGCTGTTTTCATGCTCTCAGTGTGCTCCCATCAATCGACTCTACTGTTCTCCAATTATGGTGGCCACCGGTGGACGTGATCAGGAAAAGAATCAGGAGCTGGATGTGCTGAACCCCACGTCCGCTGTAACTGGACTGCCTCAGAAACGGTACTATCGCCAGAGAGCACATTCAAATCCCATTGCAGACCACAGTTTTGACTAGTAAGTAGCTTATAAAATGGCCCCCTTTAACAAATAGAAGCTCATTAACATAGTTATCCCTTAGTCCTGCTCGCCCGGAGGATATGGATTGGCGCTCATTGTACCCAAACATCCAACCGGGTGACCAGGTGAGCTTTGCCGACATTGGATGTGGATATGGTGGGTTTCTAATTACCTTGGGTGAGATGTTCCCCGAGACGTTCTCCATCGGCATGGAAATAAGAGTTAAAGTGTCGGATTACGTCGTGGACCGAATTGCGGCGCTGCGCCAAAAGAGCTTGTCCACCGGTGAATGTGCTTATCAGAACGTTGCTTGCTTGCGTACCAACGCCATGAAGTATCTGCCCAATTACTTTACAAAGGGACAGCTGGAGAAGATGTTCTTTCTCTACCCGGACCCGCATTTTAAACGCGCCAAGCACAAGTGGCGAATTATCAACCAGGCCCTTCTCTCCGAGTATGCCTACGTCCTTAGAAGAGGGGTGAGTAACACAATCTATTAAACATTTTGACTGCAAAATAAGAACTCTTTACCCAGGGCCTAGTGTATACTATGACAGATGTAGAGGACCTACACAAGTGGATTGTGGCTCATATGGAGGAGCATCCGCTTTACGAGCGTCTCACCGAAGAAGAGTCGGTACGTACCACAGCAACATAAATTCTGAAGATTGTCAGAAAGTAATCTTTCCTATTTCCAATCTATAGAAGTCCGATCCCATTACTCCGAAGCTTTACCAAAGCAGCGAGGAGGGCGCCAAGGTGGTGCGTAACAATGGTGATCACTTCCTCGCCATATTCAGACGCCTTTAGAACCAAGTATATATTCTCTATATATGTAGACATTAATTTAAGATTGCCGTAAATTAAAGATCGGTTGTTAAGACCACACGTTGAGTATTCCCAGGCCCCTGCAGGAAACCAGCATCTTATCGGTGGACTCCACCTCCACGTTAAACTTAACCCCCGCCATTTGCTCAGCTATATAGATGGCGGTGCGCGTGTGGTTTGACAGCGGGCCAGTACGCATCTTTGAGTGACCATCTGCCAGTGCCATATAGATGATCAGCTGGTCCTGCATGTGTTCATCCACGCACACCTCCTTGCACACGTACTCGGCAAGCTTGCAGGCGGCCTCATCGCCAAGCACATGAGCATTAGTTTTTTTCTTATCCAACATGTCGGCACCTAGCACACAGCCGGTAGAGGTCTGGGCCGTGATCAAGATGCCTGCACCGTTGTCGCAAGCCCTCTCCAACGAATGCTTCACCGATTCGATACTGAAGTGCTGGGAAGGTATGAGACGGGGAATCACGGCTCGCGCCGCCTCTTCCATATCTTTCGCAATGCTCTTGGGCACGCGTCCGGCACAGAAAGCCACTCCGCTGACCGACTTGACGCTGCCGAAGTCTATAAGCTGTGCAGCGTGCAGCTTGTTCACCGGTTTAACGTCCAACTTACAGGTTCCCATGCCGCGCGGGTAGAATCCGTACTTGAGAACCTTCAGGTAGAAGTCTGCTCCAAAAAACTTTAGGTTCGGTAAGAGCACTTTCTGCATATACTCCACCTGCGGAGCAAAGGACACGTTTGTACCCCCTTGCACTATCAGACTAGAGGAACGTCCGGCGAAGAGTAGTACTGGAAGGGCCATTTGGTAAATCAGGGTAATGCTAGCCGCCGTATGAGTATCGACGTAGTATGAGTTACCCACGATAGCGCTAGGTGTGAACTCAAGTGTGGTGGAGGAGAAGGCATTACCCTTTACTTGCGCATCGGTAATGTCCCGAAGCAGATTGACACCATGGAGGTGCTGATGAGATAGCCCTGGCTTCGGGCGATTGGCTCGGATATTGATGACGCGCACCGGTTTGCCCAAAATGCAGCTGAAGCTCAGGGCGTTGCGTAGCGCCTGTCCGCCGCCCTCCAAGTAAGAGCCGTCAATTATCACGAAGCCTTCCACTTTGATTTTTTTTGAGTTCATTCTTCTTTATGAATTAAAGTTTTTTCGTCCGGTTTTCTTTCAAGTTGTCAATGGGGTTTGCTGTCGTCAAAATCTGACAGGATAATACACTTCAATTCATTGCAAATTGACAGCCAGTGTGACCGCCGCTTTTTTGCAGGGAATACTTTGCTTATTAAAAGCGCAATTTTTAAACTGGTCCGGTAGCACTGGCCAAATGTAAGCAAGCGGACTTCTATGTTTTGCATTTAGGACAAATAATTCAACAAAGTAATACTCGTACATTATCTGCAATATGCAAAGCATGAAGAACAACAGTTAAAAATGACTTTGTAAGTAGTTCATATATAAATTTATACATAATTAGTTCGTATGTGCACGATAGAAAGAATCATACATATCTACAAACGTGCCGCTTTGAGGTGGCTCATACTTATCTTAGACGTGCCATCGGAACGATAATTATCTAGTCCAGCCAGTGGTTTAACTACTATTAGCGCTGATATTTCCGCAGGGAAGCCGAATCACTTGGGAATTGAGCAATCACACGGATTGTAAGTTTGGGGTTCCACTGGAATGTGAATGTGGAGCCGACTCGCATAAAAGTAAAAAGACTGCGATGGGAAGAAATATTTTTGTTTCATTAGTTCAAAAATTTATTAAGTCATTTTTAATTTAATTATTATTTTTAAATTTTAATTAAAAACCTAGATCGCGATTTTTAAGGAGTTTCAACTGTAGTTTGATAGCTCAGCATTAGCTTTCAAATGCCAGCCGTCACTCCGACAAGTCCTGATTAAGTTTAGAAAAAGCCATTTATATATATGTAATTCTCTAAGTCCGATAAAAAAGACATTGACGAAAAGGGGCTCAAGACAGTGACACACATAATACCTGACAAAGTTTGTAAGCAGAAGGGCTTGAGTTTGAGATATTAGCATTGCTTCAAATTAAAAAGGTATCGATAGGGTTACCCTTTTTTGTTACATTCAATAATAGTTTGGATATTTCTTATCTTATGCCTACATAATAAACATATACAAAAATCAAAAACATTCAGCCGTAGCCTGTGTTCCTTGTAGATAAGGAGTTATCAACAATTTGTTCAGTACAGTGTGACATATTTTCTCTTTTGTGTAAGCTAAATAGTTATCAACAAGTCTATAACTAACTTTTGCTAACAGAACAAGCCTTTTAAAATTAATCATAAAAGAGGTGACTGCAAGTTCGTGGAAAGGGTTACTCAGCGCGACGACGCTATCCAACCATAATGAAAACACTGAATTTTCCATGTTCTAGTTCCGCTGTTGGTGAGGCAATTCTTCTGGCATTGACTGTGGCACAGTGGGCACCGGCAACAGGTGGATTGGGTGCCGGGTGCATTGTTCTGTAACACGACGAAGGCCAAGTTATGTGCTACTCTCTTTATGACTTCTTGTTGATGGCCATTTCAAATAAATGCCGGTAAGAGGTTCGGCAAGTGGTTCTTGGGCCCGGGGGGCATGGCAGGCAAAGGAGGTGAACCGATTGCTTGTGAGTGAAGTGCGGCAAGGTCGCGACGTGTTTGCCAGTAAGGCATACAGACGTATGCCTTTGGTAGTGTAGTACATTCTCAAAAAATCAGAGACAAACAATTGCGGTCAAAACGATAATTCCTAACGTTATCTTACATTTAGTTGCTACTACTGCAAAATAAGTTAAGGGAAGCATCTGTTGTGTTGTTTCTTTACGTCTTGGTTTCTAAAGTAAACTTGGTTTTCGTTTTAAAATCTTATTATTTTTAGTATAGATTTTACACTATCTTAACTAATCATAATCGAACTGATTACTAAACGTAATGGTAGTGCAAAAATTAGAAATACATATTAGAAGTTACCCTTAGAGATATCAGAGTTTGATATTACTATCATGACCGCCCCTGTGCGCAGTGCGAGTACACACACACACACACCCCAGCTGTGCGTATGTGTTGCGGAGGCACGAAGCTTCCATTTCCAGTCCAGTCCAGCGATGAAGTTGCGCGTCATACGCGGTTCGCAGTTCACGCGCGCCAGACGTGCCTCGCTCTCGCTCTCTCCTGCTCCTGCTTTCCCAGCGCTCTCTCGCCAAGCAGCATTCTTGGTCCATTCTCGGCACAGAACAGACCTGTTGCACACTCTCACGTTCTCTCCTTCCACGCTATTCCAGTTGTTTTGTTTTTGTTATTGTTATTGCCCCTGGTGAATGGTGAGTGGTGACTTGCGACGAAGAGCACGCAGATAAACAATGCGATGTGCGTCTGCTGCAGAAAACAACATCTCAAAAACGTTTAGGAATTTGGAATATTCATCTGCGGTTGATGACTCAGCCCCTGGAGGAATAAATGAAAAATATTAATAACACTCGTGGAAATAACCAGCTGATAACGGGTTTTAATACATTGATTGATTGTAATTAAGTGGAAAAACCAAGCTTTTAAACTGCAAATTCAACTTTCAGGTGGCAACCCTATCGAGCAGCTCTAAATTTGGCCAAAACGCAAAGAGGCATTAAATACCTTCTAAGGATTTTCGACCTTGAACCTAGGTAAAAACTGCTTTGTGCTGGATGTGTAGATCCGAATTTCATTATTATACAATTTAAAAATATTAAAAAAAAACAGGAAAAATTTGGGAATACTCAGTACACATCGACGCCTACACACAATGGGTTCCGTCAACTGCAAGGAGTACAAAACGACGGGTAGTACACCCAAAAAAGAAAAGTCCACAGGTAATTACCAGATGTTCTGAGGGATAACTTTCGAATTGTTATTTTGTGGTTACAGAATAGGGCTTTTCGTACTTCTGAATATTTATTTACAGCTAAACTGAATTCTCCTATTGTAAGATTAATAATTTTCCTAAAGGGAAAATAGTTTCATTCAATAATTCCATTTTATCAAAGTTAAGATCTTAATTAACAACAGTTCCACCGTTACCTATGCATCTCGATCCGATCACACAATTTCTGCCTACAATTTATAAAGTGTTTGGTCATGTCGTAGATGATATGATAGTTAACATTGCCGTGCTCCTTTTACCAATCGAACGAGGCCAATTGATAGAAATTGTGATTAGGCGAATGGGAATGACCCGTTTTTAGGGGCGTTGCCGGAGAGGGGTGCTTAGATAATTGTCTCAGCGGCATAAGGCTAAGATTGAGAAAGAGATATGGATAGGGGGAGCACGCAACTTGGCTTACATGCTGCGTCATTGCCACAGTAGTTATTAGTGAACCTAATTAGTTGTTTTGGTGAGGGATAACTTTCAATCTTTAGCTTTGCTAATGAACTAAATTTACCCTCTTTATATTTAAGAAATCAAATATTTTTTATGCGCTTTAAAGGAGGTAACCTATGAGCTCGGATCGCATGTCTCTGCTAATCGATATTCACTGTACGTGCAGCTGCTGTTAGTCACCGCTATCGTAATTTTGCCTATGCCTTTTGCTCTTGCCTATTGCCGTTGCCTTTGCTTTCCGTTCTCTTGGGCTCATCGTTGGGGCCCCGCTTCGCTTAAATTGAAGGCAGCAGCGTTGGTCTCCGGTCCCCAATTCATTCGTCGTTCGACAACTGCCGGTGTCTAAGCGTTATTTGGCTCTTAAAGTCGGTCGAAACATTCTCTTAACTGCGGTCTATTCAATCCTTTTCGGTGCTACCTGATTTCGTGAGTTGTTTTATTTTGGTCAAACTTGTTCTCATGCAATTGTTATTATTATTATTTGGACGGGCTTTTGACTCACATGAGTTGGGCAAGGCCAACCGGTTTAAACCAAGCGTGTTTGAGAAACCCAACTGTGGTAACATGGCGAATTGTTGCTAATTAGACCCGAGAGTTGGAGGAGGCTAGGAATGTACAGTGCAAGGTTGAAGTTTGTTAACAGAACGAAAAAAATAAATATATTACTTAGGTTACATGGCTTTCTAAAATTATTAAAACCATATAAGATATTTTGTTATAATAGACCATACCTTATTTTCTCCCTTCGAAAGTGTATTTTTTCCGTTCACTGTATTTCAGTCTGAGATGACTTGCTTCTCTTGTAGTTTGCTGTCCCGTATCATTTCGAGGGCCCAACTGTTTGATTTCAGTAAAAGCCTCATCATCGAAGCTTTATCGTTCCCCTTATCAGCGATATAACAGCGATACCATAATATGCATACATCATAAAGCCAGTCACTTGAGATAGGGGCGTGTAGACATCAGAATCGACTGGAACAGGGTAAAACACAGGTTTACAGGTGTCACGCTTATGCTTCCTCACCGTCTGGCTTTTCTTGGTGACGTAGCTATTGACTTGTGCTGAGTTGTACTGACATTGAAGTAGGTCGTATGAGTCAATCGATCCGAACTTGTCGCTAAGATCCGCTTTGTTATGGTCGGTAACCATCGGTGGCAACACCTGCTAGCCTTCCCTTATAGGTCTGCGAATAAAATTTGTAATATTACATTTCTAGTTTTTAAGGGATTTTTCCATATTATATTTTTATTACAAGCTTAAAATCATAAAGGAGGGAAATCTTATATAACTTTGAACCTTCTTATTTCTGTTTTTTTTTTATATATAATTATATATTAAAATAAATTACTCGATAATTATCTTTCTTTCGGTTATAAAGAAATGTTTTCGAATCATTGTCAATTTTCTTATAATTTATTTAAAGTCTTATCCATCATTCTTTGTGTTTTGTGTCCTTCTTGACCGCCAAAAGCTCTAGTCGTGTGATGGCATTGTCCAGGAATCTTCGCTGGTCCTTCAGCTGTGGAAGGAGTTCATCGGCGCTAACTATGTGTACAGGCTTAGCCGTTAGTGAGCCCGTTCCAGCTGATTTATCCGACTCAGACCAACGGCTCCGCAGAGCTGCTACTCCTACAGATGGTCTAAGCATGTCCAGCACTCTTTTAATGATGGAGGGACTTGATACCTGCTGCTGATCCTGCTGGTGATCCTGCTGATGGATGTTGTGGTTATGTTGCTGGTCACTGACCACACTCCCCTGCGGAAATTCCGGCATGGTCAGCAAGGGTCCCCAGAAGAAGGCACCCAACCCGGGGGCAGCCGGCAGTGCTATTTCCGATGAGTGTCCTTCCAGTTGCTTTTCTTGTGAGGCAAACCTGCCATCTAGAAACTCAAGTTGGCGTTTTAAATCATCCAGTTTGAGCTGCAGGTGCTCAAAGTCAGCGGTCAGATTGATAGCCAGGCTCTGGGTGCTCTTGCCCTTGCCGATTCCCTGCAAATTCTCTATTTGAAGATCTAGTTGATGATCTCTCAGTTGCAGATCCTCTAGCAGGAGTTGAGTTTCTGCTCGAGGAGGTTGTTCCAAAAACAAACGGGCGATTTCCGCCTGCAACAGCTGTCTGTTGGTGCGCAGCGAACTCAGCTCCAGTTCCTGGAGGTTGCTGAGATGCGGTCGCGATACCACCGATCCTAGGACCATTAGCAGTCCCATAAAGACTTCTGAACGCAAGCGAGGCATCTTCTTGACTGATCTCAAATCTTAATTTCTACCTGAGCAGTAAGCTACGCCAGACTTTCCCTTAAACCCTAAAGAAAAACTGGAAAAATTTTATAGGCCAACACAACCACACACTCTTGTTATCTATATCTTTATCTCCGTTTCACTTTGTTTCTCTCGTTGCACGATGACTTCACCAGGTGGTGCCGTGGGTTCCTACCAGTCCAAGTGCAGCACCCAGAGTCCTAGTACAACCATGTCGACGGAAGCGTCTTCCCCGGATTCAGAGTACACCAGTGCGGTCCGTGTGGACTGCAATATCGCGGATCTGAATGAGAACGAGATGAAGCAGGTGGACTTCGATGAAGATACCCGTGTACTGTTGGTAAAGCAAAACGATCGCCTATTAGCGGTAGGAGCTAAGTGCACCCATTATGGAGCACCGCTCCAGACTGGAGCCTTGGGCTTGGGGCGCGTCCGTTGTCCCTGGCACGGCGCTTGCTTCAATTTGGAAAACGGCGATATTGAGGATTTCCCCGGACTCGATTCGCTGCCGTGCTATCGCGTGGAGGTGAGCAATAAGGGACAGGTGATGCTCCGAGCCAAGCGATCGGATCTGGCCAACACTAAGCGACTCAAGAATATGGTTCGACGTAAGCCCGATGATCAGCGAGTGTTTATTGTGGTTGGCGGTGGTCCCTCAGGCGCTGTAGCCGTGGAAACCATACGACAGGAGGGCTTTACAGGCCGCCTCATCTTTGTTTGCCGAGAGGACTATTTACCCTACGATCGTGTCAAGATCTCCAAAGCTATGAATCTAGAGATTGAGCAGCTGCGATTCCGCGACGAGGAGTTCTACAAGGAGTACGATATTGAGCTATGGTTGGGAGTGGCAGCCGAAAAACTGGACACAGCCCAAAAAGAACTCCACTGCAGCAACGGTTATGTGGTGAAATACGACAAGATCTACTTGGCCACAGGCTGCTCTGCCTTCCGCCCGCCCATTCCAGGTGTCAACTTGGAGAACGTCCGCACCGTGCGTGAGTTGGCAGACACTAAAGCTATATTGGCATCCATTGCCCCCGAGTCCAACGTCGTTTGCCTCGGATCTAGCTTCATTGCTTTGGAGGCAGCTGCTGGTTTGGTATCCAAAGTGCAAAGTGTCACGGTGGTAGGACGCGAGAATGTTCCACTGAAGGCCGCTTTCGGTGCAGAAATTGGTCAGAGGGTACTCCAGCTGTTTAATGACAACAACGTAGTCATGCGCATGGAGAGCGGCATCACAGAAATCGTAGGTAATGAAGAGGGCAAGGTAACCCAGGTAGTGCTAGTAGATGGCACACGTCTGCCCTGCGATCTACTTATCTTGGGTACTGGCTCCAAACTCAACACCCAGTTCTTGGCCAAGTCGGGCGTGAAGGTCAATCGCAATGGCTCCGTAGACGTCACCGATTTCCTGGAGTCCAACGTACCCGATGTTTATGTTGGCGGAGACATAGCCAACGCACACATCCACGGGCTAGCCCACGATCGCGTGAACATTGGTCATTATCAGTTGGCTCAATATCACGGACGAGTGGCGGCCATCAACATGTGTGGCGGCGTCAAGAAGCTGGAAGCCGTGCCCTTCTTCTTCACTCTGATCTTCGGCAAGGGCATTCGGTATGCCGGCCATGGGTCCTACAAGGATGTTATCATCGACGGCAGCATGGAAGACTTTAAGTTCGTTGCCTACTTTATCAACGAAGCGGATACGGTGACAGCAGTGGCTTCATGCGGTCGGGATCCGATTGTGGCCCAGTTTGCCGAGCTTATCTCGCAGGGCAAGTGCCTCGGACGTGGCCAGATCGAAGACCCCGCCACCCGTGAGGACTGGACAAAGAAGCTTGGTGAGCCTCTGCCCCAAGTTCGCTGAATAATCAACTATTGTGTATTACCGCTGAGATTTGTTAAATTTTCATGCAATCGTTGAGTATTTATTATATGGTATACTCGTATGCAAAACACTTAAGAAGTGAAACTTTATCTGTGTATATTTATAATTGTAGTTTGGGGGAACTTCCTTGAGTTCCTGCCACGATTGCCACTTTTGGCACCCTGAGATCAAAGATGTACGCTTTTTATTTCCTTGCCACACAATGTATTTTTTTGAGTCATTTGGATTATTTTTGCTAAATAAAATGTTTTA
This sequence comes from Drosophila eugracilis, assembly GCF_018153835.1. Taxonomy (NCBI): domain Eukaryota; kingdom Metazoa; phylum Arthropoda; class Insecta; order Diptera; family Drosophilidae; genus Drosophila; species Drosophila eugracilis. The sequence continues at coordinate 2,126,470 of NW_024573052.1, read as the reverse complement.
ACAATGTCGTAATTGTTTTTGGTTTTTCATTTAAAATGCATCGTGGTTTTGTAAAAGTTAATAGTCAAATGTTCTACTTTCCAAGCATAGAGTGTATAGAGTTTGCTATCATAGCGCATAAGCTAAGGGCAATGATCCGCCTTACTTACCCTGTTCATTTACAGACTCTGTTTGCTTTAGTCATATAAACTCTCCTAAGTCCAACTTCCCTCTTTTTTTTACTCAACATAACTTGACTTATTCGCGTTGATAATCGAAATTCCAAATTAAGAACATTAGATATCCGATGCCTGCTTCAGGTCGGACTCCCCAGCGATCCCTGCTAAATGCGGGGTTGAGGTTGTTCATCACGAAGATGGGAAGGAACCAACTAATGGTACGGTTTTACGTGGCAATCATGGGGGATGTACTAACTTACCCTTTTTCCGGCGGACAACTGTAGCCTGAGGATCGAAAAGGACTCGAATTAGTGGTGACCGGAGAGTTAAACGAAACACTGGGCCAGTGCACAGCCGGTATGTCCTCGCTGAACAGTACGGAGCTTTTCGATCAAATGACAGCCTCAACCAGAATGTCTCATAGATTGGCGGCCGCCTTGGAGCGCATCCAGGTACTGGAGGAGCGCAACCGTAGGCTGAAAGATCTGGTAAATGGGATTTCTCCTAGATATTGCTTGTAGTAATAGCAACTGTATCTTAGGCGCTGGACAAATCTGATATTTTCGAGTCTAGGGGTGTTATGCTCTGCTCCCGGGCCTTTGACCTCAGTCGGGAGCTGATCGTGACCAGAATGCGAATTAACGACTTTGAGAAGGCCTGCACTCAGCTGCGAAGGTATTGTGCATATAGAAGTCGGCCGATAACCGAATCTCCCGCATCTTGTTTTTCAGGCGCATCCTGGAGCTGAAGCTGCGACGCATCCAACGACGACGGTATCTTTGCCACGAGGTGCAGAGGCTGCGACTAGCGCAGGAGAACCATGTGCCCACTATCCTGATGCGCCTCTGGCATTGCCTCCGCTTCTTGTGGAACTGTGTTGACTGTCTGGCGCAGGTGTCCCACGGGGCTCGTTCTATCCGCAAGGCGGATGGCACAATAGACGCCCTCAATTTGTTCGTCGAGAGTTTTTAACCATTGCCATTAAAATATGTATATTACTTTTTAACATTTTTTATTTATCATTAAGCAGACAATAATTTTTAAAATCGATCTTGCGGTAAAAAGTTGATTAATGCGCCATTAGCAATCGATAAAAGTATTTTTTAAGCCGTAGTTTTTTTTTGTAATCCAACGAGAGAACTTCTCGTAGTCAAACTTTTTAAAATATTGACAAATCAACTAAGCAACCGCTTTACCATATGTATTTATTTTTACTGTTTAGTATTTTAAAGTATTTTCTCTATTCCTAAATTGATAACATAACTATCGGTTGTACCACATCCGCAGGCGTACAGCTGATTTCCGATACTCAAACGTATCCTGATATCGATTGGCGGCATTTGTTTTTTTTTGTTTAATATAATATATTAATAGGATTTTTTGTGCATTTTGTATTTTTGTTTGTTTTGTGCACTTGCGAAACGCTAAGCGAATAAATGCGACGTGCTTAGGCTGAATAGAGAAGCGCGGTGGACAGCGGACAGCGGATAGAATGGATCAATTCTCGCACGACCTGACGTTGGCTCTAGACCTGACGCTGATGGACAGGGCGAGTGGCGTCGGTAGGTGGGGCTCCCGTCGTAGGACACGTTCCACGGGCAATCTACGTAAGTAGCAATAGCTCGCTGACTTCGCTCGCGGTAATCCCTTCTGCTTAGCCTGCGCACCCCAGCCAACGGAGGACTCTTCAAGCAGCCCTACGGATGCGCTAAACCAGGGGCATCACCACGGACATCATGGCCACCACCACCCAAGTGCTAACGTGGACGGATTGGACACGCAAAATCTTAAGTTGCCGGCCAGCGACTCGGACGAGAAGGCAGAGGCGACGCTGCCTCTGCGTCTCCCACTGGCTTTGCCCGGACGCATGGGTGCCTTGGAGTCGGACTCACTCAACGAGACTACCTTCAGTCCAGCCAGGTGAATTGAATTAGAGTCCTTCCGATAGACCTTCCTTAAAGTTTTTGGCCAACCCACAGATTCTACAAGCCTAACTCACGTAGGAAACGTAAGATAAAGCGCATGTCCATGGAGTTCGAGTTCAGCAAAGACACACCACATACCTTCACTGAGTCTCCATTGCAGCCCGGTCTACTAAGTGGTAGCGGCACTGCCACCGGAACCATACGCAAGCGGTTGCTGAAAATTGACCCCACTGGACATCGGTCGCACTTGTTTTTCTGTGGAAAACGCAAGCGCTCTAACCGCGATCGCTACCATGAACAAGATTCGATGAAGCTCTACGCCTCGCCACATTTACAAATGGATGAGCAGCATCAACAGCAACACCACCATCAGCAGAGGATGCGACCGCGCAGCTACTCCTCCACATCGAAGCCACTCAGCGACCGCCTGCTGCCGCTGAACAAGGGACTGCTCTCGAAGATCAACCGCATGGCTGCCAAGGGACAGGTCACGCCCACCCAAAAGACTGAGAACAAGGATAACGACTTTAAAGGTCACCAACCAAAGGAGTCAGGCGGAGCGGTCCATGAGATGGAGGAGCTTCCCGATCAAAAGGACGTGACCAAAAAGCTGCTCCCGCCAAGTACTGAAACTACTTCCAACTTAAACTCCTTCAGCATGGACACAATAGTGCCTGTGACAGATATAGATGCCTTATTACTGAGCACGCCACCAGCGGCTCCGCTGCTTCGCAAAAAGACACAGTTACCTGGTCACACCAGCAGCAGCTCATCTAAGACACACCGCCGTCGTCGCTTCCAAACGCTTCCACAGCCTCCACTACAGCTTCAAGCCCAGTCGATGGACTGCAGCGAACTCTACGACTTTCTAAGCTCCAGTTCACTGAGTTCATCCTCGGACAGCGAAGCGGAAGTGGGTGGACATCGCCGACACGACACCGATCGCGAAGGAGACGACGAACTCACCGACTGGCCTGGCAACGAATTCGGACCTGGAGCCAGATATGATCCGAAAAGGAAGCTTACTAAGAAGTCATTACTACCGCAGATTCGCTCGGATGACACTATTGGTGAAGATGACACCCTGATGTCCGGAACAGAGGCCGGAATGGTAGGAATGGAGCCTCCGCCGAAGTCTCCAGCCCAGCTACAGGAATCTTTGCAGGATCTATCCCGGTTCCAACCAGCCGGGGTCTCTGAACCCATCGAGATTTTGAACGCCTGCTTGGAGATGGAAACGAATGCAGATGGCACCTTGCCGGCTTCACGGCAAATCGAAAGCGAAATGTCCGGCGAAACTTCGAATCCGTTTCTTTCCTCTTCACCGCTAGGACAGGCTCTAGGTCAGGAGGTGCGCGAGATACGTGCTGGCTGTCGCCGTGTTAATGGAGAGCGACCGGGATTTAGCATTAAAATGAGCGTCAATGAGCGCATCACTCGATTTGTGCAGGATCCACAGCAAACACAGATACGACTGTCTGATATAGAGCTATATGAGCCCGATAGCATGTGCAATTTGGCAACGCTCTACTCACTGACCATGGTGGTGGAGGACGGCTGCACAGTGCTTACCAAAACCAGGTGAGAATCCATGGGATAATTATCTCAGTAAGATTAACATTATTTCCTCTTCTAGAAACACCACACAGGCTGTCAGCGTGGATCATCTTCAGCAGGGACTTCAGCCACGTCCCGATCTCTTCGGTGATTTCAAGCGGCGCTGCTACGGGGAGGAGGAGCAAGAACAGCTCCAGCAGAATCCCGGGCAGATTCAGCCACAGAAATGAAATACATTAATCAAAACAAGACCAACCCCCAGCAAATACGAAATTATCGCCATCTGGAGTTTAACTCTTGGCGACGTGATCCAGGTGCAGTGCTGGGGTGGAAGAAAACCATAAACTAAGAGTGATTTTAACGTGTTTTTGTGAAATCTGTTCCATGTACATAGGTTGCATCGGTGTCCGTGTATATACTAACTGTCTTCATTTGGTAAGTGCGTTAAGTAAAACACCGGATCCCAGATCCCGTCGATTTTTCCATACTCTTGGAAACGAGCGAGATGGCACATTTCAGAGAAAGAGAGAAAACCGAACAGAAGCCGTTGGCAGATGTTCCACTGTACAAAATATATATTGTAACACCTAACGTGAATATGAATATAAGAAATATACGTATGGTCATCGAATCACGAATCAATCGGTTTCTTAATTTTTTAATTTTTTTGGAGACTTTATCAGTTGAGTATTGTAAGTTTCAATCTAAAGAACATTATTGATTTCCTAACGTTTTTAAATTTTCTCACAGATTTCAAGACTTCAGATATAATAACCAGTTATATTGGAAAACTATCTAATTATCGTTTTACCAAGAAGTGGCGGGGCATTCAAATGTTGCTTGCTAGATGGAAATTCCGTCTAATTTCCACCCCCACGAAAAGTCGGCGCATGCTCAGTGCTCTGTGCTGGGCAATCGGCATTTGGCACTTGGCGCTCACTTGGCAACCCTCGCTGATGGGGGTCGGAAAACGAGGGGCGAGTTGGCGGAGTGGGGCACACGAGCGCCGAGCTTGCGTCAAATGCGGACGCCAGTTGGACGCAGCTCGGGATTGGAGGCAGCCACGTTTCCCAGCCATCCTCCGTGTGTGTCGCAGCAACATTGTCTGTGTGTGCCGTGCCGTGCCGCATCTGTGGCGTCCCGTGAACGGGATGTAAAGAGGATCTTCAGCGCTCATCGCCTCATTACCATTACCCAAATTCAGGAGCTCCAGTTGGAGGCTCTGCTCCTGCCCGAATTTTCTTTGTTAACCGGCGATTCTTGTGCTTTCTACGCTTACACCACTAACGGTAATTTGGGAAATCGGTCTTGATGAGCGCCTCCTGGTGCTAGTATTGGTACTGGTGGTTCTCCGGCTTTTCTGCATTCTGCAGTGGACACTGTTAAGGCTAGGGATTTCCGCATTTCCACGATGCGATGCAATGCCGCTGCTCTGCTTATTGATTTTTCACCAACACTCACGCACACACATACCAGCACACTGGCACCCACACACTAGCGCCCACAAATACTTAGGCAGTGTTGCCATTTCGGCCATTTTACAGCTGGAAAATAGCCATTTTGAGAACGGAAGTAAACAAAATCAGCCATTTTTGTTGAGTTCTTTTTGTCGGTACGCGTTAAAAATTATAAAGCATGCTTTTGGGCACATAAGGTAGTGGTTTTAAATCTTCTTTGTAATAAGGTTTTATATCCCAATGATAGAGTGTATGTTTTAGGGCAGAACCTTTTAAAAACCCGGATTATTAATTGAGCGATTAAAAAACAAGTGCTTTTATTTTAATTAGCTTTCGAATCTGGCGCGGTAAAGCTCATATGTTCTTAATTTTTTCCGTAATATTGTGACAACACTGTCAGAGAAGAAAAGAGAGTGTGGCTTTGCTGACTTGTAAAGTCCGAAAGCCATACACATACACACTCAGATAGCTGAGCTAATCTCTTATCAAGCGACAACTATCCCATCCCTCCTCTCAAGACTAACCCTTTCTCTATTGCACTTACATAGAACAAAAATACCCCATTTGCCATGAATTTGGTCTACGACAAAGGTTGTTTTTAATATTCTTAACTTCTTATTGGTTTTCCAGAATAACGCTCGGCATTTTTGAGATTAGAAAACAAGCCAACCTTGTACAAATTCTAGTAGCATGGCTCAAAACTATGTGGTTGGAAATCAGAACATTATACTAATAACTATATGTTTTCTGCCCGTGTAGGAGAGCTGTAATGGGGCAGGAGACGAATGTGTTCCGTGTGAGCATGTGCATCATCGTCTCACTGTCGATCGCGATCTTCGACTCTAACTGGCACTCGCTTACCGTGTGAGTTTCCCCTCCCAGGGTGGCGCAGTTGGAAAATGAGCACGTGCGAGGCGGCGGCCGCTGGTGAGGATGGAAGCCAGGCCAAGTCTGAGGAGAGCCAGCCGCCGGAGGATCAGAAAAAACAGCAGCAGGATAAGCAAGAGAAGCAGCTGGATAAGCTTCAGGATAAAACTCCACAGAATGGGAAAGCCGAAACGGAGGCTCCGGAAAAACCAAATCAACACCCCCAGTTGGAAGGCATTCGGAGTTCTGTTCTCCTGGATGCCGGTGCTGCCGCTCCCTCGATAGACGCATTGGTGGCCTGCAAAGATGCACTGCTCGCCCAGAAGCTCTTTGCTAGCGGAGGAAGCTCCACACCCGGACCCAGTCCTACATCCACGGTGGTGGGAGCAGGTGGGGTGAGCGGCAAGGATCTGATGAAACTCAAGGAGCCTATGCGCGTGGGCTTCTACGACATCGAACGGACTATTGGCAAGGGCAACTTTGCTGTGGTCAAGTTGGCTAGACATCGAATCACCAAGAACGAGGTGGCTATTAAGATTATCGACAAGTCGCAGCTGGACCAGACTAACCTCCAGAAAGTCTATCGCGAGGTGGAGATCATGAAGCGCCTGAAACACCCGCACATCATTAAGCTCTACCAGGTAGTCTTATTTATGGCTCAATCCTTACCGGAGTTGTAATCTTGTTATCAATTATTTCACAGGTTATGGAGACCAAGAATATGATCTACATAGTATCCGAGTATGCCAGCCAGGGCGAGATCTTTGGTGGGTAAAAGCCTTAATTGTTCTTTAATAAGCTCTCTCCATTCCTTGTGTATATTTTAAAGAAATGGAAAATAAGTTTAAAAGATCTGTAAGATATATAATGTCTTCCGGTTAGATATATTATAGCCCTCCCTATATACGTATTCTGTAGGATTAACTTGTCAAATTCTTCTAGATTACATTGCGAAGTACGGACGGATGTCCGAGTCGGCAGCTCGCTACAAATTCTGGCAGATCATCTCGGCGGTGGAGTACTGTCACAAAAAGGGCATCGTGCATCGCGATTTGAAAGCGGAGAATCTTCTTCTGGATCTCAACATGAACATCAAAATAGCGGACTTCGGCTTCTCCAATCACTTCAAGCCAGGTGAACTACTGGCCACATGGTGCGGATCCCCACCATACGCAGCTCCCGAGGTTTTCGAGGGCAAGCAGTATACGGGTCCAGAGATTGATATTTGGGTAAGTGCTTACAAGTTAAGTTAGTTCCATATGTAACCTCTCCTTTCTTGCAGTCGCTGGGTGTCGTTCTCTATGTACTGGTTTGTGGGGCACTGCCCTTTGATGGATCCACGCTGCAAAGCCTGCGGGATCGAGTGTTATCCGGACGCTTTCGCATCCCGTTCTTTATGAGCTCCGAGTGCGAACATCTCATCCGCCGGATGTTGGTGCTGGAACCGACAAGGCGATATAGCATCGATCAAATAAAACGCCATCGCTGGATGTGCCCAGAACTGCTGGAACACGTCCTGATAGCCAAGTACAATCTGGGTGCCGAGCGACAGTCTGGTTTGGAGCCCAGCGAAGACATCCTGCGTATTATGGCCGAGTACGTGGGCATTGGACCAGACAAGACGCGTGCCAGTCTCAAGAAGAACACCTACGACCATGTGGCAGCCATCTATTTGCTTCTGCAGGATCGCGTTAGCCACAAAAAGGAACAGAGTAACGGCTCTGCTGCCGCCAGCCGGATGCTCTACAAGAGCACAAAGATCGACCAGCAGCCGCCACAGCAGCAGTCTAAGACAATATCCACCAGCTCGATCCTGGCCAAGGATCAGGCCCACAAAAGACTTAGCCGTCATCAGACGGTGCTCATGACTGAGCGAACAGCCCATGCCGGTGCCACACCCACAGTCCCGGATCCCGGTCCCGGATACTATGCCAAGTACGGCCCCCAGCAACTGCCACTTGCTCTGCCTAGCCACGCTCACATGGCTGGGTACCTAAATGGAGGAGGAGCCGAGGTGGATGCCGCCGGAATCCCCCTGCCCATGAGGTACACTCCCCTACCGACGGCTGCCTCGCCCGCTCCTTCTAACTGCTCATCAACCTCCTCGAGAGTCGGGCGACACAGCCTGACTTCCAATTCGCCGAGAAGCCATCGTCCAGTGGCCATTTCGCTAAGCATCGACAACAATCCATCCTTGGCTAACCTGCGCTGCCGGGAAATGGAAGCTGGAGGCGGACCAGTAGGAGGAGTAGGAGTGCCTCTAGTGTCTAAGCAGCTTCATCAAACCATTACCGAGTACATCATCAAACAGAGCACCGAAGACTGCAGGGCCCTACTGCAGCAGGTGAGTTTCGGCCGAGAGGAGCTAATAAATAATTCCAATCTGAATCTTAACATCATCTTAATTGCAGTCCACAGCAGTGGCGGATGGCAAAGAGGACCCATTAAAGGTGGAAACTGGCGCAGGAGCAGCACCTTCGCCTGCCTCAACCACACCGACATCGAATGCAGCGGCGCCGGTCCCAGGATCGGGCTCTTGCCCTGGAGAGATTAACAGCAAGACAATAAAGGCCATGTCCAGCTCGAGCAGCTTCGACTCCAAAGCCAATCTGGGCCAGAGCTTTCGCTATAAGATGTCTGCCGAGGCCAGCAAGCTTTTCCAGACGCTTCAGGAGAGCCCATTGCCCGTGGAGGTGAGTGGTAGCTAAGAATAAACAGTGTAAACTTATCTAACTCCTAATTCTTTTCAGCAACGGGCCAAGCATCGTGTGCACGTAGGCAGCACTAATGGCAGCGGGGGAGAGTCCGGCCAAGAAATAAGTGAGCCGAAATCAAACGGCGAAAGGTTAGTCCTTTAAGTCAAAATTGTTCTTCCAAATAAAAAGTTGTTTATGTTCCACAGCCGCTCGGAGAAAAAGGTGCTGGCACAGGGCAGCTCCAGCACCGACGAGGGTTGCGAGACGGACCAGGGTAACGATCCTGGATCCCAAGAGTCAAAGGGCAGCAATGGCGGCGGTAGCGGAAACGCCAATGGCGGACCCACCTCACACTCTAGCAGCGATCTGACCCACCTCGCCGGAACCGCCGCCTCCGGGCAAAGCCACAGAATGCGCTCGTATGCCAGCAGCAGCTCCTCCAGTGGAGTTCTTGCCGGAAGTGCTGGTAGCTACTCCAAAAGTCTGAGCCAAAACTTGAGTCGTGGCTCCTCCAAGAGCAACTGCAGTGGTCCTTACGATAGTTTAGACTTCGCCTTGCCGTCCGGCAAGGGCAGTTTACCGTCGTGCATGGGCTCCAGTTCGTTGCTGGCCACGCCCACCCCGGCCTCGGCTTCGCCGGCTGCCATCTCGTCAGAACATTCATCGGAAAGATCGCTATATGGTAGCCACAACTCCTGCATCCATATGCCAGGTGCTCTAGCCTTGGGCTTGGGACTCCCGCAAAGTTCGGCCTCCACACCCACGCCAAATCCCACACCACCACCAAATGGGAGTGGGGTTCCGTTCCTCGATAAGCGATCACCCATACACTTCCGCGAGGGGAGGCGGGCGAGCGATGGACTGGTGGCCCAGGGTCTGCTGAGTTCCGGCTCCTTGCTCGGTACAAGTCGTGTTTACGGAAGTTACCGCTACGAGCAGGCCAAGCGGCACGGTTGGTTGGAAATCCAGCAGCTGCAGCAAGAGGCGACTGTGGTGCATCCACACCCAAATGCCCATCAGCATCAGCATACTCATACACATCCACATCCCCAGGCCTACGGCTTGGAGGAACTCTGTCAATTTCCAAATGGTCAATTCTACGCTGTCGCCGGTAAGCACCATCCGCTGCTGACGTTACCACACCATCATGGGCACCCTGTACAGCATCACCATGGTCACCATCCAATGTTCCATTCCGGCCATCAAGCCACGCCGCTGCTGTTGGAAACCGCTGCAGGTGGAGACATGTATGGCCATGGATGCTATGCTCCGCCACCGCCACCACCAGGACTTTACCCACACCATCCTTTGGGTGTGGGAGTGGGTGTCGGTGTGGCCATGCCCATGTCTCCAATGCAAAAGCCACCGCTCCAGCAGCAACTACTGCAGCACCGCCTGCTACAGCAGAAGCGTCAGTTGTTCCAGAAGCAGTACGCTTTGGAGGCACAGTTGGCCGGTCGACATCACCATCATCAGCAGCAGCACCACTCGCAGGCTCAGCACAGCCACCATCAGCAGCACCACCATCACCACTTTGGTCACAGCCTGGGTAATCCACCCCCACCGGCTCCGGAACATCACTTGGCCGACGAGCTCTATGAGTTGGCCCTGCTTGATCGACCCAGGAGCGGAACTCCCAGACTGCAGCACTCCATGACCATGCCCGGGGCGCATGCCTTCAGTCAGATGAACCTCAAAACTTCCTACATCAGTCAATCGGATCAGGTTTCGGGTCCGGTGCCAAATGGAGGTGGTTCCGTCGCAGGAGGGTCTGGGGCTGGGGTATCAGTGCCACCGTCCACAGCGCCGGGCACGCCGACGGTCAAGTGTAAGCCGGCCACCCCGCACGGTCACAGTCTGGAGTCGGATTATCATGTAAGCATCCTTAGTTTCTTAGATCTATATAAGCAAAAGTTTCCTTGTCTTATTCTTCCTTTTCTTTGCTTTCCCCGACTCCCCCAGACATCGACACCTGTGCTCAGCTTATTTACACCAAACTGGCAGTCGTTGGTGAAGCCGCTTAGCGAGAGCCCCATACTGGAGATATCGGAGCACCTGGAGTCAGTCTGAGGCGGGTTGATGCTCTCCTGAAAAGGCATCGAACTAATGGGTCCGGTCAGGATCCACCTTTTTATTAAGCTCGCAATCGCAATTATGAATTATTTGATCCATATACAATATACACCCATACATATACATAGCATATACACGTTCGTATGCGGAATCTAAATCGGAGTCGTAGTCGGAGTCAGAGTCGGATTTACATCGATGTCAGCAGGAAATATATTTATTGGAGAAATCATAGGAAATCAATACCGAACCGAGCGATGCCGTAATATTGGAAGATTTAGTTGTGTTACTAGCCTTAAGTAGTCCAAGTTTCGTACGCATACACGCAGACATATACAATATGTATATTGATAATAATAGCGTTAAGCTATAGCTCTACTTATGATAACACTATACACTATTGTATTGGCCCCCCGTAAGTTCGGAGTTGGGTGGATGAGAACAACGTAACTACATATATCAATTATTCGAAGCATTTATTGGGGGCATAGATAGGGTATATCCATATACGGATATATCTATTATGTATTGGTACAATAATTAGCGACAAGCAAAAAAAAAAGAAAAGAAAAACAAAACTCAAACAAAAACAAACATCGATTGTTCTTAAACATGGAATTCAAATGTAAACCAGATATTAAAGTCATTTGGTATAAAATGCAATACACTTCTGGAGTTCCTACATTATATAGATATAGATGGGTGATCTGTGTTTTCGTGTGTGCGTGGAAGGGACGATCTGGACAGATCGTGTGACTAGATATCGTGTTTGGAGATACAAAAAAATCACCAAGGGATCAGGGGGTATATCTACTGATCGATAATACATATGTGGATCGTTTCTTACCGCAGACCAAACATAATGACTTATCCCATCATATAGAATGGCACACATATCTTATCCTGCTGGGACGGAGGACGATGAAGGCAATGACGTAGATGTTAAGGTGGGTGGATCCCTCGCACCTGGCTAAGTCACGTTGTGGCCTTCACCTGACGATTGGACTCCATTTGCTTCCACTTGGCATTGGCGTGGCCCTGATTCCGCTGCTTGTGGGGGTCAGGAGATCCATGACAGCGCAAAAGGTTCCAGTAGGCCCTTCGGTATTCCGAGCTCATTAGCACGTAGATCAGCGGATTGATGCAGGTGGTCAAGTAGATGAGCAGGTAGCCGGCGATGTTAAATAAGTGCATCTCGGTGGCGCTCTTCCATATTTTGGCCACTGTTATGGGCAGGTAGCAGATAACAAACCATACGAATATCACCAATATCATCTTAAGCAACCTTCGGTCCTTGGCACTCATCCTTCCCGGGTAAATGGAGGAAGCATTCGAGGTATTGCCCATGGAGGTATAGTGTGATTTCCGTGGACTGAAGCGGGTGAACGAGGTGCGCAAAGAAGTGGTGATGGGGTTCTTTCTGGAAAAGAAAAAACACAGAGGTTGGGAGACATCTTGCAGAGATTACTTAAAACCACTTACCCAACGGTCTTGCCCATCTCCAATTGTGTTTGACGGCGTCCCAGGGTGATCTTCTCCTGATCCCGTTCCTTTTCCTTCTCCCGTTCCTTGAGCACCACGTTGGCATCCACTGGTCGCTTCTGCTGATCCTCATCTCTTCTCCTGATGCTATAAGAGATGGGTAGACTGTCCGCCGAAGCATTGTCATCGATGTACGCAAGCTCCTCCTCGACCACAAATGGTCGTCCTGGTATTGGTTCCTGTGGCTCGCCGCTGGACGTGCTCGCCTTCTCCGGTCTCTTTTGCATGGGCATGGCTTGTGCCTGGTACTGGGTTGTGGACGTGGGGGTCACATCACTGACATTGCTCTTGCCAGCTGTTCCCGCTCGAATAGCTGCCTTCCGCACTAGCAGGAAGATTCTGGCATAACAGATAACAATGCAGATGCACGGCACCATGAAGGCGGCGATGAAGAGGAACTCCTTGGGCGACCTGCCATACCGATCGTGCAAAATGGAGCAAGATCCAATATCGGTATCCAGACCAAAGATACCCCACACACCCCGCCAGGTGGGTATCATAATGGAAAATGTTGTAACCCAAGTGCCGGCCACCATTAGAGCCAAGTATCGTCGCTGGTAGATCCTGCGGACAAGAGTACGGGAATACGATTACAAATGAAAATAATCTATATAACTATGTATTTTTTAAGTTCATTAAAAAGACAAACACCAAAAACAAAACCCATTTTCGCGTTTTTATAAACACCAAAACCAAGGTTGCCTAAATTGAGAAAAATATTAGGAAGTGCGTGGGTTTCTATTAGATTAGGTGGGAGGTTAGTATATTATAAGGAATCAAGTTGAAAAAGTATAGACTTGCAAGACTGAAGATAAGAATGAACAAAAAGGACTCTAACCTTGGATACTGCCTGGGATGGGCGATGATGATGTACCGGTTAATGGTTATCAGCGAGACGGAGAGCAGTGATACAGCCAGCAGGCCGTACCGTAGCATCGGGAACAGCCTGCACAATAGATCACCATGGGTCCAGGCACGCTTCATGAAGGTGGATGCGGCCAGGGGAAGATTAAAGCAGCCGAAGAGTAGATCCGAGCAGGATAAATTGATGATGAATATGGCCGTAGAGTTGCGCGTCTGGCGGCCTCTAGACAGGGCCACGATGGTCAGCAGATTGCCGGGCACACCCACGATGATGAACACAATGCAAGCTACCCAGGCGATGGTCAGCAGCTCATCCGAGTAGCCCTCGAACAGCACCGGTCTTTCCCCATCCAGATTCAGACTTAGGTCGGAGTCCGTGTCCAGGTCCAGACTCTCCGTCAGGGCAACTCCCGGCACCTGATCTTCCTTACTGAACGCAATTGGAAGTGGACTTGGGCCGGGTAGGAACATCTCGTGGTACTTTGTGGTTGGCAAGAGGGCGCGTTGCTCGTTCCTGCGCCGAATTTGTACTAAAACTGAATTCTCCGCATTCACACATCCACATTGTTTCCACCCAAAAAGTGAGCCCGAAGGCAGCCGCCGCCAGCCAAGCGTACAAAATATTGAGAAAAAAACAGCAGGCGAACTAGAAAAACTTTCGAAAAAAGGAAAACAAAAGAATATCAGAGCGGCAGCAGCAGCAACAACACACACATTTTTATTGTATACAACAATTGACTTCATCATCGGGTAATTTGGTAATTTGCCTGTGGAATGGGCGCTTTGTTTACATTGTTCCTATTCGGTGTTGTTTCTTTCGCCGCCTCCCCCGGTCCACCCCTCCCTTCCGCACTCCGCTCTTTCGTCGATACTCTGATGGGGTCATGTTGCTCTTGTTGCTGTTTTTTTGGAATTTCCAAATACTAAATCCAGGGCTACCACTGTCTAGAATCTTTTCATTTTCTAATAAGACTAATTGGAAAACAAGACTTTAAAAAGTTTGCTCATTTTGCACCAGTTTTATCCATTCTAAATGGTAATCGAGGAAAATTTTCGTACTACTAACTGAACCTAACTCTCCTCATCTTTTTTTTTTGGTAATATTTTTAATCAGTTTTATACCTGCAACTTACCCAAAACAAGACGTACAGCTAGAAGAATGAATGTTTTGAGAAGCTAACGACCAAAACTAACTTTCCTCATCATTGGTTTGTTGATTTTTGAAATATTAATTTTTGACAAAATTTTGAATTTTTTGTAAGGGGTAACATCATTAAAATTTGCGAGAAATGGCGAAATATTGAGTTTTTAAGGCGTGAATACAGTTCGACTGGATTTTTAATTACGAATCAAGTGATGTATGACGTTCCTTATTCCGACTATTATTGGATTTTCTATGAGAAGAATGCTGATTAATTTGGGGTGAAAACCTCTTGGTACTCGCAGCCCTGAATTCGAAGCGTACGCACCTCTCTGGGCATTCTCGAAATTGAAAATCTTTCGGTTCTTGGGAGGTGCGTGTGTGTGGGTGCATAGTTTCCTCTGGCAATTTTCTGGATAATAAATGGGCAGCATACATTCGGATCGAGGAACTAGCGACTAAAAAAAAACGCACAATTTATGCGAGACTCAGTCGATTTGAAAATATGTATATAGATCGAATCTATGCGTAAAATAAAAGCACACTCATGGGCCATGGACCCTGAATCATTACAGAATGCTCGACGCTCTTTTCGCTTCAATCACCCGTTAAGGAAAATGAGTCAACCCCGGCCAACTGGGGTCACACGACGTCAGAGTTTAGATCGAACGTAGTCTTAATTAATCAAGTACTTTTTCTGGTTCTCTCTTTATTTCTTTCTGAGGGTCAGAGTGCGGGTCGTCTGTTGCGGCAAATTGAGTATCGTTTGCCTTTTGAAAAGGAAAAACAATCGGTTCGGGGAAAACTCTTTGGCAACGGCACGAATACGAAATCGTTGTTTGTTTTCATACAGGCTAGTAGTCCGGGAATTGCAGTCGACTACACAAAAATATATATGTACATATATACATACAGTTTCAGGGAATATTATAGCGCCATACCGCAATTACAACTTATGTTTGAGTTTACAATCCTAAGAATTGGATAAGTTTATAGAAAGAGAAGTCTATAAAAAAACACAATCAATCAAAGCTTAGTACTTTGTAGAAGTGAACCAGTGAGTAAGCTATCTTAATCTCAATAACATAAACTAAATCTTATACATTTACATACTCATATACAAAATTAATTTCACTACAATTATTTTCTAAAGAAATCCATTAACACTTCTAAATTTCCGTCCCCAACTGTACCTGGAACTGCTTAGGGAATGGGCACCAAAGTGAAAACTTGAGCTTCCCCGACTTTGGTTGTGAGATTGTGAGTACGAATCGAATGCCAATCGAAGTCTAACCCCTCTCGCCCTGTTTCTGATTCAGATCCCGAGTAATGTAAACTTCTCCGGCATACTTATACGCACACGCACGCACATGGGCCTATGTTTAGATAGCCATAAACCATAAACTATCATGTTCTTCACACAATCCGCAGCAAACAACAAACAAAGCGAGTGCACACAAATCGCTACGTCTTCAGTTCGATATCTGCACGGCGAAAAATCCTAATCCAAATCGAATTCTAACCGATACTCGAAGATGAGCCATTAAATTAAATTATAATACTTAAGTAATAGTAATTAATTAGATCTTGTTCGAAGTAAAAAGCTGATACAATTATAAAACTTGAGCAGACAGTTTCTGCGATTCTTTTCGCAGTGTAGGCATGTAGGATCGACTCGATCGATGTTGAATGTCCAATTGTGTAAACATTAGAATGCGGACACATGAAGCCTTATCAGTTGTGGCTGCAACGCGTTGTTGTTCTTGCTATGGTTGCTGCTGCTGTTGCATATTTGCTCCTGCGAGGCACAGGAAGGGGGAGGAGAAGCGTCATATCTGCGTATGCATCGGATCGACAATCATTGAGCGTTCGAACCGCTCTTACTCCCACAACCGCCCCTCGATCAACAGATGGCCGTCTGTGTCTCTGTCTCTGTCTGTCACATTGTCGTCCACAGTGCGGGCGAGAGTACGGGAGTGTGAGCAAGACACAGAGCAGCAGAGAGCGCAAGTCATGGGGGCAAGTCATGTGTATGGTAAAAGGGAGTCAGAACTATATACTAACTAATAATCTTATCAAATTTTCTTATCAAATTTTTCTTTGTTTGTCAAAAGTCGGTATAGGATAAAAGTCTGAATAGGATCTTAAAAACCCCTTAGAAAACCGGCCGTCTGCGCCTCTGTAAACCAGCAGAGAGACAGTTGGGCAGAGGCCGAGAGTGAGAGTGAGAGGGGCTCCGATTTGTCAACTAGCAGTATCGCGACTCACAACTCAGGCAGCTCTGCTCTGCCCGCACTCGACGAACTGCACTCGATCCGGCAGTTATAGACAATCCGATCCGATCCGATCCGATCGGTAGTGAAAACACAGACGCTACGTTATTTGTCCGTTACGTTCGGCTACTGTGGATTGTCCACGCAATTCGAGTAATAAACAAAAAAGTAACTCCGATTTAAATTCGATTTGAGTGACATTTGAAACCGTTGGAGCAATCACGAGCGTGTGTCCCCCTTTTTTTTGTTTTTTTGTTTTTAATTTTTGTTGTTGTGATAATGTCGAGTGCTAAACTGAGGCAACCTGTAACCCTTTTATTCTCTACCTGATCTCGCAAGTCAAAAGTATTAGTCATGAAAGCCGGGGCAGCTTTTGAATCACCGACGGCAGTAACAATAACAATAACCACAGCAGCAGCAGCAGCTTCAGTGGCGTCTCCCAGCAACAACAATAACACAACGATTAATGAATAACCCCAACGAATGCCGAATGCCGTAAACTGTTTACATTGCTCACAGCATTACTCACTCACCTCACTCAACCTGTGCGAAAAGGAGGGAGGAGGCAGAACGAGAGGAAGAGGAGTTGAAGTGAATTGGATTTGAGAGTGGAGATTGGAGACTGAATATTGGAGATTGGAGTACGAGAGGGGAGCTTGGCAGCGCAGATCCCAGCTGCACTAGTTTCGATTACGTGAGCAGAAAGCAAATAGCCAAACCCACTCTCCACTCCCTACCACTACTACTCACATCCACTCCTGACCACTGATAACGGACACACACAGCGAGGCGGAAAACGAGAGAGAGAGAGAGCAAGGAGAGTGCCAGGCCGATCGCTAGAATCGCCAGCAGAGGATTACCAAATAACAAAACAAAATTCAACCAGGTAAGTACTGTTTTGAGCTCAAAACCGATAAGATAAGGAAATAGTCTAAGTTCGTACATACGGGTATAAGAACACAGCCAGACAGATTGCGTATACGCCCTGTCGGGGCATGCTAAATAGCAGCCATGACCTGGACAGGGATAAGATGGAACGAGAGGAAATAAGAATGCATGTCAGAGTGCACAGAGAAAGATTAAGAATTCTAACAAGGATATCATATTGAGTCTTAAACTATTATTCTCTATAGTATCATTATACTTCATGCTTATTTTGAATATTAGTCAATATTAGTGAAACGTGATGCATAATAATAGTTGTTTTGAACAATCGTAATTTGTCAAAGACATCGACTCTTGCAATTATCAAAGCACTCTATTTATACACCGATTCCGCCCAGTGCAGAGAGCGGTACAAGAAAATAACACTTGTCTCGATTAGCGGCCACTCGAGCGGAGAACAGAGCACTTTTCATCGCATCGCATCGCACATTAGAGGACGCCCAGAGACGCCTGTCTCCGCCAAACAGTCACTCAATTAATTAAGGTTCGACGCTGATCTTTGCACCCCAAGTGGTGCAGAAGCCGCAGTGGCAGTAACAGCCACTGAAACTACTGCCGTCGAGCAACCTAAACCGAAACAGAGACGAGTGTGACCTCTTTAAATTATTTAATTGACACTAATTTACCATAGTCCCGAAGAAGCAAAAGGGGTGCCACGCCTCACGCCGGGTTACGGGCTTCGGGTTTCAGACTCCGGGTGACGGGCCACGGTTTACGCTTACGGGTGTTGCGTCGGCGCAAGATGCAGTCAGCGCCAGACTTTTTTTTTAACAGAGCCTGAGCCATTCAAGTGGCAGCGGCCAGTTGGCTATTGTCAGCGGTGGCGATCGGTGTTCAGTGATCGGAGATCGGTTAGTGGCAACTTTGATTGACCACAGGATAAAGAGCAAGTTAGTCAGGAAGCAGAAGCATCAATAAAAAGAAAAGTCGCGAACTTTTCCATATCAGACGCTCTGTTCTAGTGAACGGATTTTCCCATTAAAGAAATGTGAATCATAAGTACATAAATACGCCCCTCTTAGTGTGCCAATATCTTCGACGTATTTATATTAACTCAATAAACTTTCCTTTTTAAAAGTGTGCTAACTTGAGATCCTCCTCCGATCCTAGGTCAAGTTCTTCTACATCCTTCCTATCCAAATTATGTGACTTATTTTAACAATAAATACCTAAGAACTTTAGATATGGCGATTTTAATTGAATAATCCATCATTATTTACTGGTCTTCCGCTCTTGAGAAGGCGGAACTGATTCCATAAAAATCCCCAAACATTTGCTAATCGACTGATAACCTTGATGGTCGTGATTTTGTTTAAGCTGATAACGTTCAAGTTCATCGCACTTAAAAGAAAGTGCACCTCAAACATTGAAGGAAATATACTTGGTTAGGTTAGTGGGCTCAATATCTGTTGTGATCTTTACAATTCAGTTCCAACGTGAAAAAGTTATACGCTTTATAAAGATAGTTTTTCCCCACGAATAGGAAATGATTCATATATTGGGAAAACAATTCAAAAGATCATGACCTATGGGAACTAAATCATGATCTTTAAGAATGCATCTTTTTCCCAGGTCCATCTATCTTCCATCTGTAATTGGATAGCGAGCTCTCTAATAAAGACTATTTCTCTCTCTCTGTATTCCAGAAGTATGAGTGACGAGACAACTATTAGCCTAGATGGCTATCCCCCTCTGGAGGCGTTGACGACTATGTCTCCCCCAGAAGACCCGAGCGGGTAAGTTGGGATGTGGGCTCTGGTTCTGGTTGGGGGCTTGTTGACGATGTGCCAAGTGGGTGCCAAGAGAGATGTAGCTATCAGCGGCCACTGGGTAATTATAGTCCCCGGCTGTGAGAGGTCCGATAAGAGATCGTTAATATTACGCGCTCCATTGCACCAGTGGTGATCGCCAGGCCGGACGGCTGACAAAGACGGGCGATTCTTGGATGTAGCCAGCGGAAGCCAGTCCGATATGGTGATAGCCACAGGGCCATATAGGCACCAAAGGTCGAGAGATCTTAGACTGGGTGGAAAGTACTGAGATAGCAAAAATGGTATCGATTTGAGGTCAAAAATTGATAACTTTCATAATTTTAGAGAAATGTTAATGTTAAAAGAACATTTTATTCGGTTGCAGATTTTCGCAGTCGCTATTGACCTTTGC
This sequence comes from Drosophila eugracilis, assembly GCF_018153835.1. Classification (NCBI taxonomy): domain Eukaryota; kingdom Metazoa; phylum Arthropoda; class Insecta; order Diptera; family Drosophilidae; genus Drosophila; species Drosophila eugracilis. The sequence continues at coordinate 2,106,812 of NW_024573052.1, read as the reverse complement.
CGCGGTCATGACCTTTCTCATAATGGTTGTTGGCATTTGCGGCAACCTATTGACCGTAGTTGCCTTGCTAAAATGTCCCAAGGTGCGCAATGTGGCCGCCGCCTTTATCATCAGGTAAGCTAGCCTTCGCTTTCCTTATAGAAAAAGCTAACCTCTCTATCTCCGAACTAGCCTTTGTATTGCCGATCTGCTTTTCTGCGCCCTGGTTCTGCCTTTTCAGGGTCTGCGTTTCGTTCAAGGAACCTGGCGACATGGCCAAGTCCTCTGTCGCCTGATTCCCTTCATCCAGTACGGAAATATAGGGGTGTCCTTGCTGTGCATTGCCATGATCACGATCAATCGGTATGTGATGATCACCCACCATGGGTTGTATGCTAGGATCTATAAGCGGCACTGGATTGCCATAATGATCGCCGCCTGCTGGCTGTTCTCCTACGGAATGCAGCTGCCTACGCTTCTTGGAGAATGGGGTCGCTTTGGCTACGATTCTCGTCTGCAGACCTGCTCCATTATGACAGATGAGCATGGGCACAGCAGCAAGACCACGTTGTTTATCACAGCCTTCGTCATCCCCTGCCTGGTTATCATTGCCTGCTATGCCAAGATCTTCTGGGTGGTTCACAAGTCAGAGCAGCGCCTGAAGCGTCATGCCACCAAGCAGAATTCGATTCCCAATAATCTTCGTCCGTTAGCCAGCACGGGATCCGGAGCTCTGCCCTCGGGCGCAGAATGCCAGCCAAGCAACCGTGTCTCCTCGGACAGCAGCAGCAGCTTCTCTGTTGATGTGCCGGAGACAGCGCCCAGTGGCAAACAGCAGCCAACCAGGGTCAAGGATCAACGCGAAGTCCGGGCCAAGCGAAATGAATGGCGCATCACCAAGATGGTGTTGGCCATTTTCCTATCCTTCGTTGTCTGTTACCTACCCATCACCATTGTCAAAGTGGCAGACAAGAATGTGGAGCATCCTAGCCTGCACATATGCAGCTACATCCTGCTCTACCTGTCGGCCTGCATAAATCCGATCATCTATGTCATTATGAACAAGCAGTATCGCAAGGCCTATAAGACGGTGGTCTTCTGCCAGCCCGCTCGTCTTTTGCTGCCCTTCGGTAAGACCAATGGCGCTAGCAGCGCTGCAGGTACGTTTCAGCACGGGAGCCTTCCACTGAACTTCATGCACTAAGTCACGGTCATTCTTCGTTTCAGAGAAATGGAAAGATACCGGGTTGAGCAACAACCACAGCCGCACAATCGTCTCCCAGATGTCGGGGGGAACGGGCACGGGCACGGGAACGGGGACAGGAACGGTACCGGGAACGGGAACGGTGATACAGAGCCCATCGGAAAGCCAGCAATCCCAAGCTCTGGAGATGCTCTCTCGGGGACCGGATCTAATCAGCAAGTCGAACCTACCGCTGCCAACCGTTACGCCTCCACCCCCATCAGTTCTCACGGCGACACCCAACGGAAGCAACAGCAGCAGCCTCAACCTGCGACTGCCGCTCAAGAAGAACAATCACTCCTACACCAACAGCGGCTTCAACAGCAGCAGCCCCAACCCCAGCAGCGGCCTGGGGATCGGGATCAGCAGCAGCTCCATATACCGGCCCGGAGTTGGCTTGCTGGGGAGCGGATCGGCCTCGATTCGGCGCATAACAATGGTGGGCGACGACATAATACTGGAGGAGGAGGAACTTCCGCCAACGCCGCCGCCGACCTCGGCGCCCACAACGCCGGCTCCTCCCCCGCCTTCACTCCAAACCCATCCGCTCTCTATAGCCGCAACCTCAGCAGGAGCAGTGGCAGCGGCGAGCTGTCCACCAAAGCCGACCCCAACGACTCCGCACATCTACATGAATGTCGACAGCCCGAAGAGAAACCAATCCTACGCGGAGCGTAATACAAGCGCGGCACCATCGGAAAGTAACTCCGATTCGGCGAACACATCCGCAACCGTTTCCACTTCCGGCTCCAAGCTGACGGCCAAGATGAAATTCCCAAAAGACTAACGAAATGCTTTAATTCCAAAAAACAAAAACCACGTAGTCCTCGTGCTACTTTTGTTATTAAACAAATATGCCTGGCATTGTAGATCGGTATATCGTAAATGGGTGGCAAATATCGTAAATTCTTAAACTTCACCCGGAATGCTGAGATTCTAGATGGTGTTGTAGTTCAATATCGCATTCAACACTACGATAATCAGTTTTTTCTATAGATATTGTAATTTAATACCTAGTTGTTGCCAATATATATGTATTGGAAATTGTGCCATAGATAATTATTTAGACTTTGCTGTATTTCTAACTTCAAACGTTATTGTATGTCAAACAAAGGCAAAGAAAGATACCAAATTAGAAACTATAACCAGTAATACTGTAGACCTTGACTTTCCAATGTATACACAATTTAGTTTATTTGATTATAGACTCACTTTCGTGGATCGAACTTCAATAAGTCCAAGAAATCTAGAAGTACACAAATAATTCTTCGAAGTAAACAAATTATTAATCCACCCGTTTATATCACTTTACCCCAAGATGGTACTCGCAAAAACACCCTTTCGAAGCCCGATTACACTACGTAGCATTAGTTTTAGATTGTAGATATTTATGGTCGCTCACGCTTAGTATTAACCCTTTTTTTAACTACTTCATATGCTGAATATATAAGTACGTACGTTTATACTTCTACTTAACACCGAAATCTTTCCTTAAATCTGTTTCCCCTATTTTTTACATAAACATTCCATTTAACCGTAGGCCTTTGTAAATGAACCTATTGTTAATCCACCGCGAGCACTCCATTCGAAAGACGATAGAAGCAAATCGAATATGAATATAAACATAAATGTTTAAATAAATAAACAACACTTGTAATTTATCACCGATCCCTAGTTGTTATTATTTTTCAAATCAGCGAAATTTTGCGAACGTCAAATTCTGCCACTTGACTTGATTTATAAACTGGATTGATATTATATAAAACTAAGCTTTTAAAACATGGTATAGTATATAAGTGTTTTTATCGATATTTAATATATTTTTTAGTTAGTAAAATCTTCCTATGAAGCTTTTATATAATTTAGCGCTGGACCAAGAAAATTCTATCAAAGCTGGGCGTAGGCCATCGCTGACCTAATTTATCGGCTCATATTTCCCGCTTTTATGGGGCGGTACATAAAGGTGGGCTGGCACTGTGAAAGCGCCGATGCAGGGGGAGTGAAGTCGAGGGGTGGAGTGCGACCGATTCGGCTGGACTGCGACTGCCTGGAAGCTTATCAGCGAAGCGCTCGTTTCACTGAATTGCATTCAGTCCAACACCACCGGCCGAGCAGTAAGACATGCCGGGATCTCGAATCTGATTGGATATAAATAAAATTAAGCAAAAATCGGAACGGAATGAGCAATAACAACGTAATCTGCACGATCTGCTCGGAGCGGTATCGCGCTGTGGACCACATTCAAGCCGGTAGCTGTGGCCATGCGTTCCACGAGGAGTGTCTGGACCGCTGGCGTTCGTTGTAAGTGTTCCTTAATCATAAATCGATCTCCTTCGTGTGGTATGGTATGAATAAATTATTCAAAGTTAAAAGCGATACTAAAGTGAACAAAATGATTATGAAAAGAAATTTTTAAATACACGAGTATATCTCACTACACAAATGATCTGATAAACAACGTTTTATAGTCAGAACGTATTTAATATGGCTCTTTGTGTAAGGGAAACTCTTCGTAGTCGGTTGACCACCCTTGACCCTTGAGAGTTCTTTTTACCAATAAAAGGCGATTAAACGGGAAATGTACTATAATGCTATCCGCTTTGCAGATCACGCACTTGCCCCATCTGTCGCTGCCAGAATGCAACCTATATTCAACTCTATCTGAACTTTGAGGATTCGCCACAAAGCGGATCTGTGCATGGTGCCAGTGGAAGCGGGCATAATCAAGGCCAAGGTCATATCGGCAGTAGTTCCAGCAGCAGCACTGTCAGCAGTGACAACGGCAGTGGTGGCAGCAGCAACACCAGCAGCAGCACTAGCGACTATGCCGGGATTATGAGAGAGTACGAAAATCTATTATATGAGACGGGCGTGTACCAAGATGAGATCGAATATCTTAACGAACGGATTGGTATACTCACTCTCCGCAATTCCCGCGATTCCCACGAGTCGGATTCGGAGGATCAGTAAAGAAGCACATACACATACGGAAAACAGTGAACTGTAAACACTTGATTATCGCCCTTTTCATCAGAACATTAGGGTATAATCGATCCAATCCGAACCTCAAATTATATGAAGAAGAAAGCTGAGGCAAACAAAAGAGCCGAGGGAAAAATGTAAACAAAAAATAAGCGATAAAGAGCCTGTCCCATAATATTTGTATATTTGTCAAATATACGATTTGAGAGTAAAACTAAGCAGAAGAAAAGAAAAGGTATTTATAGATTTAAACAAATAAATTTAAGTAAACAAGCAAACAAAATTTGGCAACTTCATCACAGAAACTTAACACAAAAAATTTAAAATTAAGTTAAAAGACTTAGAAGAGACTTTAGCATTAAACAAATAACCATTTCCAAAGACCGGTAATTTCCCTAAAATGTAGAGGCTAACCTCTCGCACAGTTTGCCATTCGCATCGAATTAGGCGCAAAGTTTAAAAATGTAGCCGAGTTGTAAACCACCCTGCAAGGAAAACAAAATCAACTTACCTCACTCACCATACCCACCATGGGCAAACCAGTTGTTCGACTCCCACAATGGGGCAATATTTCACCACGAGCCAGCTGATGTTTCGCGAAATGCTTCTTCTTGTGCCCACTCGTTGCGAATGGCAATTACCGCGTCTCTTTGTGATGATGGACTCGATTACTACAATTACAATAAAGATTGCAACAAATTAAAAAGGCGTCGTGTGGTGTATCCGTGTACGTACCTGTGTGAGTTTGTGTGTGCTGATAACTGATAACCAAGTAAACAAGTAAATAAACAGCCGTCACCTTGCGGCGCATCCAAAGCCACTGGCTGCAAGTAAGTTGCATTTGCATTTTGCTTAATTTGGTTTTAGTTTGGTTTGGTTATTCTTTGTTTCGCGGTTCAGTTGCTAAACCGCTCGATTCTCGGCGACGTCTAGGATTGGCCGCAATTTGGGGTCGAGGTTGCCGCCGGCAGCGGTGAAATTGGCGCACATTCACGTTTCCATTTTGCATTTCCACATAATTGCAGCGGCGCAAAATTATTTGCAATGCGGCAGTGTGTGGGGTGTGGGGGTTAGTGGTGTGGGGAGCCAGACAGACGCAGTGTTGCATTCTCCGTGGGAGTGGTGAATTTCGCGATGGCGCTGCCAGGGCTGTCGCTTGAAATGCACTATGATTATCAGCTTGATTAATTCATTTTTAAATGAATTATAAAAGGTTTTTTAATTCATGGAGAATCTCTGGGGGGTCAAGATCAGTTTTTGACCCTCAGAGGTTTAACAAATATAGTTTGTGTGGGTGGGAGAACAACTCTGTCCCCCGTTTGGTCAGGTAGAGATGAGCAGGATGCCTGCCTTAACTCGAAAAATGTTAGCAAAACAAAAGTGTTTTTCCTAACAACACTTCTTTAATGATATATCAAAAATTTATTAATCCAACTTTAAATTTGTTATTCCGTGAACATTGGAATATTTTTTAGCTACATATATATTGTTGGTTATTATTCGTCAATAAACTAAGCTTGATTAGGATAACGCTTGGAAACTTTACCCTTTATTACCCTGTTTTATTCCCTTATCACAATGCACATGCACTGGCCAAAAGTCGTGACCGCAACTAGTCACGACACAACCTGCGTCACGGGCCATCTCTACGCTGGTGAGTTCGCCGCGTGGTGAGATTGTCTTTGTTGAGAAAAAATGTCGACGCGAAAAAAGGTTTTAATCCATTAGTCAGAAAGTCTGGCATTCTTTGTTTGTTAGTAAAAAGCGCAATTGTTTGGTGTCGAGCGATAAAAGTGCGCGGCTCAAACGGGATTATGTAAATGCAGCAACGGCCCCAGCAGCAACGAAACTGCAAGCAAAGCGAGCTGCTCCACTTGGCTCCACGGACGAAAAAGCGGACGGACACGGTGGCGTTGGCAAAGTGAAACCCCAAGCAAAAGGCGAAAGCGAGCCAAGACATACAAACGAAAAGAGAAACCGGAGGAGTAGGTGGAGGAGGCGCTGTTCCAGCATTCCCATTACACCCAATACCTCCACATCCCCAGAATGGACAACTGCGACCAGGACGCCACCTTCCGGCTGAGCCACATCAAGGAGGAGGTCAAGCCGGACATTTCACAGCTAAACGACAGTAACAACAGTAGCTTCTCGCCCAAGGCCGAGAGTCCTGTGCCCTTCATGCAGGCCATGTCCATGGTCCACGTGCTGCCCGGTTCGAACTCCGCCAGCGCCAACAACAATAACAGCGGCGGGGACGCCCAGATGGCGCAGGCGCCCAATTCAGCTGCAGCAGCTGCTGCTGCGGTTCAGCAGCAATATCCGCCGAATCATCCGTTGAGCGGCAGCAAACACCTCTGCTCTATCTGTGGAGACCGGGCCAGTGGCAAGCACTATGGCGTGTACAGCTGTGAGGGCTGCAAGGGCTTTTTCAAGCGTACGGTTCGCAAGGATCTCACATACGCATGCCGCGAGAACCGCAACTGCATCATTGACAAGCGACAGAGAAATCGTTGCCAGTACTGCCGCTATCAGAAGTGTCTCACCTGCGGCATGAAGCGCGAAGCAGTTCAGGAGGAACGTCAGCGAGGTGCCCGCAATGCGGCGGGCAGGATAAGTGCCAGCGGCGGAGGCAGCAGCGGCCCAGGCTCGGTGGGTGGTTCCAGCTCTGTCGGTGGAGGAGGAGGTGGCGGCTTGGGTAGTGGATCTGGCGGCATAGGCAGCGGTAACGGCTCCGAGGACTTTATGACCAACAGCGTATCCAGAGATTTCTCAATCGAGCGAATTATAGAGGCCGAACAACGGGCAGAGACCCTAAGCGGCGACCGAGCATTGACCTTCCTGCGCGTCGGCCCATATTCCACAGTGCAGCCAGACTATAAGGGCGCTGTATCCGCCTTGTGCCAGGTGGTCAACAAGCAACTCTTCCAGATGGTCGAATATGCGCGCATGATGCCGCACTTTGCACAAGTACCACTAGATGACCAGGTGATCCTGCTGAAGGCGGCATGGATCGAGCTGCTCATTGCGAACGTGGCCTGGTGCAGCATCGTGTCGCTGGATGACGGCGGTACCGGAGGTGGCGGTGGAGGTGGCCTCGGCCACGATGGGTCTTTTGAGCGACGATCGCCAGGACTGCAGCCACAACAGCTGTTCCTTAACCAGAGTTTCTCGTATCATCGCAACAGTGCGATTAAGGCCGGCGTGTCGGCGATATTCGACCGCATTCTATCTGAGCTGAGCGTAAAGATGAAGCGGCTGAATCTGGATCGTCGTGAGCTGTCCTGCTTGAAGGCAATTATACTGTACAACCCGGATATACGCGGAATTAAGAACCGGGCGGAGATTGAGATGTGCCGCGAAAAAGTGTATGCCTGTCTGGACGAACATTGTCGCCAGGAACACCCAGGTGATGACGGACGCTTTGCGCAACTTCTGTTGCGCCTACCAGCGCTCCGATCGATCAGTCTGAAGTGTCAGGACCACCTGTTCCTCTTTCGCATTACTAGCGATAGGCCACTGGAGGAGCTTTTCCTTGAACAGCTGGAAGCGCCGGCGCCGCCCGGCCTGGCGATGAAACTGGAGTAGGGGTCAGACTCCGAAATCGACCCCGTTCTCCGCCCGAAAAATGTTTCATTGTGATTGCGTTTGTTTGCATTTCTCCTCTGTCCCCCTAATATCCTCCAAAAACCCTTCTAATATTACGCTAAATGTGTATGTAATTGTTTATTTTTTTTTTATTACCTAATATTATTATTAATGATATAGAAAATGTTTTCCTTAAGATGAAGATTAGCCTCCTCGACGTTTATGTCCCAGTAAACGAAAAACAAACAAAATCCAAAACTTGAAAAGAACACAAAACACAAAAAAAAAAACAACAACAAAAGAAAACAAGCAAAGTAAAAGTTAAACTAAAGCTAAAAGAGTAAATATAATATAAAAAAGGTTAAAATTAAAGCATAGTTATGATCTACAGACGTATGTAAACATACAAGTTCAGTATACATATGCATATATATGTCGGCAAGCGCATATCTGCATTGCTGGCCCAGTTCTAAATCAATTGTAATTACTTTTTAAAATAATTGTACCCAAGCGTTATCAATTACATGCGAGATACAAAAAACACAGACGAAAACCAACAAAATATATATATGTATAAAATATAAACTGCATAACAAGATAGATTATCGTTTTATCTGCGGATCTGCTATTAATCCAATTGTCCACACGAATATATGATTTTTCATTTTTGCATATATGAACGGTGCGTTTCGGTACTGTAAGGCGATGTTCTTTGGATTTATTTCTTACTACGGGATACAAAGTTCGCATAAATATTTAACAGATTTATTAAAATTGCCGTTTAATAGTTGGCCTCTTTCCAAATCTATGTGTGATATAATTAGATGAAGGAAATAAATAAATTTTTAGTATTGAAACTGTTCAAAAATAGACTATTTAAAATTCAATTTTCGATCTGAACTGTATAATGCGAACATCAATCGAAAAGATAGGTGACCCCGAACCATAATCCTTGTAAGGATAGATCGTTCTTTTCGATCCGGACTGCACCTGAGCAGGAGTGTGTTTGTGTTCCGTGCTTACCCAATGATTTTTGGTCTGTGGGCTAGCACTCCGGGCCCCCACTCCTCACCTTGATGTGGCTGCCTTTCAGATGGCATTTGGTCAATTTTTATAAAATTTATGTCTCAGCGGGAATGTATGTTAGTATGTATTTACAAAAATATGGTATTAACGCACAAGCAGCGACTAAGAATAGATATTGTTTTCGAAAAAAGAACAAAACCAGCCACTGACGACGCACATTATGATCTATAAATAGACAGATTTCGGTTCTATCTCTGTCCTGTCTATACATCTTTCTATCTTATCTATACATCTCACTCTAAAGGAATAGCTTAAAATTGGGGCAAAACGACTGATATATTACTCTGATCTATATGTTATTGGGGATCCTTGCTGATGCTTAAAGTGTTGTCTATTGGAATAAATGTATTCAAAGATTCTCCATTTGAATATAATGAGATCTGGAGCTTTCGAAAGCTCCCACACAGAGTGAAAGAAAGGGGGCTGAATGGGGGAAAGAGACAGACGAGTGTCCACACTTAATGTGGGCGGTTTTTATTGGTCTAGCTAATCGCTATCCTTGATTTTGTGGCTTGCGAGCATATTTAATAAATTTCATAAATATCGTTTCTCTCTGTCGACGAAAAAAAAAAAAAAAAAAGACCCACACAAATAAACCTATGTAGCAGCGTGTTGAAAAATGTGAAATGAAAAATGAAATGTTTCGCACGGAAAAACCATGAAAGCATGCCAATAAATTCATGTGCTCCCCCTAAAACCTCTTTTCCTTCCCCGATTTTCGATTTGCGTGTGTGTATTGAAAAAGAGTTTTCGAAGCGAAATTAACAATTTGCTATTTTCGTAGTTATGCGGGGGCGTTTTCCGAAGACCCAGGAAGGGGGGTTATGGGTGGATGCTGTCTGAACCGCGGAGACTCGCTGACAGACAAGGAGAGAACAGGGCGAACAGGGAGGTGGAGAGACAGACAAGCTGACGTGGGGGCCAACAAGTTGTTGTCGGTCGTCTCAGCATTCTGCATACAGGGTGCTTCCTCTTAGCATCTCTCTTACTTTCTTCGTGTGTCGCCTGCAACTGCATTTTCCTACCAATTTCACTAATGGAAGTCGAAGAGCTCTCTTCGGGGCAGCCCAACCAGTAACACGGGGGACCACAGGCAGCAGCCGCAGCTGAAATTGAGCGAAAACAAGAAAGAACGCTGAGAAAAAGTGTTCGAAATTTGCGATACCCATTTATTGTTTGCAATTAGATGGGGTATACTCTTCTGCCTAAATTCAGGACGTAATAAGTTAGTTAAATATTTAAATATCACAAGTACTTTGATCTTATTTAAAAAATAAGGCAACAGAAACTAAATGATCAGTTAGCAAGAAACTAAGAACTGTGAAAATATCATAACCCACATCATCACTAAACTATAGGGTCCCATGATTCGTACGCTTATGCTGGCCGAATTCATACTTTCTTCTGCCACCCACTCCCACTCTGGCACTCTTCCCTCTCCACTCTTCGGGTCTTCGGATGTTTGGATCTTCGGCAATAGCAAGCGATCCAAACCGATCCGATTCGATCCGATGCTCCCGCTGCACGGCAGACTTTCCTTCTTCCTCTTCTACGGCTGCTGTGGCTGTGGCTGTGCTGCGGCTGTGTTTCGGTGGAGGATGTGGGGGCAGATGGGGGCTATGGTGCGGCAATGGCAGCAGCGGCGACTGCGACTGCGACGACGACTGCGACGGTATTCAGAGTTGGCTGTTGGCTGGCGCGACATCAGTTTTGAGTTGGCTATCAACGCGAGCGGGTCTTTCTCTTCGCAAGCGACACACGTAGATATTGCTCCAATTGCTGTCCACACAGATTGTTTTGTTGTTTTTGTTTTTGTTTGGTTTCAATACACACACACGAATAGATATAGATATATATATATATGTATATATATCTGGCTAACCGACTCACTTGCTTTCGTTATACTCTATTTTCTTTTTTTTTTGGTTTTTTTTTTGGTACTCGTTGAAAAATAAATATAAATACAAAAATTTAAAAAAAAAAAATGAGCGAAGCAAAAAAAAGTAATGAAAACTTTGCATATGTGTGAGGTGTGTATGTGTGTGTGTGTGTGTGTGCGTTCGATGGTTATATATGCCTAACCACATATATCTCTATATATATCCGAACAATATGTGCATATATATGATCTATATGGAGATTCAAAGTGCTACGAATATAAAAAATAAGACTAAAAAAAAGAAGGAGAGCCACTCAACGCGAGTATATCGATCTATATTTACCGGATCAGTTCCGATTTCCGATCCGAATTCGCGCTATTTCTCAAAATTATTTCAAATATGTACCAATCCCGTACCGTCCTTCTCCGCCCCCATCCCCGTTCCCGTCCCCGCCTACTTCCCTTCGCTGCGTTGACGTTGACGCCGAAAATAAAACTTTTTCAAAACATACTATTTTTAACCGATACGATACGATACGAAACGGAACGAGCGCGGAAAACACACAAAAGAACGAGCAAAGCAAACGCTAAAATAATTAAGCAGCAAATTAACGTGTTATACAACGATTTTGCCAGTTCAAATTCATGATTGGAATCTTTTTTTTTTTAACTAGAAATATTAGCGGGAAACGGTTAAGGGGAAAACGGGTAGAGCGGCAACCACCTGTTGTGACAGGTTGTTGTTGTCATTCCTCAGGGGAGCTTTCAGGATTGGGACAAGCTTTTCGCCATCGATCAATCAATCAATCAATCGGTCTGTCAGTCAGTCAGCACTCTGTCACACACATACGCACCGCATAGGCAAGAACAGTTATATAGAGACTGTCCAGAATCAGAATCAGAATCTGTATCTGAGAATTGAACCAGAAATATAACCAAAACCAAACCAAACCAAAACGAACGACTTGGCTGTATAGTGAGCCGCGTCAACAAGAACAACCGGCCAACAATTAGCAACCTCCAACCTACAACCTCCGTTTTCCTTCGGCAGCAGCAGCAACTGGATCACCAAGAACAACAGCACCACCAGCAGCAGCGAGAGCGAGCGAGAGAGTGTGCAGCGGGACAGGGAACGATATAGATATATACTGAGCGAGCGGGACATCTGACAGCGCCACAAGATGATGATGGAGAACGGACTCTCCATGGAGTATGGAGATGGCTACATGGAGCAGGAAGAGGAGTGGGAGCGCGAGGGCCTCCTCGATCCAGCGTGGGAGAAGCAACAGAAGAAGGTGAGTAAGAAGAGGGAAGGCAACGCCCACCCGCCCATCCCTTTGCTTCAGATTTGTATAAATTTTCTACTTAATCATATAACTAAACTCGTAAATCACAAACCTTTCTTAAATTAGTCACCTTGGACTTCTGTTTTACAATCTAGATTAAATTTATTTTTTCTTGATAGAACTGCTAGGGCAATACAGCTTTGTCAGTGCTTAACTATTACTTTTCCTTAATTTTGGTCCTTGAAAAACTTTTAATGACCAAATTAAACCAAGACCAGAAGTTTAAGAAGAAGAAGAAATAGAATTAAAAGTTGTGAAAACAGTTTTAGGGAAATAACGTTCAAAGACGTATAATTTTCACAATCCAACAAATAAATGTGAAGGTTAACGTTGTCATATATTTTGAAAATACGCCAAATATTTCGGGATGAAAGTCTCATTTCATTGGCCAATTTTTTGGATACCTACTGTATGCACAGTTTATATGTATTGGATATATGCTCTTTAGTCTGGCTGGGTTCTATATTTTTCGATTATGTTTCAATATTTTACCGAGCCAACACAACCACCACCACGACAACAACAACATAGGACTAACACACAAAAAAAGCTAAAACAAAAACTACAAAAAAAAGCTCATCGGCCCGTTTTAAAAATAGAATTCTTTCTTGATTTTCATGGCTCTTGTTTTTCGAGCAATGTTTGAAGATAGCACGAAAATAGTTTGTTGCTCTTCAGGAACTATACATATAGGTTAGCGCATATAGAACGTATATCCAAAAGCCTTCGATCTCTCATGATTATGAAAATCGATGATATGTCATTACAATCCAACCGTTGTTTTCGATACGTTCAACAGGTGGATCTGATTATTACAGAAGAGAACCACCCGACCCAACCCAATCGAAAGCGAAGGTTACCAACCCATTTTCCGCACAGTTTCCAATAAATTACCCCCTAGCTTCCCTTTGATCTTCGCTTTTTCATCGTTTAGTTTGTTTGTTGTTTGTCGTTGCCTGCCAGCGGAAGCATACCGTTATACCTATGGCGTCAAAAGAAGAACAGCAACTAATTGCCACTGTTTAGATAAAGCTGGAAACATTGATCTATGTATGTATGTATATGTAGGTGCCAATTGAGGCGGAGACATCTAGAACAACCTGAAGGTCGTGGGTGATAAGAGGTAAAAGGCTAGAAGAAACAACGAAAGATAGTTAAAAGCAAAGCCATTTAGGAAAGTGTTCGCAGTGCACACCCTTGCCTAGAAGAGAGCCGCAAAGACCAATCCTATTCACAAGATCTGTAACCTAGAGACCTGCAACACCGCGCAGATACATATGTATATATTATTTATATACATAATTCTATAAATTGCCAACCAAAATTTAGTGCAAGGCTGTGTTTTTGACACGACGCCTAGGTGGTGAAATGAAATTGACAGTTATAAATAGACAGCATTCCTATGCACAAAATTTCCACGCGATTCGGATTCAGAATACATATCACTATATCTGAGATTCATCAGCCACCCACATTCATAAAGCATGGCGAAAATGCAATGACAAATCGCTGGCGCAAAAACGAAATTGAAAATAATTAACAAAGATCGAAAAAAGTCGAAAAATAAATGCAAAATAAAGCGAAAATATAAAGATTTTTGGCGGTCGCCGGATGACGAGCTTGACATGCTTGGACTTGTATGCGTGGCATCTCGCTCTCTCTCTTTCTCTTCTGTATATATATATATATATATATATATGTATTTCGTAACCGTAAATTACCGAACGGAATTCGTCAGCTGCTGAATAATGAGAGCCGAAAAAGAAAGAAAACAGCCACTGAAATTGTTTCTGTTTTGTGTTTACACTGATCGCAACACCGCAGCGAAAGGTGCAAAGAGGGGATGGGCGTGGGTGAGGTTGTGGGTGTGGGTGGTGCGGCTCCACCACCTCTCCGTGCCCTCCCTCTTTCTGCCGCGTGAGTCATGTGTGCTAAGGTGTGAATGAATGAGGAGGATCAGCAGCCAGGGTTGCCACCCTCCTCCATTCGCCTGGCCTGGCCATGTGCGAATGAGTCCATGCTATGGGGCCGCTCAAATTACACTCGGCTAAAAATGGGTGTGAAAGAGCGAGTGCGTTGCTGCTGCCAATCGAGAGCTTTTTTCCCAAAAAAGCTCTTTTATACAAAACTAAAGGAACGACAGCAGCGGACGTTGTCTGCGTTCGTTTGACTTTTTTCTGGCTTTTGGCGCGTGCGTCTTGACCGGCCAAAAAGATTGCTCAATCATAGACCTGGAAACTGCAAGCTGGTCCAGGCAACTCTGGCGCTCCGCTGCGATCAGCTCAGGCCACTGGCCTCTTCCGCCGTCGTCATAGCCGCCGCCGTCTCTGCCCGATAACGGTAATTGATCAGAGGCGAAAACGGGTTGCCGGAATGCAACCGCTCGAGAGAAGAGAGTGAGGCTGCGACCATCAGTGTTGCCATATTTTTTTGAGAAGAAACAGAAGCGTTGCTAGGAGAGTTTAGAAAACTCCAAAAAACGATAAACAAATGCCTTAAATATGTTATTTCACAGCTCTTCTTTTTCTATTACTAATATTTATGATATAAAATAAATCCTATATTCCCCTTTTATCTAGTGCAATAAAATGTACTCGTATAAATATGTTATTTTAAGCATACATACATATTTCCAATCACTAATGTGTGTACATTTCGCTCTCTCTTTGATGCCGGGAACAAGCTAGTTATCAGCTAAAACAAATGCTTTATATCCTACATACATTATAGCTCATACTAAACGGGAAAATACCTGGTTTTTTGTGACAACACTGTATGCATCTAGATACTGCATCGTAGGCAGAGGCTTGAGTGGCTGGATGGAGGCTAGCGGTAAGCCGGAGCGACTTGTTTTGGCGCTCTCTGGCTGGCCTAGTTCAAGTTGTTATTGTTCAAGTGGGTAATGTGTAATCTGTCCCCAGCAACCGTTTTGATCGTTACGTGAGAGGAACATTTGCATTAACAGTTGCATTTCTTGTTCTCAGCTTAGATCAGCCCCATGCTCCGATCGGGTTCTCTCTATTCAGCCTCTCTCTTGTCTCACGCACCTAACTGTAAGCTAATGGCCAATAAAGTGGAGCCCCCTGCTCCTCGTTTTGATCCCGTTCTAGCGGTGATCCATTGTGATGCATATATGGCCATAAATGCGTCCCATTTGTCAATCGATTAGGTCCACCACCTCCTTCATTTCCATCTTTCCATTTCAATTGTTACGGAGTTCCCAATCTGTTGAGTCCACAGTGAATGGGTGACTTCTGAAGGGCATTTCCCATATTCCCAGGGCAATAAAGTGGGCGTGCAAAGAGTTGCCCATTGGGCTTACCAGATCTCCATAACAATTCCGTGTTGTAAACATACAAAACCCAAAGCCCATGGAGTGGGCGGAGAGGGTCTGGGTATCCAAAATAATGAAGTGTGTGCAAAAAAGAACTGGTTTAAATTTATACATACACATGTGTGCCTGCTGTCTTTTCTTGTTTTCTCTTTGTTCTGGCTGCTCCATCGTCGTCTGTCTGTCCCCATTCGGTGAAAAATAACTGCAACTGTCAGCCGCGGTTGCAACAACAGTGGGTCGCGAATAAAAGGGGCCGAGTGGGCGGGGGGGGATCAGTGAAACAGCTAAACAGCCAAACAGCCAAAAGACGAAAGCTAACAACAAAGATCTCTCTGGGCTTGGGACTGCCCTAAATGGGTGGCAGAAAAAAACAGGAACTGCGACCCCGAGACAGCTGGCGGCGATCACTGATCAGCTGTAGCGCATACAGGGTGTTGCTCACAAAAAGTCCAAGCGATATTTCAATATATATTTGTAGATATTTCTCAAATCGATTCTTGTGCTAGGTTATACTGATTCCTTACATCTCCCTCATTCTGTTTGACTCAATGCAATACGTTTCCATTTTAATAGGCGATTTGATATTCGAATTGTAACTAATAACTTTATCTTGTTGCATATCATATCCTTTAGACATTTACCGCCTGGTGTAACAGTCATCTGCGCAAAGCTGGCACCGCCATCGACAACATCGAAGAGGACTTCCGCAATGGCCTGAAGCTGATGCTGTTGCTGGAGGTTATCTCCGGCGAGACTCTGCCCAAGCCCGATCGCGGCAAGATGCGCTTCCACAAGATCGCCAACGTCAACAAGGCTCTCGACTTCATCGCCTCCAAGGGCGTCCACCTGGTGTCCATTGGTGCCGAGGAGATCGTGGATGGTAACCTGAAGATGACCCTTGGTATGATCTGGACGATCATCCTGCGTTTCGCCATCCAGGACATCTCTGTGGAGGAGATGACCGCCAAGGAAGGTTTGCTGCTGTGGTGCCAGCGCAAGACGGCTCCCTACAAGAACGTCAACGTACAGAACTTCCATCTGTCCTTCAAGGTAGGTTTTATCGTTTTTATAGTTAACTTGGTTGCACGTTTAAGGTATTCATTTATTTTCCATAGGATGGTCTGGCCTTCTGCGCCCTTATCCATCGCCATCGTCCAGATCTGATCGACTACGCCAAGCTGTCTAAAGACAATCCTCTGGAGAATCTTAACACTGCCTTCGATGTGGCCGAGAAGTATTTGGATATT
Organism: Drosophila eugracilis; assembly: GCF_018153835.1. NCBI lineage: Eukaryota > Metazoa > Arthropoda > Insecta > Diptera > Drosophilidae > Drosophila > Drosophila eugracilis. The sequence continues at coordinate 2,090,131 of NW_024573052.1, read as the reverse complement.
CCGCGCATGTTGGATCCAGATGGTAAGTGCTTTTGGGGCTGATTACCTTGAGATGTGTTAGGTTCAGTAATGGGAGGATAGATTTGTCAAATTGTCTATTTAATATTTAAAGCTGAACAATCATATTACAAATTCATAGTTGAATGAAAGTAAAATAACCTCCCATTACTGGCGATAATAGCAGAGGGTATTTTCAAGATTTGAGGATTAGACATAAGCCATTAGCTGGGTTCTGGTTCTAATCATTGCGATTGGTAAACAATGACAGATTTGATCAACACTCCGAAACCGGATGAACGTGCCATCATGACGTACGTCTCCTGCTACTACCACGCCTTCCAGGGAGCCCAACAGGTTGGAAATGTGACGCATGTACCCGAACCCACAAGACAATACACCTACGTCCCGAATAATTACAATGTGACTAAACTTCACCACGATACACTTAAATATCTAGCTCTAGCGCGGCATATCGATATACATATATCCATATATGAGCATATGCCTTCCTCGTTCTAAGTATATTTTTATGCGATTTTGCGATGTTGCCGCTGCTGCTGCTGCTGTTGCTTTCTTTTTCCTCCCCGATCACCGCCGGCCTTGACCAATCAAGACTACCAAGGTCAAAGCGGTACGGGGCCAAGGTCCAGCCAAGTTCAAGCCAAAAATCAGAGTCGCTCAGCAACCAGAAGAAGGGCAGCGGAAATCGCCACGAAATTGCTCCCTCTCCTATATAAAATTTCAATCGCCTGGATTTGTCTTGATTTGATTTGCATTGGCCTTTCGCATACTGTTTGTATATGCATTTGCATCCGCATCTGCCAGATGCTAACAATCGTCCTACTAACTTCGCTCGTAAGGATATCGGAGATTATAAAAAAAACCTCTTAAAAAATTGGAGTCTAATTGATTCATTAAAACTTCAATCTTGAAAAAAAAATCTTGTACCTAACTTCTGCCTTTGGGTTGTTCTCACCTTAGATGTCCATTACTCAACAAATTATTAACTCAAGGATGTCCGACCCTTAAATATTCATAGCCTAACCAAGTTTCTAGCCTCAGGCTAGCTGATTTCTAGATTCCAGAAAGTTGTAAATCTCCGTATCGTGCGCGATGCATGCTGCCAATTTCCTGCAATGCGTTAAGCTTGCCATATATATAAGTGTTGAATTTGGCGCTTGGAACCGAAACTCGATACGTGATCTATGATCCCTCAATAGGTTCAAGTTAACCAAGGGGATCTTTGAAGCAGTGCGAGTTCTGGGCGCCGGCATGTTTTCAAATTATGTCCACTAACCTAGCATAAGCCCAAGATAATTGTAATAATGTTTGTTGCCTGTTTGAGACTAACCATCATTTGTATGTTTGTTGCTTTCTTCTCTCTTTCTCTCTTTATATTATCTCTGTGCGTGCGCGCTCGCTCCGCTCATCAAAAAAATAAATACAACAACTGCCATTAACCAATCTGCAACTGCAATCGCCACAACAACAACAACAACTACAACAATCCTCCTGAACAATCAAAAATATCAAAAATAAAAACCACACACGATCACAGATCTGCAGAATACAGCTTTGCCCGATGAGCGGGCAGTGATGACCTATGTGTCCTCGTACTATCACTGCTTCAGCGGTGCCCAAAAGGTCTGTTAAACAAAAAAAAAAAAAACCTTTCCTGTCCAGAAACACAAACAGAACACCGCACCCATCCAAAGTTACCCATGGCGCCCTAGCAGAAGTCCTTAATAGATTTTATGATCAGCTATTAACTTCCTTATTTTGATTTGCAATATTTGCTTTTGAAATTAAACTGCTGCCAAGGGGTGCCATTTGTAACTTTTTCAAACTATCCTTCTTTTTAATTTTAAAATCCTTTTTCATTAAATGCCACCCTAATCAGGAATCATTCAGCGATTCCTTTCAAAATTCCCCCAGCTATCTTCATAAACACAAAAAACACAACTCGCTATGCTAACTGCAGTGCCTCCTAATCCTTAGACCGCTTAACTGATACCGAATGTCCTACTCTGGATTCCTTTAGCCATTGCATTTGTTAGCCCTCTTAATTTGTTGCTTCTTCCGTTTCTTTGATTTTCTGCAACGTTTTCTATATATATTTAGGGCACACGGTTCAGTTCAGTTCAGTTCAAATCGGATCGGTGGCATGGAGCTGAGTTGAGCTGAGCCGCGGAGCCCAGTGTTCCTGTTCCTGTTTCCTGTTCGTCTTGTTTTTGCTTTTCCAAATCTGAGTTGGTTCCGTGCCCACACATACACGCACACTCAGAGCGAAACGATTGAAGCCTTCTAATGTGCAACAACCTTTTCCACCCACCCAACCATGACAGGCGGAAACCGCTGCCAACCGCATCTGCAAGGTACTCAAGGTCAACCAGGAGAACGAACGCCTCATGGAGGAGTACGAGCGTCTGGCCAGTGATGTGAGTACTTAATCGGCTTTATAGTTCTCATCTCAAATTGACCAGTATATATATCTTATTAATCGACACAGCTGCTGGAGTGGATCCGTCGTACCATGCCATGGCTGAACTCTCGTCAGGCCGATAACTCGTTGGCGGGCGTGCAGAAGAAGCTGGAGGAGTATCGCACCTACCGGCGCAAGCACAAGCCACCACGCGTGGAGCAGAAGGCCAAGCTGGAGACCAACTTCAACACGCTGCAGACCAAGCTGCGCCTGTCCAACAGGCCCGCTTATCTGCCCACCGAGGGCAAGACCGTGTCCGACATCTCCAACTCGTGGAAGGGTCTGGAGCTGGCCGAGAAGGCCTTCGAAGAATGGCTGTTGGCTGAGACCATGCGCCTGGAGCGCCTCGAACATTTGGCCCAGAAGTTCAAGCACAAGGTGACTTTGTAATTCAGTTTGTCTATTAACATCCTTTATTAATTCTTTAAATACCTTCTAAAGGCCGATGCTCATGAGGACTGGACACGTGGCAAAGAGGAGATGCTGCAGTCGCAAGACTTCCGTCAGTGCAAGCTCAACGAGCTGAAGGCCCTCAAGAAGAAGCATGAAGCCTTTGAGTCTGATCTGGCTGCCCACCAGGATCGCGTGGAGCAGATCGCCGCCATCGCCCAGGAGCTGAAGTAAGTGTCCGCCCCAAGCGAGCCCATTAGTTAATCTCGATTTATCCCCGCCTGCTGCCACCGATGGCCAATGGTGATCCTTGATCTGCGATCAGCGTGAGGTTAGGTAGAACTTCACCTCCTCGATCATTCAGTCATGCATCCACAAACCATGCCAGACTTTTAAAACAATAACCCAGTAATAGGAAATGTTAGAATATATAGGATATTAGCAGGTGGATTTAACTCAGTCTTAGTTATCGTAAATCACCGAGTCTAACCGACTTGACTTCGGTATTATCTTCCTTCACTGTTTTCACTGATAAACAAAGGTCATCAAACCATCTATCCTGTCCACACTTGCAGCGCTCACCACCGACCATTTTCTCTCTCATGAATCCTGTTCCCTTAGAGAACTTAAATTAATCAGAATGTTTTATATACAGCACCCTGGAGTACCATGATTGCGTGTCGGTGAACGCTAGGTGCCAGCGCATCTGTGACCAATGGGACCGCTTGGGTGCTCTCACCCAGCGCAGACGCACAGCTTTGGACGAGGCCGAGCGCATCCTGGAGAAGATCGACATCTTGCATTTGGAGTTCGCAAAGCGGGCGGCGCCGTTCAACAACTGGCTGGATGGTACTCGGGAGGATCTTGTGGACATGTTTATCGTGCACACCATGGAGGAGATCCAGGGCCTGATCACGGCGCACGACCAGTTCAAGGCGACGCTGGGCGAGGCCGACAAGGAGTTCAATCTGATCGTAAACTTGGTCCGCGAAGTGGAGTCGATTGTGAAGCAGCACCAGATCCCCGGCGGCCTGGAGAACCCCTACACTACCCTGACCGCCAACGACATGACACGCAAGTGGAGCGACGTCCGCCAGCTGGTGCCCCAGCGCGACCAGACTCTGGCCAACGAGCTGCGCAAGCAGCAAAACAACGAGATGCTGCGCCGCCAGTTCGCCGAGAAGGCCAACATTGTCGGCCCCTGGATCGAACGGCAAATGGATGCGGTTACGGCCATCGGCATGGGACTGCAAGGATCGCTGGAAGACCAACTGCACCGGCTCAAGGAGTACGAGCAGGCCGTCTACGCCTACAAGCCGAACATTGAAGAGCTGGAGAAGATCCACCAGGCTGTACAGGAATCGATGATCTTCGAGAACCGATACACCAACTACACGATGGAGACACTGCGCGTCGGCTGGGAGCAGCTGCTCACCTCGATCAACCGCAACATCAACGAAGTGGAGAACCAGATCCTCACACGCGACTCTAAGGGCATTAGCCAGGAGCAGCTGAACGAATTCCGAAGCAGCTTCAACCACTTTGACAAGAACCGCACTGGCCGCTTGTCGCCCGAGGAGTTCAAGTCGTGCTTGGTCTCGCTGGGCTATTCGATCGGCAAGGACCGCCAGGGTGATTTGGACTTCCAACGCATCCTCGCCGTCGTCGATCCCAACAATACTGGCTACGTGCACTTCGACGCCTTCCTCGACTTTATGACCCGCGAGAGCACCGATACCGACACTGCCGAACAAGTCATCGACTCTTTCCGAATCCTGGCAGCCGACAAGGTGAGTTTACCACTATTCCTGGCAGATTTAAGGATTTTTAATAATTTGAATTTTTAATCATCTTTTAGCCATACATTTTGCCCGACGAACTGCGCCGCGAGTTGCCGCCAGACCAGGCCGAATACTGCATCCAGCGCATGCCACCCTACAAGGGACCCAACGGAGTGCCCGGCGCCCTGGACTACATGTCCTTCAGCACAGCTCTCTACGGCGAGACCGACTTGTAAGAGCGCTTAGGCACCACCCGCATCCGACGGAGCACGTCGGCGGATCCGAGCAGAGCCAGATCATATAATAATGATAAACTTTAATAATAATAATATTAATAAACATAGATTTATTATACCTACACTCGTAACGGTAGCTGCAGAAGAACTTCAGAGCATCATGTGAGGATGAATATATTTATTAATTTCCGTCTCGAGCCGATGTATGCGACCCACACATACAAAACATACAACAAAAAAAAAGAAAAACAAATTATGAAATTATGAAACATACATTAAATACATTTGTAAAACAGCAAGGCAACCATCAAGTGCATATCGAATATTTAAATCTAATTCTAAAAACAAAGTCCAAAACAAAACAAAAACATCAACAAAACGCTAAAAACATTATTTTTGAAATTTATGTTAATAAAAACAAAATCCATACATAAAAACTAAAAACAAATGAAATCGACAAATCTCCAAAGAATACTTTTTTCGTAACTAAAAAGAGTTATATTTATATATATATATATAGAGGGGGAGGGAGATAGCAAAACACAGAATGGGGAAACTAGAGACCTACTTCCGCTTCCGTTTACAAACCTTGAAAATCCACCAGATAGACAGAGATGGCAATACGGCTAGCGGGCGAGACAGGAAGACAGAGAGAAAGAATATTGTTCTAATATACATTTATTCACACAATCACCTTAGCTATTTGACAATTTGCGGTCTTCAGTTTCCGCTTATCTCAAATATATTCACATTTTCCGGAAACTTAAACTACAATTCCTATATACACAACTTCAGATAACTAACTGAATAAAGCGATTTCTTGGTGATATTGTGTTTTGTTAAAGCAAGTTCCTTTAGTTTTTCAGTAAGTTGTGGGGTGACCCAGTTTGAAGGGTTATTAAATAAAACCAACGGATTTCTTAGCTGGACATGGGAAAATTTATTTCTTGATTCGTTGAAATTTTGATTCTTGGTAATCTTTTAAAAATAATTGCATAAATAAGTTGTAATCGTAAGATGTGTTTGGATCGAATAATCTATCAGCTACAAAGTAATACATAAACACAGTACAAACACACACATTCACACGCTGATTCACCCACAGGCACACCATTTTTAATGCGGTTTTACAAAACCAGGTTCGATCAAGGCAATCTATGTTCATCATGGTCATCAAAGAGTAGTCCTGTGAACTGCTCTATTCCTCTCCAGCTACGTTTCGCATCCGCACCAATGAAGCGACACAGGACATAGCATTGTAATTCGCATACCCTTGCAGAGGTCTTTGCTATATACATAGATCAAATGTATGTCTTATCTTATCTATCGAAAGATAACTACAGGAACTTGGGAAGTTTCTTGTCTATTATGATTATATGGAGATCTGTAGAGCATTTTAAATCGGACAGCTATAAGCTACAGCTACATCAACATCACAGGGAATTTGAGAGGTTTTTCGTTTATAATGGTTATTGAGAGATCCTATAAGTTGTGTGGAAACCGGAAGACTATGTAGTTAAGAGATAGTAGATGGTCGTATTTTGTGGACAATTTTCAAGGTTTTTCAACTGTATTTGAATACCTGCAAGGGTATATAAGCTTCGGCATGGCCAAAGTTTCCATCCTCTAGTGCTTCTTGTTTGGTTTGTATGGTATCAATCAATTTCCGCTTTATAAATACATTTTCAATGTTCAACAACAACAATTGAATTTCTCATATGTGTATAAATATATCTATGCTTAACGGACTAACTTACAATTGTATCTCTCGCCGTCTCTCTAAAATATCTATATAGTGTGTGTATATATATAAATCCATATATGTTGATGTATGTGTATATATATGCGGGTGTTAAGTTTATTTTTATTGGTATATTTGTCGAGAAAGCTTTTTAATTTGTCATTTCAAATTTGCAAATTTCATCTCACTACCAACGACCTTGCTTTGCTTTAGGCAGCTATGATTTAAGAATTCCTTGGAATGGAACAGAGGCCACCAGAGGCACAGATAACATCGATCAATTAGATTGTTTGTGGTTCGATTTAGGTTTTATGGGGAAGGAAGGATGTTGAATTAGCATTAAAGTTTTGTATTTTGTAGTTTTTGTATTTATCTGTTGTTTCCATTAAAATATTTACAGTTTAAGGGTTTATAATTATCTGTATCTGAGTGTGAGTGAGTGGGGGGTCGGTGGCGAACTTTAAAGATGTATAAATTAAATACAAAATGGTTATGAAATAGGAATCCGGTCAAACGAATCGTATTCTATGTGCGATATTTAATTTATATCTGCTAAGTGTGTGTGTGTTTAGTGTGCTGAAAATGCTCCTGGGATGATTGGGATTCCTTCAAGAACTGGGGCTCCAGGGTTTACGGCTTACGTTTCCGATCCTGGGATCAGCAGCATCGTAAAGAGTTAGCATAACTCCTAGGCTACTAACTATACTTTTGTGCTGCATTCTCTCTTAAAGTAGTGTGTGTGTGTGTAGGTGTGAGTGTATTGGTGTAGCAGTATGTTTATGTGTTTTTTGGGGTCACTTACAAATCTATAAACCGTTTAGCTCTAGCAATTTTGGTATCTATAATACACGAATCGCAAGTTAATATGCCCGTAAATCTAATTAAAAAAATATAGTGTAAGTCTACATTAATAGAGTAGCATAGTTAAGAGTAAGGTGTGTCGGTATCTCTATCTATCCATTTCCGTATCCTCATTCGCTCCGAATCGACATCTCCATCTTCATCTCAAACTGTTCTATCATTTGATGCATATGTGGTATCGGCTCAAGTGCCTAACTAGTGGGTTTAACTTATAATATAATCGTATTCGTAACCGTATCTTGATTACACACAGTTAACGTTGTGTAATCCTAAAATTATCTTGATTCCTCATCTGTTTCATCTCTGTCCGTCCATTTTGTTTTGTTTCTTTTTTTTTTAGATTTATCACTTATTTTACTTCAGCCATGCAATTTTGGAGTTTGTGATATCCATGGAGTCGCCGCAAATCACCTCTTGCTTGGAAACTCGCCGTTTAAGCTGCTGGCCGCCTGCTTATTGATCCTGCTGCTTCGCCGGGGACCCGCCACTGCTGTTCCTCTTGGCCATGGCGGCCTCTTTCGCCGTCATCAATCCTTGCCGGAGGTGCTGCTGCCCCCCAAGTCGCCACCGGTGTTGCCGCCCAACTGTTGTGGGATTACTGTCAGACTTTTGGGTATCTTCGACATTATAGCATTCTCGATAAGCTTCTGTTGATGCATCTGTTGTTGCTGCTGCTTGAGGGTAAACATTGTTGCTGCCGATTTGTTGACAGACGCACCGCTACTCGTTGCGGTGGCAGGTTTGGCGGTGAGATGAGGCAACTTGCTAGCGGAACTCGCAGCACCTCCCCCATTTCCATTGAGCAGGTACTGATTGGGATCGGGAAAGTTCTTCCACAGCCAGGAGCTGTTACTGTTGTCCATTGGATTGGTCAGCAACGGCTGGAAGTTGGGCGCCTGGCTGCCGATCTGCGGATTAGTTAGCGGAGGCATTGGCTTAGGTGCCAGCCGGGCAAGTCTTATACCCGCTCCTGCTGCTCCACCTGGCTGCAAAGTGGGCAATTGTTGTTGTTGCTGTTGCTGCTGCTTCTGCTGCAACTGCTGTAGCTGTTGGCGGGCAGTGTGTTGCTGAGCCAGCTTAACCATGTTCGAGAAAGCAGCAGCCGACGCGGCGGAGTTCTGCTGTTGTTGATGCGTCTGGCCCTGCTGCTGTTGCTGGTTCTGCGTCTTTTGCTTGGCGTTGGCCTTCAGCATCTGGTCTCGCAGCAGTTTTTCCCTGCGCAAGATGCACATACGGTTGTAGTCGAAGATGGAGATGAGGTATGGCTTGCCACCAGACTGCACCTGCACAAGAGCAGGTAGCCTACGACCGTCGGCGGTCTGGTAGAGAGCATGCGACTTGTTTGGTACCTTGTGCTGATCCTCCAGCGGAATCAGCGTAGGTTTCCAGCTTTTGCTTTCATGCCTCTCCTGCGCGGTTAAGGTATCCGGGAGTATGACCACGTTCGGCGGAGGTTGTCCCCCAGCGCCCCGGCTTCCTGCTGCTCCAGTGCCCGTTCCTGCTCCTGCTGAAGGCCCTGCTCCAGTTCGTGGAAGTTGCAATCTTTTGCCCGTAAGATTGCCAAGCAAGCTGTTGGTCGCCGTTGTTGCACCGCTCGTTCGCCTTCGGTGTAAGCTAATAAGCTCTGGTGGAGAACTTAGCAATTGGGCCACACCAGGTTTCTGGGGACCACTAGTTCCCGCTCCTGATCCCGCGGCTTGTGTCTGATGCATTGGAGGCTTCAGCTTTGTCTGCAGACTGAGCAAGGCGGTGGTAGCAGGTTCCCCTTGGCTGCTGAGGAGCTTATTGGCCACTTCGAGAATCTTTTGCTGCTTGTCGGGTATATGGCATGCCGTTGACTTGTTCGCCAGTGAGGCGATGGATGTAAGGAAGTTCTTAGATGCAGCAGTGGATGATGTGGATGTGGATGTGTGGGAGGCGGGCGCCAACGGCACTATTTCCACGGCCTTGCTCATACCCAGAAGATTGGTCTTCAGGATACTGCGACTGTTGCCAACATTGCCACCTGCGGGCACCAGTGGTGGGGCATCCTTGGATTGAGCGGGCGCGACTGCGGTAATCTTAGTAACAGCCACTTCCTCTGGCGACGAAACCGCGGACGAGGAGCTTGAAATGGACGTCGCGGATCCACTGTTAGACGAGACCTGCGATTTGTCTTTAGGGCGGGCGATAATCGTTACCGCGTTCGAGCTTAGCTGCTTGGTCAACTTGTCCACCGAGACTGTGCCAAGGCTGTCCAAAAGTGATTCCTCTTGCCTTGCATTCGACTCTCCATCGCCCGCTCCTTCTGACCCATTCTCGCCTTCATCATCATCGTTGAGCTCGACTAGCGGAATTACAGGTTCAGCTGGCGCAAGCTGTTCCGTTGATATAGATGTTGAGGACAAGTGGCTAGACATGGGAGTTGTGAGGGCGGTGGCCAGCACACTAGCACCGGCGGGCTGTGGAATCCCGCTTCGTTTGTTGGAACCTGAAGAAGAGCTGCCTGTGCTGCCTAATCCTCCGCAGTGACCGTGATCGAAGGAGTTTAGACGCTGGCGAACCGTTTCCGTGTAAACGGAAGCATTGGAGGAGGCGTGCGGTGCCAGTACAAGATCACCGTTACGGTAATACTTTTCCAGTAGTATTAAGTGCCGCAGGAATGAGCTTTGGTTGCCATAAGGCTTTTGAAGCTCCTCCCAGAGACGGCGCGTCGGCTCGTCGTACTGAAGGAAAGTCTGCACCCGTATCCAGCCCTCTGGCGTTCGCTGACTGCTGCTGCATCCAAACGGCACTTTGAATTGCACGCCCAACTCCTCCTCGCCGTGGAACAGTTCCCGCATTGAGATGTTTGGATTTCCGCGCAACACGTTTGAGATGTCTGCTCCTGAACCGCTTCCTCCGGCACCAGTTCCAGCGGCTGCCCCGGCTCCCGCTGCTCCTGCAGCATCTGCTCCCAGATTCTGCTGCAAAATAGCCTGCAGCTTCGACATTTGCTTGCTGGTGTCAAGAGCTGCAGTTGAAGAGTTACTGGAATTGGAGTCGGTAGGTCCATCAAAGTCTACGACCATAGGCATCTCTGCATCCTCCTGGCCTTCAGTGGTCGCATTATCCGCCTCTGTTACATTGGGTGCCTCTTCTTCATCCGCCTCCGATACCTCGTGACTACCATCCTGCAGATTATGCACCTTAAGGAGCCTATTGATTGAAAGAAATGTGTATAAAATTAATATGTATATGATGAAAAACCATTTTAACCTCACCTCTTCCTGTAATTCTTCACGAATTCCGCCTTTTGGGACTTCGTACTATCTGGGGGCTTCATCAACAGGTTGGCAAAGTAGCGGCACAGCTTACAGACGGCGGTGCCCATACCGAGCTGGACTGGGATGCCCATCTCGGACAGCGCCTTCTCCAGCCGATCCGTGTCCTGCTAAAATATATAAATTAGCACACTCCTTGGATCAGAGCAACTAACAGTGGACTCACCGTTGTTATGTTATACATATGGTTTTTGCCCAACCTCCGCTTGCAGAGTACGCAGCCAGAAAATTGGATTATCGTGTTGTAGTGAACCTCGCATAGCCACACGATCGACGAGCCGGCGGGAATCTCAAGGCTAAGCTGGAACTTTTTCACGCTCTTGCGGATGCACTTTCGTCGTAGCGAATGTCCTGCCGCTTCGTCACAGGTCTTTACGGCACAGGGACGATGCTGAACGGCACCAGTTGCTGTTGAACCTGCTTCTCCAGTTCCCTCCTGAATGACGCCACCATCGCCGGCAAAGTGCTCTAGTGCAGCTGCCGCCGCTGATCCACCTACGCCCGTTTCCAAGTGCCCTGGAGCCGACAGACGTTTTTTATAGGATGGTGCATTCGCTCGGCGATCCACGTGTCTGAAACAGGCGTCGCACAGGCAGTTATCGACGGTTAGCTTCTCTTCGTCTGCAATTGATAAGGAAACTAGCGACAATCAGAGAGGGTAGAAAGGGATATCAGCAAGCAAAATTAATAAGTTAATGCTAAATTTCACAAAATATTCAATAGAATATTTATTTAGCCGGGCACTGTACTCACTGGCTAGGATCTTTTGTTGGCGTTCCACGGACTTGATCTGACCCACATGGCAGGGCGTATCATAGAGACCGAACTTTCCGCTGCAGTAGTAGCACTGGTCTTCGCACAGCCTTCCCGGATGAAACTTGAACGAGGAGGCCTTCTCCGGAATAAGTATCTTCTCTTTTTCGTCCTTCTTAACCATCTGGTAGAAGCCGTGGTCTGCCTGTCCCTGACTCTCCGAGTGTGATGAATCTAAGGAAGAATATGGATAGTTAGGACAATACATTCTTCTTCGATCAGCCAGCTTAAGTCAGTGTGTTTGTATGTTTTTCTGTACAGTGGGGAATGGGAATGGTTAATGAGGATGAGTCGGTGAGACGGTGCCTTATGTACAGTGCCGTTAAATGAAGATGATAACTCTCTTACGGAGAAATTGAATGAGGGTGAAATCAAACCGAACAGTTTTTCCGATAAGGAAGCTTCTAAAAGCTGTACGCTTTAGCGTAAAATCAAATAAAACTTTCGCAAAGAATATATAATAGATTTAACAGTGAGGTGCAACGGCTCCATACGTTCGGTTTGATTTTTAAGAGTGAAAGCAGCCAGATAGGCTAATTGGAGCACTCGATTTGGAATGACAGATCTGATCTATACGCACAGTACTGAACCACAGAGTTGTTACCGTGCAAGGCTACCGTGGAGGCGTGGTTGTTAGTCGAGCTGAAACGGTTATTGGTCTTGCGGCCGGGATTACCCGAGGTTACAATAAACTTCTTCGCACCTTCGTTCTGAAATGAAAAGATGGAAAATAAACTTAAGTTAATAATCTGTTCAGGGAAGTAATCCACAGGCAGCACACTAACCTCGTTCTGAATGGTGTAGTAGGAATCCTCGGCGTGAGCGCCATACTGGTCGGCGGATCGGTCTGTAGTCCCGTGGCCACGAGCTCGACCCTTCTGGAATGTCATCTTGAGCGATTGCCGGCGGACTCCACCTCCTGCTCCCGCTCCTGAGGCCAAGGCACCACTTGATTTACGTGTTGCGCTGCCTACCGAGGACGAGGACGTGGAAGAGGCTGAAGAGGAACCACTGCCGCCATGGATAACTGTCCCCGTAGGGAGGCCTCCACTGCCGCCCACGCCTCCATTGCTGCTCCGGTTCAGCTTTATGACTGTCTTCAAAGTACCGCTAGATTCCACATGAGTGGCACTTCCTCCTCCCCGCGCTCCTTGACGCTTGTGCTGGTTATGATGATGTTGCTGATGCTGCAATTGGGCCTGGCGAGCCTGTGCCTCGAGCAGAAACTTTCTTCTTTGTTCAGCAGCCTGGTGTGTGAGTAGGCCCAGGTTCTGCAAATGAATTTCCTGCTCCTGGCGCAAGTTTTGTTGATGGTTATCCTGCAGCTGCAACTGCTCATCGCAAATTGTTTCCTGTTTGCCATTCTGTTTCTCATCCACCTTCATCTCCTTGGCCAACAGCAAATCTGGTTTTTGTGTCCCAGCTATCACTGCAAGCGGTTTCTCCTCGTCATCATCTTCTTTGAGGGCCAGCTGGATATCCAGACCATCGGTTGCGGTGCTGGCAGCAGATGTGGACAGGTTCTCCTTATTGTCCTCAGGACTGCTGACTGTATCCGTGGCCTCTTCTACCAAGTGTTCCGCCAAGAGCTGGTCTGTCTGTTGTTTAATATCGACATAGGATTCATCCACCTCCATTGCCACCATTTCGTCAGCGGGTGAAGTGTCCTTAAAATTATCACTTTCCACTGTTTCGTCGCCGGCAGTCAGAGTTTCATCTACGTCAGTTTTCGATTCAGGAAGAGTTACATCCTCGGTATGTTCAATTTCTGCCTTTTGGCTTAGCGCATTGCCACTAGCATCTAGTACCCCCTCTTTTGTCAGCTCCTCCATAATCTCATGTTCAAAGTCATCGTACTCTTCCGAATGGAAGAACGCCACCTGATCCTCTTTTTCCTCTGGTTGATCAGGTGCCTCAACACCATTGACTATGAGGCCATCATCTAGCAGCAACACAGGGTCAGGACCATCGGTGCTCTCGTCCAGACGGAGCTCGCCTGCCTTCACTGAGCTATTCGAGCATGAGTCCCCTTCTGCTTCCGGTAGAATTTTTACCGTAATTTCAGCTGGAATTTCAACCGGAACATCAGCTAGAATTTCAGAATGATCTTCACCGATAGTTTCTGGCCGATCAACTGATTCCTTTCCCCTTTCCAGCTCAAATGTATGCTCCTCATCCTGCCCCTCTTCCTTTTCATGGGACACTTCGATTTGCGGCTTGAAATTTTCCTCCTGATTCACCGGGCCGTCAACATGCTGCTTAACGTTCGCTTCCGTGTTGTTGCTGCTAACCGTCTGGACGATCTCTCCCAACTCCGGATCCTTTTCAATGCCCAGATTGTTTTCCAGAAACTCTGGCTTTTTGTAAAACTTCCGCACACTGACCGCACTCACGCCCTCGCTTATCATCTCTGGACTCAGTGATGGAGCCTTTCCTTCTGCTGCAGACGACGCAGCAGATTGAGTTTCGGATTGCGATTTCGAATCCTCGACTGTTGCCGCCGGTGACTCCTTTGGTTTCACTTCGGTGCAAGCGGGCTTAATAATGGTTTCTGTATCCACAGTAAGCGGTTCAATGCAGGAATGACCGTTGGCACTCGAGGTACCAGAAGTGGAAGGCAGGCTCTCTTGCAGCAGGCTATCGTCGAAGTCCGGCGTCAGCTTCTCCTGTTTAATGTCCACTGCAGCCATTAGCAGGTCGTCCATGGACGATGCCATGCTATCCTTAGAGTCCTCGTCCCCGGCACCGCCCTGCGAGCTGGGTGCCAGCGAGCTGGCCGAGGCAGTCTTCCTTGTATTAGAGCCGACCTTCCTCCGCTTCGGTGGCACTGGTTCCTGGGTAACTGGCGTCAGAATACCCGGGGATCCCGCCTTGCTCAGTCGAGTGGCTCTAGTGGTGGTAGCAGGCGAGGAGGAATTTTTGCTCTGTGGGCGCCCACGTCCCCGCCTACCGCCCGAGATTGGGGCAGGCGCTGGCGTTGGTGTTGGCGTGGGCGTAATTGATGGAGAAATAGAGCTGACCTCGCTGGCATCTACAGGCTCTTGCTTTATGTCCATAGTAGTGGAGTCCTCATCTGGCGCCTCTATGCTCTCGGTCTTTACCACCTCTACCTTGCTGTATTTTGCAGTGCTGGTGGCCTCCGAATCTGCTTCAGCATCTTGGGATCGCTTTCTTTTCACCGCAGGCTCTACTGGTGGGGCTACCGCCACCGTCTTCTTTCGTCGCCCACGAGCGGGGGGCGGTTGCTCAGAAAGAGGGGCTGATGTGGTTACCAAGGCCGCGGAGGATGAGGGAATGGCTCCAACAGTAGAGGATTGGCGACGATTGCGCGTGACCCGCGTGTTGATCACCTGCTCCTGCGCATGCGACTTGCGAGTGACGCGGTTGCTAGTAGTTGCCACTGGCGCTATTGGCAACACTGGAGTCACCGTTTCCTTGACCTTTTCCTTCTCTTTATCCGTATCTTTATTTGATTCGATAGACTTTTCTTTCTCTGCTTCTTTTTCTTTTTCTTTGTCTGAAGCTTTTTCCTTCTCTATATTTTTTTCTTTTTCAGCAGACTTTCCTTTCTCTGCAATCGTTTCAGTTTCAGCAGTTTTTTCTCTCTCTGTATTCTCCTGAATATCCTTCTGTTTATCTTTCTCTCGATCATCCTCCTTGTCTTTTATATCTTTGTGGTCTTTTTTGTCCGTAGCCGGCAAGGATTCTAGTTCGTTGCCCTCACTGACCTGCCCAGGCGTTGTAGCTGTTGCAGCTCCCAAGTCTGATGCCACTGCGGACACATCCTCGGACTTGACTTCTTTGGCTTCTTTTAGATCCTTAATGGACTTGCGTCCGCGTATGACGGGCGCCATGGTTCGCTCCACAGAGCTCTTCCTTTGGCCACCCGATCCCGTTGGCGGCTCCTCAGCTTCTAACACTCCGTCGCCGACCTCACGCCTGCTGGTTGTAGGCGAGCTTAGTAAAAGAAGTGGCGAAGAGTGCCGTGTAACCCTCATGCTCTTAGCCGCCACTCCATCAGTGGCATTTGGTGTAACGGCCCGTGTAAGTGTTGGGGTAGGTGTCGACCTAGGCGTTTTGGGACCTGGATTCGACTCCTTGGCATCCTGATCCTTTTCACCATCTACATCTGGTGTTGCTTTTAACTCCTCAATCGCGTGCGCTGGCGACGTTGTTGTATCTGTTTTGATAATGGCGGGCAGCTCTTCGACGACGCCCGTTGTTGGCTCCCCGCTGCTGACCGGAATTTCTACGCTGGCATTTGCATTGTCATCTAGGGGAGCAGCTGCTGCTGTGGCTTCATCAGCTCCTCCAAATCCTCCAGGCGGCTTCCGGCTAGACATCCTAGGGGGGCCGTGGGCAGCTGCTGCCGACGTTGCTGCTCCTATGTTGGCCGCTCCTTCGCCGCCTTTTGATTCTGCTGCTGCTGCTCCACCACCTCCTGTTGCTCCCTGCGATCCGATGCTGATTGTGTCCAGTTCGATTCGCAGTGATTTGGTCCCATTGGTTGACTGTGATGTGAAGGATTACCTGCAAGGATGTGGAGGGAAAAGTTATATTACTAATCCAACATGTGGGAACAATATTACATTTAGCAAAAGCGAAACGCTTAACCCAGAAGTAGGTTAAGTTCTCCATTTTTTCTTTTGCCATTCTTTTCATTAGCCATACATTATTCTTAACTTCCTACTATACAACACTTTAACCGAAACGATAAATGAAAATATATTTATTTGTTGAAAACCTTCATAGTTGTGTTCTTGTTTGATTTATAACACCACAATAAACTTAAGAAAATTCAGGAAAATATTTCGCAAATAATTTGGGGTTTTCGTTATGAACACTAATAATATGAGAAAATACATTTTAAAATCACTAAATAAATTCTACATTTAGTGTATCTTATTTGAGACAAAAATAAGAAAATAATGTAAGCCGACTTAGTTTATTGGCCTAAGCCAAAGGAAATCACCTTATAAGACAATTAAGAAAATTTTAATGTTTTCCAAAGGACTTTTTAATACAAATGTGAATATGACTCGTGTCGGGGGCTAATTTTTAACAGCCTAATCTAAGCCAAAGCGAAACTACATGCAAATATCTATCTGGTAAACGTTTATAGCCCTGACTTTCACCCAGTCGAACGCAGGCCGCTTTCATAGCCCCTTTCAGCTAATCTCCAGGACAATCCAATCCGTCCACTAAAATGCGACTAGAACATTAAACATGCTTTTGCGGTTGCCAGCCCCTTTTCCCCCTTTCCCCTCTCTCCAGATTCCTTCCACCGTTTCCGAATTGATTCTGAAAACAAGTTTTGGCAGCAGCTGGGAGCAGCGAGAATACGAGGAAAGCGAAACGAGAAGAGAGCACAGGCAGAAGAAGAAACAAAAGCGGGGCGAAGCGGAGAGACGAGAAGAGAAGCTAAAGAATTGATGGGATGTTGAATAATCCTCAAATTGGTTAAGTATCCTGCTTCTGCCGTTTGGTATGCTTCTGCTTCTGGTGCTCTTCTTCTTCGTTTCATGATCCCAGTGGCTTTGACAGGCGCCATTTTAGTGTGACCAGAGCGAGGGCAGCGCTGCGAGATTTAATATTGCAGTTTGCACCGGCGAAGAAAAGCGGAAAAGTCACACGGACAGGAACACACGCACACCTTCAAGCACAACTGTCACAGCGGCGGCAACAACAAAACAAACGAATAAAGGAAGTGAAAGAGAATGGCAAATAACAAAATGAAGACCTCGCAACCGTATCGATGTGTGTTTGTATATACACAACCAAGTAGAACTCACACCGCCATGCATATGCATGTACAACACTTACTCACACACACACGCACGCGGCACAGTGTGCAAAAACGCCGCGATCGTAAACACGGACGGACTGACGGTCGGGTCGAAACGACAGAAGCGGAGGAGTCGAACGGAAACTGGCCGCAGAATTTTCACAAAGCGGAAAAGTTGCCAAAGAATTGGCAGTGTTGCCAACATCGCCCGTTTTCGTACACTGTCGTTCGGCGAAAAGGAAATCCGTGGAAACTGGCAAACTGAACTGTCTTCGGCAGAGTTGCAACAAAAACTGAATGAGGGATGGAGAGGGGGGAAATTAAGACTGGCCGAGAAGAGGAATCAGAACAGTGGGGCACACACAAAAATGGGTGGCAGTGACGTACAAGCACACCCAAAGCAAGCCCACACAGACACAACAGCGCACACGCACACACACACACACACCGATTCAGGCAGGCAGCAGCGAGCACAGAAAATTTCTTTTTCACTAGGTTTTCGCAAAAAATACGAACGCGAGCACTAATAAACGAATGCCTGTCTTTTATTATTTGACAGTACAACGAGAGCAGCTTTTCACCAAGCATTTAGCATTTTGCACAAACACAAACAAGCGAGTGGGCGAGAAAAACCCTTTCCTTTCCTTTGCTTTCCTTTCCCTTCCGCAGGTACTCACCGAATAGCAACAAACAAAAAAAAAATAATAATAAAATAAAATGCAGAACCCGAACAAGAGTTGTGAACGCAAACACGGTGCGAAGCGAAATAACGAGGCAAAATGGAGAGCAAAAGAGCGACGCTCGGTCTGACGGCGAAAAACGATAATTCGCCGCTTCTCGCCGTGGCTCTTTGTCGGCCGATATACTGCACTATCGCACCCGGTTTGCATTTGGTTTCTTTTTTTTTGTGCTTCAATACAACCCTGCTTCTGGGTAACGGGAAAGGGCGTCTGTCCCGCGCTCTGGATTTATCCCTTGTCCCTGTTATACTATTTAAGGTTGATATTAGGGTTTAAAAATAGTTTAATTTTACCTGTTATATTGCAAATATTCAGGTAGTTACCCACAATAGGTATATAATCGTTTCCTCTATCAAAATTAATTTATGGGGCCTCCATTTATTTTTATATGTGACAATATATTCTAAATTATTATCTATCTTTAAATACACAATTCGAGCAATCGAATTTAAATATTCCATTAAAAAACAGGCACCAATTTTTTTTTACATAAATGTGCTTATTTTTAAAGTTATAACTTGTACAACAAAATTTCTCCAATTTGAACCTATACAACATACTATAAATGTTTAATCAAATCAGTATTTTCATATTATTATATTTTTTTTTTAATAATGCCAATACTTTAAACACCGTGCTCAATTACATGAATTATATTGTATATTTATCTATGTAATCTAGTCACAAATTTTTATTTCAAAATAACAAAAAATGTTGCAATCAAATAAATTGTTTCGTAACAATATTCAATAATGGGAATTATGTTTATATGTATTTATGGGTCTATAAATTTATAAAAGTAACAATTTATGTAAACAAATCACATTTTTTGTATTCATGTGTACCATTTGCACTCAATTAAATCCAGTACTATGCTTACATATGCATATACAATTATTCAATTTAACCAAATAAAAATACTTTATACGAAATTTTCAGTAATATAGAGTGTGCAATATGTACATAAGTATAATTATATATTTCTCTTGTAGATTTATATATTTGATTGCTTTAAAACTTTTAAAACGCTATTATAAAAATCATTCCCAAATTAAGATCTGTTAGCATTGTAGAGCATTGCACAGGTCGACGTGGGTTTTTTCCCGGTGTACGTGTTGTTTTTGCCAAATGTTTGTGCGCTCTTTTCGCCGCGTCGTCGGTTGTTGTTGTTGCTGCTGCTGCTGCTATTGCTGATGCGTCTTTTGTTGCGTCGGCAAAAAGCCAAAAAGGACTCGGGAATAACATATCATAACGGGGGTGGCAACTGGCAAAAGGGAAGAAGCGAAAACAATGAGAGCGCCAGCTTCGCACGACTCTTTTTTTGTTGTCCTGGAGATTTTCCGAGTTTTTCTTAACTTTCGATTCTGTGGCGTAGGTTGTTGCATGCTTATCCCATTTTCTTTAACAAAAGGCAGTGAAAGGAGGCCAAATCAGAATCCTGCAAGTGTCAGGTGGCGTCCTTAGCATAACACCCACACAGACATATCGCAAGACATTTTACCCATTAACCACCAGCCCAAGGACCATTATGGTTACGAGTAACTGGGTTAAAGGCAAAAGCCTTAATTGCTGCGGAAATGAGGGAAAATCAATAGCTTTTTGCATCGTTCTGCTGTTCGTTTTTCATTCAAACGTTTTTTAAGGGGCTAGAAAAGCGATTTCTCCGAACTGGGTCAAGTGAGTGGCCAGGATTTTCATTTCCGTCGCCACTGACATCATCAACTACATATGTAGTTACAAAGGCTACCTGAATCGATTATCCTAGTTAATTGGACTTTTGGCCTTTCTTCTTTGATCCTGTCTTAGTTTGGACACATTTCCCCATTCTTAAACCTGTTTTGGGCCGGGAAAATGCTTTTGCATCACGCCCACTCGATTAATTTCACCTAGAAAACGTTGTTTTTTCTGTGTGGTTCCACATTTACATGCCGAAACACACACACAGACGGACACACTTTGTGTTTTTGTTTTGTGTGTGTCTGCGCCAAAGGCAATTGGAAAACGTAATGGCCGACAAAACGAAAACGCCACGCAGCAAAGCAGAAGCAGCGATAGGCGAAGTGCGCAAAGCGCAATCAGCGATATGTGGATAAAAAGAAAACTTCCGGCAGCCCCAAAGCTCCACAAAAAAACTACTACAACTACAGTAAAATGAAGCGCACATAACATACACATATGAATATGAAAACCCACGTGAATCAGAGAGTGCTAGAGAGCGAAAAGAGAGAAAGAGATCGCGGCGAATTCGCAGAGTTTTCAGAAGCCTCGTATTTGTGGTCGTCTTGGCACGATTTTCCCCATTTTCCCAGATGTGCGGTTGAGTGTACGTGCTCCCCACCCCCCGAACCAGCAGACGGCGAAAAAACAGTTAAATTCCACGCGCAAACAAGGCTTTTATGGCCCCTCACACACATACGCAAACATTTTTCGCTGTTTGCCATTGCCTCGCTCTTCGTTGGCCTCCTCTTTTCGTCATTGCAGCGTCATTCGTTTTCGTTTCGAACGGCCGCCATATTGGTTTTTGCGGCAGAGCCATTTTTTGATGCTTTTTTAACTCATAGGAGAACCCCAAAGAAACCATTTCTGGCTTGCATTCAATCGTACTCGTTAGGTACTAACTATTTTATGTTCGAAATGTGGCGTTTTGTGGGTTTAGGAAGGAAAAAATCAAGGTGGAAAATTGACCCATTAGACATTGGCATGCCCCTTCGCCATCACCCCCTCTTATCAACCACCCTGCCTGGCATGCTTTGCTCTCAGGGTGACCGTTTCTTCATAATTATTTTACTTTTCGGTATATTTAAACGAAATTAGCATGAATTGTACTAGATTTGAATATTTATATTAACACAAAGCGCATTTTTGAAAAAAAAAGTGTTAAAAGCGATAATAAATATAGAAAATAGTTAGATTATGATAAGTAGTTCACAACCAGTTCACAATAGTCAATTCATTTGATTTCTGAGAATCCAATTGGATTTTGCAAGAATCAAGTTGTCGAAGAGTTGACAATTTATGATTTGGCATAATTCTACTCCATAATTATAAAATAAATAGCTCATATAATATAGTTATATACGTTCTCCTGCTATAGACAGAGATTATTTCAAAAATGTTTAATGAAAATTTTATATGTAAGTACATAGTATATTTTTTGAATTGGTATACTGCATCACACAGCTGTTTCATTTGCCGCTAATCGATATCGACTATCGATATCGAAACAGCTGTTCATCTGCAGAGTAACAAAACTTTATATTATAATAAAATAATATACTAACTCTAATATTAGTAGGAGGTGATTAGGATTTTGTGACAAGATGTTTCTTAAATTTGCGGTCATCCTTGCCGTGCTTCTCGTCAGCTGTTGGGCGGAGGCTGAGGACACGTCGGTGTTACCAGAAGGCTTTGTAGACGCCGCTCAGCGCTCCACGCACACGAACAACTGGGCGGTGTTGGTGGACGCCTCGAGATTCTGGTTTAACTACCGGCATGTAGCCAACGTGCTGTCCATCTATCGTTCAGTAAAGAGACTAGGTATTCCCGACTCTCAGATCATTTTGATGATCGCTGACGACATGGCCTGCAACGCCCGGAACCCACGCCCTGGCCAAGTCTACAATAATGCCAATCAGCACATAAATGTCTATGGGGATGATGTGGAGGTAGATTACCGGGGATACGAGGTCACTGTGGAGAACTTTGTGCGATTGTTGACTGGGCGTACACAGAACGGAACTGCACGGTCCAAGAAGCTGCTTTCCGATGCCGGCAGCAATGTACTTATCTACCTCACCGGTCACGGCGGCGATGGATTCCTCAAGTTCCAGGATTCGGAAGAGATCACAAGCCAGGAGCTTGCCGATGGCATACAGCAGATGTGGGAAAAGAAGCGGTAAGACACTAATCCTTTGTACTATAAACTTCCGAAAGATGTCTTTAGTTAGTCATCTAACTAATATATTACTTTACAGCGCTAGCTTCATGTAGCAATATTCTTTCTAGACTTAACAAATCACAAATTTCTTTCAGGTACAATGAACTGTTCTTCATGGTGGATACTTGCCAAGCAGCATCGTTGTATGAGAAGTTCACCTCACCAAATGTCCTTGCAGTGGCTAGTAGTTTAGTGGGCGAGGATTCCTTATCGGTAAGCAAGTCTGCAGTCTTAAAGATAAAAAATCTTAACGATTTTCAACCCGCAGCACCACGTGGATCCCTCGATCGGCGTCTACATGATCGATCGTTACACATACTACGCTTTGGAATTCTTGGAGAAGGTGCAACCTTTCAGCAAGCGGACAATTGGGGAATTTGTGAGTGTTTCCTTAAGATTTCCCAAAAGATTCGTTATTCTGAAAACTACACTTTCCCATCAGTTGCAAGTTTGCCCCAAACGAGTGTGCATTTCGACAGTGGGAGTGCGCAAGGATCTGTACCGCCGAGATCCGCACAAGGTGCCCATCACAGACTTCTTCGGAGCCATACGACCCACTCAGGTTTCGACGGATCGCATCAACGTGACCCTGGCCAACGAAGAGTAAGTACTTGCCTTCCTGATACCCAAAAAATTTTCTGACTCTGAGCCTTAACAGCGATTTCATTGTCGACAAAGACGAGATGGTAGCCAAAAAGCCCTTTAAGATCGTGATGGAGTCACAGTTTCCGTCCGAGCTTTTTAAATAGACTGGTCGCGTTTAAATGATTCATGTGATAATATTAATTTTATTCGTAAATACATCATTTCATTATTAATACATGTGTAATTTATTAAATTTATATGTGATCTCGAATCGTGCTTTAAAAATTCTCAATTACGGGCTTAGTTCATCTTAGTTATCTGTTTTATATTTGCTAACATTTCATTTTCATTTCATTATCATTTTGCGGTTCCTTTGCCGTTTGTGTCACCAACTCTTATGCATTACATCAATGTATCAGTTAAATTATACTTTTTGGTTACCACTACATCAAACGTTCACTAATCAATCAATCAATCAATATCAATACATCGTGTAACATTCAAGTCAAATCCAAAACGAAACAAAAACCATATTGTATACACTTATATAAAAGGTAAAAGTCGCTGGCGACCGCTATGTAGAATTAGAAAAAAAAAAACATTATTTCTATAATTTTCCACGGTGACTAGTTATGTTTTGGATTTGGTTTCACAATTTTCTAATTTGGGGTATACACAAATTCAAAGAGTATAACAATGGCCTCAGAAGCGAGATCTCTCCCTAGCGTTTACCCTTCATTTTTCTTGTTTTTTTTCTGTTTTGTTTTTGTTTTTATCATATGGAAGGATCTACTTCGTTTTAATTATTGAATCGTTTAATCAATACACATATACATGTAGTATACACATATATGGGCTTATTAGATTTCCTCCCCTTATTTTTTTCCTTTTTTTTCTTTTTGTTTCATTGCATCAGTCCCATAATTTAAGTTGTAGGCTTGGGTTGTCCTCAAGATCAAGATCCAGATTAAGCACCATAAGAAGTTCATATTGCATCCACGCTATAAACTATGGGGACATCGGGGTCTGCCCGGGATGCAAATGGATCTAGGCAAGCGAAGTTGTGGGTGTGGGCGAGTGGACGAGTGGGTCAAGTCATGGAGTTGAGCATTTATGTTTTTTTTTTTTTTTGGGTACAACAGTTTTATCTACGACAAGTCGTTGCTGGATGGGTGACTGCAGTTGGTTAATCCGGGAGTGTATGTCATTAAAATTAGCTAACTAATGGTTTATCCTCGAGACGCCAGATGGATTGGTTAAGGGGTTTAAAAACACCCTATATGTCCCACTCCTTATACTCATGTATTTACAAAGACACTTCTTCTTATCCTGCGGGAGCACTCCTCCATCTGACCCTATCCTTATTAATCAAATGGGGTTTTGGATATTGAGGATGGGTTGGGAGGGGAAATTCAGGATATTTGATTGATTTGAATCTCGATTACAGATACGTTTAAAGTCTAACACTTATTCGATAACACGCTGTGCAAAAATATTTTTTTTTGACTCTTTCCCTCCAGATGCTGTTTTATCCTGCTTTTACTCTACAAAAAATGTTAATCTTTCTTTAGCCGTCCGTCCGTTGCCGTTTTTTTTGTTTTGTTTTCTTCATATTTCATATATTGATTATTATGTCATCGCTTATATAAATCCACATATATACGTACTTTAAATATTCTTGCTATTTGGTATTTCGTATTGGTTTTTGCATCGTTTTCTCGTAAAAAAACTCTACGGAAAAAAAATCGAAAATAACACTTTGAAGGCAATTTGATGTCAGACTCTTGCTTATTTCTCATCTTCTGTTCTTCGCTTTAATTCGAAAAACATCGTTTTCGTGTTTTATTTTTTGTTTAGCTTATTTTCTCTATTTCTGTTCCCCCCTCCTCTTAGCCCTAGGTTTCGTTATTTATTTCAAAGAGCTGGAATCGGGAGGATCGGGTTCAGTTACAGGACAGGGGATCGGGTTTCGCTATTCACACGAGATTCTTCCGATTTTCTTTCAAGCCGATTTAAAAACGAATTTGCCATTTCCGGTGCTTATATTTTCGGGCCTCTAAATGCAGGTGGCGCCACTGAGGAATTTCCAAGTAGAAACAAAAATGATCTCGTAGAAGAGGTGTAAAAATGTGGATCAAGGACGAGTTTATATTCTTCTCTGCATTAAGCTTTAACAAAATGAAAGAAAAATGTGTTGTACTACAAAAACCATTAAAAATTTAGTGTAAATAGTTAAATAACGATAAAGTAACCTCGAAAATTGAAAGGACTCATTTCTATTCTATATACAAACCAATCAAAACTGAAAAGTTTTGAGGCACAAAAAGTTGGGTGTGGTATAAAATGAAATTGATAAAACATAAGCGTATTCAAGAATTACATTTATTCAAAAATGTTGTTAAAAAAAATGTATACAGACAGCAAAAAAATCAACAAAATTAATACATTTACAAAATAAAACGTAGTACGACGATATCGATAACAATCTGGGCATCAATACCGCCATGGGCGATAGGCGTTTGGGGTTGCGACGACAACACAATTACGATATACAATTGCGCAATCGGGCTTACACAAAAAAAAAATCCTTTCGTTTCTTTCTTTTCTTTTCTGCTCTCTTCGTTTCTTATCTTTGTTTTTCCTTTTCTTATTTCTCATTTTTGTATGTACTATGCGTAATTTATGTGTAGTATGTGATTATGCGTTCTTAACTTAGGTATAGTGTGTGTGTGTGTGTGTGGGTCGGGGGTCTTGGGATCGATAACTAACTGTTTCTAACAGTATTTATTCTTCAAGAGGTGCGAGCGAAGTTCTCTTATGGTTGATGTGTGATTCCGATCTGGCAGTCTAGCTTCCGTTTCCGTTTCCTTTTCCATTTCCGTTCACTCAATCCAACATTATCCTCTCTTTCCCTCGTTGACGAATTGCTCTACTTCTCTGCTTTGCCCCAAAAAACGGATTTACACTAAACTAGCTACTTGCTTGGACTCTACTATTTATACTTTATGTGGTTGAATCTCCCGCCCTGCTTCGCTCTTCATCCGCTTCCGCTTCCGCTTCTTCATCTTCCTCTCTGGTTACTTTATATAGGTATTTAGTTAAAAAAAAAAAAATAGATAACTGACATATGCACGCATCCTAAATGCTTGCTATAGCTGTGTGTGGCATTGTGGCTACGTTAACATTACATACTCGTTACATACTCACTACATACTCACTACATACTCATAATCCTACTCGTTTAACACTTCGAATCGCTGCTGCTGCTGCTCCTGCTTAACTCTCTATCTCGTTCGTCTCCTTTCAGCAAAAACAGAATAGAATTACATGATTAAAATGTTTCAACTTCTCGTATGCATATCCTTCCTTAGTTAATGGTTGTGTGTTTGTGGATTGTTTTCCTTTTTGGGGGTGAGGATCAAATATGGGTGAATGTGTGTTTATGTGTGTGTGTGGGATATAGTACAGGGATCCAACAATTAGACAAACTAAAATACATGATAGATCAATTAGGCTCTACATTATGCATGTAGCAATAGTAATAGTAATAATAGTAATAATCGATAAGCCATAACTAATGAATAGTTAATAGGTAATGATATCCAGACATACTCATAATTGTAATCATAATCGTAATCGTAAATCGTAAGTGGTAATCATAGTGGTAATCATAATAAAACATGCTCTACGTGTACGATTCTAAAATAATTCAGTCATCAGGTAACATTGTTTTGAACACAACTACAGTAACAGAAGCTGAGGTGGCTGTGGGCGTGCGCGGGGGCGGGGCCGATCGCTGGCGCGGGGGTGTGGCAGTGGGCGTCGTGCCTGTGGCAGAGGCGTAGGCGAAGGCAGAGGCTCTGGCAGTGGCGGCGTTAATATTATTGTTATTCGTATAGTTATTGTTGCTGTTGAAGTTGATGTTGCTGTTGCTGTTGTGTGTTTTTGTTGTTGTTTCTGTTGTTGTTGGTGCTGTTGTGGTTGTTGTTGTTGTTTTTGTTATATTTTTACTGTTAATTTTTGTATTTAATTGTAGTTGTTGTTGTTGTTGTTGTGGCAGTGGTTGTTGCTGTTGTTGTGGTGCTAATGTTGCTTGTGATTGTGTCGTCGTCGTCATCATCACTCCTCTTGCTGGCGTCGTCGACACGGCAGTCCATTGTTGCTGCTGCTGCATTGCTGCTGCTGCACGTGTTGCTAATGAAATCGTTGTTGTTGATGATGATGATGATGATGATGATGTGGCTGCTAATGATAATGATGCTGCTGCTGTTGTTGTCGCTGTTGCTGTTGCTGTTGCTGTTGTTGTGGGAGTTGCTTGTGGGGCCATGGCTAACAGCGGCAGTAACTCATCATCGGTCTGGGTCTGTATGTTGACCGTGTTGCTGCCGGAAGTATTGGTGCCCCTGGTAGCCCCTGTTGCTGCTGTCGCCTGCAATCGGCCGCAACAGTTGCCGTTGAGCAGACGCGCTGTCCTGGCTGGCAACGTTAAGGAGGTTACACAAACGTTATCGCAAACACAAGGCTCACAATTCTTTCTGCTTACCATTCGCCACTTGACCCTGGCTCAGGCCTAGTTGGCGATTGCGTCCGAGTGTTGCTGTGGCCGTTGTCGATGCTGTTGCCGTTGCTGAGGCCATGCCCACTCCTACTCCCGCTCCCAATCCTTTGGTCGCCGAGTGGTTGCTTCCAAAGTTGATTATCCTTCTGGGCAGTTTCTGTTGCTGTTGTTGCTGCTGCAACGCCAGCAATTGCTGTTGTTGCTGCTGCTGCTGCTGACGTGCAGTGGCTATCTCACTTAGACTGGCTAAGGTCACCGCTGTTTTCAGTACATGCGCAGGTGTGGGCGATGTTGTTGCTGCTGTTGTCGCTGTCGTTGTTGCTGTTGCCGCAGTTGATGCTGCAGCGGCAGATGTTGCTGCTGGCATGGAACGCTGTGACATTAAGGCCGTGTGTAGTATTGATGTATATTGTTGCTGCTGATGCTGTTGTGGTTGCTGTTGTTGTTGTTGTTGTTGTTGTTGTTGATGATGCTCAAGTCTTTTGCTCTCTTCTAAACTGTTGCTGCTGCCTGTCCTGCCGCTGGCCAAAGTTCCTGTTGCTGTGTTGGCAGTGTTGCTGTTGCTGTTGCTGCTGCTGCTGTGGGAATAGTCCCTGGGTGTGTCGCTGCTGGCCGAGGTGCGAGCTATTTGCTCGGCAGCCGCTGTTAAGGTGGCCAACGTGGCCGCCGCCCCGCTCAGCAACGAAGTCTTTAAAATGGACGTGGATGCGGTCGAGGATCGGGACCGCTCCTCCAGTTCTAGCTCCTGCTCCTGCTCTGGCTCCTGTTCCTCTTCCTCAGCTTCGCGCTGAGCCCCAATCTCGATCTTGATTTTGGGCAGGTCGCGCAGCAACTGGTGCTGCTGCTGCCTGCTACGGCGCCGCTCCTGTTGCTGCTGCTGCTGCCGATCCGGGAGAATCGGATCAGGGCCGTGTGGTGGCGGCGCTGGCTGGTGGTTGGCGGTCGGCAGCAGGCCATGCTCAAGCATCTGCTACCTTATGCTCGCCGAGTTGAGCACGAAGGGTACATAGAACATCTTGCTCTCGAGTAGCAGACTGGCCGCAGCCTGGATCTATAAGTGGGCAAAGGGTGAATCATAGAACAACGATACGGCAGGATCTCCAAAGAGATCTCTCCAAAGATAACACATAGGTATATGGCTATATAATTCTAAAGTTACTGGCTAGTTACCTCCGGTATGTGGGAGAGCAGCTCGCTGAGCCTCGCCTGCGGATTCTGCGGCGAGGAGTTTTGCAGGTAGGATCGCAGAACCTGGACGTACCGCTCCTGGATGCTCTCCAGTTCCACTTCTGCTGGATTTACAATAGAAACGGGAAAGTAACATGAGCACTATATCAATGGACTGGACAAATCGAACCACGTACCTTTGTTCAGCAGTATGTAGACCTTCAGACAGACGTATTCCTCCATCTTGAGCTTGATGCGCCGGAACATGATGGTGATCTGGGTCATCTTGTCCACCATGTGACCGACATCCAGCTTCAATTGCTCCATGGCTATCGGCTGGCCCATCAGCGTGGTCAGGCAGGTTTGCAGGGTGCTCAGATGCGAGTTCACTTCGCTGACGAACTCCGGATCGTCCTTGTGCAGCGGCTGTGCGGGCGAGGGTATCGGCGTGCCTAATGGAGTGGCAGTTGGCGTGGCCAGCGGCGTTGAAACCGGTGAACCATGCCTGCTGCCCGGCCCCTCACCCCTTCGCTTGCCATGCAACGCTTGGTAAGCGGCCGTGGTCAGGATGAGGATCTCATGCCATTTGTCCGTCAGCAGCTTGGTGTGTATCTCCACCGGGATCTCCAGGTAGAAGGGAAGCTTCTTTGTCCACGACACCAGCTTGTGTACTATCGAATCGCCGATGTTGCACAGCTTTTCGCTGATCTCAGACTTGTCCTCGAGGAACTCGCTGAAGTGCGGCAGTGTGGCAATGTCCTCCATGGCGTCGCAGTCGATCAGTGTCTGAATCATGGCTAAGGCGTGCTCGTACGAGATCTGTCGGTCCTTGGACGAACTGACCGCCGAGTCGAGTCGGTGGCGCAGATGCACAATCTCGCTGGGATTGGTCAGGGCCGTCTTCAGTATTGTTCCGTTCACCAGATGCGGCGGCAGTTGGGCTCCTCCTCCTCCTGCTCCACCGCCACCACCACTCGGTTGCTGGTGGTGATTCTGATGCTGGCCCTGCTGTTGCTGTTGCTGATGCGGCGAGTTCAGAGAGAGATGTGGCGAGGCCTGCTGTTGCTGCTGCTGTTGCTGGGCCGGGCTGTGCATGGGCGGTGCCTGCAGCAATTCCGGCTTGAGAACAGGACCCAGGAACATGGGCTTCATATCTACCCCGCCGCCACCCATCAGCTTGGCCTGTTGCTGCTGCTGCTGTTGTTGCTGTTGCTGTTGGTGTTGCGCAGCTGCTGCCACGGCAGCGGCAAGTTGCTGTTGCTGCGGTGACAACAGGTGATGCGGCGACAGCTGTGGGTGGTGCTGCTGCTGCGCATGGTGCGGCTGGTGACCCTGGTGGTGATGATGATGCAGCGGCGAGTGCAACTGCTGTTGCTGGTGCTGCTGATGTTGGTGCTGTTGATGCTGCTGCTGTTGTTGGTGTTGCTGCTGCGCCGCCGCCTGCTGCTGTTGCTGCTGGGCGGCCTGTTGCTGCTGCTGCTTCTGATTGGTCTTCTTGTGCTTCTTGTACTTCACCTTGTACAAATTGTAGACGGCGCCGCTGTTGCGACCGCCCGGCATGCGATCCTCGCGAACGGCTAGAAAGAACGGGGGAGTGGTTGTTCTGGTTAGGGAATCTGCGGAGTCCAGCAGGAGACGTCAAGTACTCACCTTGCAGCACCATGCCCTGCTCGATGCACTTCTTAAATCGACAATACTGACAACGGTTCCGCTGTGCTTTGGTTATCTCGCAGGTGCCGTCCGCCACGCAGGTGTAGACGCGTCGGTTCTGCACCGTCCGCTTAAAGAAGCCCTTGCACCTGACGGAGGTAAAATTTCAAGGATTCGGATTAGATTAGTACTCAGTTTGGATTTAGGACTCAGGAAGCTTTTTACTTACCCCTCGCACGTGATGATGCCGTAGTGCAGGCCGGTGGCCTTGTCCTCGCAGATCATGCACACGAGCGGCTGCTCGTCTTCGTCGGTCGGCTCGTGTGGTGCCTCCAGACTACGTCCACCGAGGCCACCGCCGACACCGCCGAGACCCGTGGAGTTGCTGTTGCCCCACTGCTGCTGCTGGGCGCTGAGATTGAGGGCCTGCAGCTGGCCGGGCGGCAATTGTGAATAGTCGCCCGCCCACAGCCTTTCCATGTTGAGGGCATGCGGGGTGCGGAAGGGATGTGGTCGTGATCTCATGTCCTGGATGCGTGTCTGTCCAAGGGAGAGAAGCAGCTGGGCAGCCTCCTCGTTGTTCTGCGGCGTCACCGATGAAGGAGTAAGTGGTCCACCCACTCCGCCTCCCGAGACCGAACCGCCACCGGAGGAGGAGGGTGTCAGCGATCCTGCCGAGGGCGAGGACAGGCAATGCTGCTGCTGGCCCAACGACTGTTGCTGTTGCGATTGCTGCTGTTGCTGCTGCGACTGCTGTTGCTGCTGCTGTTGCTGTTGTGGCTGGTGGTGGGGCGACTGCTGTTGTTGCTGCGGGTGCTGGCCATGTGACTGACCCACCGATGGTGGTGGTGGCTCGTAGCCCCAGACCATGGTGCGTACCCCGCAACTCTCGCCCATGATAACGGTGGGCGTGCCACGGGGCGGGGTCTGTGATGGCGTCTGCGGCGACAGTTGCGAGGATGACGAAGAGGAGGAGGGATGCGGAGAGGGGCACTGCACGGAGCCACCACCGTTCCCACCACCGACGCCCACGGGTCGCAGGTTGCCCAGCGGACCCCCAATCACCTCCGGTTTCACTCCATTGATCCTGGCATTGCTGAAGCAAACCATCCGCTGGGCGGCCACTGCTGCTGCTGCTGCCGCAGCTGCTCCTCCGGCCGATTGCATAAGGTGCGGCAGTCCGGCGGCCACCTGCTGGTGCACCTCGCTCTTTACCCTAAACAGAATGGCCGCGTCGCGATTGCTGTTCCTCAGCGCCAGGGAAGCGGGATGCATAAGGGCAAGTGCCTGGGGTTGCTGCTGCTGATGGTGTTGCTGTTGCTGCTGTTGCTGGTGCAAATGTTGCTGCTGCTGCTGCTGTTGCTGCTGGTGGTGCTGCAGGTGCGGCGACTGTTGCTGATGATGCGGCGACAGGTGACGCTGGCCCACATTCGGTTCCTTCTTCACCCGCACCAAGGAGTGGGGCGAGTGCTGCTGCTGCTGTTGCTGCTGGGGATGCGACGCCTGTTGCTGTTGCTGCTGGCCGAGCAAATGGTGCAGGTGGATCGCCTGCTGCTGGGTGAGATGTTGCATGGACTGGCTCAACAGATGCTCTGTGGGCGGGCTACTCTTGCGCAGCGTCAGCGGCTGGGTGAGTTGCTGATGGAGATGGTGCGTCTGAACGATGTTTGGTCCCAGGCTGCCATGGGACAGTTGAGTCGGTGGACTGGCTGAGACCCGGCTCAAATGCTGTTGCGAGGAGCTGATGGACTGTTCCCGTTCCCGTTCCCGTTCTCGCTCTCGCTCCCGCTCTCGTTCCCTTTCTCGATCACGATCCCTATCTCGTTCCCTTTCTCTTTGTGTACTGGATGTGGAGGAGGGTGAGGCCGGCGGCGGTGGTTCTGATTTGATCCGCGATGGCGTCACTAAAACTGTGACGTGTCCCGCCGCCGCTGCTGCTGCTGCTGCAGCTGTCGCCGCTTTGGTCTCCTGCTCGCGCTGTTGATGAAAGGCCAGCATCTTGCTGGACACGCTGAGCAATCGCTCCTCCTTTACGGAGCGTATCACACTCATGCCCGCCTCGCTCAGCTTCGCGCTGCTCCCTGTGGTTATTCCCGTGCCCGCTGAGGCCGAGGACAGTACTCCATTTGTGGGCGTTATCGTTGGACGACCAGTCGTAGTCGTCGTAGAGGGCTTCTCCTCTAGCGAATCGGGCGAGGCTCGACTACTTCCCCCACTGCCGTTGCCATTGTTTTGGTGTTCATTGATCGCCACTCCTGACGTTGCTCCACCGCTCGTGGCTCCTGCTCCTCCTACTCCTGTTGCTCCTGATCCTACACCAGTTGGTCCGCTCATATCCGGCGTGGCTGGACTGGATCTCGTCGCTTCTGCAGGCGGTGGTGACATCACCGTTGAGGCGGCTGCCGCTGAAATCGCACTACTCGAGGAGTGGATTTCCGTGTGCTCCTGCTTTATGTTGCCACTCTTGCCCGAACTTCCTCCGCCGCTGCTGCTGCTGCTGCTACTACTGGCGGGGCAGGTGGCCGTGGAGGAGGCTCCAGCTGTCGGCGAGGTGGAGGAGGTGCTGCTGGAGGACGTGGAGGAGGATGAAGAGGAGGAGGACGAGAGCGAGGAGGTCGAGGATGTGGCTGCTGCCGCCGTCGCGGACGATGTGGAGACGCAGGGTCCCGCTCCCGAGGCTGTTACTGCTGTCCCAGCACCTCCCGACCCCGGTCCGCCCGTTTCGGCCACCGCCGCAACGACCGCTGCCAGCGAAACGGTGACCGCTGACGATGCCGCCGTTAAGGGCAGGGGCAACGACATGGGCAGTGGTAAGGGCAGGGGCAGTGGCAACGCTAGCGGTAGGGGCATTGACGTCCCTGCCGACGTCGCCACCGAACCGCTGTCACAGAGCTTCGGCGACATGGGCGCCAGCAGATCCGGCGACGAGGTGGACGTGTCCGCTATAGACTCGCCGTCACTGCTGCATCGCGAATCGATTTTCCGCCGTTTGAGTTTGAGGTCTTGAAAAAGGCTCATTTTATCGAGCTCGCTGTAAGGGCCACGGCTCAGTGTCATAATTCCTAGAGAGGTGAAAAGAGTTGGGAAGAAGATCCAAAAGATCAGGTTTAGTAGTTGGCCAACATAGGGGATTATCTGCAGGCAGACTTAAACCCAAAAATGAAGTTGTCTTTTCATAGATATCAAAAACCAAATATATATAAATTATAAGATTATAATTAGCATTAAAAACCTGTCACTAAAGTAATATGTAAGATAAATTAAGATACCTTTTTAACATAATTATAAATCGGAAAACTTTATTTGATCTTTCCTTTTATATATACTCGTATATGATGGGAACGAGTGAAAAGCTAAGCTTTCCCATTTAAGATTCAGTTAATGTTAAGCCGATAATCAGAAACATGTCACGTGTCATACTTAATAAGATATACAGTTAGTTTCTAGACCAGCGGCTTGGGCTTGAGAAATTCTCAGATACCGCCTGCCGCATGGATGGATGGATGGCTAATATGCATAGATTCGTATATTCGCATAAATTTGTTGCGGAAGTTTCTTTTCTTTCCGAATTTTGTTTTTGCATTGATTTGCTGATGGAATATAAACAAATAACCGATCAATTTGCATTTACTTCCCCACTGAGCAACAGCTGCCAGAAGACAAAAAAAAAAGCAAGAAAAAGAAAAATGAAGAAGCCAGCGAATAACTGGTTAAAGCGAGACAAAAGTTAAAGTTTTGGCCAGAAACGAAGCCAAGATACGAGGAATTCGGTTAATTACGTTAGCTTGATCGATCGGCACTCTCAGATCGGAGAGCTATGCTATGATATATGCTGGTGTATGCTTGCTATATATGCTTCCCCAAAAGCAGAACTCTTTTCCCGAAATGGGTCAAAGCTTGCCTGCCCTCTCTCTCGGTCTCTCTGTCTCATTCTCTGTTGTTGCTATTTGTAGATGTTGCTGCTGGGCATTGATGTTGCTGCTGTCGGTTGGTGTTGCTCTTGTGCTATCACTCCGTTTAACGATCAACCGATTACAATGCAACAGATATATATGTTGCAAGGGGCGTTGGTATTTGGTGAGCAGTTTTTGGTACACAGACAAAAATGAGGGATCTCACTGAAACGCCTTTAAACTGATACAAGATGTAAGTCTTATAAGACTAGGAGAGTACTAAGCCAGTAAATTCAGTATTTTGATCATAAGCTATTATTATAATATAAAATTCCTAACATTTTTTTCTCTCTGTGTAGCTGTAATTGTTGATTTTTCGATCGCCTATTCTATTCTATATCTCCCTTCCTCTGCCTGCGGCCCCTTCCGATATATCCGTCTCTATCTGGCCGATTCGGTCACTTGGTGCGTTGGCCCAACGACGACTTTTCCCTCTACCCTATTCCCCATTCTGCTATTCCCCCTTTCCCCTTTCCCCATTCCCATACCCCCTGATCATTCCCATTCCCCTGGCCATTTGAACTCCCCCCTTTTCTCTATCTATCCAATGGCGATCTCTTTACGCACTCACACACACGCACACACGCACACATTGGGAGATAAACCATATAGCTTCGGGCGGCAAAAGTTCTCTCGTGGGGCGACTCGTTAGCAGCGACGTCGACGACGGCAATGTCGTTTGTGTGTGTATTTTTAAAATTTGACCTATTTTCATTATCAAGCGCAAGATTATTCTAAACAATAAAACCATGCGTGCCTCTCTGCGTCTATATCTTTTCGCCCCTGTGTGTGCGTGTGTGTGTGGGCGCGTGGAGCCAACTTCTACACGCCACTGTATATATACTAGAGTTCAAATACACGCAGACATACAAAGATCAGATATATATATATATATATCCAGAGGTGCAGATATGTACCTGTTCTATAGAAACTGCATTCGAGGCAAACAAAAACAGAAAACAAGCTAGAATTTACGATAGTTTCTGGCCATCTAACATTCTAAGATCTAATCTTTATGGTAAGGTGCGATTAAATCATGATCGAAGAGGAGAGATATTAGAACGAGAATTAGAATTAGAATTAGATGTAGATATAGAAGGGTGTAGAGAAAGTTTTGGGCTCTTTAACTGGTGTCAACTGGAAGAATGCCAGAGAGTTGCTAATAAGGATAACCCAAATAGTATACTTTAAAGTAAATAAAAGCAATAATAGTTAACTTTTAAAGTTACTCAAAGAAAGAATGGTCTTTGTGAAGACTTGATAAGATGTATCTTTAGGATCTAAAAAGCCTATTGATGGCCTTAACATTTGATTAACCTTCAAAAGCAGCAGAACTTAGTTTATGTTGCTAATTTTTGAAGGTCTTTCTGGATATTTATTAGCCCCAATGTTCTTTGTTTTGAAAGTTATTAAATAATATCTTAACCAATAGTTAGATGCATTATGATTATGCATTAGATATTAATAGTTGAGGTGCTTTTTGGGAGTGGGGAAAGCGGTTGTCAAAAGGCAAATGTGGAGGACTAAAACTAGGGATAGTTTAGATCTTAATAACAGCCGCCTCCAAGTTTGCCTTTTTAGGTAGATGGATGGCTCATGTGTGTGTGTGTGTTTTTCTGGCTTTTTCTAAGTTTCTAATGTTAGTGTTAGTTTTTGTTTTTGGTTTTGGTTTTTGGGATATAGTCACAAATTTACCTATGGATGTCATAATTTCGTTTTTTCTTGTCTTTGCCGATTGTTTAAATTTTGATAAAAACAAAAAATTCTCTTTTTTGCCAATCGTTGTTGTTGTTCTTGTTGTTGTTGCTGTTAGCTTTTTTGCCTTAGCTTTTGTTTTTCTTCTTTTCCTGATGTTATTTTTCAATTTGCTTTTGTGTGTGTTTGATTGTGTTTCTTTTGCTTTTGCTTTTTCATTTGATTTTGAATTTGTTTTTGATTTTGATTTTGATTTTGATTTCGAATTTTGTTGTTTTTTTGTTTTTTTTGGTATTATTGTGACTCGTTCGGGAAGCATCTAGACCGCTTCTGTCCCTGCCCGCTGCCTCTGGAGCTGCAGAGCAGAGTGACAGTGGTAGCAGCGGTATGCATTCCAGTGGGCGGTCTTTGGTTGGGTGCTTTTTGGGGGTGGTAGTGGTGGTGTTGGTGGGTTCTTTTCAATGCAAAGTCTTGTTTCTTTTCTTTTGGCCAATTGTTGTTGTTTCTTGCTCCAGTTTAGTGCACTTTCTTTGGAGGGGCAAGGGTTTTCGGGGGTTTAGGGTTTGGTTGTTGACTGAAATTGGTTTGGTTGGTAGAAGGGGAGAGAGAGAGAGTAAGTAATGGGTATGGCAAGGGTAGGGGGGCTACCAAGAGGGGGGCAGGACGATGGGTGGCGGTGGTGGTGTTCTTACGCATTTATGATTAAGTATGATTTACGGGGTATAGAGTATATAGATGAATGCAATACTAACGGCAAATGGGCGGCATACGAGACTTTTTCTTATAATAGTTATTGTAATTGTTGTAATGATTATTGTTGTTGTTGTTGTTGTTGTTGGTATTGCTGCTTGTATTATTATTATTATTATTATTATTATTATTATTGTTGTTGTTGTTATTATTATTATTATTATTGATGGTATTATTATTATTGTTGCAGTGGCTGTTGTTGTTGTGAGAATTGCACTTGTTGCACTTGCTGGGGTTGCACGTGGCCGCAGGTGAAGCAGGTCCTGCACCCGTACCCGTGGCAGGTGTTATTGTCGCTGCCACAGCTGCCCCTGATTTCAAATGATGATTGTCATTATCCTGTCCGGCTGGCTCATCCTTGACCTGCGTCAAATCCGATGACGATGAGGATGCAACATCGCCGCCCGCTCCGCCCTTATCACCGCCATGATGATGATGATAGTGATGATGATGGTGGTGGTAGATGTGATGATGGCGATCGTTGTTGGCAAATGGTTCTTGTTCATTGCTATTTCCGCTTTGCAAACCGGAATCGCAGGCGCCGTCGACGTCGTCACTGGCCGCACTGTTGCTGTTGTTGCGACTGTTGTTGTTGTTGTTGTTGCTGTGGCTGCTGATGTTGCTGTTGCCGATATTATTGTTGTTGTTGTTGCCATTGTTGCTGTGCGGCAGTTGCAGGCTGCCATTGCTGTTGCACTTCTTAAGCAGCGTCTTGTTTAGCGGCGTCTTGATAATGGTCAGCTTGTTGGCCACATCTTTGACCTGATCAGGGTCATCCTGCTGATCTGAAAGATCCTCTGCCTGATCTCGCCGACAGCTGTGATTACCATTGACACGCTGCTCCTCATGACCGCCATTTAGCTGAGGATACGAGTCCGCCACTGACGCTTCCGTGGACACTGATGGCGCCACAGCCGCTTCTGTGCTCGTTGCCGCCTCGATTTCGGCAGCTGCCACAACAACACCACTGCTGGCCTTGGGCTCCAGGATCAGCGGCTGCTGGGCATTCATTTGGGCTAGCTTCTAGGTGGGCAGATACAGACGGACAAACGAATGATGCTGGGCCATCTTGACTGGGCAACCACCGACTTTCAAACACATTTCAATAAACACTTTTGATCACAACAACCATTTGTCCATGGACTTCTTCTTCTAAGCCATAACACGATATTCCTTCGGTTTCCTCTGTTTAGAAGAAGAAGTCTGCGTCCATTGCCAAACTTAAATCACTCCAAAAAAAAATATATATATATAAACATAATGAATCGATTGATGTTGCTGCTCCTTTTCTCTTGATCCTCGAAATGAGATTGAGATTGAGTTTGAGTTTGAGATTGAGACTGAGAAATGAGACTGTGTGAGGTTGGGTGGGTTGGTGTGTGGTGTGTGGTGTATGGTGTATGGTATGTGGGTGTCAGGGGTCTTTATTTTAAGATCTTTGGGGGGTCTTAGTCTTGGGTCAAAACTAAGGGCACATACCACTCTTGGCTTTCGATTCTTGCCTATACTTTACATTTACAATGTATGCTGTTTTTATATTTTTGAATTTTTGAATTTTGCTTTCAAAACCACTAAAACTTTGATAAACTTAAAAAAAAGGGTTACGCGCGTGCTTAACCATTGGTTGTCAACCGTTAACCGTTAACCGTTAACCGTCAACCGTTTCGCCCGATACCGCCGCACTCTAGTCACTGGCCACTGGAAAACTAATCTAAAGTTCGAGCCAAGTTCCGCGTCTGAGCGACGGCTGCTGCCGTGTTGCTGTGTTGTTTGTTTTTGGGTTTTGTTTTTCTGTTGTTGTTGTTGCTTTTGCTGTTGCTGTTGTTGCTGTTGATGTTTCTGTTTCGGTTTCTGTTTTTGTTTCGGTGGAGAGATGTTGCTCCGCGGCCAACGTGCGTACATGCGAACGAAATAAAGTGAAATGAAAGGAGTAAGCGAGCGAAAGAAAGCAGCAGCCACGAAACGCTGCTGCTGCCTCAGCCGCTGCTGGCGTCGCTGTCGGCGCAGGCGTGGACTCCCCCCTACCCCCTACCACACTACCATCACCTCCCACCTGCCCCCTATGGCTCCACCGCTCGCTCACTCTCTCTCTCTGTCCCGCTGTATCTCTTGCTCTGTCTCCCTCTCCCTCTCTCTCTCTCTCTCTCTCTGTCTATCGCGATCGGGCATTAGAAGCGTCGACGTCGGCAGCGAACGAAAATGAAAACCAATAGACAAAACGAACAAAAAACACTAAAAGCACACTCACACACACACACACACACATTCACCAGCCAGCAGCGACGTCATAGTTATGCTTTGGCAGCGACGTCGACGTCAGCAGAGTCACTAGGCTCGTTTTTTTTTTCCTCCACCTCTCGCTCTCTCACTCTCACCAACACCATCCGCCGCCCACTGGCTGGAGTTCATTGCAATTGCAATTGCAACTGCAACTGCAACTGCAACTAAATTCTAACTGCAACTAAACCTCACTCTCTCTTTTCCCTTTTTCTAGCTCCATCTCCCTCGCTCCTCTGCCCAAACATTGCATTCAAATTAGAATTTACACACAACAACAAGAGCAACACACAAGTTGCATATGTTGCTGGTGGTGTGTGGGTGTATTGGTGTGGACGTTGACCGGCGAGCTTAAGGGAGGGTTAGTGGGGGGCGGGGGGTGGCACTTAGGGGGCAGGGGCACTGGCATTAGTTGAAAGCTTTCCTAGTTCCACGCCAACCCCCCCTCCCTCCCAATTGCCACCAAAAAAAGCTTCTCAACTTTCATGCTAACTCCCATTTTGTGGGGAGAACGTCTCCTTCTCCACCTCCTTTTGAGAGCAAAACTGTGCCATTGCACTTTCCACACGGGTGAAGGGGGGTAGGGGTAGGGGGTAGGGGGAGGTGGTTTATGGTTGGGGTGTTCAGGAGTCCAGAGAGGGGTTGCTCAGCAAAAGCTCTGGCGAAGCAGCAGGCACTTTCCTTCCGCCAAAAGAGAGCGAGTAACAGCAGCAACATCAGCCGTGTGGCAGTTGCAGCATAGATTGCTGCTTCCTGCTCTCTGTCTTCCTCTCTATCACTCGTTTCTTGCTATCTTTGTCTGACAATGGAGTTCTACGATCGGAGAGACAGCGGTACAGAGCGAGGGGGTGAAAATTCGTGTGGAAAGGTAAAAGTTAATTTGAATTAGAGCAACGACAACGACAACGACAACGACGGCGGCGGTGGCGGTGGCGGCAACTCAACAATGGACAATGACAAGCGATTGCGCAACGTCGAGAGCAAAAAGCGAAGCAAAGGAAAAGCAAAGCAGAAAATGGCAGTAATGGCGGATCAGTTGGTGCCGGAAAAAGGCTATACGGACAAAAGGACTAACGGACAGAAGGAGGATGAACGGACAAGTTTATCGATAGGGTTTATCGA
This sequence comes from Drosophila eugracilis, assembly GCF_018153835.1. NCBI lineage: Eukaryota > Metazoa > Arthropoda > Insecta > Diptera > Drosophilidae > Drosophila > Drosophila eugracilis. The sequence continues at coordinate 2,050,306 of NW_024573052.1, read as the reverse complement.
AGTACTCAATAGGCAGACAATCGAATATCGTTAGTAGTAAAGTTATGGGCTGAAAGCAGAAACAGATAATTGACAGACAGACATACGGACAATGGCCAAGGGTTTCGCGGACAAACAGCAGACAGCTTAACTCCAACCAGAAGCAATGTCATGAATTGCGAAATGGCCAAAAAGAAGAAGAAATGTGGCAGCAGTACTTACGGGTACCTAACTCTTTTCTATGCTTTACTTTACTTTTGTGCACCCACACAAGCATTTCTCTAATGCCCTTTCCATACGTTCGTTGACCATTGTCTGACAGCACTTTCGATTTCAACTGCTGCCAGCAGCAGCGGCAACAGCAACAGCAACAGCAATAGCAACAACAACATACAATAATTGTTTGGCGCACATTTCATTTCCTTATTGCTCACTGACATTTTGCTTCGCACTCACACAACGTAAATGGCTTACGACTTTATAATGAGCAACCCAACAGCAGCAACCGAAACAGCAACAGCAACAGCAACAGCAACAGCAGCAGCGGCAGCAGCAGCAGCAACAAATGTGTTAAGACCTGATTGCAATTGCCGCCGCTGCAGCAAGTTGCAATGCCAGGAAGCCTTTGGCCAACAGCTTATGCCCGCGTCTCTTTCTTTCGCCTCGCCTCGCCTCGCCCCCTCTCTTTCTTTCTTTTCGCGCTCTGCTAAAGTGAAAGTTTATTGTGGTTGCTGCTGGGTTCTTGATTCATGGATCGCCAGGCGTAAGAGAGACGGCATGCGGAAATGCTGCAACTTGCAATTGCAGAGTGGCTCTCTTGTCGGCGATCGCTCGTGAAAGAGACAACAAGCCGATCGCTAGAGAGAGAGACATAGAGCTGCGAGCTGCAAGCTGCTCTCCGTGCGCTTAAGCTTAAAATGAGATTTATACTTTTTTTTCTTTTGCAAAAGATAAAACACTCACCGGACCACAAAGCCGGGCCAGGCATAGCTGGTTGTTGTTGTTGTTGTTGTTCTTGTTTGCCTGACGTCTTGGGGGCTCCTGTTTGGTTGTTTTTGTTGTTGCTTTTGTTACGAGCTTTTCTTTTCTTTCGTTAGCCTGATTTTGAACGCTCCTTTCTTTCAGTGGCCCACTGCGGGTGGTAGTAACCACATAGTTTGCAACACTCAAGCCTAGAACTCACTTCAAAAAAATATTTGTCTGCCGTTTTTCTTCTCGACTTCTCGAGATTTTCTTTGCGCGCCTTTACAGTTACGAACCACGAACCACGAATTACGAATCACGAATCGAACTGAAGTCGAAGCTGCTGGGCCAAAACTGAAGCCAAAACAAATCCCGTACCGCTGCCCGCTGCCCGCGTCGCCGTCGCCGTTGGCAGCGCTGCACTTGCTCCCCTCTCACCTTACTCTTACTCTGTTTTGTTTTTTTTTGTATAATATTTTCGGCTTTGACTTTTCTTTGATTATTGCAATTTTTCTGTAGTTGCGTGATTAATTGGTTTTTTTTTATTTTTTAAATTTATTTTTTTTTGGCTTGGTTTTTGGTTTCGTTAAGCGAATATTACTCATACGCAGTGTGTGTGCGCTTTGGCTCCGACTGCCACTGCTGGCTGACGGATATAACGGAAATGTGCAACTGGCAGCCACCAAAACAGCCGCGTAGCGAAATTGTCAAGCAGACCCAGAGACCCAGAGAACTTCGAACTGAGAACGGAGAACGGAGAACGGAGAACAGAGAACAGAGAACTTCGAACTGAGAACAGCGGAGAGCTTAAAAGAGAGGCACTGCTGCTGCTGCTGCTGCTGCTGCTCAAGACACCCAGCTAACACACTAATCGAAACAGAAACAGAAACAGAAACAAAAATACAGAAATCGAAAACAAGAGCCCACGAGCTCTGCACAACAGCAGCAACATCGGCAACATATAGATTGTTATGTGGGTTTTCCTGGCTGCCTTTGAAAGCTTACTGCTTACACTGAGAGAAATAATGGGGAAGTTGTTCTAGAAATATATAAACATAAATACTTGACGAAAAGGATTTCCAAATTAGAGCCGAAAAAGGTTATTTTCTTAGGCTACCTCATGTGGCAAATGTTGCTTCTGTTTTTACTAGTGTGTTGCCGCTGGGGCAGCTTTGGCCAGTGTTTTGCTGCTGCTCTTGGCCCACGAATGGCATCTAACACTTGTGCATCAAGTGCACATGGCTCAGAGCTTTGCTCTCTTGCTCCGCTTCTCCTTGTCTCACTCATTTCTCTCGCTGTCACTCTCTGTGTCTCTGTAATGCTTGCATCATAGCCCATAGGCTCTTCACAAATTTGCACTGCACAATTTTTGCAGTTTGCAGTTGCTTAATCAAAAAAAAAAAAAAAAAAAAATGTGGGGGGGGGATAGATATGCCGTCCCCCTTTTACACCCTCGAAAAAGCTAACACCCCCCTCGCCTTTTGCAGACGCGCCTGCATGGCATCTAGAGTCAACCAACTTTAGAAGGTCATGTGGACTTAGCGCAGCCGAATATCCTTGGCTGATATTGGAAATGCATATAGCTTATATACACACTAAGCGCTCAGCTAGCTCGCTCGCTCGCTCGCTTGTTTATTTGTTTGGCATTCGTGAATTGCATGCACTTTCTATGCAGTTTATTTACAGGAATCAACTTGGGCCAATTGTCCAGGTCCAGGAAGTCAGGGGTAGGAGGGCGCCTCAGTGCACCTTGTTAGCGTCGTTATGGATACCATGGAGCATGTAATGTGTAAGTAACCGTTTGCCAGCCTTAGCTAGCTTAGCTTACCAGGGAGAACCAGAAACCTGGCTGGTAGAAAACTTAAGAGATGTCCATTGCAGGAATGCAGGGGCAGTCAGGCTGGCTGTCGGCATTGTTGTTTCAACATATATCCTGGCTAATGACGTACATGCAACGCTGCACTTGCCTTTTGCCAATTAGCAAGGAAGCTTATGTATTGTAAGATCTGTTCTAGCTTAGATTATATTCTTCATTCCTAGAGAATCTTATGGGAAGCTCCTTCTTTTAAGCTACCAACTTCCTTCTGTTTTTTCTGTTTTCATTGATATGAGGGGCACTATGCCATATATGGCCAGGGGTCCAAAGCTCTACTAACTGTATCTACAAGTGTGTGCCTCAAATATAGAGCGAGTGCCATACTCTAATTGCCAGTCATGAGGTTCAACAACTTTCACACAAAAATCCTTGAACGCCATTTGCATAAAAACCCCAACTGCAAGCTGAACAGCAACAACAACAGCAACAGCAACAACAAATATAATACTAATAATAACAATAATAACAAAAACAACGGAGGCGCGAAGCAAACAACAAGATTACGTATACGCCACCATTGCAACAGACGAGGGAGATAGAAGGAGAGCGAGCGAAAGAGAGGCCAGACGAGGACTTTGGCAGCAACAAAAGTTTTTCTTCTTTTTTTTTTTATTTTTTTGTGAACTGAAAAACGAACTATTGAGGGCAAAGTTAATGGCACTTTATTATTTACCTGTGCACGTTCTTCGCTTTTCTCAGTCTTCCCCAAAGAGGGGGGAAACCCTTTGATTTTTATTGACTTTTCCGATGATTTACTCTTAAGCCACTTGATTTATATATAATTTTCTTTGATTCATATGTAAGATATAGTTACTATGCTATGCGATATAGTTTACTCCATTTATTTGTTCTGATTTAATTGGGCAAAAGTGTATGAGTGTGTGTGTGTGTGTATGTGTGACGTTGCCACAACGAATGTCAAGTGAACGCAGAGTTCATGAGAAGCCAAGCCAAGCCAAGCCAAGCAGAGTGGGGGCGAACGAGCAGAAGGCAGAGAGAGAGAGAGAGAGAGATAGGGGGGAAGTAGTGAGAAAAGTCTGTCTGGAAAAGTGCAAAATGCTGACAATATTTTCGCTGTTGTTTGTTTGTTTGTTTCTGTTTTACTCGCATAATGTTTCTGGGTCACACATACATATATACATGCACACACATACATACATTTGCATATGTATACGTATCTCTATAGGGCAGCAGTCTGTGTAGAAGCAACTCGAATTCACCTGTTGGCCGCCTACGATTCTCTGTATAAGCCATAAATCTAAGCTAAATCTATGGCTAGAACCCATAAATCTACCCATAGCTATCCTTAGGGCTGGCACTCACCTTATAAAACGAAAGTCCAACGCTGCAAAAGAAATGCCTGCGTCATTCCCTCTAAGAACTGCAATGAGAAGAAGTAGAAGAAGGAGAATATAGTTTTTAAGTTGATAGAAGATTGTTAGGAAAAGCATTTAAGGCTACAGGAAATGATAAGTTATTACTACTGACATTCTTAAACCATTTCCAACCAATATATATATATCTCCAGATATGCTCAATAGATTGCTCTAGTTTCGATTCCGTATGTTCTGGGACAGAATAGTCTTGCATAATGCAGATATTCTATATAGTCTTTCGGGCAAACTGGGTGAGCGTTTGTCGGTCAAGTGAAGTGTTCTATATGTTGGAAGCGCTATATGGAAGCGGCCATAGCCATATAGCGATACCCATTATCTCGGATTTCTTCAAAGGTCTAAGGGAGGAGGGGTGCAGGGTGTATCAAATTACCCCTCACCTCATATTTAACCCCCCTTACCTCCCCCCCACTGTTTTCTGCTACCGCTTTTCAAATTCTCATTTCATTTTAGATTTTCTTCTTCTTCTGCTGCTGCTGTCTCTTCTTCTTTGGTATTTATTATATTTCTTTTCTTCTTCTTCTACTTTTTTTTCTGTTCGTTCTTTTCGGTTTTCTTTTTTAGGTCAATTTTGACAGTTGCCGCCACAGTAAGTGACAGGCAGGGCAACAACAATAACAACAACAACAACAACTGCAGTTGGCCAGGGATCGATTTGAGGCGTTCACAATTTGACGGAGCATCGATGGTTTTCCACTCCCCCGCATTGGCTTTTCACGCTTTTAGCTCTTCCCTGCCCCTGAATCCTCCAGCGAGTTGATAGATGACGGGCGCTGGGCCAAGAACTTGAAAACTCGCGTGGGCTGAGATGAATCTATCTGCTCCAAATTTCAAATTTACTTCCAAGAAGATTTCAAGGCATTAGGGGGTTTCCTTTCTAACGTAAAGTTAAGTCTAAGGGCTCTTGATAAGCTACTTAAAACAGTTACCTAACTTTAACTAACGATTGGGACTACAAATTCTTAATATTAATATATATATTATCCGAAATTTAAATGTCATATTAAGGCTATTTGGTAATTTGCTATTCTTAGAACATTTCCGAAAAGCCATAATCCCGTTTCCCTTGATCCCAGGTTTCCCCTGCGAGCGAGATAAGAACCATCGATCTTGCGCCTCTATTTATGTTTAGCTGGTGACCTATATATCTGTTACCCCCCGCCCTGCCCCCTCTTGCTTTCTCGTACCGCTCCCTTAATTGCGTACAGGTATGAGGCATTGAAAGATCTTAATGCCTGCGTCAGTTTCTAGGCAAGCTACGCACACACACACACACACAGACGCTTACGTTTGTATGCCCATGCCACCCCGCAACCAACCCACCCACCGAAACTAAAAAAGACGCCCCTTCACCCCACTTAAGCACCATAAGCACCCCCCCACCGCCGCTGCTCTATCTCTATCGGGCGACACCTTCAACACATCCCTGGACGCGTATCAAGTTGAAGGTTTATTTTTGTTTACAATCATTTTTTTTTCGGTTTATTTTGTTGTTGTTGCTGCTTTTTTTTTTTGTATTTTTCTTTCTAACAATGAGCGGAACACAAAAACAACACACAACGAAAGCAGCACACGGCTGTTGTACCGCCCCCGCATCCCCGCTGCCACGCCAATGCCCGCCGCACACCACACACACCCCCTTGATCTACGCCCGCACATCCAACAAGTAGGTCGCCAGCGTTTCGAAATAGAGGAAAAAAGTTGTTTCTACTTTTTTTCTTATTTTTTTTTTTTTCGATTTTCTTCTTCTCAGAGACCTCAAACCCCCCTCCCACCCTTCTTGTAGTTCTTTTGGCTTTATCTTATCGGCAGTCATCGGTTTTTGAGTTCTATTCCCCCGCCGCCTCCACGCACCGGAAAAAACCTAACAATGTTTAAACAAAAAATTATTTCTTCGTCTTTTTCGGTGTGTGTTTGTTCATAGTCTTCGCACCCGGCATAAAACATCAACAGAGAAAGGAGAAAGGAAAGGAAAGAACGTAGCATCAAGCCGACTTCTAGATTACCTTTCTTAGTTTTAGCTTTCAAATTGCATTTCCCAAGTTTAGTTTGCTTTTTTGTTTGACAACTTAAAAACAAGCAAATGAACTTTGAAACTAAAATGAACTAAAATTGATCAAGCAGTTGATGTTCCCGATCATTGGACAGTGAAGAGCGAGGAGTGTGTGTGTGTTTGTGTACTAAACACACACACACACTAACCAGCACGCACCGAAATAATAACACATATTTTTGAGCGATAGAGGGAAATAACAAAAAATATACTTATAGACAAATAAGTACCAACACAAACAGCGCCCGGAATCTGGGTCAAACTTTTTTACGTGTATTTGCGTAGCTATCTCTACGCGTTCTTCGCTCTGCGTTCTTCGTTCTTCGCTCTTCAGTCTACAGTTTACTCCCAGCCTATTATTAACCATAATTGTCTCTCTCTCCTAACCAAGTTATCAATATGCTAGTTACTAGTCAGTTAGATCTTCTACCTTTCTTAGCCAACTTCTAGTTCCTACTCTTATCCGAAATCCATTTCTGTTGCTTTTCTCTGGTCAGGGCTAAAGTGCCTCGCTTAAGCAGTGTCAATGTTAAGTAAACTTGGATATATAGTATATATATCTATATATATCTACTAGCACTCCGATCTGCGTTGTTACTTATGTTTGTCTTAAACTGCGCATAACGGAACTACCTCCCAGCGCCAACAACAAGAACGGGAACCATAACCATATTTTATGATAGCCAATCGATAGAGTTAGTTGGGGTATACCAGAATTATTAGGCATAAGGGTTAGCATTAGATATATGTTCCTATCTTCATGATCTTTAATCACTTTCCTTTTAGCCTTACTAAGTACCTCTCATTCGATCAAAAAAACCAAAAAAATAAAAAAAAGATTTCCCAATGAATGAAAATTTGAATATAAATTCACTTCTCTGTTTTTAACTTTTTGTTATGAACTTAACCGCGTGGCAGGTAAATACCTGGAAACCGCAGTTGATCTGTCAGCCAACGGAGCGTATGCGCAATGCAATGTCGGTGGCTGCTGCTGCTGCTGCTCAAGGATAACTGCTGTCGCCGATGCCGTGACATATGCGCCAAGAATGCGCCATAAAAAGTGCAATCGACTGCCGAGAACAGAGAACAGAGATCGGTGATCAGAGATCGTTGGTGATCGCAGATCGGGGGAGTATATATACCGAGTATATATAGCTGTAGAGGGGAGACGACGGGGGCGATTCCGGGCCAGACTAATGCTAATGCAATTAACGGTAGTTTATGCTAATTTCAGCATTGAACTTAACATCGAACCGGAGAGCTGCAAGCTAGATGGAAAGGGGGGAGGGGGCTGTTCAGAGGGGCAGCTAACGGTCGAGTGGGAAACTGATATTTACGGCGGGAATGCCAGACAGGTAGACAAAAGCCGCCCAAGAACAACAGCTGGCGAAAGGCAAGCCTCTGGGATGCACAGAAAGAAAATGTGTCTGGATTTTCAGTTAACAAAGATAAAGTCAACTTTAAGCCAAGTTAGCAAGCTTAACAAAGTGGTAAAATATTCATAAAAATATTAAAAGTAACCAAAAAGACTTAGCCTTTTCTTGCTGTGCCAGATCGTGGCTGCTACTATGGCTCTTTCGTAGTAACTATGGCCTAGACCTAGCCAACTGCCCGGCTAGACAAATCCCCGCAAGAATTTTAACTTGATTGGCTTCGAATCTTGATCTTGATCTCGTTCCCAGTTATGTGTTCCCTGTTTCTTATTTAGCTGCGTGCGAGATGTTGACCTTCGACTGGTGAATGGGGAGGGGAATGCAAAGAGGAACAAATGGGGATAAAGCCAAGTTAAAGGTCAGCTCTCCGACTCAACTCTTGGTTCTTCATTTCTAAGCTGTTAAAAATTGCATTTTACTTGGATTTCTTGCAGTTTCAGTTTTGTCAATCTAGACTAGAGCCAGCATTTTCACCCCAAAAGGAAAGAGTTTAACCCTCAGGAGGCCTTAAAGTGAATAATAGTTGCTTAATTAACACCTCTAATCATAAAATAATTAAGTATTCCCCTTAAGTTTCTGCATAATCAAAGTTTTGTATGAGTAAAACCATGAAAAGTAAATCAAACTAAAATCAGTTTTAAGTTCAAAGGCAATCGAAATAGTGTAACTGCCATAGCTTCCTATAATCACTGTTCATGTTCACTGTTTTCCAATCTGGAATCTGTTTAAATAGTCGCATTTTGATTTACATAACGGGTAGTGGGGTGGGCACCCAACTTAACCACTTAACAAAAGGCAATGAAATATAATCTATGTGCATGAATATACCATATATACAGGACGTTTGCTCCTCCCTGCGTGGCATGAACTTTACAATTTGGCAAGGACACGCCGCTGCAAGGGATGTGGCGGCGAAAGGGGGGGTGGGGGTCGGCTAGGGAGGCTGCAGCCGCTGGTCCGGGCTGGACGGGAGGGCAGGGTCGGGGCCGAGAGCAGAATCCGTTCAAATTTATAGATTGAACTTGCACTTGGGCGCAAAACAAACACATATACATGCAGCTGCAGATGCAGCAGCAGCAGCAGCAACATCAGCAGCAGCGGCAGCAGTAGTAGTCGTACAAAAGGGGACTGACAAAGGGGGGTGTGTTGTTTGGGTGGGTTTTCGGGCAGTTATTTCGGGTGGAGAGGGGGCAGCGAAGAGGCACTGCTGGCAAGGTGACGCGACTTTGCAGCGCCTGCACAAGCCAACAGCAACTGGGGTAGGTCAGGTCAGGAAAAGCTCGCTGCCAACTGGCAACTGACCTGCCGCAACGATTCGAGCGTTGTCCAAGTTTTCGGCTGCCAAGTTGCCACTGCGCAGGTGCAGCAAAAACACACACACACACACACCCCCTCCTATCCAAATTGCCACCCAACTCTGTGCAGGCCATTCCAAGGCAACACGTAAGCAATGCAAAAGGTTCAACGCACCGCCAAGGACATCGATACGCTCCGACAATGCCTGCTGCACATGACAGCCCAGTTGAGTCCTGGATATATATATATATGCATAGCTATATGTGTATGTGTGTGTGTGTGTGGCATTGTACGCTATATGCCATTTGCCATATGCCAAGAGCCTGCACATGTGATTACGCTGTTAGCGTAAGTGTGTCACTGGCATTGACAGACCCCAGCCAGCAGCTCCTCCTGCCCCAAGTCCCAAGGAAACTCACATTAGCCCGGCAGACTGATCTTGCCAGGCAGAAGCCAAGCTGCAGTCTACGATCTCCAGGTGAAAGGAAGTCTGGCCAGGACCGGTCTGAATCACGAGCCAAAGAGGAAGCTGCTGGCGCGGATTAAAGATTTCCTTGTGGGCGAAGACGGGAGTCGTGATCAAATCTGCTTTTATCTAACTCCCTCTCGCTAGGCAGATAGCCAAAAGAAAGGTTGCAGCAACAGCTTGGGGCATACAATTTTTAGAGGAACTTAGCAGTTATATAACTATATAAATCCTCCAACAAAAGTGTATATAGAAAGCTATAGAAATGTTCTCTACTTTTGGCCTACAAAATAATCCCATAAACCTCTCCTAAATATCAGAAAAGTAAGGAAAGAAAGCCCCTAATTGCAGTTTATATATAGAAATGATAATTATTTATCGAAATTTGTTTGAGTTGGTAATCGAATGACTCGATATACACTCACCAATTCCATGAATCAAATCAATTCGTATTCCATTTCGTTTCATCGCCGTTTTTTTTTTTTGAACGTTTTTGCATGGGCGAATTTCGGAGTCTTTCCCATTTTTGAGTTTCGCCTCTTTATCGACGCTTTTGTGGGGGTGTGTGTGTATAGTTTGTATGTGTAGATACACCCACACACACACACACACACATATGCACACACAATAGGCTTTGATCGTTGTCGTTTGAATTTGTCGTGCGTTGAATTCAAGCGCCAAGTGAAAGTTGTTCAAATGTTTATTATGATTATTGTTGTTGTGCTGTACTTGTACTTGCTATTATTGTTGTTTTTGTTTTTGTTGTTGTTTTATATACATTTTAGTTTATTTACCGCTCTGGCTTTGCCATTGGGTGTCATGTCGCTGGCCATAATGACGTATTCAGCGATGAACTCGATGATGAGCGACCACATTATTGGCCATATAATTTGAGAGGCGGAAAGGAATCAAATCCCTACTTAACTGCCAAAGACCAAGCCAAGCTTTTTACCCATTGCCATGGTCACTTTGTCTATATAACTTTATTTTTATTCCCTGCCTTTGCCCCTTCCCCCTCCCCCTATCACCCGCTCTGCCCTGGGCCTTGGCCGGCTGTCTCGCATTTTAAAAATGTAATTGTTAAAATGCAAACAGCAAAAATAATAAAACCCACCGAGCAGTACACCATTTTTTGCACTTTTTTTTTTTTCTTTTTAACACTTTCTCCTTTTGTGCACGCTTTTGACATTTTAATTGCTTTTTTGCCCATTATCCGGAAAAGGGAGATGGCTGTGGAGAGACTTGGGACTTCGGGGAAGGGGGTTAACACCAGCACAAAGAGATCCCCCGAAGACAAAGGCACCACAGCCCAACCTCCAAAACAGCACAACACTCCTGCGAAACTCCCCCTCAAAAATACAAAAACTAGACAAAAAATCGAATCACAGTTTCTGACTCGTTTCACCTCCAGCCAAGTTAAAGTTCATTGACTGGCAGGAAGAGCAAAATAATTCGAGGGGCTGATGAGTTGTCACATGGGCCCGGCTCTCGCTTTTTCCCCAATTGTCTGTTTTTTTTTTTTTGGTTTTTTGTTTAAACCAAAGCGAAGATTATGTAACATTTACCCACTAACGCTGAAAGCAGCAGGAAACCTAGAAAAACGAAGCCAGCGAAACGAAAACGAAATGAAAATGGGAAAACATCACGAAGTTTATGCTGCATCGATGAGAGGGAAAGGGGGTGCCAAATAACTGCACTTAGAAAAATGAAATCATAGGCTAAGGTAGGAAAGTAAATAAAATGTGGATCGTCTCTTGGAAAGCCTTACAAAAAAATGTATATTTCCCATCAACTTTAATCAGTTTTAAGTTAGTTACTGTTTAGTTTTTCCTATCTTTTATTAATTTTCCTCATGTGTCAGTTGCCAGACTCTAAGACTTCAAGTTCCAAGTACCAAACTCCAGCTGCTACAGCGATTTCCCAATGTCCAACGTTAAGGCAACCCCCCCCCCGGGCATGCTCCTTGCCTTCGTTTGTTGGCCATCATTCGCTTCCTTGTATGACATAACAATCGCCTAACCCAAGCCAACTGGTGGGCAGAAAAGCAACAACAGCAACAGCTACAGCGACAGCGGTGGGGCGGGCTGAGAAGCGGAGGCGATCTTTACCTCTACGAACAGAGCGCGGTGTAACCCACCGCCAGGCCACCCCACAATGCCCTCCCCAACGTCCTCTCCCCTTCGACTGGGCCAGTGTTTGTGCCACATTCCAGTTTTATTTTTTTTTTCATTTTCTGCTGGCTTTAGGCTGGAAAATCCCGTTTTTCCCATTCACTGATTCGATCAGGAGGCGTAATGAAAATGGAAAACCAAAAGGAAAGACAAAGAAACTCTTACGGATGAAAAAAGGTGGGTATACTAGGATCACCGAAGGGTTATATACTCTGATAGTCAGCCCAAGATCTTTATAAACTAAAAAATGTTTATGTTTTCCTATCAACAGGATTAGATTTTCTAAAAAAGGATCATATCTCTAAGGATCATAGCTCCTTATCTATGAAATTTACCACAAAGATCACATAAATCCAAATTCCAAATCCAGTTCCGAGCCATGACCAAGTCAACAATCGATCGAGCCAACCGGCAAAGAGTATAATGTGAAAATGAAAACTAACAATGCCAACTGCAATTGCAAAAGCAAAAAGCAAAAAGCAAAAAGCAAAAGCACATTGCAACGTTGCACCAAAGTCATCGTCATCGTTCGCGGCAACGGCTATGGCAACGGCAACGGCAAATTGCGAGTTTTACTTTCGTTTTTCCTCACGTAACAACAGCAAAAGGAAAATGGTGTTAGCAGGCAATGTTACCGTTACAAGCCAACAGAAAAGCAATGGGAAAAGCGGGCGAAAAGCGGGCGGCGGAAAAGCTGGAGTTGCAACTGTTGCATGGCGATCGAATTCGAATGGTTGCAACTCAGCGAAGCAGGAAGCGCCACGATCAACTTGCCCGCCCCCCCTTGGAAAACTTGGAAAAACGTGGGGCATAAGGGGCACTAACAGACATATACAACCAAAGAAATCTACGTAAATTGATGCCGTGAATCGAAGATCGCTAGCTGCAATCGGATTTTCGCATTTCCTCAATCGTGCCAGGCCAATTAAAATGATATTACCATCAATGAAGATCTTATAAAGATGTCTGTTTAATATTCAAATATTAATATATTATTGTTTTGATAATCTAAGAAAAAGAAATAGCTTAAAGATACCCAAAAGTAAGAAAAGTAAGCGAGAAAAATGACTTTTAATAATGTAATTTTAATAGAAATTTGAGGAAAGAGGAAATCTTTTTATTAGTCCCCGAAAATTGATCTTAGTAGAAGAAACTTTAAAGATAAATTAATAAACTACATGCATAAAATATTAATTAAAATCATTTCTTTGACCTCTTCCAATTTAACATTTTCCTTTTCCAAAAATGAGAATCTTAGGAAGGCTAATTTTAAAGACTCAAAACACAGCTACTTAGCATCAATATTTGTAGATCAAAGAGCGTATTTTTAAAGGACAAAACTTCAATTTAATATTTCTTATTTAATAATTTGCTATTAAACAAAGTTTTAACATTAACTAAGTAGTACTTATTTGACTTCTGAGTTTCGTATCAAGTAATAACTTGGTTTAAGTTTAACTATGTTAAGGAAACTACCAAGCAGCATTAATATACTCTGATTAAAAAACCCCCCAAGTTAGTGTTAACCCAAGACCTCAAACCCCCTTTAAGCCATCCCCAATTCAACCCTTTTCCATACCTTATATCCCAACCATTGCCTAGCAACCCCTCAGAGGTCTAGGGCTTTCAAAGTCCCCGCTAATCATGACCATTTAGCCCGAATCGTAACCAGGCAGCTGCCTGGCGACGTAATCACCTTGTAAGCCAAGTTTGGCCAGAAGTCCCAGCCGATCTTTGGCTGAAAAAAAAAACTAAAAAGAAAACAAGAAAAACTAAAAAAATAAAAAAACTGCACCAGACAACGAGCATCATTAACATTTGGCATGGCAGGGAAGAAAATGTGAAACCCGTTTTCCATGGAAAACAAGGCAAAACGAAAATTAAGTCACCGGCAAAAAGCGGCGAACAAAAAACAGGCAAAGCCAAAAGCAAAGTGCAACTGGAATCGCAAGGAGGGAGCGGTACTGGTGCTGGGGCAGTCGATTACTTCATCGCCGTGAATAGAGAGAAAGTGGCAGGAAAAACGTTGCATTAAAAAAAAAAACCAAAAAAAAATAAAAAACTGCAAGCGACGATCGGCAAGATGGCGTGTTAGTCGCAAGCTTCATCGCCCAGCTCCCCAACCCGCAACCCGCTGGTAATCCCCCGCTCCTTGGCAACAATTTCCCCATTTCCCATTGCGGCCAGCGTTTGTTGCAACTTCAGCCATGATTATGTGGCATTAACTTTTGGGTTACGCAACCAGCCCATGCAGCAATGCAGCAATGGAAATTGCAAATCATATGATGCATCCCCCTGTGCCAGCCCCCTCTTTCGACCGCCCCTTGCCACACCGCAAAATGTGTTGCGCAAATGGAGTCAGGCTAGAAAACGAGCTGTGGAAAAACGACAGCGATGGTAGCGGCGGTGGCGACGGCGGCGGAAAAACAAGGAAAACAACATCGACGACAAGATAGCAGGGGTGTGGTAGGAGGGCAGGAGGGGGAAGGGGACTGCAGGGGCATTGGGTGACGGCGATCGTCGTCGTTGAACGTGAAAAGCGGAAAACTTTTGCAGCAGCTCTTGTGGCACATAAAACATTCGACGGGAAAGGAAAGGAAAACGATATGCCGCCGACAGAAAAAAAAAAAAAAAATAGAGGAAAGAGAAAGAAAACCCACGCCAGACACCCAGAGCAGTTGAGCGGAGGAGGATGAGGCGGAGGAGGTTACTGAAAGGAAAACGATATGTGGACAGGCAGAATCTGCATAATTTCCTGGATTTTCAATGAAAAGGTAAACCGATATATAAGCAATCTTAGTTTCTAATAAAACTATAATTTTTGGTTCAGGAAGAGGCCATAACTCCTTTTCATTTTTACTAAATAAAATTTTTCAAGAGCATATCAATCATACGCAATGTGGTCTTTGTTCGTAAACAAAATTTGAATGAAGAAGAAATAGTTATCATATAAAAATTATGTCTCTTTCAGTTAGAAAAACGTAGTTTGTCTTGCAAACGAACGACGAGAAGTTTCTTTGAAAGTGGTTAGCTTTTGGGGCCAACATGTCGTATGAGTAATTTCTGTTTAATAACTGCAAGACCGAAAGTTGCGTAAGAAATGTAATGAATCAGTGAGTTGTTAATGACTAGCGGTAATTATATTCAAAATGTTATCATTTTCTTAGATTTTCTGACTAAACTTAAAACCTAAACTTAATTTAAAATCTTAAATCTTAAACTTTTAACATGAAAATAGTAAATATTAGCATGTTAAATATTAAAATAGTTGATAGTTATGGGAAAAAGGTCCTTCATCGACTCACCTGTACTGTGTGATCCTGCTGAACTTTGTCCTTCCTCCGCCTGGCATGTCTGCAACGAGAGCAAAAGAGACGGATAGCTGTATTGAAATGCATGTTTATGTGCCATATGCAGTTGTATCACCCCCCCCCCTTCCCCTCCTTCTTTCCACCACCCCCCACTCCACCCTCTCCACATTCACACCCTTCTCAGTTTTTGTTTTTCTAGAATTGCATTTCACTCTTGATTTCGTTTTTGCTTCGGCTGAACTTCGTGCGGTGCTCGTATTTCATGCTGGAAGAAGAAGCAGCAGCAGCAGCAACGGCGACAGCTGGCTTGCATTAGGAGAGCGAGAGAGAGAGAGCGCGAGAGAGTGGCAAACTGTAAAAGCTCTGCAAATGCAGCGCTGCTGACGTCGCTGGGTTATTCAATAGAGAGGTGACAGTGTGTGTGTGTGTTTGTGTGTGCTATCTGCCGCCATCACAACAAATGCAACAACAAGAACAGCAAGCACATGGGGCTTTTGCCATGGTATTGTACGTTGCCTATTGCCACTGCAACGGCTGAAACGACCTCCTACAGGTCTTTGACCCACTGCTGAGCGCTCGCTAGCTCTCGCTGTCTCTCTATCTCCGCTCTCGCAGGGGCCCCCCCCCTCCCCCTACTAGCCTCCATCCCTTTCTGGCGTTCAGCTTTTTATTTGCACTCTGTTATTATTTCCCTCAGCTGTTGTTGCTTTTTATTGGCTTGCCTATTGGCTCTCTTCTGCTTTTCATTTCTTAACCATTTACCTCTCCACTTGCATTTTCTATTGATGTGTCTTTTTCGGGGATTTCTTCGCCTTTCAGTCCCGGATTCCTTGGCTTTTCCATGTGTGGAAAATGACTTTTCAGTGCTCGGGTGGTCCACTGGCCATATGTGTGATCCTCCTCTGTATTTCTACTGGCGATTGTGGGTGGTCGTTGCTTCCGGTTTTCTGTATTTTCTTAGCTTTTCTTACAAGATATTTCTTTCTTTCATAACATATTATTTATCATCTTCTATCTCTTGCCTACTTTATCAGAATTTCTTTTCGACTACTTAAATTTTCTTTTTATTGCCTTTTCAGGATCTGGGTTAGTTCGCCCACCCAGCAAGTTCCTTCTTCCGTCTTCTGGCGGCTTCTGCTTTGTCTCGGCCCGCCTTTCTTCCCATTTCTTTGGCCTGTTTGCGTTTCTGAATTAACCCTCCTTCCCATCATGGCACAGCAGTGCCGCCTTCTTCCTGTTTGCCTACTAGCTTGTTGGCTTAACAGCCCCTCCCTCCCATGCCCGTTCAATGGAAGGAAAGGGTTAAATGGCCAGGTGGGTCAGACTTAACCCATACTCCATTCAGCTACCTGCTCTCTGCGACGCGGGTTAAGCTCCGGTCGTGGGTGTCAGGTGGAGCACGTTGACTTGTCTCGGCCATTAGAAACTGGCGCAGCCTTCGACCATGTAATGTAACCACTTCAACTGATAGGACACACACACACACACACGTACGCATACAGAAGGAAGAGAAAGAGACGGGCATATAGAGTTAGAGATAGAGATAGCGACAAATCACCGCATTGCTCTATAAACTTTTAACCCAATTCTTGTGCCTTATTTACACAGACGGCGATGACTTTATTTTCATGCCCTCCTCTTTCTTGTGGCTCTCTCCCCCCTCCGTCTGAAAATAGTTTTGGCGCTTGTTATTTATGGGGCTCGATGCAGTTCGAAGTGCTTTTCATTCTCCATTAATTTTGTATTTTTAACTGCAGGCCAAACGAGCAGCGAAGACCCAGGGAATAGGAAACAGAGCCAGAAGAACTGACATTTTGCGGATGAAAAATTGTGAAGTACAAAAAAAAGTGCTTAAAGATCTCATGAAAAGGGAAAATAAAATGTAAGCTTCTTAGCAAAATTCTCTAATGGGAATTCTAAGATAGAAAACTCAATAAATAATTTCTAATATGAGCCTTGATTTGGAGGGCTCCTTGGAGTGCTTAACAAAGAAGTAACCCCCTTTAGGGGATGTTGAAGATTCTAAAAATATAAAAATTCAGATTGAGAAGCTTACAGGGTATATACACACACACACACACATACATATACTGATAAAATTAACGCCATTGCACTTCAACTTTATCTCGAACTGGCTTTTCCCTTGCACTCATTCGTTCTCATTCCCCTTCTTCCTCCTGCTTTATCGCTTTTCATATCGCTCTTTCAATGTTAGAGGAAAATAGTGAAGCTTGAGCAAACATAACTAAGCCCACTGTGCTACCCTGTATGCTCCTAACTATTCTCTGCCTTTTAGATCAAGATCTTTTCACTATCTAATATATATTTCCATGAGATTTGTGCTGATCAGCCTGAGGCTGACTGCACTGTAAGTTAAGTGTTATCATTACGACGGGATCGTCGCTCTTCCATGAGCTACTCCTCGCTCCCTCCTTGAGATCTCTGAGCAAATGTATAACGATTGGCTATCATGCATTCTAATTGAGGGTTCTGCTAACTGCTGGGTATCATTAAGTGCGGCATATCATGCATTTTTCATGCCGCCAGGGGCTGGGGGTGCGTGTTGACGAGTATTTGTTTTGTGCATGTGTGTCTGGGGCCTGCATTGCATTGCCCTCCGTCTGCAATTGCAACTGCAACAGCAACAGCAGCTGGCAACTGGCAACAAATGCAGCAACTGCAACTGTCGAGTGCCGACTACTGCCCTACATTCAAGGCAACGACTCTGAGATAAGCACACACACACATATACACACATACACATGCCAGGGGGTGGGGCTGTGGGAGTGGGAGTGAGAGTGGGAGTGGGTGGGTGGGTAATATGGTGGTGGTGCAACGCAACTGCCACTGCCATTCAACTGGCAGACACTTCTGTGGGGCATCCAAATGTTGGGGGGCAAAGGCACACACACACACACACACACATGAGGAGTAAATGAAAAGAGAGAAAAAAAATGGTGCTTTCAAGTTCCAGACTCTGGTTCCTGCACAAACACACATGCATGCAGTGTACATATGTGCCCACATGTCTGTGTTTGTGCGGACGTGGGTGTATTTGTGTAGACATTCTAAGCGGTCATAGTCCCAGTAAACTTTCGCTGGCTATATGTATGGTATATTCAGGGGGCATGAAAGTAGAGGGGCGGGTGGGTGGTAAGGAGGAGGTGCACCGGGAAGTGAAGTGAAGCAGTGCCGCAATGAGCAAACAGAAACCGAATAAATTGCTACAAATGCGAAATATGCAGACACCATGTGGTGGCAACTCTATAAAGCATATGTATATGGATAGGGGGTATGGGCTATGGATGATGGGTGATGGCAACCCACTGGGCCTAATGTTTACCACATGTGGGTGGTAACTCTATAGTAAGGGCTGGCCACCACCACCACATGTAGTGACAACGCTGCGAAGTTGCCTCATAACTTCACTGGGTCAAAGCAAAACCAATTCCACCTTGTTTGCCTACTGCCAAATATTGCTTTCGTACATTTGGATAGGAAAATTAATAGACAGCCAGGCAGAGGCATAACTTCACTTTCATCATCTAAGGGAAACATAGAACATATTGCCAAATGAGTTAGATGGCGACTTCATGTGGTGGCAACTCTATAAAGCACTTACAAGGGTGAGGGCAACCCCCTTAACTGTTAGCTCTATGCGGTAATATGTAATTAGACTATCAGTTGGCTGTCTTAGGCCAAGAAAATGTGGTAAATATGGGCTGAAATTAAGCCCTTAAGCTTAATGCCTACCATATGGCAACTCCTCGGATGGAGAACTCTAATAAAATATCTTTTGATAGTTCTAAAAACCAAACAGATGTCACTTGAAATCGCAAAAAACAAAAATCGAATCGAAAACTTTCCTCGCTTTGATCTTGGCTTCAATCTTTCTTTCCCTGTCTGCCGATCTTGTGGTGACGCATTAAATTTCACCTAAACTTGAATTAACAATTTTCATGATCAACGCCCGTGATGAGGCCCCCGAAAAAAAATCACCAAAAACAACAACAAAGGAGGAGACTCTTCCGTTTAGTAATCAAGCTCCAAGCATCTGCAAGCTCATGGACGGCGTTGCTCAAGGAAGGGAGGGTTAGGGGGTAGAGGCTGTCTTTTAACTGTGATGGGAAACAATAACACACACGCACGCACACACACACACACACACAGTGCCCAACTTCTTTCTTTTTTTGGAGTAAAAGTGAACGGGCAAGTTCAAGTTTATTTTCTGGAGAAGCAACAACGCACGAAAATTAAGCTAACCGAAAAAATAAGAAATAAATAAAGGGCGTCAGAATGACGAGAAAAGGGGGGCCAGAAAGAGAAAGGGAGAAAGCGCGAGAGGGTGACAGCAACAGAGATAACCACGGGCGTTCGCGGGGAACAAAGAAAGGGGGCGGAGGGGGGTAGGTCTCAAGGTGTGGCAAGACATGTTCGTGTGTGTTTGTGTAAGTTTGGGCTTGACCCCCGAAAAAAAGAGACGATGCCAAAGATGTTTGAACTGTAACTGTAACCGGTTTTTTTTTTCTTTGGTTGCTTGCTGGTTGCTGGGTGGTGCCAAAGGTGGTTTATGACTGTAAGAGGGGGGTGGAGGTAGGTGATGCCTTTGAGGAAAGCTATCAGACAACGGGCGATACAACTCTCGAATACTCTATTAAAAATATGGAACTAAAAGGGGGGATTTTTTTTAAGTATTTGAGAATGTTTCCAACAGCAGAGTAACATTTCTTGAACTCCTTCTTCATAGGTTTGTCCTACACTGATTTGGCTCCACTTTTTTGCCATAGCACAGTCAAAAATGGTCCAAATGGGGAATGTAATACCTCGTAGAGCTCGTAACTTGATTGCCATGATTCCCAATTGGTTTGCATTCAAATCTGGGAAACTTCATTTTTGGCCCATTTTAGAAAATTTTGATGATGGTACCCCTTATCAAAATTGCGAAATTTGGGCCAAAATTGATTTTCCCAAAATCGAAAACCAATGATAGGGGTGGTTAGTATTGGTCGTTAGCAGCACAAAACAGTCGTTCTTTTGGCTGTGCGTCTTGTTTTGACCGATATAGAGATAATAACCCGCAAGAAATGTTGCAAATTTCTGTTAGAAATCGGTTTCCTAATTTTTCAGCCCTTAAAACCGAGCTCGCACCGAAAGAATCAGAACCATAATGTTAAGAGTAGGTATAGGGGTTTAAAGTTTCCAATGTTAGCTACATAAAACAGTCACTGTTTTAGCCATACGTCTGGTTTTGACAAAAGAATATGGAAATTTGTTGGTCTAAAAACAGTATTTTGCTAAAAAAAAAATAAAAGAAGGCCAAAAATGATCGTAATACATCACAGTTTACCAATTATAAGTAATGCTATCAAAATGAGATTAAAAACTGAAAATCATTCTAAAGTTAATGGGAAAGAGCATGCAGATGATGCTTGACCCCCACCTTTCACCAACTCCCCCTCTTTCTCTTGGTCGTTATTTCACTCTGTCTCTTTCCCTTGACATTTTGGTTGTCTACCAGTTTTTGGGTAAACTCGATTGTTGTTGCTGTTGTTGTTGCAAAAAGGGCGACCAGTTTTTGTTGTTGGGGCCATTAAACGTTCGTTGACATCGTGAAACGTAGCCGGTCAAAAAGCGTTTCCAAATGGAAGTGGAAGATCTTTCCACCAATTTCTTGGTAGCAATTGCAGGGCCCTAAAAGATCGATAAATCGTCGGTAATTTAACGGTACTTTAAGATGAAATAGGATTATCCATTCCATAATGGTTTGTGTACTTACTATATATTTCGAATTTCGAAACTAACTAAATAGCTGTCACCTGAAACCTGTCGTTATTTAATACAACTTTACTGTACATATAGATGGTATTCTAATTTTGAAATTAATATTAATTTCTTTTTGGTAAGTACAGTGCAACAAATACCTTTCAGTCGTCTGAGTTTCAACGTAATTGATGTGAAAGTGAAATTTTGTTTGGTTTGTTTTTGGTTTATTTTCTTCAACGCTTTACTTTTCACTCTTTTCTTTTTCGGGTCTTCGAACAGGGGTCAAAATCTGACGGTCATTACGAGTTGACCATAACCTTAAGTTTTTTGTTTTTTGTCGGGGGAAGAGAGAGAGCGGGATAGAGAGATCGCAGCTGTTTTTTTTTTCTTTTTTTTTTTGGGAGGCTGATCAGCGCAATGTTACAAGAAGAGTGATAAAGAAGAGGGAGAACACGTGAGGAAGCAGAAGCAAAAGCAAAAGCAGAAGCTAAAGCAGAGAAAAAGTGGCGGCAGAATGACAGCGCAGTCGGCGTCAACGCAACGGGTTCAATGGCTGACCCAATTTTTCAGGCACAAGAGCGTGAAAGAGAGAGAGGGGGGGCCGGCGTGGAGGGAGCGAGAGAAGTGGAGTCATCAAAACGAACGGGAATCGTGTTGTGAAAGCCAACAGAGGGAGATGGCTATAGAGAAGCTAAGCAGATCGCAGCATAATGCAAGTTCACCGAGCGATCGCCCTGTCTCATTCACTCCTTGCCGCTTTCGTTGCTTCTAACAGTATGTTGTTGCCTTTTTTGATTGGCATTCCATGTTGTCGTTGTTGCTGTGGGATTTGTTCATGCGCAAACAGTTCGTTGTTACTTTTATGTAATTTCTTTTCATTTCATTTTATTTCATTTCCCTCTTTCTTTCCTTTTCTATGGTACTTGTAATTGCCCTTTTCTACCATTCACTTTCTTTGCCCGCAATAGAGGCAAAAATAATCAGAGTTATACCATAGATATTTGTTTTCAGATCGGCTGAGATCATAATAGCTTCTAAATATGTACATAAATATCGCAGAGATTACATGAAAGTTTATTGAACTTTCGATTTCGTTCATAGAATGCATTGCTGCTAGTATTTGAGTCGCTGAGTCGCTCGGTCAACGAGTCAATGGCGCCCGAGCAGCCTCCGAAACGACAAAAAAGAAAAACTACCGATCCGATCCGCTCAGATCCCAAAAACCGATTCAACTTGCATTGCACACCGAATGCAGTTCGTGAGAAAATCCGATGTGCAGCCAAAATACCTGGCAGCTGAAACGGGAAAGTTTACATTTCGGTGCGGTGAGGGTTGGCAATACTATTCGAAAACTATTGCCAATCGGTTAGAGAACGGATAGGTATTTTTCCATAACAATCGATAACTATTAACTAATCGAATTACCAAACACCACTAGCCCTTTAGTCATTATTAAAGAAAACCAGCTGCCTGATAACTTATAGACAATTCCAGGAAATTGCCTTTACTAACTAGTTTTTGCAAGTCTGCCATTACTTCTTGCCCCAAACTCTTTAGAACTCGGGTGCAAGAGGTACCTAGAACTAGCTCGTGTCGACACCTTTTCCATATGTCCGAGGTTACTGCCAATGACTCTCGTGAAACCCAGTTCGTTTATTACTTTGACGTTGGTAAGACTTCACATTGATTTTGGCTTCAGCCACTTTCCATTGCATAAGTCAAGTAAGTTGCCAAGGAGGCATGGCCTACAAGGAAGGAGTACCACAAGGGGAGTACCTACACACACACACACACACATACACACAGATTGAAGGAGTGTTGAACATGTCGGTCTGTCAAACACTTGAAATCCACTTCCCAACGGACACTCGAGTGTGTCCCACACTTCAAAGCCACCTCCGTTAACCCTTCCTCTTCTCCTTTTTCTCCATCCTCACCTCATTTTTGGTCTTGTGTTTTTCTTTGCAAAGCGTGAAATTTTTGCACTTCCTTGTTTGCATGCAACATACTAGACTCAAATTGCAAAGGCAACTACAAAGATCCCCTGCTACCCTGCCACCCTGCCACCCTCTGCCCGACCTCGACATGGCCCGGCCTTCCTGGTATGCTCCACAACACTCGAGAACGGAGACGGAGGCGGAGGTGGAGGCGAAGGAGGAGGTAACCACCGACTTGGCTGCTCCGCCTCCGTTCGACGCTGCTCGCCTAGTCGCTGATTACATGCAAGCACACACAAATGTACGCACACCACCGGTCATCAAAATGTTGCCAACAGCGACCCAAAAGAGTATGTAATAAGAAACCTAATAATTATGTAAGATACAGAAGACATAATTATTTCGAAACTAATTTAGTTTTACTTTCGATTTAAAAAAAAAGTCTAATAAATTTTAAAAAAATGAAATAAAATAAACATAAATAGTTGGATTGCTATTGGTGCAACCGCAGCTGTGTCGGTGTTTGTGTCATTCGCGTCATTGCATGTTCACCAACGCATCGCCAACTATTCCGCACCACCCCCTGCGAGCCATCGAGCCGCCAAGCCACCAGTAGTCGCTCCTACTGTGCCACTGGCTCTTTGGCTCTTTCATCATGGCAATTGGCGTCACTGCCTCACTGACTGCGAAGTCGGCGCTGACAGTGGCTGCGACTGCGGCTGTGGCTGCGACTGCAGCCGGCTGCAGTTTGCATCATCACCTTGTGCCGTTGTCAGGGCATTGGCACAGTTTCTATACTTACACACTCACACACACACACAACGACGACGACGACGACAGCCATGCACATTTGTTGTTTTCCTTTTTTTCGCTTTTTCGTTTTTTTTTTTGCTTTTTTTTCTCAGCTTGCTTTGCTTCTATTTCGCCTTTGGTTTTTTCTCGTTTTTGCTGCTCTTGCACTTTATCGATAACCAGCTGGGTAATCGGTAACGGGATTTTGCCTGATAACAGGACTTGCAAGCAGGTGAAGATGGCACTTGATGAAGCGACATATTCTAATTATTTAGTAATTTATTTATCTCAATATTTAAAGTATTATAAGATAAGATAAGACTTTAGAAATCAACAAAGGATCTTTTAAAATATCAAAAATATCATAAACTTAATATACGTATACTTAATAAATTCAAAAGAAATTACGTATACGTATTAGGGTACAAAAAATTATCTTTATAAAATGTATCAAAAATCATCAAATCTTCCAATTAATATTTAGTAGCTTTAAAGGCCGAAGCATAAATTATCTTTTGAGCTCTCAATTATTTTGCAATTTGTCTAACAACAAGAACATGTCCTTCGCTTTGATTACTGTCTTGGCTATGATTTAGTTCATCGATTTACTGTTACCGAACGCTTCATTCATTCATAAACCGACATAACAACAGGGTAATTGAGTCCATCTGGCAGCGAAATTGATCTAATGATTGGCTCATATCTCTAACCTTAAACCGATTATATAGTAAGATTAATCCTGTTCGATTCGAGATTCGATGACATGTACCCCAATAAGCTTTATTATCATTTCTGAATAATGAATATTTGAGGCTTGCCAAGTTCCTAGCCATAACGTAATTAAAAATTGCGCTGGTAGGTAAGTCAAGGAGGGTTTCTGCTGATTGCGGCTTAAAAAAAGCTTGACACTTACCACATTCACCAAGGCGGCGGAGGATGCAACAAATGCTGACGACAACAGCGAAGAGGAGGCGAGCAAGTCTGGCGTTTCACTCAAATGAAAATGGCTGCAACAAAGAGATAAATATTAATTACACAATGTAGTTGGGCGGATTTAAGGGGAGTTAGGAAAACATAATTACCCTTAACAGTTGTTAAAAAGTTGTTGGTTTTGGCTATTTAAAAATGCCATTAAATAAAAACTTGTATCTTATTAAATTAGTTATTGCTCAGAGTCCATAGTTTAATACATATTTTTAACTGTCAAAAGAAAGGGGAAAGCCTAGGCAGTCATTTACCTGGTTTATGGCCTAGAGATGTCCCAGGTCCTTTGACCGAAAATCTCGCAGCCTTGGCAGCAGCTTTCCCGCTCCTCAATGCGATCCAGGAAAAGCTGGCCTAACCCACCAATAACACCCCCTGCTACCCGCCCCCTTGAAATCAATGTCTCTGTCTGCCTGTCTGTGCGCCAAAAGAAGAAGCTTTTGAGGGTCGCGGTGAGGGACAAAGTTTAGCACTAGCACCGCACCAGTTTCGCCATTAGCCAAAAGAGAACTCGCTCTCTCGGAAAAGCTCGCTCGGTCGTTGCAAAAAGGCGAACAAGCGAATAAAATACATCTGTGCAATTTCCAACCTCAAGTGAACCAAAACGAATGGACGGCAGGGAAGGGAACGAAGAGAAGGGAATGGAACTGAATGAGCTGAACTCGGCTGAACCGTACTGAACCTGCCCCACGGAGCTGGGCCATTGGGATAGGTCCAAGTCCTCTATGCCTCTGTGCTTGTGTATTAGTGAGCGAGTGAGTGTGTGTGTGTGTGTGTGTGTGCGAGTGCTCGACGGGGACGGCTAAAAATAGTTAAATGCAGTGGCTCGGTCTGTCGGTCACTTGCCAAACACCCCTTGTCCTTCCCTTACGAAGAAAAAAACTAACTAAGACTAACACACGTGGAAAACTGCCCTCAGCGTTTTGTCTTTTGCTATCTTTAGGATCGAAAAATATATTTTAATCATTGATGCACAGTCTTTGGTAAGTTTTTAATCATTTAATATAAAATATTCTAATAAAAACCCTTCCTTTCTTAACAACTTAAAAAGACATCAACAGAATGGTAAGTATAAAAAACAGTTTGATAAAAAAGGAATATTACTTTGTAAGGTTTTTTAATTTAAGCTTAAGTTCTTGATAAGAGTTAAGTTATAGAACAGAA
The DNA here is from genome assembly GCF_018153835.1 of Drosophila eugracilis. Classification (NCBI taxonomy): domain Eukaryota; kingdom Metazoa; phylum Arthropoda; class Insecta; order Diptera; family Drosophilidae; genus Drosophila; species Drosophila eugracilis. The sequence continues at coordinate 2,024,724 of NW_024573052.1, read as the reverse complement.
ACTAAAGACGATCAAATCAAACACTTTTCTTCATATATTTTCGTTAGGCATACCGATTTTCTGCCAGTGCACCGCTTGTCTTTAGCCTTACCCCGCCCGCTCTTACACATTTGTTTTACATTTTATTGCCTTGCTGGCAGTTTTCTTTGTGCCCAGGTCGTTTTTGTTGTATTTCAGATAGAACTGTAACGCCCACCGCCCACTGTTCAACACAGCCGCCTCTCCCCGCCATTCAGCATTTTTGTTTTCATGCAAAAAGGTTGAAGACCTTTCACCTACTTTTTGTGTGTGCTTCTGCTTCTTCTTCTTTGGCTCTGCGCTTGTTGTTGCTATTTTTTGTTTCGTTTTTGATTTGGTTTTTTTTTTTTCCCCCGTGTGTGTGCGTTTTTTCATTTTTTTTTTTTTGTTCTTTTGGGCAAGAGAAAAGTTTGCATTTTAAATATTTCAACGAGCGAGATGGAGCGATGCAACGGCAACGGCAGAAGAACTGTAAATTTCTAGCGGAAGAAGAAGCAGGGCGACAGAGGGAGATAGAGCTCTCATGTTACGTATACGTACGAGTGTGTGTGTGTGTGAATAATTTGAGTCATTCGGCGAGTGTACTTCTCATATATTTAGAACACTTTTTTGCAGTCTATTCGATTTCTGATTTTGTTCTTGTTTTCGTTTTGTGTTTTGTGTTTTGCTTTTTTGCAGCTTGCACTTGTCAAAAAGAAGAAGAACACGAAGATGAAGAAAGAGTGAAACAAGAGAGAATGCTGATCACTCGTTATTAACCCTTAACAGGCAATATCAAATAACTCTTGTTTCACATTGATTTAACAATATTTTTTAATACTTTTAAGACATCTAAAAATTCTGAAAATTGAGAAAATTATTAACCTTATCACTTCAATCGAAGTAAGACTGTACAATATTCCCGACTGTAAACTTAGTCACCCATTATTCGCAGTGTCTCAGAATTTTTGGGTTAACTGGCTTTTAAGCAAAGGATACTATTGGAGGTCCTTGGCAGTCTAGACTCGGGACAGCCCTCCACCGGAACCATTTCACCCCATGTAGCTCTCTCTTTCTCCCTTCGGCTTCCTTTCTCTTTTACACCACGCTTAGCATGCTCCGCAGCTTTCTTCTTTTGTTTTTCTTTTTTTTTTCTTCTTTTTTGGCAATGCCAATCGCAAAAATGTATTTGGGTCAATTATAAATATTAAACGCAATTAGCAATGAAATTTTTAATTTCATTATCACCGAAGCTAGCGTCGCTGCCGACGCTGGCATGAAAGAAGGCAATACGAAAAACTTGAATAAAACTCGATGACAACGTCGGCTGATAAGAACGGTCTACTGTATACTATATAGCATAGTTTTTCGTAAAGGGCTTGGGTTTCCGACCCGATGTCTTCGTCATCAGAGCACTCTGCAATGTCAAGACTTTTGTTACCTTATTTTTTTACCTAAGAAGGTATACATTTTTTGTTATGAGAATTCTGCTTACTTTGTGGCAAATATCAGGATAATGACTTTTGACAGAAAATGGTTATATTTTTAATTGGTTTTATACCTATAACTTGGTCAAAACAAGACGTGCAGCTAGAAGAAACACTGTTTTGTGCAGCTAACGACCAAAACTAACTTTCCTTATCATTAGTTTGTTGATTTTTGGAAATTTAATTTTTGACAAAATTTTGATATTTTTGTAAGGGGTAACATGATTAAAAATTGCGAAAAATGTCCAAAATTTGACATTTCAAACTGTGAATGCAGTTCTTCTGGAATTTTGATTACGAGTTCAGCGATATATGACTTTTTATATTGCGACCATTATTGGCTTCGTTCTAAGAAGAATTCTGAATAATTCAGGACAAAAATCAGGATAAAGACTTTTGACGGAAAATGTCAACAATTTTTATAGGATTCATACCTCTAACTTACCCAAAACAAGACGTACAGCTAGAAGAATTAATGTTTTGTGAAGCTAACGACCAAAACTAACTTTCCTCATCATTGGTTTGTTGATTTTTTGGATTTTAATTTTTCGTAAATTTTTGAATTTTTTGTAAGGGGTAACATCATTAAAAATTGCGAAAAAAGGGAAAATTTTTACATTTTAAGGTGTGGATACAGTTTGACTGGATTTTTAATTACGAATCCAGCGATGTATGACATTCCTTAGTCCGACTATTATTGGCTTTGCTATGAGAAGAATTCTGATTATTTTCGGGGGAAAATCAGGACTACGACTTTGGACAGAAAATTCCATTATTTTGTATCGGTTTCATACCTATAACTCAGCCAAAACAAGGCTCAGAGCTAAAACAACGACTGTTTTGTGATGCTAAATACCTATACTAACTTTCCTCATCATTTGTTTGACGATTTTGTGAATTTGAATTTTTGGCAAAATTTCCCATTTTTTGTAAGGGGTAACATCATTAAAATTTGCGAAAAAGTTGATAATTTTTACATTTTAAGGTGGGTATACAGTTTTATTGGAAATTGAATTACGAGCTAATCGAGGTATGACACTCCATATTCGGGCCATTATTGGCTTAGCTATGAGCAAAATACTTTCAGAATAAAGCAAATTTCGAGTCATCTTGGTCCAAACTGTAGGATTGGTCTTGAACCTCGCCAATTCGTAGAGCGATGTTTGAAAAAATTTAACCAGCTAACTTGATTTAGGAAGGACATATGTAGATTTATATAAAGATGTTATAAAAATGGTCATCTTTATTATAAACAAAAATAAATTGCTTTTGGGAAGTTGATATTAGATCTATAAAGGCCAAATAGCAACGGAAATTGTAATTTCCTGAGCAAGGCAAGAAAGAAAAATATCTTTTGGTTTTCTTATTCGATTTCGGTTCGGTGCAAATGCAATTGTGTTATTCGAAAAGTCCTTGACAAATGCCAAACGATGACCAGGGATTGCCAACACACACACATGCATACACAAATACCCCCCTTGCCGCCCACAATAGCCCCCAACAACAATAGCAACTACTCACCTCGTATTCTCGCTCTTTCAGCACGTTCGCCGATGTTTGTCTTTGACTCGAAATGACCTTAAACTGGGTTAAAGCTCGCCAAAGTTACCTCAAAAGGAGGATGGCAGCGGTGCGATGCGGGGCAGATTGTAAATTGAACTTTCTGTGCAACGGAGCATGGCCAGCGAAGAAGAGAGAGAGAGGGCAGCACACATATCATAGGAAGAGAGCGGAAGAGAAAAGCAGTTTGTTTGCCTAAATGCAGCTCATGAATCATTCACATGCAACTATGAATATGCAAAAGCGAACCGCTTTGAATGCACAATGAATATGTGCACACATGCACACACAACAGACAACAACAACTACACCTGAACAAAAGTGCAATCAAAATTTGTTTACCAAAACAAACCTAAAAACCGACACCTAAAATCTAATTCTATATAACATTATCTCTTTAATCAATATTATGTTATACGAGGTGTGTTCAAAAAGTAAGGTGACTCTTCAAATTTCGCGAATTTCAAATTTTTCGATTATCGATTTTTTTGTTTTGTTATATTGGTACACTCTTCCCTAACATCTGTACCAAGTTTCAATGGAACATCCTCTTTTGTTTGGTTGTGAGAGGCGTAAAGTTACAAGTTATTTTGCGAGCTCGGCGATTTTTTGCTATCGAAAAATATGGATCAAAGGATTTGGATTTTTTGGCCAAAAACAACACCACAATAATGCCTCAGCCACCATATTCACCGGATTTGGCCCCATGTGACTTTTTCTTGTTCCCAAAACTGAAGATAATCGAAAAATTTGAAAAATTTGAAATTTGAAAAGTCACCTTACTTTTTGAACACACCTCGTATAACTTCTAAAAGGTTTCGATAATCGAAAAATTTGAAATTCGCGAAATTTGAAGAGTCACCTTACTTTTTGAACACACCTCGTATTAACATAACTTGTAAAAAGTTAATCTAAAAATCTCTCTCTTAAAAAACAAACAGTACATTAAACCAAAAGTTTGGGAAATAACAGTACTTACTCTCTCATATAAATACAGTTACCAGCTGACAGCTCTTCTAATTGCCTTGCATGTAATTCATTTTCTATTTGCCAAGAGAAAGTAAAAACAAAAAACATACATACATCCATACATACACCTATGCTCATCACTTAACCACATACACCAATACACACGCGAGCAAGTCAATACATTTTATTGCCCATCAAAAAATCAAAAAAAAAAAAATTTAACGCTTCGTTTTCTATAGTTGTTTTTAACCTCTCTTTCATTTTTTTTATTAATTTCTTTTTGTGTAGGCGTTAAGTCGTCGGCGCAGTGGAAAAGAGAGAAGCGAGAGAGACGACTTTTAAACTAAGCTTGAGTGTTAAATAAACAAATAAAAAAAAGAGCCGCAGAGCAGAACATTTGAGAGAGCGAACTAAAGGTGAATGACTTTAGGTAAAAAAAAAAGTTGCGCCGTCAGCTCGTTTTCTATCTCTTTTTATCCCCCTTTTTAGTTCCCCTTCTAGCTCCCCTTTTTCCCGATCATTTCGATAACGAAAATGCAAGGCATTCGTTAGCGTTTTCGTTTCTTTTCTTTGTACATATTCATGTACAGTGCAGACTTCTTACAGTGAACAATGAATACCAACTTCGAACTAAAATAAACTGTAGAATAGCAATAATAAAGGATAGAAAATTAAATAATTTATGATAAAAAACAATAGATCTATGATATTTCAAGGGTTCCCATATTTATAGAGTGACCACTGTATTTTTGGCTACCCAAAACACAGAGAAACTTTCAGTATGCAGAACCAGGAGAGCGAGCTTTTTGGCGCTCACGAGCTTTCTGTGCTCGCAGTCGGCTACGACTACTCGACTTCGGCAAACGGCAATGACAGTGTAGCCGTGCCTCGTACTTTAGATTCTGCCTTTGCCTTAGTAGGTCAACAAAATTCCGGACAATGGCCTTTCGCTTTCGTCGGCGACTGCGGCTGCGGCTGCGGCGTCAGCTCTGGCAGCGCTGCAACTGTGGCAGAGCTTCGAAATGTAAATAGAAGCTAAGGCAAACGCAGGCCGATGGCGCCCATCGCCACCCAGTCCCTCTTTCTCACCCCCCCGCCCCTTAAATATGGCGATGGCGACGCGACGATGAACATGAAGATATTTCAGTCGCCGCCGCTGCTGCAGTTGTTATTGTTGTTTTTGGTTGTTTGTTTTTGTTGCTTTCGATGGCGTAATAGGCGCATGCAGATGCCCATACATGTGCTTTTGTATGTATGTATGTATTAATGGGCATATAGATAGTCGAAATTTTTGATTTGGAATTTCCCCAAGTGTAAGTAACCTGAGATACTAATAAGTAATATATGTATATATCTAGGTAAAAGGTAAAATTGCTGGATCCTAAAGGTTATCCTAAAAGCTTCAATGCAAAGAAATAATGCTGAGGTATTCCAAGAAGAAAATCGGACTTTTGCACTCTCAAGATATTGTTGCATACTTTTCAGCATATCTTTAGGGAGCTCCTGTGAAAAGGTCCCATATCAGTTGTCCCATTTTTTTGTGTTATTACAAAATACACACAGTACTTAATCAACTATTCTTTGCTTTTGGCCAAATTCCTAACGCCAATCAGAAGGCCATTATTTTTGACCCACGTGTCATTTCCTGTTAACCGAATAACTTCGATACTAACTTCTCGTCAGTGAACACGTTTAGTGAAAAGTGCAAAACAAAAAAACGGAAAATTTTCCAAACCGAAACTAAAAAAAAAAACAGTGCAGCGGAAACCCCTCAGGTATGTTAGCTATGTAGGTTAAAGGGCAGCGTTCGTTGCACTCGCAGACTGAAGGACAGCAGCCCCTGATGGGTGGTGGTGCAGAGGCTGGTGTACTGGGTGTGGGGTGGCCTTACATAAAAGTTCAGTGGGGACGCGGGGCTATGGGAAATGGCATCGCCAGCCAGCCATTAAGCCACCAAGCCACCCCGGCCACCCAGCGAAGTCACGGACTTTAGAGTGTGCTTCAAGAGGCGGCGACAGGGAGCAGAGCCCCACCCAGTGCCCCAACTACTGCACCATCCCCCTTGGCGTCTCGCCTCCTGGCATTGCATATTCATGACGCTACACGGAAAAACGAAAATTTGTTCGCAACTTTGACATTAGTGAAAAAGAAAGGGTTGCCACCGACATGGTGGCAATACTTAAGCTGTCATCTACCAATAATTTTCGGATATTACAGAAGTTGTAAAGGTTTTAGTAAACTATAACTCTGTTAATATCTTTATAGATAGCGGGGATTAAGGAATTAATATTTACACCTTGACATTAGCGAAAAAAAGGGTTGCCAACGATGTAAATGCTTAAACTGTCATCGATTCTCTAACGAAAGCATTTTCGGTTTATAGTTCAAAGTAAACTACAACTCTGTGTTTCTAATATCTTTTTAGATCAGTGTGATTTTGGAATAGCTATAGAAAAGTCTATATCTGATATCTGCACATTTGAACTTACTTCGCCTACCTACGACAAATCTAGTTCCGTATTCGCAAAGCAGCTCCATACTTAATTCCCGAACAGCCAACCACTAGCACAGGAAACATGTCTATTGCTCAGGGCGACAAGGAAATTCCAATGAATCAAGCAGAAGATGCTAGAGACAATGCCATGCTTAACTGGATCGACATGGTGCAGCAGTCGCCGGACCAGCTGCCCCGCCGTTTGCCCTCCAGCCGCATGAGGCATCGGAATTTTCGAAGTTTGCCCAAATTTACACACCCGATATTCCGTGACCAACTCCGCCGTGCCAGACGCTTGAGCAACATGGATCTGCCGCCTATGATGGAATTCTTTCGTAAAGTGTCAGATGTAGCCACCGGCGAGATTTCCCAAAAACATCTACAAATTATGATTTTCTTGTCCCTTGTTCTGATTCCATCCATCATGGAGCTGGGACCGCGCATCGACTTTCCGGACCACTGGCGACAGACTGGATTACTCCGCTTCGTCAAGCGCCGTCCTCTGTCCATGTCCTTTCCAGGCAACGTATGCCAGGTTCTTATTCGCTGCACTCTGGATGCCATTATTCCGATGATTTGTATACACAGTACGGCAAATCCCAATCGGTTCAAGCTACCTCCGCCATTCAAGGGCCTTAATCTTGAAGTGCCGGTCAACATAAATGCTTACGCCATTTGCCTACTTCCATATATATTGCGCCTAAAGGCCAATTTCTGCCTCTTCGTGGCCGACACTTGGCTCGTTTACAATGACCACGTTGAGAATATTGCCGACAGTTACTACACCTGGCGCCTAATCATCTGTTTAAACCATGCTTTGCAGCTCACCTTCGCCATGGAGCTGTTGCTCCTCATGATACAGGGACTGATGGGCTTGTGGCAGGCGTACCGCATCTACATGATGCTAACCAAATCTAATAAAAACAAAGTGGCTGTTTTCGAACAGGTAGATGGTGTGCTCTTTCCTGTATTCTGTAAATATCCTGTAAATCCCACAGAACGCGGCAAATAAGAGGAAATTCTGGTACAAGCCCAGCGAAGATGCCTTGGCCGTGTACGTAGCCGTCAGGGAGCGCGTTGTGGTCTACACTATGTAAAGGGGAGACTAAGCAACCCAAACTCAAGTTTTGACACAACGAAATACGTAAGTTAATTATTTGAATGTTATAAACTCACCGCTCGTTACTTCGGCTATTTAAATGAATATTATTCCTGCTGCTGGTGCTGCTGCTGCTTGTCCTGAATCGGTTTTTAGTTCGAACCTTAGAGTTCGTAATTGGGCTTGTAGTTTTGTAAATATAGTTTATATCAAAGTTGCCAATTTTTTGCCTTTGCAAAAAGTGTTGCACAAAATGTTGGTGGCTGCAAGTAGAGAAAGAATTAAAATATATTTTAAATATTTGCTAGTTTTAGGGTACTTTTTAATGGTTGCTGTCATGACTTTGCTTTTAGCCAATGCCCTAACCCGAAGCGGCCCATGCTTGCGCCGTGGTCTGAACAGATGGCGCCAGCTAATAGTTTATTTTTTGCGCCAGATGGCGTATTGCTTTTGTTTTGATTGCTTTTTAAGAGATCCAAAGCACTCTTAAATTTTTGTAGTTTTCTCTCTGAGCTTCGGTCTCTTAGTCCCTAGACTCTCTTCTCTTAAAAGAAGTTGTTGTTGCATTGCGCGTGCCTATATATATGTGTCAATCGGTTCCATTAACCCCAACGGTGTATGTATGTATGAACGTAGATAGATATATATACATATGTATGTGCCGAGACAGCGCTGCGGCAGCGAAAGGTCAACAAAGTACGTTTCATGGACACATGCATTCGCGAACTCTTCTTTTTAAATGGCCTTTTTGTCGTTGTTGGGGCTTACTATGATTTTGGTTTTTAGTTTAGATTCAATTTTAATGGTTAAATAATGATTATATAAAATAATATATCAATAAGGCATAGGAGAATCATAAGATCCTTGTTTAATTTTATAAGTATTTTTGGAAATCTCTTTAGTTTTTAGTTTTTTTTTTCTGCTAATTTAATTGGTTTTTACGTTTTTTGTGGTTTTGTTTGTTTTTCCCTAGACGGGGGGACATTGTTGTTAATACAACGCCCACTTTTACACTACCACAATCCCAGCACCTGCTTTCTCCTCCTCGCCACACACTCGGGTCATTGCTTGCAATTCTACTCCTCAGAGTCTTCTTCTTAGTACAGTACACTCTCTAAATGGCAAAATGTGCTCATAATAACTTTCACAGCGTAAAAGCAATGTCTGCTAGCACCCGTTATTCAATTGAAATTAATCATTTGGTAGATTTTACTAAACCTAATTCTGAAATCACAATCATGAGCAATTTATTTCAATCGGTAAAGCAAACACCCCTGGTTTTCATGGGTTCACCGTATCGAGCGGGCACTCCATCTCTGTTGCAACTGCAAAAATGCGGAAGAATATGTAACGCAATGCAGAGGGGCCAGGCATCACCAGCAGGCATCACCAGGAAAACGAAGAGGAGAATAAATAAATAGGAAAAGAAGAGTCGAGTCGGTTGCAAAATGAAAACAAAATTAACTGCAGCGTCTAGCGATCGCAGACAGCTAGAAAAATGAAATAAATGGAAAATGGAAAATGGAAAATAGAAAATAGAAAAAGGGGGGCCAGGCTAAAAACTTGCAAGATTTTCCAATACAAGAACTCTAAGAACTTCGAACAAAAAATTATTGAACCTCTTTAGTTAGTGGTCACAATAATCGTTGTTCTTCCAAGAAGTTAAACATCTACCATAATTCATGTTTACCAACTTATAAGCCTTATTACGCTGGGGGTTATTTGAACTTATTAGACAAGGAGAAATATAGAATAAACAGTTAATTGAATAACAAAGATTGGTAACCGTAACACTGATCATCCTAAGTCACCCAAGTAGAGTGTTACATAAATTTAATTCCAGGTCGACCGATCGAATCGAACCCAATGTCCCGTGGCCCCAAGGCAAGTGCAACAACAGTTGGCCGAGGGCATGTTCATCCTGTGGGATATATCCGCCAACATTCCCTCCCAAACTTATCCCCCTACCAAACACACAGCAACGGCAATGGCAACCGGGCGCATGCAAATAAAAATAGATTTTTCTCGGTATATAGGATAACGACCACCAACGACCCCAAAGTTGGAACGCCGACGCCAACAGCGGACGGTGACGTCGGACGGGACGCGCCAACGTTCTCGGGCAACGACCGGCAAAAACAAACGCAAACGCATCCAAAGTTTGCCTACCCCCAAGCAAGCAGAAGCTGCCTGCCTGCTCCCTCCAATCCCTATCTCTCTTTCGGTCCCTGCCTTGTTCTGTTTCCCTATAGCCCTCTTATTCTGTTTTCCACTAGGGTGGACCAATACTCAAGACTTTAGTAATGTCCTTTGGAACTTGAATCTTAATTAATTCTGCTTAATACCTAATCAATTAAAGATCTTATTTATTAATAAGATTAATCATTTCTTGAGAGTAAGAGAACCTAGTTTAGGTGCTGTTAAAGAAGTACCACCCTAATGCTCACCTTCCCTCCTTCCGTGTGTTTGTCAAAGAGCGAGAGAGTTCTCTCTTTAGGTCCTACACTCACACAGGCACAAACATACACACACTGGCACGTAATACTTCGTAGGGGTTGCTGACCTCTTCTCAGGGTCGCCGAAGGTTGTTGAACTCGGCAGCGCGCTATCTATCTCGCTTGCTCCCGTTTGGAACCGGCCCTTGTCTGTTGACGAGGGTCGCCTGTGCTCCCTATTTACCCCTCCCCCTTGCGCTCCTTTTTGCGGCCTGAAATGTGTGCTGGTCGTTGGCCTTTCCTTTGCCCCTTCTCTGTCGCTCCTTCGTGACGTAATGTGGCAACAGGGCATTCCCGATTGCCGCTTCTTCCTCTTCCTTTTGGCACCTTCTATACCACACCACCGTCCTCGTCCTCGTCCTCGCTTTCGTCCTCGCCCTCCTACTCCATTGTTGCCGCTGCTTTTTGTATTCCCATTTATTCAGTTTTTTCTTGTATTTTTTTTTTTTTTTGTATTTAGGGGAAGCGAAATGTAGGGCTGCTGCTGCCGATGCACCCTGCGTTTGTGTGTGTGTGTGTGCGCGCGGTTGTTGGTGCATAGTTCAACATTGTCTGAGGTTAGGGTTGAATGCTCGACGGGTCCGCTCTGCTCCGCTCTTTTCTACTTTTCTACTTTTCCGCTGTTCTGCTTTTCTGCAGTTCTGGTCCCGAGCCAATGCGAACTAACTATTAGGGAACCCAACCCCAGCGCTTATTACAATCTGCAAAATGCGACACCTTTTAAAGGCCTTTTATCGAGTTATCAAGTTATTTGCCTTTGGTGGTTTTCAAGGGGAAAACTCGCGCTCAGAACTTAGTTAATCCTATCATGCTGCATAGAAGATCAAAACAGTTTCCTGAATGAGAATATGGTATTCGTAGGAATCAATCTTTCCTCTATTCCACTGCTCAAGGAAGTGTTCTAAACTTTTGTTTTGTATTTCCTCATCTCAAGTAATAGTAAATCTGTATGTACATAGATATATCCCAGTCACTATGATTTTGCATAAGTTTTTTTTTTTTGATTTCTTGTAGGAGAATTGAGAATCGATAATGCCTAGGCTAATTCTGTCAGCGTTAGTTAGTAATCTTTCGATTTCAACACTAGGCAACAGTAACTTTTGGTATCTGATTCTTCTAGGCCTTTTAAACACCCTCCCCTTCCCCTTTCATTCCGCTTCCCCTTACCCTGCCCCTTTCCCTGATCCAGCTATTTTCTTTGCTTTTTGCTGTCGCCTGGTTTATCAGTCGGATGACTGGCGCGTGGTTAGCTTTTATCGGTCATTCGCCTCCTACAACGATTGTGGAAAAGGGATAGGGATAGGGAATACGAGAATGAGAGAAAAGGAGAAAGATAGCCGAGTGCGGGAGTGGGCGATGTTGGCGGAGAATCTAGGAGAGTGCGTAGTGGTCAGCAATGCGTCACAATCAATCACACGCAAAGCGAGAGAAAGAGAAAGAGAAAGAAGGCGGGGGAGCAGAAAGGGGGGAGCTGGGAGAATAAGAAGGAAAAAGCCATGACCGTGAAGTTTAACGCCCTCCGGGCAATGTTAACGTCGACGCCGCAGCCGACAGTGCTTCCCACAGTCCACAATCTACAAGATACATTCCACACCATTCCACGCTATTGCGTGTTCCACTCTTGGTTAATGTGGAATCAAAGTTATAAGAAGGTTTTCTCAATTTTAAAGAACTTTTGGTATTTATATAAATATAAATTTTCTTATTTTGGGCTTTAGGTTAAAAATAAAATGGTTTTAACGTTCCACTTTCTTTAGCTTTTTTAGAGTTTTGAGTTGGTATTTTAGAATGCAAAATTTTCAAATTTCCTAATGCCTGGTGGCTTTGTGGTAAGCATTAACCAACAATGGCAAAATCTAGTACTATCTTTGACTTTTCACTCCTGCGCTTTTCCCACCTTTCTCCCCTTTGCCATAGCCTTTGTCTTTGACGTCGGCCGAGGCAGAAGCAGCGGCAGAGCCAGCGACAGCGACGTTGTCGTTTTGTGGTTTGACATTGAACTCGAAATTGATGCGCACCGCTGAACAAACGCGTTGGACACCCCACATCGCCTCTTCCTTAGCCAGCAATAACCACCCACCAGCTTGCCCTCTCGCTCTAGCCAGCTTCATCTTATAAGCCATTTCGCTTTGCCACCTTTTTTCATTTTATTTGGCTTTTGGTTGGTTTTGGTATGGAGGGCAAGTTCAGTGAACTTTCGCATAGAAAGCGCGCAGCAGAAATCTCATTTTTTTTCGGCTTTGACTTTCAAGCTTGCCGAAATCTAGGTATTTGTGTGCGTGTGTGTATATGTGTATGTTAGATAGTGTGGGAATGTAGGCGTGTGAGTGTGCTAACAATTAGCAAGTGAAAAGAAGCTAGAAAACTATTGTTGACCACTTGGCAAGAAATATTAAGATTAGTTTGTTGTTACGCTTGAAATATTCTTAAAAAATCGTATTTTTGTTTTTTATTTTCAGAAAGGCACTAATGCAACCCTTATATTAGGATTTAACAACTAACAGTGACTGATAAAAACAACGTAAGGTTCCTATGGAAGAAAAGAAAGCCTTTCCAAATAAAAATCAAAATGATCTCAAAAAAGCCACCTTGAAATCATTTTGGTAGGAGATATTAAGATTGTTTTATTTTTACCAATGAAAAATTACTCAAAAATCAAATTATATCCTTTTTCAGAAAAACACGAACCCTTTATATAGAGATTAAACTATAGACATCGGCTGATGCAAACTACATAAGGTTACCTTGGAATAAAAAGAAGCTGTTCCAAATCAAAATAATCTCCTCAAAAAAGCCGCCTGGAAAACATTTTGATGATCTTCAACTTATACGTTTACAACTTATACTTATTATTATTCCATAAATCAAATAAAAACTGATACTCATGCAAATAGATAAGTCAGAAACTTTTAATTATACATATGTTTCTACGATCATGGGTTTTCTTTTTTGGGCAGGAAGTATAACCATACTTAGCGCGAATGATGGAGAGGAATTTGGCTGAAAATGGCCAAAAGATAAGGCTATAAACAGCCGACTAACGGAATCGGTGCGTGTACGCTTTATTATGTATTCGTTTTTTTTTTTTTGTATTTCTTCTATATGCTCCATATACATATTCAAGAACCGAATTAAGTTCATAAGCGAGTAAAGAAAAGAACAACGGCAACAGCAACAGCAACAACAACAATGGCAAAGCTCAAGAGCAGCAACAACAAAAACAGCGACGACCAATTTTATGAAAGTCACAGTCAAGGTCAACATGCGTGCAAAGAGCGAGCGAGGCGGCACGACTGCTGAAAGAAAGAACCGCGGATCTTTGTTGTTAATGTGTATGATACATTGGGGTGGACCTGTTTTATATTGGCTATTTGAAGGCACCCACTGAAAAGGTGTATTTATGAAAAATTTCAAATGAACACATAAAAGTATGTTAGAAAAAATGTAAGCCTACCGCCCACGAGGCGTATGCGTAATATTTTAAAATAAAGTTTTTGTGTAGGAATATTTTAAAGATATAGTAAAACGTATTATTTTTTTACAAAAGCAACAGGTGCTCATGATTTTTATCATAGTCTTGCAATTTCAAACTAACACCCTTATTTATTTTGATAAAAAAAAAATCTCAACTGGTCCACCTCATGGAACATATTTTCGCTTGGATTTCTATCTATGATAAGCGCACAAAGAATTTCATATTCGCACTCGTGTACGAAAGTGTGGGTGCGGCGATCAACAAGGAAGTGCATGAAAATCGAAGTAGTCAACGAAAGGCAAAAACAAAAAAGAGCAACAACAATCGCAGGTTAAAAGCGGAGCCAAAAGCAGGCAACAAACGAAATCAAATCAAAAGTATTAAAAAAAAAAAATGACTCACTTGATCCCCACGGCACCAACACAGGCGCATAAGCGTGTACACACATGGATACAAAATGGCTAGGTCGGTCGTTCAACCTGAAATCGCGAGAGCGAGAGAGAAAGAGAGAGTAAGAGAGAATTCAACCGGCCGGTTTCGCTCTCTCGCTCTTCATTTCATAACGCTTCTGGTTTCAGTTTTCGTTGTTGTTGTTTAGGGTTTAATGACATTGCCGGTTCTTCTTCTTCCTCGTCGTTGTTTTTTTCTCTCTCCTCCTCTTTCTTTATATTTTTATTTTTATTCGTATTCGTATTCGTATTCGTATTCGTTGTTGTAGTTGTTCTCTGCGGCTTGTTTATTTATTCTTGCAAGGCAAATACAACTACTACAACTAAAACTACAACAACTTTGCCGACTGTACAGTGAATACAAATGTAGAAATAACAGGCAGCTCCAATGAGCTCCACATAGCCCATAGCCCGTCCAGGCGACAAAGTAACTGAACGAAAGCTGCAAGACACGCCGCACTTTCCCCGAAAACGGTCAACCCCACAAGAGTTTTTAAACCCTTTACGTTTTCTTAAAACTCAAAAGTATTTCAAAATGAGTTTTTCTTCTTTACATATGCCATCAAACTTGAAAAAGCATAGATCAAATAATATTAAGTTTTTACGTATACTTAATATTTTACATATCGATATCTTTATCTATCTTATTACGTGGTTAATTGAAAACGTAATGGACGCATTTGTTGGGTGTGCAATAAAAACGGCAACAACTGCCGCAACTTTCTGCTGTGCTGTATTTTTACTTTTTAGTTGTTGTTGCCTGCCCCCGACGACGCTGCTTTGCTTCCTCTGCCAACGTCGACAGAGCAGATCTGAGGTTTTGTTTCTTTTGCTTTTGGTTTTGCTTTTTGCTTTTTGCCTTTTGCCTTTGCTTCTGTTTCTGCTTTTGTTTTAGCGCGCTCACAAATGTGTGTTAGTTGGCGGTCATTCACACTGAACGTGCCCTTTTTGTTGTTGTTTTTCTTTTGGTTCGTTGTGCGCGCTTTCCGTGTGTGTGTGCGTGAGAGATCTCTGTGCCTGTGTGAGTGTGCAGCAACTTAAACTTGACGTTTAACATTTTTGAGCCTTTTTTCATATCTTTTTTCAAATCTCTGTCGTATATCGCTTTTACCTTATTACAAACGTGTAAGAGGGAGATGCAAGATTTGTATATATATATACATATATGTATTTCGTTATTACTGCATGCAGTGCAATTTGCATTTAAGCTGGAATTGACGTCATTATTGAACGGATTACGCAATTCCGCAAAACCAAACTAATTTAACCATATCTGCTCAAAAATCGTCGGCTGAAAGAGACAGCAAGCAAAAGGGGGGAAAGCATGGGCGAAAACACTCACACACAAGCACAAGAGGGCGGAATGGTAATGGGAGTAGTGTAAAAGTAAAAGGTCATTGAACGAACATTGTACCTATTTCTGCTATTTACACACATTTCCATTCCCACATAGATGTGCCATTGCCAGTGCCTGTGTGTGTGTGTGTGGGTGTTGGTATGTGGGCGAATTGTTATTACTATTCGCCAGTTACAAAAAAAAATATATACAAAGTGACGGAAAATTAAAAGAGAAACCCGTACTTCCGATAACAGGCATAAACAACGATGCGAATACCCTATAAATCTAGATATTACATGATTACATATTATATTTTGAAATTATACAATATGTGTCCAAAAGCCATTTGACCATTTAACCTTTATGCTACCAATATCTTAGGCATATACAATACAATATTACCTTTTAAGAGAAGAGCTTTTACTGCACTCACAGCCAATAAACCGCTTTGCTGGGAAAGGGAAAACTGAATGATGGCTTTTCGTATTCCGTACTCGAACAAGTCAACAACCGAGTGGAGAAATTTGAGAAATGAAGTGGAAGTGAAATGGTGAAATGGCCCAAAAGCTACAAAGTCAGTTGAGGAAGATCGCAACCCACTAGATCAGATCAAATGGGCTTGGAATGAATCGGATCTCCTGCATAACTTATAGAAATAGACATAAGTTTCGAACTCATCTGAGATCTTCAGGTGACGAGTCCAAAGACCGCAACGTGATCATTCCCTTTCTCCTGTTGGCCAAAGAAAGCGACCAAAATTGCCAAAGTAGCTTAACAAGACTAAACAAGGAAAAGTGCTAGCCTAGCCAGAAGTAACATGCTAATCCAACACATATCGGTTACAACGAAAGGTATCAAATTGTAAATCCCGAACTAGATGATTCATCCAACTATTGAAAAGTGCAGTCCAAGCGGAAGTCGGTTTTTAATCCCAAAGAACGCTCAGGGCGTTCCATAACTACCCAAAAGATCGGTTTTGGAATGCAATCGAAAGTTGTAATACCCATAGAATTTCGAAATGTTTTATTTGATTTTCGTTGATGAAAGATTCTGATGAATAAGTCGTTCAGTCCAACAGCGCATAATTAGCAATTATGACTAAGGGATAGAAAAGCGAGTGACAAAGAGGGAGTGACAAATGAGGAGAAAGTATAAGAGAGAGAGGGGAGGCGATAGGGAGGCAATAAGAACTTTATCGAGGCACTGACCCCTGGGCGATTTATACGTTACGTATGTACACACATATGTACATATGCCTGGGTACCATTGACTTCACATACCCTCCTCCTTTTTATCCGCCCGCCCGTCAGTCACTGTGCATAATATTGTTAAAGCTATCAAATGGCAAGAGGAAAAAAGAAATAGTACAACGACAAACTAGAGATAAGAGAAATTACAACTCATTTCTTTCGACTTAAACCAAGATTCGATTGGGATCAAGCGACAGTGGCAATTGGCGCTTGGGTAACGAGGAATTAAGAAATGAAACAGGTTAGGGCGCAACGTATTGAAATGGAACAGCAGTGATAAGCGTGTTTACGTAAGAAGTTCTCAGGTCTACGTACCGAGTTCTCAGGTGCATTGCCTTACCTTATCCCAAGGGAGATATTGTATGAGTATACGCGCTAAATAAACTTCAAGTTCATTGGCATTGATTAAAATGCAAGGCGAAACGAAATGAAACCAAACGAATCGAAACGAAATGAAATGAAACAAAAGCGATAACCACAATAACTTGCCACGCACATATGCATGTGTGTATGTGAGTACAGCAACAAAAGTTTTACAAAAGGAAAAGTTTGAATTTCCTTGTATAATATTCTATGGCATAGTAGCCTTATAGAGGCATGTAATTATTTAAAGACTATTGTTTGTCATAGAAAGATGGCATAGAATTCAGGAAAATTCACGCTCTTATGAGCCCTAGCATACAATTATATAGAATATATAGCAATATAGATATAGAAAATAGTAAACAACAGTGTCTTAAAAACTACAGTCTAATAGCTGCTCAAATACAACTCCATAGTACCTAAAAAACTAGTTAAGAGCTTCTGAAAATCCCCCATAAGATGTTGTTTTCGGTATTTAACAGCTGGCTGAATTCGGGGCTGGGAAGTCATTTGATTTTGGATTTCTGGCTGCATGGGCATTTTCCCTATATTTTCCCTTAATTGGCGAACCAACAAAATGCGTGTGTGTGTGTTTGCTTAAACCTTTGCCTCCCAATCGTGCCACCCTCTCTGTCCATCCCGTTCTAGCACATGTGAGCCATGTAAAACGGGGGTTACATGACATTGAAACCGATTTTGAAGGTTTCAACGGTTTGTGTCTCTGGACAGGGTAAGTTCTACTGCCTCCTCGCCAGAAATACCTACGAAAAGAAAAACAGACAGAAAACCAGAATAAAGCGTTGCCCCTTTTTTTTACGAGCTCTTCCTTGTTTCTTTGCTGTAATGGCGAAATATACACAAATTTTGGAATCTCTCTGACGCCCTTGTCACTACATTTTTGGTCATTGGCCTCGCACGAACCAACGGATACAACGCACACTTCCACAAAAAGGCCAGTGGCGTACCCGATTTATTTTTTTGGAGTTTTGTGGGCCAAAAAGCCCGAATATTTAGAACTTCTTGTAAAGCGAATCGTTGCAATAACTAATATGTGTACTTGGCAATTAATACAATTTATTCTTATACTCTCATATTCTGTTTTCGAACACCACTTAGGATCTAAAAACCCCTTGAGATACTCCCGTCTGCACCCCTGTGTGCCCAACACATACATACATATATGTACGTGTATATGCCAATGTAGAGCCATTTGGGACTTGGTAACAAGCGGCAGTCGTAATGCGAAGAAGCAGGGAGCAAAAACAAAACAATGCCAATGCCCAGACCCTACAGACCCCAACCCCCTACCACCTCCTTTACTTTCTGGATCTAACCCCCCTTAGCCCTGCTCCCCGTGTAGATTCCCCAAGTTCCAGGCGTTGTTATCGTGCGTTCGCCAACCCACCCGCTACTCACAAGCACAAGCACACAGACACACGTACATCGGCAATCAGGAAGAAGAAACCAGCCAATAAAGTTGCGATGGGGATTACGTCGCACCTTGGACTCCCTTCCCTTCTCTGTATCCATAAGATTGGCTTGCCTATTCGATGTCTATTTCTAAATTTGCAAACATTAAGCTTAAAAACAACAAATTTTGATTGAAAAATACAAAAGTTTAGTGAGAAAACATTTTAAATAAAAAGTATCTAAAGAAGTTTCTTAGCAATGAAACCGAAGATTCAGCCGTTTAAGTAAGGTTAGGGAAATCCTTATTTAAAGCTATTCTGATGCTTAATATAGTAAAATATTTTCACAATCTAATGTTTAATTTATTAAAATAACAAATTAATACCAAAATTATTAAGAAATATAGCCAAGACACCATCGTCGGACATCGAACTTTATGTAAGAAGTAAACAAAATAAGGGTGTTAAAAGTAGCAAGACGAGTGGGAAATGTGGCATGGAGAAGGGCATCTGGAAAGTCGATGATATAATTACATTTTTGGTGGCATCAAAATCGTAGTCATCGACATTCAGCATCAACGATTGTTTATCAATGTGTAAATAAGCAGCGTTTCGTATTTGCGTTCGTATGCCGTATGTGTGTGTGTGTGTTCGTGTTTCGTATATGTGTATGTGTGTGTGTGTGTGCGTTCCCAAAAATTTCAATAGCAAAGGTCGATGAACTCGCGCGCCAGCGCCAGAGAGAGAGCATTTTTTTCTGTTCCGCATTTCTCTGACAAAATTTCTCTCGGCTCTCTTCGGGCCGCTCTTCGTTGTTGAATTTGCGCGCGCTTCCTCGTTGCGTTTCATTCATAAACAGAGAGCGGCGAACTCGAACTCGAAATGTTTTTTTTTTTTTTTTTTGAGTTATCTCGGCCAGGCCAACGAACCGGGCTCTGACATGTGCTTCTGCCCCTCCCCCCTGGCCCAGCACCTACGTGAACTTTAAGGCGCGGTGACTAAGCGCGCCCCTTAAACCGCTAAACTTAAGCCAAGTCTATAAGGCTACCTACGTATGTGTGTGCATGACCCCTCCCCCTAACGGCAATTATAATGCCATCATTCGGATTATTGGACAGTAATTAAAGTGTTGCGCGATTTGGCGAAATGCCCACCTCGGTTATGGCCTTAAGTATTTTGTGGGCAATGCCATTGTATCGAGATTAAAGAAGTTCTCTCTTAATATTCCCTTAAAAAGTGTCAAATGATAACTTTCAAATATGGAATAAGAGTGGTAAGGGGACCTTTAGAGTTCCCGAAAGCTAAACAGCTCTGTTAGTATTAAAGACTCCTAGATCCATATGATTACCAAAAATCTCAAATCAAGAATGCATAACATAATGTAAGTTAATTTATAAAAAAAAAAAAGGTTATCCCTTTTAATATCATTACAAGATATGTGGCCAAACTTAAGGTATGATTATATTGGATTTATGGTGATGATATAGGGGTTCCTTAGTATATAGGATATGTAAGATCTAAAGGACATATAGCACTCGTACTCACTTGAATTGGTCCCGTTGCAGCGGTGGCATCATTGTGGCATTCAGCTGGCGCCTTTTTAATGGCCAGCGTTTGCGAATACCGTTGATCCTGGGGCCGAAAGCGATACGGATATCGATGGTGGAGATAGAACTGGGGCGTTATCCATGCTCTGCCAGCGAGAGCGATGCTCCGTTTTTACCGTTAGAAGTTGATTTGCTTTGCGATTGCTTTTAATCACTTGACTTTTTTTAACACACTCACAAGATGCAGGCAATGCTTCTGCTTTGTATTTTTGGGGATTTGGGCTTGAGATACTTTTGATTGCCACTGTATTTGGAGGTTCACATTAGTGTATTTGTATTGATGTTGCTTCGAGGTGTCGAGGAAGTAAGGATTCCAAGATTTAGCAGCTGTTTAACTCTTTTATGCACTTTTGTTATGTTGGCATGATTTTCATTTCATTATTTTTGGGTGGGGGAAACGTCAGCTGCAACAACAGAACACACACATAAAAAATAGAATTAAAAAAAACGTTAGTGGCAAAGTTGCATTATGCATTTTACATGCATTTTGCGCCGCACACACACACACACACACAAACAAAAAGAAAGCCAATCTGTAGGATCCTTTAGGATTTGTTGTTGTTGGTGTTTTTTTTTTAGAATTTCTTTGAATGCTTCTTATTTATTTTGTATTTTGGCTTCTTGTTGCACTTCTCAAATTGTCACACGCACACAACACACACACACACACAATGCACTTTGCTGCCAGAGCGAGATGGAGAGAGTGGGGGCGATGGATGCCCTTAAATTTATTTCATATATCCAATCTTTGGTGGTGAAAAAAAAAAATAATCAGTTGAGGCAAACACAAAAAACGTAAAAAAAAAGTTCATATTTTTGTTATTATTATTTTGGTGGAACCCACAACGGGAATATCGTTTGATTTTCGAAGCGTTTGATTTCCGCGCGCGACTTGTGTTTCTCAAAATAAATTCAATAAATCCAATAGCTCAGCTGCCTACGGTAGCCTTTTAGCTTATTTCGCGGCCGGGTTGAAAAATGTAATGTTAACTCATTAAATTATTCAATTATTAAGTTATTGTCATGGATATATGCGTATGTGCTTAAATATATTCCAGCCTTCTAAGTTTGCCCGACTTTTCCCGGCCGAGTTTGAAACCCAACTGAACTGTTGTTTGGAAAGGGTATTTTTTGAAACCGACGAGCGAGAAATCCCCAGTATTGGGGACTTTTTTTTACAGATACAAAAGATACAGGTACTCTCTCGCTCTCTTTTTGCTCTTTGCTCTCTAGTTAACCGCTTGCAATCTCTTTATCAGCGTCGTGGTTGCGTCGGGCGTCGGCAGAGAGAGCCGAGCCGAAGCCCAATTGGCTTATAGTTTTCTCACTCTTAGTGTATTTCATTAACGGAGGGAAAAATGTTGCTGCAATATTGTTGCTAACTACTTGCCGTTTAGCTGCATCTCGTTCTGTTACACAGCGAGTGCGGAAGTGAGATGGACTGTGCCACTCTCTCGCTCTAACTCAGATACTTGATGGCGCAGCTGCTTTGCAGAACGGGTTCCGTGGTCAAAATTAGTGTATCTCACCGGCAGATGGAAAAATGTTGCTGCATCATTGTTGCAAGGAAATGTTTCTAGCGTGCGTCTAAATTAAATAATAAGGAATGTAAAAAATATTAATAAAAAATACATACAAAAAAGGAATTTGTTAAATAAAAACAGAATGATAGGAATGATAATTAATTGGAAATTGTAGTAAAACAATTTTTGAAATATTGTTGAATTCGACTGAGCTTCTCTTAGAGAAGAAACCACAGAAAGAACATGGGATTAAAATTTTCCTTTCCTTTCTTTGAGATGAAAATATTTATTTTATTTAAATTAAATAAACTTTAAAAAAATCTGAAAAAACCTTGACTGTTAAATGATTTAGATATTTTTCCAGGCTTAAGGCTTTGAATTTGAAAAATTCGCACGGCTTGTAAAATGTAAATAATTTTTACTTACAAAAAAAAATAATAATAATTTAAATTGATCGATTGCTTTGAATTGTTTAGAAACCACCTACACTTTAGACACACTGACTGGCACCGCCACTCTCCACTTGCCCCAATCCGAAAGAGAGTCACTGAAGAGAGCTGCCAAGTCAGAGTTCCTTCTGTAGTGGCAAAGACCTATTTTGCAAGAGAAAAGTTCGTTCACTTTTCCGACTCTCTTCAATTTATTGTTTTGGTTTGCTCTCTGTTGTTTTGCCAAACCGAACGTTAAGTTTAAAGTCAAATAATTAAATATAAGATTTTCAGGAAAAAATTTTAAAATTTAAATAACCCGAGATCAAGATAATAATTCTTTTGTCCAAATAATTGTATCGTCTTTTAGGGTAATTTCTTAAATGTTTCTTGTCGCTGATAAATATGATATAACATTTTAGAATTCTTGATCTTTTCAAAATATATTTGTATAATACTTAAAGTTTAAGAAGTCAAAATCACCTTCCAAGAAAACAGGTGAAATTATAAATTATTAGTATTCAAGCTATATATTTTAAAAGATTTTTTACGTTTTTCAAATATTTAGATTTTGGCAACACACTACGTAATGTTAGTACTATATATTCCGGCATTATTCATACCGCAATCACAGTGCTAGCAGCCGATCGTGTTGGCATTGATGAACTGAACGAATAGCTGCGGAACCTGCTCCAGCGGAGTGGGCGCCGTCTGACTGGCGCGGCACGTGCTCGTAATGAACTTTTGGCGCAGGCGATTAAGCTGGAGGGCGTTCATCGAAGTGGTCACTTTCACGGGACTACTACTACCCGGGATGCGCAGTTGTCCGAAGGCCTTGATCTTAACGGCGCCAAGAATTTCCTTGATGATTGACTGCATTATGTTGTCCAGTTCGAATAGGTAGTTGGTAGCTCCTAGCGGCGGCTGTAAGAAGGAAAATGAATATTACTGCTACCCAGTTGTAGACGGGCTCTTTCGCTTACATTCTGGGTGCTCTGATTTGGCGGCAAGGGTTGTGTCTCGTACAGAGCCTTATAGATGGCCTCCACATCGAGTGTGTCCTCGGGCAGCGCCACCACCAGCGGACTGTCCCAGCGGTTGTTGCTCTGCGGCTCCTCGTAACGTCGACACAGGGCATCAAATGTCTCGCGGGTGTAGGGAACATCCGAATTGTCCACCGGCTGCTCCGTTTCGCTTTCGCTGGGCAGCTCATCCGGCGCCGTACGCTTGGTATTAAAGGTCCATGCCTGCTCCTGGGGTATGCAACAGAACAGGGTGCACTGGTTGGTCCTGGACGCCTTGGTCATGCAGTACAGTTCATAGCGATAGCCTGGAAGGGAATCAATGCGTCGCACACATTAAAAGATTTCTTTTTCTGACACTTGACCATGTTGGGAGCTTACCCTTTATATAGTTGCCGGCGTCCAAAATGACTAGATCCTCCTTGTTTAGGTGCCGCGATGCCTCCGACTTAAGGTCGCTGCGCACGACCTTCTCCTTTTGTGAATCGCCGGCATGCGAATTCTTGTCAAAGAGCGCCTTCGGAACAGCCTCATTTTCACTGATCAGGTGCACCTTTCTGCCACGTTCCACGAAATAATCCCGCACCTGGCGAGCACGGGTGGTCTTTCCGCTGGCCGGCAGACCTGTGACCACCACAATCGGCATGTTGTCCTGTTCTTAATTAATAACACTTTTTATCAATGAGAATAATAACAAACGACGAGCGATAGGCACAGCGGATTCCCTCGTTAAACCGATAAATGAAATGTGGTACAGGTGGCAGTGTTGGGAAACGACCGCATGGTACGGGATATGGCAGCTTAGATTGTTTCCAGCTACATAATTGATGTTGATGTTATGTTTTTATATTTAAAACCCTTTTTCTTTACAATCTTTATACGGTTTTTGAATCTCATTTCAAAAATTAATTGGCCGATATACCAAGAGTATTTTTGTTAACAATAATTTTTGAGTCATAATTTGTTAGCTATTTATGCTCATTTAGCTATATCTCCATGGCAACAGCACAGATGTTTACAACTTGACGTTGACCCCCACAAACGTGTTCAAATATAAGTAAATCGGGACCCTAAATAACCGGCCACCGAATGGCCGAGCCTCGTCGCCGTTTCCGCAACAAGAAGCGGGATGACCCATCTGCCGGCCTCCTGGCCCCCGTGACCATTGCTCGGCGCGAGGATGCCCGGATGGTACAGCCGAAGATTTTGCTGAAGAAGGATCGCGACCGAGACAAGGAATGGGACAGGGATCGAGAGTTTGAGAAGGACAAGGAGTCGGATCCGATTTCCATCAGCGGTGGTTGTTATCCCGATGCACCGGCGGCCATTAAAACTATCATCATTAATCGCACGAGCGATGGTCGACCGGCTGACAGATGTCAGATTCCCATGGTCGGCGGCGGGATGGTCGGGGCAGGAGCTCCTCTTCAAGGTGGTAGTAATCTATCCACGGTGCCATCGTCATCCGTTTGTGCTGCACTGGTTAGCTCGACACCAAATGGGCGCGATAAGGGGAGCTGTAGTAGCGGCGGCGGAACTGCTGGCAGCTCTGTCGGAGCACCAAGTGCTATTCAGGAGCAGCAACCGCCGCGCATGAACCGCCCCACACCACTCATAGTGGCCAATGGCGTCTTCAATGCCAATGCGCGAAAGCTCTTTCATAAAACCAACACCGATTTCACCGTCATCGGAGTCGTCGGTGGCCAGTGTTCTGGGAAGAGCACACTTCTCAATCTACTAGCCGCTGAGCGATCTATGGAATATGACTTCTACGAACATCTATTCTCTCCAGAGGCGGATGAGTGCATCTTTGCCACCCGGCACAAGGTCAAGCAAAATAACGGTCAGAAGAGTATTTTGCGCCCACGCACGGAGACTCTGCAATTCTTCATCACCCGAGAGCGTCACATCTTGCTGGACACGCCACCGTTGCTGCCAGTGGGCAAGGAGCCAGATCAGCAGGATCTGCATTCCCTAGCGGCCATGGCGCAACTGCTAAGCGTGTGTCACGTCCTGATTTTGGCTATTGACGGCTTGTCCGTAGAACAGCTTCGTTTAATAAACGTTGCCCTTCGACTACGGCCCACGTTTCCCTGCAAAGGCTATGTTCGGGATCACGTGCCACAGGTACTCTTCGTTCGCACACGAGCCCAGCGCCTTGATTTCGAGCCGCAGCAGCGTCAACGACTGGAGAAGAAACTGGCATACCTATATGGACCCACAGGACTACCCATTTACCGGGGGAAGGGCGAGGCGCGGTGTTTAAATACCTTTCTGATGCCGGAAGTGAGCAGCAATGCAGCCACTGCTTTTCACCCCTGCCTGGGCGAATTAGTGCGTCAGTTCCGAGAACGTGTCCTCGGATCAACGCGGATATCCATGTGCCACACCAGCACTGAACTGAGCGAAGCCATCTGGTTCGAGATCCTTGCAGAGAGTGCTCGCAAGGGTGCTCCTCACTTCGAGAAGATCTATGCGGAGATCAAGCTGCGCCACCTAGACGCACGCAGCCAGTGGTGGACGGACAATTGGCGCACCTTCTCCGGTAGCACAGAAAGCTGATCCAAAGGTTGCGGGTACGCAGATGGTCGAGAACTTTGTGATTATTGGGTGGGGCGATTTGGTGTACCCGGATTCGCAAGGGGAGGATTGATAACTTGGACCATTCTAGTGATTAAAAAGTTCCAATATCAATGCTGACAGCTCTTTTACTCAAAAATGGACGGTAAAATACTGGAC
Organism: Drosophila eugracilis; assembly: GCF_018153835.1. NCBI lineage: Eukaryota > Metazoa > Arthropoda > Insecta > Diptera > Drosophilidae > Drosophila > Drosophila eugracilis. The sequence goes on along the minus strand of NW_024573052.1, from coordinate 1,999,019 downwards.
AGTCAAGTCCATTTTCAAAAGAATTGCTTACAGTTAACATATGAATCAGAAATTTGAAACATGACTGATTATACACTGTTTTTTACACATACATATCTCTCATTAAATTAAATAAAAGACTTTCAAAACTGAATAATTCAGGGATTGCAAAGTATTTCAAAATGTTCAGTTTAAACTCAACGTTAATTTATTCATTTCGCCAACAACATTAGCGTTTGATTGTTCTTTTTTTTATCTATACATCTATTGAGTTAGTAAATTAAAGTCACTAATTGAACAAATAAAATTATTTATTCTCAATTGTTTGTTTTGGTATATTTGGTTGTCATATTTCGATACTCTTTTTAAATTTGCATGATACTAGAGCTCTCGAAACTTTGTAAAATTGTTTCGCTAAATTTTGGTTGGTGAATTATTGACACTTTTTAATTTGCATGACCTTAGGACAAGGAAATTTCCCAAATTTGCATGCTTCAAAAAAATTGAAATCTAACAACTCATAAAATGTGTTTATGATATAGAGGTATGACATTAGATCGACTCGAGTTCCCTGTTCTGCCGTAGTGACGTAGTGATTAAGGTTTTGGTGATGGCATCTGTAGGTGGGCTGGGATTTGGTTGTAAGTTGGGGTGTTGTTTGGTGTTGGCTTTTAATCCAAAGGCTATCACGTTGGCTGGGCCTCCATCTCAGTCTCATCGTTGGCTGTGGGTTGCTGTTTCAGCTCCCTTTCTGTTCGTTCCTGTTCTTGATCCTCCTCCCCCTCGCTGTCCTCGCGCACAATGAGGCCGTGTGGCTCCCGGGATGCCTTTCGCTTACCCCGCTGCTGCTCGAACGGATCTGGCTTGCGACAAACCCAGAAAAGGCTCTGATACTCACTCTGCTTCATCGACGATGGATTCTGGGCGTACTTCGTTCTGATGCCCGTGCGCGACTTCTCAATAACGAAGCCAACGCTCTCCATGATGATGCATAAGTCCTCGAACGTTGGTTCAATGCTGTTCTGCCCGCTAACGTCGCTATAATGGTATAACAGTGGTCCGAGATTCACCCAAATGCCACCAGGCACGAGAATTCTGAATGGGAAATGTTAAAATATCACATATGTATGTATAGTCTAATATATATAAACCTCACTTATAAATGGTGCGAATAAAGTCAATAACGTTATTGGCGCAATCAATGAAGAAACATGTGGCCACGCAGTTGTAGGTGTCCGCCGTTTTGTAGACCTCCAGGAAGTCCCCTGCTGCTATTTCAAAGTGACCCTTGGGCGGATTCTTCAGCGGGCAGACGTCGGGAAAGCGAACAGCGGCCACCTGATCCTCGCGTCTCAGGTTGTTAACATACTGGTGTACCCACGGATACAGCACATACTTGTTCTCGTAGTCGCAGCTGCCAAAACAAATTTCGAACTTTAAAAAAGAGATTCTGCAGCGAAAGTGATTTAGACTCACAGATTGAGGACAAAGTTGGAGGCGATAAGCATGAAATAAGAGAACTCGTTGCCCTCGCACGAGTATCCCAAGCAGGCTAGCTCGTAGGTAAGCCGTCCTAATCCCGCTCCCGGGACCAGTATCTTAATCTCCTTTAGCTCGCTATATCACAAAAGAGTTCGAGAAATTATTGTTAAGAACAATATCAATAAAAGTGGGATGTATGAATTACTCACTAATCGCTGGGCTTGTAGTACTCCACGATGCAATCGATGATCGGCTTGTAGGACTGCTCCCGCTCCAGGGCGCCATCGGTGCTCCAGTCCCGCGCAATCAACTTCAATGTCGACTGGGCCTTTAAAATTTTTAGAGGTTCAACGTCAGCTTCATCGAATGGAATATCATTCTGCGATTTGAATAAGAGCGTACCGAGGTACGAGGTGCGGGTACGAGGTGTCGTGTACAGATATGGAAAATAAACGTGGGGGAAAAGAATATGATTGCCAATTGATAATAAAGGAGAAATTAAGAAATTTTGATTTTCGACTATATAATGGTGGATATTTCAAAATAAGAGTTACAGAACGTTGGGAAAATAGCGTAGAAATATTGTATGGACAGAACTAAATTATGAAAGATGTGTGTTTTGTTTTAGGTAAGGGTTGAGGGTGTGCTTCTAGGGTTCTACAAGGATGAATTGCTTGAATCTTTTGTTTACCTGGTCCATATCACCATGCCTCACGTCGGGAGGTGGCTCGTCAAACTCCCACCGGTCCGCTGAAGGACCTACGCTCGATTCCTCTGATGGATACAGGACGCGTTCCCGCAAAATCTCACGGATAACCGCCTGGTTGCGATCGATGCATGTGCGCACACACTCCAAATGCATACGGTACTTGGCCAAAAGGAGTTGATCCTCGGGAGACAGACTGTTCAGGTAATCCACGGAGCGCTTTAGCCGCTGACACGCATATGGCCTGTATGAGAGAAATTAATTAATTTCCATTATCAGCTAATGCCACTTAAAGCCCGCCACAAGCACGCTTATCACCAGGAATAGCGGCCTTCAGGCCACAAACGACTGTTCAAAAAATGTATTGCTGATTTTTAACCATACGTTTAAAAAAAAATTTCATATACATTTTTATAGCTGTCGAAACCCAATCCTTTTCTTTTTTTCATATTTAAAAAACAAACTTTCTTGCATCCCAATCCCATACAAAAGTCCTTTCAAAAATTTCCTCGAAACTTTGTTTAGAATAGTTTTGTAGCAGCCAGTATTATGCCTGCCAGCACAAATTCATCTAAGACAAGAAACTCGATCAGTTGAAAAAGCTAACAAGATTTATCGCGAATACGCCTGTGTCGCCAGCACTGGCACTAAACGCAACGGGAGTTTGTCGTCAATTTGTCTGCACATGTCGCTGCTCCCGCGCCGCGCCAAACCTCGCCCACACTCCCATTCACAGTTAGCCGGTAGGCGGTCTTTCAGCATGTGCCCTACAAAGTCCATAACAATAATAACTCACCCGTAGTAAAGGAACGCGTTTTGCACCTTTTGAATGTGCTTTTCCTCCTCCTCCTCGTTGGCGGCAAACGCCCGGGCCAACTGCTCATCCATTTTGGGATGCATGGGGAATGGCACCGCCTCCATATTAATTGCAATAAAAACAATGAAAGCACCTCATCCTCGTGAAATGGCTTTCCCTTCAAATGTTCTCGACCAAGCATGAATTCCCTAAAAAATCCTAAAAAAAAAAAAGTTCAAGCTCGCGCCTATGATTTTTTTTCAAAAAATTTAAATTTGAGTCTAGTTTAAAAAAAAGAATCATTGAGAAATACAGTAAACAGAAATTGATTATCTCATTTTAATTTTCTTAGTTTTACACTGTGCTTAATGATTTTTTGAAACCTTTGCAAATACTTGGCCACACTGGTTTTGGGCTTACATTACAGTCAGCTGTTAACTTGACTTTTCAAATATTTCGAGAATGTTTTAAATGTGGACATTATTAAGGTCAAGATAGGTTACCAAATTAGTTTATATTTCATATGTATATGAAAGCTATTTAAAACATTTTTTTCCAAACAATACCGTAGTCTCTGAAAAAGAATTCTTGGAAAAAATATTTTTGAAGTCAATATTTTGATACTGAATGTAACGGTGTTATTTATTTTCAGTTGCAACTGAAACCGGGAGTTAAGGGCGTCACGCGATTCCCTACGGAATTCTTCATTAATCTAAACTAATAAGCAATCGTGCTCAACTAAACATTGATTTAACGGGTGTGCAGCACATTTCGTATAACTTATTTACACAATCAATTTATTTTAACGTTGGGCTCCTGCTCTACGAGCCTCTGCACCATCGTCCATATGCAGAATCCTAAGACATATAGATGTTATATAGTTTTATCTCCGTGTTTTGTGATGAATGCAATATAACAAGAACCAGGTGTTTCCGGGATGTAAGGCGGGCAGCCGAGTTGGAATGAACAGAAGGCGGGCACAAACAATTAACAGGTAAAACAGAGAAAATATAAATGCTAAGTGCCAACAAAGAACCAACAAGTAAAATAAATAGCCTAACACTATGCGTACAGTTAAATATCAACAGAGTACAACAACCATCACTTGGTTCCGGGGCTGCGAGCCGTTGATTATGTCTGCAGTCCGGTCCTGGCCCCGGATCCGGAGCCAGTTCCTGCGCTTTCATTGCCGTTGCCTATTGTCTCTACGTCGGAGTCAATGAAAAGCCGCATGAACTGAATGCAGCGGCTGTGGTAGTCCATCCAGGCGGCGCGCTCAGTGCTTCGCAAAAGTATGCGACCGAAGGTGGATGCTATTGGGATGTGAAATGACATTAAATAGATAATACAAAGCCTGCAGATTGTTTCTACTCACCGACTTTATGTAGATCGTAGTACTGACTCTCGATGCCCGCGCGCAGGAACATACACAGGTGCATGAAAACATTACGTTTCGGGGGACTCAATAGCGAGATGTAGTCCATGGCCTGCGACTTGTTGTTGCACTCCAGCAGATTTTCGACCACCGGCTCGAGCAGCGCCTGCTCCGGCAAATCCAGCAACAGCAGTAGCGCCTGTGCAGCAGTCTCCGCATTAGCAGCTACAGGTCATACGAAAATAATAAGAGCTTGCATGGGAGACAATCTCATAGAGCCCACTTACGGAACGGTTCATCCGACCAGGTGTCCAACCAGTCACGTACCGAGTTGAACTGTGCACCGAGGGAAAGACGCGAGTCGTAGGACGGGAAAGCGCCCACTTGCTTGGAACCCTGTCTATAAAGGTAGTCGATAAGCAGGAAGAATTCCCGTGGCATGGTCACGCGATATTCTGGTGATTCGTCGTTCATCTGCAAAAGAAATCGAGTCAATATCATCACAATACCCAAAATGTATTTATTTTATTACTTACTAGTTGCTTGATCTGGTCCTGGGAGTACTCGCTCAAGGGCCGGTCAGTACGACACATCGTCTCCATGGAGAGACCAAAACAACTGGGCTGGTAGTCGCCTGTTACAGTGATGAAAATGTCCCTACCGTTTTCCACATGCAGGATGAGGATATCAAAGTTGTCGCTAACGCGTATCTTTCGTAGCAAACCGGCAATGGTGCGCACATTGGCGTGCATCCTAAGCCGTATGCTGCGTGCAGAGTCGATTAGCAACGAGTCTTGTCGAGGATCGACATGCAGCCAAGGCTCGCAGATGGCGTGAATGTCCTTCTCTTTGAAACTAAAGTCTACGGGTAGCGGACAGTTGTTGTAGACATTGAAGTCACGAGTGCTCGGCTCGTTGAACCGTACCGTGCCGAAATCAATGACTGTCTTCTCCACATTAATCTGTGGCTGGTTATCGTTCTCCCGCTTGTCTACCGCCTTCAGCACCTCTTCTTGGACCCGCTTGTATTTCACTTCGTCGCGTGTCTTGATCTTTACCCGAAACACGGCGTACACTGGCTTGTGATCGCTCTGGCGTATCTCCATAATGCTGTTGTAGGCCAGCTGCTCGATGCGCGTTCCCTTCCAGAGCACTCGGTCACAGTAGGCCGGCGCCCGTTGCTTCTCGCTGCTGTCGTAGTTGTCCGTACCCGGATCGTACTTGTAAGTCGGCCGGAACTTGATTTCACCCTCGGTGTAGCCCTCGAAGCATTTGCCGCGTCGCATCTCCTGTCGTAACTGATCGTACTGCAGGAGCAGCTCGTAGGTCTGGGCATCGCTAATCGGTCCGGGTCTCTGTTGGCCGGGCGGCTCCTGAATGCGATAATTCAAATCTCCCAGCCAGAAAATGTGACTGGAAAGAGAAAGAGACAGCGTATCAAGTTAGTTTAGCCATTTAACGATTTAAAGCTTGGTAATATAAAACTTGTACATGCTTGACATTTATTTGATATTTAAATGATAACTCACTCATGATCGCTGATGGTTCGTCCGTCATCGAAGCGTATGCCCTCCACGATGGCGTTGTAGTCCTGATTCCGCTCCTCCACGTAACCCATATGAGCGGCCAGATGAGAATTGACGAAGCAGAGATTACCCTCGTTAAGTTGCAGGCTTATGGCTACGCCACCCTTGTTGCCCAGCGTATTGAAAATTCCGCGGGCCACCGACTTGGGACGGCAGCGGATGATGTGCTGGCGCAACTCCTTGCGAACGATAACCGTCAGCATGGTGGCTACCAGTCGGTGGGACATCAGGATCTCGTACTCCACGTCCGGGTGGACGCTGTCCATCATTTTATCGCTGTTAAGGGAAAGGCCACTTTCAATTAAGAAAATCAATAGTATAACCTTTGTCAATCACTCACTTCCAATGCTTCTCGATGGCCTGCACCTGGGTCGAGTTCAACATAGCCTTTGTGGGAGTATCCAGCTCCTGCAACCCAATAGCATAGATATCCGGCGGTTGTTCACTGCATGCAAGCCAGGATCGTAACGGATTACTGCTGTCGCTGCAGGTCTTATTGTTTACATTCCAAGTGGCGCAGTAGATGCTAAAAAAAATCTTAATTAGTGGATATTATGGCATGCATGATGATCTTACAACTCACATAATGTCCTTGTAGATTATGTACTCGCTCTCCCGCTTTTTCAGCTCCTGCTTCACTTCCCCGATTTGCCGATAGTCGTTTAGCCACCTGAAGTTGAGCACCGTTTCTGGATCGTACTGAGCCATGGTGCTCTTAAACGAAATCACCTTGGCCACAAACTCTTCATAGTGGTCGCCCTCCGTAGCGTAGTAGTAGTACTTGATAGGGCCATCTTCAGCTGTGGACAAGTCGAACTGCTGTGTGGTGATTGAACTCTTGCTATCTGCAATATAACCAAGCAAACATATAAATATTACGTCTAGTCTAAGCGTTGCTTACTTCCTGTAACTACTGTCTTGTTTTGGAAATTCCTTCTAGCTTTTCATTATTATCAGTTATATTAGCTAACAACAAATATATATTTAATGTAAATTCAACGCTATTCCCTTATTTACCTATAATTAGGAACGAACTATTATCGATTACGTTCCTGCTCTACAAATAGTTACTTTTTAATTCTACGTTATCAAGTAAATATTTGTCAGCTACTTAAAATTGCTAGCAACAGCAGTTTGAAATGAAGATCAAATTTAATTAGCTGATGGAGCTATCAGTGTATATTGAAACAAGATCCTAGTTCGTCTCACCCTGCCGCAACTGGAAATTATGGTCGATGGCAAACACCTTGTTGATGATCAGCTCGTTCGCGGAGGTCAGCGGAGTCCGCAGGTAGGAGAAGGCGATGATGGCGAATGTTCCGCCCGATTGCGAGGAAACTAGTGCCAGAAGGCGATTTGTGTACTCTGGACCTTTGATTTGATAAGCCTCGAATATCTGCAAAGAAGGGATTGGTTAATACCAGCATTAAGTTGACCACTCATGATGGGCAAGTACAAGCGTGTACTTATGTATATCTTGTTATCAGCAACAAACATATAATCGTAGGCTTGGCTTGTTTGTTATCAACGAAACAAGAAACAATATTTTAGAAGTGCTCTCGTCATTAGTCATAGTCTAAATATCGGAAGGACGGAAAATCAAGGAATTATAAATACATGAATGTTAAGAATAACCAGCTCTGGTTCAAAAATTATAATAATATCTCAAGAATGTTTCATTTAGAAAGGCGAGATTATTGCTTTGGCAAAAATGAACTAGAAAAGAATTCATATCGATGGAATTACCAGTAACAAAGTTTTTTTTATAATAATTTATTATATTAATCATCTCATTATTTTTCTTGTTTTAATTCGTCACTATGTATATATAGTATCGGCTTGTATCCATATTTCAGTTTTTAATTGCTCTTGGATCATATTTAAAGCTTAGCTTCTGTTTGCTATAGCCATGTTTTTAATACTCTTATTTTCAATGGCTACTATCTATCCATTTCGATTGAACTATTGATTACTTACGTATTCTATGGTTTCGTCCTCCTTGAATCGCTCCTTGACAATATCCTTGGTTGTCTTTGTGGCCACGGGAGCGGTTCCATTGGACACATCATTATCACCCACCGTGTTCATTTTCCCGGTGCTTGTCTCCTGATGCTCCACTGAATCGTCTCTTCCCCTGCTCGCTAGATAATTCTAGCCCCTAATCTCGTCTCGGAATGAAGAATAATACTTGATGGTTTCGTCTTCTGCGTCGATAAATGTACATAAGTATGTAGATATGGATATGGACAGTTGTTTGCTGCGCTGTTTTCTATTTATAGTTGGCGCGAACGCCCAGCGAGTGGTATACGTATGGGGTCGGATTGGAATTGCAATTGGAATTGGGTGTTTTCTTGCGCTTCTCCTTGGGGTCTTTGCAAGTTTCTTGTTTCTGGTGGCAAGGGCAAGCCACTGGAGCGACTGGGCGGGTAACCCCGCTCTTGGGCTGCGTAATCGTGGCCGGAATCGTGGGTAATCGCAGCTTGTTTGTTTTTTCGCTTGATTTATTGTTGTTGCTGAGCTCCCTGTAGGTGGGTGTATTGCACACACATACACGCGCACTCATACACACACTCGCAAGGGCAATTATTCATCGGTAATGCGATGACAATGATTGTCAAAGGTATTTTGCTGCTGTGGTGCTGCGGTGACGGCGGGGTGGACGGAACACACGGATCTCACAGACAAACTGGCGTGCGAGTTAATTTCACGGTCTGGCTCATTATTTATTTGGATTTATTCTCCGGGCAAACTGCTTGCGGGCCGCTGTTGTTTTTCGAAATGTGACCAGATTCCAAACGCTTAGAAAATATTAAATTGTGGTTTGGAACTTGGCTGGGGGATTTCCAATCGAATGTGGTTGAAAACTCGGCTAGCACGCTGAAGGGATATGGTATGGTTGAAAACCTAACTAATCTAAGAGATTTCTTACCATTTGCGATACGGTCACCTTGATTGCTGAAAATCAACAACCGTGTGGGGAAACTGCTCCCCAAAGTTAAAAATGGCCCAATTTGAAAAGGAAATTGTGCAGGCAGTGCTGATAGCCGACAACAATGTATGGAACTTCAAACCCCTCTCCGATGAGGGCTCCACGGTGGGTATTCCTGTCGAGAATCGTTCTTCAGTTAACTTCACCGGCACTCATACTTCTGCAGGCTCTGCTGCCGCTGGTCAACGTGAAGATGCTGGACTACGCACTCATCGCCCTTAACCGCAGCGGTGTGGAGGAGGTTTTCGTGTACGCCAGCCTATACCTGCAAGACATCCGTGATCACATCAAGTAAGCCGTCGTCGCTAAAATGATGCAATTTTGGTGCTAACTTACGTTTTTCGCGTTCTTGCAGGGCCGGCATTGCCACGTACGCGTCCTGGTCCTTTAAGATGACCGTACATGTGATCGGCGGCGAGGGATGTCGGTGCTTCGGCGATGCCATGAGGGATCTGGATGCTAAGGCGCTGATACGCGGAAACTTTATTCTCTTGGGTGCCGATACGGTGACGAATGCCGACTTGCGCCCGATGCTGGAGCAGCACAAGCGACAGGCCAAGTTTGACAAAGGCACTGCCGCCACGCTGGTGTTCAAGGAGTGCTCTAACAATGTGCGCACCGGCAATGAGGTCCTAATCGCTGTGGACCGCCGAAACGATAGACTGCACTACCATCAGCGGCTGAGGATGAACCAAAAGGAGCCACGCTACCAGATACCTCTGGATGTGTTCCTAGGCAACTCCTGTGTGGCATTGCATCATAGCCTCCTTGATCCTCAGATTGCTATTGGCTCACCTTCGATGTTGTCTCTGTTTAGCGACAACTTTGATTTCCAAACGCGGGATGACTTTGTGAGAGGCCTGTTGATCAACGAGGAGCTGTTGGACAGCAGGATCTATGTGGCTTTGTTGCCGGCCGCCCAGTACGCGCACAAAGTGAACAACTGGCCGGCCTACCAGCTGGTCAGCCGGGACATAATCAACCGGTGGGCCTATCCCCTTGTACCGGACATGGGCGTTTATAAGCTGCAGCAGCAATATGTCTTCCACAAGGACAATATCTACAAAAGTCACGAGGCGCAGGTCTCGAAGGTGGCGCTGCACCAGAACGTGGTCATCCAGGCAGGAAGTCACGTAGACACTGGATCAGTGATATGCGACAGTGTGATTGGCGCCAACTGTCAAATTGGAAAAAACTGTCGGCTGACCAATGTGTTTCTGTTGGACAACGTAACCGTTAAGGACAACTGTCGGCTGGAGCACTGTGTGGTGGGTGCGGGAGCTACTATCAACGAGAACTGCGACGTAAGCGCCGGGTGCGTTTTGGGAGCTAAGAGTGTACTGCCTGCCAAGACAACACTGGCCAAGACTTTAATCACCAGCACGCCCACAACACAGCGTAGCGAGGAAGAGGTTACAGTGGAACTGGAGTCAATTGGTCCGCATGCATTCATTGTCAGCGATCTTACGACAGGCGATCCTGAGGACTCGGAAGGCGAGGATTTTTTGCCACAGCAACCACTCAGCATACCAAAAATGGGAGACTTGTTGGCGCCGTTGGACGATATCAGCGACTGCAGTGACCTCAGTGAGGATGACGAGGATGCTTCACGAGCTGTGACGCCGCTGCCTGATGACACGAACAGTAAGTGCAATAGAAAATCCATCCCAATCACTATTTAATATTTATACATCATAGTTTTCCTTGGCGAGGTCATTGATTCGCTGTCTCGCGGCTTCCGGGAGAAGTCCAATCCCGATTTCCTTATCCTCGAAATTAACTCCTCGCGCTATGCGTACAACATGTCCCTAAAGGAGGTTAACTTTAACGTTGTGAAGGCTGTTTTTGGCATGCAAAGCATCGTAGAACCGGCAAACAACAACGTATTGGTGGCCATTAATGCCGCATTCAAACAACTGGGACCTGTGGTATCCAATTACATAAAAAGCGAGGATGCCATGATGGATTGCCTAAAGGCGCTGGAGGTTGTATTCCTATTTCAATTACTCAAAAAAGCATTTAACTATCCTTATTACCCGTAGGATGTGTACGAGGAGAATCTTCTAGTGCGGGAGAAGATCTCGCAGGTTGTGCACTACCTGTACGACAAGGACTTTGTGTCTGAGGATGCTATCCAGGCCTGGTACGGGCAATTGGACGAGGAAGAACATGCACACTTACGCCAAAGTTTGGCGAAGCTTGTGGCTTGGCTGGATCAGTCCAGTGAAGAGGAGGATGACGATGACGATGAAGAGGATTAAGCATAGGTTTTGTCGCCATTTTATAGTTTTCTTCTAAGCCTATTTTTTGATCCAAAAAAGGTTAAATAAAAATAGAAATTCAAGAAAATGAAACACACAAAAGATGCCCAAGATATATTGTGATTTTGCTAAATCCGACTTTGTCAACTAAAACGACACTATTTTTCTGATAACAAAGCCAATAATGGTCCAAATATCAAATGTCATAGCTCGTTGAGTTTGTTTTTTAATTCTTAGTAGATCCGCAAATTTGAAAATGTACATTTTTTGTTTACTCTTCTTTTTATTGAAGGCTTTCCTTGAAATCGTAAATACACTTTCTTACAAAGTGGGTGCTATACATAAAAAAAAACGTTACAGAATCCCAAAGCTTTGAGGGTTGTGTTGTTACGTTATCGTATTGCAACCTGTTTTTAAAAACTTTTCACTTATACGTGCGTATAATCTGCAAAACGAAACTAAATAAAAAATTAGGCATTTGACGCGAAGCTCAGCTAATCCTTAGTGGCTACTTCTCGTACATGAACTCCTCGTCCTCCTCCCCCTCCATTTTCAGCGGCTCCAAACCTACCATATCGTCCTCCTCTTCTGTTTCAGCAGCCGATTGGAACTCCTCGTCGGACTCCTTCATCGACTCAATAGTGATCTGCGTGTCCTCTGTTGCAGCCGGATTAGGCGATGGTTCTTCCGGGTCTAGGTGCTGCTCCTCTGTGTCGTGCTCCTCGTCCTGGTGCTGCAGATTCAGATGATCGGCGTTGTCCGACTCGTCGGAGTCCAGCTTCTCCTCCTCATCCAACTCTGTGTCCATGTGCTGGTCGTTTTGGTCTTTCTTATCAACTTCCTTTTGGTCCTTCTCAGCTTGATTTGGGCTTTTTGTTGTTTTCGCCTTGGAGGTTTCTTCCATGGACTCCCCTTGTTTGTGGTCATGCACCTGATTCTCATTCAACTCCTCCTCATCAATATGCTCTTCGGACTTGATCGATTTCACATCATCGTTGCCATCTGCAATGCGACTCAAACTGTGCTCCTCCAAGCTTCTGCTGATGTCCATGGCAATGTATTCCAGTCGCACCTGGACGCTCTTCTGGAACACCGAGCTATTGTCGCCGCTGAAGAGATTGCTGCGCACTTCCTCAAGGCAGCCCTCTAGCACCTTATTAACCTCGCTCACGTCAAAATCGCCACCGAGATTCTGGGTCACGATCAGCAGCGTGGTAAGGTTTTTCAGCAACTTTATCATCCGCGGATTCTTGACCAGTCCCTTATTGATTTCGTCCACCGTTTTCGAGGCCTTGGCGCGGCACTCCTCACGCAGATATGTCGGCGACATCATGGCCTGGACATTGCGATTGTGCGTCAAGCTGTTGGCCATCTCCTGCACCTTGGTCAACTCGAACATGAGCTCGGTATTGATGCGCTCGATGCACACGATATTGAAGGCATACTGTCGCTGAAAGTTATCAGCAAGCTTACGACGATGGCGCTCGCCATTCTCGTCGTGGCTTACCATCTCGCCCATGGCCAGTTCAGCGGTGGCGTTCATTTTGTTTAGCCGCTGGATACGATCAGTCTTTATCGCAATATGCTTCTCTAGGTGGACCAGATGCTCTAGCAACGTACTGGAGTAGGCATGATGTCGGGCCAACTGCTGCCGTATGGGACTTTCACCCACGGAATCCTGCCCCAGCAAGGGATCGCTTTTATTCAGCTTCATGCTCAGCGCATTCCGTGCAGCTGCATTGTTGGTGGCCAAATGCTTCTGCGGTTTGAAATAGTTCGATACGGCTCCTCCTCCTCCATTGGCTCCCTTCTCCTTCTTCTGTAGATAGTTGTTGGTGAGATTGGCAGTGAAGCCCAGATTGGTGGTGAAGCCTAGGTTATTCGTTTGATAGATGCTCATCAAATTCGGACGGAAATCCTTGGTGAAGCTGTGCAGCGGAAGCATCTCATGAAAGTTCTCCGAGACAATCTCGTAGTCTGGAATAGCATGTGTGCCCAAGCCGGGTCGCTCGAATGTCACCCTGTACATGGCGTTCAGGGAATCATATGCAGCTACTGTGCCGGCAAAGATCCCATCCTGGGGAGTTCTCAATCTAGCGGTGACCTTGGTACCCAGCGGCAGTGGCATTGGTATCTTTTCCGGCATGTCCGACAGAAGCATAGAGTCTTTAAACTCGCCTGGTTTACGCGATTGCAGGGTCCGCATCAGTTGGCGTTTCCTTTCCAATTCCTTGCGCTCCTCACTGAAGAAGTTTGCGGAGCATCGACGAGGTCTTCCCATCCTCCGCCTTATATTAACCCACTCGTGGCGATTTAGGCTCCGGGTGCCCAGCTTGGGTGCCAGCTCTTTCACATGGTTCATGAATTCATCTCGGCAGTCGAACAGTGGCTTATCGATGTAAGAGTAGAACCATTCGGCTATTGCCCACTTGTGCGCTTTGGGTAACTTGAGGAGATTCCGCAGTCTCAGACCGATGGACTGGCCCAGACGCTTGTTGGCTAGTGCTGCAGCCTCTGCTTGGCTGGCTTCCTCCTCAGCGGCTGCTGCAGCTGCTGCCGCTGCAACGGCACCTTTACCAACCAAATGGGCTCCTCTACCTGGTTTAAGTCCTCCAGAGGCAAGCTTGCTGGCTGAAGGCAGCTTACCCACCGCTTGCTGAGCCTTCGATGGCGTCTTCTTATGCCTGCCCACCTGCTGAGGCTGACTGCTGCTGGAGTTGGAGGTGGATCCCTGTTCACTAGAACGCATATAGCGAGAAACCACACCCTTGCGCTTCTTTAGCACCTTGGATGGCGTGAGAGGGATCTTCTGGGCAGAGCCTCCTCCGGCGGAGAGCGGCGGTCTGCCGGGCATTTTTTTAGGTGCCAAACTCATGCGCAGCGGCTTGTCATCGTTGATGATGTTCTCGTCATAGAAGAGGCGGTTCTTTTTCCGTATGCGAGCGGGCATTCCGCGGGCGTTCAGGGTCAATATTGGGGCTTTCTGGACTTTGGGCTTGGGAGGCGGGGCGCTGCCCACGCGTTGAAGTCCCAGGGTGGCCAGGCTAAAGGCCGGAGGCTCTACCTGTTCCTCCGGATCGCTCGTCTCGTTACTGTCCGGCTCCTCATCCTCGTCCTCTTCGTCAATGTGCTCCTCCTCCTCTTCGCCGTCGTCGAGTTCGAAATCATCGCGATTGCTTTCATCGTCCTGTTCCATTGGCTGAACATTACTGGTCTCGTCCTCCTCCTCGCTGAGTGCGGATTGCCTCCGGGCTGTGGAGGCGGAAACGGAAGCTGCTGCTGGCTTTCTGCCCCGGGGTCTGCTGACTTCTGCGACGGGCATTCTCACTGGGCGGGCAATAAGCTGAAATTCAAGGAGCAGAGCACATAGTTTGTCAGATGAGAATGTGTGGCTGTAAGATTGGAGAAGTGGAATCACTTAGACACTTAGTCACATTAAAAAAAAATAAAATATAATCAATGAAATTCAAGGATTTGCTCATGTTTGGTTGACTTTATTTGTTGTATACTCCGTACATAATTGTTGTAGTTGCTTCATTTCGTTTTGTTTGTGTAATACTTTGATTGAAGGATCTCGTATATAAGTATGCATGTATCTTCACATATATATATGCTTGTAAATATATATATATATAGTATATATAATTCGTATTTGAAATTAAGCACAAATTCATTTAACTATCTCACATAGTACACGTGTGTTTGCTTCTGTTGTATTCCCATACGTAAACGAACACATATTGCAAATTCAGTTGGGTATATAAATATATATATTGTTAGGATAGTTTTCCCGTACTGCTGTAGGCATTCCACAGGGTACCCGGATACCCGGGGTACCTTTATCCACTCGATGCATATACATATATTAACGCCGCAAAATAATGTGTCTGTGTGTGTGTGTGTACTGTGGTTTATATTTCATAAACAGATTTTCCTATACAATTTTCACAAAACAACAAAGACTTTTTACACACTCTTTGCCAGAAACATTACATCGAACGAAGAAGATACATAGGAATTACACTAATTTTAACGTTTTAAAAAAAAAAAAACTCCTCGCTTTCTAGTTAGTTAATATTTGTTTGTTTTTCTCCTTGATTGGTTTTCGTTTCGTAACTTTCATCAATACATTTTTTAGGTTTATTTTAGGTATATATATATATAACAATACATTAGGCATAACAAATATCAATAATAATAATAGTAGCATACAATAGTAATAATAATAGTTGTGTAATAATAATAACAGCTTTTCATTCTTTGTTTTTTTCCTTTTTTTCATATCATTTTCATTTTCATTTCCTTTGTTATTTCTCGTGTTGTTGTTATTGTTGTTGTTGTTTGCTTGCATCTGGTTAATTGTTGTTTGCTTTGTTAATATTTGGATTTAGTTTTTGTTTTTTCCGCATTGGAAATTAACAATAAACATAAACAACACGTGTTTAAAGTGTAAGGGTAAAAGCTTAGCCCTAAAAATAAAATGGACGTCGCAAAGGGGGGAATAAAGGGCATATTAAAATCGTGTAATACATTAAAATACATACAGATACAGATACAGATACAGATACAGATAAGATACAGATATATAGGGTAAGTATATAAATAAATAACAAAATGTGAAATTGTGAATTTTTGTTTGCATTAATTTTGCTTAGTTTTTCGTTTGACTTAATTTTGCTTAGCTTTTCTTTGTTTTTCTTTGCCTTAATTATTTTTAACGAAACGCCAGACGTTTCCGCTTCTATTTTTGAATAATTATTGTTTTGTCGTTTCTGCTCCTCCTGCTACTGATCCTACTCCTGCTCCTGATCCTGCTCTCGCTCCTCTAACTCATCCTCCAACTCGCTGCTTTTGAAGCTCGCGTTGATTGCCTAATAACATAACAGTAGTATTGTTACCGCCTCCTCCTCCTTCTCACTTAGACATTAAATCGCGTCTCGGAGCCGTCGGCTAGCATTAGAGTCACCGTGCGATTGTTGATCCACACCAGTTTGGCCAGTCGCATCGGATTCAGGCGCGACACATCCGGAATGGGAGCCGTCGAGTAGCCCTTCGTGCAGCGGGTCTGCGACTGACCCAATCCGAACATACCCGTTGAGGTCTGCCAGAATGAGAGCCGGTTCTCCGCGCAGGAATAAGAGACCAGGTACTTGCCGTCCGGTGAGAAGGCTAGCGAGGTGATCGGGTGCGTGTGGGCTGGAATCATCTGACACTTGTTTTGCCGTAACTCGTAAATGGCCAGGTTGCCACTGTTCGCACCTACAGCGATGCGGCGCGTTTGGGCGCAGTGCGAGATCTGGTTAAACTTGCAGATGGCAGGACACAGCTCCGCCAGGCCACGACTCTTAAGCTCATTGCTGTCCACACAATGAAGGGCTATGTCCATCACCTCCACCAGAAGGCCGGCGATCTCCGACTGCATCTTGTCGATCAACATTTCCACGCACTGCAGTATCTCGCCTTTAGCCTTGTGCAGCACGGATTGGGTGAGCGGCGTGTTTATGGACTGGGCATTCTGCTGCATCGTATTGTACCTGGCAACCTCGCGGGCCATCGTAGTTATGAAAGCCGCCGGCCTAGCGGTGGCTATAAGACGCAGAGCGTGCCGAGCTGTCCGGCAGGCATCCGCTTGCGGGGTCAATGGGAGTTTGTAGTTAAGATTTGGCACTGCCTTGCCTTCACACGAGATCTCCAGCAGACCGAGGAGTACCTTAGACACATCCAAGTATGGCTCCCAGACGGTGAATCCTCGACCTAACAGATCAATAGCTGCCCGGCGGAGTGGTGTGTATTGTGGTAACTTTGGAGATGGTGGAGCGTACAGCAGATGGGCCAAAGCCATCGAGGTGAGACGCGCTAGATTGTTGGCTATGCCAAAACCCTCAACAACACTGGATTTCCTCCGTTCTCCGCCGGCCACTCCACTAGTTAGATTGGCTCCCGTGGCCATGCTAATACTTCCCCGGTGATTCGGTGACTCCTGGGATATATCCTGACCAAACTCAGCTCCTATGACACCTAAAAGTATAACTGCTGTGGTTTGCTTGCGTTTTAGCTCCGACAAGCTGGATGGTTTTCGTATAATCTCCTCCTCCTCTTCCTCATAGTCTTCATCTTGGTGGGCATCTCCTCCTGAAACGTTGCCGCCTGATCCGCCTCCACCTCCAACTCCCCCACTTCCGGAATTTCCGACGCCACCTCCTCCATTACCTCCTGATCCGGAACCAGATCCTCCGCCTGCCGGCTGACTTATCAGAGCCAACTGCTGTTGGGCACCCACAATGGGCTCCGTGTGCGTATAGAGTGGAAGATACTGCGCCCAGCTCTCGACTAGTTGCTTTCGGCCCTTCTTGCCCATCCGGGTTAGTTCACCCAAAAGAATCTGCTGAGCTGCCTCCCTGATCTCTATGCAGTGATGTTGCCAGCGCTTAACCATCATCTCCACCTGTGGGCGCTTGAATTTCTTTGGCTCCAGTGCCTCAATTTTATCAGGCAGCAGAAAACAATGGTGGGTGGCCAGCAGACTCCAGGCGTGCTTGATCTGGGAAACGTGGTGGGCCATCAGCTCCTCGCGCTCCTCCTCGTTGCTCAATGTGGAGTCCGTGCGCTGGGCCAATCGCTGCAGCTTCTTGTGCTTCTCGCTGTCTGGCAAAAAGGAGGCCGCGCTCATCGAGAGCAGGGTGTTGGACATGGCCACCAGAGCGAGAATATGATTAGTGGTCAATGTGGTGCTCAGCTCCCAGTGCAGACGTGATGTAAAAACGGCAGTGAGGTGCTCCAAGCGCTGCAGCTCCTCAGGCAGCGGACGCTTTTTGGAGCTGGAGGGAAGCTGGATTCCTGGCGGTATGGCATAGTTGTTTTGCCAAGTAGGCAGCAGCAGAGACATGTAACCAGCCTTGGAAAGCACACCATAGGAGATGGGCACAATGGGTCTGAGCAGACCCAATCGCGTCTCGCACATCTTGTCTAGATGCGGATCCAGGCCCCAAGAATGGAGCAGCGAAAGCAGAAGCTGGGCTACCTCCATCACGTGTGTAACTTCCATTTTGGAGGCGATTTTGCTTTTAAGGTCCTGCTGCTCCTCGTGCGTCTCTACTGCCTTTTGCAGACTTTCCACCTTAGCCTGCACTTTCTTCTCTACAATCTCAGTTTTCTCCTTGAACTTCTGTACTAGTCCGTGCTTGTCCTTGTCCTTTAAGATCTTCTCCACATCCACCGCCTTGTTCTTGACTTTGCTGAAAAAGTCACCGATCTTCTTGCTGGCATCCAGGTGCATAGATTTACCATCTTTGGGATTCTGCAGGTGGACACCAAGTGATTCCAAAGTAGCTGGTGTCATCTGCGCGTATTCCTCGCTGTGCAACTCGAATATTAGACCTTCGATGTCAAAGAAGAGGATGTGACTCTCTGCATCTTTGGGATTAGTGCGGAGTCCCTGAATAACCAGCGGATTACTGCGGTGCTTCATCAGGAAATCGAAGTTTCCTTGGTTATGACCCTGAAGCTGCTGTAGTTGGTTTATCCCTCGCTGGGTAGCATGACGGATTGCGTTCATATTGCGCGATTTCAATCCGCGGAAGAAGTGAACAGCTGGATTGGCCATGCCCATCTCGCTGGCAGAAGCCCCATTGGATCCACCACCACCGCCTCCCGAACCGCTATCATCGGCCTGTTCGTCACAAGCCGAGAGTACTTCCTCCGCCAGCATTCCGTGGAGTACTCGATCAAGGTGACCCGTTTCCATTTGCCAAACGTACACACTGCCATCAGAACAGCCCACGATAAGGAAATCGTCCAGTGGACGCCACTTTATGGTGACCACAGGGAACAGATGCCTGCTGGCCAAGGTCACACACTTGCGCTCCTGAAGGGAAACCAGTGTAACAGAATGATCCGAGGCCACCGAACATATGCACTTTAGGATTCTTGGACTACAGCTCTCCGGTGGAACCAACAGCTGAGTGATCTCACCGGCATGGACACAAAACCGGTGCAACAAGCTGCCGCTGTACAGATCCCATAAACACACGGCGAAATCAATTCCGCCAGAGAGTAGATGAGATTTTTCGTATCTCGAGTGAATCATGGAAGGGCATAGCAAGCAGTTGACCCTGCCACGATGACCGTACAGGATCTGATGCGAAGGCCAATCGCTAAAGTTTTGCTTGATACCCACCAGCAGCTGCATCATTACTGTCTGTGTGGCTGGCACAATGACTATGCTGCCGTCCTCGCGTCCGATCACCAAGCGACTCTGCTGCGGCAGATAGATACTCGAGGTGAGCTTCACTGGCGACTCCGTAATGCGGGATAGCTGATCCAGTATTCCCACGGGTGGTGGATCCATTATGGACCACGCCTCAACCAGGGAAGTGCACACGTGTGGTTTTAGGACTCGTGGCGGCATCTGCTTGGCTTGCAGTATACTAATATTGTCTAGCGGCACCTCCGGAACATTCCATACGGAGATGTATCCCTCTGAGTCGCCGCGCAAAAGATTGTGCTGACCACCGGCACTCTGAAGCAGCTTCATGGCTGGTGGACACGACAAAACCTTGTCTCCCGCATGCTGCAAGACATAGTACAGATATGGAGCATCTCTAACCACACTCTTCGAGTGGAACTCCTTGTTATCCGGAATGCAGTTGGCTGGCAGCTTGTATAAGTAGCCCTTGCCTTCATCCGTCCAGAGCATTACACGGTCCGAGGTGATGAAATCACCGCCCTGCCAACGTTCTCTCGCTGGAGCAATTACGGAACATAGCACGGTGAAGTCTCCAGCATCGTAAATCTGCCAATATTTGGTACAAACTAGGAGCACTGTGCGCTGGTTCTGGGCGCAACAATTCATTGTGATGGCATTTAGACAGCGGATCTCCTTGGACTCGTTCTCGTAGATCGGTTCCGCGTGCTTGTTCTCATTACCGGTCAGAGTCCAGACTTTTACTGTTCCAGTGGTGGTGATGGCCAGCACTACATCATCCTTACGGCGCATGGGACGCAGTACGTGAATGGCGGAAATCCAATCCGGCTTGACTTTGGAGCTAAGCACGTAGATTACCTCTAGGCTGAAGGGATCCATGACCATAATTTCGGCATAGTATCCAATGCAGAAGAGGCGCACATCTTCGCTGTTGGCCGTATGATAGCTCTGAATTTGGGTGTGCACCTGTGGCAGCTTTACAGCCTCCATGCACTTGCCGTCCGTAAGGTCCCAGGTGCACATCTCACCGTTCTCGGAGGAGCTGACAAGGAAGTTGTTCTCTGGCAGGAGAGAAGCGCGCACCAAGCACAAGACTGGAGCCGAGTGACCAACCAGCAGGCACCGCGGCGACATCTTCAGGGTGGTGGGTTCCACCTGCCACAGGCAGATCTGTCCATCGTAACAGCCAGTGACCAGGGTGAACTGGTCGTCCGAGAGGAATACGCTCGAGATGCAGTGCGTAGGCGCAGTGGGTCCCCACAGCACCACCGGCACCACCAGATTGGTACTCACCATTGTGGTGCGCTTTACCCAATCTATGCGGTGGTTCCTATTTCTGCTTCTCCTCCTCCGCCGCCTTCCTCCTGCTCCTCGCTCGCTTCGCTGGTGATCGTGATTCGGCTGCTACTGCGGGTTCTGTAAGAATGGTTATAAAGTCAACATTTGCTCACGTCCACCGGGTGGATGAGGTTGGTGGGTCTCTGTGTGCGTGAGAATTTAAGATTGGGATTGAGTTTGAGTGCGTGTATGGTACAGTGAAAGCTGCTAATCAGTGACTCATCCAAGGTGTTTCGGGTCTATCGATTATGTTATTTCAATTAATTTAGATTCCAAGCAGGTAGTTCTGCTGAACGGCCAACAAAGCCTAAAACTACCTAATATTTGTTTACAGCCGAGATATTCCTATTGGAATCCAAGAAGGTTTATTGATTACATATTCACTTACAAAAAAGCTGTATTTTGCTGTAAACAAAAAATATCACATTCATTCCTTGGAAATTTAATTTATAAACAAAGGCTTACAATCCAGTTTTAGGATCAAAGTCAAACGTAGTGTAAGTTGCATTTCACAGATTTTTGAACTAGAGAACTAAATTGAGAAAAACTGACTATATTAAAGGAGCTAAATGTGTTATTGGCTTTTCAATGATATATATAAATATCAATCTTTTGAGAAGTTATCTTTATCGGGTTAGTGCTTTCTTGTCAGGTTTTTCCCTGTCCTAATTTTTATGTGAATATGTCAGTCAAAATGGCCTGTAAAGCTCTACAGATAAGACCGTCTAACAGGTGATATTCATGCCTGTTCCCCGGCGGCTTATCTTCGCGTCCACCTTGGGCAGACTCCACTGTACTCCACTTCGGAATTGGAATGTCCAAAGATAAACAAGGGTTATACAACATGTGTACAATGTGCGGTAGTGGCAAAACCGGAGGAACGATCCACGGATGTATTGAGTACCATACGGAGCTGGGAATATGAGGAGGCTTCCGTTTTCGCTTTTGCCAATTGAAAGATCAATTAATTGGGCGACAATTTGGCATCGCAATTCGATCGGATTTTGCCTTTGCCGTAGCACGCACACACATATGTACACACAGGCACACACAAATCACGCACACAGTGACAAACCATAATAATTGTAGATAACTTAGCATTTAGCTAACATTTTTCAGCAGTTTTCCGTATTGGGGTAGCAGCGGGCGCGCGTGATTCCTCCTCCGATATAGATTGCAATTCAGATTCGTCTCGATATGGAAAACTTAATGGTCCGCTGCTGATGATTACTGGTGATTACTGATCCTGGTCGATGGACATCGCAGTGTCGGAGCGGACTTCAATGTCGTTTTCGATTCGATTCGATTCTAATTTATGGACACGGGACGGGCAAAACGCACACCACCCCCCGAGCACACCAACACAAGAACACTTTTCCGCTGTACAGATTGCTTACAACACACACACGTTGCGTTGCTGTTGCTATTTTGTTATTGCTTTTGCTGGCCACTTTTTCGTACTGGGCATATTTGCACTGTACCGTTGCACATTAATCTGCACTCCACGGGAAACGAAACACTCCACTGAGCGTACTCTGTTCCGTGTATTTTCGCTTTATTTGCTTTTTTCCTATTTTTTTTGTACACGACTGTGGAAAAAAGCAACGAAAGTGTTTTATCGACCGTGGGGTAAAATTTTTCGATAGGCTTGCGTATGCGCGCAGGGCTGTCGCCGCTGTTGCAGCGCTCTGCTATCGATGCCATGCGAACGGCGACAACCCTGCTCCAAAAATTTAATATTTTCCTCCAATTGTATGTATTTTTACAAATAACTCGATGGAAAAACGAAATCATGATGGGAAAACATGCATGACTTGGTCTTAATGTTATAAGTATGGTTCTTTTGGGGCTTATGTGAGGCCAGAGGTCAACCCACATGTTTTGCTCCACAATGTTGTTACTTTTTGTCCAACGGAAAATTAACCATACGCAATCGCTTTTGAAAGATCGCGTTGCAATGGGTTACAAAATGCACTAATGCCACGATGCATTGCACCCACAGTGCAATGATTGACCCCATTTCTGTTTTCCTCCCGGAAGAGCGAAACAAAACCGAAACCATCGCTGCCCATGGACAGGATGATGATTCGTTGTATCGCAGGGGAAACAAAGAATGTGAATCACTTGGTAAGCTTATCCGGAGGATCTCCGGTCTTAAACAAATACGAAAGACAGTTACTTACCGCTGGAAGCAGTTCCTTTTATTGCGGGCAGCCGTTTCGCAGGACAATTTAAATTTAAACACTTTTTACCCGTACGAACACACACTTTTGAATGGTTAAAAAAAAAAACATAGATCCGCGCTGCCAACTCGCTGCAAACACAATCATAAAAGGCGCGCGTGCCGCGCAAAGCAACCACGAATAATCGGTAAAGATTTTACCACGAATTTGTCTTTTACAGTTTTATCCAATTTGCTTTTTGTTTTGCAAATATATTTGAGTATTTAATTTACTTATTTGTAGTCGATTTTAACGACTGCATTCTTTTGCTGATAGTAATCGTAATCTGGGAGACATTTGACCACCCTGCCGATAGTTTTTTAACAGCAGCAACAGCTGATTGCTCCCTATCTCAGGCATAGCCGTTCATTTAACGGTTTCGTGATACACGTATCCTATCCAATATTATTATAAATATTTTCTTGTTGAAATTTTTGTTGAGACTTAATTCTCTTACCATAAATAAGGGTATTTTAAAGTCAGCCTTATTAGAGCTTGCAAAAAATATTTAAAATAAAAAAGTAGGCAACAAGTAATGTAAAGTATAACAAATAGAGTATTTCGAAAACGATGCTATCGTGCCAAATTTGCATTGTTGTGATTTTGCGACAACGTTGCCGCATTTGACATCCACATACCCGCATCCACGCTGGCTATGGGGCACTGACCATGCCTATAATTGAATTAGCGGTCCTGATTGATTGATTGTCTCACAATGCAGCAGCAGATTACCCCAAACGCCGGCTATCCATGTATCCTGATCTGCGTGTTGCTTCTTCTGCTGACCACCGGTGTCAACTGTCAGAAGCAGTACTCCAAGGCGAGAAAGTTGGAGCTAAGGTAGGTCAATCGCTACCTCATCTCTTCAGCATACTATATCAGGCAATGTATTCTTTTTAGGGAGGATGTGCGCCGAATGTTCCAACACGCCTACGAGGGCTATTTGCGCCACGCTTCCAATTATGATGAGCTGCGCCCCCTGACCTGCGACGGCCATGACACCTGGGGCAGCTACTCCCTTACCTTGATCGACGCTTTGGATACGCTGGCCACCATGGGCAACTTCACGGAATTCCGGCGCGTTACCCGGTTTCTCGAGGAGAAGATGAATTTCGATCGGGACATTAATGTATCCGTCTTCGAGACGAACATCCGCATTGTCGGCGGCCTGCTGTCCGCGCATCTGCTCTCCAAGAGGGCGGGCATCGAGTTGGAAGAGGGTTGGCCCTGTAAGGGTCCACTGCTCCGCCTGGCGGAAGATGTCGCTCGGCGTTTACTTCCAGCTTTTGACACAAATACGGGAATGCCTTATGGCACAGTGAACTTACGCTACGGCGTACCCAAGGGGGAGACATCCGTTACCTGCACGGCCGGCGTGGGGACCTTTCTTATCGAATTTGGCACCCTTAGCCGGTTAACCGGGAACAGCATTTACGAGGAGGTTGCTATGCAGGCGGTACATGCACTCTGGGGTTATCGTTCGCCGATTGGACTTTTCGGGAACCACATCGACGTGCAAAGCGGACGGTGGACCGCCCTGGACTCAGGAATTGGAGCTGGAGTTGATTCTCTGTTTGAATACCTGGTTAAAGCATCTGTACTGCTTAATCGCCCTGAGCTATTGGAGCTGTTTCACGAGGCTCGCGCGGCCATAGATAAGTATATGCGCAAGGAGGACTGGTATGTGTGGGTGGGCATGAACAAGGGCCACGTCACCCTTCCCGTCTTTCAGTCTCTGGAGGCCTTTTGGCCTGGAATCCTTAGCATAATTGGGGATACAGAGCCGGCACTGCGCACCATTTCAAGATACATTGGAGTCTGGAAGAAGTACGGCTTTCTACCAGAGTTCTACAACATTGCTGCAGGAGAGGCTTCACCGAATCGGGAGGTATATCCCCTACGGCCTGAGCTGATCGAGTCAGCCATGTATCTCTACCGAGCAACGGGAAATGAGTACCTTCTGGAGCTCGGGGAACATATGCTAGAGACTCTAGAGTTCAGCGCCAAAACGAAGTGCGGATATGCAACAGTAAGTTCCCAAAAAAAAATTTTCTAATTTTTTTTTCAAATTGTAAATTTTCTGCTGCTAACTCTTCCAGATCCGAAATGTTGTTACCCATGAGAAGGAGAACCGAATGGAATCGTTCTTCCTAGCGGAGACGAGTAAGTACTTGTATCTCTTATTTGACGAAGACAACTTCCTGCACAACGATGGCTCTGGAGGCGAGCTCCTCTCCACCGAGGATGATGTATGCGTTGTTATGGCGGGTGCTTATATTTTTAACACAGAAGCCCACCCCATGGACATGTCAGCCCTGCACTGCTGCCACGCGCACAAGGAGGACATCTACGCCACACTAGATCTACAGCGTTTTAGTCCACGTGCGATATTCGGGAGAAGCAGGGAACGTCAGGTCGCGGTTCAGGATCAATGGGTACCGCAGTGTCACCCAGAAAACTACGAGTACTATTATAAGGAGCAGGATAATGTACAACGACAAGAATCTGGAAGAGAGCAAGGACGCGAGCAGTCCGGCTCAACTACTACGATGGCCGTAGACATTGAGGTGTTCGACGAGTTTCAGCAGCCTGCCGGCGATGTGCTGGTGAGCAACTTCGAGCGAATACGTGAGGAGCGGGAGCTCAACGAGAGCCTTCAAAGAAGCGAGGTGCCACGTAATCAGTTAACAGTCAGCGATCTAGATGAATTCTTTACCCAGCGGCGGGATAATTTCGGCAGTGCCTCTGAGGCTCTCAACTATGTTCTCGCCTTTATGGGAAACTACACCATGGACGTGGCCTTCATCAGAGGTCTGCAACTATACAATACTAATTTCAGTAGCGTGCTAGGCACAGGTGCCCAAAAGGAGTACGAGTCACGTATGAGATCTCTTTGGCAGTTGTACGAACTGGAACAGCAATACGCCGCCAACATCAGGCTGATCCAGGGATTAGGCTTGCTTACTTTCCAGGCGGACAGTGAGCGGATGCGTATTTACTTGGCAGAGGTGTTGGACAGCCTAGATAAACAAGATCAGTTGGAGGAGCAGCATCCCCAAGATCTTCAGCCAAGAGTCGCCAATGCCTCCTCGTCCCAATTAGCCAATATAAGAGAAATAATTCTTAAAGCACGCAATTCTTATGCCATAGCCATGGTAAATACCACGGCCATGCAGGAATTTGCCATCCGCATCTACCTCAGTGGCACAGCGGAGGCTGGCGTACGCATTCACCCATTGCTGGAACCTGCAGAACTAACTCAGGAAGAGCGTTTAAGGCCTCTAAAGTTGGCGGAGGAGCGGGCCCTCTTCAGCTACACCCGTCGAATTGTTGACTTTCGGAAACGAATGGCGGAAACAGTGGACCGGCTGCAAACGCTTATGCAGGATATGCCACAAGACAAGAGTAAAGAGACCGCTGAAGATTCTCAACTTCAAAAAGTGGATGCGTCTACAGTGTACGCTCAAACCGAAGCTAAAGAGACTGCAAAGAAGGATCAGCAGGAGCAGAAGTTGGCAACTAAGAAGCCAATCCGAATTCAAAAGGAGAAGCCAACAGAAGAGGACTCAGGATCGGGACAAGACGAGACCGGCTCCGTGTGGTCGCAGTTCGTGCAGACCATCTTGCGTAAAACCACAGTACAGCGGGTCAAGTTCGACGAGGCTGTGCTCCTGGAAAAGACGCGGAAAGCGTTGGAAAAGCACGCCCACAAGAAGCTGCCCCACCATCTGTTCGCCTGCCACCGGCCGGAATACATTGAGGGTTTCGCATATAGGGACTTCTATCCGGAAGCGCTGTAGTTTTACAACCACCTCGACAACTAAACACGACTGATCTGTAGATATGTATTTAGTTAGTAAAGGGGTATTCGCTTTGGTGGCTGGTAAACCCTAAGATAATTCTCAAAAAGCTTTCATTCCCAATCGCAATATATGGGTGTACCTCAAACTCGCAAGAGAACTATTTTCTCAAAGAGTTCCCTAGAATGTTAACAAGCATTTTAGTTTTATAGCTGGAAATAATATTTAGTATTTCTTAAGTTTTACTTTTTTTACTGAAAATACACTAAGTTCTATGTAATATTAAAAGACATGGTCAATAAGAAGTAAACCTTATATCAAGTCTCTATAGTCCTTGTATTCCAAATTTTTCTCAATTTTTACAGGCGATTTCATAAAGCTCAGATGACTTAGAAAAATTTTAGATAACCAACCATGAATTGAAGTTTAAAGACCAAATGCGAATACCCTTTTAGCGTGCCAAGCGTCAAGTGGCTCCACTTGTTCCGGCAATTAATTTATTAATATACACTTAAATCACCCATATTTTTCGTGGTTCCCTGAAGATATTACCACGGCCTATACGTATTTATATCTATAATAATCGTATTTAGGAATCGTGTGTTTGAGTGTGCGTGTAAACTATTTGCAATGACTGTTGTTGGCTGTATTGTAATTAAATTGATTTATTTCCGTATTTATGCATTCAATTAGATTCGATTAGGCTGAAATTGACGACATTGAGCTAGTTGCACAAGCCAAAAAGGATAGAAAGACTTGCGGCAGACAAGTGCCGCTTGAGGTGGCCACCTCATCCTCCACTTCCAGGGGATTGCGGCTGCGATTGTTTGGACACGCAATGGCAATCGCTCGAATGGGTTTATTTTCGGAAATTACTGTTTACTTCAAGGATTCGGTTTTTGGGCTTGTACCAAATTACGACAACGACATGAAATGGAGCCAATATTATGGCGGACGGAACCAGTGGTGCGAAAGGTATTGTAAACCTTTTGAATTGGTACTGATGAAATTTGACCGCTTTCTTGAAGCTTTAAGGAAGTAAGATTTCTTTATAATCCGAACTAAATAGGATTTTGGTAAATTTCTTTCTATTTGTCGATCCGTACGAAATTTGAAATGTGGGTATATACGAAATATGCAAGCTTTGTCTTTGGGTCTAAAATTAAAAATGTCGACATCAGAAAAGTCCAATCTTTTAAAGTACCCAAGCCACATCTCATCACTATCCTTTTGCTTTCTTCTGACCCAATCGCACACATCGTGGACACCCTGCAGCAACGGTGGGGGAAATTCACCCGACAGGCGCCTATGATGTTGGCAAAACTGTGATTGTGGGTCACACCACCACCGACACTCCCTGGAGACCTACTCCGACCCCCGCTGGGGTGGAACTTCTTGGGCGTTGTGGGGTGCGTCGTGGGGATGCGTGTGCCGTATTGGTAACATTGCCTGCCATCCGACAACAATGGGAAAACTTTAATGAGTACAAGTTGCTGCCAAAACGGAAAGACAGCCAGGCAAAAGGCGGCAGGCAAACGAATTGTCGGGCAGCTGTCCTTGCTGCATCGCAATTCGCAGCCAAGTCAAACGAATCGAGCACGCCACGGGTAGCAGACAGGTTCCTTGGTTTTCCGCATAAAGAGAAATTCTCCGGGGAGCTGGAATAGGAGAAAAAGGTGAAAGTGAAAAGTGCACAATGAAACCGGGACCAGAAACCACCGATGAGGGTGAAGAAGATGGCGAAGCACAGGATCATCACGAGGGGGATCCCCGACCACTGCCGTACGACTTCGAAAAGGAATTGATCCAGAAATCCAACCGACACATCCGACTTTATGAAACCTTTGTTCCAGTTAGCCAAGGTATAGTAGCCATTTTTGGTTAAATTGTGGGTTTCTCTAAAACAGTAAGAACAAGTTTTTAGAATACAAAATATAAGCCAACATTTTGGATATAATAATAATACTTTTAGTCAAGTGATCACATATTCAATATTTGTGCAGAAATAAAGGACATTCACAGCCCCCGATGATGATGATACCCTCCTAATTTCCAGTTAATCCACTGACCAGGAAGTTCTACGCCAAGTTTGAACAACGTCAACCGCCGGATCCATTGCGCTACCTTCGGCACACCTGGCCGGAGAAACAGCTTGAGCGCCAGAGTCAGCTGACGAAGTCGATTCCGCTGTTGGAGTCCCAGGTATACGGCTGGCTCCCACTCCAAAGTGGGGAGCAGGTCGCAAATTTGAACTTTTTACATGCTCCAAAACTTCGCTGCGGCATGACGGTCCACGGAGAGCGATTGATAGCGGAGAGGATTACGGCGCGACCATCTTTCAACGGACTTAGATTCCTGCTTCACTAATCTACCGGGAAATACATACATATACGAACTCACATAGTGATCAATTGGTTACGGGGACTCACCATTTTACATTCAAAAGTTTGATTCCTCTGTTCAAAGCTTTTACAAGTTCGCTTATGTGTATACAGTAGTATTAATTTTTGTTATGAAACAAAATAAAAATCTTTGGAGTCAAAATATGTTTCATTCAAAACATTTGAGGGTTTGGTAATAATTAATACCATTATTTATAAATCGTTTGCCGTTCAGAGGGTTAATTTGAACTACCCAAGCAATGTGTCAACTCTGCCTCGATTACTTTTGTTTCAGAGTTGAGATATCGATATTATTTTTGTTTATATATTTTGTTTTCATTTACGGTTGGATTTAATTAGGCGAAAAAATCTGGAGACCTGGCCTTTTACCTGTAATGAACACAAAAACCGAGAGATTCTTGCAGTAGCCGAAAACCATGGTGGGTGTCTTCGGCTAAAAAGAGCCCATAGAATATACGACCGGGAATTTCCAGTCAAAGGTCACGTTTGATGGCCCCAGCCTCAGCCGGCAGCTAATCACTTTCGTTTTTACGCAATATAAATTTAAATATTGATCTGATCACATTTACAGGCTCACTCAAAGAAGGCGCGTAAAGCCGCCGGTGTAGCAAATTCCCAGAAGTCTTCGAATATAAGAATGGAGAACACATCGGAGTCAGAAACTAAAGAAAATTCAGGCGATACCCCCTATACAGGATCTCCCACAGGCGACCAATTCCTGGAAAGTTTGATTCAGACCCTCTACAAGTCATGTATGCCACTTAATTGAAGTTTAACTTCCAAACCTATCTGAAACATTCCACAGCTCAATTACTTAGTGACTAATGGCTGAAATAAGTTTTTTGCTGCTCTGTACGGTTGTTAACCTTTTTTATATTTTTTTTTTGTTATTTTGCGTTTTTATTACTTGTTCACATACAAGCAACTATTTCAGTAATTGACTTGGAATGAACGTATTTTGTCATGCGATTTTTTTTTTTATTAATATTGACCTAGCAAATGTTATAATCCCTACTGATCTTGCAGGGTTTCAGGTGCGCCGATTAGCAGAGTTTGTCATGTCCGAACTGGGTGGATATGATATGCTGGAGACCATAGCAGCCTGGTGCGCCCGGAATCCGCATATTGCTATCTGCCTGCTCGCTGGCGGTCTGGTCTTCATGCTCCCATTCCTTATAATCTTTGGGTTTGGAATAGCTACCATGGTTATGACGTTCACTGGTCTGCTGGTACTTGAAGGTTGGCTTCATTATTTTCACTTAGAAGCACGCGTTAAAGTACTTCTCTTTCAGGCACACTCCTGACCATAGTATCTATGGTGTTCTTCACCTGCCTGGCGGGATTCGCTATTATGGTCCCTCTATTTGGTGTCGCCGCTGTAGCTGCCTATTTTGGTTTTACCCAAATATATGGACTTTGTGATGGTATGGAGCGGCATAAGAGCGCCTTTTTCAAGTTTATCAGAGATCAACGAAATACCTACGATCGTCCACAAACTCCTGTGACGATTTCTGAGTTACCCACTTAGAATTCATAGCCCAAAGCCGCTTGCCCAACAAATAAATATTCATACATGAATAAATCAGTGTTTGGATATATCCAAAATGAAAAATAGATTTATATCAAATCATGTCAGTTGCAGCTGAAATAAGGCTTTCTTATAAAACAAAAAGTATTTGTACACTTCGATCTGATATAGAATAATAAAAAGTATATTATTTTAAAAAGCCCTCTAAGAATAAAAAAAACAAGTTGGCAGCCACCAGAATTGAAAAAGCAATCGGTTATCGGCTTATCACTCATATACACAGTTTTCAGTCGCGGATTTGTTGTCGAATTTTAATATTTAAGTGCGTTAAAGGAACAGAAAACTGCCTTTGAGCAGATAAAATTATATTTTACGTGGTAAGTATGACAAAACAAAAGAAGTTTTAACAATTTAAGGCCGAAAACTAGATTTTACATAAACCTGAGTTGCCAAACACCCACATATGTACATATATACACATGCAGGTGCTTGTGTGGGTAAATGTTTATACAAGAAAACGGTAAAAACAACAAAGCTAAAACTTAAATAAATTGTGCCTAAATTTTAAATATTGTGTGCTTAATACAGCAAAAAATAAATAAATACTCTAAAACATTGAAGACTCTTTAAAAAAAAAAGCGAGATTTCGATATAGGTTCTTAGAACTAGAAATATTTAAAAAATTCCACTGACTTATCGACTAAGGCCTATCGAAGTATCGGGGCAGCAGCAGGCCATCTCTAGTTGGGTCTCAGTCGCCATATACACAGTTTTTTTTCATTGAGCAGACATAATTCGCTCTAAATTTGTGAAACAGTGCGTTTTAAATCAATTGATCCTGCTATAAAGCAGATTTAAATTCCTTGGACGTGGTGAGTAATTAAAGTTGAGAATAAATCCGTATGAAAAGCCAAGTTTTATGTGTAACATGGAAAGCTGGAAAGCTATGGGAACCCAGTAGACGCGGGGGTGTGGTGGGATGGCGATGGTGTGTGTGTGAGCATTGGAGCTGGATACACACAAACAGCATTTTTATGTATTCTCCCTTGTAAGCCGTACGCTTGTTTTGCTGCTCGCTGGAATGTAAACAATGCCGCAGACAGGAAATTGTGTTTGTCCGAATAAAAGGCTCATTACCATTGAGTATTTTATCTAATCTACAACTCCACAACATTATTTATATTAGAATCCTTCCTGTGCTGCTTATGTGTGTGTATGCACAATCTGATAGATGTGTGGCAACT
The DNA here is from genome assembly GCF_018153835.1 of Drosophila eugracilis. Classification (NCBI taxonomy): domain Eukaryota; kingdom Metazoa; phylum Arthropoda; class Insecta; order Diptera; family Drosophilidae; genus Drosophila; species Drosophila eugracilis. Next base: position 1,967,108 of record NW_024573052.1, on the reverse strand, counting down.
CTGCGCAGCATTGCATTTGTGTGCTGCACTGCGGCCCTTTACTTTCTCTCCCTCGCACGCGCCGTGTTGCAAGTGCTTCGCTTTTTGCTCTCTACTTTTCAATTCTGTTCCGTTTTAACGAGCGTGCTGGTCGGTCGCATTTTCCGACGCGCTATTTTCCAGAAGCTGCAAGTGAAGAATAAATTGTTTTCTGTTTTTTAGAGTGCATACGATTTGAAGTGCCAAACATAGTAATTAAATAACTCAAGGTTCGTGGCCGAAGTCTTCGGCAGGTAGACATACACGCATATTCATTTCTACCTGTGTGCGCTTGTATTTGTGTGCTTGTTTGTATACTGTATACGCAGCATACTTCGTATTATGCTGCGGCATCTCAAAGCGGAAATAAGTTTAAGAACAGAAAAAAATAGAATTGGTGATTACTACGTCTATAAGTTGTCTGCAGAAACAGAAAGAAGTCTTGTACTTTCCGCGGACTTAATTTTTAACTTAGTTTCTTGTACTCTAACTGACACACACATACACACATGAACTTAGTGTTAACTGTTAAGCAAATTACTCATATTCTTCTGTCTCTTTCTTGCAGGTGTGGTGTAAAGCGCCTTAATCACCAAGATGAGTTACATGCCAGCCCAGAATCGTACCAGTAAGTATTTTCAAGAGCAGTGATTTTGCCTTTCCCCACTTCCACGAAAGCATGCAAAACGAGGGATCCATTTTGCAGACCCACTAAGGAAAACCACACGACCTTTTTATTCTTTATCGTTCTGTGATTTGTATGAAGTTTTAAGTAAATCATTTAAAGATGCCAAGTTTTTATTTGAGCTATTCAAATCCGGGGACCATTAGACCATTTCAAATTAATAGTCAAAATAGAAGGTCGGTCCATAAAAGAGGGATGTATCAGTCTGTGCATTGTTCCCTGACAATAATTATCTCCTGTATCGCATTTCAAGAACTACCCCTTGCTAATAATAGTTGAAAGATGTGATGCTTGTTTTTGACAAATTTGCCAAATGTGACATAAAGTATTTGTTTTGGATGCTCCTTTTGTTTGTCATTTGAACGATTTAGGGTAACTACTCTATAGCAATCCACCCCAGATGAATTATTTATGTCTGCCTGTTCTATGAGCTGCCCACATTTACATACTTGTTAATGCTTGAGCATACACATCATTTGGATGATCTTTTTTCTGTGTGACAAGCAACCACCAGCAGACCATGTGTCCTTACCCTAACCACCAAAAACAACTGTTCCATCTCCTTTACATTTTACAATTTACAACTTTTTTGACGACGCAGCTAAAAGGAGAAGGAAGGAAGATGCTGTCCTCCCTCTCTCTACCACGCTCCTTTTTGTCACTTCATTTGCAGTTTGCTTTGGAGGATAACAGTGGCGTAGAAGGGTAGGGTTTTAACAAGGAATAACAATTCCTCTGTACAGTTAAGGTTAAGTTTAAGTTAGGTTTCCCCTAATAATACAATTTTTAACAAATCGGGCATGCTTTCACATATTCGCATTTAGATTAAAGGCTAATGCCGAATATTCAATCCCAAAAACCCCCTTCAAAGCATACGCCAATGTTTGGTACTCTTTAAAATTCTATTCCGTCCCGATTCCTCTTACTCTTTCTCACACACACACGCGATACCGAGAACTTGTGTACTTGCACGTGGCCATCCCACCCACTCAGTTTCCCTCTCCGGGACCTTGTCATCCCTCTCTGTCTTTCAATCTCATTTTCGACTTGGCTGCACATTTTCTTTTTCTTTTTGCTTTTTTTGTGGTGGTGCTGTGCTGTGCAGAATTTAATTAGTAAGCGGCAACTTCCACTTAAAGGCTCCGTCCCCACATTTGCAATCCCATTTCCATTCTAGCCGCACTCCTTTCGAGTGCGTGGCCCACTCGAGGGATAAAGCGAATGAAAAAGCGCTTAATCGATTTGGGAAATGAAACGAAATGGGATTACAGTACTACGTGCTGGTAGCGAACCATATTAAGGGATTATGAAATATATTTTTAGTTTTTGGTTGTTAAACTTTAGGCCAAGTTTCTGTTGCAAATCGAGGCACATGTCTCGGAGGCAAAATGGAAACTGTAACAACTTTCGAAAAAAAATGTTTCGATATTAAACAAAAACTTTAATAGCTGTTTCTAAAACGTCTACTTAATTACTTTTTACCCATTTAAAGTTCATCTAAATCCATTTCGTTTCGGAGATCGATTTTTAAAGGTTTGACTGTAGTACTTAACGAGTGGGATGGGGAGAAGCTGGCAGCTTTCAAATTGCAAATGCAAATGCATACAAAAGGGGCGTGGCTGCACTGTGTCCGCGCATAAGTAAAACAACAAAGGCAAAAAGCTGGGCCTGAAACGGCATAATTAAGACAGAAGTGGCAAACAAAACGCCCAACGAATCCTTTTGCCAGGACCCTCTCATGTGTGAGCATCATGACCCCCATCCCATCTTCTCTAAACTTTGTGGGAATATCCTGCAGCGTTCAATTTGTCACGCTTCAAAGTTTTCCTTTTGCAATTTTTTTTATTTGCGTTGTATGCTGCACGGGACGTTGTTCACTTTGCTGTCAGTCGCTGTCGTTTCCCATTTGGCCATCCTTCAAGAAAAAAGGTTTGCAAATGGCTTGGAGTGGGTTAGAGTGGGGGCATTGAAAGCAAACCCGCAGCATCCAAGTCAAAATTCGATGGCAGCGATGTTGATGCTGTGCTGCACTCAGTCTGATGGTCATGTTTCTGTTGTTCTGCGCCATTCTTGCGCTTCAATAGGTTTGAAAAAGAAATGTACATTTGTATGTATATCCATAGACAAAAAAAAAGGAAAAGGACATAAAAAAGGAAAATAAATTTGAATATGGGTATACTCTTGCACTTCAGGTTTCAGCTTCAGAGCGTCAAAAGACAGTATAATAACCTGTTGATTTTCATTTTAAAGCCATCAAAATAATAATGTCATTAAACAAGAAGAAAGAGGCCAGCGTAGGCGGTACTTGAAAAACCTACTCCAACCGAACTCAGACATATCCTAACCGCATTGAAAATATTCTCTCGTCATTTCTTGCAGTGTCGCATAATAATCAATACAATCCGCCGGATCTGCCGCCGATGGTGTCCGCCAAGGAGCAAACCCTCATGTGGCAGCAGAACTCCTATCTGGGTGATTCTGGCATCCACTCGGGTGCCGTAACCCAGGTGCCATCATTGTCAGGCAAGGAGGACGAGGAGATGGAGGGAGATCCTCTAATGTTCGACTTGGACACTGGTTTCCCGCAGAACTTTACACAGGACCAGGTGGACGACATGAATCAGCAACTAAGCCAGACGCGCTCTCAACGTGTCCGTGCTGCGATGTTCCCCGAAACCCTGGAGGAGGGCATTGAGATTCCCTCCACCCAGTTCGATCCCCAGCAGCCGACGGCGGTACAACGACTTTCGGAACCATCGCAGATGTTAAAGCACGCGGTGGTCAATCTGATCAACTACCAGGACGATGCCGAGCTGGCCACCAGGGCCATACCAGAGTTAATTAAACTTTTGAATGATGAGGATCAAGTGGTCGTTTCCCAGGCCGCCATGATGGTCCACCAGCTGTCCAAGAAGGAGGCTTCGCGGCACGCCATCATGAACAGCCCCCAGATGGTGGCCGCTTTGGTGCGTGCCATTTCCAATAGCAATGATCTGGAAAGCACGAAGGCAGCAGTAGGAACACTGCATAACTTGTCACACCATCGCCAGGGTCTATTGGCCATATTCAAGAGCGGTGGTATCCCGGCACTTGTCAAGTTGCTCTCTTCGCCAGTGGAAAGTGTGCTTTTCTATGCAATTACCACGCTGCATAACCTGCTGCTCCACCAGGACGGTTCCAAGATGGCCGTGCGTTTAGCCGGTGGCCTCCAGAAAATGGTTACACTGCTGCAGAGGAACAACGTAAAGTTCCTGGCCATCGTCACCGATTGTTTGCAGATTCTGGCCTACGGTAACCAGGAAAGCAAGCTTATAATCCTCGCTTCCGGCGGGCCAAACGAATTGGTACGCATCATGCGCTCTTACGACTACGAGAAGCTACTGTGGACCACTTCACGTGTGCTCAAAGTGTTGTCCGTTTGCTCAAGCAACAAGCCGGCCATTGTAGACGCCGGTGGCATGCAAGCACTGGCTATGCACTTAGGTAACATGTCACCGCGTCTGGTGCAAAACTGTTTGTGGACGCTCCGTAACTTGTCAGATGCGGCAACCAAGGTAGAGGGCCTCGAAGCCTTGCTCCAATCGCTGGTCCAGGTATTGGGCTCGACCGATGTCAACGTGGTCACCTGTGCCGCCGGAATCCTTTCGAATCTGACGTGCAACAATCAGCGCAATAAGGCCACCGTTTGCCAAGTAGGCGGTGTGGATGCTCTTGTCCGTACTATTATCAATGCTGGGGATCGCGAGGAGATTACCGAGCCGGCCGTCTGTGCCCTGCGTCATTTGACTTCTCGTCATGTGGACTCAGAGCTGGCCCAGAATGCCGTGCGTCTTAACTACGGGTTGTCGGTAATAGTGAAGCTACTGCATCCACCATCTCGCTGGCCTTTAATCAAGGCCGTTATTGGGCTTATACGCAATTTGGCCCTATGTCCAGCCAACCATGCCCCGTTGCGCGAGCACGGTGCCATCCACCATCTGGTGCGGCTGCTAATGCGTGCCTTCCAGGACACAGAGAGGGTAAGTTAGTTCAGCATAGCAAATGAAAATTGTACTGATTCCTCATAATCTTGTGCCTTTGCAGCAACGCTCCTCTATTGCCACTACGGGTTCGCAGCAACCGTCTGCATACGCAGACGGCGTACGTATGGAAGAGATTGTCGAAGGCACTGTAGGAGCACTACATATCCTGGCCCGTGAATCCCACAATCGGGCGCTCATCCGCCAGCAGTCGGTTATACCGATCTTTGTGCGTTTGCTGTTCAACGAAATCGAGAATATTCAGGTGTGATTGAATATCATGTTTGAAGTGATTCAATTTATTAAATATTTATCGATTCTAGCGTGTGGCAGCTGGCGTTCTTTGTGAATTGGCTGCCGACAAGGAAGGCGCCGAGATTATTGAGCAGGAGGGCGCCACCGGGCCACTGACCGATCTTCTGCATTCACGCAATGAGGGTGTGGCCACGTATGCCGCCGCAGTGCTGTTCCGCATGAGCGAGGACAAGCCCCAGGACTACAAGAAACGGTTGTCCATCGAGCTGACCAACTCGCTGCTGCGCGAGGACAACAACATTTGGGCCAACGCCGATCTGGGCATGGGTCCTGATCTACAGGTGCGTGCCAAGTAGGCTAAGAAATTGCGTGATCTCTGATTTTCCGGCTTTTAAACGCCCCTCTTGTGTTTTAAAGATTCTTATTTGAAATCCAGCGTAAAAAGCAAATTCTGTACATAAAATTGTAAATTTGTAGAAAACTAACTCTAGTCAAGCATTATATATTGGTATTCATATTAAGTATCGACTTATATATCGCTTGCTTACGATTTCGATAACCTATTTTTGAATTTAAATATTATTTTAATTTTTACGTTCAGTTATTTGCTTTCTTGTAAACCACGAATCGATAAAGCGTAAATGTTAGTCGATAAGTAGGTAGATGTAGATAAACGTCGATTATGAAAACGGATTCCGATAAGTTATTATCGTATTATATTCCCACCCACAACCACACCCCCTACCCGAACCCTTTTCCTCTTATCCTCTGGAAACAAACCCACAAGAAACATACATGAATTTAACTTTGTATAATTCGCTAAGACATTTTAAAATTTGTTTATGTTTAATTATGATTTTGTAATTAATTCACGTTTTTATTTACTTTTTGTTCTTTTCTTTTTTTCTTTTTCCTTTATGTTTACTTTGTGTGTGTAAAACCAAAACAAAAAAATCACTTAAAACACCACTGCAACGGTAAATGAACCGCAACAACCAATGACGGATAATCACTGCACCAAAATCTCACCAACAACTACAATCGAACAACGCGACTCTGTCTCACTATTGCTGCCCGCTCCCACTACCACCCATTCTCTCCCTGTCGTTCACATTCACTTGCAAACTGGCGTTTGCGCGTGTCTTCTTCTTTCCTAACAACTTTTCACTTCTAATCCATCCCAACAACAAATAATTGAATACGAAACTGTAAAAAAAAACATCCAATACACAATCACACACGTACGACCACGCACATACTACGCACACCGACCGATAAACAAACACGAAATCGATCGATCACACAGGATATGCTTGGACCCGAAGAAGCATATGAAGGCCTGTACGGACAAGGTCCGCCCAGCGTGCACAGTTCGCACGGAGGTCGCGCATTCCATCAGCAAGGTATGTATGTCATATGCATAAGAAGAGACCCCGACCCTCGAACCCCGCCCCAAGAAGAAGAATCCCCGCATAACCCCACTAAAAATAAACTGACGGGAAAGTTTACAGGTTAAGGCAATTCGATAACTCCTTGGGCCCCGCCCCTTCACCCCGCATACATTTAATCGTTATCATGTCTGTTGTTCATTTAAAAAGCACCTATTAATAAAAGCTAAAAAGTTCAGCTCACTTAAATTACTTCAGTGTGAGCCAACCCCTTTTTTACCGTGCTCCCCTGCTCGATCTCTTAATATACCTCTGTCTCCTTGCTCGTTATCCCCCAGTTTCGTTGCCCCTTAAGTTCAATGGCTGCATGCAAAGGAAATAAATACATGACTTAAGTTTGCGTGCGTGTTGTTTGGTTAATTAACCATATCCGGTCCCTTATCCACTTGCAATTCTCAATGGCATTCATCTGTCGAGAAATCAAAATGCTACTTAGGGCAAAGCTATAAAAATAATATCTTTGTGCCTTAAGAGGACTATTTTTCATCTGTCCTAACATGGATAAATCATGTGTCCCTGACAGCCTTAAAAGGATTAACTGTACTCTCTACACGTAGCCTAAAATTCTATGCACTACACACACAAACAAATAATACTCACGAATAACACAGTGCAATTCTAAGCAAAAAGGATACAATGACAGTGGGCTCATTGACTTGGAGAGAGATATATATATATATATATCATCGTTTGGATCGGGAGTGATGGAAAACACTAACGATTCGTCTATTATTTCGCATTTTTCCTTTTGTATACATCTCTTGTGTTTGATTTTATTAGAATGCATATCCATCAACGGATGAAGAGGAGTAATAACTTTTAGTTTGGTTCGGTTCGTTTTGCATGTCACGTAGCCTGCAATAATCGTATAGAACTAGTCACCTATAATTCATATAATTAAACAGTGTATATATCTAGATTGTAAGACGTGTATGCATGCAGATTTAAGAAGGCAAATTCCAATCGGATTTATCTGATCGTTGTCGTGCCGTATTTTAATTTAAGGCTTTTGAAGCGGAATTCAATGATCGATTTATGTTGTTTGATAGTTGTTTAGGTTAATGTGAACAGGCAAGGCGGCCATGTATAAGTGGAATCTGTGTCCTTCCAAGTATGACAAGTCACAAAGTTTAGGGCCTCCTTTCACGAATAATTGTTTTCGTGCTAACGTTAATATGGCCATACAATAAAGTTAAATTAAGTCAATGTATCAAATATATGCCGCCCGATTACAGCGAAAGACGATGAATCCACTTCTGCAGGACTCCATGATGACAAATCTTCTGTTATAAACTGAAGACTGGCTACCACTTAGAATAATGTGCACTAATCACAATATTCCTTTTTTTGTTTTTCCCAATCTCTTTTGTCCACAGGATATGATACTCTACCAATAGATTCGATGCAAGGTCTGGAGATCAGCAGCCCGGTTGGCGGCGGCGGTGCTGCCGGCAATGGTGGAGCGGTTGGCGGAGCTGGCGGCGGCGCTGGTAACATTGGCGCTATTCCGCCTAGCGGTGCACCCACATCGCCCTATTCCATGGACATGGACGTCGGCGAAATTGATGCCGGTGCATTGAACTTTGATTTAGACGCCATGCCGACGCCACCCAATGACAACAACAATCTGGCTGCCTGGTACGACACCGACTGTTAGATGAGCAGAGATAAGGGTAAGGGTCGAGAATCCATTCGACCCCAAAAATTAAAAAAACACAAAACACAAATCCCCGTCCCAGCAATATAGCCCTCTTCCACCGGCTAAGCCCCATGAAGTTGGAAATGGAGCGATCACCGACATTTGACTAGATCAATGAAAACTGTTGATTTTACTTGACAAAGACGAGGAGGATGCTGCAGCAGGACAAAGACGAAGCGATGCTGAGGCCCGTGGAAGAAGGCTATTGTTCACACACCCCTCGGCAAAACATACACACACGCATACATGCATAATATTATATATTAATTATAATGCGATCGCAACGGCAAAAAATCATATTATATGATGCATTACATATTATCCACATAAACGAAATGGAAAATTAAACAAATGTTTGCAATAGAACTCGTACATTTCCCTTTAAATGGTGTTTTTGTTATTTGTTGAAAAGCTGGGAATCTTGGGGCACAAACAAAACAAGTAATGCTACAATCGACTGCCACACGACTATCTGGCTCGTGTTCAATAGCTCCTTTAACCTGTTAGATTCGATTCTAAGAAAAAAAAATGTACGTAAAAAGTACTTTTAGTCGAGTTTGAAAAGTCTCAACTGATAGTCCCATTTCAATTAAAGATTTAAAATGTAAAATGGATTTGAAACAAATTAACAAGAATTGCTATATTTTTAGGAGAACAACTTAAGTCTACAGGTGTTTGCCGAACCATTTATGATCCACAGGCGAAAGCCACCGATGGCAGCCGTTGAGGTTATTTTGGATTACATACTTCATGGTGAAGGGATTCTGGTTCAGGCGGGCGTGCTCTTCCTCGGCGGCGCTCTGCTCATCAAGCATCTCCTGGGAAACGACTGTGGCCTGGAACGGTAGCTGGTTTGCCACCTGCTGCAGAAACTGCTTTACCTCGACGAACTCGCACTTGCCGGCGATCTCAACAATGACACGACCGGCCTTAATGGGGGTAACATAGTGGTCAATGGCCCCCTTGCCACCGCCCATTCGCTGGCCCTGACCCTTCTTCGTAATCGGCTGCCAGGGAGCTGGGACACGCCACGTTGCAAACATGGTGTTAGTGTTCATCTTGCGACCGATAGTCAGTCGCATCATCTCGTAGTGCCCCCATCGTAGGCGTCCACCCCCGGTGGCTACAATTGCGTACTGTTTGTGGAGCAAGGTGTTGTGAACCATCTCCGGACCGCGCATGTAGCGTAGACGTTTCTGCATCTTAGGCGGACGGATGTTCGGCGGAAGTTGTGGCTGGCGTTCCATGATTCTCAGCTTGGGTCTCTCCGGCTGCTCCACATCTGTGGGTTCCCGTTTGCATTACATTATCATCCGTTATTTACCAAGCGCCTTTTTCAGCTACTTACTCTGATATTTGATGGGCGGGGCGAAATATTTAAGGCCGGCTGTGTTCACAATTGCTATGTTGCCCGCTGTAAGTTAAGGGAGGTGGAATGGAATATCAGGTGTGCGGTAACTGAGGTTATCAAATAATATACCTGTAAGGGTTTGCTTGAAAAGCTGCGAGACTGTCTTTAGAGTCAGCATGGCAGGGTTTCAACGATTTTTTATATTTATTTTATAATTTCCTTAAAATGTGTTGCATCAACGGACAGAGTTGCCTACTCCAGTTTTGATAGCCAGGTTATTACTAGTAATACTACTTATCGATATTTAATGATTTCGACTCAAAAGGTGAGCGAAATTTATATTATTATAAACCGTTAAAGTAATAGGTAATTAACATTTAATCGAGTTTGGAATTTTTGCTCAACACTAAAAAACTCAAGTTGTATTTTATCTACCACTCGGCCATTCGCATCCTCTTGCAGAACAAGCTGTTCTGAAGAATATAAACCCTTATAAATCAATTGTATAATCGGTACAATAAATTTAATAAAAATAATAAACAAACAAATTGTCAAAAACAATTCTTAATTTTTTCATCTATTGTTCGACGACTTAGCCATTTACCTCCACTTGCAAAACAAGCTGTACTAAAGTATATGAACGTAAACCTGTTGTATAGTCTGTTAATTAAAGTTTTATATAAATAATCAACCGAACAAATTACCAAAAAGAATTCTCAATCGCCAAAAACAAGATGTTAGAAGACGAGAGCTTTTTATTTTGCGCAGTGTATTCACTGATTCTGAGCTGTTGCGTTACAATCGTCATCGATAGGAACCTGATGGCAGTAGGCACAGCTCATAACGGTGAGAACATTGCCAGATTTTTGAAAACACCGATAGTATCGAAAAAATATCGGCTGTTGTTCCAGCTCTACTGCATACACGAAAATAAATTTTTTTTGACAAAATCGTGCATGTTTTCGCTCGCTAAAAAAAAAAGCAGGCCGCGCGAGCCCTAGCTAGCTAGACCGCCGCCCTTCCCGTCCCAAGAAACGCCCAGCAGCGCATCGCATCCCGCGTCTAGCGTTTCCACTTGTGTGTTTGTTATGAATATACCGAAGGTGACAACATCGCTTGGTGCCGCCGAAAAGGCGAAACCCGAACGTGTAGCATCCGTGGCTGTCGCCACCGCTGCTGCCTTCAATGCGGTCAGTTTGCAGAAGCGCAGTGGAGCCGACGACCCAACCACTCCGGCAGAGGATTCCACTCGCAAGAAGGCCAAAACGGAGTTGCTTCTCGGAACGCCAGCGCCCAGTTTGCCCGCCAAAGCGTCGGCCACACCGCCGCAGCAGCTCCTCTACCAGCGGGCTGGACAGCAGGTTAAGGCGCAGGTGAAAGGTGCGCCGGATCCGCAGGATTCCCAGTCGGAGGATGTCGCCTGGGACGCCCGCGACCAACAGATAATAGTTTGCAACTTCGGTTCCGGCACTGACTTGGGTGCTATCAAAACGGAAGACGCAGACAAGCAAAGTGAGTACATAGTCAGCCCTCCAAGGAGCAGTCCGCTTAATCCGCTTCCACCCCGAAAAATAGCTTTTGCCAGCTTTACCAAAAAGGAAGGTGCTTCCTCGTCGGCGTCGTCCTCCTCCTCCACAGCGTCTATCATCTCCATTGAGCCCAGCGGCTCTGGGCAGGATCTAGCAGACAATCCCGGCAAGGCGGAGGACCTCGACTACGTCCTAATGCCAGTCACAGGCGCGGATAACAGTGTGAATGTGGGAAACGCCACAGGAACGGGCACCCCAACGGGAACGCCAATTGGAGCCACCTCCACCATCATTTTAAATGCAAATAATGGGGCCACAGGTGCCAGTGGAGCCGGCACCACTACCATCCTTACTCAAAAGCCAGTTCATACCAACTACAATATCTTCAATACCACAGCAACGGGCAGCCAAACGCCCACCACCACGCTGTTGAACAGGGTGAATCTTCACACTAAGATGAAGACCACTCAGTTGGTGGTCAACGCCAAGAAGCTGTCGGAGGTCACACAGACCACAGCCAAGGTGTCCATTGGCAACCAAACGATTTCAGTGCCGTTATTGAAACCGCTATCGTGCGCAAGTGGAGCAGCCACTGCAGGAAGAGCCACGATCGTTGAGAGCAAGCAGCTGTTGCAGCCGGGTGGTCAGGTGACCACCGTGATGAGTGCCACCCAACCGGGTGGAGGCCAGCAGCTGCATCCGCATGTCCATCCACACGGCCATCCGCATGCACACCACAACTTTACAAAACTCATTAAGCGGGTGCCAAAAAATCCCGCCACTATTGTTTCGTTTTCGGGCTTACAAATCAAGCCGGCGACCACCAAGATCGTGGCAACCAAAGTGGTAAGCAAGAAGATGTCTCTGCAGCTACAGCAACACCAACAGCAACTCCAGCAGCAACAGCAGCTTCAGCAGCTGCAAGTGACTAGCGGTGGGAGCTTGGCCCCACCAACTGGCAGCATAGTGACCATCACTACCACCAATCCCAGCCAGACGTATGCAATGGTTCAGGATGCCACGACTGTGGGAGCAGCATCTCATTCAGAAGAAGATGCGCCGACGCCTCGAAAGATTACTGCCTACTCTGAAAATCTGCAGAAGATCCTTAACAAAAGCAAGTCTCAGGAAGCGAGCGGTGGCCCGGAGGAGTTTGCCAACATCAACAGCGTTGTGATCAAGCCGTTAGATAAGAACACAATTAACTGCCCGCCCAGTTTCAATATCTTTAAGCAGCAGCAGCACTCACAGGCTGCACAAACCCAAACGATCTCTGCTGTAGGCAGTGGATCAGGTACGCCCGTGACGTTTACAATGACGCCAGCTTCGGGCAGTTCCTCAGATCTTGCGACCACATCCACCGTCTCGGTGTCCGCTGGCGCCATATGCATTAATAGTCCAATGATGGGATCCCGGCCTATAATTTCCATTCAAAACAAGAACATATCCCTGGTGCTGTCCAAAACGACGATGGCCCAGCAAAAACCGAAAATGATCACCACCACGACGTTGGCCAGCCAGTCAGCGCTACAAATGCATCATGCGCTTGTTCAGGACTCAAGTACGGACAAGGCTGGATCTTCTGCAGTCCCTGCATCGGCTACATCTGGAACAGCCGTTGCTCCGTCAATGCAACTTAAGCTGACAACTGCTAACACGCCCACTAAACTCAACGTTAGTTTAGCCCCAGATGTAGCCAAGCTGGAGGAGATTGTCAGTGAAACAAAACCGAAGTTATTGGTTAAACAAGAGGTGGTTGTGAAAGATACACCTGGAGCTTCGTCTGTCGAACAGGAGCGTAGTGAGGAGGTTAGCACGCCGGAGAAACGTTTGAACGCGAACACTACAATGACGCCTATTAGCCAGGTGCAGAATCAGTCTGCAAATCAGATTCAGATTCAGACTCCTACCTCAACAGCTTCGAATCCGAGTACGCCAAATCCTCCTGCAAGTACCGCATCCACCCCGATTAACAATCAACGTTCGGGAACAGAGGATTCAAATAATGCACTGCTAAAACAATTGCTCCAGACCAGCAGCAGCAGTCACAGTCTCAACCAAATCAGCATCACCTCGACCCACGTAGGATCCGCTTCTACGACGGCTCCTCTTTCCGCCCGTAAGGTAATTAATGTACGGGCCCCCAGCATGGGCATGGTCAGCAGTTTGGAAGCACAACTGGCGCGTCCGGTGATTCCGCCGGTCCCCGCAGCTACGCAAGCGGCAGGCAGTAGTAGCAGTAACGGATCCGTAGCTACGTCTACCACGACCACAACGATAGCTAGTGGGGGAAGCAGTCAACATGTAGCAACCGCCTCAGCGACCGGAACTCCAGTTACGGCAGTCGTAATTTCCACACCTGGGGTGGGAGGAGAACCAAAGCTGGAGCCCAAAACCGAGCAGCCTGTTGTAGTTGCAACTATTCAAAATCAGAACCAAAATACGGCGACACCAACACCACCGCCTCCACAGCAGCAGCAGCAGCAACAACCTCAGCAATCACAGCAATTGCAATCGGCACCCCACCAAGTCAAGCAGACCGTGCAAATTGTCTCGAAGGAAACATCGTTTATCTCAGGACCTGTTGCAACCAATAAATTAGTGACTGAAACCATTTCGAAGCCGGGAGAACTGTTACCTCCTCCGCCCTACGAATTAGCCATATCGAATGTAACCATATCCATATCCACCAAACAAGCTGTGTCCAAGGAGCTGCAGATGAAGCCTAAGGCGGTAGCAATGTCGCTTCCCATGGAGCAGGGCGAAGAATCGATGCCTGAGCAAGCGGAACCGCCGCCTCATCCTGAGCAAGGTGCCACTGTACCAGGAGCAGTACCTCACAGTGGAGGAGCAATTAGCGCTACGCAATGGAGCAGTAGTAATCATATAGATGGAGTTGTGGGAGTCTCAAAAATACCATTCAAGCCTGGCGAGGCACAGAAACGTAAGTTGCCTATGCATCCACAGCTAGACGAAAAGCAGCTGCAGCAACAGGTGGAGACTCCTACCAGTGCCTCTCTACCAGCAACTCCAACCGGACAAACAGGTCCGGATAAAGTACAGCTTATCTCTGGCATTGCCAGTTATGTAAAGAAATCTGGAGGACCTGGCGAGGCACAATCCGTTCAAACCCAGAGCCAGGGGCAGGTACAGATGCAGGCGCAAATGCAGGCGGCCATGCAGGGCCAACTAGCTGGGCAGATTCCCGGACAAATCCCTGGACACGTCTCTGGCCAAATACCCGCACAAATGCATCTTCAAGTACAACACCAGCTCCATGTGGCAGTGCAGCCCCCGCAACAGCAACACCAACCACAGCCTACTACGATTCAGACTCCAATTCCCGGACAAAGTGCTGTATCCATACCCGGACCCATCATGGAACCCAAGGCAGCTGACCAAAGAAAGCGCCGCAAACGGGAGGTTCAGAAACCAAGACGCACGAATCTGAACGCCGGACAGACAGCTGGAACTCTCAAGGATCTAACAGGTACGTTACCAGCTGGTGCAATGGTTCAGTTGGCAGGTATGCCGCCGGGAACTCAATATATCCAGGGCGCGGCATCAGGTCCTGGCCATGCGATTACCAGTACCGGTCAAGGAGGAACTAGCCTTGGAGGAGTAGGATCTGGTACCGGAGCAGGTTCCACTCCCATGATCAAGAAGCGAGTGCGCAAGTTTTCCAAGGTAGAGGAGGATCACGATGCATTTACCGAAAAGCTGCTAACGCATATCCGCCAAATGCAGCCGCTCCAAGTTCTGGAGCCGCACCTGAATCGAAACTTTCATTTTCTCATTGGAAGCAACGAGGCGTCGGGAGGTAGTTCGCCCTCTATGAGTTCTGCGGCCTCAGCCAGTGGATCATCTTCTGTTGGAGGTGGAAAGGTCAAGGGAGGATCTCTTGGATCCCGCGGTTGGCCACTCAGCAGGCATTTGGAAGGCCTAGAGGACTGTGATGGCGCCATCCTCGGCCGCTTTGGTCGAGTGCGTTTACCAGGGATTCCCTCATTATACGACAGCGAACGCTTTGGTGGAAGTTCAGGTCTAGTAGGAGGATCTGCTGCTACCCGTCCACCCTCCCCATCCACATCTCCAGAAGCTGAGAAGATGCTACCGATGTCTAGCATCCAAAACGATTTTTATGACCAGGAGTTCTCCACACATATGGAGCGTAATCCCCGAGAACGCCTCGTACGACACATTGGCGCCGTTAAGGATTGCAACCTTGAGACTATAGACCTTGTGGAAAGCGATGGAGTGGCTGCTTGGGCGCCTATACCGCGACTTACCCGCTACCCAGGCCTAATATTGCTCAACGGGAACAGCCGGTGCCATGGACGTATGTCGCCGGTGGCCCTGCCGGAGGATCCGCTGACCATGCGGGTGCCTGTGTCGCCACTGCTTCGGTCCTGCGGCGAGGAGCTACGCAAGACACAGCAGCTGGAACTTGGTATGGGATCCCTCGGCAATAATAACAACAATAACTACCAGCAGAAGAACCAGAATGTGATACTCGCTTTGCCCGCCTCGGCCTCGGAGAATATTGCCGGCGTGTTGCGGGATCTGGCTAACCTACTGCACTTGGCTCCTTCCCTCACCTGCAAGATCATCGAGGACAAAATGGGCGACAAGTTGGAAGAGCAGTTAATGGATCACGACGATGAAAAGCACCGGGATGACTTCAAGCGACCGTTGACCGTGAGTCACGGTCATCTAAGAAAGATCCTCAATGGGCGCCGAAAATTGTGTCGCAGCTGCGGAAATGTGGTCCATGCCACAGGTCTGCGAATTCCCCGACACAGTGTTCCTGCATTGGAAGAACAACTTCCCAGGCTGGCCCAATTAATGGCTATGTTACCCAGGAAATCAGTTCCTCCACCGTTTGTATACTTCTGCGATCGCGCCTGCTTTGCGAGATTTAAGTGGACCGGAAAGGAGGGCCAGGCGGAGGCGGCCAGTTTGCTCCTACAGCCAGCTGGGGGCTCCACATCTACTTCATCCACCGGCGACTCGCCCAGTAGTGCCTGCACCACCAGTTCAGCTCTCACTGAAACGGTGGTCAAACAAGAACCAGAGGATGAATCAGACCAAACGCAGGGTGTACATGGCTCATCCACCAATCTCCCCGTACAGCGCAAGTGCATCGTGAAGTGCTTCAGTGCGGATTGCTTCGGAACGGACTCGACGGCCATCAAACTGGAGTTCGACGGATCAGCGGGAACGGGAACTGGAACGGAACCAGCCAATAATACAGTTTGGGAAACGGAGGCTAGTGGACTCCAGCTGGAGGACACCCGGCAGTGTGTGTTCTGCAATCAGCGGGGCGATGGCCAAGCGGATGGACCCTCGCGACTGCTCAATTTTGATGTGGATAAATGGGTGAGTGCGGACTTAATCAAAAATGCTTGGATCACATTTTAACTGACCTTTTGAGTGCAGGTCCACCTCAACTGTGCCTTGTGGTCCAATGGTGTCTACGAGACAGTGTCTGGGGCGTTGATGAACTTTCAGACGGCTTTACAAGCGGGATTGAATCAGGCTTGTAGCGCCTGCCATCAACTGGGCGCCACCATCAAGTGCTTTAAATCGCGCTGCAACAGCTTGTACCACCTGCCGTGCGCGATTCGCGAGGATTGCGTCTTCTACAAAAACAAGTCGGTCCATTGCAGCGCCCATGGTCACACCCATGCCGGTATTACCATGGGAGCAGGGACAGGCTCTGCAGCTGGCGGAGGACTGGCAGGATCTGCGTCAGAAAATGAACTAGGCTCGCTAGTTGTTCATCGAAGAGTTTTTGTCGATCGGGACGAGAACCGTCAAGTGGCCACAGTTATGCACTACTCAGAACTGAGTAATCTGCTCCGCGTGGGCAACATGACGTTCCTGAACGTGGGTCAGCTATTGCCCCACCAGCTCGAGGCTTTCCACACGCCCCATTACATCTACCCTATTGGCTATAAGGTGGTAAGTAGGAGTCTAAACAAGTTGACCAAGAACCGTTTAGTGACTAAGCGAATTCTCCAATCTCTTTCCTTCGGCAGAGCCGCTACTACTGGTGCGTCCGCCGGCCAAATCGTAGATGCCGATACATTTGCAGCATCGCGGAAGCCGGCTGCAAGCCCGAATTCCGCATCCTGGTGCAGGACGCCGGCGACAAGGAGCCAGAGCGCGAATATCGCGACAGTTCACCCTCAGCGGTGTGGCAGCAGATTCTGCAGCCGATCACGAGGCTACGTAAGGTGCACAAGTGGTTACAGCTGTTCCCGCAGCACATTAGCGGAGAGGATCTGTTTGGCCTAACAGAACCGGCCATCGTTCGCATTTTGGAAAGCCTTCCAGGAATAGAGACACTTACCGACTACCGTTTTAAGTACGGCCGCAACCCGCTGCTGGAGTTCCCGCTGGCCATTAATCCGTCCGGAGCGGCACGCACAGAACCCAAGCAAAGACAGCTGCTCGTCTGGCGGAAGCCACACACCCAACGCACAGCCGGCAGCTGCAGCACCCAGCGGATGGCCAACTCGGCGGCCATTGCCGGAGAGGTGGCTTGCCCTTATAGCAAGCAGTTCGTCCACTCGAAGAGTTCCCAGTACAAAAAGATGAAGCAAGAGTGGCGCAACAACGTCTACTTGGCCAGGTCAGCTATAAAGATATTTACAATACCCACTGATTTTGAAATATCTCATTATTTAGATCAAAGATCCAGGGTCTAGGCTTGTATGCTGCTCGGGACATTGAGAAGCACACCATGATCATCGAATACATAGGCGAGGTTATCCGGACCGAAGTATCCGAGATTCGTGAGAAGCAGTACGAGTCTAAGGTGGGTTTAATTACCATATATTCTGTAACTTCAACTGATCCCTAAACTTACAGAACCGCGGAATCTACATGTTCCGGCTGGATGAGGATCGTGTGGTGGATGCCACTTTGAGCGGCGGATTGGCGCGCTACATCAACCACTCGTGCAATCCCAATTGTGTGACGGAGATCGTAGAGGTCGATCGCGACGTGCGGATCATTATATTCGCCAAGCGAAAGATCTATCGCGGCGAGGAGGTGAGTTTAGGGAAAGAAATAATGCAATTAGATCTTTTAATATTATATCGTATATCTTAGCTCTCGTACGACTATAAGTTCGACATCGAAGACGAGTCGCACAAAATACCGTGTGCCTGTGGTGCGCCTAACTGCCGTAAGTGGATGAACTAGAGTCGGGAGGAACCTCTACCGGAGGACCTAAGGAAGCGCAAGAAGCGGCGGCGTGCGCGTCGCGCCCAGTGACCATGAAAAGGAATTGTTATATCTGATCAAATAGATATATTCGCTAAGCAGTATAGACCGTGTACATATATACAATTATATATATATATGCTAAATGCAGATATGCTCGTGGAGAGCATAGATCCTTGTAAGTTATGTATATGTACCCACTGTAGCTAATTCGTATCCTATATATCGCTCGTAAGTGGAAAAGTGGAGGGAGTGCAGAGTGTTTTCATAGTTTAAATTGAATTATTGCTATCGTTTCTATATAGAGAGAATATAAATGTTAATGCTAGGACATGACCACCCCCTGTAATGTATTTCTGACACCCTCCCCTCACAAAACCACAGCCGCAGGAGCATCTTATTTTTTTGTTTTAGCACCATCTCCACATCCATCACTATCACTATTATACCATTGCAATAATTGTGAGGAAACTTATCGCCCCCAATGGCCAACCCAAAAACTTGACTTTATGCGTGTGTGCCTTTCCCCCTGTTTACCATTATTATTATTAATATAATAATTAAAGTGGTTTCTATATTCGCATATTTGGGGAGCAATGCTTGTTTCCCCGCATGTAACGTGTACAACCTTCTTTGAATATATACACTGATAAGAGTATAAATACCTATTTTTATTTTATTTTATTTAAATAGTTTTGCAATTACTTTTAAGTATATTAACTCCAAGCAACGTGTAATTTTCATCCCCTTTAATAGTTAAGTAAATTTTATGCCACCATTTTATACACACGATGTTTTACTTCAACTTATAGAAACAAAAAAAAACAAGAACAAGGACTATAAATTTTGCAACTAAGTTCTCCGTTTGGACAACGCTAGAAGTTTTTGAAGCTGAACTGCAGCGGCCAGAGTGAGGATATCGAAGTTCTTCAGGTACCAGGAGATATTGTACATCATGTGAATGCGCCAATTCTTGTCGAGGAATGCCTTGTAGAAGTGGCTCATTTGATCCGCCGACACTTCACTAGTACCGCTCTCTGTATGCAGGCGGATAAAGTCCTCCTTCTCCTGTAAACCGAAAACGAAGGAGACGGCATTAGAGCATCAGAAAGAGATGGCAGATGAGGTCTTCGTTCGTACCTCATAAAAGCGTTTGTTGTGCCTCGTCCAGAAATCTGTGTTCCAAGCCTCCACCTCGATTCGTTTCAATCGCAGACTCCTTGCTAGTCTCGTTTCATTGTCGTCATAGTGGCGCACATACGGTCGTAGATTAGACTGCGCATCTGGCGGTCCTATATAATCACACTTCACCAATTTCGGATCAGGTTTCTGGGCCAAACCAACACCGGGCTTTTTTTGTGGCGGTGGCGATTCCGATTGAACTGCTGCATAGCATCGCGATATCTGGATTTATTCAAAATTCAAATGAAATTCCATCAGGGGAACGAAACTATATACTCACGCTGAGCTGGGACTGAAATATTCGGGGCTGGTATCTAAAACATTTATTCATCTTTCGATTATTGTTATGTTATGTCAGGTCACCAGTGTGACCGGTTGGAACGCTGAAATACATTCTAAATATAAACGGTAGAAATATTATGGGCATTCCTCCCTCCCATATGCCAAGCAAAACTCAAACTTCGTTGGCTTATCTGAATTTGTTTATTTTACCAGGCGACCAGAAACCGTAGGAGGTGCCAGCTGATTGAATTGAAAAAACTTTGTTTTTCAAAATGGCTGCCCTTCCATGTTTCCCCAGTCACATTCGACCAATAGAAAAGCAGATAAGTAAAAACAACCGTTCGATTTCAGCTAAGGCTAGGGAAGGGATGAACAAACATGTTGTTTCTCTGTCCGTGTCACGAAATAGGCCCGCAATTTTCCAAAACTCACGAAAGTCCCTTGTGTTTCTGCGGAGCGTGAGAATATAGGACGGCCCGATGTCACCTCTAGAATAAATGACGAAACTGAAATTGATACACCTTCTGCAGATTTATGTTCGCCTGGTATTTTTATGTACAAAATCATCCAATTTCCTCGGCACAATCCGTCATCTCGAAGCATTTTCTTTGGCAAATTGTTCTGTTTATGTACCAGGCGAACAGAAATGCAAGAAAGAGGACGACAACATTTTTAAGCTGCATATTCGCTTTCTTGAGGTTTATGTTCGCCTGGTATAATATTTATGAGATCATCCAATTTAATGCCGAAATCGGGCAAACTCGGAGCTATTTTTCAGCCAAAATGTTCGTTTCATGTACCAGGCGAACAGAAATGCAAGAAAGAGGACAGCTGGTAGTTCTGTGAAAAATGTTATAACTGTTCTTTACAGAGTTGCATTTGCACAGATCAGCTCCCATTGGTCGGTTGAATAGGAAGCCATCTTTTTCAAAAAGATCCGTTAAATAAAACCTGTCTAGGGATGGGCAAGCAGTTTGTTTCTGCGTTCGTGTCACGAAATTAGCACGCAATTTACCAAAACTCACGAAAGTCCCTTGTTAATCCTTTGAGCGTGAGAATATAACCGTCCCGATGTCACCACTAGAATAAATGACGAAACACCTTCTGCAGATTTATGTTCGCCTGGTATTTTATATACAAAATCATCCCATTTACTCGACGTAAGTCCGTCATATCGAAGCATTTCTTAGGCAAATTATTCGTTTCATGTACCAGGCGAACAGAAAGTCAAAGAAGATGACAGCTGGTAGCTGTGTGAAAAATGGTATAACTGTTCTTTACAGAATTCCATTTGCACAGATTAGCTCCCATTGGTCGGTTGAATAGGAAGCCATCTTTTTCAAAAAGATCCGTTAAATAAAAGCTGGCTAGAGATGGGCCAGCAGTTTGTTTCTGCGTTCGGACCACGAAATTTTCCAAAACTCACGAAAGTCCCTTGTATATTCCTTGAACATGATAATAATACAGGACGCGGTGTCATATCTAGGATATTATAAGAAATAAATTTTAGCGCTTCCTTTAGGTTTATGCTCGCCTGGTATTTCATATAAGAAAGGTCCCAAATTGGCGGTCACTGGGAAGAAAAAAAAACATTTTAAAGTAAATAAAAATCAGTGATGAGGTAAATGAGGTTTGTTTATTTATTTCATGTAAGCGAAAACATTGATTTTAGGAGTATCCCTTTTATTTTTCGATTCGATTGAAAATGAATCGTTTCTTGTAATCGACCATCTCTAGCATCTATCCCGTGACAATATTTCCAACTGGAAAAAAATAAATAAATAAGTCCAGACAAAATGTCACCCAAGAACAACCACGACCCCTCGTCGTCCGGTGACTCTGGCAACACCAATGTCCAGGAGGCGGACCTGCAAGGTAAGTTTGGCTTGGTCGTTATTCGGGCAATATTTACACTTATGGCATGACCCCTGCAGAGATGGAGGACGTCAATAACAGCCTGGACGCCCTTAGCTGTGCCTTGGACGCTGTGGAACAACGCACGGACGATATTATGTCTCAGTTACGGGAGCTGTTAAACTCCAACCGTGAAATCCGTCGTCTGCTCGCCGAGGAGAAGGACAACGCTCCGGAATCCGGCGACGACAAGATGGACGGCCAGGCGCCTAGCGAGAATGCATCCAAGTAGATACCACCTATCAGTTATTGTTTTGATTACCCTAATCGTATCTGGGCAAAATTTGTGTTTTGTTTTTTTTTTGCTATTATCATGTACTATTGACTTTAAACTTAAGTAAACATAATTGAAAACAAATCTAAGGTTCTCTAGTTTTGACGAGGCTTTTTGCGCTTAGGCTTCCCCGCAGGTAGGCCCTGCATGTTGGCATCGCTGCCCATGTACTTAAAAATGATATCGAACATCCGCTTGGACTCTTCCTTAAGGCGAGCATTCTCAGCTAGTAGTTTCTGCACATCCACGCCGTTCGTCTTTGAGGTACTCGACTGCTCATCTGCGTCGGATTCCGCTTCATCGGCTATCGACTCCACTCCCGCATCGGATTCTATTTTATCGTCTTCGGATTCCACTTCCTCTTCTGCAGATTCCACTTCCTCTTCTGCAGATTCAACTTCCTCTACAGCGGACTCAGCTTCCTCAACTTCGGCTTCGGATTCCGTTTCATCTTCTTCCTTATTACTTTTCGTATTCATAGATGCCAACTTGATTAGTAAATCCTCATCCGTACCCGGATAACTTTTGGTGAAGTCCAGTTCTGGAGACTTACGTCCTCCGATTTCCTGCTCGACCAAAATCTCTAAGTAATCGTCCTCGTCCCGCGGGGTGATCATCCTCTTTAGACTGTCGGCGAACAGCTGCGGTTGCTTGTGCTCCGGCAAAAAGAGGGACGGACTGAGCAGGCGGATGCGCAGGTTGGTCACCGAGCCGTTCTGGGGCAAGCTTTTTATTAGCTGTTTGCTGTTCACGTCCCAGACACACACCTGGTTATCCTCGCCGCCAGAGATCAGTATAGTGGCACTTAAATTTAAAGCCAAACAGGTTATTGCCTTGCCGGCAGTATGGCCCACAAAGGCCTGGATTTCTTCCTCTTCCACATGATATTCCTATGTAGGCAATAAAGTTAGTATGTATAAGAATAGACAAAACTATAACCTACCTTCATGCGAGGTGGATTAACCATGTTAAAGACAAACACTTTGCCGTCGCTGGAGCCCACATACACCTTAGTCTCCATCTTATTTACGATTACGCTGTGTAGGGCTACTGGGAACACTACGCTCAAAAGCATTATCCCTCCGCTCAGGTCGTACAGCTTGCAGCAGCGATCCAGCGATACCGTATACAGATAGGAGCGGATGCCACCAATGCCAGAATACAGGCCTGTGACTGCCAGACCGTGGTCATTAAAGCTGTATAGTGGTTCAGTACTGTCTTTGCCGCTTCCCGTGTCCAATGGAGCGGCCGAGAAAGTCAGATCCCAGACGAGTACGGCTCCATCTTTACCGCCACTAATGAAGTGCTCGCCGTTGTCCGTAAAACGCAAGCAGGTGATCGCCTGGTAATGCTTGGACAAAGTGTTCAACATGCGACCGGAGTTCATGTGCCACAGGTAGATGTTTTCCTGGATGCCGGCCACCAAGAAGCTCCCGTCAGGCGTTAAGGCCAGCGCGTTAACTTTGCCGGGCACCACGAATCGTATTCCAGTCATCTGCTCCTGCTTGTTAATAGGCCAAACGTGCAGAAGTGGCTTCGCGGAGTTAGCCGAGAAAAGGTAATTAAGGTGAATCATCTCTAAGCCATTGTGTTGGGCGCACCCGCCTCCTTTGTAGCGCATCAAGTCGGTCCCCGTCCGAAGATCCTGCACGCTACACGTTGTGTTGTCCTCGGTCGACGTGCTTATAAACAAGGCCTCCACGGCGTCTCCCATTTTCTGTTGAAATATTAGGTGCTATTATAAGAAACTATATCTGAATTATTTATAATGTTTTGTTTATAAATTAAACCGGAAATAAAGAGTTCATTTTCTTATTAGTATCAGAAAGCGTGATTTAGTTGGATAATCGAAAAGTTTTTAAAATAATCGTTCATCGAATTGACGTTTTTATGTTAGAACCCTTGGTCACACTTAATTTTGTTACAGGTTTTTTAACGAACCAAAATATTAAATAAAAAGTCAAAAGAGTTTTTGTGTTGATTCGCTAAAAAAAAAAGCATACAAAATGCACTTGACGCTAATCAACATGTTTAAGAAGACCGTGCCGGGTCACATATTTCGGGGCAAGCGGCGCCTAGTAAAGCCGGTGAGCCAACGCGCAATGGACACCCTGACCCGCGAGTACGAGCGCCAGGAGCAAGTGATGCTGCTCCTCCGACACCCTTATCTTACCCTGGTAAGTCTTCCTGAGATATTCTTGAATATATGCCGGACTGACAACACACTCTCCCATTTAGGAACAATCATCTGGACACGCCAAGGAGTTGCAAAAGCGCGAGAAGCTGGTGGCCAAGTGGACTGATGAGCAGACGCTCAGGAAGATGAAGCCGCACGTGACCATTGAGGAGCGACTGAATCAGTTGAAGATCAAGGAGGCCTGGGACTAGTTACTAGCCCACTCCATCTATTAAAGCTGCGTTACTTTTACAATAAATATATGTAGATTTTATGGAAATTATGCAACACTTGCTGGAGGCTCCTCCTCGCATCTTCTGACGGCTGTTGTAGAGCAAAGAAAATTGCGGATCCCAGAATCTACTGACACAAATGAGTTCAGAAGTCATTCCAATCGATATCCTTACACTTCTGGAACGCACTGTACTTGGCAGAATTTACACTTGTTTGATTGTTAGTTTCGTGGTTGGCTCTCGCATCGCTTTTATTTGTTTAATTGCGTTTCTAAGTGTATATATATCAATATCTCGTGTATATCATGTATATGAACTGTTATGTACATATGCAAGGCATGTAACTTGTTTCATGGCTTCCATTTCCGATTTTTCTAATTTATCGTCAAAATCAGAACCTTCCCAGCATCGATTTGATTCGTTAATATGCTATAGACTAAAACTTTATTATTAATGGGTGTTTTGTCTTGTTGCTGTTATCTGTATTGGAGTAGGTTTAGTTTAATGCACAATTTGATTTCAATTTCAGGGTTTTTCACTTTTAGAAAGCAATTTCAACATTTTTCAAATTGAAAAATCATATTTTCCAAACGCCCCAGAGTTAGGGAATGGTCATCGGAATACTAGGGGGTTTAACTAGTGTTTGAGGTTGAGGACTTGTATTGGGGTTTGGGTGCGGATCCGAATCCGTTGCCATCTCCTTCCTATTTTCTTTAGCAATAATACCAATGGAAACGCCTAGAGATTGGTTATAGCTACGAGGTCGCCTCTTCTCATTTGTCCTAAGTTTCGTTTTGTTTTTTCGTTACTATCATTTTACGTTTTGCTTGCTTTTGGTAAATGATGCGCATAACCTCAATAAAACATTTGTAACAATTTTAAATTAACTTTAAAAAAATAGATATATGCATATTTTTTGCTGCTCATCCTCTGGTCTCCTCCTGCTGTATACGTTTATATGCGTAATAGTTCCGCCTGCCGTTTTTGCTGATACATATGCCCTTTTGAAGATCCTCTCAAGCTTCCCACTCAATCGGTGGCCAGTGGCGTTACACTGCTCTTTTTCGCCGTGGTCTGAACTACATCTCCGGCGTCATCTTCAGGCTGGAGCACCTGCTCCGACGAATCGCCATCGGAACGAGATAGCGGTGATGCTGGCAGCAATGGCGGCGGCGAACTGGACAGCATGGCAACGGGCGAGGCACTTGTGGTGGCCGCTGCGGCTCCATCGCCCATGCCCCTTTCAGGAGCCGGTTCTGGAGCAGATGACGCTGGTGTGGAAACTGGAACTGAAACGGCAACGGGCGTGGGTGTCAGCGGCGGCGAGTCCAGTTGCTGCTGGCTGAACTCCTGGTTCGGGCTCTCCCTGGTAAATAGTCCCATCTTGGACTCGGATCCTTCAGTGCCCGGTGCTGCCGGAGCTCCACCGGTCTCCCCGCTGTCCGTGCTAGAGCTGATTAGCGAGTGCGCCACCGTGGGAGCGGCCGGACCGCTTACTAGGTGCGGCGGCGCGTGCAGGGGAACGTGTTGGTGCTGTTGATGCTGCTGTTGCTGTTGGGCTCCATGATAGCGCGGAATGTCCGCCTTGCGCCAAAGCGTAATCTCCTGCTGTTTGAAGTAGCGCCGGTCCTCGGTGTCCATTAGCACTAGATTGAGGAAATACTTCACCGAGAACTTTTTGTTAATATCCCGCATAGTGGGCGTGAGATTATAGCCGGCGAGGAATACCCGAATGGGTATGCTCTCGCCCTTAACGGGAGCACCATCCATGATTTCGTACTTGGCGATCGTCTCGTTGTCGTTGAACATCGTCGGACCTGTGCCCGCGCTCTCCCGCTTTATGATAGCGATCTCCATGTGCTTAATCTTGATGCGCACCAGCAGGAAGTATATCTTGCCGATAATCGTATCCCGCAAGTGATATTTGCTCTTGTTGTACTCGAATTCAATGTGCAAGCAGTCCTCGATGCCCACCTCCATTTTAATGGGGTTGTTCATCTCCGGGTAGCTGCACAGTGTGTGCACGGCGATATCTACCTCCTTGGTAATGTCACTGATCCGGCGGACGATAGTGGCTCGCAGGAAATATCGCAGCCGCACGTTCGTTCCGGCATACACCTCGAATTGCTTCTCCACGTTTGGGAAATCGAATGGATAGCTGTTGTTCTGGATGAGATCGCCAGGGCGGGCCAGCGCCTTTGCTAAACACTTGAACTCGTGGTGGTTACCCCGGTCGTAGTACAGCTCGATCTGACCAATGAACTCAATCTTGATGCCCTGGTGCTCCAGCTTGCTGCCCGGCTTCTTAAGGGTAACGTTCACCTGGGTAAAAAGGGGTGGATATGGGTTTATCTGTGGTAATGATTAGGGGAAACTCCCCCCACTGCTGACCAAGACGCACCTTGCCGGAAACGGTCTCTCCATCGTAGAAGAGCAGCATCTTCTCCACTTTGCCATCCTCCCCTTTGACCTCCGCTGTCTTGTGCTCAGCTCCATCGAATACTATCTCAATGTCCGCTGACTGGCCGAAACCCAGGAAATTCATAATTGATAAACTTCGAATCGGCTTCTTCCTCTTCTTCTTGCCCCCGCCTCTTCTTGCTGCTCCGCTGGAATGTCGTCGCTGTGGCTTCCTCGTCGGCGATTCTGGTCACCCGTATCCTTCAGATATACTTTTTCGTAACCCTCGGCTTTATTGGGCGTTTTCTTGCGGCCTTTTTTTGGTTCTTCGTTGCGCTGCTGGCGTGTGTTTCTCGTCTGTATGTGTGAAATGAAAAAAATTGCAATTTTTCACGCAATGGCGTTGCCACATCGCCGTCGTTTCGATTGTTTTTAAGGAGTGTCTGCTCTGCTAATTTTATTCAGTATTTATTTGGTCCACTACTTTAGAGATACATATCGATGGATATTAATAAGAGTACTTTTTGCCTAACGACAACAATGAGATAATACCACTAGAAATCATCAATATATTCATGTATTGATGTGTACAATAAGTACATACATATATTATTTAAAAGTGCACTTTAACCGCCATATTCAAGACCGCAACACCGTTGCATGGTATACTTGTCTTTATACAAATACCTAAAACTCAGTATTTAAATACTGCAATTCTTTTTCAGCGATAAAATAAATCAAAATAAAGAAAATAAGATAAAACCGTAACACATTCTGTTGAAGATGCGAAAGTTGACTAGCTTTGTGTGCGGCACTGGAGCTGGATTGGCAGCTTACTACTTGCAGAGTTTACGCAACCCACATACGGCGGTGCAGAACTCGTGGACGCACAGTGAAAAGCCGGTGGATCCATGGGCCCTTTGGGATACCAACTGGGACTGCCGAGAGCCGCGAGCCCTGGTACGTCCTTTGCGGAACAGCCAACCTGAAGAGGAGAATCGTTACAACGCAGAGTTGGAGAAGGCCAAGGCTAAGAAACCGCGCCACATCATTCTGGTGCGGCACGGTGAGTATCTGGACGTAGGCGACTCCGATGAAACGCATCATCTCACGGAGCGCGGCCGTAAACAGGCGGAGTTCACTGGGAAACGGCTATGCGAACTTGGCATTAAGTGGGACAAAGTGATAGCTTCCACAATGGTGCGGGCTCAGGAGACGTCGGATATCATTCTCAAGCAGATTGATTTTGATAAGGATAAGGTGGTTAACTGTGCCTTCCTGCGTGAGGGAGCACCCATTCCACCCCAGCCGCCAGTGGGTCACTGGAAGCCGGAGGCATCTGTAAGTCAAAGGGTCAATCCAGTGCGAATACCATTTCATTTCCGGCTTTCATTTCCCTGCAGCAGTTCCTTCGCGACGGATCGCGCATAGAGGCCGCGTTCCGGCGTTACTTCCATCGCGCATATCCCGACCAAGATAAGGAGAGCTATACCCTGATCGTAGGCCATGGCAATGTAATCCGGTACTTCGTTTGTCGCGCCCTGCAATTCCCAGCTGAGGGCTGGTTGCGCATTAACATCAACCACGCCTCCATCACCTGGCTGACCATCAGCCCGTCGGGCAACGTCTCTATCAAGTACCTAGGCGACTCCGGCTTCATGCCCGCCCCACTGCTAACTAATCGTATTCCGCGCGACGTCAAAAACGTGGTTTAGTTACCTGCCCACCGAACTGCCTGGATGAGAAGCAATCTTAGTGTATTTATTGCCAAGCCTTAAAAGTAAATCTGTAAGCTGAGATCGAGTAACTGTATAAATCTACATGTAAATTATTGTCGCACTTTAAAGCTCCAAAGGAAGAGGATCTTTAAGACTTCCACAGAAATAATAAATCTTTTATAGAAAGCTGAATGTTTCGAGAAGTATTATCTATAAACTCTATTAGGAAGAAAAACTCATCTAATGATTCGATAGCGATAGATTCGCCAATGTGGAAAATAATGTCTATGAAAACAATATTAATATATTTGTTAATGACTACAATTAAAATCTACAATCTATAGAAGGATTACGGGTCTCATCTAAAACTACTCTTAAAAGGAAAAACCAAACCTAGCTTAACACCTTCTGAAGTCGCTGCAAGCATTTGCGTATTCCCACATCCTCGCCAGCGCCGCGCTTTTGCTCCACCTGTTTTGCCTTGCTCGTTACAAAAGGCAAGAGTGGAGCTACTAGATTCGGTGCCAGTTCTGCCAGCTTTATCAGCATTTGAAAGTAAAAGTAGGTGCAATGAGCCAAGTGCTTCTCGGCCAGAGTTTGTAAGTCATTGGAGCAGATATCCTTGACGGCCTGTGAGCGCTTGAATGCCTCGTGGGATACTAGCACACCATAGAGTCCAAACACCTGACTGCGACTAAGGTCCAGTTCGTCCACGAACATCACGTGCTCAAGTAGAGGGATGTGCACCCCGCGCACAATGGTCAGCAGCTGATGTTCCTGCTCCTTACCCGTGCCTTCGATCAGTTGATGCATGATAGTGATAACCAAACCCGCATGCTGGCCCGCTTTTCGTCGGTGAACTACAAGAAACTGGCTAACCAGAAGGTGAAGAACGAACTGTGCCAAGACTCCATCTACATCAGCTTGAAGGAGTGTGGCATACGGACGAGCCACCAGTTTGGCGTTGGGTGAAAAGCTAAAGTGCGGCGTCCAGTGCTGTACTAGTTGCTCCAGTGTTTTGGCTATGTAAGTGTCCGAGCGGTAGGGCAGACGACCAATCCCTTGCAGCAACACAGGGAAAATCTTATGTACCATCTGGGGTAGGCGACCCTCAGGCGGCACTCCTGCCTGTAGTTGCGTGGTGAGTAGAAAACGAACCATGGCTAGGTGGAAAAAACAGCTGGGCTTGGAGCGTACGTACGCCAGAGTTGGGCAGTTGTAGATGACGATTGCCAGGAAGCTGTAGAATCGGGATCCGAGTTCCGATCGCAGTCGATCCGGCGGCAACCAAAGCTCAAAGTGGTTAACATATGCATGCAGTTTGTGGCTTAACTGCATCCGGACGTGTGCCGCAGCTTCCTCCTGCTGCGCTCGTCTTCCCAAAGCTCCGAAAAACGCACAGAGTGGCTCACGGCCATCTTCCAAAGAAGCTGGATCAATGCCTAGCTGTCGGAACTCATCTAAATGTGTGACGTGGTGCGTTAAAGCCAGTACAGACTCATGCTGCGCGTTAAGAAGAACTAGAGACTTTACCCAAACCTGGAGGATCGTGGAGCTTGTAAGCCGTCCGTTGTCTTTCAATACATGAAGCATTAACTGAGCCGAGGCGGCCATATTAATAGGTTCTGGTCCCTGTAGGAGACCGAGGAGCAGTTTGTCCCCGTCTTTCTCCAGAGCAACAAAGTTGGCTGCCAGCTTCGGGAGCCATGAGCTATGGCCACTTACATATTGTGTTCTCAGAAGTGGCAGAATATGTTGCTGGAGTGCCTCCTTCATGCCACCAGCATTGCCTGTCACAGCTCTTGGTTCGTCAAGACGCTGGATTAGGTGGTACAGGGCCTGCCAAACACGATCCTGCGCTGCCTGACCACTCTTTTCCACGTAGTGCGTTAGCCAGGGCCCCAGAAGCTGCTGCTCTCCGCGGTTAAAGTCATCCGCTAGATCAAAAATTGCCTGCATACTGTTCACATAGATGGCTCCCACCTCAGTGTCATTCCGAATGGTAGCCAATTGGTTCACCAGCTTTGCCACATAGTCGTCCATGGACAGACGATGCTGGGCATGCAGGAGGAGCACAGCCATATGACCTTTGGCCACAAGAACTCTCCTCACCGGAGGCAGCTTATCCAGGGCCAAGCAGAGCAGCATTTCGCGAAGCTTGGTAGCCAAGTCGTTTAAATCCTCGTGACAGAGTAGTAGGCACAAAAACAGTTCGATTACATGGTGAATTCCCGGCTCATTCAGAGCTAACAGTTTCGCGGCACTGAATTTGCTGAAGATTCGACCAAGCAGCTTTTGTCGTTGGTTACTTCGACCCTGCAATGGCAACAGCTTTAGGGTCCTACCCAGCATCCAGACGTACACGGTAAAGCTGCTGAGATTCAGATCTTCTAGTTGGGATTTGGCCAGCAGTTTGCTGTAACGCTCTACGTAAGCAGCTCCATTGGGACAGGTGAGGGGCAGCTGATCCAGTTCACTTCCCGCACTAAAGTTGCAATTCAGGGATCGATGAAAGTACTCCCACAACTGACATAACACATCTGTATCTGGCTGGCCGAGTTGAAGTTGTAGAGGAGAGAGTAACGTAAGATACACACGTCGCTGCTGCTCATCAGGCTGACAGGTCAGGAATTGCTTAAGCAAATTGGCGGTTTGAAAGCTACCAGGTGGAGTGGTGAGTTTATCATCCGGCTGGTACAGACCCTCGCAGTTGAATTCTCCTAAACGAGCCAGGCCAAGTCGTAACCAGGAATAGAACTCATGGTATGCCAAGGAAACTCCATTGTTCTCGCCTTGAGAAAAAGATAAGGTATGATTTAAAAAATAAAGTTACAAGATCTGTTATCTATCTACCCTGAAAGTAGTTTGTCTTGTGCCTCTGCATTGCCTTGTGAAAAAGTATCCAAAAGTCCAGATCCCTATCACCGAGCCATTTTGGAATTAGATTCTTCAGAAGAAACCACATTTCTTTTGTGCAGCGACACATAAACGGCGATACATGGATCAGCTCCGGACGATGTCTGCCACGGTAGTGTTGACTGGCACACACGATCAGATCATCCAGCGTGCGCTCCAGCTGCCCGAGAAAGCCTTGATCATCCCCAGAGGTATACAGTATGTGTAGATCTAAGAAACGCCACTCTAGGATTCCATGGTACAAGTGGTAGGCCGGTGCTTGACACTCGTTTCCTTTGCTATGTTCCGCAAAATACAAAACCTTCCAAGCATCCGCATCCAGCAGATTGTTAAGCAATTGGCGAAGGTCCTGAAGAAACTTTAATGCTTCGGGTTGCAGCTCGCTGCAGCTCTCCCGCAAGGTCAGCAACAGGTGGTAGATATGGCTAACCTCCTGACGCACGCGAAACCAACCGGAATTCATGGAGGCAGATGGGGTCTGCAATTGCTGTTGACCCTCCACGGCCCCAAATAGTTTCTGCACATTTTTGCTGGGAATGTGAGAAGAGTTAGGGCTTGGAGTTAGGAAAGAATGTTGGTACTGACCAGGCCTCCCAATACAGGTAATTCCGGACCGCGGCAACTGACAATTGTCCATGGGAAAAGTCGAAGCATAGATTCTCCAACTGACAGTGAGGTGGATCCAGTTGGGCGAAGCCATTCTTTAAAAAACCCTCACTCGAAAATTGGGTCTTCAGTGAGTCCCGACCGCTGCAGCAGAACTCCGGCAGGAAGTCCAGTCCCTCGTCCGTGTCTTCCTCTTCGACATCGCCTTCGTCCATTTGCCCATTGTGGGCTTCCCGCTGCATCTTCTGGGTAGCCTGGGTGAAAGCGGTCAGGATCTCCTCATCATCATCTGAATGGAACAGATCGTAGTCCATGACGCAGACGGGAATTTATGGGGATTGGATTTATATTTGAACTTGGCAAGCGTTTTGCTATAGTTTTTATCTCATAGATACACTTCCATACATGTTTTTTGCATGTGACTATTTCAGCAAATAAAAGGCATAAACCACAATTTAAATTTGTAAGGTGGATTATATTTAAATCACTTCTGGAATGCCCTTAGACTGATAACCGATAACAATAAATATCGGTAAAAACATCGATTGGCAATCGATGCACTGGTAATCTTTGTGGACATTTGGACCTTTGTTGTGGACTTGAATTGGGCTACTCTTATCGCCGGTTACGCCAGTTACGTAGCATCCTCCAGATCGAGCACCATGTCGTTCCGCCCACTGGTCGAGGGTGACTGTGGCGGCGTGAATCCGCTGATGCAACTTGGCGGCCAATTTACCCGCGATGTGGCCCACAAGGATGAGGGTTTCGCGCAACGGCAGTTTGAGCGGGGTACACGTCCCGAGGACCAGTTGATTAACGAGTTTCTAGGTCAGGTGGCCGCTCCGCCGCAGTCCTTTCAAATGGATACTCTGCTTCAGGAGATGCGGGACATAAACATTCATGCGGGTAAACCACAACAGCAGATGCACATTCAGCAAGCGGATCAGTGGGGTCAGGACTTTGCTCGAGGTCTGGCACCTGCCCTACCCAACAAGATGATCCACATGCAGGCGCAGCAACAGGACCTGCAGCACGCCCAGGAGTTCTTCGACGAGCCCCTTATCAGCAGCCAAAATTTCCGGCCGTTACCGCGGCAACCCTTAATGGCCATTACGTCCGGAAATCAGCAGGACCCTTTCTTCGACTCGGCCATGGAGGCCATCTCCACAGATAACCTCCCACAGGCGCCGCAGGGTGAGTCGCTGGACGATTGGATCAGCGACTACCAACGAAGTGCCGAGCAGAAAGAGCAGACAGCCTCTAACTTCAACGAAAAGTTTTGGCAGCGCCTGCAGGACGAGTGGCAGAAGCTCGCCGATGAGAATGAGCATCCGTGGCTGTCGGAGTACAACGACAATATGGATGCCTACAAGGAGTACGAGTTTGCCGAAGAGAACCCCATGTCCGAGCTGGAAAACGCATTCGAGAAGGGTAAGGAGTATCTGGCGAAGGGCGATATACCCAGTGCAGTCCTCTGTTTCGAGGTGGCTGCTAAGAAACAGCCGGAGCGCGCAGAAGTCTGGCAATTGCTGGGCACTTCGCAGGCCGAAAACGAAATGGATCCCCAGGGCATAGCGGCTCTTAAACGGGCTTATGAGCTGCAGCCGGACAACCAGCAGGTCCTGATGGCACTTGCAGTCTGTTACACCAATGAGGGCTTACAGAACAACGCCGTACGTATGTTGTCCAGCTGGCTGGCAGTGCATCCCAGATACAAGCACCTGGCCGACTCTTATCCGGAACTCCAGATCGAGGGCACTTCGCTGGCCTCATCTCTGATTGGTCCTAGTAAACTGCGTGATCTGCAACAGATCTACTTAGAGGCGGTGCGGGAGAACCCAGCGGAGGTGGATGCCGACGTTCAGGAGGCCCTTGGCGTACTCTACAATCTCTCCGGCGAGTTTGACAAGGCGGTAGACTGCTATCAGTCGGCCCTGCAGGTTAATCCGCAGAATGCTAAGACATGGAACCGTTTGGGCGCCAGCTTAGCAAATGGTTCGCGCTCTGTGGAGGCTGTGGAAGCCTACCAGCAGGCGCTTCAGCTCCAACCGGGATTTATCCGGGTACGCTATAACGTAGGCGTCTGTTGTATGAACCTGAAGGCCTACAAGGAAGCTGTGGAGCATCTGCTGACTGCACTAACAATGCAGGCTCACACTACAGCTGTCCGGGACTTGCCGAATGCGGCTATGGCGGCCACAAGTAGTGGCCAGAATCAGATGTCCGAGTCTATTTGGAGTACCGTCAAAATGGTCATTTCGCTGATGGGTCGCAGCGATCTCCAGGGCCATGTCAGCGATCGCAATTTGGCGGCCCTTAACGAAGCCTTCAAGGATTAACTAAACTGTATATGTTTACTTTTGTATTATAAGCAATTAAATACTTCTGTGGTATCTAAGGTTGAATTTGAGATATGTTTCTGTTTTGGTATTGTAACTATTCCTTCTCCATTCCTTTTTGTGTATGTTTTTTTTTATTATTTTCTTATTCTTAAGCCATTAAATTACTGTTGACGAAATATCTGTCCATCTTTATTACAAACTAAGGCATGCCGCCTAACCGCTTGTAGTCGATCTTCTCGAGCTGCACTAGCGGCTTTAGTTGTTCTGCGAATACCCGCATCTCCTCGCCAACGTTTTCTTGCCCCGTTGGCGCCACCACGGATAGTTCCACTATGTAACTTTGCGAGATTGGCTCGTTTGCCATGTCCTGCTGTTTGCCGGGCACAATTTTTATGAGCTTGGAAACGGTAATTTTCATTCGTCCTTTACGGAACATATAGCCTAAAATAATTTCTTTTGTTGGAATGTGTTCTCTAAATAAATAAATAAATCCTTGTTACCTTTTGCTATGTACTCGAACTCCAAGCGGAAACCCATCTCAGTGAGGAACTCCAAGATTCCGTTGGTGCACGCGCAGTCCATGCAACTACGCACCAGTGTGGGACGTCGCTGGTCCACCTCGGGATTGCCCAAGTAGCGCATTTGAAATGGAGCATCGCGACCAAGGGCACGACGAACACGAAGCAGCACCGGCTGGTTGGCGTTAGGCTGTCGAAGGCTCATGCACACTTCCAGGTCATGAAAGGGCTCCGGCGAAGTGTCCACATTGTCGCATAGTCCCTTGAGTCTGTGTGATGGCATATGAATTGGTTTAAACTGATCAACGTGAGGGTTTAGCCGCCGACCTGTGCATCAAGTGCTCCACGGCGGAATCGAGAATGGACCCCTGCAGCAAGTACTCCAGGTTGGGAAGAAAGCGGTTGTTCATCGCGTGGGAGAGCGACTCGCGGGCCGATGATACACCTGCCATTGATTATCTTGGGTTGGGTATCGTGTTTGGTAATAATCTATATACGTATAAGATGTTAAACTTTAAAGGGGCTCTGCTTTGTTTATGTTTTTAGGAAGTGATGCATTGATAGACATTTTATCACCAAATATAGCTTTTTCACAGCTAAGGTGGGAAGTGCTGCATTTCAGCAACCGATTAACTTAAAAAACCCTTTTCCGTAGTGAGGAAAACGTTAAAAGATTAATGCAAAAATGTACAATAAATGGATTGGTTTATAATCCATATTAATTACCTTATTTACTTGAAGTTTAACTAGCTGTAGCTATTTCCTTTTTATCGAAACGGACGGATACGATAACGATAACGATATATAACGATCATAGTAAACAGACGCGCACTAAATACAAACGAATACGAATTTGTTTAAAGCATATTCAAAAAGATAAGTTTTACCGTAATTTTACTAACGACGCCACTAAAATGGCGGATCACAAGTATAGGCTCTTCAATGCGGTCGATCCGAGCAAAGTAAAAGTTCCCTTTAATCAAAAATTTGCCAATTTGACGCTATCCTCTCATAAAAAACGACAACAGGTATCCTTTGTGCCCAAGGAACAGCAAGAGATAAGAAATCTTCGGGGAAAAGGTCAACAGGAAGCCATGCGCGGAAATATGGGTCCGTCTGCTGGAGAAAATTCGGAGGTTACGCATTCAGATCTCAATGGGTCCGATTATATGGACGCCCTGCAGCTGAGCGCCGATGGCTGCAGCCAGGATGTGGGCGATGTTGAACATCTGTCCGCAGCCATTAGCAATTTGACAATGCAGACTACGGAGCAACAGCAGCCATCTAATCCGGAGGTCTCCATTTGTATTTCTTCTACCACGGAAGAGAACGATATCGGCGACGATGACGATGACGACGCCTCCTGCATTACTATATCAGATTCCAGCGAGGACGAAAATGAACCCGTTCCTCCCGATAGCATGGCAGTTAGCGATAGGATAACCGTGACCGATGCTGATCAAGAGGTCATACCACCGCCTATGCTCACAACCGATAAAGTGCAGCGCATACAGGCCTTTCTGCGCGATGTATCCATTGAGCGACATGAGATTGAGCGGAATGGCCCCCCAACATTATCCCCTTCCTCATTTACCAAACGACAGTCTCGGCTAGCCGAGGCCGAAACTGAATCAATGTCCTTCACCGACGACGACTGGAAGCCACCGGTTACCAGACCGATTGACAGCAGTAAACGACTGGCTGACGACGAGACGCAAGTAGATACCATCTGCTCGACAAATGTCACTCGCTTGGACAGTAGCAAGCGTCTAGCGGATGACGAAACGCAAGCTAATACCTTGGGATCAGATGATTGGGAGCCCAGTAACAGTAGCAAGCGACTGGCAGACAATGACACAGAAATCAACACTCTATGTTCCGATAACTCTTGTAGCCATAATTCTACGATCCATGAAGAACAGCCTGTTCCAACGGATTCCATTGAAATACCGGAAACTTGCAGCGAGGGCGAGCCCACGCCGCAAAAACGCAGTTCAGGTTCCTCTATATCGGGCGAGGATGAGCTTGGACCCATTCAAGTAAGCAGTATTAATATCTCAGCTAAGATCAACATCAAGATCAGTATTCCAACAATGGAGTCAAGTGAGGACGACGAAGAACAGTACCCTTCTCCCAGGGCCACGAAGTCCCTGCCTAGTTCAGAGGAGGTGCAGCACCAAGAACATCAGCAGCAGGATCCTCAGAAATCCCTTCACCAAAGATCTATGCTGTCCACGGGCGATGCTTCCGAGGATGAGCAGTTTCTCACTCACGCCGAGAAGTTGCTGAATCAATTGTATGGCAAGTCTTGGCAAACGCCGGACGTGATCCGCACTCTTAAGCGCTCCAGTGGCAGTGGCGGTAAGACAGCTCCCCTAAGGCCCAGGAATATTCCCACGGCGGCAACTACCGCTAAAAAGAACAAACCGCGTCCTCCACCCGTTAGGCCAGACGAAAGTGTCCTTGGGGATTTCAGCCTATGTAAGAAATTAAATCCAAATATCTTGAAATCTTCAATAACACGCACTTCAATCTGCAGTTACTCGAGCTCTGCGTACAACTCAGACTCCTTTAAATTCCACTCGATTGCCACCTATGCGAGCTGTCCAGACGGAGAGGCGTCCACGGAGCCAAAATCCAGTGACACGCCCACGCACCAATCATGTGGACGAGGATCGCTGGCGGAAGCTTATAGACTCCGACAGCGGTACAGATGCCTCTGACGACGAGGATGCGGATGCAACATACAGCGATAATGACAGTGACAGCACCAGCAATTCGGACAATCATAAGGGCGGCGAGATTACATACCTAGACTTGACAAAGGACGAAGTGGAGGTGATCAGCAATCCCGATGAAGATTCGCAGTGTAAGATCTATGAGGCATTGATTTTATTGACATAATCATGACATTTGTTTGCTTTTATTAGCACCCAAACTCCACCGACGTTTGGACGACATACTACGATCTTGCCGTGCCAACATTAAAAAGAAACTCCCTTCAACACCTGCACCCCAAGCCACCACTCGTCGCCAACTCTTTACACCGAACGCTGGTTTCGAAGACGAAAACGAGGCTATAGCAATAGTAGACAAGGCATTGGACCTGGACATGCTGGATGAATTGGAGAGCGACTACATGCCAGGAACCCCAGTCCATAAGCGTCTTCAAGAAGTAAAAAAGAAGTTGGGCATTGTGCAAGAAGTTCAGGTTACACCAATGCAAAGCCCAATTCTCAAATTGCTCACTCCTCAAACGGCGCCAAGCAAAGCCCCTGCCCGACCCAAAACCACCGCCACACCGAGATCTATTATCCGCAAGCCCAAAAAGCAGATCGAGCTCGCACCAATTATTAATGGCGGTAGATGCGGCTTCCTAAAATCTCTTGAGGCGCAAGTG
The DNA here is from genome assembly GCF_018153835.1 of Drosophila eugracilis. NCBI lineage: Eukaryota > Metazoa > Arthropoda > Insecta > Diptera > Drosophilidae > Drosophila > Drosophila eugracilis. The sequence goes on along the minus strand of NW_024573052.1, from coordinate 1,928,910 downwards.
AGCCGGGATTGTGCGGACAAAGAAGCTATTTTCTATCGTGAGAACTTTGCCAAGAAGAAGGAGCAGCTGGCCCACCATCTATTTCAGTTGTATAACACCAAGGTGTTTAACTCTGAATTAGATGTGCCCATAACCTGGTCAAAATTGCTGCGCAATACAGCCGGGCGATGCAGCAATAAGCGCCAGTAAGTGAAGTTACAACCCGATAGCCAAAGTTATCATCTTTGAAAACACTTAAACCAATTTACTGTTTCATTTGCAGAGGTACCAAGTACATGAGCGCGATAGAACTGAGCCTCAAAGTGCTGACCACAGCGGATCGCCTACGTTGCACTTTGATACATGAAATGTGTCATGCTGCGGCATGGATTTTCAATAAAGCTAGTGGACACGGACGGGAATGGAAGATGTGGGCTCAACGAGCAAATGATATGTTCCCCGATCTGCCAAAGATAGGAGTATGCCATAACTATAACATCGATTTCAAGTATACATATAAGTGTCTTAGTTGCAACATTGCGTAAGTTTTCAAAGGAATCTTACCCTTAATAAGGATATTTATATGAGAATCATTTTTTTGCACTTCAGTTCGCATGCTCACTCACGGTCACGCAAGGTGGAGAAAATACGGTGTAGTATCTGTCGTGGGCCCATCACCCTGTTCCTTAATAAAAAGGACAAGCAAGGAAACACCGTGTGCACACCGGTCGGCGAGGCAAAGGGATTCGCTAAGTTTGTCAAGGATAACTTCCAGAAGTACAAGCAAGACAACATGAAAGCCGACCAGGTCATGCGTATTTTAAGCGTAGAGTACGCCAAGCAGAAAAATAAAGGAACGGGAGAGAACGCGGCGTCGATCGCCACTCAGGTGGAAACGATGGTCCTTAATGATTAGCATACAAATTTGTCTAAAATTATTTTAAATATTTTTGTATATAACAACCTTTAAGATTGTGTGAAGACTTGAATATATTTATAGACGTGTTTATTTTGTTTAAAATATTCTATCTTCTAGTTTATGTTGTTACATACCAAGAAACAAGGTTTCCATTTAAATTTAACGGGCACTCAAAAGACAGTATTGTATAATTCCATTTTATACAGCCGGCTTCCGGTGGCGGTGTTGGAAAATGAGAGAGCATTGCACCCTGTAATCATAAAAGTGACGGATATTTTGTTTATTCGTTTTTATGAAATTAAATGTTAAAAAGAACAATAAAATGAAAAAAGAAAAACTCTACTCTACTGGGTATAAAACACATTAATATACATTCATATAAGAAATAAACATAGGAAACTAAAATGTTTCTTTCATACCACCATACGTTAACATGAGCTAACTAGACATAAAGAAATAGATAACAATAAAAACAACAATTGGTCTATAAATGACTTAATATTTAAACTGCTCCACAATAAACTTAAATCATATTAATGTTTAACGAAAACGTGTAAATTAATAAGTTGTAGGGTATATCTAAACCGTTTCTCTGGCTCAACGGTGGCGAATATACGGTCAATTTCCGCAGAGGCTCTGGTCACATCAGTTCACACTCACACAGAGCCACCGTAAACATTTTGTCGCAGAACCGAACACGTCAGCTACGCGCATTGATTGAAAAACAACTTTTCTAGCGACCAGCAAATCCGATCCGTAGCAGCAGTCCATCCTGCGCCGTCCGCATCCGATCCGTGAAGTATTTGCCCGGGACAAAAACGTGAAACGCAGCTGCAAAATGGTAAGAGCCCCGACCTACACATACACATACACGTCGGCGAATTTGGGGCTTATCGGGGTATTGTATTCCGGAATTATCGTTTAATCTATCCGACTTGCAGGTCCTCATTGCTGCGGCAGTCTGCACGAAGAATGGCAAAGGTGAGTGACTTGCATATCCTTTTACATAGAAAGATGTAATTAATGCATAACGTATACGCATAGTGATTCTGTCACGTCAGTTCGTGGAGATGACGAAGGCACGCATCGAGGGATTGCTAGCCGCCTTCCCTAAGCTCATGACCGCTGGCAAGCAGCACACCTACGTGGAGACAGACTCCGTGCGCTACGTCTACCAGCCTATGGAGAAGCTTTACATGTTGCTCATTACCACAAAGGCCAGCAACATTCTGGAGGATCTGGAGACGCTGCGCCTCTTTTCGAAAGTGGTAAGCTCTGGACTCGTGGCGAAGAAATCGCATAGCTAATTTGTACCAAATCCTTACAGATCCCAGAGTACAGTCATTCGCTAGACGAGAAAGAGATCGTGGAGAACGCCTTTAACCTGATCTTCGCCTTCGACGAGATCGTGGCTCTGGGCTACAGGGAAAGCGTCAATTTGGCCCAAATCAAGACCTTTGTGGAAATGGACTCACATGAGGAGAAGGTCTACCAGGCCGTGCGACAGACACAGGAACGAGAGGCGCGGCAGAAGATGCGGGAAAAGGCCAAGGAGTTGCAGCGCCAGCGTATGGAAGCCAGCAAACGGGGCGGTCCCTCTCTAGGCAGTATTGGTGGTCGCAGTGGCGGCTTCAGCTCTGACAGTTTCGGTAGTAGTGGTGTGAGCAGCAGCTCTGGCGGCTCCAGTGCCACCATCGGGATTACTTCAATCGACGTGGACACCAAATCCAAGACGGCTGTGTAAGTTCTCTATTCATATTGAGTTTCATTTGGTCTCCCAGTTAATTGTGGAAATTTCATCAGCAGTAAACCAACTTCGCGTAATGCCCTCAAATTAGGTGGCAAGTCTAAGGATGTTGACAGTTTTGTGGATCAGTTGAAGAGTGAGGGTGAGAAGATTGCCAATCTAGCTCCGGCGGCCCCAACTGGAGGCTCAAGTGCTGCTGCCAGCGCTAGTGCAGCAGCCAAGGCTGCCATCTCAGCGGATATTCACAAAGAGAGGTTTGTATCTGTATGGTATTTGTCAAGAGTTTATGTAATGCGGAATCTCTCAATCCAGTGTGCACCTCAAGATTGAGGATAAGCTGGTGGTGCGTCTTGGACGCGATGGTGGCGTCCAGCAGTTCGAGAACTCGGGTCTATTAACGCTGCGCATTACGGACGAGGCCTACGGTCGGATCTTGCTAAAGCTGTCCCCCAATCACACACAGGGCCTGCAGCTGCAGACACATCCCAACGTAGACAAAGAGCTTTTCAAGTCGCGCACCACCATTGGGCTAAAGAACCTGGGCAAGCCGTTCCCTCTCAACACCGACGTCGGTGTGCTTAAGTGGCGTTTCGTCTCGCAGGACGAGTCGGCCATTCCACTGACCAGTAAGTTTCCCTTGAAACACTCATTGCCTCTCTCTCACTTACGTGCTGGTGCTTCTTACTCTTTTTCCAGTCAACTGCTGGCCGTCAGATAATGGAGAGGGTGGCTGCGATGTGAACATCGAGTACGAACTGGAGGCACAGCAGCTGGAGCTGCAGGACGTTGCCATTGTCATTCCCTTGCCGTAAGTATATTATTTGTAAAAATCCTTAAGACATTTCTCATTTCTTTCGCTACTTTTCAGAATGAATGTGCAGCCCTCAGTAGCCGAATACGACGGCACCTACAACTACGATTCACGCAAGCATGTGCTGCAGTGGCACATTCCCATCATCGATGCTGCCAACAAGTCGGGCTCCATGGAGTTCAGCTGCAGCGCCTCCATTCCAGGCGACTTCTTCCCCTTGCAGGTGTCCTTCGTCTCGAAAACGCCGTACGCGGGCGTTGTTGCCCAGGATGTTGTGCAGGTGGATAGCGAGACGGCGGTTAAGTATTCCAGCGAATCTATTCTGTTCGTAGAGAAGTACGAGATCGTGTAGGCCAAGCCTCTGGCCTCGCCCACCTAAGTAGTACATAAAATATACCTAGAAATCCATTATTTTTTCCGGGGCGATTTGATGCAACACACGATTGATTCAATAGCAGCAGCATGTTAAAGATTATTTTTTATATGTTTCGAACTTTGGATACTTATAGCGCGAACAGCTTCTCAGAGCAAGTAATTCGAAAAAATATATATATATTACAAAATCCAATTAATAAAATTAAATTTATGCACTCCAAACGCTGCTTAAATCGGTATAAATAAATGAAAGGCGCATAATTGAAGTTGGCGATTGTGAAGTATTTTGTTTCCTGTGGTTCGTCTTAACCCCCTTTATTTGAAATATACTTTATGTAAAATGCTATGAATAAACGTTACACATTATGTGCATACAATTACTGATAACAGAAGAGGGCGTTTTCTTACTGAAATCTGGCATACAGTACATATTTACAGATTATCAGAATATGATTGTGAGAGTAAAGCTTTCGCTTCAATAATATTTCAGTTCCTTCCGTTAAAATTGAATATTTTGAATTTGAGTGATTCTCTTCAAATTTTGCCCACTGTATCTGGTATTTTTGTGGTGGTAATATGCCGGGCGGTTTGGCTTCATGATGTTTTACGCGACCGGTCACACTAGTCATTGTTTTGATTCTTTTCTTGCTTTGTTTTTTTCACTACCCTTGGAGTTCTTAATTAAAAGCCTTGTCCATGGAGCAGCAACTGGAGAAGGTCTTGGGAGAAATGTAAGGATGCCTTCGAGCACTGTACAGATTTTTGAAAATAACTAATAAACCCTCTTTGCAGCGCCGCGCGACAAGACACCGTGGGAGCTTTGCTGGCGAATCGTCAGGGATTGTGTCTTGGCAGTAAGTATCTGGGATTTAGTCTGATAAATCGATTGCCATAATGTTGTTTGGGACTCTTTCAGCCAAGGGCGACATTGATCCAAACGTGTCCGGCATCGGAATGGCCATTTCCGAACAGGTGGCCAAACTGGAGCCGAACACCACGGTTCCGGCAACAATTTGCCTGTACAGCGGCAACAAGTAAGTTGTGGAATTCCAAGTATTTAGAAGATAAAGATATGGAAATGGTTTTGGAGAGCCATTGGTACAAGTTGCCAGGAGTTATGACCTAAAATAAGCATGTGTTCTGTTTTTCATTTCAAACATACTGGTCATAGAGTAAGAACAAGTGGCAAATTTGTTTTATCATCTCTCTGGCAGTGTATTAATCAATTCTCTGTATATCTTCTGCAGGCGCTGTGTGATTCAGAAGGATGGCGAGATCACAGGCGTGATCTTCAAGCAGGAGACGCCTGCATCGGCGACCGCCGCCAGCAACTAACAGAAGCTGGGGCCTCAAGCGCAACTCTCAGGCCAAATACGCAAGTCAAGATACGGATACAAAGTCAAAATACAGATATATCTTCCAAGATGCGACAGCTTCGCTCGATTGCCCGAGGGCAGCGCATGTTACATTTGCCTCTCGTTCTAACCGATAACCCTAACCATTGTTTTCTACGACTCGCATAGCTATAAGCATTACGGATTACGCATTACGGAATATGCATTACGGATTACGCATTACGGAATACGCATTACGGATTACGCATTAAGCACTGCTGTTAGTCGCCATGTCTAAATCAGCCTAGCGCTATCATAATGTATGTACATATAGACAGACTTTGTACGTTTAAGCCCAAAAGTGATTGAAGCATATACACCAATTAAAATTATAGCGATGAAGCAAGCCAGCGAAAAAGCTTTTGAACTTGGCAGTTTTCTCGATTTTCAGCCGTAATTACTCAATCATAACGGCGTGGTGTGGTTCGTGCTGCAGTTTCTTTAACATTTTCCGGGTTTGCAATCGGGGTTGGGTGCACCGCATCGAGGAAATGCCGCCGCCCACGTCATGTAAGAAGTGATACATATACATACACACACATTCATGCATACGTAGACGTGGACATGGCATGCTGCATGCAACGAGGCAACAACATCGCAGCGGTATCAGTAGTGCCAGCAGACAAATTGCTGCTCATTCCGCAGCCCACGAGCCTTGGTTTTTGTAATACAGTCAAACCTCTATAGCAGAAACATAAAAGATTTCAAATATTCAATAATAACGGAAGTTTCGGTGGTTAAAAACTTCAAAGATCTATCTTAGCTCTTCAATGGTATATCCTATATGCATAGGAAAAAAACTGGCTAAAAACCAGACGTAGTTAGGATGGGCTGTATTTCGAAAGTAGTATGACAACCCACAAAATGTTTCCACACGTAAGGTGTGGCGCCTAAAATCGATGGGAAAACTTCACTTGGCGGCACCTGATATTAATCCCTGGCTCCTGGTACCTGGCCAGGAGGAGAGGAGCTCGCTTGGCTGGTTTTGTGCCTAAGATGGTAAGGCGGCGGTGTGATGCAATCGCATCCTATCGCTGGCAGCGCAAGCTTCGAAATTCCATTAATTAAACACATAAAACCTATGATATTCATGCACATCTGCCAGGTAGGTAAACCCATTCTGTTTATGCCTCGTGTTTACCTGTTGCAAAGCTCCGAAACCGAAACCGAAACAGCCTTGAACTTTCACCACGGGGCATTGGCGACCCACGTGTGGCGTCTAGGCCTCCGTCTCAGTCTTCATTTCGTATTTTTCTGTGTGCGTTTTTTCCCTTATTTCTGTGGGTGTCGAAAAGCTGCGGCTGTGCAAGGTAAATACCACAGAGACAACAAAGTTGATAAAACATGACAAAAACAAAAACAATTAACGCCGAAATTGGCAGCCAAGGTGCGTTTGTTTAGCCGCAGCGAAGCCTTCAACTTGAATTAAACGTTCAGTTGGCCGATGGGATACATCATGTGGCCACTGATGGCCTAGGGATTGGGTTTCTTTTAAGTATCTTCTTTCAGTATCTTTAAATTTTAGAACTTTTAAGTTCCCATTGTAATATCACTGAAAGCCTTTATTACTTATACGCGGTGTTATACCGTAAAAAGTAATCTTCAATATTAAAAGTTGATTATGAATAGAATAGTCATCATCATTACTATCATGCTGATATAAGAAACTAATCTGTGTTCGTCGAGCATTAACCCACACATGATTCGTGGTCATTAAGGCGGGCTTCACTCTCGCTTTCAAAAGAACTACTACGACGATGAGAAAAACTGGTTACCTTTTCTCTAAAAGTGAAAGTGCCAGTGGCAGGATGATTCACGATGCAGTCCAGAAGAAATTCCAACTTCAACTGCATTTTTAACACAACCAAAGCCAAAGCCAAAGCCGACCAGACCTGATCGAAAACCACGAAGTGGGCAGCTGGCGGGCGTTGAGAATTACGATATGTGTCTGGGACATGAAAATTCCCCACTTTTCAGAGCACCTGAGTTATGAGGGGCTATTCAACATAAATTAGTTGAGGCAAATATGCGATAAATAAACAAAAAGCTCCTTAAAATAAACAATACGATGTTGATATTGAGCTATGCTGCATGGATATGATTGTATTCATAACTTATTGTTAGCATAATGATTTGTATTTAAATGATCTTTCAATTAATTAATTAATCATTCTTTTCAAAAGCTGCTACATATGTTCAATCCATGGAACATGGAACTTATGAAAGTCAGTCAAGCTTGATAAACTAAATAGTAGTTCACATTACAGGCAATCGATATGTATAATTGGAAATAGATCAATTCCATGCTCGATTGCAATTCGATTAGGCCAATAATTGGACTGCACTTGGGGGGGTAAAGAAAATCTACACAGGGAAACATTTGGAGTTTCAGAATATTTCTTAGAAAATATTGCAAGTTTAAAGCCATGATTTTCGTTGACTTTTCTTTTAATCACTTTGCTAGTATTCATTTCTGCTTAAATATATATTTAAGCCATAACAACAACCCACTTGAGCCATCTAATTTTCTTGCTGTGCACCTACAAGCGGCAACCCGTTAGCAGTTTCCATACGAAACATGTCCATATGGAGGGGCCTATCATCTCACCACTCATATTGCTCCGTTTTGGGTAATTATGTCATGGGGAGTGCGGCTAATCGCCGCCGCGAAATTCCCTCAGTCGATGCCAACTATCACGTCATCGCGTCATAGGTCTATATGTATCATATATATATATATATGTACCTACATAGATATAAGCTTTATGCCACAAAATTACGACATTTGGACTTGGAATATGTTGATTTTGTTTACATTTCTGTCACCACGCAGATAAAAACGTAGATTGAACATTGGAATACCCAAATGGCCAGCTCAATGAGCTTTGACTAGCTAGATTAGATCTTAATAATCAGGGCTTAGCTGGGCCTAAAGGAAGACTACTAGATACTAGTATATAAAAGAAGTTAAAATGGGTTTGATTTTAGATTCAAATTAGCAAATGGAAGCTCGAATAAAGTAACCCTTTCATCTGTCATAGACCATGGCCAGAAACGAGAGTGAAAACAGTTTGATGGGCATAGAAATGAATGGCTATTTATAATCGGATCGTATAATAAACACAGTAGGCGGGTCAGCAGGTGACGCCAAAGCTCAGAAGAATGAATAAATATATCTTGAAGACGCCAGCGGTGACTTCTTTTGAGAAATGCTAAGGCCAATGAATCATCATGTTTTTGGGGGGAACTCGATTTGGGGCTATCGCCATATTTGGTTAATTTTAAAAATGATTTTGAATATTACACAAGCTCCGACATGAATCATGGGTGTTTCATTCGGCCATACGCTATTTTTAAACTCTTTGCATCTTGACAAGCTGCGCTCTGAACATCTGGCCAGATAAACCCCTTTAAGTACATGCACTAAATGTGGTTTTTAAGATATTAAGCGAATTATTCATTTGGATTTAAGTGAGATTATCATTAGCTATTGTTGGAAACGCGTGAGTTTTGCTATTGAAATAGCATACGACTGCAGTTTTTTGTTATCTAAAATTGTGTCATCTGCCGTAACGACTGTAAAACGAGCATTTAATTGTTTTAGTTTGAGGTGAAATTTGCATGCGGCTCATGGGAGTCGACGACTGTTTGTCTGGCCAAAAGCCTTAAATGGGGGGAAATTACTTGTACAAAAAGGAAAAACAAACACAAAAGCACACAATAGCGCGATGTTATCTTTGGTTTTTTTTTTTTGTTTTCTATATTGACTCTCCCGATTGAGATTCTCGAGCGCGGCGATTGCATAATCGAGTCTGGCGAGTGTTTTGGGCTTTGGGTTCGTGCACGGGGCATTACCTATAGATCGCATCTACATAGTATCTCTCTGGTATATATATATATATATATAGTATAGATGATCGCCAACACATCCCAACTTCCCCTATATACCAGACAATTAAAACAATTGATGCGATTTCTCGCACAAATGTGCCAAACACGAACGTTCAATTTATATTTAGTCGATCGCCTTCATCCGTCAAATGATCATCAATAGTCCCCCGTTTAGCCCCCTTTTGGCCCCCTTTGGCCCCCCTTTGGCCCCCCTCGTTCATCTCAGTCACGAAGCAAAGGCAAGAAATAAATCGATTTAAAGTCGATCAGTAGTTTTTCTGACTTTTGCTCTGAATATTTTGTTTCATTTTCTGACAATGTAAGTGCTGTGGGTGAAAATCTTAATTTCGAAAAAAACTAACTAATTTTCCCTACCCAAAAGTAGAGTTACTTTTATAAGCTAATTACTGATCAACTTTTTCTTTCAGTGCTTGAATATTTCGTCATCAGCATCATCATTAACCTGCCGCTCTTGAATCACTTTCTACTTTCACTGCTGCACACGCACACCGTCGCAGCGAAACCCATATATACCCATGCAGGCTTTTCATTTCGCACTTCAATGCTAACATGGCCAAAATTGACGTCAGCAATGGCTGGTAACTAACCCTTTTTTTGGCTTAGGGCTGACAATCAAATTACTATAGCTTCTTTCGATCTAATAGCTTATAGCTAATAGAACCATCGATCAGCGATTAGCGATCAGCAACGCAGATGTCTAAAAATACCTGATCTCAGGGTAGTACTCGCTGATTGCTAATTACTTAGTTGGGCAAATAGTTTTTGAACTTTTGAAAGAACCCTCAGCTGATCACACAGATCGCAGCGGCACTTCCGCAAGTTGGCATTACAGCTGTTGACCGCAGGTGCAGATACAAATAGTACAGTGGAGAGTGCCTAAGAGTCACTCAGATTTTGATTCTCAAACATAAGAATAGTAACCATTGAGATTCAGATATAGATACTTATCATCTTCATAATAAAATCCCTTGAGGCATTGGATTATCTTAAGTCTTCCGATACTTAAGCATTTTCCGATCGCTCTCTCTCTCTCTCTCTTATCCACTGACCTTGCATCGCAGGGCCAGAGCATCGCCAGCCGGGTGAAAAACACACGCTGTTTGATCTTGATCGCCGCACTAAGGTAACGCGGTCTGTAAGTAGCTAATATAGTGAGGCAGTAACAAGCCATATGTTTGCCCAAGGTAAATAAATTCATCTAAATTAGCTTCAGATATGCGTAGGTATTCTTGTTAACATTGTTTAACAGCGTTAACTGTTAACTGTTTTGTATTTTCCCAAAAAGAAATTACCACTTGCCCAGATCCAAGAGATTTCCCCAGCTGACGTCTGTATTTTATCTGCGCGATCAAAGTGCTTTCGTCATGCCAAACTTTTCTCCTTCTTTCCCTTGATATCAAAGAATACTAATACTACTAAGAACATAATGCTGCAAAGAAACAGTCAGCACATTTTATGTTTATAAACTCCCATATTCCGGCCCTTCCTATCCTCAAGCAGTATTTTGCTTTGCTAATGTTCAGGATATGGAATGTAATACCTCGTTGAGTTCGTTTTCTTATTCATATCAAAACTGCACTCACAGTTTGAAATGCCAAAGTTGGGCCATTTTTCGAAAAATGTGGGTATAGGGGCTTAAAGTGTTGGTTGTTAACTGCATAAAACGGTCAATGGTTTAGCTGTGCACCTTGTTTTCACAAAGTTAGAGCTAAGAAACGGCAACAAAACCGGGATCTCTACTGCCAAAAAGGCGTATACTTGATTTTGGGCCCCAGAATTTCACTTTTTTAGCCATAGCACAGTCAAAAATGGTCCAAATGGGGAATATAATACCTCGTAGAGCTCGTAATTTAATTGCCATGATTCCCAATTGATTCGCATTCAAATCTGTGAAACTTCATTTTTGGCCCATTTTTGAAAATTTTGATGATGGTACCCCTTATCAAAAATGCGAAATTTGGGCCAAAATTGATTTTCCCAAAATCGAAAAACGAGTGATAGGGGTGGTTAGTATTGGTCGTTAGCAGCACAAAACAGTATTTAATTTGGCTGTGCGTCCTGTTTTGACCGAGCTAGAGCTAAAAACCCGAAAATAATATTGCAAATTTCTGCCAAAAATTGATTTCCAGATTTTTCAGGCATTAAATCAGAGCTCGCACCACAAAATAAGAACAATATAGATATAAGCAAGTATAGAGATTTAAAGTTTTGATTGTTAGCTGCATGAAACTGTCGTTGTTTTGCCTATGTGGCTTGTTTAGACAAAGTTAGAGCTAAGAAACGGCAATGAAACCGGGACTTATGCTGCCAACAGGCGTATACTTGATTTTGAGCACAAAATAATCAGTTTTTTTGCCACAGCACAGTCAAAAATGGCCCAAATGGGGAATGTAATACCTCGTAGGGCTCGTAATTTGATTGCAATGGTTCAAAATTGGTTTGCATTCAAATCTGGAAAACTTCATTTTTGGGCATTTTTTGAAAATTTGTATGAAAAAAAAAAAATTTTTATCAAAAATCCGAAATTTGGGCCAAAATTGATTTACCCAAAATCGAAAAACGAGTGATAGGGGTGGTTAGTATTGGTCGTTAGCAGCACAAAACAGTCATTATTTTGGCTGTGCGTCCTGTTTTGACCGAGCTAGAGCTAAAACCCCGCAATAAAAGTTGCAAATTTCTGTTAAAATTCTGTTTCCTGATTTTTCAGACCTTAAAACAGAGCTCCCACCAAAAAATCAGAGCAAAGCAAGTATAGGGGTTTAAAGTTTCGGTAGTTAGCTGCATAAAACAGTCGTTGTTTAGCTAGTTAGTTAGAGCTAAGAAACTGCAGCAAGCCCGGGCTCTCGGCTGCGAAATACGTATACATGATTTTGGTGCTCAAAAAATCAGTTCTTTGGCCATAGGCCATTATGCCAAAAGAGATAACAGCTTTTGATATACAGAACAACAAAAATATGTAAAAATATTCCCATCAAAGTTAAAAGTTTAAGAAATGAAGATTTAATGTAGAATTAACCAAAACCCAAAGTAAGAAGCCGACCTTAAAGGCGATATTTAGTTTTAAACAAATCATTGTTTCTTTTATTCTTTTACAATTTGTCGTTGTGCTTTTGCATTACTTTTCTTTTCCGTTCTGTTCAATACAGAAACAGCCGCTCAATCGCAGTGTACTTGTGCTGAAACTTATGCTGCTAATGCTGCTAGGAACATCGATTATCGAATAAAGAATTCCTTGGCTCGTTTTCACAAAATCGAATCAAGGAGTAATGGTATTACGCGTCGATGGTTTCCCCAAAGGGAAAGCCAAGAAAAAAAAAGTTGGTTGGTATAACTTAGGCTAGAATGAAGGAGAGTTCAATGTGAAAAATTATAAGCTTAAAGAAAAATTTTCAAATGAACTTGTCGCGGCGTGAATTCGTTAAATAAATAATCAAAAAGTTTTTTCTTTTTTTTGTGTTTTTTGTGTTTTTTTTTTTTGGGAAAAAATGAAGCATACTCGCAGAAGATTAAACTAACTTACGTTTATGTAACGTTTAGTGTATAAAGTAGTTAAAATTAAACTTTACTCTCTTCTCTACGCTTCGCTTTGCTTCTTCCGTTTGTATATATGAGATGCTTTATTCGTAAAAAATAATAAAAGAAATGATTGGTTGTTTTGGGACTAAAAAACGAAACGAAACGAAACGAAATTAAATATAAGCTAATGGTGGTAGGTAAAAATTGGATGATAAATGGAGTGATTTTAGTTGAAAGTTTTGGTCGAAACTAAAAAGTATTTGGATTGCCTTTCTTCTGTGTATATTTTTTTGTATTTTTTCTATTTATCTTTTTGTTTAATGTTTTTGTTTGATTTTTTAATGTTTGCTTTTAGTTATCATTTTTCATTTTTCATTTTTCATTTTTCATTTTTCATTTTCCATTTGTCGTGTAAATATATATGTGAGAAAGTGAAAAAAACATCACAGCTAAAACTTCAGTACATTTTCTCGTGGTTCGAAATTAATCAAGAATATTAATAAAAAAAAAAAAAAAACAATACGTTTATATATATGTACATATGTAGATTAAAGTTCTATTTTCTTTTTTTTCTCTCTATAAATGTACGCTTACAAAATGTACCCTATATATCGGTGTGCATCGCATATAAATCTTGGTTTATCCTTCTTTTCCTCTTTTTTTTTTCGTTTGTTTCTTGCCATTTTGTCATTTTGGATATTTTGGATATTTAGCGATTTACTTGATATCTTCTATATATATATATATATGCATATATATATATATATATGTATATTATACGCTGGCCCAGCACCTGGCAATGGGGCTCTAAATAACACGGACTTATCAGATATATCGGTGTTATAGCTAGATACCGATTGCCAGGTGGGCGACCCAGCTGAGATTTTAGGATTGTGGTTTCTTGAAATACGGTACAAACTAGTCGGATCCTAACTGGCTTATCAACTAAAAGTACTTGTGCTGGCACCCCCCTTGCGTTTGATATAACCCTCCCCCCAGGCCCCCTCCCCCCAGCCCACCTCATTAATCATCCCAGCTCCATGAGGGATCCTGTTCCCGGTTGATCCGCCACAGCATTAACTCCATACAGGCACGTGAGTCCTCGAAGCTGCTGTGTCCTGTGGTCCCATCACCACTCTGGATCTCCCGCTTCAGATGGACCTTGGTCAGGTGACGTAGGGCCCGGCGATATGGAAATCCACTGCAATGGGGAAAGCTAATGGAGGTATCGATCAGGGTGTTGTGCACCAGACGCAGTGCCCGCAAATCGTTATCCAGCCCGTGCCCAATAAGGATCGTGTCCGCTGCGATCAGTTCGAGGAGATCTCTTTGGACCTCGGCCAATGTCTTGGCCCCGGAACGCAGATCCCTTTCTGTAATACCCGAATACCGGGTATTGTAGTCTATAATGTCGCACTCGGGCCGTACGAAGTGCTCGTACACCAGCTGTCCATTGAGGGCCACTAGGGAGACCTTGGTCACGTCCAGTCCACGACCTGTATAGCTCATCTCGCAGTCCAGGGCATATACAGCAGGCTCCTCGTCGTTGGATTCACGATGTTGGGTCCTCACGAAATCGTAGTAGGGCCCATTGACCCCTCCCACTGAACCCGTCCATACATGCCGATCGCTTAGGCAGCAGCCCGGCGAGGATTCCTCGCCCTCGTTGCAGCAGGTCCAACGTCCGTGGCAGACGCCGTCATAGTACCGTTGATACTTGCCCGAATGGTACTGGCACTCCTCGCGGTTCAAGTACTGGCCCGTCAGCTCGTCCACCAAAAAGTGGCGCTTGCAGCGTGCACACGGCTTGGCCAGACTACGCTCCACCTGAACGTACTGGCAGTACTTCAGCTCCAGACTTAGTTCGGCGTCGCCAGCGGATGAGGATGAGGAGTTCGAGGACTCACATTCGCTGCCGCTCCATTCACCGCCAGATTCCGAATCCATAGATCGCGGTGAACTGTTGCCGGAGTCGCTCGAGATGGCCACCTCTACTTCCTCCTCAGCTCCTCGGTTGGTCAGGCCGTCATGGCAGTTGATCACCGTGACTGCCGGCGCTGTTTCCGCCAGTGCAGCTGCAAAACTCATATGGGGCAGGCACTTGAAGATCTCAATGGCGCCTTCGTGGACTACAGACTCCACCGGATAGCCATAGACCCTAAGCAGGTGGTGATCGATGACATGGCGTCGAAGTTGTTGCACCAGACTTCTGTCATCCAGATCAAGCTGCTCGTATTGTCGAAGTGGAGGAACCAGGAAGTTGGCATTCTGGCGACCACGTTCCCGCTCTCGGCGCCATTCCAGTGCTGCCCCCGGCATCAAAGATCGCTCGATACGCTTCCTATTGCCATTGGCATGTGGGGAGCTGGTGGGCGAACTAGTGGGCGAACTTAAGGCCGAGGAAGAGCTGCTGTCGCAGGTCTTCCTTTGGTTGTTGCCGCCGTGCTTGTTGATGTTGCTGCTGCTGCTGCTGCCGCCGCTGCTGCTGCTGCTGGCACATTTTCCTGACTTCTTGTTGCTGCTGCGCTTCTGCTGCTGATTGGGATTGGCCTGCTGCTGCTGCTGTTGCTGCTGCTGCTGGCGCCACTTGCTATTTGGCTGTTTGGTTTTCTGGCCCACCACCACGACCGTAGCGGCAGCTGGCTTCTGGCCATTTTGATCGGAATTACGAATCTGCTGCTGCTGGCCGGTTGACTTTTGCTGTCGCTTGGAGCGGCTTTTGTTGCCACTTGCAGTAAGATTGTTGCAACGACTGCCACCGTTTGTATGTCCCTTGGCCTTGTTCAGATGCTCTCGACTGGAGTCGATGTCCTCGCTGGTAGCCTCGCTGCTAGTGCTATTGCGATGTCCTGGATTGTGCTTGTGCTGGCCAAGGAATTTGTCTGTGAAAAGGGATAAGTTTATAAATTAAATTAAATATAAATAAATAATAACTTATGTTAATTTCTTAAATTTATTCAAATTTCCTCCTCTCCTAAACTTAATGCTAATTTATTGAAGTTAAATAATTAACCACGTGAATTTCTGTCAATAAAATAAAATATTCGTTTGGAAATTCAAATTTCTGATAACGTACACACGCTCGCACACAATCGAAGACACTAAATACCCAGGCACACACACACACACACACACAGACACCAGCATGCTTATCAACAAACGCCACGTGCTTTTGAGTAGTTCTCTCTTTCGCTATTCTTACACTGAGAAACATTCCAGGGCTGTTTTATGTTTTAAAAATTGTCTATTTTATGTTTTACTCTTTCTTAATCCGATCTTTTAAGCCTTAAGATCTTCTTAATCATAATTTAATTTACCTCTAAAAACCCTCTACCCATTTCTTGCCGTGTACGTATACATGTGTATTTAATTTTTGATAGTGTGATTTGATTTAGGGAAGGTTACGCATGACTGGAAATTAAGGCATGTGTGCGGCGGGGTTCCTACCTCGAGTTTTTTGTTGATTTTTTATTTTTTTTTTGCTAATTCAGCTTATTTGGTTGCCACCCAAACGGGCGTGCTTAAAAAGAGGGGAACGGGCTGTGGTTAGTGAGGAGTGGCGACTCTCGTGTTGACGCATTACAATTATAAACATTTTTATTATGACTATTATATGCCGCCTGTTATTATTATTTCTACCTATTAAGCGCTTTATGCTGCCGCGGCTTCCGCATTTAGCTCATCATGCATGCTCCCCCCAAATTCCCTTCCATTCCCATTTTAATTCTCGTTTTAAGTTGCCCACCCCCCCCTAAAAAAAAGGGGGGGTTTTCAGCTGGTAGCTAAGCTGGCCTGACCTGTTGTGGTAGATTTACTTTTTGGAACTTTTTGGGGTTTACATTTTGCTGAGAATCCATCAAGTCTTGACTTCTTGATTGAATGAAACTTTTTAACCAGAATTTATGAATATTTATATAGGTCTCTACCTCTGGCTATATATCAATGTAGATATAGCAATCGCCCCCCCTCCTCCTTCTATCTAACTAGGATATACATTCAAATTGACGCACTCAACCATGTCAGGTCTTCCTATTCCGTCAATTGTCGCCTCCGTCACTCGGTGGGGTCGTCGCTATGACGACATTTTCTTATCGGCATGCTGCTTCCTGCCTGCCTGCCTGCTGATTGGTGAAATGCCAAACACTTCCTTGTAGTGAAAAGCATTCAAGCACTTCCTTGATACACACTCATCTATATCTCAGCTCGCCATACAATATATATAAATATATATATATATATGAAGAGCCGCCCTGTTTTGGGGCCCCAGAAAGTGTCAGCCTGACTCTGGCTAAAATTGAATTTCAAAGCGCGCATAGATAAATCATATGGCTAGGTGGGTTTGTTGACTTCAACGTCGAGTCGAAGGACACCCGGGGCCAGCACTAACTAAGCACCCAGACGTGAGCTGGAAACCCAAAGACCCCCAATGGGATCATCAACGGATCGGGCCAGAAGAAATTATATCAGCTGGGGCGCGATTGAGTTATTGTTTTTTACATGTATGTATGTATGATGTATGTATGTATGTATGTATGTATGATGTATGTATGTACATCACGTATGACTTTGTACATCTTTTGGGGCGTTGAGTGCGTGGTCAACGATTAGATAAGGCGTGGCCAGTTTTGGGCGTGTTTCGGATCTGGCCACAACTCTCGGAAGCTCAGCAAACGTTTTTTTCTACTTTTTAAACGTTTTTACGACAGGCTCTCTATATGTGGCTT
Organism: Drosophila eugracilis; assembly: GCF_018153835.1. Taxonomy (NCBI): domain Eukaryota; kingdom Metazoa; phylum Arthropoda; class Insecta; order Diptera; family Drosophilidae; genus Drosophila; species Drosophila eugracilis. The sequence goes on along the minus strand of NW_024573052.1, from coordinate 1,911,533 downwards.
TATCGCCGACCGACGCACGCGCCAAACTCTCTAAACGGCCTTGAAAATCGTTTAAGAATATATATATTATATATATATAGTTAGTTAGGCATATAATATACATCATACATCCGATTAAAACGTAAACATAGCTGAATTTATGTGGTTGATGATTGAAATTTTAAGTAGTAATCATAGTTTTGAGGGTATTTACCTTCTACTTATGACTTCCCTAACATAACGACAGGAAACTTATCTTTGTAAATCATTTACCAAGATTAAAATTACGATTACTTGCCATAAATTAATGTCTTACCCTATGAAGACCATTTCCAGGCAGCTCTCCAAGGGCATTTAATCTCTTTGTTTTTTTTATGAACAGACCTTAACCTTAGAAGGGTACTAAGACTTAGAAGGGAATAAACATAAAGACACTCGAGAGACCGCGATTAGATAGTTTAGTTAAATAAGTGAGACTAACGTGTCAGGGGCTGGCAAATGATAATCCATGGGGCATACTACTTACTATATAAGGCGTACGCGTACACAGAGTACAAAAACTTTCGTGTTATGAAATTTGACTGCGACTGGCGGTAGAAATTGATTTAAATATAAAATTTAAATGCCATATTACGAGCATGGAAGCACGCAAGTCCCTAACAAAAGGCAAATTGCATATCAAAATAATAATTGGAAACACTTAGAAGATTGCCCATCTATCTGAGTATTGTTTTAAAAACCAATTACTAGACGTCTGTTAAGCTGAAACTTTCCGACAGATTTAAACTTGCAGTCTAGACTCCTCTAGACTCCTCCGAATGGTAACCACATTTAGTTACCGGGCAGTGATAAGATGTGCGTGTCCAGTGCTAACCATAATATAGTATATATATTCCCGACTGCCCAATTTCCAGTTACCTACGGCAACAGCGTCCAAAAGTTCCCTCGAGTGCCGCGATTGTCTCTGCACCTGTGATTGTGCCGCCGCCCTGTGCTTGTGATTTCCATTCTGATTCTGATTGTGTTTGTGATTGTGATTTGAGATCGTGAGCATGGCAGTCAAGTGCCGAAAGTCGCCTTCCTAATCACTCCAGAAAATAATATTTCTAAATTTTAATGCCAGCTGATTGGGGAAATGAGTTACAGCCTTTGCAGGCTTGGTTTCAGTCAAACAACTTTTTGTTGACAAAATGTTTAAATTTTTTACAGATTTTTTGGTATAACTTTGTCAAAATAAGACCTACAGCTAAAAGAATGACTGTTTTGTAAGGCTAACTACCGAAACTTAATACCCCTATACTTGCTTTTATCAATATTGCTCTGATTTTTTGATGCGAGCTCTGTTTTAAGGTCTGAAAAATCAGGAAACCGAATTTTAACAGAAATTTGCAACATTTCTTGCGGGGTTTTAGCTCTAGCTCGGCCAAAACAAGACGCACAGCCTAATAAATGACTTTTTTGTGCTGCTAACGACCAATACTAAGTACCCCTATCACCCGATTTTCGATTTTGGAAAATCAATTTTGGCCCAAATTTCGCATTTTTGATAAGGGGTACCATCATCAAAATTTTCAAAAATGGGCCAAAAATTAAGTTTCCCAGATTTGAATGCCAATCAATTGGGAATCATGGCAATCAAGTTACGAGCCCTACGAGGTATTACATTCCTCATTTGGACCATTTTTGGCTGTGCTATGGCCAGAAAACTGAAATTTGTGCGCCCAAAATCACGTATACGCCAGGTGACAGCAGAGAGGCCAGCTTTTTTCCCGTTTCTTAGCTCCAACTTTGCCAAAACAAGGCGCACAGCTAAAACAATGACAGTTTTATGCAGCTAACAACCAACACTAAGTTTCCTTATCATTGGTTTAATGATTTTTGGAATTTAAATTTTTCACAAATTTTCGATTTTTCGATACAAAATCATTAAAATTCTGAAAATTAGCCAAAAAAAAAGGGAATTTTCTTAATTTTCAAGGTGGGTATGCAGTTTTGTTGGAAATTAAAATACGAACTCAACGAGGTATGAGATACCCTATACGAATCATCTTTGGCAAAGTTAAAGAACAAATACTCAGGGTTTTTGACCAAAAATCAGGATTATGACTTTTGACTGTAGGATGGAAAGTAAAGCAAAGCAAACAGCTGTTAAGGAGAGGCAGCCTTTCCTCCTTTGATGGATAGGAAAACGAGAAGGTAATAAATTACTTCATCACCCCCATATACAAACTTTATATATATATATATATTTAGTCAGCTTTGCGAAGGTGGAACTTTGATATTTAATTAGTTATCGCTGCGCAGTCGAAAACGTCTAGATAAGTCCATAAATATGGTTTAGTTTTATCAGTCGCTCTGGCGTAGTGACGCAATCGATGATATAATAATTCGCAGCGAAATCACGTCATTGGGTGACCCATTTTGTGATCTTTTTTTCGAGTCTTAGATCTACATAGAATCCCGCAGGTAGCATAGTTAGTCGAAAAAAGGCTGAGAGTATAATTTTCCAGCGACTTAAAAATGACCTTCGGCTGGCTCAGTACTGGCCAGTACTTCGTCACTCCGGCACTAGCTACTTCCTGTCCCAAGACAACGAACAAAATTACTCGTCTCGCAATTGGTTTGTGCATTTTTAATGAGCTCGAAAACTTGGCTTTGAGCGAAAAACGAAAAAACGAAAACGACAACGAACAAAAATGATAACCATAATAATATACTCGTAATACTCGTCGTAAACATCAACGCGATGATAGTTAATTGTGACCAAACACGTCTCCCTACCAGTCGGTCCAAAGTTTTTGGCATACTCTAGTCACCTTTTAGTGTGTTTTATTAATCAAATAGATATAGATATATATATATATATACAGCTGGGGGGGAATGCAAAATGTGGCCATTGAGGTCAAGCTAAGGCAAAGATTTAAAATAATTTCCAGGCCAAAAACCCAAACTGCGAGTCGTAAAAAAGGCAATCAAAATATGGCTTAACTAGATGTTGTAATCAAATTATTAGATAATACATAGTAACTGATCTCACTTTTTAGGGCCTAAGCAGGCGATCGTAAATTGTCATTATCAGGCGTTTCTTTATTCTGGAACCCATTTCGAAATAGCCCCGATTAATAATCTTTATATCTTTATGCGACCATTATATGGTTGGTGTGTTTTCTAAAAAACAATGTACAAAAATATTTACCCTGCGATAAATGTTCTAAGAATAACATTATGGTCTCTGGCTCAAGTTGGAAATCCTAGTTACTAGTTACTAGTATTATCTATTACGATAAGTACATAGGAATTATGATTATTCTGGGAAAACCTACCTATGCCTAACTAATCCTTGTACTATCCTTGTATTTAACTTTGGCTTAAGGTAGTACAAATATTATGAAGATAACTACCCCATGATTAGGTTAAAAATATAACCAAAAGAGGTGTAATTTTGTTAGGTGATGATGACAAGTCAAAAGTTTCTTAATATTTCCCTGAAAATCCCTTTTCTTTGTTAACTTTCTCCTTAGGCTTAACCCACGATGGCTTCTTCATCATCTCACATGCCAAGACCTCGCTGAACTTTGGTCTCCAAGTTTGGCTTGTATTGTAGACTCGGATTGGGGACTCTCCTCAGACGTTGGGTAAACGCCCGGTGCTTAAACGGCGAACACGTTAACCTTGACTATTGCCGGCGGCAGCGGCGGCATAGCAGACACCGGGGGGTGGGGGGGTTAGTTAAGTGGAGATGTGTTTGCCAGCAATTCCAAAGATCGGCAAAGTAATGCGAATGACGACGAGGCTGGCTGGCTGATGATCGAGAGCTGAGCAATAATAAACGGAATGGAATTGCGAGCACTTTTTACGATTGTTATACAAGTCGTCTTTGTGGCTAGAGATTTCAGGCGGCAGTCGTCTTTAATGGGTTAATAATGCGAACGAACAGCCAGCAGAGCTGTCTGCGAAGTACAGTGTGGACTATAAAACATAAAACTGAAAAGCTAAGCTCTTGTCTTAGTTTTCTAAACGACAAAAAAAACAACTTTTAAAAATCTGTAAAAATAATGTTTCAAGTTTTCCTTTGTTTCTATGCTTTACTGTAACATCTGACGACTCAGTTTTACTGTGGCATGCTGCTGCCCCGTTAGTTGGCACCACTTAAAATGGCAAGCCAAAATGAGTTCAAGTCGGCTTGCAACTGGCCTACAGAGAGTCAGTCGTTCGAGAAAGAAAGACCAAGAGGCGAGGGGAAGAGATATATAAACTCCTTATATAGCCTCAAATCCGATTCAGTGGGGCGTGAAAAACGCATTCGCCAAATGCCGGGCTAGAGCCGCTGTGGTGTAACCATTCCTTTTGGCCAAGGCAATTATCTAATCTGGGCTTAAGTTTAAGATGGCTTAATTGGCCAACTTTAGGCTTTAAACTCTAAGCCAGCTTTCAAGTTCATAAAGAGATCTTTATAGTACTTCTTCTAATAGAAGATATTTTTCCCATAACTTTGTCCTTGCTCATAATCGTTACTCTTCTTTATTTATCGAAAAAGTTTTTCTCGTATTATTTTTGGCACTTAACGTGGCTGTGCAAATTTCGTTTGTGCAATCTCGGAAATCGGTTCTCGAAGGCAGCCCCCCCCTCCTTTTCCAGCCAAGTGCTAATGAATGACAAAACAAGCAAAGTTATGTAATGATTGCCCAGAGCAAGAGCACCTTTAGTATGTACATACACATACGTGTACGTATGCCGCCTCTTACGTTCGGGTCCATGTTGATTATCAGTTCATCGTTTGACCAAAATCGATCGACAACTGATACTACACGACCAATAGTACACCTGATATGGCACTAAATAACAGCAAATAACAAATAACGAATGGTTAAGAGACGGCGCCAGTTGACTGCGAACTGGGAACTTGGAACTGAGAACTGAGAACTCAGAACTTAGAACTGAAAAAATCTAAACCCTAATCAGCTGCTCCTCTGCTATTGCGTCTTAGCTTTTCCTCTAATATAGCAAATACTATAAACGTGTTCCATGTTCGATTCTGGAAAGTTTTTTTTTGTTGATTTCGTTGAACCCAAAAATAAATTATGGAAAATTTAAAGCGAAAAATCTGCCCTATCAGTGTCGTCTGGGAAAGTGAATGGGGAATCAGCCTTCGGCATTAGTAAACCTTTCTCAATCTCAAACGTCTGATTGGCCAAAACCAAAACTTGCGCATAAATTATAAAATTTGGCCAAAAGCATTTGAATTTGGTATTTAATTTGTTGATATTTTTATGACCTAAAACGCCCTGCCTTTCACACGCAGCGTAGGAGATGCCTTTGTTTGTTTATTTAATTTTTTCTTTTTGTTTTCGTTGATTCGCCCAGTTTTTTAATTGATTTCTAAAGCAAAAAGTTAGTCGTGAAAGTCGACTATATATCTCTCCCTATCTCTCCCTCTCTCTCTCTCTATAACTATATATAACCCACTATATATCCATCCCACTTAAATAGTTCCGATACAAGGTTCCCATTAAGCTTAAGCGAAGATTTCCTGCAATTTTCTTATTTGCTTGAACAAAGCTAGGAGCTGTTAGGGGCTTCTAGGGGGGGACAACAGTGATAGTCATAAAAATAGTTTTACCCTTGAAGTTGCTCGCATATTGGCCAGCTAATTGAAAAGTTAGTTACCTAGGTTTTACCCCCATCGAATGGCTATACTTAGAGATAGACCCACTTTGATAAGAACTTTCCACTGACACCATATAAATAGATATCGCTTCAGGTCTAGTGGGCTTTTCACTTCAGTCAAGTGCTAACTGGTTGGCTTTTATATAAGTTTCCCGGGCAACGCAATAAGTTAAAAGGTAGGGTGGTTCAGCTGCACTCAGATTTGATATCTATCTCTGATAAGCTGGCGTTGCTTATGAATACTGAATCATTCTTTGGAAAAACCTTTACTTAGCTGCTCTTACTGCTATGACGGTGGCTGTTTTTAGCCAAGAAGGCCACTCCAATTCCTAGATATTTCCGTAATTAATGTCAGATCTATGCACCCACCGCCCATTCATCCATCTATCCACCCACTGACCCACAAATATAGTTCGAATCTGTCTGTACTTTTCCCGTTTGCCAGCAATGACGCTCTCAAAATACCCGTTCCCGTTCCCATTCACGTTCCGATTCCATTCCCCATTCCCCATTCCCCATTCCCATTCCCGTTTTCATTGCCGTTAGCGTCGATGACGTTAAATTCGTGGACGGAGAGGTGATTCACTTTAGATGCCGACCGATTTGCTTGGAATTTTATTAAAAACAAAGCGAAAAATCATGAATCAGCGTCTGGGGCGGCGGGGTCCGTCTTTATTTCGATACCCATATATAGCAGCTGCACATGGCATATAGCATATAGCATATATATATATATATATATACCAGTGTTATGGTGTAAGACTGACGAAAAGCTTGTAAGATTATCGAAAATCATGGCAGAAACACGTTGCCAAAGTTAAGTGACTCAGCCAGACTCAGTCATTGGGAAGTTTTCCCAATGTTTGTTACTATTTTCCTTTCCTTCTATAAGTTTTTATCCTTAACTTTAATCATCTTTCTATAACTCACCTTCGATGCATGAAGAATTGGCCAAACGGTGTCCGTAGCCTCGTTCCAGCCAAGTCGATGTGGGTGGCGAGGGGGAGGACTCACTTCCGGTTAACCCAGCGATTCCATTCCGCTTTTGTATATTCCCAAAATGTTGCTGCTGTTGCTGCTGCTGCTGTTTGTTGCTGTTGTAGCGACTCTTGCGAGTGGACTGCTTGCTGCCATTGTGCTGCAATGTTGATGTTGCATGTTGTTGGTAGGCCATCATGTTGCCATTACTTGCTGCTACGTTGTTGCTGTTGTTGTTGGTATATTTCTGAGGGCAGCGTTTGTGGTTGTTGCTGCTGCTACTGTTAATGTTGTTGGTCGCATTGACGTTGCTGTTGTTGTTGTTGGTGCCGCTGCTGCCATTCTGGTTGCAACGCTGCATTTTGTCATCTGTTGAGAGAGAGAAAAAGACAGTAGATTAGTTTATGTTTTTTTTAGTTAGTTTAGAAAGTATCTCCTGTACTAAGCACAAACTTTTCCCAACCGACGACGACGACGGCACTTACAAATCTTAAGTAGATGCACTTGCAGAAAATCTTCGAGAAAGAAATGCATTTTACCGCTGCAGACATAAACGCGACTTGAAATATTTTCTTCTAGTTTTGAAAAAACAAAACAAAAACTTTTGTTTATCGTTTACGGTGGGAAACCTTTTTGCAAACCGCCTGCACTTGCAGTTGAAAGCCAACTAAATGGCGCGATTAGCAAACGCTCGCGCGATAAACAACAAGCTGGGAGCCAAGAAAAAGTACAGCGAAATAAAAAAAAAAAAACCACAGAGACAGCGCAAGCGAGACCGACTTTTGCGATGACGACACAGTGAATCATCCGCTGATAAAGCGGGAATACAGCGAATTCAACGCCTGCCTTTATCCCCCATCTCTGTCTTTAACTCTATTGCCGACTCTTTCGTTTCGTTTTGGAAAACGGAAAAATAAAACCTAGGCCACTAGTATGCTTCGACCAGGTTATGACCACGTGCCCCCGCGCGCTGTCCAACAACAAGCTTCCTACATAGATAAGGTGTAAATGGCCAGCCAACGGGTCGTATGAGCTATACAAAAGTTAGTTTATAATAAGAAAAAATTAATCAACTATTAGAAACCATTAGAAACCTTTTTCCTTGCTTTTCCCAAGGGCTAGGAAAATTTCGATTCTGAGTCTGTTCACTAAAGGCAAAACGAAGCGAAACAAACGGCAAAAATTTTGATACTTTTGTGCAAATGTTTTGTTTGTTTTGAAAGTGTCTTGAACTGTTCCGATAACATGTTGATAATAATATTCCCCAGTAACTACGTAACTGCTCGAAATGCCCAAAAAAAAAAAAAAAATATACAAAAATCTACCGGGCCATGTGATCCCTTGGTTTTAGCCCTTTCGAAAACCCTCTTTTTTCCAGATAACTCTGAAAGGGCATCATAGACGATCTTGATATTTCACCGCTTAAATCTAGTTTAAAATTGTCTTAAAGTTAAGCTTATTTAAGGCATATGAAAACTTTTTTTTTAATGGAAAAATCAAATTTATTGCTTCTCAAAATCTCAAAAGTTTTCCAAGTATTTCGTTATTTTTCCTTCGCCTTTGGCCAAAATGTAATTATTTTTGTTATTTTCGTTAAGGCTTTCATGTTTGCGTGTGAATTTTAACACTCAATAAGAACTTTTTCTGGTATTTTTAGCCAAAGGCGGAGGCAGGCAGGCGGGCAGGCAGACTACATAAACGAAAAGTCCATCATCTGGTTCGCTTTCACTGGGCCATCATTAATGAATCTTGGAATTCCGACAATTTCTCGCTTATGCCATGAAATGAGCCACAACAACAACAACTACTATTACTCACAAACAACCAAAAACAACAACAAACATTTTATACAAATTATAAAAAAGAATAAAACAAAAAAGTCTGTCAAAATCAAAAAAAAAAAGCAAAAGAAAAAAGCTCAAGACGAGCAAAAGGCAGTCAAAATGACGACTTCGCAAAACAGGTACCAGTTCGTGCCTAGCGCCGCTCCATGTGCGTACCGCCTGACCCGCCCCCTTTCAAGCCACTGCCACTAACAACACCACCCACCACACAGAGAAAAAAAGCGGAGGGAGAGAGTTAACTTGAAGTTCGAACATTAACTTAAGAGCTTAACCCAAGAAGCTAGGAAGAGCTCAGTAATGCAGATCTAAGTTGGTCTTAAAACCTCTAACATTCAGTTATATATATTTGAATCTACAAAGATATATATATATAAAGATATATAATATTTTTCCTAGTGCTTCGCCGAAGACTTCTTTAACAAAAAATCTCCCATAATTTGTTGCTATTTCTCGGTAATATTAATTTCGTGAATGCAAAAAAAGTCATGAATTCGCCGGCAGTCACGCCCCCTCACTCACCATCGCCAACGTCGATTAGGGCGTGTGATTTATGGAGACGCCGCACTGAATCGCGATGAATCGTTGGTTTACGAATTTGAATCGAAATCAGAATCAAAAATTGGAATGATAATATTTGCGTGGAACCAGTTTTTCTTTCGAAGAGGAAGGGGGAGGGGGCTTATAAATGGCAACGATAAGTTCGTTGAGATCGTTGTGGGCACGTGTACGTGTGTGCAATCACCCCCAGGTTCCACTGTACTAACGTCTCCTCCCCATCATTCTCCCAATTATTTTACCCCCTTCTTCTTCTTCTTATTCTTATTTTTCTTCTATTTTTCTTGCCACTTTGCCAAAACGGAAATGCATTCTATTTTTGTGGCCACCGAACTCATCAACTGCATCATCATCATCTTGGTCATCATCATCCTCATCATTATGATCACTATTCAATAATCATTATCATTATCATCATTATCATCATCATCATCATCATCATTATCATCATCATCATTATGTGGCAAAATCGTATTCATTCATATTCATTCAAGTTAGCGGCAGCAACACACACAAAATGTGCCGCGCCAAAGTTGAATGAATTCCAACGAAGAAGATGTGTGTATATTCCGTAGCTAAAGATCCCAGCGAAAGGAAAAGGCCAAGGAAACGAGACATTAAGAGCGATATATATATATATATATTATATAGTATATAGGGGAGCCAACTGAAGCGGATCATTAAGGGAAGACCGAACAATGGGGGAGAAACTTGAAAAGAAACTTCAGGCAGAGCATGGCAAACTTGGGATACCCTTTTAGGTAAGCTTACAAGAAGGTCTGAAAGACTTCCCTCACTCTAAAAGCTAACTTTGCTTGTGTCTGAGTAAGAATCTTATACATAGCTAATGTATCTTTATAGTTATAGAGTCACACATAGTCCCTCATAGCCGCCGCCTGTCCTGCTACCTAGATAGGGTATGCCACAAAAAGGGGCACTCTTCGAAGAATGGCCATATCTTTGTGCGCATGGCAACAGCAGCTGGCAAGCTAAACTTAAACCGACAATGACGACGCATTCAGCGCAAGCGTGTGTGCTGCCACAGATACAGATACAAAAACAGATACAAATACACTTCGAGATACATTTTCATTGAAGACACACACATCATCAATCGGTCTTAGTTTCGCATGAAAGTTTTCCAAAAATCAATTTGGAAAACAGAAACCACAACAAACGTAGTGGAAATTTTCCCAAGACCCCGAAAAATAAATCCACGAAACGAGTTTACCTAATGGGTTTAATGGCTTTGCCTGATGGTGGGCTTACAAGCGGGGTGGCGGGTGCTAATGAACTTTTCTTCCACCCCACCCCCCAAACGGGCTGTAAGTTGACTCTCGGAAAGACAAAACACGCACACGTGCGAGTGTGTGCTTCTTGTAATAACCAAAATGTTTCAGCGGGGCGGACCGGAAATGTTAATGCGGCCTTTAATGTATTGTATAATTGCGGTCAGGCCATAAAAATGAATAGAAATCCATAGAAAATTAAGTGATTCGCATTCAATTACGTGCCCCGAGAGCGCGAATATTTAGAACCTTTTGCCATTTCGTATTGTGGCCACATAAACGTGAATTAGATTGATGTAAGGCAAGGCAGTGCCATGGCAAAAAAAACAGGAAGACTTATCAGCCTGAGACGTGCTGTTCAGTTTGGGTTTTCTTTTCAGGGTTTGGCCTGGCCTAATCTAAAAAGTTGCCTTAGATTTAAGGAAGAGGAAAGAAGATCGCAGCATGCTGTTTAATGGGTTTCCTACGCCTGACTGCCTGACTGCCTGACTGCCTATCCAAGCCCCTTTTTTGGCTATATACTAGAGATGGTTTTGTCAAGTAAGATAGACTTTTCGCCCTTTTCCTAGCATAATCATATAAAAAAACTCTGATTTGCTCTATAAAATGTGGAGTGGCTCTCTTAAAAATCGATAAAAAAAAATTACTTCCAATGTGGATATTGAACACATGGCGTATGCGCAATTTGCTTTATCAACTTGACAAGTTTGGGATTTTTTGCTTTTATTTTTTATATAGGCTTACTGATATCAGAAAAGCACTTCCTATATATTCTGCGGAATAAAAGAAAGTTTCAGTTTCCGGTTTTCGGTTTTTGGTTTTCGGCTTAGGGCAGAGCTTATCAAATAGCCAAAGAATGTCTTTAAAAATTTCCAATAACAAGATTTTAGCATTAAAGGCTGACTCATTTTGTTTACAAAAAAAATATAAAACCAAATTACTTGTTAACCAGAAAAATTCCAAACAAAATGTGATCAGTTTTCTGGCTAAATTAGAATCTCAAGTGGAACTGATAGGCTTATCAAGAAGAGTCACCTTATAGCAAAAGTCCAAGTAGTTGAGTTCCTAGTACAAAATACTACTAAAAAATATTAATAGAAAACAGCAAGAATCTCTCTTTAAATAAAGAAAAATAAAACCACTCAACCCAGAATTGTTATTAATTGAGAACATTATGGAATCTGCTGTTTACTCAAATACCCAAAAGGCAACCCCAACAAATCAACTAATTTTTCGGTTTTTTCTTGATTTATTTTCCTTAGGCTTTTGGTGGCTTTCGAAATTCAAATTGGAGGGATGAGTTCATTTAAGATGAGAGTCCGCGTGCTTGCTGTCACAATTTTCCGATTCTGACACTTTTCTGACAACTCGAAATGAACAACAATAACAACAACAACAATAACAACAACGAGAAGAAGAAAAACCACAACTACAATACCCAAGTACTATATTATCTCGTAATAATATTGTGAACGAGAAAATCCTGACACTTGTCAAAACAAATCATCTTCATTAAGCGCTGTCTCTGTTTGAAATTTTTAATTTTATTTCAAGAACATGAAAACGTTTCTCCATCCACACTCGCGTATCGAGTGTGATGAAAATCTGCAATTTAATCAAAGAATTTTCCATATTTTTTTTTTGCCAGTTTAGTTTTTGCATCTGAAAAGCCCAAAACTTTGATCTAAATTTGCTTTTAGTAGTAGTTTTTCACCCCTCCTAGAGGCGGCTTTCCGCTTGGCTTGATTGGTTAATTGTTTTTGTTTATAAAGAAAAAATACTTTGCTTTTCCAGGCTGCTTTTCCCGTTCATTTCCCTAGATTGTGTGTGCCCACAAAAACGCTATATTTATATAGCCATTCGGTTTTCACAATAGTAACGAGCCAGAGAACAAGTGGCCCACCAGCAGCAAGCAGATCTCTATCTATCGAGGATGACCCATATTTCGCCTTTTCTCTAGTTTATCACAATTTGCAATTGCTTTCGACGTCCACGGACTGTTCTTGCTCTTATTCGCAGTTTCACGGCCCACACAAATGATGGCGAAAGAGAGATGGCAATAGGTAGTACACGGAGAGAAAATATTGGATTTTTTTTTTCGTTTATAAGAAGTTTTTTTGGGTTTAAGGGGGATGAACGAATTTTTGATTTATTTTTGAGTGATGTTGAGGGAAAACTTTGGTATTATTGAGGGATATCTAAGAGGTATTATGGGTGGTTAAGTTGGTATAGGTAGAAAAGTTGATAAAGTTAGTAAAGAGAGTAAAGATAGTAGAGGTAGTATAGGTAGTATGGGTAGTATGGGTAGTATTCGTAGTACAGATAGAACAGATACTACAGCTACTACAGAAACTATAGATACTATAGATACTGCATATACTACAGATAGTAAAGATTCTACAGATACTACAGATAGTAAAGATAGTACAGATTCTACAGATTCTACAGATACTACAGATACTGTAGATACTACACCTACTACACCTACTCCAGCTACCCAACCCACCATCAAATCTTAACAAACAATTTCCAATCTTAGCCCTAAAAATCAACCTTAACAACCTCTCTTCCCCCCTTAATTTTTCTCAGTGTCTAGCATTTTGTTTTGGTCGCCCGTTGAGAAATTACTTTTGACAAAATGTTTTCGCATTTTGTTTTGGTAAGTTTTTGCATTTTTCTTTCTTTTCTTTTTTTGCTGCGAAAAGCGCGACAGATTCTCACTCACTCGCTGGCCTGCCTCTTCATTCATGCAAAGGCGGGCAGAGAAAAAGAGAAAAATGCCAAAGAAGAGCAACAAATATTTATGGTAATTATTATTATTAATATTATTATTATTTGGAATATATAGAAACGGCTGACGTATGATATATATTATTGTTATCGCTGTCTCATTGCTCTTCGTGGGTAAGGAGAACATTATTATTATTATTATTTTTGTATTTGAAACACGCAAAATGCAGACCGCAAACGCAAACGCAAACCTCGATGATTTATTTCGAACCGAAAGCCAGCCAGCCAAGTAATCAAAGTAATACAAATGGCCGCACATAGCACACATCGTACAATTTATAAAAATAAATAGAAAAACAAAAACCAAAAAAACAACAAGAAAACCCAAAAACCGAAAAACACAAACAGTAAACACCACACCAAACCATCCTCCTCCCCTAACAAAATAAATAAATAAAAAGCAAAAAAATACTAACAAAATCATGAGTGAACAAGGGCACGACAGCTAGAGAAATGATGGCAAATTTTGATTTTGATGCACGTCGCCAGCTGTGGCGGTGACTGTGCTGCCTGCCTGCCTGCCTGCCTGCATAAGTCGTAAAATCATTGGAAAATAGATCAAAACATTGGCTTTCTGTTAAGTAAGGCGGCGTTGCATATAACCAATGGATTTTCCTTATTAAAGAGTCTCTAAATATTGCATTTACTTTATTTTTCGTTAGTAAAGAACATTCCATTCCTTAGCCTTTTTATCTATGCATTCCTGAGCCTATTAAAATACTTTTTCACGCTTTTTCCGCTGCTTCATTTTAGATCTTGGAATATATCAAAACAATATTTTTTCAGGCTTAAAGAAGGGGAACTTCTAGACTTAGATTTTCTCCCTTTAAGCCAGGCCAGCCAGTGCTAGTAAAGGTGAAAATTAATCAAGTACACAAACAGATATTTGTTTATATAAAATATAAGGCAGTTAGGGCAGTGAAAACTAACAAAGTTAAGGGCGGTGTTCTTGACTTTTAAGAAATAACCAAAGTTCTTGTAGATTTTTTAAGAAATCCCAAAATTTTGTACAATTTTTGAACTCCCAAAAACCTAAACGAAATTCTTTCAGTGACCCGCCAGACTTTCGAGTGGCCAAAAGACATTTTGGCCAAAGAAATAAACGTTGGAATGGAGAAACGAAGAAAACCGTAATGATCGCCTGGCTGGCTGGCTGGCTGGTTGGCTGGCCCCAAACCTCCATTTGCATGCACGTACTTATTTATTTAATTTTAAATAGAAAGTAACCTCAATTGCACTTGTAAAAAACATAAGTAAATAACGCCGTCGAATACATAACAAAAGAGAAGACAGGTAAATATAAAGACACACACATACAGAGAGCCAACTCTGTGCCAGTGAAAGGCCCCTTTCGGCCTACAAAAGTCGAAAAATAAAAAAAACGACGGAAAAATATGGAAAAAAACAAAACTCAAATGACGGGAAAGTGAACACAAATTGAGGTGAGTTACTACTTAGAAGCCAGAAAATGACTTCTAATTTTAGGAAGTTTTTTCATTTCAAACAAAAGAAACTTTCAGATTTATGAATCCCTTTCAGGAAGCACATCTTCTTAAGCTTCTTCTTAAGCTTATCTCGTGTTTATTTATGGAAATAAAAATGATGAGCCAGCAAGCCAAGCCAAGCCAAGAGATTGAAGGATTAATCACTGGACTTGCGTAAGTTGGGATTAAGGAATCAAATATTATAATGACTAACACAAGCTATATACTCATTTACTTAATAAGATAACTTCAGTTTCATTGCTCACATAATGAAACCCAAAGCCTGGAAATTCTTTCAATATTTTTTGGAATTTTTTTTTTGCAGTTTTCGTGATTCTTTTTCCTTTGCGATTTTGTCACGCTCGTCATATGAGACATTGAATGTGGAAATCAACAAGTTGCCGAAGAAAACGAAATGATAGGAAAACAGAATGCAGCAGAAGCGGCAAATTTGTGTACAAAATTTGCTAAGAAAACTTGTTTGGAATGTGATCAGAAATCAAGGGGGGGTGTTATATCTTTCCCCCTCCCTAGGCATATATAGATGGGGCGGTGATGGGTCTAACAATAAGTTTTATAGAGAGGAAATCACAGCAACCCACTCGTTGTTCTAAAAAAAGATCAACAATTGAATAGATTTTATCTATAAATTGTTCTCTCTGTGTTTGTGTTTTTGGTTTTGGTTTTTTGTTTGTTATAAATTTTTGTTTTAAATGCAAGGAAACTGTTAATCTAATAAGTCAATAGCATGGCATAGACCTGAAGAAAACGGAAAAGTAACAAAGTTAGAAACGTTTCCTGAATAAATCACCCGCCCTCTAACCTCCCCCCTTCCTCCCCTTAAAACTAAAACTATATCTCAAAGATATGTATCTTTAAAATACGATTTCTTAATAAAATGCTGAGATCGTTGGTCGCCTCTCACCGCCCAGCGAATAAATTCATTCAAATACATAAATAAAAAGTTGTTTGTGTTTTTTTTGTATATGTAAATCAGTATCGTAGTCCCAGGGGGGGCGTTTCGATTTGTTTATGTTCTTAAATATTAAATATACGGCGAATTTGGGCCATTAACTTGGCACTATAATGATTAACTTTTGATTTAATATATGTTTATGATCAATAAATATTTTGATTTTAATGCCTAAACATAGCCAGCTTGTGGTCTTATAATTCCCAACTGCTTGTTTGGCAACTGCCTGTTAGGAACATTAGGCGGCTGAGAGTAAAAGTGCTTGACTGTTGGCACTGTCAATTAACTTTGGTTTCTTGACTCTTCTCGTCTCGTTTCGTTTGCCATGAAGAAAACTATGAAAAATCACAACCCATAAAAGAGTGAACACACTGCAAGAAAAGCTAGAAGTTACTCTACTGGAATGGTTTTCCAAGTAATCATCTAGCACTTACAGGGTATTAGAGGTTGCCCATCTGACGAGCCCCCTTGCCAAATCCCATTCGGCTTGCATCACCTGACAGCCGACAACAAGTGGCAGACTCTCCTCCTGCCTGGTAGTTGGCGTATCGCTATCGGTCACAGTTAATTAGGAAATCTCACTTGCATAACGATCAGTGACAGAAAGTTTTTCTCCAATAAGTCATCAGACTTTTCCCCACTAAGGGCTAAGATAGCTCTTTCAATTTCAACATTCAACAACCTTCAAGAACCCAATAAACGATCTAAATAAGCATTTACTTAATGACATCTATTAATAACCCCCCCGCCCAAAAATCGTGCTAAATATATTCCGAATTCTTAATTAAAACACCTGAAAGTGAATATATATATATAAAGTGAATATATATAAACCGAGAATCGACGACAGCTTTGTACGATCATTAATCAAATTAATTGTGATGGATGAGAATTTCATAATTTCGGGCGATATGTGATGGGTCAGCGGTTTCAAAATCATTTTCGGTTCCAAAACATTTTGAGTCATATTTTTGGATTGTCGCACGTATCAGAAATGTGTAAAAGAAACCCGGCGGGCAAGAGGAAAATAAACAGCTAAGCACAACAAGCCAAAGTGAAAACGAAGCTGTTAAATAAGAAGTTCGAACCCAACAAAAAAAAAAAACAGCGAGGCGAAAACTTTCGCTTTGGCTTTGGACTTGGCCATCATCAACAGAAAACCAAAAACAAAAAACCAAAAAAACCAAAAAAAAGAAAGAAACTGGAAATGGAAATGTAAGAGCCATAGCCGGGGTCTTGGTCTTTATGACGACCTTTCTTATGTCACGTCTTCTCTCTTTGGTCTGCTGTCTTCAGTCTTCTGCCCTACAAAAAAAAAACCACAAGCGAATTTCTTTGACTTTTCACTTTTGGCCATATGCAAATTTACGGCCAACTCTATGTATGTTATGGGGTATTATGTCACGACCCTTGAACTCAAAAAATCTCAATAATTCCACACGTAGATGGCTGCTGCCTTCGTGCTCTCCCATCGAAATCGAAATTAGCACAAGACTACGAATAAGCCAAGTAAATAGTGTGAAACGCAGACTGATCATAATATCATAATCAAAATCATATGATAATCCTACGAGATTCCACAAACCAAAAACCAAAATTCTGTCCATCAAATTGTGTAATAAAAGTGTATGTTAAAAATAACAGCGAGCGAGAGTCCAAGCAGCTGACACCATTTAATAGATTAATAAACATTCATTTGTTGTATAACAAATTCGAGCAGATTTAAAACATGGTTGGTTGCTGCTGCTGACACGCGATGATGATGGGGGGAATACACGACCTATTACTGGGTAACTAAGAACCTTAGTTAGTATATATCTTTTCCAGATCAAATCTAGAACTTCTTGGTTTTCAAATTTATTAGACTGATTTTTAAGCTTTTAAACTAAATGGCAATTCTATGCTAAAATCAACTTCAAGTTCAGATTACTTTTGAGGAACCAAAACCAAAGACTTAATTCGCATTTAACAGCTAAAAAACTAGCCTTATCAGGGGCCTTAATCGTCGAATGATTGATTTGAACTTGCGGCTGACTCTTCATAGCCACATCTGGCAGAAAGAATAAATAAAATACAAAAAAAAAAACAATAAACAATAATAAATGACGTCTCGGCGGGATTTCATAATCTGCAATAAATTCAAAAGCTAAAAAAAAACAAAAAACTTGTCTTATTAACTCAAAAAATACTTGCAAATGGGAAAATGAAAAGTTAAATTTAAGGGAAAATTACCTTAGAAAGTCAAGCTTTCTCAACCCTCTCCTTAGCCAATTTCCCTCTTGCCATGAATTTAACCCATTGCAGTTCGTATCTTTGCTAATTTATTGAAATTCATTTACTGCCTAAACGTAAAAATAAATGAACTCAATTTGCAGAAAGAGCCAGAGCCAGAGCCAGGCAGGCGGCCAATAACAAGAGCAAGGCAAAATCAAAACCCCAAAATAGCCAAAGAAAATACAACAAAAAGCAGCAACAAAACAAAAAGCAAGAACAAAAATGTTAACTATATACTAGTAGAGTGTGTTAACTATATATCGATCTGCAGTTGGCCGAGGGCGGACCTTTCTCAACCGAAAAGAAAGTAAGCTGTTTCTGATTTTTATACCCAGCCAGCCAGTCAGTCAGTCAGTCCCATGGCTCCATGCAAATTAGTTTGTCGACTGAACACGAATGAAAGTTGCTCGCCGCTGGCTTTGGGGATCGGTAGATTATTATGTAAACATCAAGTTTTATGTTTTTTTTTGTTTGTTTCTTTGCAAAAATCACAATAAAACCAAAAAGAAGAAGAAAAAACGCAACGAAATCAAATCGAAAAAGTGACAAAAACTTGATTGCGATTGCTTCCTAGTCGAGAGCGGGACGATATCTTTCAAGTTCCCATCGAACCTTGTACCCTCTAGCACCCTTTTCTATCCAGAAACTCTCTCTCTTTCTTGCTCTCCCTCTCTCTTTCTCTGATTAATTGCAATTGAAGTTCTTATCGCTCGATTCCGAGGGGTAGGTCAGGAAGTACTATTCTGGTGTTTCCCGTAGGTTCCTGTTCCCGTTCCCGTTCCCGCTACTATCCCATAGTTTAAGCTATAAATAAACTTCACTACGAGAGCTTTGACTTTTTTTTGGTTGCACGTCACGACATTGGGGAGGAGTGTATGGAGTGTGGGAAAGACCAGCAGCTGTTCCTTCATCAAACACTTTAATGCAAATATAAATAAGCAGCATTATGCGAGCAGCATTTTTGGGAAATGCCAAAGCTGCTCTATTTCACAGCAGAAAGTGGATTAGGTTAGGTTCTAAAAATCCAAATTCCCAGCTAATGGAGGAGTTCAAGTTTTGATTGGTTTCTATCAAATGGGAAAATCTTTGCGGTTACTTGGCAGCAAAATTATGGTTCTGAGAAACGTTTCCTTGTCAGGGACGGGACTCAGCTGCATGATGATAAATCCGTTTAAATGCCATTTATTGCCGGCATGCAATTTGATTAATGACAACGGCTCATAAACCGTAAAGATAGCGTAATTGATTTGGTAACACTTACAGCCAACAATAATGCCTTTCAGCTGATTAATCAGTCATCTAATTAAAAAAAAAATAAACACTAACTAACTAGCTTCAAAGTGTTACTAAACTTAAACCGCTTTTCCCGGAGAGTTCAAGTTATTTGTTTTTTTTTCTTTTTTCTTTTTTTTTTTGGTAGCGCTGACTAAGCCAGGCGAGCAGCTAGTAAATGACTCAGGTGAAAAGTCAAACACCTGGCGTTCGGGACTTACTTTTGCACTTGACCAGGCCACTGGCCACCTGCAGGAATCCATAGACAGCGATAACAACGCACGGCAGTGCCGCAACGCCAAAGGACACGTAATCCATGTGCTCGAAGTAGTTTCTTATTTGCTCCATTTTAATAATTTCAATTTTTATCTATTCTGTAAGTTTTCGAATTTGTTTTGTGATTTGTTGATTTGTTGATTTGTTTATTTGTTTATTTGTTGATTTTCCGACACTATCGTTAAACACTCTAACAAAAAAGTAAACAAAATAGCCGTGTTCGATGATATATATATTTCTGACAGCTTTCTCTGCGCCTGCGCGACTTCAGGGATTTTATATTTTCGAGTTTTTATATATTTGAAAAGGCACTTTTTATTTTTCTTGTTTTTAGTTTTTGTTTTTTGTTTGTTTTTATTTAATAACTTTTAGTTTTGTATTTTTCGCATAAGTCGTTGAGGCGGCTCCTTTTGGGGCACTAACTGAATGTCCTGCGTTGTCTGCTCCTTGGCCTTTGTTGGCTTTTTTCGCTCTTGTTGTTGCGGTTGCTGCTGCTGCTGCTGATGTCTTTGTGTTAGTAATTGTTGTTGTTGTTGTTGTTGTTGCACAAATAACGCCATTGTTTTGCACTGCAAATCTGGCGTAATTGATTTGCATCGGTGGCCAGGAACGCAAGAACGCCTCGAACTCTTGAACTCTCCTCCTTCTCCTTCTCTCTCGTTAACTGTCGAAACTTTCGAAAGGGAAAAGCCAAAAGGGCTAAGATTGTGTGAAATAAAATCCAAAATAAAAAGTCTAAATCAGCGTAGAGGAAACACTCGCGGAAAATGCGCGTCGTGGGAAAAATATATTTTGTTTGATTTATTTTTCAGTTTGTTGTTTTTGTTTTTGTTTTTTGGTGTTTGTCGGCAGAGCGCGCAGTAAGTCCGCTGCGTGACCGCGCGCTGAGAAATACCGAATGGAACTGATGTTGTTTTGCTGCTGCCATGAGTGAATTTCTGGTTTCTGCTTCACACTCACTTCGGCGAGAGAGAAAGAGCGTGAGAGCGCGAGAGTAGGAGAGGGCCGAACACCTACACTGGCAGGGCAAGAGAGAGCAGAGAGCGCCTCTCCTTCTTTGCACTGACAACAAATCGAAGAGAATTTTAACTTTTCTGCTTAAGCTCTTTTCTTTTTATCTTAAAAAAAAAAACTTATTTTAATGTATTGCTAGAAATATTACTCATACGCAATGTTGGCTTTTGCTTTTTTTCATTTTCTTTCAGATGTTTAATTTTTGCCACTCTTTTTGTGACCACTTTAAGTTGCCTTTAATTTTCCACAGTGTAGAATGTAGAGCAATCTCTCTTTTGGACTCTCTCTCTAATAAAGCACGCGGTTGCGATCGCACAGTGGGGTTAATAGTTGGGCCAGTTAATAGCTTTACGCGAGTACAATTTTATCAGCATTCTTGGACTTCTACTTAGATAATTTAGTAATAAAATATTACTTATAATAATACCGCTATTTTTGTTATATTTTCTTAGAATTTTTAACATTTGTTTGGAAGTTTAAACTTTTCCCAAGTAATATTTTTTGTAATCTTTTCCTTTTTTTTGGTGTTTTTACTTTGAACATCAAATTCTAATGTAAAATTAAATAAATTACTCATGTTGTTCCTTGAAACAAACGATGATGAAACAAGTTCGATTGAAAGCTAAGCCACACTTTGCCGTTTGACTGATCAAAAAATTATAAAGAATTACTTTGCTAGCTGCAAGAATGCCCCAAAAAAACACGTACGTCTAGTATTGGTGCTCCCCCAAACTGCACGTACTTGTAGTTGTTGTCTGCCACCCACCCGCCACCTACCTCTTACACACTCCCCCCCCTCCCCTCAAACTTTAGCCCTAACTATGAACTTTTCACAAACTACGTCAGTGGCTTTTTATTGACGTTATTAGAAAGAAAAAAAAAAGAAAAAAAGAACTCAAACCCCCTGAATATTGACTGATCCTAGGCCTAGGCCCACTTTTCCACCCAACTCTTAGGCTAATAACTCTTAACTTTTGGGCCACGTCAGCTAGAAAAGTTTGACATTGTCATCGCTGAAATCGCTTGAATTATTGATAGATAAATGTTCGTGGTGATTGACGGAGGTCGTACGACATCAGATCTCATTAATTCTAATGGGAATTAAGTTAGAAAACTTAACTAGCCCTACAAGGGGGGGAACTTCCTAGGAATTTGCATAGAACTAAAAACTAAATCACCCACAAAAGTTACTTATTTCTCAGAGATATATGCAAAATCCATTTCAGCAATAATGCTTATCGCGAAAGGGGAAAATCAAACTCTTTGTTTGGAAAAACGCAACCCAACACAACACGTCCTTGGGCAATTAGTATGTATGTCTGTGTAATCCCAATCAGGGGGTGTTTGTTTCATCATTTCAGGAAAACAATTCAAAGAAAGGAGCCTTGGGAAACACTGTCTGGGTCTCCCTGCTCTTGCCGCCACCCCCAACTTTATGTTAGGTTCAACGAATTACTTGTTGTCCGACAACTCCGGCCAATGTTAATGACTCGGCTATGCCTTTGCACAACCCCCCCCTACTATATGGTGTATATATCCTATACTATATAGACGCCATCTATATAGCATACAACATTGAACTTGGGGCTGTTGTATCTGCGCCTTGCCTTGCCTTGCCTTGATTCCATTTGACAACCCATCTGGCCGGGTGAGTTTTTGGCTTTCTGTTTTCTGTTTTCTGTCTTGTTTTTGTTTTTATTTTGGGAGATGGGTTTGTGTTTTGGCCATTGAACCTGGTTCCCCTGGCTCACTAGAGACACCCACCCGATTGGCTGCCCCTCACACCCACCCACCCAACAGGGGTTTAATGTGCTGACGACCTTTCTGTGGCAGAGAGAAAAAATTGGGATTTTAAGAATTTGCCAGTCCATGAGTCATTTTTCCAAACTAATAACTTAAAAGTGCTGACTTAGTCAGTTCTAAGAAACCAAAATAAAACAAGAAAAGACAAATATGAACTTAGAAGATGATTTCTCTATGTGTAGAAAGCAATTTAATTTATGCGCCAGCCCCGAAATTTATACGAAATTGCATTTCGTGCTAATTGTTTTCGAAACGCAACAAGTTCTACATAAATATTATTATGGATATAAATAAAGAGGAATATTATGGCATGCATTTCTAAATTCCTGACTCTTGACAAATGCGCAATTTCGAAACGAATCCCAAAGTGGTTTTTGGCCTTTTTTTGCCACACTTCTTTTTGTGAGTTATATGTTATGTTATGTTATGGCCAAGTTGTCGCTAACCTTGTTTCTCTGCTCGTTTGGCAATAATATCTTTAGGGATGTCGCATATAGAGTCAGTCATATATAGATAGATATTGCCCAGACCGACCGACAGTTAATGGTTTGTCGTTTGGTTTTTACTCACCTAAGCAAGAAGTTTATGAAAAAAAAAATAAACAAAGCGTTTAAGTTTTAAGAGGCCTCAGTTGCAACATTGACAATGTTGTTAAAAACGAAAATGAATGTTTAGTTTTTAGAGCTGACTTAGTTTAAAGTTAAGTTAGTTAACTATAAATCATGCGATATCAGGCGAAAGTTCAATTACTTTTTCCGTTTCCCTAGCCGCCAAAAAGGAAACTTTGAACTTTCGACAAAACCAAAAAGAAAAAGCGAAAAATAAACCCGCATAAAGCTCTTATCGGTGTAACGAACCGATATTGTTGCTTTAGCTATTGTTCATATTGGTAAAATGGTTGCTGTTGTTGTTGTTGTGGTTGTTGTTGTTGCTTATATTGTTGCATACTTATAGCAAAGCGTGTGCGCCTTAATCGGTCACCGAAAAACGCCGACAGAGAGATAGAGAGAGAGAGAGAGAAAGTGATAAGTATATATAGCGAAAGTGAGAGCAACTTCTGTTGCAAACAAACAACAAAAACAAATTCAAGGACGTCGGGCTGGGCGGGGTAGCCGCTGCAGGTGCTTGAACTTCTCGCTAGCTGCAGATAAAACAAAACCAACAACAACCATTGTCGCGCGTGTCTCTGTAGAATCAGGTGCCTGTGGGTGACTGAACCTCTGCTTTCTTCACGCGAAACACACCCCCACCGCACCACTCCACCAACCTCAACCACCCTGCGACCTTGTCACTGGCTGCAGCGCAAATTGTTGGGGTAGGCACTGAGTCACCACTGGACTAGCTTTTCAATAGTTAGGGCTAATGAACTAGCAAGAAAATGGCTTTTTCCTAGGTGACTTTCATGATTATTTGCCTGGAAATCCACCAACTCTTCCCCCTTCAATTATTATCAATAAATTGCAAATTACAGCCAATCTGACAAACGCGGCTCATGGTCTCTGGCCATAAAAATAATAATTAAGAACAAAAGCGAATTGTTTTCATTTCGCGCGAGCACTTCCTGTCTTTCCATCCCTCTCTGTCTCTGTTCATGCGACGTCTCCGCAGCGTCTTTGTTCATCTGCCACAGGAAGTAATCCCAGCCAATATAAATATATATATATATATACATGCACTATATATATCCCATACTTTTGAGTAGATTTTGTTTGTAAACACGTTTGTGCGATTTAGTAGTGGCTGGGCCAAAAAGGGAGGAGACGGGGTATTGGCTTACCCGCTCATCTTGAAAGCCACCTGCCAGTCTGCCAGATCCCAAAACAAACTCCACAAAAAAAAAAAGAGAAACCAAAAACAACATACAAGATAAAGTGCAACCTGCAGCGGCTTATTAATGCGGAAATCGAAAAACTCTGACAGTTTTCGTACGGAAGTTGAGTTTATTGAATTTTTTATTTAATTGCCTTTTCGATTGTTAATCTTTTGGCAGATGGATAAAGCTGATATTTATGGTAGTTTGTTTAGTTATTTACTTAAAAGGTTTTGCAGATTGATTGGCTAACTGGGCGTATACTTAATGTAGGAAATATAAAGGAAAATATTTTTAAGGAAGTAAATATTGATTGGCATTCAATATGTTATTTGATTTTGTTGTATGTTATCCTCTCGTATATGAATTTATGTTTAACAATGAGAAAGTTAGTTTACCAGCTGTCATACATGGCGTATGAGTAATATTACCGTTTATACTAAACTTAACTCGAAAACTTCTTTTGGTTTAAGCATTTAAAGCTCCTGAAATCATATATGAATTGGTGTTTTTCTGTGAGAAAGTTAGTTTTTCAGCTGTAATACATGGCGTATGAGTAATATTAAATATTACTAAACTAAAGATGAAAATTTCTTTTGTTTTAAGCATTTAAAACTTCTAAAATCATATATGAATTTGTGTTTTTCTATGACAAAAAGTTACTTTATCATCCGTCGTACATGGCGTATGAGTAATATTACAGTTCATACTAAACTAAACTCCAAAATTTCTTTTGTTTTAAGCATTGTAAGTCCCTTAAAGCCTTAGCTAAGTTAAAGTGGACTTTATAAACTATAGAAATACATAAAACTTGTATATAAACATAAACAAAATTCCAAAATTAAGAAAGATTTCTCCTTTTTTTTAGTGAAATTTATAAGCAAAATTCTTAGTTTCTTGTTAGTGAAGTCAAAAGGGAACTTGCATTTACTTAAGGACAATGACTGAACTGAGTTAAACACTTGATTAGCATTGCATTGAAGTACATTTCATCGCTGAACACATGGGCGAAATGTTTGATTACCCGCACGAGTGGTGTTTGTGCATCAAAATGCGATTTGCAATTTGCGATTTACATTTCCGAGTTGTGAAGGCCAAAGACGAGGAGAGAGAGCTTTCGCCGATATCAACGAAGCTTTTGCAAATTCGCAAATTCTACTGCGTCTTAGGTGCATTGAACCTATTGTTTATTTAATTTACTCTGCGAGCTTTCGATATGGGGCGCTAAGTAGAAACTGCTGATGTTTTTTGGCAAATGCCAATGCCATTGCCAAAAAAAAAAAAAAGGAAAAAACCGCCATTTCTCCTGCCCCTTAGCCACCACCATCACCATTTCGGGCATTAAATTCAACCTCGAAAACAAACTTTTCTTTCGGCGGCGAAGTTCATTGCCGTACTTTGACCTCGCGAGTGCGTTGCCTCTCTCCCTCTCGCTCCTTTGTGAGTGTTGTTGATTTTTTATTATTGTTGTTATTTGCCGGCGCATTTATTGCATGCGATCATCATAATGACGTTGACAACGACAACGACAACAACGATGATGATGATGTTTATTTTTTCTCTGCTGCGAGATTGATTCAACGAACAGCCTATCCCCATCCTTGACCGGTCAAGTCTGGCCCTTTTTCGTACAGTGGAAACATTATTTGAAGGAGTTACTTCCCCGCAAAGTACAGACATACCTCAAGCCTTAGTGCTAGAAAACCGCAACGGAAATCCCAACTAATTAGCATGCCTGCGATAAGAACACATTCTATTCAAATAACTGGGGCCAAATGGTAAACAAAAGTCGTCAATTCATGACCAGGCATGAGGTCTACCATAAATTTTAAACAAAACAAACTATTTTTTTATAGATTTTATTTTGGAATAACCAAACAAAACAAATTTTCTGGCATAAATTAGGAATATTTGTTAGGAAAAGTGTAGAAACAGACATTTGCCCCACTGTGCCTATGGCTGAGCAATCAGCTGATTGCCGCCAGTGTGCACAGCTGTTTTTTAAGCGTACACCCGAAACGTGTGGCGTGCGATTAAACCGCATCATAACAAAAACCGAACGCTAAATAAACAGGCAAAACAGCGCAAAGCAAAGATGGAAAGAATCACAAACTCACATGTTGCTGCTGTTGCTGTTGTTGCTGTTGCTGCTGCTGCTGCACTGCACATCTCATTGTTAGTGGTGAAAATTGTCGTTGAATTTCCTGCCGTCGATCTGAATTTCATCCAAAAGGGTCGCGAATTCGAATTGTAATACATTTTGGCCTGCTGCCTGTTGCTGCTGCTGCTGTTGCTGCTGCTCCTGTGATGTTTTCGTTGCTGTTGTTGTTGTGATTCTTGGTCGGTCTTTCGCTTAATAGCTGCACCAAAGGGAGCTAGCATGTTTTCCTTGACAGCGTTTTCCGCCAGCAGCATATTGCTACTGTGGCAGTGTTGCACTTTGATTGCTGCTGCTGCTGCTACTACTGCTGACTAGTATCAATTGATGTTGCCCTAGTAGTTAGTTTCCACTTGAAATTGCTGCTAATTTTGCTGCAAGTTTACTTGATGTTGCAACTTGTATTGTCTTTGGCTCTCTTATCACTCCCAGTAGCGTTTCAGTTGCTGCAACTTCTAGTTCTATTTGCATCACTATATCTTCGGGTTGCATCAGCAATACTCGCATACTTCGAAGTTATTTTAACCCGCTAAAGTCCTGTGTTCAGTGGCTGTTTTGCACTCAAGAACACGCGGAAAACACAAAGAGTCGTTTGTATATTTTCCGTTTGACGTCACTTCACTGATGAAAAGACAAAAAAAAAAAGAAAACACACTGATCTACGCAGCACTCGAAAGTAAGTCCCAGGGCCAAGAAAATTGCACTAGAAAATGCGTTGCCAAATTGGGAAATCGCAAAAACTGCAGTCATCTGCTCACTGAACTAACTCTCTGGCTAAGCAAAACACTTCTACTATTAGTTATGATTATTAACGTTAATATAACGGTTAAATTAGCGCACTGGCCAACTGGTTGGACCACCAACAACAACAAATTGCCCGCGTATGATTGAAGCTCAAAAATGGACTGCCAGCAATTGTTGCTGCCGCTTTTGGCTCTGTCGACGCCGCCGCAGCAGCAGCAGAAGCAAAGGCAGCAGCCAAGAGCGCTCTCTCTTTCTCTCTCTTGATTTGCGAGCGGAATGAACCCGCAACCATCGCAGCTTTATGCAAGTCCCATGTAGTCTTCTATATAGTCTTTGTGCATAATTCCAAGAATATCGAAATGCGCAGGAGAGAGCCGTGAGAGCTGAAACTGGGCCATTGGCACGACTATCAGATACCTGGTTGGCCAGGCAAATGTCTTTAAAGGCACGAAAGATACTTTAGCTGAGAAGAATCGAAGTTATATTACTTTGATTTATCATGAAAAGTTCAAGAAAACATTGAAATATTTTCTATACAAAGCAATAGAGCAACTACAAAGGTTGCTTTTACTCAAAAACGAACGTAGATACAAAACAACCTACAAGATACAAGGTATTTCTCATATCATATCAGTTGCCTTTGCTGCCTCAGTCGGCGTCTCATTTGCAGAACAAAGAAAATACCTCCCTCCCTTGCCCTCGCTGACGCATGCCGCGTGTAGCTGGGATACGGTTCGCATATTGCGCCTAACCCAATTCGAGTGTCATCATCTGGTCATGGAGCCCATGCTGTCTTTGTCAGCCCCCTACTGTCCCTTTCGACGAACACGGCTGGCTACATCAAGCGGTAAAGCTTTCTCTCAGCTGTTTACTGCACAGTGGTTTCGTTTTACAAGAAACAAAGAGTTATTTCTAATTCTTACAAATATTAACAACAACTCATCATCATAGACTTACCCAAATTTATTCTAATCCCGGGGAAATCCTGGAAAACCCAAGCCAAATATGTTTATTTACACAATTTTTCCTTCACAAGTAATAAAAAATGATTGTTTTTTCAATGTTATATCATAGATTAATTTGCATTAATAACACTTTTCAAGAAGAACTTTCACCATGCCACGTTACTTAAAGGACCTCACTTGACTAGTTCAAGAAGTCAACTGATCCTCGCTACCCGCATATTGACACATTTATAGGGGCTAAAGGTCTGGCAGGACCTTCAAAAAGAGATTAAAAACACATTGTGACCGATAACGGATCGGACGTTAGTACTTATCAGGTAGTTAGGAACGACCCGTCGTCGACCTGCCTTTTAGGACAGAAGGTACACAACAATCTGGGCAACCGAGCAGGCGGTTTTCCACGACAAGCTGACGCGTGTCTGAAGGCTTTCTTCAGGGTTTCATGATTTCCATATTACCAGGGGTTTTACCTGGTTTTATTGGCTTCTCCTGCAGCCTTAACAATCCCACTGTGCAGGTAAGTTACCGTAAAACCCCAGCTTTAAATTCTGTAAAGGTAGTAACCCTTAGTTTGTAGGTACAAACAAATTCAGTCTAAGGAGAACCACACAGAGCTTACCACTAGCTAGCTGCTGTCGTTAGCGGGCGCAGAACTTGGCTAGGAAGCTTTGGGCTTTGCCTTTTCTGTGATTGCAAACTCGACTGTCTAGGCGATCTGCCTTTAGCTTAGTTTTTCCAGTTGAACTGAAAATTCTAGGTCAGTATATGGGTCGGATGAGTGATATTGTTTAACAGAATAATAGAATTTGGATATTTGGGCATCCACAACCATAACTGCCAAAATGCCAGACCCCTGACTCACATTCGATTCAAAATTAGAACACACGCAAAAAATGTCAATAAAAACAAAAATCATAATAAAACCCAAACGGAGTCAGCGAGAGGCAAACAAAGTATCTGAGCACGCGAAACGGTGTCAGTGTGTCATGTTTGAGCTTTTTTTCTTTCTCTCAAGAAGGCAACACAAAGAGTTCGGGAAGTACGTTCGTTCGAGTAAGACAAATGTTTTTGTACTTTTTTTATGCAGGTCTTTTCGAGGCCATAAATCCTCGGAGAACAGTCATTCACTGAGAGTTTCGGTGGTAATTCGCATGGAATCGGTACTTTACTTTGGAAATACAGAATTTAACTTTTTACCATTCCTTAGGAAAGACAGATCGGCTAATTAAGTGGCTGGTTAAGTGAAAAAAAAGAAGGAAAAACATTGGAAAACGTAAATCAGGCAGCGGACCAACGGCAAGCAAGCAACAAATTTATAAACTTAACTCGGAAACAAACAAAATTGTTTAATTAAAGTTTTTATAATAACTAATTTGTACCCCTAATAAAATCCGTTTAACCTATCAACTATTTAAATTCAAATTTTCAAGGGAAATGGGCAGCACTGAAAATGATATGGCTAGGATTGGGATGGGTTAACCATTAACCCTATCAAATAGGGTTGCCGTCTATCGATAGTTAGCCATAACAGCTAATTAGTTACTAAAACAGCGACAATCCTGCGCAGCCGACTTTGACAGCCTTCAAAGTGAAAATTCTTCCTTAGAAAAAGAAGAACAGGTCATTTCATAAACGAACGTCGTGCGGTGAAAGCTGATAATCTAAAAGCCTTCGGAAAAAAACTTAAAACCTTCTTTAAAAAAGAAAAAAAAACTTTCTCGTTTTTCTTATAAGAAAATATTCAAGCCAAAGTGAAGATGAATTCAAGAAACGAATTTAAGATCCAGACTAGCGTTTGGGTGAGTTTAAAGAATTTTCTTGAGAATTTCCGTGCCTTTGCTGAAGTTTTTTTCACTTTGAAAGATTAACAAGAGCTATTCGGCGGTGCTGAAGGGACCTGCTGTACATCAGGTTCAATGTGCTCCGGGAATCTTTCGTCGTGTGCCGGTGGCGCCGCGTGAGCGGGTCTATCACCTTCGAAGTGACAAGGGAGCTGCTGCAGGGTGCTCCCGGCACAACGACTATCCTATGGATGACCTGGCACATAGGTTCGTCAACTTGTCCATGGTCTCGAAGCCAAACATAAAGGTTCGCGGTTGCAATGAGCCATTCTTTGCCAGCAACTTAAAGTATTATCCCCACTTGCCGCAGCCGGCACGGGTGCGCTATTACCAGACCTACGCCGAGATCAAGGAAATGATGACGTTGGAGAAGATTCCGGAGGAGCCCGCTAACTCTGAGGAGCATGAGATTCTTGATTGTTCCAAGACCGTGGAACTGCCAGATGAGCCAATAAGATCGGCTCCAAATCGCCGTTACTCGATGAGCCGTGGCCGCAAGGGCATTCATACCGATGTGGCTCTGGCTAATATTTTCCAGTCGGCCGGCAACAATCTGCTTCGTCAACCTCCACCCAGTATCCAACGTCAGTTCCAGGTCCGCGATTCTCTATTGTCCCGTCTCGCTAACCGTCATGAGGAGTTGCATGGCGGCGGCTTGAACGGACCGCGTCGCCTTCAGCCCGATTGGTGTCCCACCGAAATCGACGTCAATGTGACCACCACTGAACCCTCCAAACCGGATGTTTTGTTCTTCTTGGATTAGGCTGACAAGGCTAACAAGGAAAGTCTTCCCTGGTAACTTTGTACAACGAAACGTTCCAAGAATTGACTGATATTAAATAATTTTATATGTTTAATTTTTATTTTTGGTTATTTTTATTTTTTTGGATGGATTTTGATATGCAAAAAATGGAAATCTTGATCTTCTTTCGATGGAGTCTTTAAGGACATCAATGACTGTCTAGTTTTTCCAAATATCCGCGGATTTTTCCTTGCATGACTTGCTAAAAGATTTGCCAAGGACCACGCCGGGCTGGTTATAACCTAGGTTTTTGGGATAATACGGTCACATTGCACGAGCAAATACTGCCAATTTTAGCAAGAATCTTAGCTTCTACTTTGACTTTTTATGAGATTTGGTTACATTTTTTGTTCTTTGGCCTTTTTTCCACAGTATTTATAGAGAAAATCATTGGCATTGCATTTTATATATTTTCTGTATAAATTTATATGATTTTTTCCTAAAGTTGTTACCCACGTGTAAGGAATTTGTTTTGCTTAGTTTGAAAATGTCTACAAATTTGGCGCTCTATGGTGTGGCCGTGCTAACAGTGCTAAAAGTCCCAGCAAGCTGTTAGCCAGGGCTGCCTAATAAGCTGCAAGCGAAGTTTCACACTGTGCTCGAGGATTGTGTCCTTGCTAATGTAAGTAACATTGTGATTTAGTTCCGTTTTATGGGGTTGATATAAGTTAAGGATCTTGCTTTTTTATAAAAAAAAGTCTTATATTGATTAATGAAATGTTTAATATAAAACGTTTTACAATGATTTCTTATGTTTGCCTATCGAAGGTGCGACTTAAGGCTTTTAGCAAAGTTTCGTACCTATTAAGTTTAAAAGTTTTTTAAAAATATTAAAAAAGATTTCAAACAAGTTGTCTGGTTACCATTTTTTAAGTTATTAAAAGTTTATTTAGCTGTTTAAGTAAAGTTAATGTGTTTCTGGATATTCCTAATTGAGGATACATGGTCACACTTGTGTTTAAACTTTAAATTTGAACTTTAATTTGAAAATTAATTTCAAATAACTTGCTTTTGGACTTCAAAGCATGAATGGCTAACTTCTAAGTCCTTGAAAGGGGTTATTAATATTAATAATATTTATATTGTATTTAGGTTTTAAACTTTAAGCCCTTGAATAGCCTGTTAAATGTTTTTTTCAGAAAATTACAAAACATTTCAGGCAACTTCTTAGTACATACTTTTTTGGTTTTGTCTATAAAATTGTAATAAGTTAACCACCGATCTAACTGATATTTCTAATTTATAGTAAAAGTTAGCTTAACATTCTGAACTCAATACCATTTAAAAAAATCATTTCCAAAGTATATGAAAATATTTTTGACATTCTTTTACTTAAACAGCAAAGAACGTTAAACTTTTCTTTCAAAAAATGAAAAAGAAGAAAAAACTGGAAAAACATAACAAAACTATCAAGAGATTACTAAGCTATATTATTAAGGGGACTTTTCATAAGTTTTACCATTGAAGTAAAATCTATTTCCTGTCTTCACTCCTTCAGAGAATTCCCCTTTTTGCCTCATAATTGAGTTTAAGAAAGCTAAGCCCATTTGGCCAACGTCCATCGTCTATTGGCCATGTTCTGGCCGGGCATTTACTTGGACGTGATTGCATTGTGTGCCGCGATGATTGACAGCTGTTTGATGGCAGCCGGACTTGTTTGGCGAGTGACATTTGTTTAACGGAATTAACGGGTGGATGCGGACAGCTTATCTGCATGCTGTGGATGTGTGGGATTGAAAGAGGCTTTGAATCTGTGATCGAAATGGATTTAAAAAAAAAACGGAAATTTGAGGCAATGTCCGAATGTCCAAATGTCCGAAAGGCGAAGGCCCTTTGTGGTATGTCCAGTATAACCATCCATCTAGTATAATCATTCAGATTGGCACAGGAAGTGTATGGGTCTAGCTAGTAGAGCTCTTCAAACCGATTCAAAAGCGATTTCAGTAGCTCAAACTTTGGCACTGTACAAGTGCGAGGGCGAGTGCCAGTGCGAGTGCGAGTGCGAGTTCGAGTTTGTCTAGCATCACTCTGGGTTACATCCAATCAAGCTTGATATGCTGTGGCCCAGCACAGATGTGCTCTTCATCCGTGTGCATGTTTGGACAGCAGTGAGTCGGAAACCGAAGGGTTTCCCGGCAATTGAACACAGTTTTTATCCTCATCACAGACGTCATCAGTTCAGCCAACTTGGCAATGGCCAATAGCCGAAGGTATTGACTTTAGGAGGCCAAGATCCGAGACCAAAGTTATTTTCTTTACAAGATTGCCCAGAAAATGTGTGCCCAAGACCATCATTATCAATGAATCTTCGACATGACAGCTATTCGCGAAATTAATTAATTTCGGTTTTTGGCTTTTTTTCAGTCGTGAAACAGGGCAAAACCTGCATCTGGGCCAAAAATCGAATCAAATATTTTATTTTGTGCTAAAGTTCTCAACTATGATTGACTGACAAGGGTTGATTAGCGCCACCGCCGCCACTGACAATCCGATATTACTACAGTATCCGGTCGTATCCTTTTAGATACTGGAACGGGGGGGTTGAATATTTGTTTAGTTTGTGTTTGGGACCTTCATCTGGCTGTCATCAAAGAGTTTGCATTTTGGCTTAGTTAAGTTGCTAATAAAAGAAGAATCTTTTCCTATTTATTTGACTTTCCTTTCGATTCGTTTCATTTTCAAGGTTTAGATGATAGATAGATGCACGCCCGCCCCTTCCCTCCCCTCCCCTGCCTTCCTCTAGCACACAAGGAGACCTAAAGGACCCAACGATCAAATGAACAAATGAGTTGTGCTTAATCAGGTATCGAAAATTAATTTGTTCATGCTCCTGTGGCTGTTGTTACCGTGTTTTATGCATGAGGTCTCGTGCTCACCTACCGGACGACCCACTTGTTAGGGTATATTGACTCATTCGAGTGTCAAATGAGCCACACAGATAGCCGAGAACGAATCTCGCACAGCATCCGTGGTTTGAGTCGAGAACCCACCTTCTGTTTTCGTTCAAATCCTTTGAGATGTGTCAATTATGAAAAACGTTTTCATACCCTCTTATACACCTCCTCCCCCTTTGGCTATCAATTGCCCTTTGCATTAGCACACGTCACCGAACCCAACTATGAAGACCAATGTGCAACCGAATACCTGTGCCTGCAACTTCGCTGCATTACTTGCCAGTTTGCTAGATTGTTGCATATTCTGTTGGGCAAAGAGGAGGTTCAGAGGAGCCTGGTTATATGTGGCAACTTAGAGAGACTGGAATATGATCTTATAGATCTTGTTTTGCCACTTTTTCGTTTTCATTCACTGCTTTTCATTCGGAAAAGCTGAAAAGGCTTTTCTTTACAAAGAGAAACAAGCTTAGTTGCTGATTCTTAAAGATCTTTAAGATCAGATAGTTGCTAGTTGATACATCCTTGAAAGTTCTAAGCTAAGTTAAGCTTTTTCCTCCACACTTTCCCTTGCCAAAGATTATCTAAACCAATTGGCAATTATCGGATTAATGGCTTATAATGCCTATTAAAATACTCTCTCCCATATTGCTCTTACAAGCCCTAAACACCCCCCTGAGGGTCGTGGGAGGAACACAGAGGAGTTCAGTTTCGATCGAGGTTCCCTGGCGCACTTCGAACAATGCAAAGAAAACAGAATGGAAATGAAATGAATCAAATTGAAAAGCCAGCGACAGTTCTTGTGCAAACACACACACACGGACACGATAGATATGGGGGACAGAGACATATACACCTGTACCTGTATGAGTACATCCCATATATGTACATACATACATCTATACATCCATACATCCATACATCCATCCATCCATACATACATACGTACGTATCGTGCGAGTATATGAATAAATGCGGCTCAAACTGGATGCTGGATGACTGACTTGTAGCCTGCCCAATTGAAAAACGCTCATGGCTCATGGCTCATGGCTCATGGGTGATGGCAAGAACGGAATGGGGGGGCTTTAGGTTGAATGTGTGTCCCATCAGCAGCGATTTGAGCGGCGAACAATGGTGTCAATGGTGGCCACCTGTCCAATCCCCACAATCCCCCCCAAGCCAGCCCTTGCCCCTTTGGCAACAGGCATTCCATAGGAATAATACTCTGCCAAGGATTCCATTTGAATCAGCAAAAACTTTTTGGTTAGTCTGTTACTTGGAAGAAGCACTTCTAAACTGGGAGAACCTTAACTAAAAGTTAAGATTTCAAGGATATATCTCAATATATAGATAGAGAGAGTATTCCTGCATCGTTGCTATAGGACAAATCTCGATGTTCGCTTCTCTTTTTTTTGTTCCTTTTGGACGGTTCTTGAAGCGAATTGTGTTGGGTGCATGTGTCGGTGTCTGCATTTTTCAATTTATATAAACAAAACATTTTAATTTCAGAAATTTAATTAAACAACACACCAGATGCGATGATAGCATACGTGTCCCATTCGTTCGTTGCCCATTGTCATTGTCCGTTGGCTGTGCCAGCTTTGGCTCTGCCAGCTTTGGCTCTGCCTTTCAATCAGGCTCAAAACCGCAAAACGATAATGGTGCCAATAATAAATTAGCAGGGTCGGTTAACAGAACCCTTGAGCTATATGATATAGACCGATCTCTACCCATACCTTTCTTCTTTATATGCATGTAAAATGTTGCAAAGAAGACACGTGGACGGTGGCATGTGGCACAACGTTCACCACAAGCGATATTCAATATACACTCATTAGACTACACAAAATCGGTTAATGAAAACCCTCTTTGTTGCAATGACACGGGGTCAACGGGGTCAGGGGTGGTGGTTGGTGGTTTAAAAACCAGCTATGACAGCAACCCGTGGCGCCCGATCTTTCTTCCTTTAGATCCGGTTTAACACCGCGACTGGACCGGACACTATTTTGCATAACAATTTTTTTTTTAGGCAGTTTAACCCTCTTGCCTACCCCTTCCACCCCTTCGAAACTAATTAATCGGAAAATAGCTGACCACCAGCAGCTCCAGGAGGGCAGAAGGAGGAAGAGCTAGAAGTGGCACCGCTTCCGAACCCTTTTGGGATGGATAAGCGACGGGCTGGCATGGTCTAGAGAATTTAAGTGCATATTAGTGCATGGATACAGGGGAACCTTTCGTTTAATTAATTACCAAATGGAAATATAAAGATCAAAGCGATTAAGACCTCCACACGCTTATGTTTATATGTATAGGTGTAGGTATAGGTATAGGTATAGGTATAGGTATATGTATAGGTATATGTGTATATGTATAGGTAAATGTATATGTATATGGTTACTATTTATGTCGTCTTCCACTTAAGTGGGCACACGGACCCAGCAGGATGCTCCTGTGTGATGTCGTTTGGGCCTGCTGGTCCGAAAGGTGTCGTCGGTGTCGTCGCTCAGATTCAGATTCACAGAAGTGAAACAAATCCCTTTACTCATAATTCATTAATTTCTGTATTTAGATTTGAGCGCCACGTTTTTTACCCACAGCTTACCCAAAAACCCTTTCTACCCTAACCTTTCTTCTGGCCAACGACGATACGCCACCCCACCACTTTGGTCCGTTCAACGGACTCAGCAGGGCGCGATGGTTCGCAAGTGAGTTCTTTTGCATATGGGGAAAGGCGGCCATACATAACTGGCTAACCAATTGTGTATCTTTTGGATACATTTTAAACTATGCCTAGGCCTTAGTTACTTCTGTAACTTCCCTGAAAGCCACTTGAAATGGCTATAAAGGCATCATAGAGGTGCAATTTACCAACATATTTTCAACCTGCAACATTTTCCAGCACTAAGCTTAGTCAAAATCAAATCAAACTAAGATACCTTTTAGTTTAATTTATCAAATTAAACTCCACGCAGTTAATTCTTTGCAAAATGCAATATTTTAGCAAAGATATTGGTTGTGAAAGTGCAAATCTGCATAAATGAAATTACAGCCATATATAGGACTGCCATAGGCCGTTGCTGCAACATGATACTGAATGTTGGCAGCATGTCCATTCGAAATCAAATTATGTTGCTCCCTCGCAATGTAAATTGCCTGTAAATTCATTTTTCCGCATCATCACAATGGGGAAAAATGTGTAATTTCAAAATACAAAAAGAAAAAACAACAAAAAACACAAAAAGCGAGAAAGGGAAAAGCAAAGAAAAAAAAAAAAAAAGTATATGCTAACGCAATGATGATGTGCGTTGGGCGAAAGCGTTTCAGCCAAAGGCAAACCGACCACAGGGGATCCGCGGGACACATAGAGGATGGCTGCATGACTGACTAACTGACTAACTGACTGACTGGCTGACTGGCTGGCTACATCGGTGGCAACATTTGATGACTTTATTGCATGTAGCTGGACAGGACGGGGCGGCAACTGACCGGGCCTGCTAACAAAGTGAAAGAGGCTGAAACTTCAACAGGAACAACGTTTGCTTTTAACGTTAATTTATGCAACTTTTGTCAAACGCATCCAGTTTGTCTGTGTCCGTGTCCGTGTCCGTAACGGTGTCAGTGTCCGTGTCGGTGTCCGCTCACTTGTTGGAGCGTCACAGTTACAACAGCCGCCAGGCGATGGCTTTGCCGCCGCTCCTTCGACAGGATCCGAAGTGCGGCCAGTAGTAGTGGCTGGGGGTTAAGCTTTGTTATGTGGTTTTTCCTCAGTTCGGAAAACAACAAGAAGCTGAGAGCAGGGAGCTAGATGGAGCTGGAAACTGCGTTACACAAACCGTTGAAGCAACTGATTGGCTCAGGCGTAGCAGCCGGTTTTCTAGCCATACGTTTTGCCCATTGTTGATGGGGATTGTGCGTAGGTGTTGGTTTCATTTTGTTTGTTGCATGTAACCGGATGCACTTCCGCTCAGTGACAACAACAGAAACATCAGCATCAACATCAACAAGAACAATAAGACCAGTAATGCCAGCAATTCAATAAAGTTTCGCTCTCCACCGAGTCCACTCCTCGTATATTTATAAGTAGTACAGCCATCCAGGCATAGGAACTACTCTTTCCTTCACAGAGAATGCAAACTACAAATAGCATCAAATTCAGTATGACTTTTCTTAACTATTTTGTAGCTTCATTTTGCTTATAACTTGGCCTAAACAGCAACTACGGTCTGGGGAATGACTGTTCTGTACAGCTAACCATTGAAAAAACCTTTATTTTTAGGTTTCTTTTCGAAAGTGACAATAAATTTAGTTTTTCAATTTTGAAGGCAGATCTGTTAAGAATTAGAAAACAAACTGAACGATGTATAATATTCCTTTTTCGGACCAATATTGGCTAAGTTATGGAAAGAATATTATCATTTTTAGGGGAAAATCGGAATAAATCAAATTTAGACTTTTCTGTAAGGGGTAACCTCATCAAAATTGGACAAAAATTACCAAAAAATTACTTTTTTAGACGTGAATGCAGTTTTGTTGGAAATTACGAGCTCAAAGAGGAATTAAATTCAATATCTAGACCATTATTGGCTTAGTTATAGAAAGAAGACTATCAATTTTAAGTGAAAATCGTGATAAACCAAATCCCAATTTTCCTATAAAGGGTAACATCATCAAATTTAGCAAAAAATGTCAAAAATTTGTCATTTTAAAGTGTGAATGCAGTTCGTTTGGAATTTTAATTACAATTCCAATGATATATGACTTTCTATACTCCGATTATTTCTGACTTTGTTATGAGAAAAATTCTGAACATTTTGGGACAAGATTTCGGACTTTGAGTTTTGACAGAAAATTGCTTTATTTTTGATCGGATTTATGCCTATAACTTAGCCAAAAGAAGACGCAGAGATAAAATAAAAACTGTTTTGTAAAGCTAACGACCGAAACTAACTTTCCTCATCTTTCGTTTGATGACTTTAGAGATTTAAATTTTTTGTAAAATTTTTTATTTTCTAAGGGGGGACATCATCTAAATTTACGAAAAATGGAAAAATTTGCACTTTTCAATGTGTGAATACAGTTTTGTTGGAAATTAAATTACGAACTCAACGAGGTATTACATTCCATATTCGGACCATTTTTGGCTGTGCTATAGCAAAAAAAACGTATTTTTTTGTGCCCAAAATCACGTATACGTCCTTTGACAGAAGAGTTTTTTTTTAGTTCCTTAGCTCTTACTTTGTGAAAACAAGCGGCATGGCTAAGGCAGTGCCTGTTTTATGCAGCTAACTACTGAAACTTAACACCCCTATACTTACTTTTTGCGTTTTTGTTCTAATTTTTTAATGCGAGCTTTGTTTTAAGGGCTGAAAAGTCAGGAAACCGAATTTTAACAGAAATTTGCAACTTTTCTTGCGGATTTTAGCTCTAGCTCGGTCAAAACAAGGCGCACAGGCAAAAGAACGACTGTTTTGTGCTGCTAACGACCAATACTAAGTACCCCTATCACTCGATTTTCGATTTTGGGAAAATCAATTTTGGCCCAAATTTCGCATTTTTGATAAGGGGTACCATCATCAAAATTTTCAAAAATGGGCCAAAAATGAAGTTTCCCAGATTTGAATGCCAATCAATTGGGAATCATGGCAATCAAGTTACGAGCCCTACGAGGTATTACATTCCTCATTTGGACCATTATTGGCTGTGCTATGGCCAAAGAACTGATTTGTTGTGCTCAAAATCACGTATACGTCAGTTGACAGCATGGAGCCCGGCTTTTTGGCAGTATTTTAGCTCTAACTTTGTCAAAACAAGCCGCATGGCTAAAGCAGTGACTGTTTTATGCAGCTAACTTTCGAAACTTTACAGCCCTATGCTTACATTTTGCGTTTTTGTTCTGATTTTTTGATGCGAGCTCTGTTTTAATGGCTACAAAATCAGAAAATCCATTTTTAACAGAAATGGAACTAGAACTATGTTCAGGTTTTTAGCTCTAGCTTCGTCAAAACAAGACTCACAACTTATAGAACGACTGTTTTGTGAAACTAGCGACCGAAAGAAACTTTCCCTATCGTTCGTTTTATAATTTTGGAAGTTTTTGTCAAATATAGCATAGTTTATGTGGCAGAGATTTTTTAACTGAAGGTTCTGAAACTCATAAAGGTTCGTCCTAAATGGTATATAATTCTGCCAATTAGCATTTCAAATTGATTCGGCCTAACGAAAAGAAAAAAGTTCTTGATGTTTGCTAGATTCAAAGACAATAATTGCTGAGCTCGCAGTAGGCCGTGTACTTTGACGCATTTCATAAAGGAAACTTTTTACCAGCCAAGCCATTTCAACATAGAACTTTGAAAGTGAACATGGCAGGTAAGGAATATATCTTAAAAAAAAAGAACATAGCTTGTTTTTTCGCCTTTTGTTCTTTAGATCAAGGTAAAGTGCTTAAAGCCAATATGCAATCAGGAGAGCATTCCCAGGAAGCTAAGAGCTGTCCCGAGAAGGTCTTTGATGGACCACAGCAGATGAGCAGCGGACGAATCAGCACTACGAAGATGCCGATCTCAGCCCATGTCATAAAGAAACGTGGAGGCACAGAGTCCCCCGATCCGTTGAAGCCATTAAAGCAGCCGCAATCGCCTTCGCAGCTGCAGTCTAAGCCAAAGCCGTTGCAGCAACCGATTACCAACTGGCGTGACCGTGCCAGTCTTCCAGCTACCAACTCACAGCCGGAGAATTGGCGTCTGCAATGCCGCAAATCGAATTAAGAACTATGAATATCCAGGAAAGGAGGATTTCTAGCTTAACTTTTAAGTTCTTAAGTTCTTAATAAAAAGAGAAAGTTAAGATTGGTTTAATAGCATACAAGCTTGCAGTTGTATTACAGATTTAGAGATTAGAGATTAGAGATTAGCGATTATAGATTAAAGATTGTTGTTCGATAAGTAAGGAGATCATCAAAAGTTAAGATAAATGGCAACAATTTGACAATTTGAAGTGGCAATGCAGTTTGACTGGAATTTTAATAACGAGTTCCATGATATATGACTTTCTATATTCCTACTATTATTGGCTTTGTTATGACAAGAATTCTGATTATTTTGGGATAAGCATCAGGATTATGAGTTTTGACAGAAATGTCAACCTTTTTTTCGGTTTTATGCCTATAACATAGTCAAAATAAGAGGCACAGCTAAACTAAAGACTGTTTTGAGCAGCTAAAGACCGACACAAACTTTCCTCATCATTCGTTTGATGATTTTGGGGATTTTAATTTTTTGCAAAATTTTCAATTTTTTGTAAGGGGTAACATCATCAAAATTTCCGAAAAATGGGAACATTTTTACGTTTCAAGGTGGGTAAGCAGTTTTGTTGGAAATCAAATTACGAACTCATCGAGATATGACATTCCATATTCAGACCGATATTGGCTTTGTTATAGACATAATCCTGACACTGCTAAGGGAAAATCGAGACTACTAAAACTCCGCATTTTCTGTAAGGGGTAACCTCATCAAAATTTACGAAAAGTGGTGAAAATTGTACTTTTCAAGGTGGGGACAGAGATCTACTGGAATTTGAAAAACAAACTCAACGAGGTATTACATTTCACATTCTGACCATTATTGGCTTATTTATGAGCAAAATACTTCTTGTTTGAGGGGAAAATATGTATAAAATCAAAGTTGCGATTTTGACAAGGGGTAACCTCATCAACATTTCCGAAAAGTAGGAAAATTTTTACTTTTCAAGGTGGGGATGAAGTTTTATTGCGAATTGAAAAACGAACTCAACGAGAAATGACATTCCACATTTGGACCATTTTTGGCGTAGTTATCAGCAGGATACTGTAATATTGTAAGGTGAAAATAAGCAGAAATCCAATTTCCCAGTCCTGATAAGGCGTAACATCATCAAAATTTCCGAAAAGCGTTCAAAATTTGACATTTTAAAGTGTGAATGAAGTTTAATTGGAATTTTAATAACGAGTTAAAGGAGATTTAACACTCCATAATCCGATCATGTTTGGCTTAGTTGCAGGAAGAGTCGTTTCATTTTGGGAAATAGAAGGCTTAACTGATTTTCGAAGTTTTCAAAATATTACCAAAATT
Organism: Drosophila eugracilis; assembly: GCF_018153835.1. Lineage (NCBI taxonomy): Eukaryota > Metazoa > Arthropoda > Insecta > Diptera > Drosophilidae > Drosophila > Drosophila eugracilis. Next base: position 1,870,016 of record NW_024573052.1, on the reverse strand, counting down.
TCATAAAAAATGCCAAAAAATTGCAATTTTCAACATTGAATGCAGTTCGATGGGAATTTGAATTACGATTCCATCGATGTAAGACATTCCATATTTGGTTTGGTATTTCATAAAATGGTGGGACAAATACTGGATAGTTTTTGACCAGAAATCAGGATTAAGACTTTTGACGGAACATTTTTCTTGGTTCGACGACAAGCTTGGCATTAGAATCTGAACTCCTTGCTGGGGCAAGGCAAATATGGGCAAACAGAGGATGGCGTTCATTTGCACGGCCGCACATCATGAAAGTACGGTAACAGTATTCTCATCGCCCGCGCCAAGTGCCGTCATGAGTGAAATGGACGAGGACCAAGACCAGGACCAGGACCAGCACCAGGACAGTGGCGCAACGCTGGGGCGTTCCTCATGCATAACGCTTTGACCTCCTCTTGCTGCACACCCCTGCACATCAGCGAAGGATCCTGATAGGTGCGACGAGGTGAGGACTGCTCGGCTCCACTGCATCCACATTCGTGCTCCAAGTTTCCGTAAGGGGAACAGATGGCAGGAAGGAAACACAACCGACGGAAGGCTGGCGGCGACGAGCTCTCCGCCGTTGGGGAACCTAGTCGAAGGTAACCTCGGAGAATGCTCTGCGCATGACCGTAACGATTCCCGTATAGATGCCCCGTAGGTTCCGATTGCCGAGTACCTGTTGCTAGAGAGTGAGCAACAGTTGAGAGCTTAGGAACGCTTGCAAGTGTGCGTAGATGTGGCAGTGTATTGGTGAGCCCCATGCACTGGTAGTGGTGTGCCGGATAGCAACAGGGGCTGCAGCAACAGGCTGCAACAGGCATCTCTGCCTGCCTGCGTGCCTGCCTCTGGCTGCCAACGGTCTTGGACGCAATAATCAGTTTGTCACAGTGCTATGCTCCGCTGGTTAAAATTGTGTAAACTCTTCTTCCAGACTTCAGACTCCCGGACTCCGGACTCCTGACACCGTACTCCGGACTCTGGACTACGAAGAGAGCACCCGGAGGCGACAATCTTTCGAGTATATCTGTATGCAGGCCCAAGCCAAGTTCCCCCGGGCTTATGGTGTCGGCCACGCCGAAGGTGTCTGGTATGAGTTGGCCGACAAATCTAGGCCCTCGACCCTGTAAAGTAAATACGGATTATCCTCTTTTCCAGCAGCAGCAGCAGGAGCAGCAAAGGCAGTAAGCAGTAAGCAGTAAGCAGGGAGCAGGCAGCAGGGAGCAAGCAGCAGGGATCTGGTTGCAGGTGCAGCTTAGCCCACCGCTTAGGGGAAGCCTTGAAGAGGCAGCATCCTTCGATACGATATTGCGTATGTGCTCTTCAAGATGCATCCGTTCGTTCATTTGCATTAGTGCCTTCGCATCGAGCCATCAGCAGCATTAGGAAGGAAGAGCATTCCCCTGATTCTTCTGCTTTCCTGCTTCGAGGAATCCTGCCTGTTGCGGAAGCGTAGGTGTCTTCTATGTGTGTGTGAGTGTGTGTATTTGTGCTTGTGTTTGTATGTATGTATGCAGCAGAACGCCGAAGTCAGGGTCGCTGTGTGGGTGCGGCCTGCAGTGGCCATAGCTGTAGCTGTAGCTGTGGCTGTGGCAGTGTCAGAGAATGAGAATGAGAATGCGCATGTATTGGTGGTGCTCCTGCCTGTTGCATACAACTCCTGCGTTTGATAACGCGCAGCAACAGGCTGACACTGACCACACCACCTGCATTGTGTGGTACGTGTGCGCCACCGCAGACTGCAAACTGCGACTGCAGCCATGGAATGGCTGATGGCTGATGGTGGCAGCATCACTTCTCACCATAAAGAAAGAAACACTTTAAGCCATGGCCATGCCATCCGAGCCAGCTCTGATTTATGCCTAGAAGCGGTCCAAAGTATACCTTTCGTTAATTGCTCAACTGCTGGAATAATAATACACATTTCTCTGTCTTACTCTGTCTATGGTTTCTGGGATTCACTGCGATTCTCGTTTTTATATATCTTTCTTCTCTCTGGGTTTTGGTTCGCCTTTCCTTGGGTGTGTCGTTTCGTGTTTACTGTTGCTGTTGCTGCTGCTGCTGCTGTCTTCGTATTTTTCCGCAACTTTTCATTCAAGCTTTTGTTTTTATTCACACACTTGGCTGCAAGCACAAACACCAGCACATATGCCACCCAACGCCCACTGATGCTGTTAGCTGCTGCCTGTTGCGCGATTTGCAAACCCATCGAATGGCCAGGAGCAGACCAAAGCCAGGCGGTAGGCGGTAGGCGGCAGGCGGCAGGCGTTCGTCCACCAATATATAGCATACGAAATTGGCAACGAGAATCGCGCGACTCGGGCGACGAGTCTGCGTGTCTACGTGTCTACGTTGCAACGTGCAAAGGTTCAGTCGTGCAACTGCCGCGTCCCAAGGCAGTTTAGTGTGCTTCCATCATGGACCACCATCATAAATGGTGCATGGGCTCGTAGTACCACACATACCATATAGACCACGTACAACAAGTTATAGGCCCCATCAAGGGGTTACACAACTTGAACTGCCTGCCAGCCAGCCAGCCAGCCAGCCAGCCAGCATGGCAATTCATGGCCACATATTGGAAATTCTTTTGAAATTTTGTTGTTGTGCTTGATTTGTGTGTACAGTGATGATCGATTAGCAACGCCAAAGCGAAGACTACTCAGTACTAAATCTAAATTGGACAAGCAGGTAAGGTAAATAATCAATTACAAGTCCCAAGAAGAAAAAACAGAGCCAAGTACATAGGCTTTTATATACACACATCCTGCTTAGTATTTATGTAAGAAGACACACACACACACACACACACACATATACGTGCTGCATTTAATTTGCATGTAATCTAATTAGGCCCTGCTGTGCCAACATGCACTAACGTGGCAGGAGCTGTAAAAGCTTCAAGTGTCCTCCCATAAGAACAGGGCATATGGCATGTACACACACACACACACACAACACACCCACACACATCTATGGCATATGGTGTATGTACTTACGTGCCTTGATTCCTTAGGACTAGCCGGCAGGGATTTCAAGTCTATCGTCAAGACGCAAAAACGTCAAAAATTAACCATTAAAGTTTATCTCAAGGGAATATGCCAGGGCAATCGCACCTTCGGTAACTTAAATATCAATTTTTCAAGATATTCATTAAAGATGAGATAATATATGAAGATTTACTGAAGAAACCAAGCTGAGTATGCCTTTAGATGGGCACATAACTTGCCTAGTTACTTCTTTCTGTCAAATACCTGCTTGAACTCTAAAAAGTATGCTATATTTATGCAATTTCTAGAAGGAACTTCAACGTCCGCGTTCGTAGGTGAACTACGAATTGTAGGAAAATGTTTTTCTAAAACGATATTTAAGTGAATAAACGCAGCGACAATCAGGCAGACCATGCCAGTGAAATGGTGAAATGGAAAAGCGGCTAAGTTAATCAGTGAGAGGAGGAGCAAGCTCCTGCAAGCTACACCCACCACACACACACACACACACACACACTCGAATACCCTTTTTTGTGGGGGGAATTATAGAGATTGTGTATTCTCAGTTCGAGCGGTGCTGGGCGGATGTGGGAGTGGTCATCCGCGCACTCTCGCGTAATCATGATTAATTGCAGTGTAAATGACTTCGTTTTAAGCAGCCACGGCATTCTATTCTCCACTCGACTCCACTCGACTCCACCCAACCAAACTCTTACCTAGAGATCCCAGCAGCAACAGGCAGCTGGAAGCGGGAGACTGGCAACGACCGGACAGCAAGTCACATCGCTGGAGCACAAATTAAAAGCCAATTCGAGGAAAAACGGGCAGAAACTCCGGCGAAGCTACAACTACAGAAAGTCAGAACAAAGACAAGCATCGGATTCCGACCAGCAGACTAGCAGGACCAGAACCTGGACCTGTTGTTGTGCCGACTGTCCATCGTGATAAATAATTTACTCGGGTTCACCCGCTTGCCACGCAGATATGCACGTTGAGTTGGCGTTAACAATTTACGGCTGCAAATTGTTTTGGCCCCCGACTTTACGACTCCACAGCTTCCCTACAAAAACAGCGATGGCCAATCACGGATGAACTAAAATAGTTAATTGTCCTTGGCCTTGGCTATAGTAGAAGTCTTTATAACTTCAAGCTCTTTAAATACGACAGTTCTTTACCTTTTTTAAGGGAGTTAATAATATTGAAAGTGTTACAGTCCGTCCTGGTTCATCCGTTTCTCACTTCATCACTCCCAGGCACTGCCAGCAAAGTTTTCCAAATGCGGAATTCGAGGGTGTGCAGAGACTCTGAGACTCCGAGACTGGGCTGGCTTTGTCCAACTTTGCAAATGCTGACAACAGGAAATGTTATCTTCATTACTACAGCCCGTTTCGTTCTGGAATTCATTGGCAACCCCGCACCACTCCCTCTCCCTCTCCCTCATCATTCCTCCTGCACCCTCTAGCACTTTTAGAATCCACGGCAAACGTCCGCCAGAAACTTTAGCACTTCACCTGATGACGCACTGGGCCTGAGACTGGACGGACGAGCTGCCTTTTGGCTGCCCTTTTTAGCGCCACGCTTATCCCAAGCTCACTCTCTCTCTCTCTCTCTCTCTCCTTATGCACGTCGCAAATCTAGACATCCATCTTTATCCTTGCTTCCTTGCTTCCTTCCTTTACCGGCTAAGTACAATTTTTAGCTAATTTACTTCGCCCTGCGCCCTGTGCCCTGCGCCGCCTCCGCTCATTACCCTGTTTCAACTTCAACGCCTTCGCTTCGGCACTTTCGCCAAAGTTTTTAAGGGAAACCTTCGGCGGCAAAAACCACTCTCCCAGCCATCATCGTCGGCGTAAAAAGAAAAGAAGATTAATTAAGAAAAATATGAGAACTGTTTTGAAAGAAATTCTCAGGTCAGGCTAAGGGACAAGAGGAGGAAGTTGTCCGATCCGATCCAGCATCCGAGAGATGCAATGAACTCTCCACTACTCCATGGAGTCAAAACCAATCTGTTCTTAGTGTCCTGCCCAGGAAGTCTGACAAATTCACTGCCAAGAAGGCATCGCTGGTCCTAGCTATATATGGGTGGTATGTGTGTCGAGGAGGAGCTGAGATGAAAGAGCCAAGTCCAGTCCAGTCCCGGCCAGCTGGACGGCAAAGCACTGCAATCAGCAGTCGGAGCGCGACCCCAACTAACTATCCCTCTCTCGGCGTTCGTTTTGTGGAGAAAAATCGTGGAAAAAAGGAAAGGAAAGGAAAAGTCAAACACAATTTGGCCACAAATTGTCTTCAATCCGGAGGCTGGCCGCCTAAAAGTATGCAAATAAAATAAAGGCAAGGCAAGGTCCTAGCCGTCATTCGCACTTCCTAGGACTCGTATTAAATCCCATCCCATCCCAAACCAGCCTCGTCCTTGCTCATTTATTTCAATTGTTATTTTTATCTGCAGCCCCTCTAGTTATGCCACGCCATTTGTATATGTACTTGCCACACACACACACTTACACACAGAGAGAAAGAAAAGCTTTCAATAAGTTTATGGACCGTGGTCTGGTCCTTTTGGCTGGCTAAGCCAAAAAAAACACAATCTTTGTTGCCTTGTTATTGAGTCAGTGGCCAGCGCACTCGTCCTCACTGCGAAACCTTTTCGTCACCAATTTAAGTTTTGGCCTTTCTCATGTGTTCATGCAACACATTTTGTGGCATAAGAGTGAGACTGGTCACTGCCCTAGCTGGGATACAGATAATCCACCCAGCATTGTCTTGAATTTACATTCAGTAATCGATGGAGAACCCTAATTTACTGTCTACCTACTGTCTTCCAGCCATAACTATATTAAATCCATCTTGCAACATCGACAGATATCTCAGATATCTCTGAATTAAGGCATTATTAAGCCATTCAGGCAGCCAAATAACTTCATTTCACATCTCACAGCCCATCAATTGCCAGGCAAATTGCAACGACACATCACACACTCAGCCATATATAGATACAGACTTTATATATATATATAATCGGATATATATATAACGTTGGAGTTTCCACAGATTGGCCTGCACAAGTGAGACAGCTCTTAATCGGTGGTGGTCAGAGAATCCTGTAAAAAAAAAAAAAAAAAAACAAGTGGAAACGTTTCGTTTTGCACGTTCGGACTTAAATGTCAGCACGTGACTTAATTCAGTGGCCCGTTGGGCCTTCATTTCTACCCCTTCACTTTCCACAAAGCGGAAGAGAGAGAGCGAGAGGAGCCACCCACTAATATGGAACAAAAGTAACTGCTGGATGTCCTTCCCCATGCCCCATGAGTTAAGCTCATAAATTGTAATAATAATTTCAAAAGAAATACAACACTACTGCCTGGCTAGCTAGCTAGCTGACTGGCTGTATCCTTTAGCTACTATCAGCAAGGACCTGCCACAATGCTCATACAAGTGTCCCATCCCAAGCTCTATTAAATCCAAAAACACTTTTCCGGCGACACAGGAAAATCCACCTTTGTAGTAAATTAGCCTAAAGGAAGAACTTACTCCGTTGAGATGATTTCCATCATTGATGGTCCTTGACCATCCATCGAGGGCAAACGATCAATGATGATGTACGCCCGAGTAGAAGGGGGCGTTTTTTGCAATGAAAAGCTTCACACACACACACACTTTTCCGCTGGCCACATGACCGCGAAGTGGCACAAGCTCTAATGTTACACATAATTTGTTAAGCCAATTCATGCCAACGACACACACACACAACATGTTGTTGCTTTGTGACTCTGTCATCTGACGATGGTCTGGCTGCCCCCTGCCCCCATCTTTCCCAGCATTTCTGGTGATAGTATTTTGTGTTCAGGGAAAGCCGCACAATTTGGGTTTCATTTTTGTTGCTTTTGCATTTGGCTGATGATGGTGTTGCTGTTGGCATTGCTGTTGCTATTGCTGTTGGCTTTGTATCCGTACTTGTTCTTGTTTTGCATTGCTGTCGAAGTCAAACAAAGAGCAGAGCAGGGCAGTTCAGGGCACTGCAGGGCAGTAGAAGGCAGCACAGAACAGCACAGAGCAGAGCGGCAAAAACACAATTCTGTGCAAATGTTTCACAATCAATTTTAAATCGCACATTCCATGAATGCGACGTCAGCCGCTTATCGTACGTACGTACGTATGCCTGACCCCATGGCCACCCTGTGGCAGGCCTTCTGCTCCTTCTCCTTCTCCTGCAACAGCTCCTGATTCTGTTGCTCTGCCATTGCTGCCTTCAGTTGCTGTTGCCAATCCGTGCCAAAATCGATTGGCAACCATTCTAAAAGCATTTTGTGCAGCAATCACAATTTCCTTTTAGCGCCGCGCGACACGCAGATACATACAAACACTAACAGGCCAAACTGCACCCACGCCCCCACACCCGCACTTCCTTTACCCACCAGGGGGTACACGATGGTCCTGGCTAGCCAGCCAGCCATCCAGCCAGCCAGTCATTCCAGCCATCCAACCATCCAGCCAGCCAGCCATTTGCACAATATGGCAACGATCATTCGCACCATGTGACGCTGTGCTTATGGGTCGGTTCTAGTAGACTAGTACCTGACCTGGACTTGGTTGTGGTCTTGGTCCTGGTCCGCATCCGCATCCGCAACGGCGTCCAGGCTCCAACACTGACCCCATGCTGCTAACAGTCGTCGTCGTCGGCGTCGCACTCACTCACCCCCCAGCCCATCCTTGCCTGCGTTCGATGCAATTATACAGCGGGCGCGGGCCGGCCGGCAAGCTGTTCCCGGAATCCACTTCATCCATGATTTAGCATTCTTTTTGGTTATAGCTGATTTTTTCCGACTAGCCTTCTGGGTCTTCTCCCGCTCTCTCTCACTCTCTCTCTCTGTGGGTCCTCCTTCTCGCAAGGATAAATACGTATTATATAGGTATAGTATACCTATATTTATATGTAAGCCTGCATACCTATATACCTACTGTTTTTATATACAAACATGTACTGCCTTAGACTGTCCTTTTAACTTTGCGCTTGTTAGCTGTTGCTTCTGCTTCTGCTTTCTCCTGTTGCTTTTGCTGTTGCTGTTGCGTTGCTCCAAGAAGGTTATGGTTGGGGGCTGCAGACCGGTATCCCAACTTGCCAGCTTCCCAGCTTCCCGGCATCCTTAACATTGTGGAAAAAAATTCAAGAAAATGTATACGAAATTCGTTTTCATTGCGTTTTCCACTGGCTCGACCCGGCCCGGCCCTGGAACTTTGCGCCGTCTTCGTCTTCATCTTCATTTCCACCATCACCATTCTCCATTCTCCATTCTCCATCAGAGAGCCGCCAACCGACACCGTAGCCGTAACCGTTGTAGTCGCATCGCACTCCGGATGAATAGCCCCGCAAGCCCGCAAGTCATGGATGTTGCAATTTAAATGGATTTATTCATTTGGCATTTGGATACGCGCAGCAGGACTCGGAGGTTGGCCAGAGACACCAAGATATAGGTTCTGCTCTGTTCTCTGTTTCTCGCACTAAGCGTTTCTTCAGCTAAAGCTTAGTTAACGGTTGCTTAAGATGGCCAGCATGAGGTGAGAACTAAGAAGGAAGTTAGCGAAGGTAGTAAGAACTTCAACCTGGAAGTTCTAGCTTCTTAATTTCAGTTTTTTTAATAAGCGATCATCTTTGGGTTGCTGTTATTATCATTTTTTCTGACCTTTTGAGATCTTTTGCTAATCCAATTTAAAACTTAATTGGGTCTCAAGCTCACCCACATAAGTCTCACAAGGATTAAGTTGAACTTTTAGTCAGTAATCACCTCATCACAGTGGACAACCCAACTAGCAAGATAAAGATATATAGTTCGATCTGTGAACTCATAGTGGGTTACCTTTTTGCCCACACATACTCCATAGTACAGAGATTGGATTTCCCGCGAGCATAAAAATCAAATCAACGAAGCTTGTAAACCTGCGATTTGTTTGCTTCGTAAACTTAAAACTCAACAAGAAGAGGGATTTGTTTGTCGATGGATATAGGACAAACATTACTGTGTCTTCTGCATGGCTTTCTCTTCCTTCCTCCTTCCTCCTTTCTCCTTTATCCTTCAGCATTTCGTAAAACAATTCGCTGTGGCGACTTTTGTTCCATGAAGGTGCCATAGTGAATTAGGCTTATAGTTGTCACAGAGGAAATAATTTAAATTTAAGCGTTCCTTTGCTGGCAGTGGAAGTGCAAGTCGGCCAAGCCAGTCCATATATAACATACGAGGTAGATAGACGACAGGTATAGAAGGTATTTCCGCGTGCCCACTGCTCGTGGAATGTTTGCCATTGCGATACAGAAATTCCCATCGTTGTCGTAACTGCCGGCGGCTCATCAGTGTCTGGATGGGATGTTAGGTAGGGGGGGAGGCCTGCCGCCCAGGATATAGGGTCACATTCGCATAAAGAAGCTTCAGAAGGGCGCGGCAAGACAAACATGCCTAACAGGCACCATTAGGCAGTCAGTCAGTCAGTCAGGGTCGAAGATGGGTGGTGCTTTAGCCGGGGGATGGATGGATGGATGGTTGGATACCACGACGGATACGGCTGGCAGGATGGTTAGCTCACTGGCACTTTGGCATAATAGCGCTTATCTGCATAAATCAATATCTCTTGGCTTTTAACAATCTTAATAATGCGAAGGCCTTTCGACATTCGACAACCTGATTGACTCGCAGCCCTGTTGCTGTCGCTGTTCCGTCGCTTTCGGTGTTGTCTCAGCGGTCTAGATAGACATTCACACCTCCCCCCCCCCATGCGATTTATTTGATTTCCGTGCCGTACTCACGCGTTTTGCACTGTTCTCACCTGTTCTCACCTGTTCTCACCTGTCATAAACTTTGGGCCACTGACAGGCAGCATTCAGCTTTATTTCCATTACACTGGGCATACAGCCGCCTTCCTCCCGCAGGCAAGCAGAAAACTTTCGGAAAGTGTAATGCGAAGCTCGCTCTTTAAGTTTGGCGTACCAAACAATGGCCACCCCCCTCCTCAACCCACGGATATTTCCATTTCTATCACCGGCTACCGGAATCCGCTTTTCCCGTTCGAACCGAAAACCAAACCAAAATTATATTCAAAATACTTGTAAATTATGCGATTCGCGAGAGGGGACCCCCTTGGGCCAAGCCAAAGTACTTTTACTATAAACTTTACTCAACATTTGGTTTTTGATTTTCTGGAAATTGATTTCCCTTATTGTCTTTTTAGTCATTTCAAAGGGTTTCTGGCAGCAATTGCAGTTAGGCAGATAGGCCAAGGCATTGGTCAAAGGTCAACTAGCAAAGGAGATTGCTTTTTGGGCAGTTAATGCGATGGAAAAACCGCTTAACAGCTAAGAACTGACAAAGTCCCCTTTCAGGGCAAAGCAACCTTTTGATTTTCAAGCGGCCAGAAAGCCACAGCTGCTGCATAGCCCCCAATGGGGGTGATAAGTTTGTCCAAGGCTTGGCTGCGGTTTCTTTACTGCCAAAAAATGCAAAAACTTTATTCCCAAAATCTATGAGGGAAGTAACAGCCTTAAATTCGCGTTTTTAAGGCAAATGATAGTCACTTTTATTTGATGGAAAAGTATGGAAAATGCCATCTTAAACCATGCACGCTCTGCTGAGAAATTAACCTAACGTTAATATAACTTTCACTGCACTGGCAAAGGCTTTGGCACTAGCTCTGGCTCTGCCAGTGATGATGGAAAAACAACACGGCAGGAAAAACAAGGATGGCAGATTTCACAATTTGAATTAACTCAACTCAACTAACAACCACCACCCCCGCCCACCGCTGAGATAATATCAAAATTGGCAACGCCAGGTAGTTGACACCATCAACTATATAGTATATATAATATATATATATATCTGTAGTATAGCGTTGTCTGAATGAGACTTTGATGGGTGTGCACAGTGGTTCGAAGTCCGTTTAAGATATGCTAAGTCTTAGTACGAGTGCCCTTCGTGCACATTTTCCAATGAAGGTCAGGAAAGGAAGAGGACGCCTGAACCCTGAACCCCTGTTGACATTCCGTCATAGCATTAAAAGTAATTAACATTTTCCCCACTTCAGCATCCGCTGCTGTCCTAAACTTCTTACTCCTTACTCCTTACTCCTCCTTAACTTGGAATTCGGTTAAAGTCAAATGGAAAGGAAAGTCAAAGACTTTTGTGTTGCCTCTCGCCCAAAGAGGTGTCCGCCTTGAAATGCAATTAATTTTGTCCTTAGCTTAACTTTCGGGCTATATAGTTACCACAATTAAAGGTCATTAACCGATTTCTGATATCAAAAGTTTACAGTTTTATAGTTCACATGTGCAGGCAGGCAGGCAGACCGCCCAGCCTATGTGAGCCCCTTCTGAGCCTGAAATCCAATCCAGTCCTGGATTTGCTTCCGCTCTTCATCCTCTGTCATCCTTTTTTTGCTGCCCCTTTCCTCCTTGCACCATAAACACGGGCGTGCTTCGTGCCTCACTTTTAAGCAAAAACTAATTAAAAGTTGTGAGACATTTTTTTCTTGGTCTTGTTGCGTTTTGTTTTCGATAGCGGCACCTGCCAGAGATTCTGGATGAGAGGGGTGGCCTGCCTCTACGACTGCAAAAAAGGAAAAAGGCCAAAAAACGCACCCAGAAACCGAGAACCCGGAGAAGCAGGCACAACCCATTCCCCGGGCAGCTACATTGCATTTTGTTTATTATTTACTTTTTACAACGACACCCCAGCAGTGGTGTTGGGGAAAAGGAACAGACTACGGGATACCCAGTACTCTCTCTCTCTTGATAGTTTTGAGAAAATATTAAGGTTTATAAAGGCTGCGTTTGTACTTAAAGTTGAAATAAGATTTTTAATTTGCTTTTCTCAATGAAGAAGAGTTAAGATTTCTATCTTAAGCTTAAGCTCAAACCACCCCAACTACTGGGTAACCACCTTTAATATAAACCCGCCAATTTTCATCGGCTTATTGTAGCAAAGTTGGCCATTGTTGTTGCCGTTTCGAGTATCTTAGACTTGCACTTGAAATGGAAGTTGCAAGACACAAAAAGACAACAATTGCATTTACCATTGTCCATGGCTATTCCACACTTTTTTACCTACAGACCAGGGGATACTCTTTCCCCACAAGTTTAATATTTCACCATCATCAACAAGTTCTGAAAAGGGAAAATTTCTTTTTGAAAACCCACAAAATGCATAGAAATTTTCATAATTTTCCCAAGAGAAAGAGTATCAGCCAAAATGAATGCCTTTTCATTTTTTGTTTGACTAACTTTAGTCGTAAAAAAAGAGCGAGTAGTCGCATCCGTAACGCAGGTGGCAAATGAAATTGAAAATTCTTCCTTTATTTGCTTCCTTATTTCCGGCCAACCCACTCACTCCCCGTTTTAATCGCCCGCCTTGCAAAATTGTTAAAAATATTTATAAACCAAAATTTTTGTAGCCCATCATAAATGTCTGGCAATTGCCTAGAAATCAAATAAAAGTCCAACTACTAGGGTTTACTAGCCAGGATCTAAAACTCAGTGAGGGAGTGTGGAAAACGGCAGATACATGAAACATGCGGGCCAGCTGGCCCTGGCCCTAGTCCTGGCTTACCCTGGAAAGAGCTGAGAGCATGGGGCAGGCAGCAGGCAGCATGCAGCATTATTGGAGAGACCCAAAAAAGGATTTACGTATAGCTTTGGGGTAGATTTGCGTAATGAGTTTCCTGTGCAAATAAACACGCTAAACAGATAAAAGCATGCCAAGCGAAGATCTTACAAAAACGCATGAAGGCTGGCTGCCTGCTAGACCGACCTAAAACGAAATGGACTAACATTTTCAACTTTTGCTTTCAATCTGTGATGATGTATCGGAAAATCGAAAGCTGTTTCTGGATATACATATATGTATGTACATGCCTATATAGAAAGGTAAATAAAGGGAAAGAACAAGCTAACTTAGAGGCAAGTCGCTGGAGGATATACCCTTTCTACACAAATTTAATCTCACTTTCTTTCTTTTTTCCCCAAATATTCAGAAGAAAATCTATTAAACTAACTAAAAATCTATACACCAAACACTTTGAAAGTCTAAAAATATGATTGCTACCAACACCTTGCCACATAGATACCCGAGCAGAGTTTCCCCAACTTCGTGCAACTTCTTTTTTGGTCAAATAAATATAAATGCGATTTGCTTTTTGCCAAGGAAGTAGATTCAATTTATATTCATCTTTATGCTTTATGCTTTATGCTTTATGCTTATTTTTCGCCAGCATTATTTGTACTTTCCTCAAATCACACACATAGCCCAGCAAACAGTCAGGGGGACATGGCCATAAAGACATCAAGACTAGACAGTGATGATTTTTAACTTGCAATGCCATCATTTCAGTTTCAATTTGTCACCAGCAGTGTGTCGAAGGGCAGGTAGAATGTTGCTAAACCCCCAGCAACCCTCATTCCGAAAGGGGCAAACAGGGCCAGAAATGTAATTGCCAAATTTGTAGATTTATTTTGGCTTTTACTGATTGATGAGATGATGGCTTAGCAGTTTAGCAGCTCAGCAGCAACTCAACAGCCCTTGCCCATGGAAATCATTTAAAATAACATTTTCGCGCGGCCAGACGGCGAGACATTGCCACGGAAGTCACTTAATTTCTGTTCATTTTCCGCGTTCACAATTCATATCCGCTTGGGTTTTAGGATTCCACAGTGTTGTCGTAGGACGCGCATCTGTCTGTGTTGTCTGCCTGCCGCTGTCGCCCCTTCAAGGGAAATGAGGCAACAAGGCTGTCGAATTTTGAATTCAAAACTCTCTCTAGTACATGTGTTAGAGGGGGGTTTAAACCCTTAAGGTCATCTCCTGGACTTGAGGCAACATTTTCACTTGCCTCATATCTACATTAATGTGCTGGCTGGCTGGCTGGCTGGCTGTGCATTCACTCTGCCATCTCTCCGAGACACTTAGCCTAAGCTGTTGCCATTTCCCAGGGACGTATGAATATATGAATGCATATAGGAGTATGCCAAGGAGAGACATTTCCCTGCTGATATTGTCACTAAACAGCAGATAAAAACGCAGCCATGATGTATAGAATGTTGGCCATCTAATGAGAATCCAAAATTACTTTCACAAAGTGGCACGTTCCCACTGGCTGTGCTAACACTATTAAGCGGGCGAAGGCATGCATATAGTAAGGATATATACTGATTGAGATCATAAAATCATTATCATTTAGCTCAGAAATCATTCACTCATTCTGCAAAGTTCTTAGAAAGCAATGGCTTGGGTTCTAGAATCCCCTTTTTGGGGGCAACAGATCTTTGTTAGTTGCAAGTTGCAACTTTAAAATGCCCACCAAAGCCATGCCTAACCAAAATCAACAACTATCTTGTAGAAGGCAACAGCTTAAAGAGCTTCAATATCGGCTTAAGCCAACGTGGCAAGTATCTACGCACATATGCAACATACAGCATGCAACAACACACACACACACACATACACACAGAGCGGCATTGCTAAAGCGGGCTCAAGTTAAAATGAAATCTGGCAGGCAATTAAGAGGGCGGAATTGTTAAATTATTGCAACTTTATGCCGTGAGAAGACCACGTTGCTGCTGCGACCTGCTATCCTGCTGCTGCATGTATATTACGTTGCAGCACATCCTACCTACCTGCCACCTTGCAACACCAAACGGCACGTCTGCCGCTCAAGTTAATGAGATGTTAAAATGGAATCTCCTCAACGTTTTCATTGTGTACTTTTTAGCTTGGCTCGCAGCTTCGCCATCTAGCTGCTGTTTGCCAACAACGCCAAAGCCAAAACCAAGCCAACTCCTTCACCATGTTTGCCCCTTACTTTTTGCCAAGTTGTAACGTCAACTGCTCCTTTGTTGTTGTTGTTGTTGTTGCTGTTGCCATTTGCCGTTTTAAATATTGTGGCACGGCTGTTATTGCCGCTGCCTTCAGCATCAGCAACAGTACCAGCACCTGCACCTGCTTCTATACCTGTATATGGTAGTCGCCTAATGACGAGGCATTATTAATATGCGTGAGAGATAAGGCCAACGTTGCAAGCGAAGAGTGGCGCCATCCTAATAAAATTTTGGTAGACACAGACAAAAAGAAAAGCCGCCACTCGACCATTATAATCGCGTTTTCCATATTAGCAGAGAGTTGAAATGAATCCCAAAAAGCTGAGATAAGTTTTTGAAATTTCTTCCTTCTTCGAGGTGCCAGAAAGTAGGCAACAACTTTCTGCATACAAACTCCTTTCCTTTTTTCTTCCCAAAAACAACTTGAAACTTCGATAAAAAAAAAAACGGTGTTTGGTGTCATTAAATCGTTGAAGTTCTTCGTTTTTTTCGTTTTTTTTATCGTGTTAGTGTTCGCTTGTTATTGCCTTTCTGCACACACATACATATATAACCAATACATATAGAGGCGGCAATCATGCATCTGTACGACGACAAACGACAACTTTAATCCTTTGGAAAATTGTTGTGACATCGCATCGCAGTTTCGATGTCCTTCCCAGCCTTCCCAGAATGCCAGCCGGCCTGTGCCCTGCTTATGTCCACAATATCAAAGGCTCTCTTTCTCTCTCCTCATGCACTCCCTCCTGCAGCTTTGACACAGACTGATTGCCTTCTGTGCCTCGCCTGGCATTCTGGCCTTCTGCCACCTTTTTTGCCAACGCCTTTGGTTGGTTATCTTCTGCCCACCTGCGCACCTGTATAAATATGCGAAAAATCTCCGACACGGCACAGCGCACGGGGCTCGGTCTCGGGCTTGGGCTTGGGCACGACACGGCATTGCTACCTCATGGCCAGTTGTTCTATTGTCATCATAGTGAGGCAACTTGTTGGCGTTAACACCTTTGTCGCAACACGCAAAAGGCGTCAAGCACTGTCGACCGCTGCGGCTGAGGCTGCGGCTGCCACAACCTGTACTATATACCCAAACATCGTATGTACTTTTGGCTTCGAAATTAACAATGAATTTCCCATCCAGAAGATCCAATCCAGAACATCTTAGATTAAGAAATCTTAATTTTTCAGTCATCTTTGTTTAGTTTTAATCCTTGAACTTATTTCTTTGGTCAAAAAAATTCCAATTAACCTGACCAAAATAATTTCGCTGACTTAATGTTGGTCTGGGTAAGGTATAAATTAAGTGCCATAGACCAAAGCTCACAGCCAGGGAGCCACCAAGGAGCCAACAAGAAGCCACCAAGAAGCAAAGATAAAGAAAATTAAAAACCACGTCGTCCAGTGTGTTGTGAGTCTGTGGTGGAAAGGGAGAGATCGGGTCGCAACCTGCAGTGCAAGCTGGCGCAGCCATTTGTCAGTCTGCAGCGACCGACCAAAATGTTGCCCTAAAACTCACCTCAAGTCAAATCATAATTAATTCTGCCCACTATGGATATAGTTTGTGCCATAAAAATCCAGTCGATTCATTAGAGATCTCAGCTTTTAATTGCTATTCCTGGAAGTTATTTTTGTTTTTTGGTGAAAGGTTTCTTCCTGATACTTGCCTTGGCAATGGGTTAGTTAATTTACTGATCAAGTTGGTAAGCGAAGGTGTTCTAGGAGAACACTCTACCTCCCTCCCTCCCTTACAGGAGGAGTTAACGTACCCAACTAAGACTAATTGTTATTGACCATATTCCCGGGATAACCCATGATTCCCATGCCCGACAGTGTAAATGGTAAATGAAGCGTTTTCCATGGCATCAATATATGCAAAGCTGTTTCCGTTTTATACTTATAGCTCTCTGTGGCTTAATGTGCTTCTGTTTCAGGTTCTGTTTCTGTTTCTGTTTCAGTTTCAGGGTTCTCTTTCTGTTTCTGTTTCGATTTCACTGACCGTTTCAATGTTCGCCATCCGCGCTTTTAAATTTTGTTACCCGAATGGCCACAAACGCACAAACGATGTGCAGAGAGACAGACAGACAGTGGCAGTGGCACTACCACGACCAAAAAGCACTTATACTACGGGACAATTTTTATTGTCATGTGCTGGCTGGGTCCATTGATTCCATCGCATGGCCTGTGTCTCTCTTCGCCCAACTCCTCCTTCTCTGACTCCCGCCTGCCGCCGCCTCCTGCTATGATTATGTACTAATAAAAAGGTAAAAATGCCTCAATTTCGCTTTTTTGTAGGCGAGTCAGCCAACCGATTGTGGATGTTTCTGTCGGTGGGGTGGGAGGGAACATGGATATCTGGATATGTGACTCTATGGGCTTGGCTTGGCCAACGATTTTTTGGCTTCAAAACTGCAGTAGCAGTAGTTGAAGTTTTGCCCAAAAAACAAGCTCTCTTTAGCTCTTTCTAAGCTTCGGTTTCGGTTTCTAACTTATCATTTAAGTCATCCTTTGAACTCCTTTAAACTTATTACAAAAACTTCTTCATATTATTGATATTTTCTTACTTTAATTCTTAGTCAGAAAACTATTTGGAAAATCACGTCAACTGCTGCTGCTTGGGCTGCCTGACCTGACCGTTTGGGCATTCTGGCCAAAACTAACAAAAAACCAAAGATCCACATCGATTGAGTCGCCAGGAGCAAGAGCTAGAAAAGATTTATGTCGTCTACGGCGTTCGTTCCCGTTTCTCCATCCATTAGATGGGAGACGACGACGACGAGTTGTCTGCTGCATTGAAAATACGCAAAAAAGGAAGAAAATGATGAATTTCCATACTATACCTATCCTATATACCTCTATACGTGCCCCGTTTCAAATGCCCTGCTGAATGGTGAATGGTGAATGGTGAATGGTGCTCTTGCCCTGCCCGATCCGGCTGCCTTCCGTTCTGACCAGCCAGCCGATGGCTCTGACAGCACTACCAGCAGCAGCAGCAGCAGCACTACACTACTAGCACCAGCAACAGTTCAAAGGTGCGCACTCCCAACTTCGGTGAGCAGCAGTAGCAGCGTCATGGCCCAGCGCAGCCAAAATCCCCGCCAGCACGACGAGCACGGCTCGTGTCACTGATTTCGCCGATGACGACAACGCCAACGACGACGACGAAGCCTTCCATGGAGTTGGGCTTGGGTGAGGGGGCTTGGGGTATGAGTTAGAGGTTTTTTCTGGTAGCAGAATGATAGGGGAAGGGGGTTGGACGAAGAGTGATGCTGCTGGGTCGCGGAGCAGCAGTGCAATGCCATTGTGTTGCGTTGCTTTGGCAGAGGGAAGGGGCTGGGCACACGACACACCACCACCTTTTATCCACACACACACACACACACACACCCATACAGAGAGAAAGAGAGCACATGGACAGAATGCATGTGCGCTCACACACACACACACACACACACGCTGTATACGTATACGTATACGAAGCTATATGTATGTATACAACAAGCCCTTGTTTCGCCCATTGGAATTGGGGGTTGAAAAAGCACACAGCGTCGTGTTGTGGCCTTTCTCTTGCCCTGCAAAAAGTTTTCATTTTGAACGAGAAACCGTTGTGGGTTCATTCGATTCGGGACGTTCGAGGCGGAAGTATATGCCAACGCTTGGCCTACAAAACAAAAAAAAAAGAAAATATTTATAACGCGTGAAACGTTCGGAACTTGTTGTTGCTGTTGTTGCTTTTTTTTGGCTGTTCATTTTGCAAAAAATTATATATTTTTTTTTTTTCCAAAAAACACATTCTTTTTGTTTAGTGAAACGCCTTGAGTGCCTTAAGGTATATGGTACACTTTTTGCCCAAAGTAAATGTGGGAAAAAGTAACTTCAAAGTGCCTAAGTAAGTTGTTATTATTGTTAAATAATAATATTAAAAAAAATAGTCAGACAGCCAGCTGTTGCAAGAACAGAAAAGGAAAATGAAACTCACAACTCGTATATAAACCGGTAAGTTAACTCTAATGGAAATTCTAACTGAAAGATGGAAACTGCATGACAACTAGAAGTGTTTATGCAACAAATGTCCTCGCAGTCTAGTAGTAACAGGTGTCTGCCACAGACTTCAGCAACTTCCGGTTGGTTTTATTTGTACAACCCCCTTTGTTAGCAACTTATTTTTTGGATATTTGCAATGCGGAAATAGCCAAGGGCCAAGTAGGGTAGTGTAACAGGTGGAGAAGAAAGCTAACAACTTGATAGATCAAAATTGTAGGGAAAAGGTTGCCATAAACTCAACAAGTTGGTATGGAAAAGAGGAAAATTTCTTTGGTTTTAAGGTAAAAGAACATATATATTACTATATCTTATCAGTTAGTAAGTTTTTATAGAACTTTTAATACCATTTTTGCCTAAACTTTGACATTTCCCTTAAACTTCATTAAGTCAGACTTAACCCTAGCTCCCATTTAGCTAACTATATATAAAAATATCACAGATATATACGTATGTATATATACAAACGATCATTTAGGCGGTCAAGCAGTCAGGCGGCTCTTTTTTTTTTTTTGAATGAACACAATAAGCAGCAGCAGGGCGGGCAGGCCCTCGAATGTTACCGCTCTTGGACCTTATTTGTTCGTTCTTCCTATTGAAGCTCACAATTACAGCGCTTTGGCTAGCCATTCAGTCAGGCAGTCAGTCAGTGAGCGGTACAACCAACCAACCAACCAAGCAGTCAGTCAGACAAACAGCCATCCGGCCATCGAACTATATCTTTGTCCACGGTCATGGTCTATTGCCTTGGCAGTGAGTGCTCTTGGACCACATTCAAATTGCAGTCAGGGCTTGTTTCCAATTCCGATTCAGACTATATATATATATATATATATATATATATATATATATATATATATATATATAAGCGATCAGGGGGATTGGCTAAATGCGATTTCTTGCCCTTTCAATTATATTTACTGACTGAGTTAGCTTGGGCAACTGGGCAACTGCACCCAGTGGTTGGTGAGTAACTTTTGATGGAGTTAAAAAGATAGATAGACCAACTTTTTATAGGTTTTACTCTTAACAATACAAAATTATAAAGAGAAGAAGAGCTAAAAGTGAGAATCTTGATCAGAAGAAGTCGTTTTACAACATTTATGATGCCACATGCCACACTAAAGATGTTGCACAAACGTTGGGGCGAGATTTGAGTAGGTAACTTTGTTAGATATTCGAAAGATCAGATCAGCAGAGGCAGTTTTTAACTATATAAGATTGTACAGGCATATATTATATATACACCCTTAGATATATACATAACCGACTATAACATTTTCGACTGTCAACGGCAAAGGCAAGTTAAGTTTGTTCTTAAAACAAAAGCGAGTGATAAATTCTCAAACAGATGACATCGCTAGTAGACATTGGCGCACCGGAAATGTGCGTGTTACAATGCCACACTCAACACAGAGAAACACACACACACAAACACACACATTCATACACACATAGACAGAGAGAGTTCCTGCCACTATGACGTTACGTTTGTCAACTTCCGCCTCATCGGTTTGGTGTGTGCGTAAGTGTTTGCCACAACAAAGAGGTTTCACAACATCCGCACTCACATCCGTTACAAGCAGCCAGTGACGTTGCCACACCGTTACGTTTTTGTAAGCCAACAAAAAGCAACAAAAACAAAAATAAAACAACAAATTTATATATATATAAATTTTAAAAGTAAAATTAAGCAGACTCAACTTTTTTGTATAGTTATATTCCATGTTGCAAACACCGGTAAAAGTTTCTGAGTTTGTGTCGAATGAGGCATTGTACTGGCTGCCTGCCTGCCTGCCTTCCTGCCATCCTGCCAGCCTGCATCCCAGCGACTTGTTTAACATCTGAATAAGTTGAGTTAGTAGAAGGCATACAAATGAGTAACTTCTTTGCTCTATAAACGTCTATAAAAGCTATACTATATATATATATATATTCCTGATCATCAAGCCACTGAACTCACTCGCCCTCCACTTCTAGGTTGGTGCGTTTGTCTCTCCTCTCTTTTTTTAATATAATTAACCTGACTGAAAATTGTATTATGCTATTATTGTATCGAAAACAACAACCATAACAACAACAACCAAACAGGAATATAAAAAATACTTGTGTGGCTTTCGCCGAGTGCAATATCATAGCCATTGCAGCCTGACTTTGTGTCCAATAATTCGATTTACTCACTTTTTATCAAGAGTCTGAGAGGCGAACCCCGCCGATCAATAGGTACCAGGGCAACCCTTTAATGGCACTCTGAGTGCATTAGAACCAAAGTGGCTGGTTGCAAACTTTATTATTGTGGCTGAGTACCAATAACCACCCATCCCTCCCCAACGCATGCAAAGTGAATGCTGCTGCCTCCTCTACATGCATGCCAATATGAGTTGTTTTTCCAACCAAAAACTTAGTAGCAACTGCTAGGCTATCAACACTAAACACACTCACTAAGGTATAGATAAAAAAAAAATCTCTTTAGAAGAAGAAAGAAACTTCAATCTGTACTAGAAAGTCCCATAAACCTATATTCCCCTCTTTCTCTCTCTCTCCAGGAAAGCTCAAAAATTGTAATAAAGATGTCATCACTTTGCAAAATTGGTTATTACCACGCTCTGACACGGATCTAAAGGCAGACATATAGATATATATATATACCTATATATATAACACACACACTTACACACACACTCACTCACTTTTTACCATAATGCCTTCGGGCCAAATCCAAGAAAACAAGCCACTTTTCACCAGCTTCCGGGTAAATGTGTTTATGTGCCTTTTGCTCCAGAGAACTGTCATCAAGAAAACGACAAGGCAAATACCCCGAAACCAAATGTCGTGTTCTGCTAACTTCGTTTTTGGTGGCTTCGAAAGCTCGAAGTTGCCAAGTTTGCGGGGGATTCTCTCTGTTCACATTCAGAGTGTTTAGACCAGGCTATGCCAGTCTCTGGGAGGAGGCTGAAAGCCTGAAAGTGGACTGATTAATTGGGAAAAGCGTTCAGCTTGTTAGCAGAATCTAAAAGCAGATCATAAATTTGCTGCTTAACTTAACAGTAGGCTAGTGTGAGATAGTTTAACTCGCTAAAGAAAGTTTCTTTTTATATTTTTATAACATCTAACATTCATATCACCCCACGTAGGCAGGCAATCACTAATAGCAAGTGCGCCAAATTTATCCAATAACACATGCCTGAGCCCTCTGGCAGTGGCAATTTAGAGTTCTCCTTCACACTCACGGCACAGCTTGCCACTTTTGGTGGCACATCGAAAGAGACTTCCTTACGATCCTTCAACTCCACCAACTCCATCAAGCTACCCTCTGAATGAACTCTCATCAAAGGTAGTCCTTCCAACGACTCCAACTTCTTTAGCTTACCCAAGTCATCGCAAGACACAGTTCGGTGCCTTAAACGAGGCGTAAGACTCAAAGTTAGACCTGGTAGGCGTGGTTTCGGGTTAGTTAGTCCTTTTAAATGAAAGTTACTAGGATTCTGATTAGTTTTCCCTTCTGCAACTACAACTCTTTGAAATGCATCCATCGAGGTAGCCGAATGAATGGTTCTCATTAGTTCGTTCATCGAAGGGTTGGCCAAATAGATGCTATCTTGGCCAGTTTCCAAAATGGTTTTGTTCTTAGCCAAAGATTTCTTGCCACTTTCCTTAGTTCCTCTCGCTTCTTCTTCATCTTCTAAACGTTTTAATATGCTTTCCTTGTTACCTTTTATAAAGGCACGACAGCCCCTAAAACATGATTTTTTATTGAAATTAGTTGGTGGGTTTTACCTCTTACAGCTTACAGTTGCATCCACATTGTTGGAGATTGTGTTAGGATATGACTGGAAAAGGATCCTAACGGGAGAAATTTGGGGAAAGTGTTAGTATTAGTTAGTAAGTTGGTGTTGTTAGACTGGAAATTCTAAGCTACTAAGATCTCAAAACTAAACTTTGATGTAAAGAGTAGTTAAACTCTTTTAGGTACCAAAAATACTTTTTTAAGAGTGAAAGGATTCATCAGGCAGTCTTGGCATCTTTAACTTTATCTTCTGCCTAAAATATTTCCAACTTCTAGAGTCTAAACATGATTTATTATCTTTAAAAAACTATCACAAACCATAAAATCCATTTCTAAACCTAAATTCCACTTCCCAAACATCCTTCCCCTGCTTTTCAGTGTAATTTCTTTAGCTTTTTGTTCCTGTTTTTTTGGCTCAGAGAGAATGTCGCGGGATGAAATGTCTGCATTTTATAAGCAATACAACAGCATACAGAGGCATCGCTGCCACGCTGTCGGCTTAAGTGCCTGCCACCCACACCCCCTCGTCACCCATCGCCATCGTCATCGTCATCGTACTGTGCACATTTCCGTTGAAGTAAATTAAATTTTATTTGCTTTTAAGTGAATTATTTACTTTCTTGTTTGTCGGTGTTTTTCAACGGCCAGACGCCTCTCCGCCGCACTTCTCAATGTTACATTTTGTTTGGGAAACATTTCGAATAATGGCTGTCATATTCCTCCCAGCAAAAATCTTGCTTGTTTTCAAAGTTTTAGTTAAAATTTATTAAAAACACTTTTAATATTACGATTTTTATGTATTTTGCAGAATTTTGGAATCCCTCAAGGATCTATGTCAAGTGATTAATTTTAAGGACAACTATAAAGCTCCTCGATCCTCACTGAAGTCGGGTTTCGTTAACAGCGGGCTGTTCTTTACTTTTCAACTAGTTCGTTGTCGACGAAACCTGCATGCTGTGTGGAAAATCAACGCTTAACTATCAACGCTAACTTTAACCTTAGCTAAGGTTAAGCTCTTCTAATCTAAGCTCTTCTGTAGTTATAAGACTTTAATTAATAATAAAAACAAAAATAAATTTAGAATCTGCCTGCTTAACCCTAACATTCTAGCTCTTATAGTTCCAGATATCTCAGGATTCATACCGATGGACATATTAACTAATCTCATTTAAATGCCAAAACTTACTTTTTCCAGATTTTCACTCAAATTTTTTAGTTTTTTGTTCATAACTAAGTCAAAAATGTCCCGAATATAGAATGTCATATCTCGTTGAGTTTGTTTTTTAAATACCAACAAATCTCTGTCCCCATCTCAAAAAGTAATATTATATTTTCCCCTTTTTTTTTTTTGTAAATTTTAACCCTTATTAAAATCGCAACATTGATTTTATGCATATTTTCCCCTCAAACAGGAAGTATTCTGCTCATAAGTAAGCCATTAATGGACGGAATGTGAAATATAATACCTCGTTGAGTTCGTTTTTCAAATTCCAGTAGATCTCTGTCCCCACCTTGAAATGTACAATTTTCACCATTTTTCGTAAATTTTGATGAGGTTACCCCTTACAGGAAATGCGATAGTTTGTTGTCCCGATTTTCTTCTAGCATCGTCAGGATTATCTCCATAACTAAGCCAAACATGGTCGGACATGGAGTGTTATATATCGTTGGAATTGCAATTAAAATTCCATTCGAACCTCATTCACACTTTAAAATGACAAATTTTAAACATTTTTTAGAAGAAAGCTGATGTTACTCCTTACCGAAAATGCGAAAATTAGTTTATCCCGATTTACCCCTAAAAATGAAAGGATTCTTCCCATAACTCAGCCAATTATGGTCCGAATGTGGAATGTCATACCTCGTTGAGTTCGTAATTTGATTTCCAACAAAACTGCTTATCCACCTTAAAACGTAAAAATGTTCCCATTTTTCGGAAATTTTGATGATGTTACCCCTTATAGAAAATGCAAAATTTTGCAAAAATTTTAAATCCCCAAAATCATCAAACGAATGATGAGGAAAGTTTGTGCCGGTCGTTAGCTGCTCAAAACAGTCTTTACTTTAGCTCTGAGCCCTGTTTTGGCTGAGTTATAGGCATGAAACCGATAAAAATATTGTCATTTTCTCTTAAAAGTCATACCTGAAGTCACCTGAACATAGTTCTAGTTCCATTTCTGTTAAAAATGGATTTCCTGATTTTTCAGCCCTTAAAACAGAGCTCGCACCGAAAATGATAGGGGTGTTAAGTTTCGGTAGTAAGCTGCATAAAACAGTCACTGCTTTAGCCCTACGGCTTGTTTTGACAAAGTTAGAGCTAAGAAACGGCAAAAAAGCCGAGCTCCATGCTGTCAACAAACGTATACTTGATTTTGAGCACAAAAAATCAGTTCTTTGGCCATAACACACCCAAAAATAGTCCAAATGCGAAATGTAATACCTCGTAGAGCTCGTAATTTAATTGCTTTGATTCCCAATTGGTCTGCATTCAAATCTGGGAAACTTCATTTTCGGCCGATTTTTGAAAATTTTGATGATGGTACCCCTTATCAAAAATGCGAAATTTGGGCCAAAATTGACTTTCCCAAAATCGAAAAACGAGTGTTAGGGGTGGTTCGTATTGGTCGTTAACAGCACAAAACAGTCATTCTTTTGGCTGTGCGTCTTGTTTTGACCGAGATAGAGCTAAAAACCAGAACATAGTATTGCAAATTTCTGTTAAAATTCGGTTTCCTGATTTTTTAGACCTTAAAACAGAGCTCGCATCAAAAAATCAGAACAAAAACGCAAAAAGTAAGTATAGAGCTGTTAAGTTTCGAAAGTTAGCTGCATAAAACAGTCATTGCTTTAGCCATGCGGCTTGTTTTGACAAAGTTAGAGCTAAGGAACTGAAAAAAAAAACCGTGCTTCTCTGTCAAAGGACGTATACGTGATTTTGGGCACAAAACATCAGTTTTTTTTGCTGTAGCACAGCCAATAATGGTCCGAATATGGAATGTAATACCTTGTTGAGCTGGTTTTTTAATTTCCTACAAAACTGTATTCACACCTTGAAAAGTGAAAATTTTTCCATTTTTCGTAAATTTTAATGATGTTACCCCTTACAGAAAATTCAAAATTTTACAAAAAATTCAAATCTCCAAAATCATCAAACGAATGATGAGGAAAGTTAGTTTTGGTCTTTAGCTTTACAAAACATTCATTCTTTTGGCTGCGTGCCTTGTTTTGGCTAAGTTATAGTACAAAATGGTCAGAAGAAAATTTACATTTCCGCGTCAAAGGACTTAATCTTGATTTGAGTAAGGTACATACGAGTATATACACTTTACAAAATCGGAAAGGCTTTCTTTGTGTTGTTACATACATTTTATCGAATGGGATATGTCCCTTTATAATGAGTTATCAATCAAATTTGTCCTGTTAACTTATAAACCACTTTACAAACCACAAAATAATAGACTTTGGATGAAGACTTACCAGACTTAAGATGGCACAGACAGGCAACGAAGTCCACGAGAGCATCCGACTGACTGCATCACGCTCACCCTTGCCCTAAGAAGTATCTCAAGGTCCTTCATTTCGTCTAACAAAGTTGCTGTAAAATACTTCCGATGAAGGTTTACCCAAGTTCGAGGATTACAGATCGAACCGTGATGAACCTAAAAATGGGATTTCTTTGATTTAATTATGGAATTCAAAATAAACATTCTAGAAACTTAAGCCAATGATAGTAAGTAACCTTAAAATTAAACAATGACAAGAAATTTGCAATAAAAAGCTTAAGAAAGGCACATAAATGTTAGAAAGAAATATAAATTTATGAATCAATAAAAAACATTTTGGAAAAACAAGAAAATTTAGAAAATATTTTTGACAAAATTGTTAGAGACCGATTGGTTTGAGAAGCACAGGTAAGCAAGCACAGGTAAATATCATTTTTACTCACTTGATATATGTTAGTTTAATATTGTATCTCCCTCTTCCACCCTCTGATAACCCAACCATTGCAAGAGCAAACCTTAGTTTCCCCCTTAAACCCCTTCTAAAAAAACACCCAAAAAAAGCCTTAAAGTCAGTCAGTTCTTAGTCATTATATAGCTTATATAGCCTGTTCTTACTCTTAAGTCAGCTTTAAATTAAAAAATAAATTAAATTAAAATAATATTCTTTAACACTCATCTGTCATGTTTTGTTTTAAAACCGAATAAAAATGTTTAAAATTTTTGAAACAAAAATACGGAAAAAGAACTAAAAATAGTTCCCCCTTTCAAAGTCAAAGTTTAGCTAAAAAACTTTTGCTCTTAAAAACGGTTTCTAAAAACAGCAAGAAAATATTTTTAAAAAATATTGCAAGACATTTTTGTACTCTATATATTATTGGTAATTTATTAAATTTTCATTTACATTAGTTGGAGACCGAACGATTTATGTAAATATTCATAGGCTTATAAGAATTCAATTTCGGCTTCAATGACGTGGGGATCATTTTATTGGCTGACAGTCGATTATAAAATAAAAAGGCCATCGTAAGAACTATTTTAAAATTGTTTGTTAAGTTATTAATTAATACATTTTGTTTGTTTCATTTTTGTTTTTTGCTTTTTGCCGACGACTTCAAGTTTTAGTCGTTTTTTAACAATGTTTTTGGTTTTTTTCTATTTAAATAGTCGTCTGGTTACTTGCACTAAATTTTGATCAAGAACAAAGTTTGGTTTTCTTTTACGTATAATTGTGTTTATTTTTTAGTTTTCATTTTAAGCTATGCATATACTGATTTCCGGGTACATACGGCTCTTTTTTTTAAATTTAATTTTAAGTTTTTAAACTAAAGAAGCGCTGCTATAATATTTATTGGATGTCAGCCACTTTCTTTCGGGTAAAACCTTTCTCTTTACGAGGAATCAATATCAATTAAGTTTCAAATTAAAATTAGCTTAAAAGAGTGAAGGAAAACCCCAACCAAATTCGGCATAAACTAAATATGATTGATCGCTTTTCGACTAGATTGTTGTTGTGGCTACTTTGGTAGGTATATCTTAAGGGTTCGTTTATCTAAACCCACTCCTTGAAGTTATGGTAATGGATAAGCGAAGTGGTGTGTGTGTGTGGTGTGTGTGTGTAAGAACCTTATTTTTAATCCAAGTTTGTTCTGTTTATTAAGATATTAATTGTGTGTTTTTATTAGGTTTTTGGTTTTATGTTTTTCTGTTTTATGTTTTTTCTGTTTAAATAGTTTGGATATTTGCACTAACTTTTGATCGAGAACAAAGTTTTACGTATAAGTGTGTATCTCTATATATGGTAGTATTAAGTTTGCTTATAATGACTCCCAAGTCTGGTCTGGTCTGGTCTGGTCTTGTCTTGTGGAAAACTAAAGCAGCAATGTCTCAAAACCCTCCCCACCCAAACCTTATCCCTCAAAGTTATGAAGAAAATCTGGTCAAACTGACTTTCAAGGATAAGCCAAGGGGCCAGGCTGATGTCTGTGTAAATCTAAATTAGTTTTGGTGTCTTTTATGTGTGTGATTTGTGATCAGAATAAGAATAAGAAGTAGATAAGAAGTAGATAAGAAGTATATAAGAACTATGTAAAGAACTATATAAAGAGTATGTAATGTATGTAATGTATGTAATGTCTGTCTCTGTTATGATCTGAGAAACCAACAATAAACTATAAAGTATAAAGTGTTCTGCTGTCTGCTTATATAATTTATCGGTTATAGTAAGTTTGTATCTCAACGTTTTAAAACTACAAAATCATTATAAGTGTTAATATGTTCACCTTCGATGTTGCCCCATGTCTGGATATTCTAAAGAATATAAGTTAACCCATGTTTCACATCAGTTAGTTGTCTTATAAATTTGTCCTAAGCGACTAATCCGTATTATGTAAGTTGCAAGTTAATTAGGCTTTTTTTTCTACGCTTTTGATAACATTGTTTTTGGTCTCAACGCCTCTACTTATCACTGTTTCTTCAGGCCGGGGGGGGGGGGTGTGGGGTAACACCCATATACCCCCCCGCCGCCTCTATAAGCATCTACTTAGGTCCGGAAGAGAGAGGAATACTTTCCAAAAAGTTTTCTTTTTTTCTTTTGCAATTTGAGCAACCTTCTGTTTCTGTATACTTCGTTCATATTAATCCATATATCATATTATATCATATTCTATATCCATAATCATAGCAAGCCAAGTACAAGAGTTGTTTTTTTCTTAACTTTCTTAACAAATTAAAAACTAGTTTTAGTTTATGTCTTAGGCAAACTAAAGTTGTTGTTGAAAGTGAAGTGAAATGAATTAACAGGAGTACAGGAGATACTCGTTTAATGACTAGCATTTTGCCAACTTAAAAAGAATTTCTCATATATGTAGTTATTATAAGGTTTTTCATGGTCTTAGATAAGTACCTCGTTAGATTGATAGATTGAACATGGGGTCTTGAGAATATACCGACAAACTAGCCTACAAATATGTTATGTTTTCATTTCTTATATATTTTCCCAATACAATTTTCCATTTTGCTTGTGATTTGTGGTTTTGTGGTTTGTGGTTTTGCGGTTTGCGGTTTTTCTTAGAGCCATAAACAAGTTGACTATTTGCATTGCCTTTAAAAATGATATTTTGAGGAATCCCAATGCTATACCCGCCTCTTAGATAGATTACTTATATATCTTTGTAAAATTTCTTCTTATTTGAAAATCTAATTGCGACAAGCCTGCGGTGCCATGTCATTTAAAATGTTTTCTTATTTCTTTTCTTTTTTGTTTCTTCTTTTTCCTATATAGTCATTGATTATTATCTGCTGCTGCTGCTGCTGCTGCTGCTTATCATAGAATATTTAAGAATGGATAAAATGCAGCTATGCTGGAAGTACTAGTAAAATTTAGTATCACAGTATTTTATATAAGATCAACTTTTGTTTTTATCCATCATATATGCGGTATGTTCTTGCAAATATTACTTAAGTCAATTATATATCTTCTCGTATTAGAAATGGCATTTTTATACGTTTATTATTATTTTTTAATCGAGTAATGGAGAAAATCTCACAGTTTTCTTTTGCTTTTTCCATGAATATGCTGCGGTAATTATGTTTTATATCAAAATTATAATTAAAATTTGGTGTTTTTTACTATTTGGGAAGAAGTTTTCATAAGATTACTAAAACTTAAAGAAAAACCAAAAATAATTTGGAATAAAATTGAAACCCTTTTGAAAGTCATAAATAGAAACAAGCTCTATGCTGCTCTTACAGCAGTCCTTTTCACTTTCACGTTGCATGCAACTTTGAAGGCAAAGAGAAAGAAACTAACAAGAAAGGGAAATATTTAAGGGGTCATATAAGTTGGAAGAGCGCAATGGCAAGCAAGTTGCTGGACCAAGTTAGCCAGCTTTTTGGAAGAAATAAGGAAGAAGTGGGCTTAGAATAAAGATATTATAATGGCCATCTCTCTAACGCTACAAGCCTTAGTCATGTCTTTATCTTGCTATAGAATTTGTAACTAATCTATGTAATATATATATATATCCTTCGTTCCTTTTTTTGTGATATTAACTAATACGATGGTTAAGTTAAAATGTTAAAGAAATCTACGCAAGTCAAGTAAGTTGTTTCAACCAAGAACACAGTTTCTTTCATTCATTGCAAAATCGATGAAAGCTTAGATGTAACTCTCTCTCTTTCTATATCTCTCTGTATATATATAGATAGAGATATATATATATTAGAAGGAAAATAAGTTGAATTCATCTAAAATGTATTTTTACTGTTTTTTGAAATTGTTCTTTGTTTTGTTTCTTTTCTTTTTTTTGTGTATATATTAAGCGTGACTTTATTATTATAATTATTATGTCGTTGCAAATAACATTACTTAACAAAATACATTGCTTAAACGTTAACAGAACCACTTCTAAGATTCCTGCTTGGGTTATAGTTATTATTTCATTTTATTTATTTCTTCGTTTCTTTTAGTTTTTTTCTTTTGGGTTTATAAATATTATTTTAATAACTGTCTTGTAACATTATCTATGGCTAGAAACTTAAACTCAAACTCAACTTAAACTCAACTCAACTCAACTCAACGCACTTTCAAAAATAATCATAACAGCGTGGTCGAGAGGCGACTATTGAAAATTGAATCTTTTTTTTCATAATTTGAAATAATAAAGCTAATGATTGAGAAATCTTATTAAAATTGCTTTAGCCAATTTGATTTGTTCTTCAGTTTAGTGTTTAGTTTTTACTTTTTGTTCTTTTTTTTATATTTTTCTTTTTTATTGATACAAAAAAAAACGCCATAATACTCCTTTACTCAGTTCCAGCATAAAAACTACATTCTATTCTATAAATATTCTAGAGCCGTTCTTTGTCATATTTGGAGCTGCTAAAGCATCTTTGTGCTTCGTTTTGTTCTTGCAATTTGGATAATGGGTTGGGTTTGGTGGTATGGGGCTAGATTGGGTTAAGATCATGTTCATATAAGTTGACTGCTGTTGCTGTTGCTGCTGCTGCTGTTGCTGCTGCTGCTGCTCTTGCAACCATTTAAACTTTTCAACTTCTACTACATAAGAAATTCTCATAAAATCTATATCGTCTATAACTATTAATTGCTTGCCGTTACTGTTGTCTTTTTTTTTCATTTTTAATATTAGTGCTGAGGAGTGCAGTCATTCGGCAAGACCGAACTCGTCTTGTTCTATCGGTTTCTTCAGCCAGCTTCCGAGGTCTTCCCTTTTGAACGCCGAAAACAATTCTAATTTTGCAATCTAAAACAAAAAAGATAGAGTCACATTATTAATCAATTAATCTGAATAACAAACTAAATCCACTTACTTGATAGTCCTTAACGTTAGCTTTGGTTTGGCCATAGTCAGTGGTTACTTTGCGGACTAAAATACCTGGTAAGTTTGCCATTAGAAAACCATACTTAACAAAGAACGCCTGCTTTGTGATTCGGGAGACTTGACCGCCAATCGTTCGACCGGTCAGTGAGTTGACCACCTCAAGTTCTGTATCACCGATGGTCCAATTTATACCGAAATTTGGGGCCTTGGCCTGATTTCGGGGTTCGGCCGATGTGACCAAGGCTAGGCGTGGCTTATTCAAATGATACGGCGGTGGCAGGCCCTGAATTGATTTCTCAATTCGCCCGCAAACGGCACGATACATGTGCTCTGGATGCAGCAGGCTGCCCAATACAATCGAATGCAGGTACACGGGTTCAATTATGGAAGACAACAGAGAGCCCTGTATACCGACAATGTTCCAGCGGGCAATCTTGTCCGAGCAGGACATGGTCAACAGGCGTTGTCCCTGTAAGTTTTCATTTTTTCATTAATGTTTCTTAATATTTGTAGATAGATCTGTTTACCTGTAAAACGCCATCCCACGTCTGGATTCCATCGCTGCTTTTAACTGGAATTGTCCCTTCGCCGGACTCAATTTTCGTACGCAATTGACCGCGAGCTTTTCTGTTGATTGATGGTTATATTTCATGATTGATTCGTTGTCGTTGTTCGTTACAAGAAATGAATATGAAAAACGAAAGTTATTAACTTGTCTTACTTAGTACTTGTTACTCATTAAAAAAACATGCCAAGTCATACTGAGAACAAATCATAGTTCATAGTTTGGTGTGGCAATGGTAAACTTTTTTGATTTTTGGCTCATTTTTTTATTATTTTGTATTATTTTTTAGTTAATTTTAAAGTAATAAAAAGTTATTCGGACTCAAAATCTTGTTAAATATTAGCTTAACCCCTCTGTTAAAGTCTCTAAAGTTATAGAAAGACTTCTTACAGAGCCTTTAAGGTTGGTTAGAATGATTTTAAGCGGGTTTTTTCTTGATTTTTCTTGATTTTTTCTTCATTTTTCTCGACTTTTTTTGATTTTTTCTTAACTTTTCACAGACAGACAACTTGGCCAGACTTTACCACACTCAAGACACAACAACTTGAAAGGAAACTTAAAAAAATACCTGAATTTCAGTTTACATTTCATGCTTAAGTTCAGATTGATAGCTCCACCATATACGATATATACAGTTTCGTGCATTTTAAAGGCCACAAATTCTGCAATCCTTAGACTCTAATTTTGTATTTATTTTTCATATTTTTTATGCATTTCCAATTATATAAATTTTTGATATTTTCTCGCTTTTTCCCAGAGAAACAATAAATTTGTGGCACTTGCAATTTTTACCAGCACGCAGCTGTACATATAACAGGTATATATATATATTTTTATTAACTTTCTCAATCTCAAGATATCTAAGGCATTGCCGGTTCTCATTTAGTAACGTACAGATATGGTATATATATATATTAATAATAATTATGATTCTACTAATACAGTTTTTGCAAAATGTAAAATTTAAAATATAAAATATATATATAATATATAGTATATATAGTAGTATATAGCATATATAGAAAGTAATTGATTTTCGTAAATAATTATTAAGTATCAATAAGTATATTATAGAATGTCTTTTGTACCAACCTATTTGGATGTTTATCAACACCAGTGTCGTTTTCGTGAGGACTAAATATCCGTGCATCCCCACAAGGTGCTGTATTTATATACAAATGGAAATGTACCCCGGATTTTAGTTTGTAAGGGTATTGCCCATCAGTATTCCTCACGAAAATCGACTGATATGCTGTGGCTAAATTTAGAGGAGAGAATCGATAAAGAGTAATCAAATATAAATTAAATTAAAAACGAAGTAGTTTATGTTTAAGTTTCATTCTTTTCACCAATACGGGGGGTGTCTCGTATGTGGCATGAAAAGAAGTCAAATAAAACAATCGGGAATAGTTTTGGTTTTAGTTAGCAAGGCGAGGGGCGGGGCGGGGGGGCAGGGGGGGTACTGGGTATTGGGTAAGCATAAAAAGCCAATCTACTTTCGTTTTTTAAAGCCTAGTTAGTGAGTTAATAATTACTAATAAGAAAAAATACCTATTAAAAACAGGCAAGGAACAGCCTGAACAGCCTTTAACAATTTGCAGGTCAATGGGTCAGGGAAAGACCAGCGGGCCTAAAACCGAAATCATAACACAGCCCAAGTGGCCTAACAATCTCACTCAAAGGTTAGTGGCAATCAGAATTAGTAAGAAAGTAAGCCTTAATATTAAAATTTGTGCTTAAAATGGAATAAAGTAATTCTTGCAAGGACAAAGAGGGTCGCCCTTTTGTACATAAACACCTTCTGTAGCTAACCGAGACAGGGAAAACCAAAGTCAGCGTTTAACTTTAAGAATGCCTAAAAACTAAAATCAACAAAAAACAAAAACCAAAACAAAAGAGGAGAATTCTCAGTGCTGTCATAGGTTTGAAGGAGAAACAAGTTCTCCAGACGTATTTTCACTAGCCATCATTAAAGTTATTAACAATCAACGACTAGATTTATGCATTATACTTAAGTTTAACTTCTACTAAATATCAGATATATATATATAATATATAATAATTAGTATAGGTAAATCAAACTTAGCATCAAAGAACTATACCCTGATTGCACTGCAGATCCAGCTGGGCATATAAGTACTTGAGAAGACATCGCCGGGATACGATCTCGGCATGGGAATCATTCAGGACAGCACCGTTCACACTCATATGTTCGCCGCTGACGCATTTGGTGCCCGTTGATACTGAAATCACCTGAACGGAGAGAAACATATATAGATTTCGTATTTGAGTTGATCATTATTACTATATCTCCATCACTGACTTACTTGGGCCTCACAGAAATTCATGTTTTCAGTCATTACAATGCCCGCCAATACCTTTCGCCGCGAATAGGCCTCCTGACCCTTGATCACCTCCATGAACTTCTCCAACACCAGACGTCCAATGGTATCGGCATGTATCTGTGGCAGCTCCATGGACGAAGACTTGTCGTCAATGGGCAGGGGTACGTTTTTCTGTGGCACCACCATGGGACTGTAGGAGATATTGCACAACGAGGCCAAAGCTGCCTTGGCTGCCGCATTTTTCGCCAGCTTCTTGGAAGGACCTTTAAAAGAGAAAGTAATTTAGTTTTTAAGTTATAGTTAGTTTTCCCCACAAACTACAGACCTGTTCCATCGAACTTCTTCTCGTTAATCGTCACAGTCATCTTGAAACGGCAATTATTCTGCGCCCCATCAATGTTAATGCACTCGAAGTTGACGTCGTTGAAAAGTTCGTAGAGCAGCATCACAGGGCCTTTGTCCGGAACCTTTTTCTGGCCATCTACAGTGATGGCACTCTTGCTAACATCTGCCAATAGACAAGAAGTTAAGATAGTTAAATCTTTGCTAAATATCATTAACAAACTTAACTCTTAGTTAGCTAAACTTATTTTACACGTTATGCTGATCTTTCTCCAACCGTTTTAGCAAAAAAAAAACAAAGGCAAAGGGTAAACATAAACATAAACTTAGGAAATTTTTGTGTTAAGATAAAACGTATGTTTAAGGAGTTAAAGAGATTAAGTAGTTGGGAAAATCGAAACTTAAATGAAATCGTTTAAAAAAAAATAAGAAAGAAAGAAACTTCACAAAACTTAAGGACCAGAAGAAGGTTTTCCTTTTCTTTTTAGTAAATAACATTAACAGAAACAAATTAACATTGCAAACCTTCTGAAACTTTAAACTTACATTTTAATGTTAAAATTTTAAAGGAAAAAAGGAAGGTTAACTCAAGGTTCATTAACAGAGGTTGTACGACATTTTCAGCCATAAAAGAGAACTTTTTAAGAACAAGAACATATAGCTTATTAACTGGCTAAAGAACGCCTTCTACTATAGCATTTTTCCCAACTTTAAACATCTTTTAAAATCATTTTTAAGATCTTAAAACCATGTTCTAAGTTTTAGTACCTTAAAGGCTCTTATTTTTCCATCTAAAAATCACTAAAATTCCTCCATTAACAGAAACAAATTAACATTGCAAACCTTCTGAAACTTTAAACTTACATTTTAATGTTAAAATTTTAAAGGAAGGTTAGCCCAAGTTCCATTAACAGAGGTTATATCACATTTTCAGCCATAAAAGTAAACTTTTTAGGAACCAGAACATATAGCTTATTAACTGACTAAAAAACGCCTTCTACCACAGCCTTTTACTATACTTTAAACATCTTTTAAAATCATTTTTAAGACCTTAAAACCATGTTCTAAGTTCTAGCTCATTAAAGGCTCTTATTTTCCCATCTAAAAATCCATTTAAAATCCCTAAAAATCAAGTTTAAAGTTAGAAAGCCACCCAAAAAGTTCATAAAATTATCATCTTTAAAAATAATAAATTAAAAATAGTCAACTAAAAACAAAAAAAAAACAAAAACAAAAACGAAAAAAAAAAGAGATTAAGGAAAGGAAAATAAACACTAATACTTGCTCTGACTCATGCAAAACATTTGTAGACGCAACGTGGGTGGTTCAAGCGAGGTAAGGTTGGATATCTTTTCGGTCAACATTAACTTCTGTATGATCTCGACCTCTTGACCTTTGTACAAATTTTCAATACCATTTTCAAGATGCTCATCGCTGGTAAAGTCCAAATTGCCCGATGGCTTCAATGGCGACAATACGGCTCCATCCTTAAACTGTATAAAGCTTCGCAATGCCGTGGCAGCCGCCTCGATTCGTGCAACCTTTTTACTGCGTCCCTGGCCCAGGTATTTCTGTCCATCGACCTGAAATATGTTTTAAAAATAAATCTTAGTTTAAGTTTAACTTTTCCACTTTTCATTAATCTCATTAATCTATAATCTTTATTCATATAACATTTATGATCTCGTCTGGCATACTAATTTTATGCCAAAGAGAGAAGGTTTATGATTGATTTTGGTTTTGCATTTTCCAAGACATAAATCGCTGTTAATGTACTTGGAACATGGCAGCTGACTTGCTAACTCACCTCAACGGATATCGTAAATAAAGGTGCGTGCACCGGACCAGTCTGTGACTCCAATTTGTAAATCAGTCCATGTCTTAACTCATTCAGCATTGCCACCGTGTTCTTTGGCTGCGGAATGCGCTCCTTGCAGATTTTCTTCTTTGGTGCTGCTGCAAGGATTCCATTTAATAAGCTAAGGCTAAGGTTAAGAACCAAAAACGACTTACCAGCATATTTTGGCATCTCATAGCGCCGTTTTTGTGGCGACTTTCGGTTATAGCCATTCATGTTGATATCAGAGGGTACACTCACCGGCTATGGATATTCATATATGATTAATTATTAATAGATTAATTTGAATTTAGGATTACATTTATCGTTTAAACACTGTACAGTACAACGAAAAGCATTCAAACTTCCTTGCCAAGGACCCGTGTTCCTCGTGTGTGTGTCTGTGTGTGTGTGTGTGTGTGTGCATGCATGTAGAAGTCAGTTTGAGAAATGAAAATACTTTCTTTTCTTTTCCTTTCCTTCTTTTTAGCTTTTGGAATACATTACTCGGAATCACCATCGCGATGATGTTTGATATTGATATTTGTATAAATCGCATATTAACTACCATACATGCATACACACACACACACACACACGCACACACCATGTTAGGTTTTATGATTACGCACAACAACATCGATACCATATAGACAGTTATAACAAGACGTTTGTGATACAATAGGCACAACAATATGTTTAGTTTTGTAGATAAATGTCGCACATTTCTTGCTCGATTAATAGTTATACAAAAATATATTTGAGTGTGGGGTTTCCTTTCCTTCTACCATAAATGATATATACGAAAAAACAGGCCTACCAAAATTTTCCAGGACTGCTACTACTTACATTGCCTGGCAATGTTGAGGGGGGAAACATAACTCGACGCTTAACAAACAAACGCGACTTTTTCCCTGCAGCATAGTAAGTTGATGATGATAACGATGATGCGGCATAGAAATTATGACGTTGCTGATAACAGAACATAGAAGATCTTTGCATTCGCATGGGATGATGATGATGATGATGATGGCAAGAAGACTTGTAATAGGCCCGGCCTGGTTTATACGACACTGGATGATACATGATCACGAAACTCGGTATATTAAAAGGTTCTTTCTTGAATATTTGTGTTTTTTTTGGTTTTTCAAACTAGCTAACACAACAGCTAAGACATTCAAGACCGTTGTACGACCTAACAGCGACTGATAATCTTCGTGTTTCCCGGCTAAGCAAGCGCACTGACATTTATCTGACAACGACAAAAGCCAACTGCGGCTAATTTTATAGAAGGAACTGCAATTATGAAAAAAAAAAAAAAACAAAATCAAATTTTAAAAAAATCTACATACATGTGTGTAAAAACACATGCCTCTGTACGTGTATAGATAATTTGCGCGACTAGCTATAGCTCGATATTTATATACCCTTTTTTCCGAAAAGGGAAGACACATGCGGCTGTCCATCTAACAGCAAGGGATGCTAGTCTTTCTTTCTATACACGATCTTGCTTAGTTCTAAGCTACTAATTTAGTTTATGGAATCTAACTTGAATTCGTATCAATTCAAGTTTTAGTTTTAACATTATATAGTAGATAGATATATAGTTTAAGATTCTTGCTGTTTACAAAAGGATACCCATCAACCTTGCCTCTTCTAATGACATCTATCACTTGTCTTGAAAGAGGCACGGCATGTCGTGGTGCATGTCGAAAATCGAGATGCTTTGTGGCTGATAAAAGTGTTGCAGCAGCGGGGCCAGAAGGCAGATTTCGTCTTCGTATTAATGAAGTCAAAATGTCAGAAAGGCATTACAAAACCCAGCCCACGGCAGCCCATGAACGAAATTACATTAAAATTTGGATGCCGTTGGAGCGATTATTGCTGCGGCAGCTGCAAGTCGCTGCAAGCCGCTGCCGTCTGCAGCTGCAGCACAAACTCAGAGATGCATGAGTTGCATTGGCGTATCACAAGATTTGCAGTAATCAACGGCAAACAAAATTTTAAAATAAATATATAAAAAGATATATGTGTTTGTGTGTGTGTTAGTGTGAAAGTACAAATACTAATACTCCGGGATATACGCGATATATGTATATGCGATACGATATAGTACATCAGCAGAATCGAAGAAGAATTCATATATTTTTGGTCAAAGTTTTGGAGGAATTGACGCCTACAGTCGTCTTCTGGGCTATTTGGGTGAGCGTAGGTTGGGGAGAAAAAAAGGAAACGATTTCTTCTAAGAAAATGCTTAAAAGGAAAACGGTCTGTCTAGAAAGTTACTTGAAATCAAATTAGTTTCTAACTAACTAACAACAACATGCAAGATTTCTATCAAAAGTTTATCAAAAATTGAACACAAAGAAAGGAAAAAAAAAGTGAATTTTTCTAGAAGTGAACATAACTTGGTGATTAAAAAATCGAAGAAATTAATCAAGAAAGACCATGATGAACCCATTATTAGGCCTCATACTTAGGTTGTTTTGATCAATTTCGAATTCTTGAATGCAACCAACATACTTATATAAGATCGCACCTGTGTGTCGAGTGTCATTTGTCGGACAATGTGATGGCAAAAATTGCAAATGTCTAAAAATTATAAATTAGAACCAGCTAGCAGCCCTTTAGTGCTTAGGTATTTTCTTTTCTTTCTTCTCAAATTTTAAACAATAGAAAAAAAGCAGCTTATCATTCATCCTAAGTCCTAAGGCTAATAAGAAGAAGGTTGAAACAGTTCAAAAAGTTATCTTTCAAAATATATACAATATCATATGTAAACGAAATGAAAATCAATAGAATGTTGCTGCGCTTTTTTTAAACGTGTTGTAAAAATTAGCTTTCTATATGGTAAAAAACTTAATTTGTTAGCTTAACAGAAGTTACTTAGTTCTGGTGGTGGTAAGAAAACATGCCTTTTAGTAACAGTAACTACCGCCTAAGTTCATGCTAATACTAGAAAGTTTTAGTACTTAAATGGCCTTTAGTTTAGTTTTACCTTTTT
The DNA here is from genome assembly GCF_018153835.1 of Drosophila eugracilis. Lineage (NCBI taxonomy): Eukaryota > Metazoa > Arthropoda > Insecta > Diptera > Drosophilidae > Drosophila > Drosophila eugracilis. Next base: position 1,830,403 of record NW_024573052.1, on the reverse strand, counting down.
TAAATGATTTTTGATTTTGTAACCATACTTAATAATCTATCTTTATCTTTAAGATAGAAAACTTTTTAGCACTGCCATATTTATGGCTTGACTTTAACTTGACTGATAAAGAATATATATATAGAAAAGCTATACATTATTTACAACACGTTTTTAGCTGGCATTCCATTTTGGACTTTTGATTTAGGTGCAGTTTAAAAACCCACCCCATCCACACCGCCCCGTGTCAATCATTCAAACTAAACTAAGCATATAGGCTAAATATTTACTAAACTTAAAATGCATGCTGCAGCAGCTGCAACTGCAACTGCTGTTGTGTGCGAATTACAACAACAATAAAAACAATTAAATGCATATAAATTCCACTTAAAAAGCCATAAAGAAATCTATTTTTTAATGACGGTTTTCGTCTACTTACGTGCTGGGGAGAATTGTTATTTGCGCTGTTTAACATGACTCTGGAATCGAATTTCACGTTCTTTTTTTTTGGTTCTATATATATATAGATATATATATATGGTATATATATATATATATCTTGGTGAAATCTGTTGTGCTATTGTAATGGTGATTTTTATATAGGAGTATGATGATGATGATGATGATGATGATGATAATACCAATCGGAAAAAGTAACACCAAAACCGATATTCAACTGAAGCGAAAGCTCTTTTTTGTTTTGTTTTTTTGTTTTAAAATAACTTAAAAAATTCAATGCTAATGTCTAAATTAATTAAGCTACAAAACTAACTTTCATTTGAGCGTAACTTTTATCTATTCGTTAAAATTTTCGTTAAATATATTATATATCGAAATTTGTTGCCAAAAAGGGTTTTTTTGTTTTTAAAAAAGTTCACAAAAAGTTGAAAGTTGAAACTTGCAATATGTAAAGTAGCTAACAAAAATCAAATTAGATCAATGGACTCATGTGGAAATGGCAGGAAAACTGCGGGAAATAAAGATATTTAGAATAGAGGAATATACAATCTTGACTTTTCAAGAAAAGAAAATGTTTAAAAACTGTTTTCGATATAATCCGCAAGCATTGGCATGCGTAGTACCATCATTCCACATGCATGCAACATACAACATACAACATACAACATACATATGTACGTTGTATGTTGTTTAGCTTTGTTACACGTTTTTTTTTTGTTTTTTTTTTTTGTTTTTTTTATTCAACACAATCGATTTTCGTACACTCACGCTGTCGTGAATTGGCGAATTTTTTCGAATTGGGACTACAGCCATATCGACTTGGCTGGCCAAAAGTGCATTATATATATATATAGTATATATACTATATCTATGCACTACACTTTGTGGCACATTAGGTAATTACACATATTTAAAGGCAACTACATACGTATTTTCTCTCTGTATTCGGCTGTTCTGTTGTTCTATTCTGTTCTTGAAAAAGTCACGCATTCGTAATGAAAACGTCACGGAAACGTAAGGTTCGATTCTGTAAGTCACTTTCTTTTCTAGCCAGTCGATATATGAATGGACGTCAACTTATTGGCTTATATAGAGTATAGAGGAGGAGGAGTAGAGGAACCTCCCCCCTATTAGACAGAGGTGAAGGCGAAGGCAAAGGCAAAGGCAAAGGCGGGTAATGGAACGCAATTCACTGCAATGCAGCAGAGAAGCCTTTCCTTTCGTTTCCCTTTCTCTTCCTCTTCTTCTTCTTCTTCTTTCATTGCCCCTTTCTCTTCCTCTTCTTTCCTTTCCGCTTTTGATGTTGGTCGGAATCGGAATCGGAATCGGAATGTTACGTCGCATGTGCTTTTGCATGTGTGCTTTTGTTTTTGCCATGTAGCTACGTAATACCCAGGAATTGTCAACTTTCCCGTATATCCACTATATCCACTTTCCTCTTCATCACAAACCTATTACATATATAGTATAATAGTATAACGAAAGTATCTCAAGCTTAGAAAAGATAACATTAAGATCGAACAACATATCTGGAATATGTTTTACCTACTATAAGGAGATCCACCTATGTTTTGTATCTTTTGCCTATATATTACGAGTATTTTGCATAAATGCCCGATTTACAACGACACAAATACATACATACATACATACGACTGCCTGCACATATATATATATATCTATGTATGTATGTACGTACGTACGTATATATGTATGCACATTGTATGTACGATGTGATGGTCTCGGTCTCCGTTCTGTTCTGTTCTGTTCTGTTGGCTACTGCATACCTTTTTTGCTTGTGAAAACGAGCTCTAATTATTGATTTTTACTTCGCTGTATCGGCAGAGTTTCACTTCTTCAACAACGTTCTCTTGGCTGCATCTATGCTGCGCTTTCTGCTCTTTGCTGCTGCAGATTTGTGGCGAGATTTAATGGCTGTTTACTGCTGTGGCGTGCAATTATTTAATTTAGCGGCACTCGAGAGAGAGAGAGAGAGAGAAAAAAAAAAAGGGAGCGCACACACACACACACAAACACGCACGCACACGCACACACACTGGCATGGCCGGGGGGACAAACAAATCAATTTTTGTTTGTTTTTTTTTTTTTTGCTCTCGTTCGTCTTTTCGGTTTCGGTTTTTCTTTGATTTGCGCGGTGCTGCCTCTTTCTCTTTTTGCCGCGAATTCGTTGCAATGTTGCAGCAGCACAAAATGCAGTCGCGGTTCACTTGTTTTAATGTAAAGGTTTTAGTTCATTACATTAGAAAAAAAAAACAACGACAGTTAGAGTTTTGTTGGTCGCTGGCGATGGTCCTTATTCGATATATATTTCTCGTATTTTTCTAGTATTTTTATCGCAGCACGTTGCTGGTCACACAATGAATTTATTAACATTCTTCTAACAGTAAAAGTCATGGGACAATGTATATCTAACAGATCCTGTGACAACTGTTAGTCCTGATGTAAACCGTTTTTGGGACATGGGTTGGAGTCTTGGATTAACATTACAGTTGAAGTTTTATAAGAAGAATTTGAGTTAAATAAGTAATGAAAATATAACTTATTTATTTTATTTATATGATAATTTATCTTTCTTCTTTTTGGTTTGGTTTTTGTTTTTTAAGTTAATGTTTTTAATTTCCTTCTTTCAAGATCATGAACTAGTTTTCTCTATTCGCCGTTTTTGTCCAGTGGCGCTTTATGAAAGGACTACTTAACAGAAATGTTAAATTTATCTTTATTACGGCTGCCTATATCGATAGTATCTCATCACAATGACACACGATAAAACTTTCAAAACTTATCGGTATTTCGCAATAATCTTAAAAGCGCAATTTTTTGAATGCATACTCATATGCATAATCATAGTCTTGTTTTAAATTTCGCATTTTCCTTTATGTATGGTATCATTCCTTTGATTTTCTGTTTACATTAACACAAAATTCCTATATCTTAACCCTGTTCGGGTTACTGTTAATAAAAGCCACTAAAATATCCTGGATTGAATTGACTGAGAACTGAGTTGGTAGAGAACTTTGACTGCTGGAAAAGCTTGGTCTGGTAAGGGAAATGGGTTTTTCCTTTGGAAGGGCAAACTTTCTTAAAACTTAAACTTTTGTAAAAGACCTTTTTAGCTGCCGTTTAGCTGTTTGTTTTGTTTTGACTAAGTTAGAGCTTAAAACCCCGTACTACTATTGCTACTTTCAGTCAAAAAACCTAATCCTCATTTTCCATCAAATATTAACAGTTTTTTGTCCATAACAAAGCCAATATTTGGCCAAATTGGGAAAGCAATACCTTGAGCTTGTTTTTTATTTCCCAATATATCCGTTTCTCCACCTCTAAAAGTAATATTTTTGCTAATTTTCGCAAAAATTGATAAACTGGCCCCTTATTAAAAAATCAAAATTCTGTTTTTCCCGATTTGCCCCTTAAAATTGATAGTATTCTCCCCATAACTAAGTCCGTAAGGGTCTAAATATGGAATGTCATACCTCTATGAACTCGTAATTTGATTTCCAACAAAACTGCATACCCACCTTGAAACGTAAAAACTTTCCCATTTCTCTCAAATTTTGATGATTTTGATTTTTACAAGAAATTGAAAATTTGGCAAAAAATTCAAATCTCCAAAATCATCAAACGAATGATAAGAAAAGTTAGTTTGGCTCGTTGGCTTTACAAAACAGTCTTTATTTTAGCCGTGAGTCTTCATTTGACAAAGTTATAGTCATAAAACCACCCAAAAGTATGCTAACTTTCTGTCAGAACTCATAATCCTGATTTGAGCCCCATCAGAATCAGCATTCTTCCCAATACAAAGCCGCTAATTGCCGGAACATAGAATGTCATATATCACTGAACGCGTAATTAAAAATCCAGTTTAACTGCATTCGCACTTTAAAATGTCAAAATATAAAAATTTCTTGGAAAAAACCTTATGCTACCTCCTTACCCTTATCAAAAAGCGTAATTTTTGGTTTATCCCGATTTTCTCCTAACAGTGATAGTATTCTTCCCAGAACTCAGCCAATAATAATCCGAATGTGGAATGTAATACCTCGTTGAGTTCGTAATTTGATTTCCAACAAAACTGCTTACCCACCTTAAAACGTAAAAATGTTCCCATTTTTCGGAAATTTTGATGATGTTACCCCTTACAAAAAATTGAAAATTTTGCAAAAAATTAAAATCCCCAAAATCACCAAACGAATGATGAGGAAAGTTTGTGTCGGTCGTTAGCTGCTCAAAACGGTCTTTATCTTAGCTCTGAGCCCTGTTTTGGCTGAGTTATAGGTATGAAACCGATAAAAATATTTCCATTTTCTGCCTAAAGCGTAAGCCTTGTTGTTGTCCCAAAATAATCCAAAATTCTTCCCATAACAAAGCCAATAATGGTCGGAATATAGAATGTGATACATCGATGAACTCGTAATTCAAATTCTAGACAAACTGCATTCTCAGTTTAAAATGTCAAAATTTGGCCATTTTTCGAGAATTTTGAGGATGTTACCTCTTATCAAAAATGTGAAAATCGTTTTATTCCGATTTAACCCCCAAAAATGAGAGTGTTATATCCGTAGCTAAGCCAATAATGATCCAAATACGGAATTTGTTTTCTGATTCCTAAAAGATCTGCATTCAAAGTTGAAATAGTTAAATTTTTGCCATGCTTACAAAATATTCGAAGTTTAGTCCAAAGTACAAGAGACTACTAATGACTTGCATGTTTAACCATAGTACCATAAATCCCCTTTCAAACTCTTTCTTTTAAATTATCGATAAAAGGGTTTATTTATCAATCGATACAAATAGCAAATGCCCATTGGAAAAACAGCTTTAAATTTGCAAAATCAAAATGCAAAACAAATAAAAGAAATTCGAGACAAAACAGACATTTCGATGGGCTTTGGTTTTTCGGTTCGGGGCGTTGTGGCAGTTACCAGTAGAGTGTTGCACTTGCGGCAGAATAGTATGGCAAACATGGTCCATTCTGATGGCAATTGCTTACCAACACACAGAGAACTCTATATTGAATGACAAGAAGGCGGTCAAAAGACAGCATTGTGGTTCTCGTTACACAACTTGTAGTAAAGTGATGGGGTTTTTTTGGGGGTTAAAGTGACAACGTTAACTCTAGCTATTCAAAAATCATTTCTTATATTTTAGCATTCTATCGCATCTTGCAAGGATAACGATTCGATAAGTTTGGTTATATATATAAAAGAGAGAGAGAGAGCTGAATGGGGAGGAGGATTGGGAGCGGCCCAACGAGTGCCGGCACAGGGCAGGCGGCAGGCGGTAGGCGGTACGAACTTTGCAAAAATTGTGCGCATATTAAAATTCTTGGTGAAAGCTTTTGACATAAATTAAAACTTTTTTCAATGTACGTACTGAGCTCTCTCCCCCTCCGGTAGGTCCCTAGAACCCATATCTGCTGTATTTTTATCAAAATCCATCGAAAACTGCTGGGAGGATAACCCTCACCTAGGCTAGAATGTTGTTAGCCCAATGGGGAGTATAGGTGTGTGTGTGAGCGGATTTCTTTGTTTTTTGGTAACTGTTTGTGTAGGCAGAAAGCCAAAGTGCCAGAGTGTGCCAGCATGCCAGAGTTCCAGAGTTCTAGAGTGCAAGGATGGATCAGAGAAGCTGCTACTTCCAAGGACATTCCACACCTAAAGCTTCCTCTGATTATTTGCTTGATATTGAGGCGTTACTTGATGGCAGTTTCCGCGAGGCTTAGTCGTCATCGCATAAAACAAGCACTTATTGCCCTTCTCTCGCTCTCGCTCTCGCTCTCGCGACACTGACACATGAAAGGCTGATTGAAAACTTTTTTAATTAATTTCCAAGCCAAGAAAGTAAGTAACGGGACAAGACAGCCAAGCAGCAAGCAAGCTATCGATGGAGAACCATTGAGTGAAACTTCGACGACGTGCATACGCATACTATATAGATTGGGGGGTGGCTACGAAGAGGAGGAGTGATATTGATACCAGAGCCAGAGCGCATTAAAAATGAATTTCTCTTCATTGCCGGTTATAGCAGTGGGCGTTGCTCCCAGCTCAAAGACAACATTTTTGGCGTAAAAATTATTTATGGGCTTACTGTGCGTAACGTGTCTATGGCGGCAGTGTCTATGTTCCGGAAGTAGTCCTACACCAAAAGAAAAGAGAGCAGTAATTTCTTCGCCTAGAAGTAGGCAAGGAAAATGCAACTTCGTCTTAGGGTCTAAGCCAGTCTAGTCTTTAAGCTTAAAATCTATAATCTAGAAATGATTTCTCATTAAAAAAAAAAAGTCTCCTTTAAGTAAGCTTCTTTTCTTTCAGTGCCTGCCCAAAACTGAGCTGAGGTGTCGCTCTGTCAGTGCTAATGTCGCATTGGCTACGTGATTGTCGGTGCTGGCGACTGATTTTTACGCCTGCCACGAAACTTTTTCAATAATGTATAAATCAAACTGTCATAAAGTCACAGTCGCAGATTGCGAAATCGCCGTCTTTTGGTCTTTTTTTGGTCTTCTTAGTCTTAGTCTTAGTTTTTCTCTCAGATATTTCGCGAGCAAGCGTAGCGTCAGGTAGCCTGACATTTTCTTAGACAATTTAAGTTGCCATTGTGTGCTGCCCTAGCCCTGGCCCTGGCCCTGATGATGTGCATTTAATATGTGTGTGTATGTATGTATGTATATCTGTACTAGTATGTAGCATCAACATGGTGAGGCACAGACAGACAATGTCCCAAACTGAGACTGAGAACCTGACCTGAACCACCGACAACCCCCCAGATGTTACCTGTCTGTGTGTGTTGCCTTTGCAAGGTCCCTTTTTTTTATACTTCCACTTCTTCTTGGCTTTCCTTTAAGCGAGTTTTTCACATTCATGGAAATATGTCACAAAATTTATTGCAAAATAATTTCCCTCCTTGTGTGTGTGTGTGCCGCCATCATCATACTTTCCCCCATACGCCCCCTGACTTCCATTTCTCCTCCTACTGCCTTCAGTGCTGCTAATGCCCACGACTAGCCACTGTGGCCTTCTCTCCTTGACTCTTGTCTTACAATCTTTAGCTCTCTATCTTTATCTTTAGCCCTATCTCTATCTAACCAACCAAGCAACCAACCAACCAACCGCTTCATCTTAAAATATTAAAAATTCCTTTGCATCCTTAAAAAATGTACCGCACTTTGAGGCGTTCGAATTAAAACTTTTCGAGCTCGGAAAAATGCCATCTCGGAAAAGTAAATCGTTTAAGAGAGGGGTGTATGTATGTGTGTTTTCCTTTTTATGGAAAAGTTTACTTTGATTATGGCAAAAAGCGATGTCATTTAATTATATTTTTGACCCAAAACCTATCTAAAGAAACTCTTTAGAGGATCCAACCTCCAACTTTGATCATTCACAGGTTAGCCTATCCAAAACCCCTTCCCCCTTCACTTAACCCATCTCTATAGATACTATATAGTATATATATATATGAGAGTATCTGATAAATGCAATGAAAACAAAATTTAAGTTGCGGTGCAATTAAATACGGCAAAGGGAAAGTAAGCAAATGTTTGTGTTTGTGCGTTTTCAACTCGTTTGAATGCGGAATATTTTTTGCAAATAAATTCGAAAAAAATTTAAATTTAAATACAACAAAAACAACAACAACAGCAGCAACATCAATAACAACAGTAACAGCAACAGCAAGGGCAAAACCCCTCAAAAGCGTGCCAATGTACGCAAACAGACGATTGCATCTGTGTGGGAGTTGGGTGGTTTTGCCAGTTGGGTGTGTGTGTGTGTGTGGAAGCTGAGTATGGTATGAAGGAGGGCAGCAGGGCTGGGTGCAATGTAGATTCAAAAGGCTCCTGCTGGCCAAGACTGACTCTGATTGATCTGCATGTGCGTGTTTAAACAAAAATTCGCAATGTAAATCAGCAAATATGCACGCACCAAGCGGTAGCAGGGCCCATTTACAAAGTGTTTTTCGGTCCACAGAGAGAGAGGGGAAGCAGGAGGAGGAGGAGGAGAAGGAAGAGGAGGAGGAGCAGCAGCAGCTGCGACCGCATCGTTGCAATGCTTCTGGCATGGGCCTTCTGGCCTACCCAGCAGTGTCTATTTTGGCCAACTTTCCACTTCCCTCATCATCATTCCCATACCCCATCCTCCCCATCCCTCCTCCCCCTCAGCACCTGTTTGTTAATGTTTTAATTGAATTCAAGCGGCGCACGAAGGCAGCCACGCCAAATGTTTAATCGAGCTGATAATTACCCCGACCTTGCCGCCAGCCAAGAGATGCTGATGCTGATGCTGATGCTGATACTAGCTCTGAAGTCCAGAGATCCTGTCATATACATTTTCCAATGCAGATTTCTCTCTCAGCTAGAATGGTTTTCTGCTGAGGCGGAAATTCCTGCCAGGGCACGCTCGAGTCAACGCCTTTGAAGCGTTTTCCAATGATTTATTAAACTAAATTAGCCGCAATATTATTTATACCAGCCGACTGGTCGACCAGTCGAGCAGCGAAAATAAAAAAAAAGAAACAGCGCTAAAATAAACGGCCAGACATGGATGGCTCAGAGGGCAGGCAAAATGCTGCCGCAATGTAAAAACAGTTGCAACAAATAGTGGCCAACAGCATTTCCCAAAGACGCCTGGCGAAAATCGTAAGGAAAATTTGAACTTGCTAGGAGGAGGAGGAGAGGAGGAGAGTAGCAGGCAGTCTGGCAGCCTGGCAGCATGGAACATTGGCAACAACAATGGACAAGTTGGTAACTTTAAGAAATTTACACCATCAGCAGATAAGAGTGCATGGCCACTAGGCACAGGCACAGGCGCAGGCACAGGCGGAGGCACAACCAAGTGGCGCCGCCAGATCACCAAGACCAGCCGCCCCAGCACGGCGGATGTGGATGTGGATGCACCGGCGGTATGGAGTGGGCACTGTGGCAGTGGCAGTGGCAAGAAGTTCAAACTGTTAAGGAAAATTTGCAGCGCCGACACTTTTCCCCCTTATTGCTGTTGTTGTTGGCGGCGTTGTGTTTGCAGCAAACAATCTGTTTCCCGGCATCAACTTTGCTAGCAGAAAAATTGAAACAAGCTGAACAGCGGCAGTCAACTAGAACAGGGCAAAATCAGTCCAGGGTGGTGCAGGGGCAGTATCAGTGGCAGTGGCAGTGGCAGTGGCATGGCATGGTGGCCTGTCATCTTGGCTTGGCTTTGAAGGGTTATATAGCTGGGCATTGTGGGCGTTGGCGTTGGCGTTGCCGTTGGTTGTAAGCTTGAGAGTGCAATGCCTCCTCTATTGTACTGGAAACTACCAACTTGTGGCATGGGCATGTATCATATTTAGACGCGGAAAAGACAGAAATATAAACTTATAAAGACCAGGCACAGGCGCAGGCACAGGGGCAGGCACAGAGCCCAAAAGCAAGCTCAGGACCCGAAAAATATATAGTTTGCCGAGGCAAGCACAAAAAACCATATTTGGCAACTGAGCAGCAGTTGAAAGGACTTTACAGCGAGCGCAGAACTGATGAATTATGGCCAAAGTTATTGGCTGTTGGTTGGAGGGGTCGAAAGAGAAGAAAAGAGGGAGGAGGCTCTGCCATCCCCTTCCCAGGCAATGGCAGGCAATGTTTTTCTACACTGCGTGGCAACTACTGATAATAAGATATACTTACTTGCCATTTGGAAAGGACAGGACAAGAGGAGGAGCCCTAACCGCGTCAAACACTTCTTGCTGCTGCTCCTCCTTCTTCTACCTCTCCCAGTCGGAAGCCGGAAGTCTACTAAATAAAAAGTTGCCTGGCCAGCAGCAGCAGCAGCAGCAGCAGCGTGTGCTGGCAGGCAGTCCAGGCCAAAAGGGCCAACTTAAACAAGTTTAATTGTACGAAACGGAAAGGAAACTTTGCCTTTTTGGCTCGCTTGACTTCTGTTCGCGATTCTCATTCCCGTTCTCATTAATTTTTGCATTTTGTTTTTGGATGATAAAGAAGGAAAAGGGGGAGGGGAACCAAGGAAAAAACCTTCACTTCTCTATAGGCTAAGGTAAAAGGGTATTCACTCTTCGGTTTATCTGCAAACTGCAACAAATTGAATTCCTATTCGATTCTAGTTGGCGCCCTTTAAGGCCATACACCGATGACCCAGCTAGCCATTACGGGGATCCAGATCCCGGGTTTCCCACCGATTAGTCAAAGAGATAAAAAGTGAACCCCTAATAGGATTTCACTTCGCCGATCCTTGCCAGCCAGGAAGCATTGCTACAGCTGCTGCTGCTCCTGCTGCTGCTTCTACTCCTGTTTTTGCAACACATGGCAACTGTAGTTGCAACACCGAATTGGAATCACGGCCTGCCGATGATTGCCGTCAATTGAATGCCAATTGTTTTTCTTTCTCTGGTTTTTCTTTTGATACATTTTTCGACCACGTTTTGTTTAGTACTGTGTGGCCTTCTATGTAAGCGAAATCAAACGCTTTTTGGCCAGATCAAGTTGCCGCTGTCTGTTGTCTGTCTGTCAGTCTCTCTGTCTGTCTCTCTGTCTGTTTGTTGCTGGCTTGGCGGACATCGACCAACGACCAACGACCATCGGCATTTTCATTTAACTGGCGTCCTGGGACAACATGTCTGTAGATGGAAAAACCGCCGAACTGAATGGTGGCTCGAATGCTGGAATAGGCCAATAAAACCCCTCCACAGAAAGTAGAAAGTCGTGTTTTAGGCAGGAGTCGCGACTTCTGGCCGCCCTCCAACTCCTCCTCCTCCTCCGAATAACTGAAAGCAAATTTTGCAATCTTTATCTATCTATGATTGGCACTCACTCGCCTTCTGTACTTTGTATCTTTTCCCACTGATGCACTTCGTCAATCAATCCATCCAAACATCAAGTGATTATCTGCGGGGCAGAGTGCAGCAGCCGTGTCAGTGTCAGTGCCAGTGGCAAAAATGGTACATGGCCAAGTGCCAAGTGGCCAGGAGGAGAGTATCCAAAATAAGACTTTGGCAAGCTTCCCCGAATGACAAACATTGGAATGGAATCCATAAGGATAGGTGGACACGACAGCCTGGGCATATGCCTAGCTAAATGGAAACGGCAGCAGCAGGTCAGAGAGGACTGCCAAGAAACCGAAAGAATCGCGCTTGTTCCTAATTTACATAAAATTGCACAAATCTACGATATATGAGTACTTTGACCTGACCCCAAACCCCTCCCCTCCTCAACTCGCTGGCACCCTTCCATTCCCCTTGGCCATGGCTATCTCTATCTCTTCTCTACACACACACACACACACTCGTATACTACGCAATGGCCCAAATAGAGCCATGTCGCCATCTTAGGGTAATTTATAGAAGCGGGAAGTGGGTGAGAAGTGGGTGGGAAGTGCCCGTTGGGTGGCAGGACAAAGTGCAGTACGGGAAAAGCGCAACGGCAGCTCTGAGAAGGGAAATTGTACTAGGAAATTTGCCGGAAATTAAAACTTGTGCAAAATAAATCGCCAAACCTCGAAATAGTATCCAAACACACACATTCTCAGGCAGGGGCGTAGGCAAAAGGGGGTTGTTGATAAACTAAAAAAGTACTCTTAATACTATATTATATAACCTATAAACTACGCCACTGAAGCCACGTTCACAGAAACAGCACTAACCAGGCAGACATACTGGCGCTGCCCGCCCAAGGAATAGACAGTCCAAGGAGCAGGGACACCAAAAGATCGATGGACTCGCACAAACATAGCTCAGCTCAGCTCAGCTCAACGGGGAGCAGGGGGGCAGGGGCGCACAGCAAGGCAATTGGCATACTCGTTCTTACTCGTCCTTCCGTTGCCGGCATAGCTGCTGGAAGGATACCCGGAACAGCAGACGCATGCTTACACATAATACCCCAAATCTGACCTCTTTCAGCCATTCTAGCGCCCTTAAAAAATAACAAAAAAAAAAAGAAGAACCCGCTCAGGAAGTGGCTGCTCTATCGCCCACATTGCCACCATCCCCTCCTCCTCCTCCTCCTCCTCCTCCTCGACCATCAGTGCTTCATTTCGCTGGATTTGCCGCTAATGGAGTGACAGTTGGCAAAGAATTATTAGATTTGCACATGCATACTGCATTCGAATTTGGAGAGCATGTGGAGGAGCGGCAACAAGAGGGCTGCCACGTGGGGGGGAGTTGCAAAAGGCAGAAACGTGATTGCAACAACAACAGCAGCGCAAGGACCAACACCTAATCGAAAAAGAAGTATTGTATCTGTGGCAAGAGAAGGGTGAAATCTAATTTCCTTAATAGTCTCAATAATTATACGATAACTGGCCAGGTCAGGACAGGTCAGGTCAGGTCAGGCCTTGCTCGCTCACCATCAGAGTTTAAAATCATGAAGTTTAATTTCCTTCGGCTAAATTTGGCTAAAAACCAGAAACGAGACAGTGATTGACGGTATTGATAGAGGGGATATTGAGAGAGAGAGAGAGAAACACTGAACTCCTGGGGATCCAGGAATGATGACAGGAAACTAGGGTGACATCGCCTGACAGCAGGTCATAATGCATGTGACCCTCCCCCGATCCCCCCTCTGACACGGGCATTTAATCAACTTTAATTAAAATTGCACACAAAACCCGAAAACGACTTGATAAAACGCCATTAACTCGGAGCTCAACTGACAGCGGTTTTATCGGTGGCTTCTCTGCAAAGCTTTTAATTGATAAGTTTGTGTGTGTGTGTGTGTGGTGTGTGGCTGCCACACAGTGGCAGTGGCTCAATGACTCAGCCAGATGTAACAACAGTGTCCGAGATCCGACACCCTTCAAAGTATATATATGTATATAGAATATTATTCCTAATTTAGTTGGCCCAACTTTCCTGGCCTCCTTTGGAGTTTGTTTCCCTCCCTGGCAATGGTTAAATGGCCGGCGACCACTTTATGCCACATTATTTCAGGGCTTAAACGGCGGCGACGACGACGGAACGAAAGCCCTACGAAATTACGCTCATTTCAAAATTGTTATTGAATCTTTGGAGAAGTAAATAATCCTTGTTGAAATAAAAGAGAAATCCCGTTCCAGGACATCCTTCTACTATCCTAACTTCTACTCCTTACCCCTACTCCTTTCTCTTTTCTGCCATCCAACAAGATTCTTTAGCGGTGGCAGTGTGGTGGGTGGCATCCACTAAATGCTGCCAAATTATACGCAATCATTTTGAGCTTAACTAAAGTGCGGCAAGTCTGCGGCCAAGAATGGAACTGGCGAATCTCCCTTGTAGAGCATTGGAAGACTGGCAGACTGGAGGGTTGGATTTGTGTGTGGGAGGTTTGCTTGCGGTTCAGACAACAGCGAATTGGTTACTCGGAATGCTTTGGATCTCTGGGCTGAGTAGAGCTCCAGCTTCAGCTTTAGCTTTGGCTCTCAGGCTGGGAAAAAATACGAGGACAATGTGTCATCGTAAATTGTTTGTCTGCCTGGGAATGGGGCAGGGGCAGGGAGGGGCCTTTCAAATTTATACCTTCATATTAAACTGGCTATTGTATATTGGAGCCCAGCTAGAAATATTTCTTGTCTAGAAAAGAATTTTCTTACCTACACGCCCCTCTGCTCCTCTCCCTCTCCCTCTCTTACTCTCTCTTCTTGGATCAAAATTTATCCTTAAAAAAATACAAAAAGAAATCCGAAATATTTGTATATTCAAGAGCATTTAGATTGAGCTACCAACTTCTTTTTTTTTCTTTTTTTTATTAAATAAACATTTGGCTTACTTAGAAGCTTTTCGCGTTAAGTGGCCATCTAAGCCATTTAGTTAGTTTGTGGCCAACGGGGCTGGCTGACGTGGCAGGACACCAAGGAATCCTAGATACCTCCTCCTCTTCTACCAAAACCCCTCCTCCTCCTCCTCCACCCAAAAAGAAGTCGTAAAAGCTTATGAAAGACACAGAAAAATAAATGGCTTAATAGCTAAGAAAATTCGCAAGAAATTTTGTGGTTTCTGGTTCGTCGCGCATCGTGAAAGTCTATATAGTATATATATATACATTTTGAGAGTATTTTCAAGGCTTAAATGAGACACTCTTTGGGGCAACAAGGCAAAGGAGGCAAATGGGGCATCGGGGGCAAACGGGGGGGACTCAACTCAAAAACGCAAAAAAGAAAATGCCGCTCAATTTGCTGCACAAATAGAACGCAAATCAAATAAGAGCCTGTCAACAAAAAGCAGCCACGCAGGAGACTCCGCCGGAAAGGAAGGGCGGACGCCCTCCCCCCCCCTTCGTCCCGACTGAGACATTGAACGGATAGGGACGAGATGGGATGGATGGCTGGATGGATGGTTGGGTGGGGAAGGAGAGAGAAGGCGGGTACAGAGAGGGTGGTGTCGTCGGCTGCAGTGCTACAATTTATGACAACTTAATTGATTTACTTTACGTACGTGACCAGAAAAATGAATATTGCATTACGATGGGATTTTCGTTAGAGTTCTCTTTTTTCCGTTTCTTTTTTTCATTTTTGTCCATTGCCGCCGGAAGTTCTATTTCAACGCTTCGCTGTTTGCCGCACAAACACAAGCGGAACACAGAGTACCAACCACATCTACATTCACATATACAAGTACTAGGAGAGTCTGGTTCCGCAGTCTTCCTTAAATCGCGCAATTAGCAATGTTGCCACACGGCTCCGCGTCCGCCTCCTCCTCCTCCGCCTCTTCCTTGTCCCTGGGACACGCTCGAAATGTGAAGAGACCTAATTTAATTTCTATATTGTACAGATTTTGTTGTGTTCGTTTCGGAGGGACAAGCGCGGTTTTATGTCCTTTCGAATGTTGTGCCCTTATAAGTATGCTATAGTTTATATGATCCCCTTGAATGATGTGCCCTTGTAAGTATGCTATAGTTAGTATTATCCTATTGAATGATGTGCCCTTATATGTATGCTATAGTTTGTATGATCTTCTTGAAAGATGTGCCCTTATAAGTATGCTATAGCTCGTATGATCCTCTTGAAGGATGTGCCCTTATAGGTATGCTATAGTTAGTAAGATCCTCTTGAATGATGTGCCCATAGTGAAGTGTGCTATAGTTTGTATAATTTTAAGCTCTAGTTGATTTCGAAAAATGACCAAGATTTTACCTTTAAGGCTTGAATGCCATTTGACTTGGATTTAAATTGCAAGTTAATCGATGTATGACATCCATTATCGATTCTTTTCTAGCTTTTTATGTTCTAAATACCGAATAGTTTGGGGCAAAGAACAGGGCTATGAGTTCTGACAGAAAATAGCCATATAGTGATGGGTTTTATGACTATAACTTTGACAAATCATAACGCGTAGCTGAAAGAATGACTTTCCTCATCATTCATTTGATGATTTTGGGGATTTTAAGGGGAGACATCATCAAAATTTGAGAACAAGTTGAAAATTTTTATTTTTAAGGTGTGAATACAGGTTTGTTGAAAATTAAAAAAGAAGCTCAACGAGGTATTACATTCTATATTCTGACCATTATTGGCTTAGTTATGGGAAGAATTGCAGAAAATGGAAATATTTTTATCGGTTTCATACCTATAACTCAGCCAAAACAAGGCTCAGAGCTAAAGTAAAGACTGTTTTGAGCAGCTAAAGACCGACACAAACTTTCCTCATCATTCGTTTGGTGATTTTGGAGATTTTAATTTTTTGCATAATTTTCATTTTTTTGCAAGGGGTAACATCATCAAAATTTCCGAAAAATGGGCACATTTTCACGTTTCAAGGTGGGTAAGCAGTTTTGTTGGCAATCAAATTACGAACTCAACGAGGTATTACATTCCACATTCTGACTATTATTGGCTAAGTTATGGGAAGAATACCATCAATGTTAGGTGAAAATCGGGATAAACCCAATTTCGCATTTTCGATAAGTGTTAACATCATGATTTTTCCGAAAAATGTTTAAAATTTTACATTTTTAAGTGTGAATGCAGCTCGAATGGAATTTCAATTACGATTCCAACGATATATGACATTCCATGTTCCGACTTTGTTTGACTTTGCTATGAGAATAAATCTGAGACAAAATAATCTGATTTTGAGGGAAGAATCAGGATTATGACTTTTAAGAGAAAATGACAATATTTTGTATCGGAATTATACCTATAAATCAGTCAAAACAAGGCTTAGAGCTAAGATAAAGACTGTTTTTAGCAGCTAACGACCGACACAAACTTTCCTCATCATTCGTTTGATGATTTTGGGAACTTTAATTTTTTTACTATTTTTTCAATTTTCTGTAAGGGGTAACATCATCAAAATTTCCAAAAACTGGGAACATTTTTACGTTTTAAGGTGGGTAAGCAGTTTTGTTGGAAATCAAATTACGAACTCAACGAGGTATTACATTCCACATTCAGACCATTATTGGCTGAGTTATGAGAAGAATACTATCTTTTTTAGGTGAAAATCGGGTTGAACCAAAAATTACGCTTTTTTGATAAGGGTAAGGAGGTAGCATAAGGTTTTTCCCAAGAAATTTTTATATTTTGACATTTTAAAGTGCGAATGCAGTTCGACTGGGATTTAAATTACCAGTTCATCGATGTAAAACATTCCATATTTCGACCATTATTTGCTTAGTTATGGGCATAATCCTGACCATGCTAGGAGAAAATCGGGACTAACAAAATTTCACATTTTCTATAAGGGGTAACCTTATCAAAATGTACGAAAACATCTCACAATCTAGCGAGACTTACCTACTGGACGTTTAGTATCTTTAAAAGAGGCAGTTCAGTTGTTAGAATGACAAGAAAGAATGTAGGTTGATAGATTCCCCGCTCAATGGAATAATATTGTAAAAAAAAGACCTCAGCATTGAAGTTTTGACATTTGTAGAACACGTTTTTATCCGCAGCTCTCTTTGGTTTGTTTTCCTTTGTCCCACAAATATATATACTTAGTGGTGGTGGCCTTTTCCCCCGTTTGACTGGGTTAAGTTCATCATCGTCTTGGAGTAACGACTGTGATGGCCAGGAAAAGGGACCACAAACTTGGCCCGTATGCTATTTGAGCGACTTAAGCAGTCCAGTTTATCCCGTCTTAGTTGCTTTGACCTTTTTTCTTCTCCTTTTCCTTATCCCCTTTTCCCTTTCCGTTTTCTTTCCTTCCCTTTTTTCTTTTTCCCCCCTCCTTACTTTTTATTATTTCTTGCCTTATCGTGTGGCAAGTTTGCATGGAAATGCGTAACGGGTAGCAAGTAACAGCAAAGCAAATGACGTTGACTAAGTTGCTCATTACTTGCCACCGACAAAGGCTCGGCGCTTGGTCCGAGGTACTACTGTCCCAGTGATGCGGTAAAACTTTGCCTCGGCACTTCATCAATTCACTTTGACTTTGACTTTGACTTGGCCTAGACGAAACCCCCCCCGCTCACCCTCCTCTACACACACACTCATACACACACACGCTGAATACTACTTGCGAGTTCTTTGGCTTAATCGCACATAAGCGGTGAGTTTTTTTTTGTGTACTTAGGAAACCACTTAAGAAGTCGTTAAATAATCAATGAATAAAGATTCTTGCCGCCTTTCTTGCTTTTTCGCGATGTTTCCTCTTGCCGACGCATAAATTGTCATAAATAAATGAGCAAGATGTTGGCAGCAAAGGCTTGCTGCACTCCCCCAGTCCTTGGTGCTTGGTGCTTGCCACATCCACATCCTCATCAGCCTTTCTAACGATTCTTAGAATGTCAGTGGGAAAAACACAATCGGTTTTGAATCAATGTGAGGCGGCGTCGGCGGACAATAATACATTGAAGGAAACTTTCTTGGGTTTGCCAGGAGTTTGCCTTTTAGGTGAAAAGCAAATGCCGGTTGGGAAAAACTTTTCCCAGTTTTTAAACTGGCATAGGTAATTGAGTGGAAAACACAGGCTGAGACTGCCTATGGAGTGGCAGTTTTTTTTGGGATTTTTTGCTACTTTTTTTTTATTTCAACATAATGATCAACTTTTGGGTTAATTTCTTAAGTTGAAGTTTCTTAATATCAGTTAAGAATGTATATTTTGGAAGATATAATAATCGAATGTCACTAGTTTAAGCTTATAAAATGGATAACCCATGAATTTTCCTTTAGATTTTTTCATTTTTTAAAAGATTTTTCAAGTCTTAATTAAAGTTTTATCACAAAAACACAAAATTAGCTTAAAAACCCAGCTAAAAACTTCATTCAATATTTGTTGTTTGATTCTTTATGCTGACCAATTCCTTGCGGAATGTTGGCCATTTTTCTAGCCCAAATGCAGTGCCTCCTCTTCTAGTCTTCGATCGATCTGTGTGCCACCCACTTGTTGTTTTCCCTTTTCCCTTTCCCCAATATTTAAATCTTAAAAAGCGAATGATTTTTCCTTTTGCTAAATTCGCTTTTGTTCCTGTTTCTGTTTCGGTTTCCCAGAGTTTTATTGCATTTGATTGCTGTATTTCTTTTCTCTTTTCTCTTTTTTTCTTCAGTTTTCTCCCCTCCCGCGCCCCTTGATTTTCATCATTTCCTTGGCTCTTGTTCGTTATTGACTTTGATTTTACTTTCGGCATTGGCTTTGTGGCTCCTGCACCGCGATTTAACGGCTTTTAGCCAACAGTCGTCTAACAGTCGGATGTCAGATAGATGAGCAGCAGTTTTGGGAGAGTGTTGGGGGGGGTGAGGAAAAGGGGGCATTCGACATTCGACAGCTGTCATGACACCCCGAAATCCCTCCTCCTTCCTACTCCTGCGCTACGTGAGACTGCGGCTGTCTGCCAGGCAAGTGCCTTAATTTGTGGATTTTGTACAAATGGTTCGGAAGAATTGCTTTAAGTAATTGTTTTCGCTTTCTCCTCCTCTCTACCTCTCTTTCTCCCTCTCTCTCACTCTCTCTGTCTCGCTCTGTGGAAATATTGTGCCATTTTTGGCGTTTGCTGTTTGGCGTTGGTCCTGCCACGTTCGCTTTCCAGATATTGCCGCCGTTCTGTGTTGGCTTTCCTGCTTCTCTGTTTATGGCATCATTGCGTGCTTTGGACTAGCTCTGGCAGCTCCTCTAGCTCCTCTACCTCCTCTACCTCCTCTACCTTCTGCTCCTGCTCCCAAAACCCATTCGTGTCGTGATTCAATCGAATGCTGCCGACCTAAACCTATTCAAATATCATCCAAGCTACCTCTGGAAGGTGTGTTCCATCAGACTTAAAGCGGCCTTCTACTTGACATCTTGCCCATGGGGCTATAGGCTTTAATAAGACCCGGTTCGAGGCCCTTCCCCCTCCCCCTCCCCCACCACCCTCTCTCAATGCAATTCTCATTTTACATATTGCCCTCGGAGTTGTTTATTCTTTTTTTTTAGCTTAGCTTTAGCTTTGTGTGTTTGCCTAACTACCTTGCTGGCCCAGCCCTTAGAATCGAGTAGTCGCCACCAACTACTACCCCCTCTAACCACCCCCCCACCCCAACCTGGTAATCGGACTGTCTATCCGTGTGCCATTTTTCCCATCTCTGTTTGCGCACACTGCGGCGCCTTCGTGCCGCGCCTCTCTGTTTTGCACCTTTTGTACGTTTTTAATTTTCCTGTTTTATTTCCGGTTTTACGATTCCCATCTCAAATCTAGATTGCAATAGCGCCGCTGCCGCTGCCACTGCCGCTGCCACCGCCGTTTGTCCAACGGCACTGCGTCCTGCCACGATTCACTGCACCACCACCCACCCACACATCCTAACAAAAGCCTCTCTCTCTTCTTCTCGCCACTCAGGGATCATTCATTGCTTTCCATTGATGGCTGTTGTGGCATGCCACGCAGTACCAACGATCAAGTTGCCAGATTATAATGAATATATATTTCAAGGCTGCTGCCAAAGTATCTTTTTAGTAACTTTAATAGCCAGAAAACAGAAACCAGAAAATCCTTCTCCTCAACTTTAATTTTTGGGTCAGACAAAGGGACATTGTCCTGTACATGATTTGGCAGGTATTCCATTGACATGAACGTTGAGAGATAAAGATTACGACTACTAGATAAGGTCGAACGAACGTGAGACGGCTAACTGGCAACATTTTGTGGCATGGCCACAGCAGTCACAGCAGCTTATATGCTTTCACATAACATGCTTGCTTAGCCCCAGTGCCTTAGGGATATATTTGCATAAAAAGGTCACTGGCATCTAGACTGTATGTGTGTGTGTGGGTGGGTGTCCCATTGAAGGGGCAAACTCCATTCAGCCTGGATGGGGCGACATTGGGACGGGACTCGCCGCAGTTTTGGTCAGTAAACAGCCTCTAATATCGGCTATATATATATTATATTTCTATTAAAGAAACGAAACTGTCGAATCAGACTGCGATTGTTCTTCACTCGAGAAGTGGGCTTGGCTGGCCAGTTAGCAAGATGCCAAGATGGCCATCCGCAGACCCATACTCGCCTCCGATTTTTGAACAACAAAAGGCAATTTGCAAAACAGTAACTGTGGAAAAACGGCTGACGGCTGATGGACAGCGAGCAGGGTGTAGTATCTAGGATACGACAAGGCAAACGCATTGCGAAGCGTTAAACAAAGCATTTCCCCTGCACTTGGCTTGGCTTGGCTTCTTAGTTTCCTAGCTCCTTGGCTTTGGCTCTTGCTCCATTGACCGGCTGGCGGCTGGGCAACGTTCCTGTTCCTGTTTGCTATTTGACGCCAGCGCCTGCCGGTTGCCAGCGGCTGACTGCCAAAACAAATAAGTTCTGCTGCAAGTTTGGATCTGGGTCTGAGTCTGACTCTTAGTCTGAGTCTGAGTCCAAGTTGGGGGGCTGCTGCTGCTGCTGCCTGGCAGATTTCCAGATAAAAAGATTGACAGCGTTGATAGTCGAAATAATTAATTGAATGAAAATGCTACAACAAATGCCTTTAATTAGTGTCGGGTTTCCTCTTGGGTTTTCCCTCACGATTAGCTGCCCTGCCCCTGCCGCCCTGCCCTGCCCTGCCTTGGCCATCCTTTCTCACAGAGTTCTCTCTTTTTTTTGGGGGGAAAAATCGAATTTTAAAACGTTTTTCTTTGGTTCAGTACAGTGACTACTACTCACTCATTCACCATTCGTTTGCAAAGCTGCAGCGGCAGGACTGCATCAACCTCATTTCCTCACATCCTCACACTAGGCCAGATTTTATGAATCTGGGATTCCAGGAACGCTTTAGGGACGGACCCAGTCTCACCTCGCTCTGTCTGTCGCGCGTGTATTTCCATGAAAATTATTCAAGTAGAAGGATATATGATAATTTCCGTCGGAAGTGTAATCAAAAATCGCTTAGACAAGAGCTTCTACGCCCACACCAAGCTGCCACACACAGGGGCTCTATTGGATACGTATGGGGGAAGAAGTAATGACAGCGTCGTGACGAATTGCCCTATGGATGGTTACATCTCGCGGATATATGGCTATATAGGCTGATCAGAGGTAACACACCAAGGTTCTTAGATGTATAACTTTAAAATTTAAGAGTGACAAATCGAGTAAAGTAAGTAGACTGCTCTGGCTAATGCTCTTTTACACCTTCTTGTTTCCAGCTCTCTTTCTGCCTATCCCTACCTTCCCCTCTCAGCTTTTGGTGGCATTCAACAGCACAGCAGAAAATGTGGCAATCGTCGTGTGTGTTTTCAATTGACTTGTATGCAACAATGCCATTTCGCCATATCGTCGAATATTCGTATTTGCATTGTTTTCTCTTTGATCCCCATTTCTTTTTGCTGGGCTGCAGTTTGCTTTTTTCCACGAATAATCCGCTTTTGCCGGGCCTTCTGATCCTAGTCAGCTTTTGTCCGCTTTCACACCAACTCTTTGTTTTCCGGTTTTTACTGATTTTTTACTTTTTGTTTTTTTTTTTTTGCTTTTTATGTTCGCTTTCACTTGGCCCAAACGGCCGAAAAACCAAAAGATTTTAATGCCATAAATTCATATTCCCCATCATTCAATTGACAAATGGCCATATGTGGCCAGTGACATGGTTTCTTCTCCCCCCTCTTGGCCTTTTTTGGTTTCTGTGCCCACTGTCGATGCCATTGTCATCGATGCTGTTATTGTTGATGCCACTTCTGGTGCAGTTTTAACAGGATTTGCCATGCATTTTAACTGAATAATTGATAAAATTTTGACACAAAAGTTTATTTAAGTGCAGAGAGAGAGAGAGAGATGGCATAAACAAAACCAAAACAGAGGCCAGAGTGTGGCTGTCACAGTAAAACGACTATGCGATACCTTTACCTCTTTCAGATTACCAATCAAAATACTCCCCTCTATGAGCAAAGGGGATTAACTGGCTCTGCTAAGTGGGATTGGCCTATGAATTGTTATTAATTAATAAGAGGAGATAAAGCAAACTCGGTCGTCAGTTAGTCAGTCAGTCAGTCAGTCAGCTAGCCAGCCAGTCAGCCAGTCAACCATCAGCAAAGCCAATCAGCAGGCCCATCCTTGGCTTACTTTGCCTCCTTTTCGTCTGTCGCTGACGCTGTTGCTGCCACCGTGATGTATGCTGCACTGACTGAACTGACTGCACTGACTGACTGACTGCAAAAATGAAATATACAAAGTGGAATTGAAGTGGAATTATTCATGGGCTCTCCCGCTTTGGCTTTGGAGGCCAGGAGGTGTAGCGCTGTAGAAAAAGAATGACACCAAGGACATCATTCCACTGTATTTCTACTTCACGATGCCGATGACAAGCTACTACTCCCTACCGTTTGATTTTTTGTGCCCCTTGGCCAGATACCGGCTGTGCGGCAGGAAGAGCAACACAGGAACCGGATGGAGGGACCAACGCGCCACGTGATGATGATGATGATGATGAGGATGATGGGATGATCCAGTATCCACCATCAGAACATTCACATCCACATCCAGAGCCGAGAGCAGCTTTTGTCAAAGCGACGACAACAATAACTTTGCGAGTGCGAATCTCGCATTGAAACAACTGATGGACCACGACGATATATATAGGTATCTAGGAGTATAGATAGGGAGGAAGGTAGGTTCCTAAGCGAGTGCAACTACCCTTCCAACTTTTACGATTCGCCCTGAGAAGGTGCCCAAAAAAGTAGGTGCCTGTCTGTTGGAATTTTTGGGGGAAAATCGAATTAAGGCTTCTGCTTTCGTGTCCAACGGCCATGACAATAAAACTGCAAACATTGCCCCCATCAATTTTGAGTTTTAATCTGCGATGACACTCGCACGACACTGCCAACGCGAGAGGAGTGGGAAGGGGAGGGTGGGTTTTTGGCCGCGTTTAGTGGCTGTTAAAGCCAAATAGTTGGGCCAATTAATTTTCCCACCCACTCGACGAACAATGAAATGAAACCATTCAATGAATTCAAGTTGTCATATTTATGGCCATGATTTGAAAGGGCGATCAGCCAGCCAGGCAACTTTTTGGGGCACAAACAGAGAGAGAGAGAAAAGAGGCAGATGGCTTCCTGCTCTGAAGCCCAGAGTTTGGAGCCTTTTATCGACAGGACACATGCATCGGGATGCGAATGTTTGCACAACCTATACATGGGTGTGTGTGTGTGTGTGTGTTTGACTGTTGTGTCTGGGTGCATTGTCATGCGTGTGTGGCTGCGTACTTATGTCATATGCATGTTTGACTACTTAAAATTCAATTGGCTCTAAAATAAATGATTGCCAAATATGTGCGCTGTGCGGTGTGCGGCGGCTGCAGTGCCTCATGCATAGCCTCATGTTGCCCCATGTTGTTGGCTTCCCCCCCATTGTAACTAAGTGTCAATTGTCATGTGTCAAATTGTGGCATACAAATTAGGGTAATCAGAGTACAACAGCATGTTTGATTGCTTGCTTTATTTATGATTGTTTGCCCAACTCGGTGAGGAGAGTTGCCTAGCCTAGCCATGCTAGCCGCAACATCGTGTATCCTGTGGACAGTTAGTAGGTAGGTAGATAGATAGTCCATAGACCAGGTAAACAAACTCCCACTCCCTCCCCCTCCTTACCCCTTATTTGTATAAATTGCCATTGACATGGTGGGCGGCCTGGCCCTGCGACCACAACCCTTCGCGATAGCTTTCCTAACTGTCCAATCAGCCAACCAGATTGCTCATTATATC
This sequence comes from Drosophila eugracilis, assembly GCF_018153835.1. NCBI lineage: Eukaryota > Metazoa > Arthropoda > Insecta > Diptera > Drosophilidae > Drosophila > Drosophila eugracilis. The sequence goes on along the minus strand of NW_024573052.1, from coordinate 1,805,914 downwards.
TTTTGGTATTCCATACGTGAGCGCTGTGGATCTGTTGGACCCGCCGAAACCCCTTGCCACTAACATGCCCAACTGGACTCTTCTAATTACTTTCAGCTCTTCCGGCTTGACTGCATTCAAATGACAACTTTTTCGAGCCACTTTCATACTTATGAGAAAAAGGAGGCTCATTATTTTTACAGGGCGAGCATGCTGCTGACAAATTCAAGAGGCAAATCCAGTTGAGAACAAGTTAAGATATTATAAATGCATAAAGGAAAAGGACTTGCTGGAGGAGGAGGAGGAGAAGGCAGAGCAGGCCAACTGTTCCGAGACCAGCCAAAAGGCTAGGACCAAGAAAACCCGTGCCCTGGTTCCGGAGCACAATTAACATGTGCGGGATGGCAAAGTGTGTGTGTGGGTGTGTGTGTGGGTGGGGAGTGAGTTTTTGGGTGGGCAACTTAAATTTTAGCCAGAAAAGGAACTACAATGGCCTTTTAGGCACACACACATGCCGAGCAGCCGAGCAGCTGCAAAAAGTGGCCGCAGCTTTTAACAACACCAAACACCACGACAAACGGGGCGGGGCAGGTGGTTTTTGTTCATTTTTCTAATTCTTACTTCTTATACGAGGTGTGTTCAAAAAGTAAGGTGACTCTTCAAATTTCGCGAATTTCAAATTTTTCGATTATCGATTTTTTTGTTTTGTTATATTGGTACACTCTTCCCTAACATCTGTACCAAGTTTCAATGGAACATCCTCTTTTGTTTGGTTGTGAGAGGCGTAAAGTTACAAGTTATTTTGCGAGCTCGGCGATTTTTTGCTATCGAAAAATATGGATCAAAGGATTTGGATTTTTTGGCCAAAAACAACACCACAATAATGCCTCAGCCACCATATTCACCGGATTTGGCCCCATGTGACTTTTTCTTGTTCCCAAAACTGAAGATAATCGAAAAATTTGAAAAATTTGAAATTTGAAAAGTCACCTTACTTTTGAACACACCTCGTATAACTTCTAAAAGGTTTCGATAATCGAAAAATTTGAAATTCGCGAAATTTGAAGAGTCACCTTACTTTTTGAACACACCTCGTATATATATATCTACTATATATATATTATATATATCTTCATGCTATATGCCAGTGCAGCCGCAAATGAGGGGCACACTTGCGCCTTGCCTTGATCGCCCGCCCAGAGCTCCCCAGATCTCCGGGGAACAATTGCAGGCTCACCTACCACTCCCACTCCCACTCCCACTCCCACTCCCACTCCCTCTCCCTCTTCCTTTTCCTCTCCCTCCGAATCTGACCTGAAGCGACCCCAGCCCTAACCCACTTCCTTTTCCTGCAGCAGCAGCAGCAGCAGCTGTTGGCAAGGACAATTAGAAGGACCCTGGACCCAACCCAATGTGTAGAGTTTAGCTTGGCTTAAAAACAAAGGCGAGCCCCAGTGTGTGGCAGGCAAGCAGGCAGGCAGGCTGGCTGGCAGTTACCGCCCCCTTCTGCCAACGTACTCCCAATAAAGGCGCAAAAATTATGAACTTTGGCCAAAGATGAACACGCTTTTAATTTATAAATACGCATGGGTTTCGGTGCTAGCAAAGGGTTGAAAGGGTTGAATAAAATTGGGATTCCAAATAGCTGGGGGTTGTCTTTTTGTAGGACAAAAGAAGGCAGAGACTTTCCCATTTGAAAACACTTGGAATAAAAACTTGAAACTTCTTAAGATAGTAAAGTCTAAAAATATTAGTTAGTAGGCCTAAGACTAAGAAGAGGTTTTCTTTAGAGACATTTAACATCCATTCCTAGTCCAACTTTTATCACAAAAGATATAGTCTTATAGCCAAAAAATCTTATTTCGAGTGCATCAAAAACCCACCAGAAACCTCCACACATCACACTAAATAATTTACAAATTTCTGGCAAAACTTTAATCAAGTTCCGGTTTCGAATTAAGACCCCGAGACTGGCACCCTCCTAACTCCTTCTGCTCTCCTCTAGAGATCTCTTTTTCTTGGCCAAGACAGCAACACGTGGCTTTCGCTGACCACGTGTTGCTTTCGCTTTGGCCCAAAAATGTAAACAAACTTCGAGGGCCGAACCACTCGAGTGGTGCCGAACGAGGACGATTCAATGATGGGTATTCGGGGGGGCACTGCCAAACGGCCGTCCTCAGCCAACCGATGTTTGAGTGAAACCCATTCGGCTATGCCGCTCGTGTGAAAGCTTTGCGGACACGAAGCCGAAACCGCTTTACTGCCAGCTACTGGCTGTGTGCTATATGGTTCCCATTCTTGTTCGCGTTTCCATTCTCGTTCACGAAACGAATTGCTTGCAAAAATTCCGGCAAATGATTCTGGCTGGTTCTGCCGTCAGTTGTTGTGAAACCGTGAAAGAGGACGGTAACCGTGCGCGCTTTTCAACACACACACACACACTCTGTGAGAGACACTTTTCCACCAAGCGTTTTTCCAAGTTCAAGTGTTTCAAAAATATTACTTTCGAGTGCGTTTCTTTTTTTTTTTCTGTGGTGTTTTTACGACGTACGTGCTGCGATCTTTCGTTCATGGCTGGCGATTGAAATTGTGAAGGTCAGCGCGTCGTCGCGATCAGACTTTGAGAGTGTTTTTGTGTTTGTGTTTTTATTGAAAACCAGAAAAGAGATCAAAGATTAAAGATTAAAGATCCATAAAGATTCCCGTTTAGCTAAGCCATTAAGAACTTCAAACGTTACAGTACGTATATGATCTTGATTAGGGTAAACTTCTGAGTTAGCTGGGCTTAAAGAATAGTTTCAGTTTCTAATAAGCTGAAGTCTTAGGTTGATCAGCTACCTCAAAAAGAAGCATGATCAATCAGCATGTTAACCACTTTTTAATCTCGACAATCATGTTAGGCCAAAAAGCCAGCACAGCTGGAGCCTTGCCAATGAATGGCAGGCCAAACCCTCCTCGGCAAAGGGTCTCCCCTGCCTATTAGGTCCCGAGCCCCTCATGGGTGCTGGGAAAGTTTAAGGTTTATGGACCTTACGCCACTTACGCATGATTGGAATAAAAATGTCCTGCAGGCGGCAACAAGGACATAACAATATACATGCGAGTACAACAATGACACAAGTGTGGCTGCTGCTACGGCTGCTACGGCTGCTACGGCCACTGCCACTGCCACTGCTGCTGCCAAAACGTACGAGCGCCATTAAGTGTGGCAACTACATACAACGAACCACCTTTTGCACCAACACACGCACGCACACCCAGAGAAGACACAACATGAAATGGTTGCAAAATATATGAAACTGCTGTCCCGGAGTCGTAGTCATAGTCATAGCTAGAAGCTAGAGTCGGAATACGGAGTAGTATTATGTCCGAAACCACGACGCCGACTGGGACTACGGCTCAGTATGGGTATTAGGTTCAGGGTCCGGGTCTGGGACCAGGAACGTGCCATGGCACCAGCCTGCTCATCCCCCAACTAGTTGATAGTTGCTAGTTGGTAATGTAAAGTAAAGTAAAGTAACGTAACGTAACGTAACCCTTTCCTTGCCCTCACCCCTCCCCAAACCACATCTGCATATGGGTCCCCGGTCATGTCTGCGTCCATCCTGCCGTCCCATGTCTGGCCTTGTTGATAACTTAATAGCAGGACAATGCAATATTTTCCATTTACGAGTTCATTTTGTATAAACGGCTGAAAGCAAGTGTTGGTTCTTGTAAACGGTTGAACGGCAATCTCCTCCAATCTACCAGAATTTGGCCTTAAATTGCATTCGTTTTTGGCCAAACTACTCGTGCCAGCTCGGAATGTTTATGGCCCAGTCAGTCTGTCAATATCAGTCATGATCTGTGAGTTGGTCTTTGGACCAAAGGCGGGGGCAGAAAAAAACCAATTCAAATCCTGTCCGCAAACACATCCTGCGTGGTACGACGCACAACGGGGGCAGTCTCATTTCCCATGAATATCACAATGTAAACGGGAAAATGTGCATGGATGTGACGACACAAGTTGCAATAAAAACGTGTGGCAGCAGCACCATCAGCAGAAGCAAAAGAAGAAGTTGTAGTAACAAAATTAAGAGAGAGACCGAGAGCGAGAGTAGAAGGCCAACTGTATGGGGCAACTTTACTATAACGTGCCGCACGTGATGCTTATGCCCAGCGGAGTTCATGTTGCACTTTGTCCTTAACTCCCAGTTTCCCAGTTACCCACTCTACCCACTTTTCCGATCCCTGATTCCGTTTCTGATTCCATTTGCGTGCGTGCTATAACCCACCGCCTGTCTGCAGATACTAAATCACCTTCAGCTCCCTTGAACAATTCTCAGAGCACGATCCTTGGCCTTCATCCGGCTTGGAATCTGTTTGAATTTTCAGATTACTGGCCATGGCTGGGGAATGGAAATGATTACACGAGAAGAAAAAGAAAGTTTAAGCTATTAATATATAAATTTTAAACCAGTTTCTACTTTCTTATAGAGCACAAACTGCTTCTCATTGGTAATTAACAAGCTTATTAACTTATTAAGAGAGTTTTTACTACAGAAAGTGTGGCATTTCTCTGAGTGCATCTACCCAGTGGGCCTAGACTGCCAGCAGAGTCAAACCTTTTAAAATAAATAACACAATTTGTAGAGTGTGGAGTTTGTTGTTCCTGTTTCCTGTTAATTGCTTAGCAGCTGGGACGACTTTGCTGTTTAACCCACTGAATTGCAGGCTGCGTAAAGTCTTTCTTTTAGGGAAAACCCTTTTCCCCATCTTTGCTTCTTAACATTTACCAGATTCCAGACCACAATCTCAAATCCTTTACCCAAATAGCTTTTATAATCAGCCGCCTAGCACTGGTCACTGGTCTATGCTCTTCGCCACTTTGAATGCACTAAAACTGAAACCGTAAACAATCGAAGTAATGGCCCAGGCAGACTATATAAACATAATGATAAACATAAACAAAATAAAAACTAAAACTGATACAGGGTCACAGACTAGAAGAGAGATCTACCCAAAGGTGACCACAAGAGTACAGATCGTAAAAAATATATTTACGGGCAATTACTCAGTACACATGGTGGAATCTTTTTTTTTCAGCCTTCGAGCAGGCAAAGTGTTTTGCCACTGAAACATCATTCATACTATAACCTACTAGATCGTAGATACTTTGCCAAAGATATATATATCTAAAGCGACCAAATTATCTATCTATATATTTATTTATACATTTTTATTGAGCGAGCAGAAAATGTATTTCATAACTCGAGCGGATTGGTTTTTAAGAAGAAGCTAATGGGGTGGATAAGGGGGGGCGGTCTTTCGATCCTAATAATAGACTCATAGATCTAGCATGATCTAATTTGACCTGCGCTGTATAGTGAACTTTCAACCTTTCTGTTTTAAAGCCAAACGAGAGGGTAGTGTAATTACCTTTGACACGAGATTGGCTGGAAAATAATTTACTTGCTATTCTTGAATTGCTTATTTATTTATTTATGAGCCTCACGAGCAAAAAGTCTATAATTTATTCATTTATGACTTTTTATTTTATTTATTATGATTTCTTTTGACAGAATGGTTTAATAAATACCCCCTGCCGCCTGCTCTCCCCTCGTCATTTCCACATGCATTTCATGCATGTAAATGTCCCGCCCACTCACATTCTCATTCAGAATATATATATATATATTTATATATATATTCCGATTCACATTCACATTCACACACTCACCTGCAGTCGGCAGTTCGTAAATGCAGTTGCCGTTGCTGCAGGCATGCATAATTGAAGAGCTGCACGTGTGAAGTCGCCAACAGCTGACGCCACTAAAGTCATCAACGGCTGCATTTGCTGTAGTTGCACTTACAGTTGCAGTTGCAGTGCCTCCACTGAAGGCTAACTGCCACAGCCTGCTGCATATTTTAATGCCACCCGTGTGTGTGTGGCAGAGTCCACTGTTCAGACTTCATAAAGCAGCACCTTTCGCAAACCAGATTTATGGTCATACGATCTTCTTAGATTTCCTTCTCTCTCTTTTTTTCAGTAACTTTAACTACCCCTTAGTGACCCCTTCTAACCTTCTCAATCTCTCTCTCTTCTTACAGGCCATATTTAAAGACCAGACAGACATGACTTTCCCATGCAGCCACTAGCGGCAGTTCAGCAGCTCAGCAATGTTGGCTGCTGGCGGCAGTGAGATCAGTGACTTTGGCCAAAACTCGCGGCGTTTATCGGTTGGCACCACGCCCAAGCGACCGCACAAAGCCACCAGCCATCGTCCTGGCTCAATGACAACTGGCTGCACCGGCGGAGCCAGCAGCGGTAACGGAGCTCCAAGCTCTAAAGGAGCAGGCGGAACTGGAGGTGGAGTTGGAGGCGGCGGCACTAGCACGATGACTGCCACCACTGTGACAGCGGCAACGACGGGCAAAGCCACTGTTAGCCATGGTCATGGTCATGGCCATGCCAATGTTGCGAGAGGAGCACCACGCAGTGCCGGTGCCAATGGACGGTCCAATGTGAACGGATTCGTTGGCGGTATTGAGACCTATTTGGGCCTTATTGGTTGGCGTAAAAAGTGCCTGTACACTCTGCTATTGCTACTAATGCTGCTCATCATCACAAATCTGGTTCTAACCCTTTGGATACTGAAAGTGATGGAGTTCTCAACGGTAATGGCAAGCACCCAAACACCCCTCTTTCTCCCTCTTTATAAACCACCACCCACAACCAATCCATCCCATCACTAACTGTCCAATTAACGCTTCCAGGAGGGCATGGGTCAGCTGAAAATCGTACCCGGTGGCATACAGTTGTCGGGACAAGCGATAATTATGGACATGCTGCGTGCATCTACAATCCGTTCGCGGCACGGCCAGCCCATCTCGATAGGTGAGTGAGTGAGTGTGAATTGCGTTTCCGTGGAACGCCTCTGGCATTATCGAGCGATTAGCTGCAAACAAACACCGTACAGGCAACCCTCGTTTAGATTCACTCACTGCCAGCCTGCGCTAGGCTTGTGCCTATTAATATTCATTTCATAAATTTGTACACTTCATGTTTTCCCCCCCACATTCGGCGGTTCGGTTGGTCAGATCGTGGTCACCCCATGATGGGTCATCGCTTAGGTTTCAAGGGACATTGCTACAGTTAAACTTCCTCGACTAATGTCAAAGTCATGGACACCCATCATCCCATGACTGAGCCATTCACTGCATCATCCTGCGCATGTTTAATGAACTGCGCTGCTGGCCGCGCTATTATGCAGCCTCCTCCGAGTAACATTGGCAGACCCATTTGTTCTACCCACCCCCCCTTGCCTTGTTCGAGGGCAAGCTTAAACATTCATGGGACAGGTGTGTGGATATATATATATATCCATAGGCAGGTGCAAATAGATGTTGCACGAGGACAAATGTGTGCCGGTGCCAGTCCAAGACATAAATCAACAGATATCAAGAATGTTCAGCAAGCTGGCCAGGGCAGCACAAGAAATCAGTGACGCTAAGCGTTGATAGTAAATGAGATCGGGGCTGTTGCTGCGCTCCAGCAGAGTTTGGCTACCTACCTAGCAGCCCCAGCTGCAAGATGTACAATTACAGATAAACCATATGAAAGCAGGGCCAGGCAAGAAGACTGATGCGATTTCCCAGGGACCTTCGTCCATGTGTCGACAGGGAAATGCTAGCCGAGAAAAGCATCAGAGCATTTCCCGCAGCGATAAGCAGCACAGCAACCGCAGATACGTGCGCGGAAGTGGGTGGTGACTGGTTGCTGGTTGCTGGTGCTATTGCAGATGGGCAAATGGGATACGAAACCGTAGAGTGGGGTCATAGGTTATGGCGGAGAACCAGCAGGAAACAGCAGGAACCGCCAAGAACCACCACCAGGTGGCAGCTGTCAGCGATGGCTGTTTGATAGTTGATAGCCAAGAGCGATGGCCAAGTCCAAGGTTTAGACAAAAGCTGGCGGGCGGCAAGAGCAGAGTTTGGAGATTTGATTTCCGTTTCCGGTGTCTTGTTACGTGCTATCTTAACCAGTTAGCAGCAGCAGCGTTTACTTATTTATATTGCAATTACTGGGCTAAAGTTACCCACATTTGTCAAACATTTGGATTAATTCAGCCTCCCCCTTTCCCTTGCAAACACTTCCTATATATGCTCTCTCTCTATCTCTATCTCTATATTTCTATCTCATTTCTAATGCATCTGTATTCCTGTTTCCTTTTCGATTCCTTGGCGCAACATCAACAGAATCATCACGTAATTTTTCAATCAATACACGTGACCCGAATGGTATGATTGAGAATCATTTATTTCTGGGACACGACAAGTTCGAGTGCCTGTCCGCGGGTTTTCGCATAAACGACACCAACGGACGCAGCCTTTTCTCCGTGAACCGCAATGAAGTCACAATCGGAGCTCATGCCCTGCGGATCGACGGCGAGGGCGGTGCCGTCTTTCGAGAGTCCGTTCAGACACCTCATGTACGGGCCGAGCCCGGACGGGAGTTAAGGTAAGTTGGTATAAGGTAGAAAGTAGTAAGGATAGTAGTGAAGTTGGCGACTTGACTCGGTGGGGGCCAAAACGATCTCGCACAGAATGCCAAAGTCATGGCCAATTAAAGTAAATGAAATCGAAAGCCAATCTACTGCAGTCCGGCGTTGAAATTCAATGACTATAATAAATTTACAGAGCAGCAGCAGCAGCAGCAGCAGCACAGCATCCATGTGGCATGGCATTCTGTGTGGCATATTAGTCGTTCTTGGGTTGGGGGGAAATCTGAGAAATAAAAAAAAAAAATTAAAAGCAAACACTGCTGCTGCGTGCGCCTCTGTCAACGTCACCTTTTGCGGTAACAAAAACAACAACACAACAGCACAACAGCGCACTCTCCCCCCATGGCGGCTCACAAAAACGGCAGTCAAGTGGGTGGTGCACTTGCACTTCCACCTGTTCCCCCACCCAACAAGGTGTCGGTATTCAGCTCAGTGAGCTCACGCGGGGAGTGAAAATATTTATACACATTTGTCAGAATGTACACAAACGTTGGCAGTGAATTAAAAAGTGCTAAAGGGGCCGTCAGACCTTTTTTTTTCCTGTTTGGCAGGCAGGCTAACGCCGGGAATCGGACTGGGATTGGTAGTGGGCTATGGTATGGCGGTGCCATGCAGTTGGATGGCATTATGCGCCCAAACAGTCCAAAGGGGCCTCCTCTGTGTACACATACACATACATATGTATACCATTAACAGGATCGGCGGCTTGTAATAACATTTTCATTGACAAATTTGGTGATAGCTGCCTGTTGGTTCATGAAAATTACAAATTGTCTGGCGCCCAGATACACACACACAAACACAGAGATACACACACACAGATACACACACAAACACACACACACAGAGAAATATTTGAGTTGACGAGCCCACAGCCGAAAGCGTTGTCAACGCAAAGTCATATCAGGCATTCAAATTGAAATTGCAATGTTTTTAAGGCCCCCACCATTCATGCATTTCCCGCCGCAATTGAGCGACTTTCCGTTTCATTAGGCAGACAGGAGGGGGAGTGGTCCAGCCAGGCCACTACCATTCTGGGACAACCTGTGAACTGTACCCATTCAGTGACTAACCAAGTTGCCATGCCACGCCACGCATTGCAATGCATTTCTCGTTCTGATTTAATTACAGACTCGAATCGCCAACCCGCCAATTGGAGATGACGGCGGCCAAGGACATCAATTTGCAATCGCGGGCTGGAGGCATAGAAGTCGTTGCCCTTGAAGACGTCAAGTTCCGAGCCCTCGATGGGAGCGTAAGTATGATTAAAAGAGATCTCTACCTACAGCCCTACCATATGTAGATTCCCTGTGAAAAAAGCAGCAAAGTAGTAGCAAAGTCACCCATTCCCTTCCTTTCTATGTGCTCTTTTTATCCCCTGCAGCTACGTCTGGAGTCCTCAAAGATACTCATGCCCAATCTGCGGACGGCTCAGCCGCCCATTCTGGGCACTGCCCAGAGCCGGGATCATATGCATCGCGTCTTCCAGCTCTGCGCTTGCTCCAATGGCAAACTCTTCCTAGCCGCTCCGCATTCAATATGTGCTGGTGATGATTCCACGGTCTGCAGATGATTGCACGACACTGCACGATGGCACACAGCCACATCCACATCGTCCACATCGTTCACATCCAATAGATCCGGCTAGGAGGAGGGAGGCTAAGCAAGATCATAACCTATAGATAGATGTATGCACCACACCACACCACACCATACCACAGGCATTGCTAATTGTAACATAGAAACGGTATAGAAACCAAAATTAATGGCAAACACAACGTACATCCGGCGTTCATAATCGTTCATAGCCCAAACCCCCGCCCTAAACATACCATACTCTCGAGGGAATTTGTACTCAAACTCGATGGACAAAATCAAGAGCTTCTTAGACACTTGGATGTTGTGTTTTAGTATAACGAAAAAGGCAATTCGGAGACTTAGGCACTTTACCCCCCTCCCCCACTCCCCCTATAGACATATACTATCTATATATCAACCCAAGCAACTAACTAACTAAAGGAGTAAAATACATATATATATATATAGGCGAAAGTACATAAACCATAAACGAAAGTAGATCGTTAAATCCCTTCAACTAAGTTGGAAGTCAGAAACAGATTTCTTAGCTAGCCTGCCTTATCAAGGGAACTTAAAGCCCTTCTAAAGTCCCAGCTTAGGCTGAAGGAAAGTATTTCTTATAGTTTTTCCATTTCCCATTACCACTTACCCCTCCCCACAAAGCAGTCCAGAGATATTGTACATAAGACTGTCTAAAACATAGAAGAAACCCTTATGCCATTGCCTCCTCTCCCTCAAACTGCAGCAATCTGTTAGTAAACTGAAATAGCACGTAACTCTAACTGTAAACTGTAACTCTAAAACTGTAAACTGTAAACTGGTAACTGTATTCTCATGTAGATAATAATCTCGCAATGGAAAGGAAAGTCTAGAGAAATGTTTATAATAATAATCAAGATCAGAAATAATCGAAATTCAAAACCAAAAACCAAAAACCAAAACACAATACGAAGACAATGAAATATCATCCAATGAATCGCAAAAGAGCTATTTATACCTATACATACATACCTATAGATGATCACAGATACAGATACAGATACAGAATATGAATATGAGTAAAAGATACGATTAAAAGAATATCATTATGGCTATATAGATATCATTATGGATATGAATATGAGTATAAAATATGATTATTAATAGAGTTGAATATGAAATTGCCGTTGAATTTGTCAAGTGTGAGAGCACTGATATATATAGATATATAGAAAATATATATATATAAAAATAAACAAAATAAATATATATATTAAAAACTAACTAAATAAATGTATATGTATCTGTATGTATGTACACCAAATGCAAATGCTTTTAAAGGGCCATTAAGTTGTAATTTGTTGTTGATTTTTTTATTTTTTTTAGCACGATTTAGGAAGAACATAATGTTTATATACATATATATATATATATATATATAGGAGATAAAGGGGAATACGAACGAAATCTTTATATCACATATATTGTAATACCACAAAATAATATCTAAAAAAAAAAAGAAAAGAAAAGAAATACATGCGTAAAACAAAAAACCAACCAACTAACTTAACTAAATCTATTCGGAAATCAATGGCTGGCTGGCTGTAAGCTGGAAAAAACAGAAAAAACAGGAAAACAAAAGTAACAACAACTCCTGCAGAGACTCTGCAATTGGTTGGACATACGGATTTTTAATTCGACGGCCGGGATTGTGCGCACTTTTTCCAGCAAAGCGCTCAAAACGAGAACTCAAGCCGAGTGCTCGTTGGTTAACGCCTTCTAGCACCACTTGGCTAGAGCTGAGTAGAGTAGACCAGAGCTGAGTAGCGCTGAGTAGAGTAGAGCCAAGCAGAGTGTGGCAAGTGCTTTGTGGGTGCGTCTAAGCGAAAGACTCCGCCGCCACAGGCAAAGTGACGATGACAGAGGAGAAGACTACCAGTCTTCTTGCCCACCCAGCCGGTACAAATGATGTGGTCGTCATCGTGGTCGTAGTCATAGTCGTGGTCTTGCCTTCGTTCTTATTATCGTAGTCGTCGCAGTCGACGACGTAGTCATCGTTGTTGTGGGAGTTACCGACGAGATCGACGATGGCACACGACGAATCCTCGGGCCCCCCCCTAAATTGAGTTATTCTCTGAGCCAAGAACTTGTTTTGAGCTGAAACGAGCTTGCTTGCCTTGCTTACAGAAGCTTTGCCAGCACTGAAGTTTGCCGCGCGCGTTTGTCAATTCAATTGAAAAGCTTCGACTGGAGATGCTGCTGCATCCTGCTGTTCATGCAACATTAATGGCTAATGGCTAGCTCAGCAGCTAACCAGACAGGCTTAGCTTAGTCTTTGCTTTTAGGTTAGGATAGATAGATGGATTCAAGGTTAGTCCTAGCTCCCTGCCACCTGCTACCTGCTCCCTGCTTCCATAGAACCCTTCTATCAGGGATCCATCTAGACAAAGGTGTCCTAACATACTGAGCAGGCTACTTCAGGGTATGATGGCGGCACACACTTGACGTTATATTTAGTATTCTATTAATATTCTAATAGGCGCTTTTGTACTTTTCCCCCAACTCATTGGCTACCGTCATTGCCATTGCCGTGTTGCCGTTGCTGTCGCTCTTTTTGTCAACCATCCGCCCCGTGGTACGCCGCTCCTTACACGTGGCTATGTAATCACATAAAATTTTCTAATTACCACACTAACAAGCACACACACACACACGAGGTCTTCCTCTCGAAACTGTCAGCTAGGAAGTAACTTTCGCGAGTCCTTTGGCATCCCCTTTTGCCACCCACCTTGCCACCTTGCCACCTTGCCACCTTGCTTGTGCGTTTTTAGCCCTGAGCACATGCATAGTTTAAATTTCAATGCATAACTCAACTGCTGTCTTAAGCCGCCCTAAAATTTAAATGGAAACACCTTGCGGCGCCATATGTGAGCGGCCATAAATTCAGCAGGCCAACGCCGACTAGACCCATCCGTTCCCCCATCTCTTCATCCCTTTGCCAGAGGCTAGAATGTCCTCCCTCAAGGGCGCTGGGCGAAGGGCGTAGGGCGGACGCAACAGTTAGTTAGTTAACGATATCTAAAATGGGTGTAAACCTGCGCCAAGCTGACAAATTAAGTATGCATGAAAGTGGCAGCAGCAACACACACACACTCACACTCACACTCTCATATCCTCACACAAACACATACATACACATACATACATATAGACATGCTTAAGTGGCGAAGGGGGGCAGGGTGAAAGCATTTCTTTTACGTTGCAGTTAATAGGATTTGGCTGGAGAGTGGAATCAAATTAATTGTTTCATTTGTTTATAAAACGCTCAATTCATTGTTGTTGCAACAGTGTTGACAGCGAGCTGTGTGCGTGTGTGCACGTTTTCATGGCATTCTCTGTGTGGGAGAGTGGGAGGAAGGGTGACTGGGTTGTATGGATCTTTAGGTGCATGCCTTAACTGACGTTTAAGTGGGCAATTAGGCAAAGCTGTGTAATGTTTTCATCGTTAAGGACGTACGTGGCACAGCCAGAGCAGCCAGCGCAGTCAGCACAGTCAGTCGTTCCTTGCCCGTTGAAGCACCTTTAACCTTGCACAGCCCCAGACCCAATGTGCAAGTTCGGATTTGGCTTTTGGCCACCTTTTGAGCTCCACTGACTTCGACTCACAACTCACTCACATTCAATCAGTCAGTCAGGCAAGCTGCTGACCCGCCCAGATAGTGATTTGTGTTGGCCACTTTCCAGTAACACCTCATTGTTGTTGTTGGGGCATAAGGGGCATGCATCAATTGGTCAGATTGATCTGGGGTTAACCACATTGACGGCATCCTATACCTGTGCTGCCTGCCCAGTCAGCCTATCTCCATCTCAGCCTTTTGGCAGGCAACTTTCATAATTCCCTGCGTTGCAAGTTTATAGCGTTGCCTCCTGCTCTTCCTACTCCTCCATCTTCTTACTCCTTCTCCTCATTCATTTATTAACTTATTAAATTACACACATCCTTGCACAGGTTGCCGGGCCATGTCAGCGTGGCAATGGCTGGTATATGGTTAATTTATTTGCATGCAAACAGACTTACTGGGTTGCAACTTACGACTCAGCCTGCATCTCCTCCCTCCACCCGCCCTACTCCAGTGCCTGGGACGCACTTACTTAATGGCCCATTGCAGTGTGGCAAGTTGGGCAGAGCCAAGAAATTGTTGCTGTCGACATTGGCATCGGCATTTGTGTCTTATCTGCCGTATCTCAGACACCAGTGTACCAGCACCAGCACCCAGTCCCTGCACCAAGTTCTCACTACCCACCAGTACCCAGTTCTCAGTTCTCAGTTCTTAGTTCTTAGTACCAGGAACGGCTTTGGGTCCAAGCAACTAAACGAATTTATGTCGTAATGAATGTCAGTTGCCACATATCTCCGTGTCTATCTGCGCTTTATGCACAGTTCAGCACTTCTTTCGTTCCGGCTCGAGCCTTTCTGCCACAAACTCTTATATATATATCTGTGTATATCTGAACGAATATGTAGTTATAGCCATCCGGTTGTGTATCCGGCGGGACCTTGATGTTGATGTGGTTCCTGCCATCCTTATTGCGTTGCGGCCATAGCCTACCACCCTACTCTACCCTCAATGTTTCAGGCAAATTTAATAGCAATTCAAAGCATTTCACAAAAGAACAACCATTTGTGGCACAAACTATATTCGCGGCCAGCTTATCGGTCGAAAGTTTTTGGGAGCTCCTCAGCCCAGTTTTGATTTGTGTCTGCCAAAGGCGTGAAGTCAAGCTGAGCCCCGTCGAGTGCCTAAACCAAAATCCAAAAAATTCAAATCTCAAACTGGGTAAATTACGAGCTCTGTTCACTTTATGCCAAGCAGTTTCCCTTTACCTTTCCCTTTGGTGTTAACTCAAACTTAACTTAACGCCTAAAGGCTGGCCATCTAATACCCTTTTCCTCAAGGGGAATATACAGCTAATGGAATCTTTAATGATCCAGCAAGTAAAGAGTATCCAAGATTCGGTTTGCTGCCTTTTCTGCTCTCTCTCTCTCCTCCCCCACAAACTCAGCGTCTGTCTTTTTCATTCTACTTGCGCGTTTTTTACGAGCTGTTACCGGTCATGCCCGCTATGCGCGGGTGCGTGTTAACAGGCAATTAAATCCGAATTACAATTTGCTCCTTTTTGCAGCCCCATTAGGTGTGCCCATGTGTGTGTGTGTGTGTGTGTTGTAATCGCAAGTTCTCCTTTCGGGGAGTTAAGCGGCAGGTGTGCCAAGCACCACGCCGCTTTGGTGAGATCCGGACACCAGCAGGATCCCAGCTACGAATCCCGATAAGACTCTGGCAAAGTTCAAGAAGCCAGTTAAGAGTTGGCGGGTTGGAGGTCTTTGGGCCAGGCCAATTGGCCAACTGGCCAACACGTGCCAATTAAAGATAAATTTTAATTGCCGCCACAGAATGTAGATTTATGGCTTGGGCATTAACCAAGCAAATCGGATTCGTTTATCGACTGCCTTTAATTGAATTGAATAAACTTCCCCTTACCCTTATCCTCCTTCCACCACCCCTTTAACCCGCAATAATCAAATTGCCAAATGGTCGAGAATCAGCCATGTCAGAGGCGTTAGACCGCAAAAAGTTGGCCCAATCGAGTTTTGGGTAACTTGAGCCGTTCACAACTTAACCAAATGAAATCAAATGTGACGTCCTCTGAGGGGGAGGAAAGGAAGGGGAAAAAAAAACCCCAAATAGAGGTACCCAGAAATGCCCATACCTTCAGCCGGAACTTAGTCTGTCAAATGGGTTTTATATTCATCTCAAAGTCCACTCGACAAAAAGTTCAATAGCTCTGCTTTTCGGCCTTAAATTTGAACAGAAATCTATCCGAAATAGTCACAGTTTTGAGCTGCCTTTTTGAGCAGTGTAGAGGAGCAGCATAAATACGTGTTTAAAGTGGGTTTGCCCACCATATCATTACCATGGGCGCAAATGAAGCCATTTCTCCATTCAACTCGAACTTCTGGCAGGAGGAGGAGAAGGAGGAGCAGCTCCCAATGGGTGGTGTGTGCAATACCCAACTTAATCCTTTTGTGAACAAACATACGCTCTTTAGCCCAATGACCGAGCCGGTCCTGGTCCTGAATCTGTACCAGAACTGGTCCTGTTTCTGCTTCTGTTTGTGACTCAAAAGGGCGTAGAAGTAGAAGTAGAAGTAGAAGAGAGAGAGGGGTGGTCACAAAAAGTGTGGCAAGCGGAAATCAAATGAAAAACTCGTGCGTCGCCCCCCAAAAATAGCACAGAAATAGTATAAAACAAAATAAAATAAACTTTTCCGAACGCATTTCTATTGTCAGCGGCATACAGTCTTCGCTTTCGGTGGGTCAAATGGGTGGGTTGGTGGGTTGGTGGGCTGGCCTGACTGGTGAAAACTTTCCTGAGCCATTGTGACGGTGTATGCGGGTGCCCTGGCCGCCCGCCTTTTGTTTGTTGTTTCCAGTAGCACACAGAGAGAGAGCAGAGTAAGAGCGTTTGTTTTCTTTTCCCCTTTTTATTACGTATTTTATTTTTTAGCTGTAGCTGTGGCTATGGCAGTGGCAGTGGCAGACGCAGAAAACCGTTCACTTCATTTGCCTACACGGCCGAGTCAAGAAGCACTTTACATGGATGGGCGCTGCTGTGGGGTGGTGTTGCAGGCGGCTGTTCCTGGCAGCGGCAGCGGCAGCATCGCCGGCAAAAGGACAAACTTTTGTCGCTTGGTAATGATGGCATTTTGGCATTGCTGCTACAGTTCTCCACCTCCTCCTCCACATCGTTGTTATTGTTGTTTTTAAAGTTTCGTGCACACAAGTTTAAACAAAGCAGCCGCCAGTCCCATAAACAGTCGACAGGCGTTGTGTTCATGGGTCAAGTCAAGCAACAGTCAACAAACTGGTGCGGCAAGGGTCGGCAGGCTGCAATCGCAGATGCCATTTTAGCGGTATATCAAGTATACGCCCCATAGTTACCAAAATCATAGCAATCGCAGTTCTCCCCACCCCCGGACTTTGGTACTTCCCTTCACCATACTATTATATGGCCAAACAGCACTGTTATCACTTAATTGAAAACATAAAACTGGCTGGTCATTAGTGTAGGAAAACGTAATTCGGCTTGCTAATCAGCTTACGCAATGCCACTATATACGATCTGCCAGCATGTAAAACATAATTTTTCCTTTCAGTGACATCGCAGCAAAGGGCAAATTATTTGCCACGCAAACGTTAAAATTAACCAACGGCGTCGGTCAGAAGTTTCTTGTAACTGATCTTATCGCCGGACGCAGGACGCAGGACACAAGCTGCACACGCTCGACTGAACTCTGGGCGGGGGAGGGGGATTACTGGACTTTGGTTCGTCCATTGGGGCCCCAAAACTGGTCAACTGATAAGGGAGGACACATAAGCAATGCTGCTTATGGGGTAAAGCTTAGATAACGCATAATTGTGTCCAATGTTATGGCAAATTTTGCAGTTACAAGACAGTGGCAGTGGACAGGATGACCAGCAGGTCAACGGATGAGGTATCAAACTCCTCCTCTTCTTCTACCACCTCCTCATCATCAATGAAAAGGATCATCCGCCATTGGTCGGATGACAAGTTGACTCATTTATGAGATGAGATAAGATGAGATGAGATGGAAGGCGATGAAGTGGAATGATGGTAGCATAATGACGTCGCTGTCGGGGCAGCCGTCAAAGTCTTAAAACGCGTTTAATTTGTTTCCCAAGAATTCGCACAAAGCGTGCCAAGTTCTTTAGCCCCACTGGCCCCTCCCCTCCCTTCCTCCCTCCTCTTCATCCGCATCCTTTCTTGACTGCCACATCTTGAGTGAGGATGGCAAACCCCACCCTCTCTGCCCTCTCTGCTCATTTTCCGCCTCCTCCCTTTGGCGCATTTCTTTTTATGAACTCTTTGGCATGGCCTGGCCTGGGCGCGTTATCTCCGATTCCGAGTCAAGTTCGCTGGCACGCTTAATTACCGACTTCAGCTACCCCCCTTGGATAACCGACAGTCGAAAAATATGCTGTGACGTCATTTAGCTTCAATTAAAATAGCTGAGGATTGCATGAGGATTTTTAATTAAAATTTACTTTGTAAATTATACGTTCAAGGATTTGCCCAGTGCGTGCTCCCACATCCTATTCACTCTTTACGGCCCTCACTCTGACTCTGAGACTCTGACTCTGTTTATCGTTTTGGCCGTTTTGGCACGTCGTTTGGCCATTTCTTGCTACTGCCAAACAAATCGAATTGGTAAATGCCCTGCAAATAGGGTTTTCTATGCATGAAGTTTGGGTAAGGGAAGGCCTTCTTAAGAGATTTCAAGAACTTTAAGAAGTATCAGGATATGCAAGCTACAGAGTACATCGAAGCAAAGTTCTGTTTCAGAGTTTCGGAATCATAACAATTAATAAAGTCCAAGGAAGAAACACATACTCACACACACACACACAGAGATGTTTTAAACTTGTTTTATGCGGAGAATAAATTGCTTTTGGCCATGGCCAATACCATTATATAGTCTGTTATGCTGTTTTGCTTTTGTCTCGACGCCTGTCGACGCTTATTTGCCAAACGAATTTACAGCCGGAAAATATCTGTTTATTTGCATATGTTGAATATAAATAAATAATTGCCACTCCCCCTTGCACACTCCCCTTCTCCCCCTGCCCACTCCCCCCTGCCCACTCCCCTCTCCCCATCTCAGCCATAACATTTTATGCATATTTTCAATATAATAATTCCATTGCAAATTAAATCGTTTGGCCAATTGCAGCAATTAATGGCCAACTATTAGGGCTAAAGCTGACTTTTTTGGAGAAGGAGTAGAAGGTTATATAGACCAAACACGCACTTTCCTTTCAGATGGTGAAAGTTAGAACAGAAGGGGAACCTGACTTGACTTCGTACAACCTCTTGTTGTATCAATTGACAGCAAATAAAATTGTCAGTTGGCTGGCAAACATGAGAGGCCAAATAAACAAGGGCCATGCGAGCTGAGCATTTAAGTGTCCAATTTTTAGGAACCACAAACAAGGCAACAAGGCAACACGACAAAGACAAACAAACACGAAACACAGCAAGAACAGCAGCAACAGCAATGGCTACAACATCCACACAAATGCCAATCCAATCCAGACCTGGCAATCTAAGCCGCACAGCTAGCAAACACGCAAACAAAACGGAAAGAACGAACTTGACAGCACGCCGAAGGAATATAATAATGATGATGGCTGGGCTGAGAAGGGCTGGGCAGGAGTATCCCAAGACCCCAAACCCCAAACCCCAACCCCTATCCCTATCTCAATACCATTCCCAATCGAACCCCATCGAACAGCCAGCCAGCCAAAGGTCGCTCATCGACAGACAGCCACTTACGTGAGTTAGATCACCTAAGGGTGGCCGGGGGGCAAGGGTGCCGAATCCGGAATCCGGACCCGGACCCGTACTCCTGCTCCGCTTTCCCGTCAACTGTGTGCGTATAGTGAAACGTATGAGCACATTATCTACGTGTTTACATCCCAATTTGATTCCCCGATGATTGCCCTCCGACACCGCCTTCTCCTCCTACTCCTACTCCTACTCCTCCTCCCTTTCCTTTTGTTTTGTCTTGAAAGATTTGTTGGCAATTTCTTTAGCGTTCACAGCTCAATACGCCGAAGTCAGAGTCAGAGTAGGAGCTGGAGCTGGAGCTGGAAAAGAAGGAGAAGTTCACAAACCGGAGACGGCGGTGTTGGGTCTTGGCTGCTTTTCGATTTCCGTTCAACATCGTAGCACATCCTGCCCGCTTAGCAGGCTACTTACAGCCAAGACTCAGGAACAGGCATCTGTTTGCCGTTTCATATTCCTTATTTTTTTTAGTACCTTATACTTTATATAGAGTATTTACTGTTAGAACCAACCAACCGGCCTGTCTTATGACTTCCGAGGTAGCCCTAATAACTGCTGATTGTGTGATTTCCCCCACCATCTAACCCGACATGTTGCGTGCTGTCCCGTCCAGTAACTTGGCCTTCAGTTATCCACTTGCCACTTCCACACAAGCCACCCCCTTTTGCTGGCTGTCAGCGTTTCTGTTGGCATTGACCCTCCGGAGACCTTTTCGTACACTCATAAATGTCTTTCAATCATAATGTTTCAATAAGTCAAAATCGATTACGAACTTCATATGAAATTTATTGCACTTTCGCAAATATGACATTGACTGGTTGTGTGTATCAGGCACAGAGGGTGTGGGTGTGTGCTGTGTGTGTTTTTGGGCACATAAGAACAGCCAGATGATGGCTGGGTGGTTGGTTCCGAATGGCCATAGCCATAGCCATTGCCATAGCCATTGCCATTGCCATTGCCACACCGACTTCACCGGACTTCAATCTGACGCGCGTGTGTACCGCATTCGTGGTTTGTTTATCGCAAGGTGGGCGCCGCAGTGGAAGTGGCCGCATGCACACACAGCACACACCACACACACACACACACACACACAACACACAAAATTGAATTTGCCGAAGGGGCAAAGTGCTTAAATATTTAGTTAAATGATTGACAAGGATTGCTCGACTGTATTGCCGTGGTCTGGCTACGTGGTATCGGTTCATATATATACATGTATCCAATATATATATATAGTAAACCACACAACTCCTACGCCCACTTCTACGCCCAACCATTGACATTGACTGTTCGATTATTTGAATATTGACGAATTATTGACTGCTGAGCATTCGGGCGAGTGAAAGGATTATCACATGATCCCCTCGGTTGACGAGAGTCAAAGCCCCGCCGATTATCGCATTGCATTCCATTTGCTGCCTCCAATCTGTATCTTTGTATCTTTGTATCTGTATCAGCTGACCACCACATATCTTTTTATGACCTGAAGCTGAAGCTGAAGCTGAATCTGACGCTGACCCATTGGATTCGATGAAGCGGAAATCCGTTGTCCAGTCTTGGTGAAGGGATGAGGACAAATCATCTGCTAAATGCAGAGCAACCCCATCCAAGGCAAAGCCACACAAGGACATTACCCATATGGGCGACCAGGACCTCCTGGAGCCTTTCGCTCGAGCAGTTCTTTTGCATTTCTCTCTTTCAGAGTCGTCGCCTTTGTGTGCCTTTTTAATTTCGCATTTGGCTGGAGTACAGCACCTGGACAGGTGTAGCAAGCAGCAGGAAGCATGCAGCAGGCAGCAAGCGGGGAGTAGCAAGCAGCAAGCGGTAAGCAGCAACCAGCAAGTCACAAGGTGCAAGGTGCAGTTACCGGCGCTTAATCAAAATCATACGCGACACTGCATCGCATTGCGCAAACAGTACAAACTACAGTGAAGCACCAGCGACAAGGACAATAAGACTGAGACTCAGTTTTCCAGTGGCCAAAAACCAGGCAACGTAGGCAACGATAATGGTTAGGGAATCGGGGAAAAGGGAAAAGGGAAAAGGGAACGAGAATGAGGCACTCATTATTTTGAAATTTTTAGCGCGCATTTCAGCGCCTTCCGCTTCCGTCGCCAGGAACACGAAGCGGGACAGGATGGTTGGCTGGCTGCCTGGCTGGATGGATGGATGAGGCAGGCAGGAGAACCATAAGAGAATTAAAAGAATACGCAGGGCTAGCAAAGGATACTATGGGGCAGATGCTTCCACAGGCGGGGAGTAGTACCCACCCGTTGCCGGAGCGAGCGGAAAAAGCCCGCAAGCTGGTTTAAATAACAATTTCGCGATAGCGACTGGGCTGACTGGCTTGTGGGTGTTGGCTGTTTGGGCTAGAGAATTGTAGGATTGGAGGGCTACCAGGCAGCTGGAGCCGCAGGTGTGCATCACCTGCTGTTTGGCTTAATGAATGCGACATTATGCTGCTTTGGGTGGGTCCTTGGCGAGGATTAGTCCAACCATTCCTACCACCACCACCACCACCTCGAACTCCCACCTTTTCATCTTGCAAAAGCAAACCACCTTGATTAGTATAATGCGCAATAATCGCTGAGGCAGCTCAGCTCGGATTTTCTCGGCAAGCGCAAGTGAAAGTGAAAGTGAAAGGATTTTATTATTATTGCCCCTTGCTGGATGGATGGGTGGTGGAGGGAGGAGCAAAGGGGGTTCTGGCTAAAACTAGAGCTGCATAATTACATCCGGAGATGGAGACTCGACACTGTCAGCAACTCGTCAGGCGGCTGACTAGCTGGATGGCTAGCTGGATGGCTGGCCGTTGGGTATTAAGGAGCCACAACAAAGTACGTCTGCCATGGAATTAAAATGATATCATTTCATTAGGACCAGACCGACACAACGTTGATTTTGGGGGCACAGGCATAGCCACACCGAGTGCTACCTCTGATGGCTCTGGGAGCGGGGCCTCTGGCTTAATTAATAGGTGCATGTCATGAAACTCTTCCTGATGCTTCTATTAGAGAATCCGAACTCAATGCATGTCCCATGACCAGTTCAGCACGCGTAATAACGTATTTCGATATGCCAAATTAAACAGCACAACTTTAGAAACCCAAAACTTTTCGTTATTTACACACGAAATAATTTTGGAAATTGTCAAAAATTTCGGTTAATACTCTGGACTTGGTTATGGACTATTAACGATGGTTGGTGATGAATACTGTCTTTAAAGGGCATAAAAACATGATTCCTGATGACTTCTAACATTAATTTCTCTTGTTTTTTGGTGGTTTTTTATCTCTAAGTTTGTCAAGACGCGAGGTAGAAGAGTCAAAATAATCTGCTTAGAACAACTTTTGACCAAAACTAACTTTTTGCATCATTACTTTGGTGATTTTGGCAATTTTATATATTTAGAAATTTTTTCACTTTTAATAAGAGGTGACATCATTAAAATTTGCAAAAAAGGGGGCAAAATTTGTCATTTTAAACTGAGATTGTAGTTCGAATGGCATTGCAATTACGCGTCCAGCGATGTATGACATTCTATGTTCCGGCAATTAGTGGTTTTGTAATGGGAAGAATGCTGATTCTGATGGGCCTCAAATCAGGATTATGAGTTCTGACAGAAAGTTAGCATACTTTTGGGTGCTTGTATGACTATAACTTTGTCAAATGAAGACTCACGGCTAAAATAAAGACTGTTTTGTGAAGCTAACGACCAAAACTAACTTTTCCCATCATTCGTTTGATGATTTTGAGGATTTGAATTTTTGACTATTTTTAGAATTTTTTTAAGGGGGGCAAAAAAGGGGGGAAAATGACACAAATTTGACATTTTAAACTGTGAATGTAGTTTGTCTAGAATTTGAATTACGAGTTCATCGATGTATGACATTCCATATTCGGACCAATATTGGCTTTGTTATAGACATAATCCTGACACTGCGAAGAGAAAATCGGGACTAATAAAATTCCGCATTTTCTGTAAGGGGTAACATCATCAAAATTTGCAAAATATGGCAACATTTTCACGTTTCAAGGTGGAGATGCAGTTTTGTTGGCAATCAAATTACGAACTGAACGAGGTATTACATTCCATATTCGGACCATTATTGGCTGAGTTATGGGAAAAATACTATCACTGTTAGGTTAAAATCGGAATAAACTAATTTTCGTATTTTTGATTTTCATCAAAACTTGCAGAAAATTGAAAAAATTTGACTTTTCAAGGTGGGGACACAGATCTACAAGAAATTCGAAAACAAACTCATCGAGATATTGGATTCCATATTTGAGCCATTTTTGGCTTAGTTATAAAGAAAATACTGCCAGATTTAGGGGAACCCAATTTTGGACTCTCGAAAAGGGTATAAAGCTCAACTTTCTGCCAGAAAAATCTTAAAAATTTGACATTTTAAACTGTAAATACAGTATGAAGGGAATTTTAATCACGAGTCCAGCGATGTATGCCATTCCATAATACGATCATTCTTGGCCTAGTTAGTAGCAAAATACTGCCAGTTTGAGGGAAAAATCAAAGCACTTAACTCGTATAAGGCCACCCACCCACAGTAAGGGTATTGCAAGGACGACTACCGTTACGGCCATTCGTAATCGGACAACTGGTACTGCTATATGGCGAATGCGTAGTCAAAATAATTGAAATGCCGAAAAATGGTCGTGTGGGCCACCAGAAAAGGGGCAAGAAGAGCCAGCCGGTTGCAGGGATATAATCAAAAGCTGGAGTGCGGGGTGGCAAGAAAGTGGCAGGGCCAACAATGATGGTAAAATGAGCAGGGCGTGCCTGGTGCATAAACAACGGCAACACCAGCAGCGGCAAAAGGGGCATGGGACGTTGTTAGGGTCATGACGCTGGATGCCACGTCTGCGGCAAACAATGCTGCTGCTTAGCCTCAACAAACAAACGCAAACACCGGCCATGAAAGTGGGTATAGATGGGTGTAGTTGAGTGTGTATGAGTGTATGTGTGTATGTGTGTGTGGGTGTATGTGTATCTGTGTGTGGGCAGTCCGCTTGTATGGCGACTGGCTTCCGTTTCCTGTTTCGTTGTGCTTTCAACTCAACTCGAATCCTGTTTGCCGTTTAATTAGAGACACACACAGACTCACACTTCTTGCCCATAGACAGATGCACACACACACACACACATACAAATATATATATATATACAGGTGGCACCAGGACTCACCTCCTTGCTTTACGTCACTGCACTGTCTATATGTGTGGGCGAGTGTGGATTGTGAGCGTATAACGATGTGGTAGGTAATCAGAAACTGCTTTTAATTATTCAAGGTTCCATTCTGATGAATGAAGACAACAACGATAACAGCGGCGACCAGCGCCAAACTGCGCAATAAAGGCAGCAGTAGCAACAGCAGCAACAACAAGAACAACAACAACAACTGGCAAAGAAACTGCCTGCCTGGCTGCCTGCCTGATGTCCACGGTTTGCGCTTGGCATTAAGGCAGAAACAACTCCAAAAACTCCAACTGGCTGACGTTCAACGAAAGGGGATTAAAATTCACTGCAACAACAAAGTGTGTGCCCAGTTGGGGGTGTATATGTGGTGTATATGTGGATAGGTTTGCTGCTTTTTGATGTTGCTGCTCTGCTCTCTGTCCACCATTTGCTCCATCATCTCCATCTCCAGTTTTCCTTCCTACTCCTCTGCCACTGCTCGCCCACGCCACTTAAATGTGTGTGCATAAAAAAGTCAAGCAATGATGGCGCAGCAACGGCAAAGGACAACAACTGGAGCACTGACCACAACAAACGCAAATAAGTCACATGAAAAATGCCCATTGACAGGGTGTAGAGAGGAGAGAGAGGGTTGGTTCCCGCACTGACTGACGGGTGTCCAATGGCGGTTGGCCAACAATAAGACGCAACACAAATAATTTTAATGCACTCCGGGGCAGGGCAGGGCAGGGCAAGGCCTGTTCATTCGATCACCTGTTCATCAGCTTTGCTTTCAGCTATGAACATCTCGAGTAACTCATATCAAATATCACACACTAATTATGAAGACAAACTAATTGATTTTCAATTCTGAGCTCACATAAAGTCGTCTTCTGCCACAACCATTTCCCTCTTGAAACGACTCCCCCCCCTGAGGTTCAAAAAAAAAAGAGTCAGAAAAGTATTTTGTCACGGTCGTTAAAGCAGCGAAAGTTACGGCTTAGCCCAGGGCCGCGGGCCATTTGGGTTTTGTGGACGCTACGCTTAAAGTTGGGTCTCAGGTTCTGGGTTCCTTTTAATGGTTGGCACATTGTGATCGTGATTGCGATTGCGGCAGTGTGAATGAGCCTGGGAATGGTAGGCGGATGTGATTATGTGCGTGTCCGTGAACCGCGGCCTTGCCGGCTTTTGTTGTTAATTCTGTTTACTTTAAAATGGCCCCAACTCCAACAGCGACGACGAACGAGGCTGCCTCGCGCGTCTGGACGGGCAAATATTTGTCGTATTAATGAATGCACGGGTTAATGTGTTTACATGCGGCTGCCCCCGGTATGGTGACAGGAGTAGTAAGAAGGTGCATGATGGGGCAGGAGGGCAGAAGTTACTGCGGAAGGAATGGTTCTGGCGACGACAGCTATCAATTTTGCAAGCAGAGCGGTGGCATTGAAAGGCGAAGCGGATTGACCGACCCAACGACCCACCAACCGACCGTCTCTGTCTGCGGCTAGAAAATCAATAGGTTGCCCTTTTTGGAGAGAAGGAGGACGATTCCAGCAAGAAGACATACCAAGTGGACACACACAGAGCAAAGAGATGCTACTAACGGCTTTAACGACTGTTTCCCCGCAAATTACTTGGCCAGAGCTCATTGACCGTATTCGGTTTACTTTTACTCACTGCCGCAACAAATTATTGTACACATGAATTTCCACTTAAGGCCAATGAAAATGTTTTAACAATGCCCGGGCCAGGCCAAGTGCCCGGCGATGGAGTGTGATGGAGATGGAAATGGAAGTGGGTGGGTAAGTGGGAGGTGGGAGGTGGGAGGGGAAACACAGTAAACTGTTTTAAAATGTAAATTTCGCTAGCAAGCCGGCATTAAGGCCAATAAACAGAGTAAATGTGCCATTTAATAAATGCGAAATACGGAAAGCGAAAAAGAAGTCCGTAATGCAAAATACAAAATGCGCCTTCTCGTGAGGGGGCAGTCAGCCATCCTGCCAGCCAGCCAGCCAGCCAGCCAGCGAGAGAAAAGGCAATAAGTTAAATTGAATTAAAAACAAATTAATTAAATCCCTCCTGAAAATGTGCAAACGGGACTGCCCGCAGAGCTGCTCTACCAACTATCGAGAAAGTCGCGCCTACCTAAATGATTCGCTTTCGAGGCCTCTGTTGCCCAGAGAGTCCTTCCTTCCTCCCTCCCTCGGTTAGGGTATCCACTCGACGCAGAATGATTTTTGTAAAAAAATGCCTAAAAAGAGGCATCACGCGGGATAACGCATAATTAGATAACAAATTGTAGAGCCCAATTTGGCAAAACACCTGATACGACGGCTTTTCCAGCATCAATCATACTTCCCTGACATTAATTACATGAGCCTGTAAAGGAGAGAGAAAGATGGAGTCACCTTCCTAAGCAAGACAATGGTCTGATGATCATGGGGAGAAAACCAATTCCACTAATAGGAATCATAAAAAGGATAACACGCAATAGATAATGGCAGCGGGAGCTTCATTATTCCAAATGCCCCTCACGTTTGTATTCAATTACTTGTTCGACAACCCCCCTACCCAGCCCTACCTGCTCCTGCTCTCTGCTCTCCACAGAGATTTCCCAGGGTTCCCCTCCCACATCACCATCATCATCAACCATCGCGCGACGTCTGTCGTGGTTGGGCACTGGGGGGGAGGGAGGTTGGTTTGACTCTTCGGATTGAGATTGCGACTCGACAGAAAATCATATTTTCTGTTATTGTGGGAAAATGAGATTATTAAATGGGTTTTGGGTAAGACCCAATAAGGCGCCACCGGACTGGCTCGAATCAAAACAGCAGACGGCGAAAAGTAAACAGTAAGCCGACACTGGGCACTGATGGAGTGGAACCAGGAGTAGGAGCAGTAGCAGGAGCAGTAGCAGTAGCAGGAACTGCAGCCACGACAACTGTCTGCTCGTGAAAGTGTAATGGGAATGGCAATGGGAATGGGTGGTGAGAGTGTGGCGTGAGCTCCGTACGTGACATGTATACAGTGCTTCCAAAAATATATATATAGATATAGATATAGGACTGTCCCGGAGCCATACGCGTCCGGCATCTTTGGATGATTTTCAAGGTTAATTTGTTGACTTCGAAACGCTGCTGTCTCCGTTCCCGGCAACAATGGCAACAGTTGCCAGCCGGAGTTCAAGTTCTGTCTAAGCCATGCCAGCTGGCTGTCTGCAGCAATTTGTAACCATTTACTGATGGCCCACCACCCCTTCGAGTGCTGCTCCTTCCCCTTCCCCTTTTCATTTCCACTCCCCTATCCCACACTCATGTATCTGTTGCTCCATCGAACCCAATATCGGGCAACTGAAAGCTGAAAGCCAACAGGCAAAAGGTAAAAGGCGTTCTCGGCACGTAATGTTTGCCCACTCAATGGGGTCATGATTATATGTATGAATGCCCCAATCCCTGCCCCAATTCCTGCCCCACCTTGCCCTTTGGAGAATTCAATAAATATTTAAGAGACGCTGCTAAAGTCGTTATGAGACTTAAATTAAAATTCAACTAACTGACCGCCTGCGGAGCCAACACTCAAATTAGCATCCAGCCAACGGCATCGGCATCGGCATCGGCATCGGCATCCTCACAGCCTCGTTAATTGTGGAAGGAAATTGGCGGCAAGAGCCGAGCCAGACCTTGGGAAATGTGCAAATTGCACTTCAATTGTCTGCCGGCAAACAAACGCCGATGAAAGGCGAATCATTGAGAATGATATTCCCGGCGGAGGCGTTGCAGCTGCAGGTGAAAACTCAAGCTAAAGGTGAAGCTGAATCTGAATCTATGGATGGAGATAGAAATGGAGATGGAGATAGATTCTGTGGCGTGGACGTGAGTCGGTCAATTTGCTCGGTCGAGAGCCTGAATCACGCCCAGGCCACTATCACGATCTCTCACGCGTTCACCTCTGACCCTCACCATGCGGAGGAAGTTGGAGGAGCTGGAGCCCAGATGAGCCAGGAGCCAGGAGCCAGAGAAGCAAGAGGCAACACGTAAAATCTCACAAAGCTCAGGGAGGCTGGCGGTGCAAAGCTTATGCAAATTATTCTGCAATGAGCCGCCAGCGAACATGTATTTGAACGTGCGGGATGTGAGCTGGGAAATGCTATGAAATGCTGGGAAATTCCGGGGAAATGGATGTCATCCTTTCACTCGGCTCCACTGCATCTTGGCGCTAACCCTGCTTCTACCCTGCTTCTGCCACTTCTGTCACCTTTGCAATGTTGCAGCAGCGTAAGTTTGGTGGCAGCGTGGCACAGTGCAAATTAAAATTCAAGCAACGCCAACGCGGCGTATGGAAAACATTTGCATTTGCATGCTAGCTCTAGCTCCTCCATCTTATTCTTCGTGTTCCTGTCTGCCCTACAGTTACTCCCCTCTCCCCATCATCTTTGACTTGACTTTTGCTACACCTGCGGTATGTTCGAAGTGTCGAAGGTGTAAGCGGTGTGCCTAGGGTGGCCATGGCGGTTGCACAACGACAACGACAACGGCGACGACGACGACGGGTGACGACAAATACAAACTGCTGATTACAAACGGAAAATTGAAAATCTTAAGCACTGGCATATTGAAAACGGCAATCGGGTCATGGCTGGGGCGGGATTCAGGACTTCTTCTCCTCCCTCACCATCTCCATCTCAATCGCAATCAGAAGAAGCCCAACTTTATTTCCCGCAGCTGTTTAGACTATGAGCCACGTGTGCTTTCATTTAAGTCAACTGTCAATGTTTTTGTTTTCTGTCGCCTTCGTTTTGTTTTTGCTTGTCTACTCCCCTCATAGCCTCCCCATTCCCATTCCCTCCCCTTCCCAACCCCCTCCCCTTTCAAATGATGTCATCACTGTGGTCCTCGGATGCTGCTCTTGCCCCCGAATCGGATACAGCTACAGCTAGAGATTCGTGGCAGTTGCCTAGAACACACAGATAAAGTCAAAATTGTGTCGAAAGTCGAAACTGATTCTGGTGCCGTGCATATTAATGAGGCGGGCGAGATCAAACAGCTTGGCCTGGCTTGCTTGGCACAGTTCAATCTGGAATTGTGGCACGGCTGCAACGATAGGACCGACATAGGACCTCACCCAGGGCAGCCCAGACCAGCGAAAAGTAATAAAGTTGCGGTTAAATTAAATTGTGCAGATGTATCGATAAAGCTTTACGAGCTACACAGGATGAAGGGAAGGCTGGATGCCATGGATAGATGCCACCAAATAGATATTGGTCTGGGGCAACGTCTTCTGCAACTGCAAGTACAATTTGATCGAGTGGCATAGCTTGTTGCTCTCTTGGCAAGAAGGAGACCGCCCAAAACCAAAAAAAAGAATAACTGATTAAAATGTTGGCCACAAAACGTATTAACATGTCGGCTACAGAAGAACAATTTGCCAGTGACGACAGCAGACAGGACATTGCCGCATTCAGGAAGGGATTTCAGCGACAGCCGGCAGCAGAGGTGGCAGAGGCGGACAAAGTCATGGAAAACATGGCAAAGAAAACAGCCGTAGCCGTAGCCATAGCCGTAGCCGCAGCGGACTCACAGAGACACACGGAAACATTGAAACGCAGAAGCAAACAGACAAAACAAATAAGCCAAGCATAAAAGTTTATATTGCGGTCTATGATTCACTCCCAGCCGGTTTTGGGCATGGATGTGGATGTGGATGTTGGATGCTGGGTGGTCTCCGAGCTTGGACCATGCTCTGCGGTTGCCGTTTTTCCTAGGTCGAGAGACCTTCTTGCCTTGCCCTGCCTTGGTGCCACAGCTGCAGCAGGGCCATTCAAAAATTTTGACATTTTGCGTTGGATGCGTCGTGGTCTCCCGTCTCCCGTCTCCCGTCTCCGCAGCTTCTGCTGCCTGTTTACATTGAAGTACAAGGGCATGGCCGTCGTCGTAGCCAACCGACATAGCAAATAAGTCATAGGTTGGCTTCTTGGGTCCCTGGCAGATTGTTCGAAACCCATTTACTTAATGGATATAATAAATTTTTCTACAAATTGAAACTCGTAATTTCCATTGTTCTCGCGCTGCTTCTTGGTCTTCTTCTTGTTCTTTTATCTCCGCCTCGAGGACGTCGTTGACGACGACGAGAACGAGGACAAGGACGAGAAGGAGCCCTACGAAAATGATGCCTCAGTCTGAGTTGTTTTTTGGCCGTTGGTCCTTGCGGTCCTTGTGGCCTTGCCTTTAGATAAGGAAAACGGCCAGGTTCTTCTCGTTGGTGTTGCCACCAGCTCAACCGTAAAACTACTTGTAATTACGTTAAGCATTGTGGCTTCTCCGCCACCCCTTCCCCCCTCCCTCACATGTCCTTTGCCAAACACACACACAAATTCCCCAACGGAGACTTTCGGCACTCGCCATCCCCTGGCCAAATACGAACGCTTAACCCGTTGACACTGACAAGTCATGGGGGGCGTTGATAGCGGCGGAATGATTGAGGTTGGACATGAGAAAGTGTAGCAGCCTCAGCTCGAGGATCCCAGCTCTCCCAGCAATCTCTAGTTGAGGATCAGCATAAGGGTCTAGGGCTGGCTGAACTACGAGCTGTTCTAATTTGTAACTGGGATAAGCATCAGTTATGTAGGAATTAGTGCCGGTAAAATGTAATGTCCTTAATTCGCTTTAAACAAAGCACACACACACACACACACACTAACACACACACACACTCTCCTAGCCAGAACCCAAGGGTCCCAAGGATATATATATTTTGAGTTCCTTGCGGGCCCCCGACTTAATGTCTGGCTTCATAAATTGTATGTCGGTGATGTTTAATTTGGCAACGGTAACTCATGTCTGCTTGGACTTAAGACCCTCTCTGGCAACAGAGGGTTTCTCCAACAGCCAGCCAGCCAGCCGACTGCTTCATTTGGGTGTATAAATAAATTTGCCTTATCCCCACCCCCTGACCATTCCCTGCCCTGCCTCCTCTCCTCCTTTCTAGCTTGTGAAATAACACCGAAATGAAAACGACAACGACACGTAGCGCTGCTAGACAAAAGATGGATTGTTATCGCTCAAGATTGGAGCCGCCACCCCCTCCCCCACACACACACACAGAGAGAGAAAGATATACCCAGCAGGATCCCAAATCCCAAGCCACCCTCCCTCTCCGGCACCTTTTTCGGGCCGACTGTTATTTCATTAGTGTCTGAGCTAAAGGTAATGCCTGGCAGGACAAGCAGCAGCTAGACACCTTGCCATTCCATCTAAGTACGTGAAAATTTTTCATCAGCAAATTAAGAATACGACGAGGCTTTCGCGAGTGGAAATGTAAGATAATTTCCATGTTTTTCCAACCAACTAGCAGTGAGGGGACTTAAGCTGAAGTAGCTGCTACTACAAAGAGGCATGACAATGAGACGCAGGATACTGTGGTAGCCACATGTCAAAATGACGATGGGTAAACAAAATTCGTGCATATCGATATTAACATTTATGAGTTATTTAATAAGTAATTACGACGGGCACCCTTCCTCGGTTTCTGTATGTGTGTGTGTCTCTGTGTGTGTGTGTCTCTGTGTGTATGTTGCATGATTATTTGCCTAGGCATCCACATACTAAAAAATTCAATTAGTGCTGCAAAGCCAGATAGTGAAAGTTTAATACGCATTATATAGATGTATATATATAGATGTTGGATATATACATATATATACACATGAGCTGTGTGTGGCAAGGGTAACGCGGCTGTATTTATGTGCCTAGGTATGCACGGCGTCACACAAATGTTAAATCCAAACAATGAAATCAAATGATTTAATTATAACAGACAATAAAGCAACAGAATAATTGCGGCCACTGCTGCAGCTGCAGCTGTAGCTGCCTGCAACAAGGGCTCTGCCATGCTCCCTATGAGCTCTCTTGCTCCTCCTTTAGGGCGGTTTCAATGACCACAAAATACAGCGGGACTGCTGGACAGGATGGACTGAGAGACAGAGAGAGAAAGAGACTCGACAAACAGTGGCGGACGTGGCAACAATGAATTGTAATTGTAATAGCAATACAAACGCAATGGCAGCGGCAATGGCAGCAAATGCAACTGCAACGGGGCAACGGCAGCAGCAACTGCAATAACAATTGCAATTAAAATGCGTGCAAAAACAACGCACTGAGCCGCGCCAACAGCAACATTTAGCTGGCCAATAAAAAATAATACAAATAATTTACGCCACCAACGACAACAGCAACAACAACAACGGTTCTTGCAACAATATGTTGTAAACAGTTAAACAATTGATTAACAACAATTAGCCGCTTATTAAATTACAATAACACCATGCCTCAACAACAACGCTGTGCCACAAAAATAACTTTGGCAATAAAGCCAATTCGAACAACGGCCACATGCCAGGCCAGTCCAGGCACCAGGCCAGGCCACCCACTCACCTCCCGACCTTGCCATGCCGCCACTGATGCGGCTAACAGCTGCCTATGGACAAGTCAATCGGTTAGAATTTAACGCGCATAAATTATTGCCACTCACACTTGCCACTTGCCACTTGCCACTCGCCACACACACACGCACAATGTGTGTCCCGGCATCCTGGTATCCTAGTATCCTGCTATCCTAGTGCGTGATGTCCTGGCGCGCGCAAAGGATGGCTAGCGATGTGATTTAACGTTGTGAACGGTTTGAGCGAACCCTAGTAGCCACGGGGGCATGTGGCAGGGTGCAGGGGGCAGGAGGGGGCAGTTTCTACATTGCCAATTACCCAGACATTACGTCTAGTTGGACTTAGGCGCCACTTGAACGTGTGTGGAACGGGGCAAGGCAAACTTCGAAAAGTGTAGCATACTTAGGAGCTCACCTCAACGCATGCAAATTCCTAAAGCAACACATGCTGACAGCAGCGGTGGCAAGAACAATAACAAAAACAACAACAACAACAACAACAAGGAGAAGGTCCTTACCAACGTAAACAGAAACAAAAGGCCTGGGAAAAAGCAAGCGAAAAGCTAAGCAAAACTTGGAAATGGCCAACCGCAAAATGGGCGACAAATGTGAAAAGTTTTTGCTTTAATTTCCGACACATTCGGAGTCATTGTGGCATCTAGTCGAAGTGGGCCGATCAATATGTCCCGCCCTGGACAGGGGATATATGTATGTTAAGTAAGAGGGTCGCACCGCACCACCCATTGACACTCATTAATGATGACCTTCTGGAAAGTAATTAAAAGTGACCCTCAAGTATAATGCTTAGTAATTTTTCAATGTGGAGCCAAAAAGGCAGGACTGGACTGCTGCACAGACTGCAGACTGCAAAACGGGGTCCCAAAAACTCAAAACCCTGGCTATGACCCTCCCCCGCCCCGAGGGCTAAAACCATTTCCATAAGCAATTTATGCATGGCGATAGTTTTCGCACACGATGACCCACACACACAAACACACACACACAACAAGCACACCCTCACTTAGCTACGACTATATGTATGTATGTCTGTATGTACTGACTGGGGAAAGCTGCAAACATTTTGGTTAACGAGACTTTTAATCTGTCCAAAGGTATTTAAAGTTGGCTAAGCCCCAACACTGACTGACTTTTATGGTTACGGAGCAAGTGTCAAAATGTTTGTTGACGACAATGACCACCGCCCCCTCCCCTCCCTGCCGTAACCACGCCACGCCACGCCAAGGAGAACAACATGAGTGGTAATTTATTTTGCCTTTGCTGTTGCCATTGCCGTTCCCGTTGCTTTTCCCTTTGCCGGTAGCAGCAACGCCCCTTGGAGCACAAAGGACAAGGTTTGAAGGTGGTCCTGAAAACGACCGACTAACCGACACAACCCACCCACACACACACACACACAGGAGGATGTGAAAGCCCGTCCGACATTAGGCGCTAATCTTGATATTGTATAAAGTCTAGAGGAAAGAGCAGCCTTTTGTCATCTGGCAGTGACAAGGAGCGTCGCCGGCCTAGGTTAAGCAATTGAAGCAACACAGCCACGCCCACACGTGGATCCCAGCCAGGCATACGACGGACGACGGATGACAGAATGACATGAGGAAGGACAGGCGTGGGCAGGCCAAAGCCAAAGCGCCAAAGATTTAATTGAGCAGACCCACCGTACGACCTACCCATAAAGCCCTAACCAACGGATTCTGCAAACATTTGACCCTGATTCCATGACTCAGCATTAGCTGTTGGCGGGCCTCGCCAGAAAGCAAATCAGCGCCAAGCTGATGACTCGTGAAGGTATGAGAATGGAGGGAGGTCCATTTATATGGCAATGTGCTCCATTGTGCGGTTTCTGTTTTCTAATCCTTCACTGGCTGGCTAGGAAGGAGTTTCGAAACTGTTAGTTAAGTAACTTCAGGATTAATTTAAAACGTGTAAAGACGAATCGTTCACGGACGTGTACGTCAATGGATGCCCTCAGTGTGTGTGCGGGTGTGTATAGGAGTGTATAGGAGTGTGTCCTTGATGTATCACTTCCGCTGTCTGTTAACTTACGAGTGCGCCATAAATACGCTTGGCGGCCAAGAGCACACGCGCCAGCGATGCCAGCGACGGCATTCAAACGATTTGATAGCAACACGTCTTTCTGGTATTTTCACACGCTTGAGCATCGCATTGGATTCAACGTCACGTTTTAGTGTCACCCCAGCCCCAGCCCCAGCTCTAGCTCTACTCCCAGCCTGAGTCCCAGTTTCAAAAACGAACCACCCACAACAACCCTCCGACAGCCGAACGGTCGTCGCCTAATATGCTTATGCTGAATGCTGGCCAACTGTCTGGCAGCCAAAAGAGAGACAGGACAGGACCAGGACCAGGACACGGACATGGACACGGACTGGGACTGGGACAGGGACACGAACGGTCTGGGTGGACTACTATAGTCGAAGGGGGAATTGAACCCTTTTCGTTTTCCGGCTTGGAGTGGCAGTGCCAGTGGCAGTGCCACCACACCAGAGACCACGTGCCGCGCCGCATATCCACCCACATCCCATACAACCCGCACACAGACATAGACATATACACGCACGGTGCACGTCAATGTTTATATTTCAACTACAATATTATTTTCACTTTTAGACAGACAAGCGGGTAACCAAAGCATACATTTAGTTTATTTTGGAAATTATAATAAGCCACTTTGCGGCGTTGACGCCTGCTCCCACCCCTCGAGGCTATCAGGAGATGGATGAGTTGCGTGGGAGCAGGCGAATAGGATGTGGCTTATGGAAGCAAGTGTACAGGCCCCAGCCCCCCAATTTGTTTGTCAAACTTATTTCAAATTGAACGTGCCGAATCTACTGACTTTTGCCTGCTTTTAGAGTTAAAGTGACTAGTTAGTCAATCAACTAACTAAATAGAAACTTCAACCTACAAACTTTAACCTTCAACCTGAATCGACAGAACTATGCTTAGCCACAGCACTAACTTATGGTAGTAAACAGTTAGTAACTGTTAACCTAACCATAAGGAAAGCAACAATAGGAAAACATATAACATATATAAAATAATATATTAATAAAAGCCACCTACCTTAATTAGCCATATTCGAGGTGCTCTTTGGTGTCCATACAAAACGATGCATCTCCGTTTTCCCATTTCATTTCTAATTTCTTTCTCATATTTCACTGTTTTTCACTTTTATTCACTGTAAAAGAAAAGAAAAAACATATTATT
Organism: Drosophila eugracilis; assembly: GCF_018153835.1. Taxonomy (NCBI): domain Eukaryota; kingdom Metazoa; phylum Arthropoda; class Insecta; order Diptera; family Drosophilidae; genus Drosophila; species Drosophila eugracilis. The sequence goes on along the minus strand of NW_024573052.1, from coordinate 1,769,531 downwards.
AGTACATTATATAGAAATATATAGTGAACTTAACTAAAAACTAAGTTTTTTGATCAAAAAGTTATAATATTACTAATAATAATGATATAATCTTCATAGCGTAAAAAGCTTTTCTTCTTGGAAAGTCTATATATGTATATTGACGGTATATATATAATAATATATGTATTAAGCAATCTCTCTCACTAAATGTAAACAAACCACTTTCAAAGCCGACGATTCTGCTCTCCAAAAACAGTAAATTAGTTCTTGCCATCCCTGAATGGCGATAAGAATCTCAAATGAATGTAAACCAGGGATGATCAAATCTTACGGTAAAGCATTTTCTAACACAAATACTAGAAAGCATCCACATATTAAGTGACGCTTTTGTGTAGGTTTGCAACTGTGCACTGAGAAAAAAAAAAGAATTTTTTTTGCTAACCAATTCATGGAAATAAACTGTAAATTGCAAACAAAAGTTAAAAGGCATGAATTCCAGTGTAAATTTTCGGGGAGGATCAAAACAAAACAAGTTACATTACAGTTAGCGACGGAATAAAGCGGAAAGAGGAAAACCGAAAAATTTTTAGTGGAATTGCGCCGCAAGTGCTCAAAGCTTATCGGCGAGCATTTACAAAAACAAATGAGCGCTCAAAGCATAGGCGTAAAACATAGGCGTAAAACGTAGACGTAAGCCTATTACAAGCTATCGCTTTCAAATTAACGTAAACAAAGGGCAGGTAAATTAGGATTTCAAACACAAAAATTAAGCTGATATGGAAAAATTTAGCACGTTTACTTATTCTCATTAGCGTAGCCCTGGATCAGTTGATGGGACTTTAGTTTAACTCAATTAAGCAAATTTAATAAGTGTTCTATATAAATTGGTAATATTTTTGATAGTATTCCTATAATATACTAGTTATCCTTCTTATAATTCATCAAAAACAAATAGCATTTAAGAAAATATATTTAATAATCACTGACCTTTATTTTACATTTTACTTGAGGTGGGATCCATACTTCTGGTTATACATAATTCACTTTAATTCACTGTAAACGAAAAAAGAAAAATGTTATTAGTATATTGAAGAAATATATATTAAAACAAACTGATCACTGACTTATATTTTAGTGGGAATTACTTGTATATTTAAGGATCACTTACCTTTTTTTCTATATTAAGCAGGCTTCCAATTGGGATTCAGTAGCCCAATAAAAAGTATAATTCACTGTAATAAAAAATACAAAAAATACATATTGAATATTATAAGCATAAATATTAAGCTAATAAATTTGTTAAATATTTAGCAGTTGCAAAATAATATCAGTCACTTACCTTTATTTATATATTCAGCAGACTTCATATTGGAATGCATTGCCCAATTAAAGGTATTTAAACCCGAATTCTGCATATAACGTCGCACTTTCGAGCCGCATATCAATTTTCCTGCGAATAACTTACTAATTAGTAAATTTGCGATAACATATAATATGATATAATTAATACATATACTTACATCCATGCTTGTCCTGGGGAGCTCTAGTTACATTTTCGCACACAAAATCACTAAATTCATGCAACAAACTCAAACAGAGGAACAGAGGAATTGATACCAAAAATCAAAACCGAATTAACTTCACCTAACGAAGATTTAAGAATCACTTTAAAACGAGGCCTAACCATAGAGCGAATACAACAAAAACCCCTATTTTGTAAAACAAATATTTAAATAAGAGAATATCGAGCTTAAACATAATAGTTTTCCTTAAATAAATAATAAGTATGATATAAAATATGAAATTGGGATAAAATACAATGTTAAATAATATATATGTATAATGGAAAATAATATATAAAAGAGCCACTTACCTTAATTCTCCATTATATTAAAGGTTTATATGGGGATTTTTGTTTAGCATACCATTTTCCATTTTCATTTCCATTTTCTTTGAGTAATATATTATTCACTTTAAAACACTTTAATTCACTGCAATAGAAATAGAAAGATTAGCATTAGAATATTAAATATTATAGATTTCAGGGTGTCTTACCTTTATTTCTACATCATAGGACCTTCTTCTCGGGATCAGTTGCCTTACAAAAGGCGTTTGAGCCACTTTTCTCACACTTTTAACACTTTCACTGTAATAGAAAAGAAAAATATATTAATATTAATTATATTATATGTATTAAACTAACTCTAAACTCAGTTCTCTGATCAAAAAATAATTATTATTGATAAAAACAAATCTTTATATTCTACAAAGTTGTTGTTATTTGAAAGTCTAATGTAAAACATATTTTAATAGATAGTTATTAAGTTAGTTTTCATTTTAAGAATTTGTCAAAGAATTAGCAATTGAGAAAGAGTACGAATATAAGTTCACTTACCTTTATTCCTATACCATAAGAGCTTCTTCTCGGGATCAGTTGCCTTGTAAAAGGCGTTTGAGCCACGTTTTTCACACTTTCACTTTTCACACTATCACTTTACCTGCAAAAATAATCTTTAATTAGTAAACTTGTGACTAAAAATTAAGATATATACTTACAGACATACTTGTCAACTTGTTCTGATAAGCCCCATTTGCATTTTCGCAAAGGCAATAGCATAAGTAACCAATATAGGTAGTTTTCATGAAAATAAATCTCAAATTAGTATATATATTTTTCAAATTAGAATATATACTTACAGATATAAATGCCCACTAGTCTTCAGAAGCGCCATTTGGACTTTCGTATAGAAAATAGTTACATTTTTGGGGTTAATAAAACTCAAAATAAGATTGATATGGGTATACGGGTGATATGGCCTAATTAAAGTCAATGTCAGGTTAGACGCTATTACATATATGTACATGCTTATGTCTGAATACAAGACATGTACATATATGCAATTGCCTTAAAAACTATAACATTTTATTTAATTAAGCCAGAAATAGAGAAAGAAATCGTTTACATATAGTCGAGTTTCTTAATTAACAATGAATATAATATAAAATAATATAAAATAATATAATATACAAGGTATATAATCAAATATAATATAGTATGTGATATAATATAATATAATATAATATGTAATATAATAAATTTCAATCGAAATAATATAAAAATGTGCCACTTACCTTAACTTTCCATTATATTAAAGATTATTTAGCATACCATTTTCCAATTTAATTTCTATTTTCCTTGAGTATATTTCTTCTCATATATAATTCATTTTAAAACACTTTAATTCACTGCAATAGAAATAGAAACCATAGAATTAGAATATTATATGTTATAGATTTAAGGGTAACTTACCTTTATTCCTATACCATAAGAGCTTCTTCTCGGGATCAGTTACCTTGTAAAAGGTGTTTGAGCCTCTTTAAAACACTTTTAATCACTTTTAATCACTTTAATTCACTGTAATAGGAAAGAAGAATATATGAATGGGATAATATATATACGAATTTATGTATTAAACTAACTTTAAACTCAGTTTTTTGATCAAAAAATAATATTATTACTTGTAATAAAATCTTAATAGCGTAGAAGGTTCTTATTTAAAAGTATAATATAATTCATATATAATATGAATAATATTAGATAGTTATTAAGTTAGTTTAATAACCAATTGGGAAAAAAAAAACATCTAAGGTCACTTACCTTTATTCCTATATCATAAGACCTTCTTATCGGGATCAGTTGCCTTGTAAAAGGCGTTTGAGCCACGTTTTTCACACTTTCACTTTTCACACTATCACTTTTCCTGCGTAAAGTTCGTTAATTAGTACATTTGTGCTTAGAACTTAATATATATACTTACAGACATACTTGTCAACCTGTGCTGTTAAGCCCCCTTTGCATTTTCGCAAAGGAAATAGCATAAGCTACCAATAAGGGGGTTTTCCTGCGTAAGAAACTCTAATTAGTATTTATATACTTTCAAATTAGGATATATACTTACAGACATATATGTCCAGCACCCCTCAGAAGCGTCATTTTGATAGCTAAATTTGCTAATAAAACTCAAAATAGGAATGGATATGGGTATAAAATATGAAAGCCCTGTTAAAGTCAATGTTAAGTAAGCGCAAATCTCATATACATATCATAAATACATGCATACATACATGCGATCACTACTAAACTATAACATTTCATTTAATTAAGCCGAAATATAGCGTTCAAATATAATATAATGCAATATAATATAATAAAGTGACATAAAAAGGGCACCTACCTTAACTTTCCATTACTTATTGGGATTTCTTGAAGTTTGAATGATGTTTCCTTGTTTTCCATTGATAAATTTGCACTTAGGGGTCGGATATAATCCCTGCGAATATATTAACAAATTAGTTAAATTATATTTGCATATTGAAATATGTACTTACGTAATAGACCACATGTCTACGCGGAGCCCCATTCATTCATATATGCACTCACACTAACACACACACACACTTTCACTTATGCAGCGGAGCACCTTTTGATTTTTTGCAAAGAAAATTGTTAAATTCTTAATTAAACCACTTTATATTACACAATATTGATACTAGAGTCCCTCAAACACATTTTATTTCTTATTTAAACACTTTTTAGCACTTGAAAAAAAAAAAAAAAATTGATCGCAATTTATGCTTGCACCGGCTAAGAATGATAGTCAAAAACTGAATGGGAGCGGGGGTGACGTGTGCATAACTCTCTCAAGATCTTCTCTCTTTCTCTTACTACTCTCATTAGCTTACTCTCTCCCATGTTAAAGCTGCCTAATCATTTTTTATCAGATTAAATCAATTTAAATCATTTTTAATAATCTCAAATCACTTTATATCTTTAAACATTTTAAATTAAATTAATTTGTATGACTTTTTTTAGTTTTTGCCTTTCAATTTTCTTTGCATTTCCTATGTACACATATGCATATGCAAATTTACATGCATTTTAACACATATATGTACATCTCAGGTGACGCGCACACACACACTTTCACTGGTATACCGGAGCACCTCGGCATTTACGCAAAAAAATGATTACAATTTATCTTTAAAACACTTTCTATTGAACAAAACTAAAAACGCGGTGCTGCGATCACTTTTTATTTAACGTTTTAACTGATTTTGGCACTTAAAAAAAAAAAAAAATTTGGCTGCACTTTGCGTGTGCAGCCGCTAAGAATGATAACCGAAAACTGAATGGGAGAGGGGGCGACGTGTAAGTCGACTTCGATAGAATCTTCTCTTCGCCCCACTCCTCTCATTAGATTACTCTCTCATTTATCGAACTTTTCAATGAATTTTATATCGTTCTCTACAATTTTCTAGAATTTAAATCAAAAGTCTCAAATCACCTTAAAAAAATAAATAGCTGAATTTAAATTAATCATGACTTATTTTTTTAATTTTTAACTTTAGATTTTTTTGCGTAAATTGATGTACACATATGCATATATCTATGCAAATTTACATGCATTTAAATACATATATGTACATGTAAGGTGACCGGCACACACACACACTTTCACTTGTGAATCGCAGCACCTTGGCGTTTTCGCATAGAAAATAGGTAAATCTTCTATGAAAACACTACATATTTGAACACACAGTGCTGCGATCAATTTAATTTCTTATTTTCACTGTTTATGGCACTTAAAAAAAAAAAAAAAAATTTGGCTGCACTTTGCGTGTGCAGCCGCTAAGAATGATAACCGAAAACTGAATGGGAGAGGGGGTGACGTGTAAGTCATCTACACCAAAGATCTCTCTCTTCGCCTCACACCTCTCATTAGCTTAACTCTCTCATTTTTATCGAACTTTTAAATTCAATTTATATCATTCTAAATCATTTAAAATCAAATTTAATAATCTCAAATCACTTTAAATCATTAAATAATTGAAATTAAATTAGCTATGACGTATTTTTTTTATTTTTAACTTTCGATTTTTAATCTGCGTAAATTTATGTACACATACATATGCATATGCCTATGCAAATTTACATGACTTCACATACATATGTGTACATGTAAGGTGACGCTACACATACACTTTCACTTGTCCAGCGGCGTATTAGCAAAGAAATAGTTATATTTCCCATTAAAACACTTTATATTTAAAAACGCAGTGCTGCGATCACTTTTTAGTTGTTACTTTAACAGTTTTGAGCACTTAAAAAAAGAAACAAAAGTTCACGCAATGTACATTTACAGCGGTTAAGAATGACAACCGAAAATTGAATGGGAGAGGGGGCGACGTGTAAGTCAATTACAAAGAAGATCCGCTCTTCGCCTCACTCCTCTCATTAGCTTACTCTCTCATGAATCAAACTTCGCAGTTAATTTTAAATCATTTCAAATCATTTTAAATAATTTCCATTCGTTTCAAATCATTTTAAATTAATTAAAAGGTAATAAAAAGTTAGTTTTGACATGTTTTCTTAAGTTTTGACTTTCAATTTTTGCGAACATTTACATATGTACTCATATATGTACATATACCTATGCAAGTTTACATAAATTCACATATGTACATATATGTACATGTAAGGTAAAGAAAGAATGAACAAATTTGGCGCAATTTATAGCGTCTATGAATGACAATTGAAAATTGTATGGGAGAGGGGACACGTAAGCCAACTAACTGCACCAAAGATCCTCTCTTCGCCTCACCCCTCTCATTAGCTTAACTCTCTCATATTTATCGAATTAATTAATTTTATATCATTTTAAATCATTTTAAATCAAATTTAATAATCTCAAATCACTTTAAATCAATAAATAGTTAAAATTAAATTAGTTATGACGTATTTTTTTAATTTATTTTTTTCGATTTTTTATCTGCGTAAATTTATGTACACATACATATACAACTTTACATGAATTCACATACATATATGTACATGTAAGGTGACGCCACCCACACTTTCACTTGTCCATCGGCGTTTTAGCAAAGAAAATAGTAAAATTTTCCATTAAATAACTATATATTTGAAAACGCAAGCCTGCGATCACTTTTTAGTTGTTGTTTTAACAGTTTTAACACTTAAAAAAATAACAAAAATTGGGGCAATTTGCAATTTGTTTTAGCAAAGAAAATAGTTACATTTTCCATTAAATCACTATATATTAGCAAACGCAGTGCTGCGATCCCTTTAAAGTGTTGTTTTAACTATTTTAGCACCTTAAAAAAAGAAGAAAAAAGCGCGCAATTTACGTTTATGAGTCGCTAAAAATGACAACCGAAAACAGAATGGGAGAGGGGGCGACGGTACGTCCACTACACCAAATCTTCCCTTCGCCCCCTTTACCCACACATTAGTTGAGTCTCTCCCACATAAGAGCTATTAAATCAATTTATACAACTTCAAATCACTTTTAATAATTTAAAATCCTTTTTTATTATTAAATACTGATTATTAAGTACATTACGGTGTTGTTTTTTTAGTTTTTAACTTTAAATTTTTACTGCGTATATTTATGCAAATTTACACACATACACTTTCACCTGGACCGCGGTGCAATTAAAAAAACAATTTAAATTGATTGCAATTCAAAACGTAGTGCTGTGATCACACAATTTTATTATTATACTACTATTAACGTTTTTTTAAGCAAATACAATATTTGCAGTTAATTTAAAAGCGCAGCTCAAAGAATGGCAGCTGTACGCTGCAACGGCAAAGGCAATCTGACGTCAGAGTGATCTTCGTTTGCTTCTCCCTCTTATTTGGTATAGGGTCAACCTCTATGTCAAAACACTTAAAATTTTTTAAATATAAAAAATTTGTTTCTGACTCTCTAAACGACTTAAAAAATTAAGAAACTATTTTACGTTAAGTATACCTTCAACTTGAAAAATAATATAAATTTGTAAGTTTAACAAAAAAATGGCACCCTGTCGTTTTGAGCCTGTCCTCTATGGCCGCGTCTGGCAAACTGCCGTTACTCCTTCAATTTTAAACGCTTGCAAATGTCAGTGCCATAGTCATTCATAGAAGAAATCTCAACTGGCAATGACGCGGCTGCACCCGTTAAGCCTTGTAGGCGTAATTTTTAGTAAACAAATTGTAAATTCGGTTAAGATACGTTAGATAAAGCACAGGAAAAGGATATTCGACGCTAAGTGAAAGGAGAGGGTAAGAAAGCAATTGAAATGGAAAATCAATGAATTTATACCCATGCATATGCATGTAGGCAAACACGTATAGGAAAAACAACGTTGGGCAATGATTTCTATTACATAACCAAAATTATGACGCTGCGCTTGATGAACAGGTAAGATCTACTAAATTATATTCGTAAAACATTGCCTTAAAAAGATTACCTTATCCGTAGACACTTGTTTTGGATTCGCACGGCTTGTGGAGCAGCTGGGTTGCCCAATGGATTGCTGGATGGACCCCCAACTTCGGCCATAGCCGCGTATCTATGACTGCTTTTAATAAGATAAGCCCCCGCGACTGCACTGCAACTAATGTAATTTGGTCGGACAGAGATGACGCCAACTTGGAGTGCAGCCGACAGCATTTCCAAATTCAATCAGCCGTGGAAAAATTCCTGCCCATGCCGCTCTAGAGTGCATGCCAGGCTGGTCCTCGGGGGAAGAGGGCAAAAATGTAATTAAGCAAGGAGCTCGATGGAGGCAGAGGAGTGCTCAAAGGAGGAGCACACAGCTCCACGGATGAAAGCTCATGGAGGTGGTCACAGGAAACGGTTATAGAGATGGCATGGATGAGGAAAGATGGCTATGCGACTCTAGCCGGAGAGAAATGGCAGAGATAATTAGGATTATGCTCATTACAGTGCTCTCGTCGACCGGAAAAGTAATTTGCAGCAGCAGAGATGGTCGAGATGCCCGAGAAGAGTTTCCAGATTGAACTAATCTGGGAATGGTTGACTAGTTCTCAACGCTGCTAGTTGGATCCACAGAAGAAGACAGGATAATAGTACATATACATACTCGTATATTATATCACAGATCTAGTACAGAGATGTGGTTGCCACCGCTGACCTTCACAGGCTGACCCGAATGGTGAGTGAACTGAGAATTATTAAAAAATATGTATTGAATGCTGCCCCATAGCCTTTTCCATAGCATTAACCCACAACTTTTATCATAAATTTGTGGGGCCACACAAGTGCTGCGCCCCGAGAGCCCAGTTTGCTGAGTGGGTAATGTAAATATATCGCCATCCCGGGCCCCCAGCCACCTGATCGTCCATACTTCGTCCTCCATTCTCCATCATCATCTTCCCCATGCCCTTCGAAGACAATGGCCCAAAAGGGGGAGGTCTGCTTTTAAAAAACTTTCGCATATTCCAACTGAATTCGCATGGAGTCTTTAAGCCATCCACAATTCGATTTCCCAGTGCACGGCAGGTTTTGTGGAAAAATGTTCCCGCTGGAGGGATAATTTCAATTTTTCACCGCTTTTCCAGTCCCCTGATTCACGGTTTCATGGTGGCAGCTTAAGCACTGTTTATGCCTGTTAAATGCGAATCAGATAAAGGTCAACCGGATATCAGGCCCACTTAGCTTCATCCGGCTGAGCTCCGAATCCTTACGCAAGGCATTCTCATGCCGAAGGGATTTTAGTTGACAGCTAACAGTCGGAGTAGAGTCCAGAGCACAGTCTCGAGCAGTGACAATTACCCTGGACTAACAGGGCCTGGCAATTGCTTGTCGGCCGTTGACAGGCGGAATCAAATGTGTCATCAAGTGTCTCTCTTCCCCGTGCTGGTTTACTGCTTTCATGGTTTTGCCATATGAATAGTTAATGAAGTGTATGCCAGACTCATACGAGGGTTGGCCCTGGACTGGTACTGTTGCTGGTCCTGGCCATGGCCTTGTCCTTGCCGGAACCACCGACACGGACAATGCCACAACAGGAGCGCATTAGCCCATGCAGCAGACGGGCAAGTTGTGCGGTAAAATCTTACACTGCAGTTTATGCAAAATTGCCGATAGCAATTTGCAAATTTAATGGCGTAAACAAATTCAATCAATGTATGCAAACAAATACAGGGACAGGGAAAGGGACAGAGGCAGAGGCGGAGACAGGGGGGCGTCAACGGTTCGAAGAGGATTACGATTACCATAGACCATAGTACTCCGGTTGCATCCGCATAGCTTCACAAGCTCTACAAACGAATGCGTTTTAGTTAAAACTGCAAAAGGCAACAATAATCAAAGCTTGGCATCGTCTGTGGGCGATAAGTAATACGAAGAGCACACTTTGGCATGTCTGTGCATGTCCGTGCACGTCTGTATGAATGTCTGGCTGTCTGCTATCTGAGGGCAGTCAGGTGCCATAATTGTTTGGTGCTCCCTGACGACCACCTCTCTCTGTTGGGGAGCTGGGCACCTGGGAAACTTATGCAGCTGCTACCAGCTCCTGCCCAGTTCCAGTACGAAATCCGATTCAGATTTGTCGCTAACTGCTCATCGAATAAATTTCGGTGTTTGGCCATTTCTTGGCCACAAACACACACACACACACGATACACACTTTGGTCTTTGAATTGTGTTTGTCGGGGCTTTTAATTGTTGAACAAAAATATATGCAGACAGCTTGAATTCGAATTCGAGTCAAGCTCCCATTATCACGCATGACGATGGTAGTAAGTCGTGGAAAGTGGGTCGCAGGGTAAAAAATGGAAACCAATTTTTTTCGTCGTGCCGCACAAATTTGTCTCTAGTAAGCGGGCGAAATGACAACTTAACTTAAAAACTTGGCCAAGGCAGCAGGAAGCGCCACAGCACAGTGGTGTAAAACCCAAAGTTTTGGCTATAAAATCGATAACAATAAGATTTTTTTATGCTATTATTGGTAGATAACATACTGTATATCTTAACAAAAACTTTGCTTAAAATGTAAAGCTACAAAACTGTGATGTGAAACCACTGTGCACCGCCGGCAAAAAGCTCAAGGAACTGCCTGCTGCGACCTACTCGACTACCAGATGCCGAGCACAGCGAACAATCCACCCAAAGACGGGTTTCTCCTTCGAATCGGGCAAGCCCATGGTGAGCTGAAAGGGGAGGGGAAAAAAAGAAGTGTCTTGTAAATTATTGCAAAAAGCAGGCTGCAAATTAATGATAACGACCCGGCCGACACCTTCACCCCGGTCGTCGAATGCCTGGCATGCCTCCTGCCATACATAGAGAGACTCATGGAAGGAGGCGTCCTGGCGAGGCAGCAACTTAAGTGACATGAAACAACCAACTACTTAGTGTGTAAGGGGGAGAAAAAAAAAGAAACTTGACAAACGCAGCAGTGCTCTGGCTCTGGTAACAGAATGTGTGTGTGGTTTCGGCCTGACTGGAGTTGACTTGACTTTAGTGAGGGATCCGTAAACGTGGCAACTGCAATTCGCGGCTAGCTGGCTGGTTGGCTTAGGAGCCGCAGGATAAATAAATGCTTCCTGTTGCTCCACACGCACACACACACACACTTCATATGGGACGGTTATTTATGAAGGAGACTTTTTCATCATCTTATCAGATGGCCGGCTGAAAGTGCTATCTTCCACTGACAGTGCGTCCACTCTGCTTGTGGTGCTTGGTTTCAGGCTGGAATATATGAAAACAAAAAAAGAAAACCTTACCAGGTTTTTCATTGGACTAACAGTCAGATTTTTATAGGAAATTATTCAAAATGTGTCCGTCCAAATTTGTTGTGTGTTTATTGTTGATTTCTGTGAGAGCCGAATTGGACACAGTATCAAAAATTACACAGATCCCGTCCATGCCGATGCCAAAGGATCCCAGTCCCTCGGACTTTCAATACCTAGTCACTGGTGGATATCGGCCAAAAAACAATGACCTGGTCAAATACGTAGTCTCGCTGCGACTGGGAAAGCCAAAAAAGTTCTTCGGGGATAATCACTTTTGCGCTGGCGCAATCTATAGCAAGCGGGCCATTGTAACCGCTGCCCACTGCATGTATTCGGAGTGAGCATAAAAAATATGTTTAATACTATATAGTATAGTATATATATATTTCATGTAATTAACCCTCTAAAGCCAGCGGAAGTTGCAGGCCAAAAAGATAAAGGTAATCGCTGGGACGCCAAAGAGATTGGTCAAGAGTGGCACCACACAGATCATTGACGCCAAGAAACTGTTGCCGCATCCCAAGTACAAGAAGGGCAAATCACAGAAATACGATGTGGGAATTGTGCTGATAAAGGAGGATCTTGAAATGGGTCCAGCCGTCGCCTCTATATCCCTGTACGACAGGGCTCCGGTGGCCAATATCAAGTGCACCATTGTCGGCTGGGGCACGGTCATACAGGTCAGCATAGATCGATCGTTTTCTTATTTACTCACATCTCCTGGTACATCCGCAGTACGGACCACTACCGGATTTGGTCGTTAACGGTGATGTGCAAATTCGGCCCGATAGTTTCTGTCGAAAGCTCCTCGGGTGGACCAAGAAGGGTATGCTATGTGCCAATGACCAAAGCGATACCGATGTGGACAGCTGCCAGGGCGACTCGGGTGGCCCGTTGATCTGTGACAACAAGGTGACAGGCGTCGTGTCCTTCGGCACGGGATGTGGTGAAGCCGACTCTGCCGGAATCTATACGGATATCTATCACTTTCGGGAATGGATCACCGATAACTCCTGCCCCCGCGGCACATATCCAATGCCAAAACTGTTCATCCTGATGCTGCTCTTCCTGGCCAATATTATGGATATAGTCTAGCGTCTAGCCTGATTCATTCAACAGGCGGTCGTTGAGTGGACTATTGCTACTCTACTTCTAACTACTACTAAGTTATCGTGCAGCATGCAGCGTGCCCCGGGAAAACCTCGGAGCCTGCAGACGACAAACCAAAATTGACTAAAACCAGCGGGCATGGCCTGTCATCCGTGGATGTGAAGGCAGGTAGCGATGTCGGTGGATATATACGAGTACAAATGCGAGGCCGAATGGCAAAATGTGGTGCATGCCGCGCCATTACCCGCGCACACACATGCCCACACACGTACTTGCCACCGTGTGGACATGGACTGGGTGGGGGACAACGGTTTATGGTTACGCTGATGCAGATCCACAGGCACTGTTTGTGACAGCAATTATCGCATCACGACCGAGGACCAACGACGGAGGACACCCACCCACAATCCGCATCCCCCTCTCTGGCCGGACAGCATATCAAGCAGCGAAGACAATATGCAACAATTCGCGATGGTTAATTTCGGGCACTCGCCAACTGTTGATTAGACCAATTAGGGGGCAACCAATTAGGTGGTCTGGTCCAGATTATAGGAGAAACTTAGCAGTAGAAAAAAAACGGGTTTAGTGACAGGCTTTTCATTTTTTGGATGCCACTGTGGATCGTTGGTTCTTCTCAGGGCCATCAGTAGAGTCTTGTTCCAAATGAATCTCGGATAGAAATCAGTGCGGAAACATGTTGATTTGATATCAGCAATGCAATTAGTAATCGCACACGCACACTCCAATCACTTTCACATCTGGAATGATTGGAAAAAGGTCAGGAGACGCAGAAGGAAGAAGAGCTCAGGAACACAAGTCACGAACGTGTCCCAATCCCCAGCTAGGGACGCCCCTTCATGCTTCCTCTATGCAAGGCAGGCAAGGCCATTGTGCCACACAGCCTCGGCGACAGACGGGGCAAAACAATGTAGAATTGATGTGGGACTCGTAGCGACCAACACTACACCACACACCACCATACCCGTCCCCAATCTCATCGAGAAGCAGGCACACCCGGGCCAGACACATATTTACAGACATTCGCAATCAGGTTTGTCATTTCACAGTCGTATTGTGTGCTGTTCAAGTGTTCATAATGAATTTAATCGCGTATGTTTATTGCTCACTTTGCCATGGCACTGCTGTGCTCCAGGTCCTGCCCAGCGTGCCCAGCCTGCTCCTCCATATTCCCCATTCACATTTCCTCCGGCCCAACAAGTTGTTGTTTTCTTAGCCATGGCGGAGTCGACACTTTATCATTTTGTCACGCTTCTTGTTTACCAAGTTGGCTCGTCAGCGTCCTCGTTCTTCTGCATATTGATTTAGTATTGTTGTTTCCCCTTATGTCCGTATGTGTGTATTTGGCCAAGTTCTGTCCCTGGTATATGTCCTGCTTGTGCTTCGTTTTTGCGCCCGCAGCCAGTAAATTGTTTGCATATATTAGACACATGCCTAAAATTGCATTTCAAGGGAAGTTCATTTGAGAATAATTGCAGTTAAACTTGACATCGTAGTTGTCTGATTGCGGGGCGGGCGGGCTCCTTCCTTTCAGCCAAATCCACAAGTCAATCCGGTAACCAGGCAAGATCCGGCACACAAGTTCTGTGAATGCTTGTTTAGTTTCTTAACATTTTACCAGGGCGTAATAAAAATATGTTTGATGTTTTAAATCTATTAATTTGTATTATTAAAATTATAAAATTATCATTGTTACTGATAATTTACAGCTTGAATTCTACATTTACTCACAAAATGGCTAACTCAAAAAGCTCAATTCTTAGTTGCCTAAAAAACTCAGCATTTTGTGCAGTAATTTGTTCATGACTAAGCGTATAATTGCTCGAATAAGGAATGTCATACCTCGTTGTAATCGTTATTAAATTTCTGTAAAAACTGTATTCGCAGCTAAAAATCGTAATTTGTAACCATTTTTAGCTAAATTTAATGATGTTTAATATCGAAAATGCGAAAGTTGGTTACTCCCAAATTGCTCCTCAAGACGACAGCATTTTGCCCATAACTAAGCCAATAATGGTCCAAAAATAGGTTGTAATACCTCGTTGAGCTTCTTTTTTAATTTCCAATATATTTGTGTTCCCACCTCGAAAAGTAATATTTTCGGCATTTTTCGAAAATTTTGATGATACTACCCCCTATCAAAAATTCGAAATTTGGTTAGTTCTGATTTTCCCCTAACATGGTCAGGATTATGTCCATAACTAAGCCAATATAGGTCGGAATATGGAATGTTTTACATCGATGAACTGGTAATTTAAATTCCAGTCGAACTGCATTCGCACTTTAAAATGTGAAATTTTTAAATTTTTTTGGAAAAACCCTGATGTTACCTCCTTACCCTTATCGAAAATGCGAAATTTGTTTTATCCCGATTTTCACCTAACAGTGATAGTATTTTTCCTATAACTCTGCCAATAATATTCCGAATGTGGAATGTAATACCTCGTTGAGTTCGTAATTTGATTGCCAACAAAACTGCATCCACACCTTGAAACGTGAAAATTTTGCCATATTTTGCAAATTTTGATGATGTCACCCCTTACAGAAAATGCGGAATTTTATTAGTCCCGATTTTCTCTTAGCAGTGTCAGGATTATGTCTATAACAAAGACAATATTGGTCCGACTATGGAATGTCATATCTCGATGAGCTCGTAATTTGATTTCCAACAAAACTGCTTACCCACCTTAAAACGTAAAAATGTTCCCATTTTTCGGAAATTTTGATGATGTTACCCTTACAAAAAATTGAAAATTTTGCAAAAAATTAAAATCCGCAAACTCACCAAACGAATGATGAGGAAAGTTTGTGTGGGTCTTTAGCTGCTCAAAACAGTCTTTACTTTAGCTCTGAGCCTTGTTTTGGCTGAGTTATAGGTATGAAACCGATAAAAATATTTCCATTTTCTGCCTAAAGCCGTAAGCCTTGTTGTTGTCCCAAAATAATCCCAATACTTTCCATAACAAAGCCAATAATGGTCGGAATATAGAATGTGATACATCGATGAACTCGTAATTAAAATTCTAGACAAACTGCATTCACAGTCTAAAATGCCAAATTTTTGCCGTTTTTAGCAAATTTTAATGCTGTTATAAATAATGTGTTCATAACTAAGCAGAAAATAGTCCAAATATAGAGTATTATATCTTCTTTTTTAATCCTTAACAGATCTGCATTTAAATCTAGAAAAGTACATTTTTGGCAAAAATCCATAACTTCGTATAATGAAGAACGGATGATTAAAAACGAGATAAGAACTTTCTTACTGGGGCCTAGTATTTATACTTAAATTTGAACCCTAAGTTCCTTTCCTAATTAAGTTAAGTCCCAAGTTCTGGTTAAACAATCTCATCCTATAACCTTTTTACATTAAAATTGTGGAGGCTGTTTTCCACTTCCACTTCGAATAAAATAGACAAGGCTCCCTGCTCTGAACGCTTCTGTTCCGCCAGGTCCGCGTTCCACACTCAGCAGGGTACTCACGCAGTTGGGCAAACAAGCGGATCCAATGGCAGGAAGGCGGTAGTTGGCAGGAGATCCGCCCCTTCCGTTGCTCCGATGCATTATGTGATACCTAGCCCAATGGCCCAATGCAACCAACTAGTTCTGGTCGTTCAACTCCGGCCAGGACCTGTGCCTGGGCCTCGCACATGCAAGGTGACCGGAATGCGAGTTCGAGCCGGACAAGCGGCTTAGCCGCGGCACAGCAGGACTCGCGCCTGCTGACAAATCGACGGCTAAGCTGCAACGTCAACACGTCGACCACAAGCACGGTCCGGCGAGGACCACAGAAGCCAGGAAGGAGCAGGGCACACGTTCATCCTATCCAGATCCAAGCCGAACCGAAATCACTATCAATTTGCGTTTGTAAATACATTTTAATGGCATTTCAAAGTGAGGCTGAGTTGATCCCCGAGCACCCTGGCTGGCTAACCCCATCCTGGCTAACCCGCCTCCCAAAGGCCTCGCCACGGGCAGCTCGTCCCACTCTACACGGAGTAATCAATTTGAACATTTAGGCGGAAAGCAGCCTCTGCTGATGTGTGGATGCCGAGGTAGGGGGAGGCGAGGGCGGTGGTTGTGATGGTGGGGGTTCTCCAAGTGGTAGGGGGATTCCGAATGACACCGGAAATTCAAACTACTTCCTGTTTGGCGGTGGCATTCGTTAGCCGTGTTTCATTTTCGCTGGGATTTGCTTTGGTCTGACGGATGATGGCTTGGCCTGCGATTTGATTTGTTTTCATTGTAACGAGCCTTTTATTAGCTCCACGGCCAGACCTCTTTCTCTCTCTCTCGCTCTCCTCTTTTCGCCTACATCCTCCTTGGTAGCATCCCGACCGATCCCTGCCCATTTCATCCCATCATCCCATGGCTGTTATATTGGCTCTATTGTTGTTTTTGCTGCTGTGTCGTTGTGGCCCTGTTCGTTAAATGCAAACACCAAAAGGGTTTTCAAAAACAACAATCAACCAGCAGTCCTCCTTCTCCTCCTACCCAGACCCTCAGACTCAGATTCAGATTCAGCCAGCAACCATCAGTCCACCCATCTGCCGCCGTCCAATCGCCCAGTCAAAAAAAACCCCCTCGACTCTTGGTTTGGCATGGGCTAGGATGTGGCAGGTTGGGCAGAACAGGAACGCCAGCGGCAGGCAACCCGTTTTCGATTCTGTTTGCCCAACACTGGCGGGCCACAGGGCAGGGCATTAAATTAGGTACGGAAGGCTGGAAAATAGAAGAGAAAATTGGATAGAGTTCATTTTTAGATAAAATAATATTTCAAATTGCAAAATGTTGATGAGTTTTTGTTAATTTAAGAAGTAAATATCCCCAAATCATTAGTATTTATCATATATTTTATATTTACTTAATATTTTTTAAAGTTAAATTCTAGATTTTTTAAAATTATTAACTAAAAGTTTAGGAATTTTCTTAAGAATTGCTAATCGATTGCCCCGCGCAGTATGCTTTTTTAATTGTCTGACATTTCGCGTGTGCCTGTGAGTGTGTGCGTGTGGGTGCTAGTGTCGGTGTAACTATATCGCTGTGTGAGTGCTACCGAGTGTGGGTGAGTGTGCGGGTGTGTGTGTGCTCGTTATTGTCAGTCTGTAGCAAAGCGATTTGCATACAAATTTGGCACGAAGTGTAAATATTTAAGCAGATACAAAGTGTGAGTATTAAATTTTTGATACTAATTAATTATGCATGTGTAAATTTTGCAATGAAAATTATTATAACGCCATATTTCGGCTACCCGCCCACAGATGGCGTGGCATGGCGTGTAACGAACAAACGAACTGCCGTTTTTCGGGCAAATCAAATCAAATGTTTGACAAACAAGACTCCGGTATTGGAATTGAAAGCTAGTATTAAAACCCGATTTTGTTTATCAATTTATCAATGCAGTTGCACGCTGAACGCGGGACCTTTTGATTTTATTTGGTTATTGGGCGTACAGTTGAGCTAATTATGTAATTGGATTACCAGCAAATCATCCAAATCCGGACAACCTGCTGCTGCTGCTGTTGCTGCTGCTCAATGGAGCAAATACATACATACTCCTTCCCCTTTTAGCCCAACTTCAACTTGAATCGAGGAAAAACTCAGGACACAACACTTTGAGGGCAATAATAACAAAACATTAAGTGCGAACAAAACGAGCAGACAAATAGACAAACATGCTGGGAAATCGAACAAAGCCAAGGATACAATGTAACTAACGCCTCGAATGGCGGGATTCAAGTTGATTGGGATTGGTATTGGAATTGGGATTTGGATTGGGTATTCAGTATTGGGTTTAGTATCGAGAATGCGAATGCGAATGCGAATGGATCGAGTGGCGAAGCTTAGGCAGGGCAGACAAAGCCAAAGCAGCAGTTCACCCAAAAAGGATATCAAACAAGAAATTCTATTAAAACTTTTTCACTTTCGCCTTGCACACCCCATATATACCGTAAGTGTTCAATTCAAAAGCCAAATATATATACCAATAAATAATTTACTACCCGTACAGGTCCCGATGTTCGCCGAACAGAGAGCTGCCTTTGTCCGCATACTTAAAGCGCATTAGCCGCTTCCGTCCAAGTTCAAGTTGAGAGTTGAGAAGGGGAAAACTTCCTGCCCAGAAAAGAAGATGATAGCCTTAGCCGCAGTAGTTGATAGAAGCAGTTGCTGATAGCCAAAAAGGATTCGATACCAACTTACCCATTACTTACTGCTGTATAGCTGGAAAGTCAAGTCCAAGTCCAAGTCCAAGTCCAAGGAAACCCAACATTACCCTCCTCCAACTAGCCAAGAATCTGTCTGCGAAAGTGTAATCTATGGCCCAGACCACTGCAGACTATTTGTATTAATTTGTTGTTGGCGACTGTGTTTGGTGGCCCTACACTCTGTCCCTACACTCTGCTACAAAACAACAACACTATCGAAAACGAACGGAGAGCAGCCTCGAAAAATGCGACCCAGGCCGCGTTTCCACGTCTAATAGAAAAGTTCATGAAGAGAAGAAGAGCTGGGAAAGAGAGGTTTCTCCCGCTAGCCGTTGCAGCTACCTGATGGCTGCAGAATGCGTGTGGAGAAAACCCGTGGCCAGCTTAATTGTTTTCAATTAACAAGCAAATTGGTTGTTTTTCTTTTTTGTCTGCCCGTCAAAAGGCAACCTCAGCCCTTTGATTAATTAAACAACATTATTTTAGCTTCGTTACAGAAAGCGGTGTATGTAATCCAGTCAATTGGCCAGCTTTCCTTCTCTCTTCAGCAGAGAATGAAGTGCAATCGAGATTGAAATGGTTCTGGCTATGGATATCATAAGATTAAAGGTAACTTTTTTGTCTCCACTTTTAAATTATTCACACTTTTTGCTATTGAATTGGAAACTGAAAACTGAAAACTGAAACTGACTTGAAAATAGATAACAGGCAAACATCAACGGACCATTATGGCAATCACTGAGAACTCCAAGCAGCTATTAAGCCAAGCATAACGTATTAAGGAGAACTTGCAAAGCGTTTCATCCAATTAGAAAGTGTAGTTTCATTGTTAATTGCTCCATCAGCATTCAGCATCTGCGGACTGAGACGTGAACTTGGCCAAGGCAACAACTTGCCTGGCTTCTGTCTTCAACTTTTCCAACCGGCAAGTACCGCATACCCAATGAGTTGTAATTAACTTTATCCGAAAATCTTTGCCGTCGAGACGGCCAGTAAGCCAGCTGATGGAACTTGGCTCTATTTTTTTTTATCAACTTAAGTAGCTATGTAGGCCCAGTCCGTTGGTCAGGCAATGAGCCTTCATCAGACGGGGTTGATTCTGCTGAAGATGATGCCCTAATTTATGGCCGCGTTATGTAGATGCTTTCTTCGCCTCGCTAACCAAGGAAATCCCTTTCGATATTTGGTAGTTCTGCTAAGTGAGTGGATGAGTGGGCTGGCTGGTCACTCGAGGCGTTTGAAGGAACACAACAAACACACAGACACACACACCCAACACCCAACACGGCCCTTTGTCCGTGGCTTGGCTTTAGCTTGTTTTGCTTTCAGACATTTCCTGATGCCTGGCCATTGTTGTTGGCCGGATCTGTTTCCTGATTATTTTTGTAATTGTTGTTTAAGTTGTTGTGGCTGGGTAGAGGGTGTCGGGTGGCGTTTGGCACATCGACCGCACAGTTCCTTCGTTTTGGGCGTGATTTAATTGAAATCAATTAGCGGTAATGAGTGGTCATTAAGTTGGCTTAGTGGGTTAGTCCTTTCTTCAAATTTTGTCAGTTCATTCGTTTATTTTTTTTTTTTTTTGTATGCTCTGGCCGAGTTAACTCTGAACTTAGTTCACTCCCTCCCTAGCTGGTGGCTAAAGTAATTTGGCCAATACAGAGGTCTGTTTAAATAGAATTTAATGCAAATTGAACGCAAACTTTTGCAAATACATATCAATTAGGAAATGAGAGGGGGGAGGAATGCGCTGGCAATCACTAACAATAACAAATTAACAGGACCGCCAGCGAACTCCATCCAAACTCTGCCAAAGCCTCTGCCCTTTTCCTCTTCTTGGCCACACACAAAACGGCCACAAGTCCAGTTCACATATTAAATGAAGGCATAACATTTGCCTTCCACAAACGCAACCAAAAGTATTCCCCTCTCCTGCTGATAAGAACGATAAGTATGAGGCTGGGCGGAGCGTTGCGAAAATGGCGGATGAACAGTTGGTTGCTCGCACTTAAAAGTGCAAGGGGCGGAGTAGGGTAGGCAGGAAGGGAGCAGGAAGGGGACGGGCAGGACGAAGGACGAGACCAACTTTTTAACTAGGTTTTTAGCGTTGCCTATTTGGCATTGTATAGTATACAGTATGGTATATATAGCATATAGTATGGCATAGTAGTAGATGCGGTTGGCTCAGTGTCGCTCCACTTGGCAAAACGTTACATCCTCTGCTTTGTCGACATTCATGGCAGCCCTTTTCTTTTTTTTTAAATTGTTTTGCTGTTTATTGCAAAATTACACAAAAACAATGCAAGTTGATGAAGACGCAGAAACAGAATCTGAGCAAGAGAGTAAAGTGGTTTTTGGAGATCGAAATATGGGATACTCTAACTTAATAAGGCCCATAGAGCCCAGAAATAAGTTATGCCCAAAAAAGTATGCTATAATATATGAAAAATTTAAAATTTCAGGCTGATTAGTGACTTTAATAGAACTTTTTTTTAATTAGTTACAACACCAAACCAAAACCAATCCAATCTAACCCCTTGAAAGGGTATAAAACAGAAGCCAAGCAGCAGACGAGACGGCCAAATGATGATGATGATGATGGTGATTGTGATTGTGATGACGTTGGTTGCGACGTCGAAGTGGAAAACACAGAGTACCAAAGCAAAGCAAAAGCAAAAGCCCCAAAACAAAAGAGATAACTGTGTGGGCTGGCAGATTGGTAGTTGGGGGCTCAACAGTAGTCAGAGGCAGTGCATCTGCAGGCCAGCAGGAACCAGGCAAAAGCACCAAAAGCAGCCAACGCAGCAGCACAAAATAAAAACTTTTCGAAATGGGAAAACTTTTTTCTTAAACGAGGACACAGCCAGGCACACCAAGGACGTAGGACAGTAAGAGGGGGAGTGGAAGGCAATGGGGTTCGGCAACGACCAGTAACGAGCCAAGTTGAAATATCTTTATTGTGTATCAAACCATTTGTATTAATTAGAAGCGGTAGCGCCGGCAAAATAATTACAACAATGCAAAGGGACGCAAAAGGAAGGAACCGATTGCTATGGACTCCGGAGACTGGACATTTTTTTTTCCAGTTCAGCCGTAAAGTTTCGCTGGCCATGTAAATAGGTGGGTGGCAGGCCAGTAGCGGAGTCACCAAAAAGGTTGCCCATGCCTCATGGCCAGGCGGAACCAAGGGCAATTAGGTTGTGGAGAGAAGCAAACTGAAGAATAAAATAGAGAGTTGAAAGTGCAACAACAAGAGAACACGAAAGGGGTGAGTGTGAGTGGTGGCCCAATATTGAATGTAAAGCAGCCAGCGGAAATACGAGCCAAGCCGGGTGATAATAAACTTATTTACTGCATAGTTTATGTACTGCAGATATCACTCATACGACATGGGTGCCAGGGTGTACATTTAACATGCACCCTGCTGTAAAATGCGATACGGCTACAAGTTGCGAAAACGAACTCCATGGAAGCCCAGGAACAAGTTAATGCGAGTACTCCTTCAATCGCGCAAAACCCCAAACCCATCCACAACCCCTGTCTGCCTGGTTATGGAGCTGTTGGGTTGTGGGTGTAAGTAGTAGGAGTAGGGGTAGGAGCAAGGTTGTGTATCGAATAGAGACGCATGATATAACTACTGAAATATAAGTACGTACAAGCATAATGCGATCGTAAAAAGGCTTTTCATTGCGAGCATAAAGTATTAAGCTACTTTGCAGCATCTTTGCATGCATTACCAAGGATAATACACAGACAAACGTCGCAGGCCTGCTCAAGTGCCACTTCGATTCCGCCTTGTGCCCGCCCACACTCCCATGCCCACACACACGCACACTGGCAAACGGAATATCACGTATCCTCCCATCCAGATTAGTACAAGTATATATATATATATATATATATGCAGTTGGACCAGTTTCCTTCTTGAAGCTGCAACTCCGTGTGAAGACTCTTCTTCCCCAACGACCAGAAATCTGCAAGGACAAGTCGCGAAATTGAATCTCCTGATAACTGGCTGGGCCAAAATGAAATTGCCATTAGCTCAGCGGGTAAGTGGATAAGGGGATACTGGGTATAAGGGGGATGAGCGGACCTTGGAAAGAAACAACAAACCGAATTTATGAAATACTTCATCCTACCCCCAATCCATTCCCATCCCATTCATCCATTCATTCTGCACTGCTCGACCGGAAGTCCTAGTGTGTTTATATTCAACTCAAAAGACTCGATGGCAGGACTCGTTGCCAAGACTCGATACCAAGACTGGATTCCCATACGGACGGATGCATTTACAAGCGGTCTAGCAAGTGGCCAAAAGGATATTTTATTGCCACGTCCTTGTGGTCACACGAAAAAGTCCCTAAGTATGTGACTCATGCATATGGATCCAAGGATGGATATGGCCAAATATGGATCTTTATAAATACATCTTTTTGTGTCGCGCTTGCTGCTTGTTTATTTTGGCTACGACTTTAGCCCGATTTCGTTTTCATTTTCAGTTAACTTGACTCCGTTCCTCATCACACTGAACCACTCAACACACTCACCCACACACACACACACATCCTGGCAGGACAACCACGCACACTCATGCACCCACATACCCTGCTCAGTTGGACGGCCGGCGACATTTTCGTTTTGGCATTTCGCATGCAATTTGCGGTTCATTGATTCGGAAGTTTTCCCATTTAACTTAAGCCTCTTTAACAATCCTATTGACGCAAATTTCTACTTACCGTTGCCCGGGCACTTGCCGCCGCAGTGGTACCGATGCCACCAATGCCACCGATATACGGATGCAGATGAAGAGATGGGGGCCACCGATACGGAAACGGAACAGATGCCTTCGGTCGGTCTATCCTTCTGATTGCCGTTCACCTCAGTGTCCACTTAGCCAGAGTCATTGCCATTTCCATTTCCATTCTCACCCAACACCCAGCACCCAGCACCCAGCTTGATGGCAGTAGAAGTTGGTGACCAATTCAGCCTGTTCGATAATTATAATAATGTGAATGGCCAAGGGGTGATGGACCTGCCCTTCATCCTTACTGACACGCAAGAGAAAGTGAATGAGGGCTTAAAGCCCCTTGATCTTGCGAACAAAGGAGTCTCCAAAGTTAATGAATTAAGTAAGTATGATTTTGGCAGTTCTATATTTGCAATATATATTTCTTGTTGTCCCACATTTGTAGGAAAACTGGGAATGTGCACACACAAACAGCTTAAGACGGAGGACCAACTCGTCCCAATGGAGTACTCCCAGTTGCTGCAGGAGGATCATCAAAGTAACCGATGTGCTTGCCTCTTTTCAGCCAGGCAGCGGCAGGCACATTAGCAACAGCATCACTATCAGCATCATCGATGAGCTGGCCATCAGGGAACCAAGAAGGAGGATGTGCAAAAGGGACAAGGAACGACTAGCCGGATTGGATGCCAAAGGACACAGACACACACACACACACACCCGTAGCTAGAGCAAAGGAGCAGTAAACCAAAGCGCGGCTCCAAGGACAGGTGCAATGTGCAATCTTTTGGTATTTTGTTGGCTTTGCACATTTGGCGTAATGCCAAAACACAATAAAAAAGAAAGGCATGGGGAATGATGAGGACGAGGACGAGGATGAGGATGAGGATGAGCAACTGGCGGAACGAGAGAAAGCCACGAGGAGGGTAAAGAAGGTCTAAAGCAAAACAACTGCGGCAGACGGCGAAAACAAAAAGACAATGCCAACTTGACTCAACTCAACTCAACACCTGAGGAAGGCAAACACTTGAGGACGCGAAGCGGGAACCCCATTTTCCGCCATCAGGACGATGAGTACCGGGATGAGCAGCAAGCAGCAAGCAGCAAGGACGTGCATTCATTCAAATCGACTTGGGTGCTTCTTCTGTGTTCTACTCCTGCTCCACCTCGACCGACTGTTCAAAAGGAATTCATTTTAATGCACAGGCGGGCTGGGCTGGTCGTCTCAGCCAGGAAACGTTTGCAGGCAGAGTCTGCCCTGGAAGACGACCATGGACACGGTCGCGGGACTCGGAGTGGGAGAGTCGGATGTCGGATGTAGGATGTCGGATCCAAAGCCAGGGGGTAGTCGATTACGGGTGCGTGTGGTGCGCCAAGATGCGGCTGCCTGGGTGCTCTTCTCTCCCACTCCCACCTGCTGCCTATTCCACACTCCGCGGACTTAAACGGCCAAAGTGCAATCCAGAAACACAACACAAACAGTCAGAGAGGGGCGCTGCAGCTGGAGTTCATAGAAAGGAGTCCCGGAGTTCAGAGTGCGGAGGACCTGAGCTGGCAGCCAAACGCAAAGCACCGGCTACAGTCGAGCCAAGTCAAGACCGAGTCTATAATTTTTGTTGTGGTTCCTGTCTATTGTCTATTGTCTCTCCACACCCCCCGGATCCCTGATTCGGAGCTAGCGGAGCTTGGTCTCCTTCGCCAAGGGCAGTCTCCAGCTCCTTTGGCTTCTCCTTGGCTGCTCCGCGAGCTAGGGAAATGAGCCATTCGCGTGAATTACTGAAATCGGATCTTCCCCGCACCGTTGCCTTCGGGACCTTACTTGACTCATGGCTAGGTAATACACGCTCTTAAAGCTTTAAACCCTCAAATGAATTAATTCCGAATGATTACTGATCCGATCCTAAGACTTAATTTGTTTTAATTTACTCTACTAGTGAGAGGTTTTTAAACTAATTACTTTTTATCATTCTAGTTAGAAGTTGACAGGACAGGATGAGGATCATAAGCCGTAACCTTTAAAACTTCTACAAATGTCTTCTTGTACTACCCCGAATACTATGCTTTTAGCCTTGAGTAAGTAAAACAAAATCCCCTTTTTAAAACTTAAATACTCATGTTTGTTTTTACATGTTTAATTATCTTCAATTTACATAAAGTATCTTCTCAAATTGAGGGCCCTTCTGAGTGCATAATGTAATGGTTTCAGTTTCCAAATTCCCATTTTAAATTTCCGGAAATTGGTGTCCACTTCTGAGCCCATGACCATACTCATTAGGAGTGCTTTACCCAATTAACTCCCCATTAAGCTGCATTCAAACTTTGGTCTTTAATAGATTGCCGATTTCTGCGGTCCAGGCCATTCGGCCGAACATTCAACATATTCGATGACAGAGAGCTGAATCATTGGCCGTCCAGAAGCAGCTGCTACATCCACATCCGTATCCGGAGGCGACGATCTGCCAACTGACTTCGGCCGGAGTTGTTCACAATAATAACCTTTCAATCCTCGTGTGGAGTGAAAGCTGTTGCCACATGTGAGTAAAAGCTTCTTAAACTAAGGCGCATGCGTCAATTGAGTAAATCTCAAAATTGTGGGTGGTGCCAAAAATCAGCTTGAGTGCTTTCTTTTGAGCCTTTTGTGGTTTTATTTAAGGCACTTTACCATAGGTTAATTGCTTTATAAATATCAAGCCAAAACATCAAAGGAGTCTAAGAGTTTTCTTAGTTTATTTAAGACCCTTTATTATTCCAATATCACATTCTACGAAATTCAAATTGATTTCAAAACGCGCGCCCAACAATCGTTGTGCTATCGATAGCAGCCAATCGGCTAGTGTGACCAACCGCCGCGCACGCTTGCACGCAGAACTATCGAGCAAGGCATTATCGATGTGTGGCGATTATCGATGCAGTTTTATAAACAGAATTCTAAAATACAACAAAATCACGTCTTGAGCAGCTGGCGCACGGAAAAGCACTCAACTAGGCACCGCTTGCATCTCAACATGCCCTGCGGCAGGAGGCGCAGCGCTTAGAACCGCGCCGCCGCTCCTGGCAGCCCCCTGCCCGCCACGCAATTATGCAAGTTGCAGCAACGGATCCAACTGTACTCGGTACTCGTCGCGCCGCCAGTGGAAGAGCAAGTGGAGTTCCAGCGCCCAGTGCCCATGATCCCTAACCCAGAGGCATCACCACCGCCGTGAGACCAGTACATAAAATCGGTGAGCAAGTTGCTCAGTACGCTAGACTAGACTAGCTAGACTAACCATCTCAATTGCAGACATGAACCAGAGACATTCCGAACCATTCTACATATCGCCCCGGCTGTTCGACAATAGGAGGCTCAAGAGGCGCCGCTGTCGATGGATAGAACGCCTGCGAGAGCGCCAGCGGATATGCATGGCACAGATGTACGCCCAGGCGACTGTGGTCTCCAAGACTGACCGCCTGTCTCAACTGCAGCGGCGTCATGTGGCTGCTAATTTGCCGGCGGACGTAACTATTGATCTGCTGTCGGATGATGACGACGATCAAGAGGCGGCTGGACCGTCCAGTGCATTTGGCCATAATCGCCTCCTGATCCCTGCCCCCATCGCTGTTGGACAACGACAGCGATCTAGGGTGGGCAGAAGGCAGACGAACAGAGTCGTCACTCACTCGCATCTATTAAACGAGAGCATCCTGATAACCAGTGATGACGAGCACAACGACCAGGAAGCCGGTAGCACGTCTATGACGCGCCCCCAGCTCTCGATGCGCTCGCCGCCGCCCCTAGCACCGCTCACTCATTCGGAGACCATCGAGGAGGTCACTGTTTCGCTTGTGCCGCGCACCTCCACCACTGCCAATTGCCAGACGCGTATGTCCGGCCACCTCAAACCCTGCCGAGCGTCCACGGCGGCCAGCAACGGGTTGGCCATGGCCGGAGGAGGCAGCGGCACCGATACAAGCTGCTTCCTGGAGGTCGACGTGGGCGGTGGCATCACGGCGACGCTGCCGGACGAGACCACCGTGCACACGGTTATCGCTAACCGCATTTACGAACTCTCGTTAAGCAAACTGCGAGAAGGCCTGGCCTTCAGCGGAGTGCCAGAATATACACACGACCTGCTACCGGAACAGCTGCAGAAACTGTCGCCGGCATTGCGCGCCAAGGTGGCACCATTGGTGGCTCCTTCGCCACCAACGCCCATCTCCCTGAAA
The DNA here is from genome assembly GCF_018153835.1 of Drosophila eugracilis. Taxonomy (NCBI): domain Eukaryota; kingdom Metazoa; phylum Arthropoda; class Insecta; order Diptera; family Drosophilidae; genus Drosophila; species Drosophila eugracilis. Next base: position 1,741,663 of record NW_024573052.1, on the reverse strand, counting down.
CTGTCTAGCGACCTCAGCATATCACTGATCTCAGACGACGACGACTGTGAAAGCACCGGACCACATGCCAATGGAGCAGTCAGCACGGAGGTGGTACATCCCGTCGTAGTAGCAGCGGCCGAGGCGCACGCTGCTGCCAAACTGCTCAAGCAACAGCAACCGCAGCTCTCGGTGGTGCAGCACCTGCAGTACGTGGGCAGCGGACTCGCGGCACCCGTGGCTCTGGCCCTCCCGGTGATGGCCACAAATGCGACCACATCCGCCACTGTGGTGGCTCTGCCGCTCCAGCTACCGCGACGCAGAAAACTGGGATGAACCAGCAATGGACTGTATTCTGATGCCCAGCAAGATTCGTACACCCATCGCCATAATATCATTCCCCGAGTCGGAGGCACGGCTCAGACTTTATCTAGCAGTGGCTAGTAGTGCAAATATGAACGTAGATTTAGCGACAACACATCACCGTTTCCCAGGTATCCTTGATTGAATTCGTGTCGAGTCATTGTTCGTTCTTTTTTTTTTCTCCCCTTCGCCCTTTCCTCTATCCATTCCCCATCTCACTCACTCACCAATCCCCTGTCTCTGTCATTCTCATATAATATTTTAAGCTTTAAATGAAACGAGACGACAACGTACAAAAAGTAACTAGAAGAGCATCATCAACCCATACAAAAGAAATGGAAGAACACAAATTTTTGAAAATTCATAGAAGGGAATAGAAAATTTGCAAGCGAGAGGCAAAGGATGGTGAACCCAATATTTATAACGTAAAAATAGTTAGATTAAGCTATACATTATGTATATTTGATTAAGAGGATCGTACTTGGGTGAGTCACAGCCTGTGATCCGTCGCAGTCCGCCGTCTGTATTACATTTCACTTGATCACCAAAACGGAATAAATTTTCATTGTATATACCTGTACATCACTATTGTATAGATGGAATCAAGAATAGAAAATCCGGAGATGGAATCCATGGAATTGCAAGTATTTGATGCAGGACAGAACCAGAGTTTTGGGTTTATTCAACAAATTATATTCCTTTCAGGGGTAAAAACACGTTTAAAACCGGATTATATACTAAGGTTCGTTTCTGCAGATTACGGAGACGCGACGCCCTCTTTTCACCAAGCGTTCCTTGAACCACGATTGTTCACTGGCCAGGATTTCGTGTGTAAACTTGTATCGCGCCAGGGTGCTCATGATGTAGAGCGAACGACAGGGCAGGAGCAGATCTGCGGAGTGGCTAGCAGTGCTAGGATCTTCGGGCACTCGCTTCAGCCGCATAACACAATCACTGAGCAGGCTGATTCCGGCAATGGTGTGGCCACAAAACTGTTAACGGGAAAAAGATCAATGTATTAAGGTTCATCCCTACATGGTCCACCCTACCCGAGTGCTATCTACGTGCGGCTTGATCACACCAGCTTCAGCAAGGTCCAGAATATGAACGAAGGGCATAACTTGACCATCGAAGGCGACTGTGGAGACGCGGTTCAGCACATCCCGGTTTTCGGGTGACCACTTTTTTCGTTCCACCTCGCGGTAACCATGAATCGCCTGTAAGTGTTAAAGATTAGATGCCTATAACCTCAGCAGCTGTACTCATACCGACGTCGTCCCAATGGCTGGACTCGTAGGGCAACCGGCTGATGTGAGGCTCTATTTCTCGTATCAGGAGTTCTTCCTCTTCCGCCGTAACAAAGTCCTGGATGACCCGCATGTCCGACTCGAACTGTTGTTTCTCCAAGCTAGGCCAGTGGCCGGCGAACTCCACCAGGCCAAAACTTCGAGTCCAAGCACTCAGGAGCTTGGCTCCCGGAGGAGCTAGTCGGCGCAGGACTAGCATATGTTGCGTCACCTGTGTTCAAAGAACTTCCGCCAATCTATCGATTGAAGTCATTCGATAGTCACTCTCTGACACCGTTACTCCTTCTCTTAACGGTCGAAAAAAGGACACGGAATTCGAAGGGAGCCGCAGGCTAAGGGCACATGACAAGGTACCATCGGAATGCAGAGGTGCCAGGCCGTCAAGTGTCTTTGCTGGTCCGGGAACACTCGGTTTCCTGGCGCATGCGCCGGATGCCCTACCACGCAGTCTTCATTCGGCTAGGGCGGAAACGCTTTCCGGTGTAGATATACCAGAAATATTTCTGCTCTTCTGGCGTTATGCTGCGGCGGTGGCCGAGTCTTGAGTCCTGACTCCTGAGTGCAGTGTCGAGTGCGAATCGAATCGAACGGATTTTAAGGATACGGCTGACGGTGAGCTCGAGCTATGAGCAGCGGTGGGGTCTAGAGCCTAGACCCGTTAATTGTGGAACCTTCCTGAATCGGCAAGGCAAGTGTAGTCTCTTAGAAAAAGCCAGAAACGTCGCCGGTGTCCTAGTGAACCGCCCACACAGACACACACACACCCTCGTAGGTGCTGTAGGTTTAGGAATAGGTACAGAAAGGATCCTTAGATCCTAAGTGAAAACTCCGCTGACGTGTGTGTGTGCGTGTGTGTAGAAAAGTCAACAACCCATTCCCTCAAATATTGCTGCGAACACAAGTTATGAAGTGCTAGGGAAAAACGGGATCGAGCTGAAGGTACCGCACCTAAATCTAATCAAAAATTCCTTTAGTGCGCCGCAATAATGCCGATGGGAAGTGGGTGGATGTGTATACATTGAGGAAAGGCACACACAAAACCCCGTGGAGTGCGTGCACTGAAAAGTATACCATGTTTCGTATGTACACATGTCTGTTCCTGTCCCTTTTTCCTGCCCCTTTCACGGGCCTTTTGTGTTTTGGGAACAACACACACACACAATGTGTGTGTGTGTGTACATGCAGCCGGGCGAGGAGAGTGTGCCAAAATAACTCAAAATGTTTCTTTAGATCCCGTTCATAACTCAGAAAAGCTATAAAGTGACATCGTTTACATAATTGCAGTTCCAGAAGTTGGGAATATTTCTACACCATTACCTCCGGAAATGAGATTTTTGAGTTATGATGATGGGTTAAAAAAAAAAACATACATACAGAGCGTCATCTCTGGTGCCTAGAACCAGATCCATATGCAGTTCCAGATCCAGCTCCAGTCACGCCTTCTGCTGGGACCTGCTTTCTTGCTTCTTTCCGTGCTGCCTGCAGAGTTTGCGCACTCCGTTGCATGCTTTTTTCATTAGGCCCTTCTAGGCTCCGTGCCACCACACCCTCTCAAAGGCTGTCCAAGGATGTGGGATACATGGTTTATCTACACCAAAGTTAAATGTTGCACAGTGTGCGTGTGTGTGTGGGTGTTGTTGTTGCCGGTACCAAACGTAAACAAAGTTTAATCATTGCATTTTAACATTGCTCATACGCACTGGTGTCCATCCCTAACCGCAGCTCTCAGCATAACCACTGAGCTCCTCCACACATCTCAACAGAAAGGAGCAGAATGTTGATCCGCTGGAAGAGCAAAGACAAGAGCGCCTCCTCCAACCAGAGCGCCTGTGGAAGCAGCAGCTCCTCCTCGAAGAAGAAGCGCAAAGGTCGTGAGGGCGGTAAGTATCCGAAAGCCAAGGAAAGAGCGAGATGAAACTTGGGCAGTGCCTAACTCCATGGTCCCTTTCTTTCAGAAGAAGACTGGCAGAATGAAGCCAAGTCGGGACGACTTCCGCCCAATGAACAGGGTAAGTCCATTGCTTAATAGTATTGAAGGAAGTCTACTGATCCAGAACTGAAACTTGCTTTCCAGGCGGTGAAGAACGGCGCCGAGCTATGCGACGCGATGATCCACGGCGACACACCCTCGGCGGCGACATGTTGGTTTATGGAGGCTCTCAGCATCCACACGCCCATCAAATGGCGCCACAACAACAGCGCGCCATGGATCTGGAAGTGAGTACAACAGTGAGATCGCACAGAATTCCAAATTCCTAATTCGTTTCACCTTTCAGATGAGTACGCGCGCCCAGAAGAACAAAAAGAATCAACCGATGCGGGGCTATGCGCCCGTTAATCAGGGTCCGCTGTTCGACGATGATCCGGGCATCATGTCAGAGGTGGAAACGGCCAGCACCGGATTCCGGAGGGGCGGCAAGCAGCGCTCCTCGCTCCCCGTGGTACGCACACCATCCAAAACGCTGGAGCGGCCGCTGGGCTTGGTCTTTCTGCAGTACCGCTCGGAGACGAAGCGCGCCCTGCTGCCCAACGAGATCACCTCGATTGACACGGTGCGCGCCCTGTTCGTGCGCTCGTTCCCGCGCCAGTTGACCATGTCGTACTTGGAGGGACCCAATGTCAAGATCTACATCCATGATGCCAGCAAGGATATGTTCTACGAGCTGGAGGATGTACGCTCGCATCTGCGCGAGATCCGCGACCGATCTGTGCTGCGCCTTTTCGAGTCCACTGAGGTGGCGGCCCCGCCCCAGATTCTGCCAGGCGGACCTGGCATCCCGCAGCCCCTGCCCCCAGCACAGGCCAACTGGGACCAGGATCAGAGCTACTTCAGTGAGCCGGAGTTCGACTCGGACTACAAGCACCAGCACATCCACAAATCAAAGGTTAGTCCCTTGGATAGTTTGATTTAAATAGTCCTTTATTCAATATCACCGCGTAATTGCTAGGGTGTGGGTGTCAAGGATGTAGGGATGGGTGTCCATGAGCGAGTCAAGGATTGTTGGGGTCCCAACTGGGCTGCCACTCTAAAGCGTTGACTCCCACATGGACATGTGGGTCATAAGATTCCCCACTCCAATCAAATACTTACTCGTGTAAAGAAAAAAAAAAGGGAAAAGAATTGTGAGAATTGGGAAAGCTTAAGCTGGGGTCCACTCGGACATCCATACTCCAAGGCATAACTAGAAGTTTCCGCATTGGCCCACACTCAGGCCCTTGAGGGCATTGTTCATGTGCTCGCGGACATCCTTCCACGCGAACACTATGGCGCCCTGGAAGGGCTCCGTTTGACAGCTACTGCAGATGCCCATCACGGCCTTCACCTCCTCCTCGGCGGGCTCGCGGTCGTGCGTGCTGATCTCTTCTTCCAAACTCATCTTGAGTGTTAGGTCCTGCTTGAACTGCTGGCCGCCAAAGTCGGCAAGGCCATTGTAAATCAAGCTGGAATCCGTTCCGGATCCGTCGTCCACCACGGATCCATCATCTAGCAAAACCAGGCCGCGCTTCTTCAGCTTCTTGGGGTCAGCTTCCCGTTTGAACTGAATATGGGTTTCTGTTTCATCGATGAACTGCACGTTGGCTGAATTGCTCAGCATCTGGAAGCGGTTGCCACCGCCAGGCCGGACTTGAGCCTGAGGCAATCCATTTGGTGGCGAGAGTCCCAGGAGCTGCTGGGCCACCAGGCGCGATCCTGCATTGATCTGTCCGTTCACAAAGTTTGTATTAATGGTGATGGCCTGCTGGGCGGGATCAGTGGGTGCAGGAGCAGCGCCTGGAGCTGGTGCTCCATTTGCCGTCGGTGGCGGATTGGCCAAGTTAATGCGCACCCTTGTGGGGATCTGTCCACTGGCTAGCAGCGTGTGCATAGGCTGGGGACGATTGATCTGTGGAGGCAGAGAAGGAATATTATATTGGTCACCTCACAGGACACTGGCTTAAAACTTACCGAGGGCGGGGCACGGGTGGTGCTGGAGACCTCCAAGCCTTCGTGATCAAAATGATGAGCATGGTGGTGCTTGTGGTCGCGATGGGCCTTACCGGCACTGAGGGCCACCCGGTAGACCTGGACCAAAGTCATCTCAAAATGCAGTCCGTGGCTCACCTGACCGGTCACCGAAGAGCCGCCGGAACGTAGCTTGCCGTTCGCTGGGATTTTATGACCCACTAACTGCAACAGTAAAACGTAGATTACAGCATCTCTGACATTCGCCGGCCGAAAGTGAAAAGACCCGAATGGCATTTTGCAATGCACGTAATTGGAGTCAACTTATTATACTCACCGAGTTGTGGAAGCCACGCCCAATGCGTTCTGCCTTTAGCCAGACCTGCCACTCGCCCGTCTTGCCATTCCATGAGCTGCACATGTGATGCCACTGTCGCATTTTCAGCGGATAGTTCAATCTTGCCAAGAAACGATATTGCTATGATCGATGGATGGATGAATAGATGGATGGTTGCGTTTCGACTTACCTGTACATTTGCTGACCTTTTATGGCCATCGAAAGGAAACTGGAATTCTGCGCATTTGCGACCCAGATTTGCACCTCGCGTGGTTCCTTTCCAGCTGTGAATGTGGATGTGGATGCATAAGTGGATCAGATATTGGCTTCGAGACTCGCTTTCATGCCATTGATGGCAATGTCTGATGGCTGACTACTACTGACTACTACTAACTGATTTTTGATTACGAAATCAAACGGAGCCGCATTCCCAAATGCAAAGTCATGATGTCTCTCTCATGGTGAACAGAATGATTCCCCTATACCCTAGATAGAGAGAGTTTCTCCTAGTTGATTCCCATCAGGAAGCCTATTCAGCGGACTAGCTTGGTTATACAATCACCGGCATGCGGCAAATCCTGTTAGGCTGCTAAGCATTCAATATGCATACATTTAAATATGAATCAGCAGCAGCACCGGCTATGGGAAAAGCACTTCCTATCCGGAAGCTCCACTGCAGATCGCTGATCGCTGATCGGTGATCGCTGATCGCTGCTCTCCGCTACTTGAATTGAGGCTTTGGAATTATGTCAAATGCTAAAGCCCGCCGTCTCAGCTTCAGCTTCAGCTGCGATCAGAGTGCGACACCAACAATGCCGACGACATCCAACTGGAAACAGGTAAATTATCGCTTATGTAATGCGACCGCAACGACAACAACTCAAGACAGCAACAACACTGGCAATAACAACAACAACACCAACGGTGGCATAGACGCTGGCCTCATGGGGCAGTTGGAAATTTCCGAAAAAAAAAAAGAAAAAAAAACAAAATCCAAGACATAGGAAAACAAAGCGAATCTTAAAGGTAGCAAAAGACATTGTCTCTCAGACACCTCTTGTATAGCAGCACTTCTCAGCCAAAGAGCGAGGTGAACCCCACAACTTCGTCATCATAATCTTCACCAGCATCGTTGACCATCAAACTGTCTGGCGCTGACTTGCATCAGGAAGTGGTCTTCCTTTCACTTTAGCAGCCAGGTGCGATCGCCGGAGCGTGGCCCACAAAATTCACAAATGAAATTTCATTGCCCACAGCGAAGGTCTTTCGCTGGAGCGGTGGTCGGTGGCCCATCAAAAGATCGACGTCCGTCGTCAACGTTCCCGTCCCGTCCCGTTCTCCGCTTATGCAATAGCATTCGCCCAGTGGTCATTGTGGAGGAGCCATTGTCTCGTTTACCATTGAAGCAAGTCACGGTGAGAGGCTGATCTCCACCGCCCAGCCCTAAACCTCAACACCCGGTGGGTTGTTCACCCAAAAAAAAAAAACCCACTGACTCACCCTCATAGGTCAAGAGGACGTGATCGCCGCTGTGGTTGGTGAATCGCATCCAAAAGCAGAGCGTAAACTGGTCCAGTTCCGGCATCGGATTGTCATACACCACCTCGCCGTCCTGGTTAAAAGCGAACTTCTTAACGCTACATCTATCGGGCTTGTACAGTGGAGTCCGTGCGAAGGTCAGCGGCTCCTTGGGGATCTCATCCTCAATGCTATACGACTCGTATTGATCCTCTACATGATCAGCAAAGGTAATAGGATGAGCCACCGAGGCACTGGAGTCCACGCCATTTACGATCGCAGCCCGTCCAAGGAGCAGATCGTCCTCGACATCGACAGCGGTTTCCTTTTCGTTGCCGAACTGAGAAAAACTTGTGGACATCTCATGACTACTACTCGCGGAGCCCGGATGCGACTGCTTAAGGCTATAGGCGGCGGTGCTGCCGCTGATCCCGGCAATTCCGCTGCTACCGCTCGAGCTAACTGCGATGGGCTTCCAGGCGAAGGAGGCAGTCGCACCAAGGAGCACGACACCGAACAGAGTTAAAGGCAGACCCTGCGCCATTTGGTATCTTGCTAGCTGTTTGTTGTCCAATTGAATCTCTGGGATATGTTTTGTGGGATCTGGGTCTGGGTCTTGAAGATTCGATCTCTTCCACGGGTGTCTGCAACGTCCGATTGCCGCGATGTCTCGCACTTCACTAATCATCCACGCATGCGCCACAGCCAGGTTGAGTTGCGCCGAAAACCCAGCCGCTGCCGTAACAAAAACAGCAGCGCAGCTCGGCTCAGCTGGCCGCCAGTCTCGCTCAGTTGTAACAAATTGTAAAATTGTTGTATTGAAATTGAAACTGAATCTAAAAACTGGTTGAGGTCTTGTGGGCTGCGGTGGCTGATGTTGGAGTCTGCCGGCAGCAGTTGTATGAATGAGCCAACCACTAGCACTAGCACTTGCTGCACTCCAGGGTATACCTAGCTTAGCATCTACATAGTTTATATGCATAATGAATGAATGCATAATCGATGGCCAGAACTGACTAGGCAGCACGTGCGCTTGACCCACTGATCCTCAAGGATCCAAATCAGTGGCAAACAAAGACCGGAAATCATTTTGAATTCAGCAATTTTTGGCAAGTGAGCGGCGGTTTGGGAATGATCGAGAGGAGTGGGTGGGTGTATATGTACATTTGCCAATTAACTGGTATTCATCTTGCCACGGCCATGCGGCCCCCAGCTGAATCTTTAATCAAGACCACAGTCTTAACCAATGTTGTTGGACAGGAAGTAGGTATATGAGCTTGGATAAAAGTTAAGATTTCTATCCTGAAACTTATTCAGGTACTCGATATATATTAAGATATGAAAATTAAAGAAATTCGCATAATTTTTACATTTGAGGGATAAGTTTTCTTTCAGTGTACTTACGAGTACGTGTCTGTTGGCAATGTTTTTGGGATAGGCCACGAACCGTCATTAAAGAGAGGAGAAACCATATTGGACATTTCATTTCACTACTTGAACGAAGGCCAATTGGCAGTGTTAATCATAATAGCCATGTGCCCCTGTACCTGCTAAATGGCAATGCCTCTGGCAACTTAATGGGAACTAATCCGAACACCGTTTATCCATCTATCTTTCAGATTGGGAAACAACCGGCGCCCTACTATGTGGGCTCATCACAGACACTGCCTCGGGGCATGTACTCATCAGAACGAAACAAGGTGTCGATGGGTGCGTAGCGTAGTCGAAAGTGCCGACTAATTGATTTTGCATTCTTTTTGATTATTTCCTTCGTTCCAAGTAGTGGACACCCTATGTTTTCAGTTCGAACCAATCATCCACCTCCTGTTCCTCCCCTCTCCAGGTGATCTTTGCCTATACGCCCGTCCACTTAACCACCTGACTATCCCTTAACTCTCGCTCTCTCCTGGGACTTCAGTATATAGTTTGTTCGGTTAAGTTCAGTTCTACTACAGTTAAGTTCTTCAGACATTCGTGCATTGTGCAGTGAAAGCTCTCAAGTCTAAATATGATTCATGTTCCACCCATTAATCCATTAACTCACACTCAAAACCCGACTCAAATCGAATCAAACTCTGAAAATCTAAACCAAATGCCAAACCGAAAAAGGAGCGCCTGTGAAACCACTAAGATCACTCAATCCAAGGGGTAGCATGGAACCCCTGTTCCCCTATACCCCGGATCAGTTATACAGCATTCCAGGTACACGAGAATTTGCCTTTCTACCCAATTATAGCTAACACTGTACGACCGCTTCTTACTTATAGTAATAAGTGTACTTACTATACAAGCAATGTGACAAGTGACATTTCACATTAACCATCTGATCATTATCATTGGCTTAGAGCTTGCATTATGAAAACGCCAAGTAATCAAATTCAAATTTAAATTCAAATTCAACACAATCAATCGGAAAGCGTTCATTTATGCGGCCCCAATCATGCATCCCATCCGTTTCATTCAATCAAATTGATGTTTTAAGTTTGTGTTTATTGCGTTTCCTTAGTCCTAAATTTAACTACCAAACGAGTACCGTTAGTAGTGCACAGATAGTTATTATTATTATTGATGATCTACCATCCAAAGTCCCAGTTCTAACCGAGCAGGCTCCCTTTTGCAGACGGCTATACCAGTTCTCCGGAGCGCAGCAGCCGCGGCAACTATGAGGAGCCATACTACAGCCAGTATGGGACAAGGGGCACTGTCGTGGCGCCCATTATCGACGAGGAGCAGAGGTGAGTGTAGTTTCTATCTACGATTAAGAGAAGGTGCATCATTATCACTAACCATTTACAGCGATGGAACCATGACAGAGGATCAGTATGCACTGTACGGCATCAAGGTGGGACCAAACCGCCTAACGCATCGCGGCAACCAGATCTACGACCCAACTAGGTGAGCATCCTCCGTCTACGTTCCCGCACAGCGTTCATGTAAGAGACGTAGTCCTGCTGCAGCAGAACTGCCGGACTGGGGCGAAGGCGAATGGAGCTACGCTTCCCACGCCGGTAAACCTTGATGCGCTTTACATTGCCATTACCGGATGTGGAGCTGGTAGAGGCCACTGGATGGTAGTAGGTCGTGCCCTTGCTCTTGATGGCATGCACGATTAGGCAGAGGAGATAGCCGCCGAACGACAGAAAGGCCAAGGACGTAATGCTGATCTGGAAAATGGTCTGCAACTTGGAGGGTTTCTCTTCTGGCCATGAGGCCGGGGCGTGTGGATGCGATTGCCAGGGACCAGAGGAACCAGTGGTGTCATGCTCACTGCTGGAATCAACAGTTTAAATTGGGTGTACCCAAAGGCATGCCAAAGGCATAGCAAGCCGGCTTACCGATCTGCTGCCATCAAGGCCATTTGCTCCGGCAGCTGGGAACCATCGGACTTCGCCTTTGGGCACGCGGTGGTCGGAGCATCTTCCATTGCCTCCATCATCAGCACGGACTTTTTCAGCAGCAATAGCTCGTCTACCTGAAAATTAGCCAAACAGCGGGCAAATCGCGCCGGTGTGCTGACCACTATTCGGATTCGTCATGAGTCCAGGGCCATGCTGAGTTTCCCAATTAAAATGGTATCGTACATACCACTGCAAGTAGTCATGTTGGTTTTTAGCCAGCTCTTGGTGGTTCTTGCACCGCTCCAACTTGCCTCCAATTGACGACTGCGAAAGCGAATTGGCATTGCGTGCATGCACGGAGTGGCTGTTGTCAGTTTGCAAGCGAAATGGAGGGTATATTGGACCTGCTGGAGTGGCTCTAACTGTGCAGTCTAGTCTAGGGTATATCAAAGTTGCAACGTTGCAGAGGAAGACTGCATTCTTGCCTCGTTTAGTGGTTTCGGTTCACGCTCCCATGCGCCAAGTGTTGCGACCCGTGTTTCGACTTCGACTCGGAATCCAATTCCGGTGTCTTAGCTTAAGCCCAAGCCTGATGTCGGATGCCTAAGCTTGGCTGCGCAATTGGAGCGATGCAGTGCCAGCGGATGTGTGGCCCAAATAATCGCAGCTTGCCAGCACAGTGCACGCAACACTTGGCGACAAGTTTTTGAGTTTTGGTCTGATTTCGTGACTTTTTGTTTTTTTCGCTTACCTTACTTGCAGGCCAGAAGAATTGCATCGAATTCGCGTGGAGCACATGGAAAGGCAGCTGGCCAACCTAACGGGACTGGTGCAGAAGGCACTGGTCAATCAGAATCCACAGATTGCCCCACTGGCCGTGCCCACCCTGGATCCCAATTATCTCGTCGTGCCATCGCAAATGCAAGGTATGTCTCTGGAATTTATGGAATCTTTAGATGTTGTACTCGGCACTTGCTTAGCTTGGAACACTGCTTTTAAAGAACTAAATATCTCGGGATCTTTGGGAGATCTTAAATGGAACCCCTAACTTCTAGTCTTCCCTTTAACTACATAACAACATTTGTTCTCTCTTCCGTACGCTGCGTAGCCAACGGCTCCGGGGATGAGCTGTACATTCGGGAGAAAGCTCCCAAGCTGGGCAAGAACTCGTGCCGTAAGTGTCACCCCTTTCACTCGAACACCAATCCTGTAAAGCCGTCACATGTCTTGTGTCCTTGTGTCCTTGCAGAAAAATCCGTGTCCTTTGAGAAGTCCGTGTCATTTAGCGATGACATACAGGGAATACCAAAGTCTCACAACCCACTACATGCCGGTAAATTCTCAAAACACCTTAAGACTTAGAACAAAAGTCGATTAGGAAGTTACAAGATCTAAATTTTCCTATCAAAAGCCATTTAAAAAAGTGATTAATTAGCATCTCAAAAAGAAGATTTTAAGATTTCTGTTCGAATTTTGTTCAAAGTCTTGGGAAGATTGGAACGCTTTCTAGACACAATGTCCCTTTCTAACCACTGACCCCCCTGAATGCCACCACAACGCGGGTGATCTTTACAGCTGACACAAAGCCTACCAAGCCGGCAATCAAGTCGTCCACCCTTCCACGCACCTCGTCACAAGGTAAGAACGGCCATATACCCATCACGCATGCATTAGCCACGATTTTTCATTTAAATTTCCTTCCATTTCTCAACTTCTATCATGATTTATCATTAATCTAGTCTTTCCTTTAACGAACACCATAGAGCGAGACCGCCTAAAGCCTCCTCCTCCACCCAAGCCGATTGTGTTGGCCCAGACAGCTCACCCTACCTATCGGGCGGACATTGCACTGGCTCCCGAGGTTTATAATCATCTGCGTGGCCTGCAGAAGAAGGCCAAGGACCTACGCATGGAGGTCCGTACGCTGAGGCGCCTGTCGCAGGCTCAGGCCGTCGCCGTCCGCGAGGACATTAAGGGAACCTTCATGCGCATCCGTGCCACTCTGCTGGCTAGCAGCGGCAGCTTCTGGGACCACCAGGGTGACCAGGACGCTACTCGTATATCGCGTGAAGAGGAACTCTATAAGCAGGAAGTCATACGTCTGGAAAAGGACCTCAGCGACCTGGAGGGATCCGTGGAGAACCTGCGCGGTGAGGTAATAAACCGGCGCACTCGAGTCAATATGACCGCTGTGGAAGATATGGCTTTGGTGTTGAGTCGGGCTAGGTAAGTGCTTTAATAGATTCTGGATCGATGAATGATATTCCTCCTTCTTTTACAGCAAAACTGTTGCCGAACTGAAGCTCAAGTTCCCGGCCCTTTCAAATGGCTTGCGCTGCATCCTGTCCAACGAGATGGAGAAGGTTGTGCGAGAAGAAAAGTTCCTCAAAGAAGAGCCCGACCGCTTGGAGTCGGCACTGCGTCGCTGCAAGAAGTTGACTGGCACCTTGGTGACGCTCAAACGGTTTGTAGCCCATCCGTGGCCATCCCATCATTCTAACTATCACCCCAATCGCGATCTGATCCATCTCTCCTTTTTGCTTTCACAGCTTGGCCAGCGTGCAGGAGCAACGATTGCCGCCGAATGAGCCAACTATTAGTGAGGAGCCGCCGCGATCAGCGGACATCTCGGCGCCCGACAAGGTGAGTGCGAAGCATCCCAAGCCACCAAGGGTGACACGATAGTTAACCATGGTGCTGCGACAGTTACACAGAGCTAGTTCAAATCCAAATCCAAATCCAAAAAAAAAAAAATATCCAAGAAAGCGTTTTGAGGCCTGGCCACACCTCCATTTCCATATACTTATATACATATATATACTTATATACTGCTACATAACGTGTCATGACTATATATACATATGTATAAAAGTATTCTTTCCACTATTTTCTATCGCAGAGACTAGTTGCTTTCGTCCTACCATCATATAAATATCGAGTTTTGCTATGCTTTTATTACGAAACCACCTCACCAGATACTTTCGAGGCTCGTGGCTTTCGAAACTGCGATCCTACGCTGCGATACTTCTTTGTAGGTACTTCAAAAAGTCCGCTTTCACCTATCTAAGAAGAAAATAGGGAAACTCTGTCCGTTTGTCCTATGTTTTTCCTACTGTTAGAAGAAGTTAAGAACATTTTCCTGAATGTATGTACATATGGTAGAGGAGAGACCTTAAGTCGATCTTAGAGAGTGAAGCTTAATCCAACTTGAAGTTCGAGTTTGGCGGTGATTTAACCATTTGAATTACTGTACTGGGTACTGTGCAAAATTTGTATCAAGCGAAATAACTTTGATTACCTTACACTTATTCGTTTGTAGTCTTCGGTTTATATTTTGTGCGTTTATCTTATGAATAAGTTGCAATTGGCTGTTGTTACATAACTAGTGTTTTGGTTCATCGTTCATTTCACACAAAAATTATTCAAAAAAAAAAAAAAAAAAAATTCAAAAACAAATTCATTCAGTATCGAAAATTTGAACCAGTCCAGAATCGATTCGTTATAGAATGGGTTTAAGATGATATAGCACCGCGAAGCTTCACCGTTCCAGCCACTGACCCATGCCCTCTTGACCCCCGTGACCTTTGACCTTTGACCTTTGACCCTTGCCCATGCTAATGACCCTTTGCCATTTTTGCCCCACATCCCTCAAGCTTATTGTTCTCAGCTTGCCTTTGTTGGGTCTTAGATATACATAATATATTTGAAAGACATAAACTCACACACACACACACGCACACGACTAGCCAAAACATACAGTTACAGATCTAACATTCTATATAAGATATTACCAAGATATCAATCAAGTTTGTCGAGTATCCAGTTGCAAATCATCATCAACCTACCAAATGAGAACCAAACATAAAATCAATCTTAAATCTAACAGAACACAAACAGTTAATTTATAAAGCATAGCTAACGTCTTATAAAATGAGGTTTACCTTCGTTTTCTCTTTTTGCCTTTTCTCAAACATTTTTGAATAACGTTTACAACAACAACAACTACAACCCACATAGTTTAACTGGCGATGGAGTTCAAACTTCAAAGAGGCAATTACTGAGTAATGACTGAAAATTCAAATATTAAAAAAAATACCAAAAAAAAAACAGAAACATTTACCAAAAAAAAAAAAAACCAAACCGCAAAAAAAAATCCAAAAAAACAAATATTAAAAAAAAAAACACAAAAACCTTTTTGAAAAAAAAAATGATGAAATCATTAAAAAAAAAATTAATTCAATTTTCTTTTTGCTAAACATAATTTGCTCTGCATTAAACATACTAGTTTATATTTTGTATACTATTTACTACTGCTATAAACTTCTAACTAAACTAATACTCGTACTAAAAACTCAAAGCTCATATCCAAATATCAAATCAATCATCAAAGCTGTCCATATGCCACCACCAGACGAACACTCCCCCCAAAGAAACCGCAATCCCCTCTAAAAATCCACCAGCCATGTCCATGCTCGTATGTGCATATGTATATATGTATGTATAAAGAGAAGTCCTATTGAATGAGATGTATGTGTGTGTGTCCTAAGTCCTAGACTCAGTCCAAGGACTATGTCACCTTTCCAAGATCCATCTTCTGATCAAAAATATCTCAACTATGGCTTTTCCTGCTTATTTTCCGATAGAAAAACTGTTTGGTTTGTCAATTTGACTTCCCTCAGGACAGTAAGGTGACTCTTCCAGCACACATCTTCAAAGGGGCTTTCTCATATATATATATATATATAGATACCCGAACACCCACTTTTGTTTGTTTTCGCTTCACTCCCTTGAAGGTAATACACCCACAACCTACACCCTCAACCTATCAACCATATCTCCGTATCCGTATCTATACCTACGTAACCATATCCATGCGAGGAGTTTTGTTTTCAGTGTTCGCTGCTTTGCAAGTCTTCTGTTGGTGTTCGTTCCTTGTTATACGTGTTGTTTTGTCTTTGTCTCCCGCTCCCAAAACTGTTCACACACTCCTCCTCGGTAAGCTCGCCCTAAGTCTGGATCTCTAGTTCCCTTCATAGTCACGAGATCAACCATTCTTGTCTGAGCCAAAATCTCTTTCTGATTAAAGTCTAAATTAAACGAAAAACAGGAAATGGCGGACTAACTTTAGCACCGCTGCCCCAAACCAGAGATACCGAGATAGAGATTAATACGGTTTTTTTTAGTGCCCATTTTCCGGGTTCCTTTTCTTTATATGTTCTCATTTACATATATATATATATATACATTAATCGTACGTACGGACACTAACCGCTGATGGAGAAGAGCTAATCGCGATCTATCTAACTTTTAATTGATATTTTGTAGTTGCGATCAACGCCTATGTGATATGTGTGTGTATATATACAAGTATACGAATAAGAGAATATTTATGTATATGTGTGTGTGTGTGTGTCTGTGCGTGTACCTGTCTATGTACGTACACACCAGTTAACACCCCCCTCACCCCCCAAAGTTCCTTATTCCGTCCACCATAACCACCCCCCAAAAAAAAAAAAGGAAATAAAAAACCATAACTACTCTTAGTACCTAACAATTAATCTTAACCAGACAATCGAACGGCCAATTGTTGTATTGCAGTCAATCAATCAATCAATCAATCAATCAATCAAGTATGCAAACAGTCATCACTGTCAGTCACTGTTCTCACTCATCGATTGTTGTCTTTGAAGTTTCAACAATCTATCAATCCATCGACCTATCAGCCCCTCATCAATCACAAGCGTAACTCTAAAAAGCGTAAACTCCCCCCAAAAAACTAAAAAAAAATACAAAAAACCATCATCATCAGAACTACTACTACTTACTGTATACCAATTAAGCAATCAGTGTCCCTCATTCCAACAACCGCACCTGAGAGAAGAGTTATAGTAAATCTATATAACCATTAGACAGAAGCGAGCGGTCTACTGAACAAGAAGATTTATAGAAACTCAGATATAAACTAAACACACTTAATAACTTATCCGCCCCAACCCCCCCGAAAGCTACATTCTCTACATTGTAATCGGTGAATACTTCCCTTAGAATCCATGAATGTCTCCCACATGGCCTGCCATTTTATTTAGCATATCTCTATATCTCTATATATAGTATATAGCTTATATAAGACAAGAATCTCACCCCAAAGCCAAGTCATCTGTCAATCGCATCGCATCCGCATCTTCCCTGTTTCACACGCCGCGGCGTCTTCAATGATATTCGTTGATTACTCTATCACATACTTTCATGATACTCGTTTACTGTCTATCACCCACTCCACCACCTCTCTGTAGAACGCTTACCTATTTGCTTGTTGCCTGTGAATATGCATTAGTTTTCAATGTACAATCTACTGACCCAATCACATACTCTACTCGTACATACATATCTGGCAACCGATCATGTTACTACTATATACTTACTATATATTCGTATATATATATTTGTTTGGTTTCAAGTTTTGCTGCAAGTCGCCGGCTTTATTTCACTGCATGATCCGTTCCTTTGCAACTGCACCATGGCGATCTTTTTTGGTTTAGCTACATATCTAGATATATATATATATACCATATATATATTGCTGGGTTACTTTGCGTATCGTATCAGATGTGTATGTGTAATCAGATAATTTCCGAGAATCTATATGTCCCATTTGAGTACCTAATTGCCGAATGTATAAATGTCAGATGTTATTCGAATACTATATATATATATATATTATGTACTACTATATATATATATATATATATATATATTGCCTTCGCCTTCTTGCGGGAGCTGCCTTAGTGCCAGTGTTTTACCCCCAAATTGTGTGTTCTTGTAGCCAATCCCAACACCCAGGATGGGGTCGTTCGCTCTCAGCGGGGGACTCGCACCCGAAAACGCACTCGATGCTCTGCTAGATGAGCTCAAGACATTCTCCAAGCCTATTGCCCAACAACAACAGCAACAGCAGCAGCAACAGCAGCAGCAACAGCAGCAGCAGCAGCAGCAGCAACAACAGCAGCAGCAACACCAGCAACTATACGAGGTAAGTGTGCTAACCGGGCACATATCACCAATAGCCACCAACCTCCAGAACTCAATGGGTCCAAGTCTCCTTCCCTAGATTCGCCCTGAAGATTCGGCATCCGATGAAAGCGCACAGGCCGCAGTACAAAGCACCGTCACCACGCAAATATCGCAGGCACGTCTCTACACGGAGGCGAGTGTCAACATGCAGCAGGCAACCACCGGCAGCATGGTCATCGCTGTCGCCTCGGGCAATATGCCAGCTCAAGCTCAGGCTCAGCGAGGTGTGCTCACCCATCAGCAGTCGCAGTCACAGTCCCAGGCACAGCTAATGGTGCACACCAACATGGGCAGCCTGCGCCGTTTGCACTCCTATCCCAGTGAGTCGGATGGCGAACTGTCTGGACCGCCACCGACTGGTCCGCGGGCCAGTGAGACCACGTCTTTAGCCAACGGCGGCAGCAGCAACAAGCCACCCGTGCCCGAGCGTAACGCTGAATTGATCACCAAGGTGGGCCACAAGCGCATCCCGCCACCTCCGCCGCCACGCACCAGCTCACGCAGTCCACTGGCCAGTCCAACCAGCCCGAACGTGCCACAGAATCTGGCTGCCGCAGCCACAGTCAATTCAAATGCCAGTGCCACAGGCAACAGTGTCCCAGTGATTGATTCCGTTGCCATTGTCGGTGGCGACACCTCAAGCGGTGACAACTCGAGCGGCAATGAGTCCGGCAACGATCATGTCCAGCGCCAAGTGGCCCTCGAGATGCGTCATCAGGAGCTGCTGAAGAAGCAAAAGATGTTGCAGGAGCAATACCAACGTTTGCAGCAGATGAGCAAATTGCCCTCGGTGGACGTGGCCTGTCCCTCATCCACCGCATCGCAAGATATGTCCGGTGGTGGGAGCAACACCCTCCGCAAGCTGGGCAGCGAGACGAACATACAGCAGAAGATCGCCGCATTGAGTCTGGCCTGTGAGGCTAGTGGTGCCGCAGCTGCGGCAGCGGCGGCTGCTGCTGCGGCTACCAATGGTGGTGTGGTGGCCAGTGATGCTACGAGCGGTGCGATTGGCGTTGGTGGTGGTGGTGGTGGTGGAGCTACAGGGGCGGCTGGTGCGGGCGCTGCTGCTGCGAACTCCAACTCGAACTCGAACTCGAATCTGAACTCTCAACACCAGACGACAGCCACGACGACCACTAAACAGCTGTACGAGACCGAGATACTTTAACACAACTGGAAATTGGCGTGGAACGAAGCTAAAATTGACATTTAATCGGAGCGATTCAGATGCCTGAATCAAATCAATTGAATCAACGATTGAATCGATCGATCGTATTCCGAATCCTCCCCTACCCTACCCACAGTCAGACCTAATCGTACGCTGACGTAGAACAACAGAACAGAAACGATAGTTAAGATTGAATATGGAATATGAATGAATGGCAAGCAGATTGGTTTTGTCTGCTAAGTAGAGAGCACGAGTGGCTCCCATCTCGTACATACTTGTATTTACTATCCATCTTATTGTCGTACATATAAATGTGTGTAATTTGCACAGAACTCCAGCATCCGATGTGTATGTACGTTGTTAGGTGTTGTCTGTGAAAAACATGTAATGATTCGGAGTCGGAGTCAAGCAAAAACTAATCGCAAAACATACAATATTGAATCGAATCGCAAATCAAAAAAAACCGTTTGTGTAATCACCATTTGTGTGCACCCCCCCATAGAAAGCAAAAAACGAAAAATGAAAAATGAAAAACGAAAAAAATGAAAAAATGAGAAACGGGCATAGGATAAATGTATAGCATACCTTAATATACCGTACGTACACACCCTATGCACCGTCGTAATGAGACCCAGATGAATGTATTTATGTATGTACTCGCTTTACATTGATGTACTTGTTGCATGTTGTGTTTTTTGTTGTTGTTTCGATGAAATTATAGGACATAAAGAACAAGAGCAGTACGGGGAAGGGCGATTAAGGCCGACGCAGTCGGATTATTCAAATGGAAAATTGGAAATGTTTTCCATAAAGAACACATCACAACCAAAACACACACGTATAACCCCGCCCCCAGCACCTAAAGCCTAGATATATGTGTCATCAATGCCCGAGCATTATCCCTAGACCTAAATCCAGGATCCACACAACATACACACACACACAGTCGTAGAATCAACAGACTTCTGCATAGCAAAACATAACACAACAACAACAAGAAGAAGAACAACACACAGTCGTACAAACCAGAAGCCGATTAACATACGATTAACTATTATGCACATGTACAGATCTACGTATGTACTTAAACCAAAAAAAAAAAAACGAATATGTCATAGATTTTTATTATTACCTTGGTATGGGACGTGAGACTGATAGTTCTATATATGTAGCTCATCATGATACAATATGAAATACGAAGAGGAAAACCAAATAAGATGAATATTGTACTTATTTTTGTTAACAAGATGACTAGCTAATTTTATTCCCACTAAAACCAAAAATGAAAAGAAAGCCACAAGAAATGCACTCCCTCCTAAACCCTCGTAAAGAGTCGAGGCCTCTCTTTGATGGGCATTTCGGAGAGTGTATCTACACTTCGGACTACCGACGATTTAATTGTTTACATGACGCACCTATCAAATGGGTAAAACATACATATATCCTTAGCTATATGCAACAAAAAACAAAAAACAAAAAAAACACTACATTACACGCAACATCGAACGGTGGTTCCCTTAGAATGACACCCCTCAAGAACCATATCCATGGGTAGGTCACGATGGCCTTGTCTTTCTCTTCTCTACTCGATCTGGCTTTCTAGTATGAAGTTTTATAATATCAGAAAGCTCTTGTTTTTTTAGCCAAATCTAAAACCAAATCCAAAGTTAACCAACAGCATCCTTAACTACTATTAGATATGATCGATGCTTGGGGAGAGTAATGTGGATAGAGAGAAGACAGCCATAGATTTGTTATTTTTAGTGCTCGGCTCGGCCAGTATTACGTACACTTCAGTATTATAGGCTAATTTATATTTAAATTTACTTGTAAAGGACACTCACACACACACACAAATTTGTTGCACCTTTGCCACCATCACATCTTATATCAATTAACACACCAGCCACACCCCACACACATTCCTTAAATTGTTCAATTTTCGAAGTCTAAAGGAGGTCTGCCACAGTTTTAGAATAAGATCACGAATGAAACAAAAAAAAAAAACACAAACAAAAACGTTGCAATGAACATTTTAGAGTATATGTATCTGCTACTTGCTACTCATATATGTATGTATAACTTCATAGTTCTATTATATGTATATCCATAGCTCAAATACACCATTCGGCTTCTGCTGATGATACATACATACATACTTAACGGTCTAGGCCCCCAGTTTAGATGGCCAAGGTGCAATAGACTTGACTTCAAGACTAATAAAAAAAGAAAATGCCAAAAACACTTGAAAAATAAAACCCCCTTAGGTGCGCGCTCAAGACATTTTACATTTATACACAAAGACAAATATTTACCTAAGTTAGTAGATTTGTATTATTTATTTAGCGCCATTCGACGAATATGTATAACATATATATATACGAGTATATATATATATATATTTACATGCAAAAATCACGCAACGAAATACACATTTAAAAAAAATGAACATATATACAAGCATACGATGAATACGATGATAATAAGTAACGAACTATGCGAAAGGCAGTGTTTAAAGGTCCCCTAATAATACCAACTCAAGATATTTAAGTATAAAGTTATACAAGGGGACGGTGTCCAAGAAATGGCATCGATCGCCCAATTATATTCCCTAAAAGGCACATCACATACACACACACCACCCCACTCCTACCATTAACCTACACCCAAAAACACACACACACAGAGAGAGGTATTTTAGTATCGCTAATAACGAACTAAAACCCAAAATCCCTGTCCCAAAAAGAGGAAGGCAGAAGGAATGGTGCAGAACTCAATTAAGATTTAAGCTGCATCGAAAGAACGTTTAGAAGTGCGTATTTTTTTCTTAATAATAATTATTCTATTTAAATCACAACAAACCACAACAATAAATATCATTCGTAAAATGGACTCTGAAGCCTGGACTTTCACTATTTAACTTATTTGATTCTCTGCTGACTAAACCCGAGGATAGATAAGCACCACATAATCCAAACATTACTCTGTTTATATTTCCAGATTCACCCACAACATTACGACAAGTACATCCATACAGTTCTTAACTCTAAAAAACAACAAAAATCGTTCACATATGTATATATGTATATATATATCTATATAGAAGGCACAATGTTCCAAAGTCGGATAGGTAAAACACGTACGAAGATATACGTTCTTCTGTCATGCGATTGTGTCATGGTCGAACTAAGACCTAGTCAACCTACTTTCGCTCTCTATGAAAAAAAAAAAAAAAACAACTCTAAGATTCGCACAGCCAATCGCAGGGTAATTTGGGCATCTTGCTAGCTGGCCATGGCAGATAGCCGGCGGTCTTGAAGACCCTATAGTCGTAGGACACCTTGGCAATTAGTGCTAATAATAACATGACCTCGGCGGCAATCAAATAGTAAATATAATCCGTCCAGTCGGGTGGGGATTGACACAACTTGGCCTCCTCCAACTCAATGACTCTCTGGGGTATATTACGACAGCGTATCTCCATGTAGTCGGGTATGTCAGAGCTGCGCTCCTTTAGCCAGTTTTGCAACGTTTTGGCCGAGTTGCAGTCGCACTGTAGCTTATTGCCAGCCAAGTAGATACGACGACCCAGGCCCGAGTCCATCAGGGCATTGTTTAGGAAATACTCTGGAATCTATAATGTAAAGTAGAACTCTTAGTTTCTGGAATCTATTAGGAAACGAAGGCGTTGTACTTACCTTGCTCAGTGAATTGTTCCGCATGTAGATGCGCTGGAAGGTTTCGATGAACTTGGTACCTTCGAACTCGTAAATGGAGGATATCTGGTTGTTGTCAGCCAAAAGTCGGTTGATGTTATGGTAGGTGGGATTCGTCTGGAAGTAATCGCCCAGGCTGGTAATCTTGTTGTTGGTAATATTGAGCATAAACGTGTTGTCCGGCAATCTTTTCGGCAGCTCCACCAGTCCCAAGTTGGAGCAGTCGACATGACACTGGGGCTTTGACTGATTATCCTGTATGATCATGCTGTTTTCCATTGTGCAATTGCAGCTGCCGTAGTTTGGGATCACCGGACAGTTGGTCAAACATCGTTTTCTGTTCACCAGCTGCTCCACGGATACCTTGTCCGTAGATTGGAACCATGTACGGGTGGCATTGTATTGGCAGTACGAGTGCTGGGGTTTCAGGAAGTTGATGGATTCGTTGTAGATGATTTCATTCAGCGGGGTACATAACATTCGCATATTGCCACTGAAAGTAGAGATTGGGTTAGACTTTCTCATTTGCTATATTTAATGTGATTGATAGTTTACCTGATATCCAGCGTAATGTTCTTGTTCTGATTCCGATGAGGCACCAGCGACAGATTGTTGTTTGACATGCCAAAGAACTCTAGATGGGGCACATCTTTGACTGCCCGCGAATGGATCTCTGAGATATTATTGTTCGATATGTTCAGACATTTCAGGGCAGAAAGTCGGGGAAAAGCGTTCACCAGTCGCGTGATATTGCCGTCCGTAACGGCAAGGGATTGCAGCGATCGGAAAATTGGATTGGACAGGTCCATGTCCTCCATAGTCATGTTGCGCACATGCAGATTGATCCACTTTGATGTATTACTGCAGCTCGAGATCATCGTCAGTTGTGATATGTTGCAGCAATACCAGGAGTTGGGTCTCGTCGGGTGCTCCTTACACTGGCATTGACTATTTCCCTGTGCTCCTCTATTCTGAGATTCCGATTGCTGCGGTGTCAAGGCCTGGCCCTCGATGCCATCCGTTCGTCCGTCGAAAGCGTGTCCACATAGCTGCTCCTCGGCGTAAAAGCAGTGTTTCTGGTACTCCGGTTGCTCAGGAGCAGCTGGCGGTAGGGGAGCGGCCGAAGTCGTCGAGGTAGATGTCGTAGACGTGGTCGAGACCGTGGTTGTTGTTGTTGTTGTCGTTTCTGTTACAACTCCTGCATTTGACGTACTTTGCGCCGTCATCTCGGCCAGAGTAAATGGCGTGGTAGTTTCGCTTGCTGCAACATTATCAGCCCTCAAGATGGGATCAAGTATGCCTGTCCCCTGCGCACTTTCCTCCAGCGACGCACGAGATTGGGGACGTAGAGAGAAGTGCTCGCCATGGGGCGGTGGGTCCTGCGTTGTTTCTGGCCGCGCGCATGCGCTTGCCACAAGAAGCAGAAGGAGCCATAAGACCTGCAATGGCAATCAAATGGCAAATTAGTGGGAAATAAAAAAGTGAATGGGGAAAAGTACCGAGTCGCACGTTGGAAGTACACACATGCAAATATTTGCCCGGCCAGACGCGTTTGTTTGCGAATCGAATTACGGCGACGAGGGCTTGGCCTGTGGCTCGTCCTCCAATCGCCGTAATTAGGGTAATGGAGGCGCACCCCGTACGCAGTTGAACGGTTGTGGAGGGCCTCCAACTGGTTTCCCAATTGGATCCCCAACCGATTTAGAGTCTTGCGGCTTAAATGCTCAACTGCTAATGACACCGCTACGCTAATTCGGCAATTAATTAACGAATCGTATGTGATAAAAGGCCAATAAAAAGATTAATTGTTTGCTGTTTGGGAGCACTTGTGGGTGGGTTGGGTCGTTATGTTCTTGCTAAAATGACATTTTCAATGGCATGGCTAAGCTATTTCTGGACCATGCTATATAATCTAGTGGTCTAGTGGTAATATACAAAGTACATAAGACATCATAGATATGCCAAAATCAGTTATTTACAATGTTTTTTTTGTTGTTGTTTAGATTAAAAACACATTATCAGTACGTAGACCCCCACCCACACCTAAACTGGCCAAACTGCATGCGCACTGGACTTGACTTACGTGGGTGTAAGCGAACATATCGCTGCCAAAATAGAATTCCACTGGTTACTCCTTGACAGGTTGACCCTTTGATAAGGCTAGCAATGGAATGGACACCCGAGGAATCCGAATCACACGGAAGTGTCCAAAATTTAAATGATTTGCGCACATCCCAGTCTCCAAGAGGAAGAGCTCTTTTCAGGCGGTTTTACGGGTTAAGTTGCTCCGTCAAGTGATCTGCCACCAATCCGCACGTGAAGAAATTCAATACGATATTGAAAATCCGTGATAAACAAAGATATTTCATTCGATTTGTTAAAAAACGAACAAAACAAAAGGCAACAGTTACGCGCAGCTTAGCAGAGCACTCACTGTTAAGTGATGAGCTCTGACTGTTAAATGATAGAAACTGTTAAGTGCTCTATTATCGATGTTATTAACAGCCTCTATCGATAGTTAGCTATTTTCTAGCTAACCAATAATCGATTACTCAAAATCGGCTATAGTCGAGTTCTGCTCACCTCTGATTGACATTTCCAATCGAGTTTTGCCCACCACCAAGAGACGCTTACAAGTGTTATTGCAACTTAATGCGCGCTTTTTTTTTACTTTGTCCATCAAAAACTAGGAAAATTTATTGTGCGTGTTTGAAAATTAAGTGTGCGACTCCAAAATCATCACTAGAACTCAGGATTCGATCAGATAGACAGTTTTTATCAGTGACACATTCGATACCATATAAAGTGCAAAGTCTAAACAGGAAATACTACTGTAATATTGCGAAATTCGCAAAAACACCACGTAGCCTAAAGATGCCGATTGATACGCGCGAGTTGATGGAGGCTATAGCCATTGTGGCTGACGACCGCAACGTCCGCGTCGCCGTAAAGCAGTCCGGTAAGGGAGCAGCTATCTGTGCCGCCTGCTCTTTTGCGGGCGGTATGCTTTTGGGTCCCGTTGGCCTGGCGGTTGGCGGGGCTGCCGGAGGCGTAGCTGCTTATAAGATGACTAGCGGTAAGTTGAGTTAAATTATCTGTGCCCTACCGATCTTAACATGTACAAATACCATATTAAACAGGCTCATTCCGACCGCTGGGCGAAGTCATCATGAACGATCTAACGGACACACAGCGCGAACAGCTGGTGCAGCATGTTTCCAAGGCCGTTGCCGAAATACATCCCACCGATGTGGTGATGCTCCTGCCGCTCATTGTTCAAAACGCGTCCATCCAGCAGGCCGTGCTTAACACAGTCATGTCATTTGTGACCAACGAGCTGCGTATGCAGATTGTGGACTGACCGGCTGCGCGGAGAGGTGAACAATGACCAGGTAACTGTAGATTTTGGACATCTATATTAGTCAAAACTGTTGTGATTTGTGTAGGTTTATTAATAAATACTCTTTATGTACATAAATTTTTGGGTTTGAACGACAGTGGGGGTGAACTACTCCCACTCGACATTCACCTGCTCCCAGTCGTCCACAAACGGCTGGTCAATTGTATTGATTAAAAGGCCGCAGAACAGGCAGTCCGCAGCCACAATATCCTCGATTTGGGTTTTTAATAGTGCTCTTTTCCGCTGCAGTTCCTTCGCCTGTTGTTTGCCCAAGGCACTCGAGTGCGGCAGCGACAGCGCCTGCGACTGGGTCTGCACCTCTGCCTCCAGTTGCTGTTTCAGTGTGTTAAGGCGTTTGGCCTGCTCCTTGGTGAGCATGGGAACGACCTGCTTCTCAAGACAGTCGCTGTGGAACTTGTGGCCGCACATGAAGACGAAGAAAGGCTTTACCAACAGCATCATCTCGCAAACTCCGCACGTGTCCTGCGCATTCGCAGTGAAACTGTGTTGCCGAATGTCTTGCAAATCTTCTCGCACTCGTTTGGTTTGCTCCTCGGTCTCGGACATTTCTCGCTGCAGCTCCTGGATTCGCTGATTATAATCCTATAGATCAAGAAAACTGATTGGTATCGAGTTTTAACGTATGTTTTGCATTTGCTCATACTTGCAAGGCATCACAGATCGGTTCCTTGAAGTTGTCAATCTTCTCGAAGTCGGAAAAGAATGGCAGGAGGTCCTCTATTCGCAGAAGATCACACTCCTTCAACAGGTTAAGTGCCTTCTTAACGTCGTCAGTTCCTTTTATGTCGTGATACGCTGAAAAAAGCCGAGGATAAAAAAAATACCTGATATGGGACGGCATAACACAAACATACCAATGCGAAGCCAGAGCGTGCGACGCATTTCACTGTCCGTCGGCCTGGAAGCGGTCTCCTTGGCCAGCTTCATATCGAACGTGAGGGCGAGATCAACTGCAGATACCCATTTGCGTAGCAGGCAATCCAGGAACACGCAAGCCTCCTTCACCTTCAGATCGTGACATATCTTGAAGGCGTAGTGGATGTCGTAGTGAACAAGAGTCTCATCGCGGCCCTGGATTTCGAGGTACTTCATCAGCAGCTTTGGATCGTGCTGCGCGTACAAGTGCAGCAGGAAGTTATGTATGGCATCGTTTGTGGTATTGAGCTTGTAGATGGCGAACTCAAGGTACCGCTGCGTTTGCTCCCGCTGCTCGCGATCTTCCATAATGATGAGCGTTGGCACGAGCTTTTCCACTTCCAGTCGAGATCCCTGGGCCATTAACGCGTCCACCGTTGGCTTCGGCAGCTTCGTAATCAATTCGGGCGCATATTTGTAAAAGAGTTCTGGATTCCGTTGATTGATCAACGTTTGCAGAGCTTCAGTATAGGACTCCGCTTTTAGTTGCTGCCCCACGACTTCATCATAATCACCGATGGCGATAGCAAACTGTGCCATGTTGTGGGGATCTGCGTGCTCGGCTATCAAATCCTGCACGTCCTCTCGATTTTGTCGTGTACAGGATAGGACAGAAGCATCCATCATGAACTCATCGTACTCCGTTTGCCACGCCTTGCGCCACTCCTCGTTTTGGTCGGGCATGTTAATCTGAATGAGGTAGAGGTCAATAAGCCAAATGACCAGAGCCTTGAAGACACTAGCTTCTTCCTCGTCCATCGCCTCTACTTCTACAGGCATAGTGGTCATCCGACTGAGGCGTTTTTTGATGTAGTTGATGATGGGACGCTTGTCTGGCAGCTCCATGAACTTCAAACACACCTCCTCGAAGGACTTGTCCGTCTCCGAGTAGTAGTCGGCCGCCACCTGGTAGGATCCATCCGCGAAGGCGGCGTCCGCCCGTTGGCCAAGCACGAGTTGCAAGTTCTCAGGATTTTCGGCTGCATGCGCTGTGGCTAGCTCGTACTGGCCCTTGTCGAGATAGATGCGCCACACGTTGCGTTCCTCACGCGTCACCCTAACATTGAACACGGTCTTCGTGGTATAAACGTATATGGATCCGGTGTGGTCGTCCCGTTCGATGTTCAGGGGTTTGCCCACCCGGGCCTCGTCGAAGGGTTCCTGGTAGACCTGCTCCTGGTTCAGCAGGCAGATGGCTCGTATATGGTCCGCATACAGTAATACTGCATGGTACTCCGTCAGTACGAATGCCTTGGGAATGTTAAGGCGGCGCTCCTCGTACGACAGGTGCATGGCCTTCTCGAAGTCCAAGTTAATGAGTGTGTTTCCTATCAGTGTGGTGGCGCTGTTGCCCTCGATGGAAAGCTGAAAATGTAAAGAAGTCAGTCGACCGCCGGACGCAGCTAAACCAGCTACTTACCTCACCCACACGGATGCCCTCGCCACACAACCACGCCCACTGCTTTGGATATTTGCCGTTCGGCGGGGCGAAAAAGCGGAGCTGCGAATAGGTCAGATCGGTCTTGCGTTCCTCGCAGTGCGGCTCCTGCACGCCGCTTACGTAGCCGGCGAATATCGACTGTAGAGATCGCTCCTCTGCCTTAAGGGTCTCCTGGAATGTGTAGATGCACTCTGGACTTGTCACCACGATTATGTACCGATTGCTGTTGGGCACCCGCAGCAGCTTGAGGCCCGTGATTGTGTATTTCGGGCGTCCTAGACCCAGGTCATAGAGCTGCTTGCGCTGGACGTGGCCGTCAAGGGCTGGACTCAGTTCGGTCTCAAAGATAAGACCGCGACTGGTGCCGAGCAGAATTGGACCCGTTGTTGATTCACTGCCGTGATAAGGATTGAAGGCGACGGCCGTAATCTCGTGGTCCTTGAACTTCTCAATGCGTCGCACCTTAAGTTGCTGCGCCTGTGGCGACTCCAGGCAATGGATGTACAAAAAGTCCGGAGAGACGCCGGAGGAAGCGGACCTTGGCACTAGTGCGATGATTAAGTGATGCCCGGTGGGATCCAGGAACATCCGAGTTATCTTGTAGCCCGAGCCCGACAGATACTTCTCCAGAGCAACCTCTACAAGGACAAAAACAGTAAGTAGAGTAGACCTAGTTAAAGATGGTTACACTTGCCGCCCGGAGGAATGGCACGGGGTAGAAAGAAACGCAGTAATGTGGTCCGCTCCGCCGTGCCCAGCAGACAAAAGAGCCAGTTCCGTGAGACGGTCAGATGCATCAGGTCACCGGTGCAGTTACTGGGCACCCGTAGAACCATCTTGTGCCTGCTGAAGATCTCATCCTCCTCGTCGGTTTCAAAAGGATTCCCGGAGGCGGTGGCCACGTAGGAGTTGGCAGTACCCGCGGTGCTCCGCTGGACGCGGGGCAGGAACTTGGGCTGATTGGGCATATCCGGGTCCATGTCCATGTCCATTTTGCTGTATTTTCCTCGTCTGCTTAATTGTTTTGTTTTCCCCGACAATACGCCCCAATTGCACTGGAGTTATCGATAGGTGGTTGATGAATAGGAAAACTGTAAAGGAACTATCGACTCGAATTATCTATATGTGGTTGATGAATAGGGAAACCGTAAAGGAACTATCGAAAGACATCTCGGATATCGAGTTGGAATAGGTAATCGATAGTTAAATTCCCGCTCATTATTTATTTGAATGCATAGCAGGAGCTAAAAGTGAAGATTCTCCTCCCTCCCATAGAGCAATGAAAAGTAAGTTGTATT
Source organism: Drosophila eugracilis (assembly GCF_018153835.1). Lineage (NCBI taxonomy): Eukaryota > Metazoa > Arthropoda > Insecta > Diptera > Drosophilidae > Drosophila > Drosophila eugracilis. The sequence continues at coordinate 1,711,848 of NW_024573052.1, read as the reverse complement.
TTTTTTTTGTTTTTATTAATAATTAGTGTTTTCTTTGTATACATGTAATTATATTATTTATATATATTTATGTTGGATGCGTGCTTTCCTGCCGCCGTTAAACATTTTTGCCATTTTTGAGCATGCAAAATGCCATCCGTCATGATAAACATCATATACACTTCATCGTCTGACTCGTGATCTATATATTTGTATTCTTTTCGATCTTAACTGCTTTGATTTTTCAATAGGGTTAGTAATAAAAAAAAATGTACAATTAGTTTGTATACATGTATGTTTGTATGCATGAAATGAGTTTCTTGTTATTTTTGTGCCATTTATTTACTAACGTTTAATTCTTTTTGCTTGACTTTATGTTAAATTATTCATCTGCTCTTTGTTACCTATTTTTGTTTCTCTTTCTTTCTTTCCTTTCCTTCCTTTTTTCTTTAATAAATTCGGACTTTAAAAGTGTTCGAAATTACATATATATATTTATATATATTATTTCTAGTAAATCCTACAAAAAAAAAATAGTAATAATATTATTATTTTAAATGTTCTTTCAGGTTTCCTTCAAGTACAACTAATCTGCATATATATTGTGCTTTGATCGGTGAAGGACGTGTCAAGTGTATCTATATCTGAATCCGAATTGGAATCTCTCTGTCGGTCACCATTTGGGCATTATTGGAGAGTGCGCCGTTTCTCAGTGAAAAATATATGCATGTGAGTTATTATGTATAGCCGAAAGTATGGAAAAATGCAATCGCATATACATCGTATTTGACTATTAGATAAAAATCCAAAAAGTTCGTTTTTTGCTTCTACCGAGTCTGATTCGCAAATATTTGCTTATTTTTTTTGTTTTTAATGGTTTTTGGTTTGCTTGCTATTAAGAGCTTAAAACATCGTTATCGCTTATTTGGCGCTATACAATTAATTTTAAAAATTTAAATTTTGTAGTTAATCACAGATTTTTGTTTTAAATACCGAAAAGTTAAATTAATAAACAGCGTAGTTCCGAAATGTATTTGGCTTTTTGCATATTACACATATGCATATATATGTATGTGTCTTCCTATGCCTGTACACATTGAGAATTATATATATATATATATATATATATGTATATGTATGCATATGTATTGTATATAATATAATTAATAATTTTGACTAATAATTTTCAATTATCTAATTTAGCTTCCAATTTAAGTTTTTTTTTGTTTTGTGTTCTAAATTTGTAATTTGTAATAATTTCTCATTTTTCTTATTTGAAAGTTTTTCTTCTTTTTTTTTTTTTGTGATATGCGTTGCATTTTGTTCAATTTTCAATTTTCATTATTTACTTTTTTAGTTTTTAAGTTTAGCTTTTATGCTTTCTTCGATTTTTTCGATTTCCATTTCAAATTCAAATTTTGCTCACACATACATGTACAAGGTACTTGCGCATGGGAGAGTGACAGATAACAACAGATAAATAGATATTTAGATAGAAAGATTCAGTGTCCTGACCATTTGTATGTGTGTGTGTGTGTGTGTAGGTGTAGGTGATTTTTTCGGGTGGGGAAAGTGCGGGGTATACATATATACGTTTCTATTTCTAAGAATATCTTTATACGAACGTTAAGAGCTATAAACTACATTAATATGATTCAAAATCTTCTCATTAATGGTACGAATATATGCGTCTTTTCTTCATTTTCTTCTCATATCAGTTTATTTTGGCCATGCTAGATCCTTTCGTTGGAAATTCTTCTTCTGGTTTGGGTTTCTTTTTTGTTACTTTCTGCTGGCTGGCTGTCTGGGTTTTCTCTTCTCTTTAGTATATAAGTACGATCTAGGGCCGATGGAGGTGTTCTAGGGTTCTAGTAATGGGCAATCCTTACAAGTATACTAGTTTCCTGAGCATTGGTTAGCTTCCCTGAGTCAAGTCCTGTGAGCCAAGGTCATAGAAAAGGCTTTTAAATTAAATTATTAAAAAAAAAAATATAATAAATGTAAAGATATGTAAAATATATAGTTTGTGTTTTGGTTTTGCTTGAAATGATTGCTTTTTTTATTGTTTAACATATGCCAAAAAGTATAATTTTGAATAGGTTTAAATGATACATAAACATACATAAAGGAGGTGCACAAAAAATAATACAAAAGTTCGCATTCACAGTTTCGTAGAGTATCTAAACATAAATTTTGTTTTTCGTTTCTTTTCTTTTTTGTAAATAATATTATTTAATTTAAAAAATATATAAAAACAGCCAAAATGGAATTTCGTTCATGGAAAAGGAAAATGAAAACTTTCAAATTTCACTTTTCAAAGATTTCTTAAGATCACAGTTTGTTTTGCATTTGCATTATTTTTCGTTTTTATCTCTGCTTATTTTTTTCTTTTCTTGTTACATCCAAAAAATAAATCGGTTTGATGAGTTTCTCTTACAAGTTTTAAGAAATTAAATACTAAAAATAAACGTTAATTTCGTTCAAGTTCAGAATAATAAAGTATATAAAACACACATTTAAAATTAAGTTTTAAAATTAACAAAAAAAAAAAGAATATATATCATAAATACGTTTAAAGTAAATGTAAGTGGAAGAGTTAAGTTAAGTCTAAATGCTAAATGATAAATGGAAAAGGGAATCTTAGGACCCTAGACTGTGTCACACAGCAGCTCGCCATTCTCAATGTGATTCTGTTATACTGATTCCCAATTGCAATCTATATATATGTATATATCTCAACCCATATCTGGCCATATCCCACCAACCGCTGACAATCCGCTGATATATCTGTGTAAGTTAGAATAAATTATTTAAGACAATGTCAGATCTACAGAGCCAAACTGCCCATGATTATGTAATGTATGTATTAAAACCTGGATGGATCTTTGCTTGAACGCTGATAAGGAAACCTCATGTTGATCATATTGATCACTCTAGGGTATCGTCTGGGTAGCATGGCACAAAGAATACTAATTACTTGCCTACAACTGTTTCCTATACCTACTACTGCAATCTGTATATGTATTTGTTTTTGTTTTTGCTGCGCCGCCTATAACTATGTTTTTTTTTTTTGTTGACAAGAAATCGGAAAACTATCGCACTTGATGATGGATGTTGCTTGATGATGATATGATCCCCCTCCCTTTTAGAGGTATGTTGATTGGAAGATTTATTTCCTGCATGTGTCTCTCTCTGTGTATGTGTGTGTGTGTGTTATTATATAAGTTGTAAATTGGTTAGATTTAAGAAATTCCTGAGATATTTTGAATTGATACACATTCTTCGTACTTTCATTTTCATATTTTCTTAGCTTTGAAACATTTCTCTCTTTTTTGTTTTTTGTTCTTAACACAGATGTTCGTGGGTGTATTTTTTATGCACATCCCGTCTGAGTTTGGGCAGTTTTAAGTTTTTTTTTTCGATTTCCTCTAGTTATCATACATATATCTGTTTTCAAAGACCCAAGAAAAACTGTTTGGTTTATGATCATAGATATTGCTCTGTAGCTAGACCCCCCCAAACAACCCGAGAGGTATGTACAATATGTTCGGCAGTGCAAACTTTTTATGATTTTTTGACTCTGATTTCTGATTCTGCTCTAGATCTCTGCGCTCCCTTTGCTCTCTATATATTTGTGTGATCTCTGCTCTTACGACTCTTGTTATTAAATTTACTTTCAGAACATTTGTACTTCGCTGGTGAAAAATCACTGAGTTACTTTGCGGTTTTGTTTTTGTTTTTGTTTGTTTTTAATACGTTAATCCTCGATTTGCAAAAAGGGTTTACAGCTCAATCTATACACCACACGGCTGGAGTGTGTTTCGTTTCGGCTTGTGTATATCATCGGTATATATCGTATATATCGTATATATATATATATATATATGTTGTATATATGGTAAATGGTGTAAAGTATATACATGTATACATAGACTTTAGAATAATTGTTTCTCTTTCGCTTACACATACACATAGGTTTTTGTATGTATTGTGTTATATATATATTATATATATAAAAAAAAAAAATGATTTTCATTTGTTTTACTTTATTCGTCGTATTTGTGATTAAGTAGAAAAAGTAAGTTGTTATTCTTCTTCTCTACTTACATACTTGATATTTTATCCCTGATAACGTTTTTCTTTTGTATGTTGGTTGTTGGTTGGCTTTGTTTTTGTTTTTGTTTTAGCTTTTGTTTTAGCTTGCTTGTTGCATGTTCAACTTTCTCTGTGTAGTCCAACGACTCAATCTTACGCACTAGTCTTACATAAGTCCTACATTTACAGTAAGGTTTCTTTGCAATAAAAAAAAAAAAATTACACTCATCTTATATAGTCTAGTCTGCCGCCGATCCGTAGGATCTTGATCTTTTTTTCTGTTTTTCTTTCTTAACTGGAATCCGACTCTTTAGAGAACGCACATTTTCTATTTAGCGCAGCAGTTGGCAAATAAAATAGATTTCTTTTTTATGGGGTAAAAACTAGAAAAAAAAAGTAATGTTTACATCGTATGATTGTGTGTGTGTGTGTGTGTGTGGTTGTGTCTTGCAAAAAACAACAACAAATAATTCAATGCTGGGGGGGAAGGGCGAGGGCCGAGTACCGATGGCGCCCGACAGGTGGCTCAGATTCTATTTTAGATTCGGTTTGCTTTGCTTTTATCTTAAGTTTCAGTTTAAGCTGCAGCTTCAGATTCGTTTGCAGTTGCATGATATGTACCGTTAATGCCCCATCAGTGCTCGCCCACTGGCCATGCCCCCAGCTTGTGTGTGTATGTATGTGTGCGTGTACGTGTGTTCTAGTCCTTCGTTCTCTTCCCATTCTGTTGTTTTTGTTGTTGTTAATGTAACTCTAATTCTAATAAGTATTCTTTAAACGCAACTTCACGCTGTTTGTAATTGTGTGTTTTGTGTGTTTTTTGTGTTTTGTTTTTGCTTTTGCTTTTGCTTTTGGCCTGCTCGTGCAGCAGTTCCAGAGGTATTTATGATTTATCGAAATTATTTACACGATTCTTGAGGTATTGCACATGAAGCAGCGAAGATGCTTCAACTACTAAGTAGGTGAGAGCAGCACAAATAACTAATAGTACAGAGTAAGATACACAAAAAAAAAAAAAATATATATATACGTACATGTATAGTAATAATTACCTAAACATAGGGATAAGAATAATAAAACAGTTGACGCCAAAAAATATGCCTAATATGCTTAGAGTTACGCGCGTGTTAATTAATAATTAATTAGCTAAGACCTAGTGCAGGCTGAGGACGACCCCCGCCTTTGTTTCGCCTTTTCGGGTATGCTAAGGTCGGGTAGTGGTCGTCGGTCCAGTGCGAAAACAATGGGCAAAGTATTTGTAGCTGGTCTTGGCTGCTGCTCGCTCACACTGGTCGTCCGTCCAACTCTGACTCGGACTCGGACTCTGACTGACTGGGGCGACCAGGTTCGTTCCCTAAAAGATGGCATTCCAACTTAGCTCCTATTGGATGCCCGGTGGCGGCTGTCCCAGCTCGCTGGTGAAATCGAACAGGCTAGTCCGCGGATGGGAGAGGGCATGATGATGGGGATGCGGTAAATGGCCATGTCCATGACCATGCCCAACAAGACCATGCTTAATGGCCGACGTTTTGAGCAGCCGCTTAAGCATGCCGCTCGAGCCACGATGCTGCAGGCTCTTGTGCGTCGTCAGTGAGTTCTTGGTGCGATACCGCCGATGGCAGAACTCGCACACGTACAACGTGTCCGACTGCTCGTGCTTGTCCTGGAAGTGACGTTTCAGCGAGTAGTAGCACGAGAAGGTGCGCCGGCAGTAGGGACACTCTTGGGGTTCGTTGATGCCACCGCTAGTGGGTGGCGGCATGCGTAGCGGTAGCTGTGGAGCGCCTGCCTGGGCAACACCACCGCCCGCTGACGCTGATTGGCTGCCAGGACTTGAGCCGTTGTTGTTGTTGCTATTAGTGTTGCCATTGCCATTGTTGCTGTTGCTGTTTGTGTTGTTGCCATTGTTGTTGTTGTTGTTGTTGTTGCTGCTATTAGTGCCGGTGTTACCCATGGTAGTGGAGGAGCACAGGTTACTGCCCATACTGCTGCCGACGCTACCAGGACGTGGCGGGGAGGTGGCATGACCAAGGACATGACCATGGGCATGACTGTGTAGATTGTAGACGGCGGCGGCCAAACTGCCATTCAGCGAACTAGTCGGCGAGGTCAGAGCGGTGGGGGGCGACGGCGGCGATGAGGTAGAACTGGTGGGCGAGGTAGCTGCGGAGCGGGTGATGCTGTGCGGTCCTGCACAGGAGAACAAACAAAAAGAGGCGTTAGAGCGTTTGAACAGGGCGTGGTGTCTATTAGGTGATTGGTGGTAGGGTGGGTGGGGGTATTTCTTATCAATTCGAACTGGTTTTTAGGCTTATTTATTGGTATAAATTTGGTATTTGGTATTGATATTTATATTGCTTTTGTGGATTGGTTCAGAAAGTATGAAAATAAAAGTGCACGTTAAAGGGTGAAGATACATGTGGAAGAGATTATCATTTGGTGCGATTCCCTTGCGGGGCGACCAGTATACTGGAAGTAGAAGGAGGAGGAGTGGGAGAAGGTTGTGGGTCTCTGGAAGGGACAGAGAGGGAGTGGAGAGGATAGTGGAAAATGTTTAAAATAAAATACGGTAGGTAGGTAGTAAATGGATTGAATGCTCTATTTTAGCACTAAGAACTTCCTGAATTGAATTGAATTTTAAATTTGTTTGCTAGCAGAGAGTAGAGGTAAAGCGTTATATAGTTCAATACTCGAATATATATATATTATTATTATATATATATATATATATATGTGTGTGTTTATAAAGGTAAAGATAAATGAGTGTGTCGTTTCAAGTTCAGATTTTAAGCTATTTGCCACTACTTTGGCTATACCACCGAACCTGGTTTCCGTTTCGTTGAGCTCCCTCCCCTCTACTCTTTTTTTCATTTGTACATTTCATAGGATAACGAGTAACGAGTGGGGCGAATAACAACGAATCGGAAACGGTTCGGTTCGGAAACGGAAGCGGTTAATTTTGTCGATGGCTTGATAATACGTTAGGACCTCGATTTTTGACAGTTTGTCTTTTAGGCATGTCTGAGCTTATAATTTTGTTATATGCATAATGTGTGAAGTTATGGCAGAGAAGGAATTCTACTTGTTTTTACTAACTGCTTTCCTACTAAAGATACCTTTTTCAGCCCTCGTCGAGTTGCTGTAGTGGGCGGCCAATCCCATTCGGAGTCTCAATCCTAAAATTGAGATTGAGACTCCGTTAAAGGGCATGCATGTTTGCCGGCCCAACCAGCTGACTTCGACAGTGGTCTGAGAACGCGGAATCTGGAGTGTATATATTTTCAAACTTTGATCTGTACACTATACACTTTTGTTTTTTTACTACTTCGTGTAGGCGTAAATAGGGAAATTAGGCTATAATAACAACCGATTGTACATATATACATAAGAGGTACGAACGAGTTACACTACAAAACCAAACAAAGTGCACATGCAATCAAAACACGTACGTGTACGTATGAGTGTCTATGAGTGAGTATGTATATGTGTGAGTGTGTGTATATGTGAATGTGTGTGTGTGTGTGTGATGTGTGTTTGATGAAAATGGGTAGGGTAGCAAGCAGATGAAGTGTGGCCAAGGACAGAGGATACTCGTGCAAGCAAATAGCAAGTAGCGAGCAGCGAGTAGCGAGTTGGTGGTGGCGAGGCAAAGCGTGTGGCATGCAGAGAGACAAGCGAGAGAGCAAAGAATCAAAAGTAAAGCAATAAACATTAAGGCTATATATTTATATATATATTATAAAGCTAATCACATTTCGAATATGGATTTCAGATGTGTCTTGCAAGCTTTCGCTAGTCGTTTTTGGTTCAATTTTGGCTGGGTTCATTTTTAGTTTTTGTTTCGGTTTTTTTAGGCTGGTTTAGTTTTGCTTTTCTTTTGCGACTTAAAATAGGGAAATTGAACAAAACGGAAAGCGGTAATTAATATAAATAATAAACTATGATTGCAGTTAGTAGAGAGAGCTGGGCGCCCCGACTCGATACGAGAGATCAAGCGTGGAGGAAGCGTGGCGAGTCTGGATTCGATTTACAAAATGTGTATACTTTTGTCGTGCCCCTCCGACGACGAAAACTTACCAAAACAAAAAGTTTTTAATACTTGAATATGTCTAGTTGGTAGTTGCAGCGTTCGTTATCCATTTCTTTTTTTTTCTAGATTTCTTTAGGTTTTAGGTTTCATATTACTATATTTATAGTTGAAAGTAGTATTCTTTTTACATATGTGGGTGGGGGTGGTGGATACTCTTGCTTATTTTTACAGTTGCATCAGAGGGAACAGTAGGTAATGAGACAGTGAAAGAGAGGAAGAGAGAGAGAGAAAAGAGACAACAATACGAGTACTGAAGAAACGCAGATGCCAAAGTCAACGCGGCGTAAGAGGAGCAGAGGTTCGAAGATCAGATGTACAGAGGAACTGAGAAAGGGCTGTTAATGGGAGGAGACTAAAAATCCCCCGCATCCGGGCAAATCTTCTCGCCACTTTAAGCTGAAAAATGTCCAAATCAATCAAGGTGGAGCGAGATAGCAGCTCTGGTCACTACGGTTAGTTAAGCTTCAGATATAGAGAGTAGTAAGAAAGATAGGTGAACGACCTGATATTATATATGACTAAGCTGTGGATTATTACTTGTTAGATGTGTGAGCGAGTAGGAAACAATTATAGAGATAGATAGAGAGAGAGAGAGAAAGTCAGAGAAGAAGGGTGAAAGATCGAGATCGACTACGTTAGCGAGTGAGTGGATCGTACTTACAGGTCGCAGATGTTTTCTTTGTACATGAGTGGTTGGTTGGTTGGTTGGTTAGGCTATTAGCTACGGCGAGTCTAGTGGAAAGTGATAACGAGAGTGGGAGCTAGAGAGCAAGAGCGAGAGCGGGTAGGCGAGTTCGGAACGCGAGTGAGCAGGCAATATAGTACAATGGTTACAATATACATAAGAGTACTTAGGCGAATGGTGGCCAGAGTGGCGGTTATAGGACGGAGAAGAGAGTGCTTAGTTTTAGTGGCAAGCTGACCAACGCCGATAAATACCCAAGTTGGTCTGGTTAATTGTTTGCATCTAGAAACAATTTGTACAGATATAGCGTATTAATATAGCGTATCGCTAAGGTGGCGATGGCACGCTCGATGGTTCGTTAGTGTGTATGGCAAGTGGAAAGAAGATAGATATTTATAGGAAGAAAGAGATACTTTTACAGATAGATTCAGTTTTAGCCAGAGTAGAGCTATGGCTGGCCGTGAGACAGTGTGTAGAACGAGGCCATGAGAGGTAGAGAGGTAGAGAGAGAGATAGAGGGGAGGATAGCATGTAATGTACTAACTACGTATCGGCGCATGGTCGGATACTTGGCTACCAATGTAGTTTAAGATGTTGGGCTAACCTTTAGCAAGCGCGCGATCTTCTACTTTGAGTGACTAACGAGTAGCGGGTGCGAGTAGCGAGTAAAGTTCAAGTTGAGGCTCTGGCACTGGTACATCGAAGTCAAATTGGAGCCAGCTTTACATCCCTCCGATTTTTGGGGCAAGATTTTGAGGACTCTCTGGTTTACTTGCATCTTGCGCTTTTCGTCTTGATCTCATTCTCCGTTCGACAAATTGTGTTCTGTTGTTGTTGTTGTTGTTGTTCTTGTTGAGCCAAGCCGAGTCGCATCATGCCACGCCAAATTTGTTGTTGTTGTTATTATTCGTTGTTGCAACATTTATAGCCTTAGGCACAAGTTGAGCGGCAAACTGTGCTTAGACTTACGCCTAAGTTGTGCTTTTACTTTCCATTATCAACTAATCGTCTTTAGGTTAGTTAGGTATATATATATATATCTATGAATGTATATATATTTCTTTTGCTTTATATAAGTTAATGTTTATATATATATATTTATTACAGAAGAAAGCACGTTACAAACTGTTCAGCTTGTCTAGGTCGAGTGAGAAGTTACGTAGATATTGTGAGAAAGGCAACTTGTGCGAGGTTTGTCCGTTTCCGAACTAACAGAAACACGAAAAAGTAGCTATATATGGTATTTGTAAAATTGACTACGAGTACGTTATATGAGGTATAAGGTAAAAGAAGGCCACAGAGTGTAAACAGTGTATATATCCGTATTACTATATACTGGTCCATAGGCGTGAGTTGTGAAAAAGTCAGCAAGTCTACGTTAGGTCGACATCGATGTACAGGTTGATCTGGCTAATGTTTACTTTAAATCTAAAAGAGTTACAAATGTCATTATTTTCTTTTCTTCTTTTCCCTAAAACCTAACTTACTTCCTAATGTCTTTTGTTAAGCAATAATGAGCGTATAATTATATTGTTCGTAAATGTCGTCCCCCTTCTAATAGTTAATAATAGTTAATAATAATAATAATAATATAGAGACCTACTCTCGCTTTGTTCGTCGTGTATAATATAGATCGGTAGTCATGTAAAGGTATGTATATATATCACTACATAATGGCATTGCTTTAAGTTTTGAGCTCTAGTAGTTGCTAGTCTAGTCTAGTTGCTCGTGGTGGCAATCGAAGGGCCGTGACTGCTGCCGTGTCCCTGACTTTGCATGTAACTGTGACTGCTATCACCGTTGGCAGTCCGCTGATAGAAATAGTAATCGTACAGCGTCATTATCTGTCTCTGCTGGATTAGCAATTGGTATTGGTCATCAAGCGGCATTAGCCGCTTCGGATATGGCCCTAAGTCGAGACGATCTTGATGATCTTTCAAAGGGTTTGCTGAGGTAGAAGTCGAAGTCGATGTGTTGAGGTTTGTCATGGTCGTGCTGGCTTTCTTCGCTTGTATTGGCTGTTGTGGTTGTTGTTGTTTTAGTTGTTGTTGTTGTTGTTGATTATGATTATGACTTTGCTGTGGCACGCTGCTAAGGCGACCCGGCAAGGGCGTTAAGTCTCAGATTGACGAGTTGAACTGGTTATAGAGCTTAATGTCCTTCATTTCCATTTCGCCGGGACGGGACTTGTGATAGGTATAAATGTGCGTCATTAGCGAGTTGCGAGAGCAGTAGACGCGCTCACAGATGGCGCAACGATACTCCTCTTGGCGCACGGCGTGCTTGTCGGCAATATGACGCTTGAGCGAGGCTTTCGAGCAGAGGAGCTTACCGCAGAGCTGGCATGAGAAGAGTTTCTTGGGCGAGTTTCCTGTAAATTGTTGGATTGGTGGATTTGGATTTTGGTATGATTGGTATTTTGTATTTGGTAGTTGGTATTTGATATTTGGTTTTGGTTCTTATCATCAGCCTTATCCTAACTACGGACGGATTCTTACGCTGGGTGAGGGGGGAGGGGTTTTTCTTTACTGTAAATGTTTCTAATGAATGGTGGCGCTTGCCCCACACATGAATTGGCCAACCGAGCGCTGAGGATTTCAAAACCAAAATTGGTTGGCGCTGCGGCGGCGGCGGTGTGTGTTCGAGTGTGTGAGGCATGTGGCATGTGGCAAGAGACATAAATAAATAACATTACATATTACATACATAAAACAAATTAAAATTATATTTAGATATATATCTTATATTTCTCGTCCAGTCGCTGCACCGCCCTCAGCTCCATCATCTTTTCTGGAGCGGGAATGGGGTGAGCCGAGTGGATTAAATGGGATTTTTTTTGAAGAGTGGAGAGTTGAGAGTGGAGAGTGGAGTGGTGCACCACCACCAAATGGCGGCTGGTGATGATTGGCCCGGTGTTATCGACTAACAGTTAACAGTTACGGTTACAACTAGCGTTATCAGTTATCAGTTAACGTGTGTGGTAGTGGGTAGTGGGGTGTTGGGTGGTAGGAGTTTGGGTTGGATTAATAATAGCGATCTGGTGTTAGACCCTCCGATGATCAAACTTTGGGGGGACCCTAAGACAGAGAGAGAGAGAGAGCGACCATGGCAAGGTTAGGCGACATTCTACGCTCGATGTGTTGGGTGGATGAAGTGGAGCAAAGTGGAGAGGCAAGAATGAGGTGGTCCCAGCACCAGACACTCGCACAGATGGCGTGGACACAACGGCAGCACAGTAAGGGGTGGGCGGGGCTAAGGCTAGGGGGTAGGGGAGCTTAAGGGACAAGGTGTACTACCAGATTGAGAGATCCAAGTTTCCCCCCAGGTTCCATAGATAGGAGGCGCAACGCACAGGGGCAGTGGCAAGGCAACCCAGTTTGGGACTAAAAAAAAGAATTCCTCGGCACGTACAAAACGTTCACTTATATACATTCTATTTATTTAAATAATAACACGATATCATTTTGTTTTCTTTTTTAATTAAGAAAATACTTCGTTTTCCTTTCTGTCTGTTTTGAGTGAGAGTGTGTTTGAGTGTATGAGTGTGTGTGTGTGTGTGTGTGGGAGTGTAGGAGCGTGTGAAAGTGTCTTTCATTTCGATTTTCTGATTTTTCAATGAACTTTTGCTGTTGTTGTTATCTCCGATTTACGTATAACGAAATTAACGGGTTCGGTTCGGATTTGTTAGTTTTGGTTTTTGAGATTGATTTTGCCTCAGCTTTAGCCTCGGCTATTCATAGAGTTTGTCTGCTGCTTTCTGCTTTTGACACTTACACAAATACATAAAATTATTCATTATTTTTCTTCGTTTTTTTTGTTTTTACTCATTTTGTCATTTTGCTTTGCATATATATGTTTGTTTGTTTGTTTGTTTGTTTGTTTGTTTGTTGGTTGGTTGTGGGTTGTGTACCATATCTTGGATTAGTTCTAGTGCTGGCACCTTGCTTATATACAAGTGAACGTACAGGAGACAAAAATGTACATTTCTTACTAGACTAGAGTGGAAAACTTAATAGTTTCGTTATTGTAGTTTTGAGTTCGAGTACGAGCTTTTCATTGTTTCTTAGGGGGGTGTGGTATTCGAGAGGGCGGAAAAAAACAAACAATATGCGAAAGTCCAAAAAGGAAACTTCTGTCTGTTGCTTTGTTTTGTTTGTTTTTTTCTTCAGATTTCTTTTCATTCATAATTCTTGTTGTTGATTTGTTCTATTTTTTGTCTTTTGATGGGCTAGATCTTCGATCTGCCTTGACTTAGGGGGGCGTGGTTATGGGAGAGGAAGATATATTTCTACCGCTATAAGTATGCAAGCGTTTTTTGTGTACGACGAGTGTGTTTGCAACTAGATGAGATATTTTCTTCTTTATTGTATTGGCTTGTTTCTTGTCTCTGAGCTTAGGATTGGAAGGTTAAGGGAGATGGATGGTCAACCCTCCTCCCCAACCTGCCTTCCTTCACTCAAAAACACTTGGGTTCTGGGTTTTCTATTTCTATGCATATTCGATTGAATGTTTTTTGTTTTTGTTTTTTGTTTTTTCTGCTGGAAAGGAGGGCTAGTAAGCCGCCTTGGCTTTGGATTTGCTATTTGACTTATGTATGTATTAGCCATGTAGTAGTTACTGCACTGTTACTGTTACTGTTATTGTTACTGTAGTTTAGTTTATTTTTTTTTTAAATATCGCGTATTGTAAATTGTAAATTGTAATTGTAGTTGTAAATGTAATTGTAATTGTAAGCTTTATGTGGAGCTTGGAGCTAATGGTTCATTGGATAATACGGTTGTCTTAACTCTGTCTCTGGGTTATGTAACCAGGGGTTTAGTTAAGGGGGAGGCGACGGGGTGTGGGTTAGGAGGTAACATCTATATGAATTAAAGTTAAAGAAAAAAAAAAAAAAGGAATATATAGTCCATAGTACACACACGTTAAACAGGCGAACCTACTATTGATTATTATTCGGTATTGGTGTGAGTTCGGTTTTTTTTTTTTTTTTTTGGTTTATCGGTATCGGTATCTGTTAGGATTTCTCACTTATCGAGGTCTTACTGCTGCTATTTGGAGTATCAATATGCTATTTTAGTTAGTTAGTTTGGTTAGTCCACAGTTTAGTTAGATGAGTTCTTTGTCCATCTGTGGGTTCTCTCTGCTACTCACATTGACGAACCTTCAACCTTCTTCTCATACACACACTTTGGACTGTTGCTGCTGCTGGTGTTTCTGTTCTTCTGAATGGTTAACTGCGATGTCTGTGTTAGTCTGTTAAGTAGTACATGTTTTTCTCTTTTGTTTTTTTTTTACTGTTTTTAGTTTAGTTTAAATAATCGACATGACATTTAAAGTGCAAAGCTGCGACATCTTGTCTCCAGATTAACTCTCTCTCTCATGGTACTCATACATATACATATACATCTGGGGATTTACATTTCCACATTTATTGAATATAATAAAAACGAGGTGACATTTTCTTGAGGTTCGCTCTCTACATATTATATGGCATTGCAGCTGGGCGATCATCTTCGGAATTGATCGCTTTTCAAGGGTATGTAAGGGGTGTAAAGGGTGTAAGGGGGGGGTGAGATTGTAACAAACAAACGGAGGGTTCTCCTTATAGTTAATAGATACAGATACAGATTACACCACTATATCGATGGTGTTAACTTATTTTTAGTCGTAGGTGCATAAGCTATGTTTGTAAATCGAATTTTGGTATCAAAACGTGGGTGATTCAACTTAATCATCAACTTTTCAGACTTTTCGTTTGCCAAAAGAAGCAAGAAACATACACACACAGAAGAAGAAGAAGATAGAAAAATAAAAAACCTATGAGGAATGCATTGGGAAAACTTGACATTGAGATTTCGCCATGCGCGCCTAGTTTATGCCTGGGTGAGTTTACATACTAAGAGTTAATTTATAATAGGTTGTATAAAAAATAAAATTCGACTATATACTCGCACACAACGTTTCAGGGATCTCTTTCTCTCTCTCTCTCTCTCTCTCTCTCTTTCTGTTCGTCTTTGACTTTTAACTAAGGCTATTCCCCCCACTTTCTCTCTCTCACCAAAAAAAAAAAAAAAAAAAAAAAACAAATTGCACTCGCCTAAAAAAAAAAGTAATGCAGTTCTTTGCGTTTCCTCGGCCCTGGTCTTGTGGCACGGTTCTTTGCGGTTCCTCCTCTTCCCTTCCAAAGTTCTACTTCGAATGATCAGTCTTTAAATTAAGGTTAAGTTGTGCTGGAAGCAAAGTAAACCATCTCTAACTGGTGGCTAATTTTGATTATATGGTAACATTTAGTATGTCGCAAAGTCGGCCAATTGGAAAGTATATATATATATAGTTGATAGTTCGACTCTAAATGTGGCAAAATATTAAACTGGGGGACCAACAATCGTCATCGCTCATCTTCGGTTGAGTTTAAAACTAGTCAGTCCTGGTCCCCTGGTCTGTCCGTGCTCTCTCTCTCTTTCTTTCCATCTTCCAGGCTACGAAGAAACGCGCATGAACTACTCTTTCAATTCCCCAATTAATCCTGCTCAACTTTGACCCCTCTCTCAGTGCCACAATCCTATGTACAATCTTCAGATCTTCAACTGCTTCTTATTTCGTTTCTAGCAAAATTGTTTTATGATTTCTGCTGTTGTATGCGTTATGCTGAGTCCATAGTCTTAGTTATCATATCATAATTATTAGTATTCGTAATTCGTATTCGTATTCATAGTTATGCAAATACATATACAAAGTTGTATGTGTGTGTGTGTGTGTGTGTTTGTTTGTTTGTTTGTTTGTGTTTTCCTAAGAGCAACGCTTGTAATTGTAGATAAGTAAAAAAAATGCTTTTACACACACACACACACAGAGTTTCTCGCTTAGGGCTAGGTTTACATTGTTTGTGGTTTTTACATTGACCTTGCTACTCATTTGATGAATATTTAGTGGCTGCTAAATGTACACATAAGTTTATATATATATATATATATATATATATAAATCTCTAATATCTTACAATCATATTAAAAAACAAAAAAAAAATCTGCTTTTCTGGCTATATATATATAGAGAGAGTGTGTGTGAGAGTGTGTGTTTGTGGTAGGTTTGGTAGTATGCATACAAATGTGAGGAAGATAAGATAGTTAGATGCTGTACAGATATATATATATATATATGTTCGGGGGAAGGTATCGGACATTGCACAGATTCTTTATGGATCATCCCCGGCTGCATCCATATCCACATCCACATCCATTCGGTTCGGATTCGATTTGGGATGACGATGACACGTTGGCGGCCTTGGCATCTGGCGCTGGGTAATACTCGTGGGGGGTGGCTTAATGTGGGGCAATGGCTTGTGTAGTAGTGGGTGGTGGGTGGTGGGCAATGTGACATGGTTTTAACAGTCTTCTATCCTGTGCTCCAACGTACTGGAGCCACTCCTCTTACTCCTATTCTAGTTTCTTGTTTTTAACGTGACAAACTCTATTCGCAATTCCCAATTTGGGATGGGCGACAAAAAAAAAATGCTTATATGTCTACACGTCTCCGAATCCAGCGCGATCTGATTGAGTGTGTGTGTGTGTGTATGTATATGTGTGTGTGTGTGCGTGTGTATATAGCTATATAGCTTTATCGTAAAAGACCTTTGTTTTTGCTTGCTTTATAATCAAGTCGTAAATAATCACAGTTTTTCCATTTGCCTAAAAAATGTTTTTGTTTTGTCTTCCTTTCCTCTCCTTTCGTTTGTTTTTGCTTTCTTTTTTGTTTTTTGTTTTTCATAATTTTTTCTTTTTTATCATTGCTTCGTCTCGATGTTTTTGCCATTGTAATTTCTTAGTTTTTAGTTCCGTTTTTGTTCTGGCCGAAAAAGTCTTTGAATTTTCCGTTCTGTGAGATCCGAAATTTAAATGTTTACTTTGTAGAGTTAAAGTCCTAATCTCATCCTCCTGCTCTCCTGCTTCTCCTGCTTTCCTGCTCCTTTCGTTCGGTCGGTTCTTCTCCCCTCCTCCTGTTCGCTTCTCCTTCTTCTTCTTATCCTTGGTTCTCCTCCATCTTGGATTGTGTTTGCGTATGCGTGTGTGCGTTCGTGTGTGTGTGTGTGTGTGTGATGCCCGATCATCGTGTCTGATGCTGATGCTGCTGCTTTCCATAGCATACTTTCCTGCGCCTCGCTTATTGGTCTAATAAATTCATGCGTTCATATGGATGCTGATGCGGATGGGGATGCGGGTGCGTTAGCTGGTGGGGATGCTGATGCGACAGCGGATGTTGGTGGGTTAAATGGTGCGGCAGGTGGTGCTGCAGGGCGGCGGCAGCGGCTGCAGCAGAGAATCCTCCAGCCCCAGCCGTATGCTCCAGCTGGGTAAGATCAACAGTGGGCGTGCCACTTGGCCCCTGTACACCTCCATACTCTTGTCCGCCGTTCATTGCCTCTGGCCCAGCTCCCGTGCCCACTCCTCCTGGACCGGAACCTCCCGCCGCAGCTGCTGCCGCTGCAGCCGCCGCTGCCGCCGCGGAGTTGTTGAGCGCCACGTGGAACAGCTGCTGCAAGAGTTGCTGCTGATCTTATAAGAAGTCCATGCACGGCTTGACAATGCCCGGCGACGACTGTTGCTGCTGCTGCTGGTGCGCCGCTGCCAGCTGAAGCGTTGAACTGGCCGTACCGCCGGCCACTGCTGCAGCGCCAACGATTGGCGATAGCAGCAGTTCGGCAGCGGCAGCTGCTGCCGCTGCGGCGGCGGCCACTGCATTTCCACCGGCACCACCCGCTCCCCCTCCCACATTGACGCTATTATTGGCCGCCGCTGCTGCGGCACTCAGCGAGCTCAACGACTGATGAAGTCGACTGCCCGGACTGCCCGCTTGGCCCACTCCGGCGCCGTGATGAAAGTACGAGTGATGGTTCTTCTGCCGGCGGTGATAGATACTCTTGTGGTTGTTCAGCGAGTTTAGGGTGCGGAAGACCTTGTGGCACAGGTTGCACACGGCGTTGTTCAGTGGCTGCAGGTGCTGCTGCTCCTTGTGACGTTTCAGCGTGAGCTTAGTGCTCAACAGCTTGCCGCACACATCGCATCGATGGCACGCATTTAGGGGCAGGGGCAGAAGGAGTCTGTTGGCCTGGGCCACATCCTGGGCCCGCACCGATGAGAGTAGGCTGCTGCCCGGTCCTCCTGGACCACCCGCACCGCCTCCCCGTCCACCTCCTCCTCCGCTGGCCCCGCCCACAACGGCTCCTGAGGGCGAGAGCGAGGCTCGTCTGTGATGCAACAGGTGATGGTGTTCCAAGGGCGATCCGGCACGGCCCAAAACATGGGCATGGGCGGCGTGCGCATGGGCATGGGCATGGTGGGCGGCGGCGGCGCTTAGCTCGTGATGTGTGGCATGCAACTGATGATGGCTGGGCAACAGCGACAGCGGATGCTGGCCAAAGTGCGAGTGGTGCGAGGGCGGCGGTGGTGGTGGCGATCCCCCTCCGCCTGTCGATCTCTCCAAATCCCTTTCATGGTCAAGTGATCGTTCCCGTTCCCTTTCTCTTTCCCGCTCGCGTTCACGCTCCCTTTCGCGCTTATGATAGGCGATGGGCGATGGCGAGGGCGTGGCACTGTGACCACCTGCCTCTGCAATGCCTTGCGAGGATCGGGACAAGCTGCGTTCGCTGCCAGCTGCAATGTGCAGGTCGCTGGACTTGCTGCTGCCACCGCCCGATTGCTTCAGCTGTTCCTGCTTCAGTTGCTGTTGTTGTTGTTGTTGTTGTTGTGGACTGTTGGTATGTGGTGTGGAATGATGTTGTTGTTGTTGTTGGAGGAGGTGGTGTGGTGATGACTGTTGGTCTACTTGTTGTTGGTTGTTGCTGTTGTTGTTGTTGTTGTTGCTACTACTATTACTAGGGGTGCCACCACTACCGCCGGGCACTATGACGCCGCCGAGTAGGCTGCCGGTGCTGCCACCTAAACGGTCATATAGAAGGAAGAGAAGAAAAAAAGAGACAATAGTGACTTTTCTGTATATTTGACTTTGTTGTTATTTGGTTTGTTTTTGTTTTTGTTTTTGTTTGTTTTCGTATTCTCTGTTGTTTAGTTGTGGGTGTGTGTGAGTGTGTGTGTGTGTAGTAGTAGTAGTTCTGTTCATGTCTTGTTTTCTCTTTCTTTTTTTTTGGGGTGTTAGTGTGACTCTGTCGGTGTCAGTGTCAGTGTATCTGTAACTGTAAGTGTGTCTGTTTCTGTTTCTGTTTCTGTATGTTTGGTTTGGTTTGGTTTGTTTGTTTGGTTTACTTTTATATAACACTAACAAATCCAGGCTCAAAACTATGTAAATTTGCTAACTTTTAGTTTCTCGAAAATGTTTCTTCAATCTTTTGCTTTTTGTTTCTTTTGATTTTGCGATTATTTTTTTTTTTGGAAAAAACGCTGCGCTGCTGCTGCGAGTTCAGATTCAAATTTCAGATTCGGAGTGCGATTTCGCAAACTCGCATTTTTCGGAGTTTTGGTTTCGGTATCGGGTTGGTTTCTCATTCCCTTTTTGGTTGATTTTTTGGGGAAAACGCATGGAAATAAAATGGTAATAAAACGGTTTGTTGACTGTTGTTGTTGCTGTAGCTGTTGGCTGTTGGCTGTTGGCTGTTTCTGTTGTTGTTGGCTGTGGCTAGTTTTGTGGTGGTTGTTGTAGTTGAACTCGAATATTGCACGGTTCATAATAATAATGCCGCCGTAGGTGGTGGGAAACTCGACTCAAAATTCGAATAGGCGAATCCGAATCGAATGTACAAGATTCGGATTCGAAAAAAAGTTCGCAATCCCCCCCGGTAGATAGTAATGGCAGTTGCAGTTGCAGTTGCAGTGATGTTGCAGTTGCAGTTGCCATTAATTTTTTTTTTTGGGGGGACGCACTTGTAGTTTGCAAACTGTTGGTTAATTTTGTGGTGTTGCCAATTTTGGGTGTGCTCTGATCTGATCGTTGATAAATTTTCACGAATTTCGTGGATGTTTTTTTTTGATAAACCAATTTTTTGTCTTGTCTTATCTTTTCGATTCGATTCGATTCGCATTTCTCGATTTCGATTCAATTTCGACTTCAATTCCAATTTTGTTTGCGTTTAATTTTATGTTTTTTTTCGTTCGATTTTGATTGATTTTTCAATTGTTTTTTTTTTGGTTAAGTTTAGCAAAATTTTGAAACATGTTTGGCCTGATTGATTTGTTGTATATATAAAATGTTTAGTATTATTTAGATTTTCTCTTTTTCAAGTTATTTTTCGGTTTTTTGTCTATTTTGTTTTAATTGCAAGTTGTCAATTTTTTCTTGCGGTTGTCACTAGTGTCTCTTTTTTTCAAACTCAATCGCAGCACCGTTGCCTGTGTTGGGTTTGATTGGGTTTGCATTTTTTTTTTTTTGGGTTAGGTGGGTTGTTTTTTTTGGGGGGGAAGGGGTTTGATTGGTATCAGGGAACTGGTTAAAAAGAACCAAATGTGCGGTAGATAAAACGTGCTTGGGAACGGGGTAGTGGGTCACACACACAGGGGTGGGGGGCAGCAACAGGGGGGGCTCGTAATTCCAATGTTCGGTTGTGTGCGAGGGGGTTTGCTTTCAAAAGTGGGGGGGGGTCCATGGATCGAGGGCACCTCTAAGATTCAGATTCAAAAACACTTCACTGGGGATGGGGCTCGCGACCGCTGATGGTGTGAAGCGGATCGTAGGAGTTGATCTGTTTTTTGGGTTGATTGGATGTTGGAGGGTGGTGGTGGTGTTAGTATTAGTATTAGTAGTAGTTTCTCTTGCTGAGGGGCTCTTAAACTAACTGAAGTTCGCGCTCGACCCGAGTGTGAGTGTGATGATTGGGGTCAAAGTTCGGTTCGGCACACATGACATGAAATCCTGCCAGATCCCGGGCACTAAGATCTAGATTATGTTAAGAGTAATGAGTGAGGACAATATGTGTGTGCGCATGATTTTGTGGCTGGAGGAGATACACAGAGAGAGAGAGAGAGATAGACACACAGAGAGAGAGAGAGAGAGTAAGAGTTAGTTTCCCCTGGGGAAGGCGGGTGACGACGCCTCCTCGATCAACATGCATACAACACCTAGGCTTTGGGTGCTGATTGGGTAGGGAAGAGCGGGGTTCCTTGGGATTGGTGGTGTTTGGTTTGGGGGTTAAATGAAATATCGCTTTGATGTGTAGACGTTTATTGTAATTATCATGAATTGAATTAGAATAGAAAGTAGAGTTCTTCGCACAGAACCGCAATCGCTTCATATCATACATGGAACTCAACTGCGTTGGCTTGTTGTGGCTGTCTCTGGCTGTTTGTTTGTGTGATAGTGTGTGTGTGTTTTGTGTGTTTGTTTTTATATATATATATATATATATATATTTGCTTGTATTCATAGGTCTTACGCACATACATGTGTCTGTATCTTTACTTAGCAGCACTAAAAATTAACGAACACAGGTTTACTCATCGAAGTATCCGGTCAAAAACATTTCGGTTTCTCTTTTTCTCCATTTCTCATTATTCAATATTCTCTCATAACTAACATTAAATATACAAAAAAATGCAAAAAAAAAAGTATATATATGATTTTTATATATATATTAACACTAAGATTAAACATTTCTTAGGCTAAGACATACATACATATGCATCGTGATTCGTGTGTGTGTGTGTGTGTCTATGTATGTGCTTGTATTGGTGTGGGTGTGCTGTGCGCTTAAACCTAACTAATCAGAATCTGATAACTAGCTTTAGAGTACTATATAGAAAAGATCTTTGCAATTGGTCGGTCGTTCGGTCGGTCGCTCCCCTCTCGCTCTTCGCTTCTCCTTGTCCTTCTTCATCTTCATCTTGTTAACTACGTAACTTCCTTAACGTCTTAACGTAATGACGTTCTAATCATAACTTTTCATCAACATTATATATATCTATATATCTCTATATATATAGAGTGTATGTATACTACGTAAAGGTAGAAAAAAAAACTGCAGCTTGGTCTTTATTTTAGTTTAATGCGAGAGATAATTCATACGTCTAACGTCTGGCATATCCCCTCCCCGCCCTCATAAGGTGTATACAGAATATGCTGTCCATCGGATAAATTGTATTTAGTTAAAGCCATTTCGAAGAATTCACTACGGGCACCTCTGTTAGCTCCTACTTAACGGATATTAAGATTTGACATTAAAGTTTGGACTTGCAATTGGGATGGGGTTTTGGTATGGGGTTTAAGGGAGAGAAGGTCTTAGATTCGGAGTTAGCCAACTAATAACTCTTGGAAACTTTACATGGAAGGAAGGGTAGGTAGGTTTAGGTTTAGGTTTATTTTTAACGACTATTGATTTTATCTGTATAAACTGTGTATCCTGTGCTTAGCAACTACCGAAGGCAACTAATTGTAACTAGCCTAAACTGTGTGTTTCTGTGTGTCTTCTGTCCTAATCCGCTTCCTGCTATCCTGCCTGCTCTTTAATAGTTAATGTGTACAAAAAGCACCGTCTTGTGTGTATGTGTGTGATTGGATGTGAATGTGTGTGTGTGTGTGTGTGTGTGTTTGTGTGTGCTCCTATGCCTTACACCTACATATGACCTACATTGACATTCAATACAATCGCTAATGGGGCAAACTTAACAAAAAACCTGCTTCCCCTCAACTGGAGAACCCTCCGCCGCCGCTGCTGTTGTTGTTGTTGTTGTTGGCCAAATGGTGCGAATGTGGATGCGTATGCTGGTGCGGATGCGTGTGCGGATGCGTGTGCAGATGCGCCTGATGCTGCTGTTGTCGATAGTCAAAGTACATGAAGCCCTATGAGGAGGAGTGATGATTTAGCTGCTGCTGCTGATGCTGCTGATGATAGAAGCTATTGGCCGTGGCCTGGTTGGCGCCACTGCCTGGCTCCTGTTTCGGCTGCTTGAGGTTGCGATGGTAGATGCTCTTATGGTTGCGCAGGCTGTTCAGGGAGCTGTAGACACGCTTGCATATGTTGCACACTGGCTCCTTGGTGGGTCGCATGTGCACGTTCTGGATATGCCGCTTGAGGCGCGTCAAAGAGCTCAAGTTCTTGTTGCACGGATTGCATCGGAAGTCATCGCCGCCGCTGGTCGAGTTACTAAGTCCGCCAACGCCGCCGCCTCCACCGCCACCGCCGCCGCCGCCACCCGAGCTGTTAAGGGCCGAGTTGGAGTTGTTAAGCGAGCTGTTGGCGCTGCCGCTCGTCGAGGCGGATGCCGAGGCCGAGGCCGCCATGTTGGCCATTACAGCGGCGAACATCTGCTGTTGGGTGGTAGTGGGCGTATTCGATGTGGGTGTGCTGCAGGCCAGGATCCCGTTGGGCTGTTGTTGTTGGCCGCTTGAATTGTTGTTGCCCTGCTGCTGCTGCTGTTGCTGCTGTTGGGACATCTGGTGCTGCTGTTGCTGCTGTTGGGGCAGCAGAGCGGTTACTGAGATGCCGCCGTTGCTGCCGCCACTGCTGCTACCATTGGCTGCAAATGTGGAGAGGTTAAGGCCACAGATGCCGGAGGCACTTGTGATGGCTGTAGGTCGAGTTGGAGTTGTTGTTGTTGTTGTTGTTGGTGGTGATGGAGTTGGAGTTTTTAGAGAGTTGGAGTTTTTTGTTGGTGGAGAGTAATCGTAGTAGTAGTTGTTGTTGTTGTTGGTAATCAAGTTGTTGTTTATTGTTGTTGTTGTAGTAGTAGTTGTAGCATTTGTCGTCAGTTTACCTGACGACAAGGTGGGGAAGAAAGTCAGAAAACGTCGCATTAGCCCAAGGACAACGAGTTTTAATTGAATTTGATTTTTGGGTATTTTTTTTTCGTCTCAATTTTGCGTGATTTCTCATTGGTTTTCGATTTGGATTTTGGAATTTGTTTTTTTTAGAATTTTTGATTTATTTTCAGTTGCTTTCGTGTGTATATATTGTGCCGGATATATATATATATATGGTTATCAGAAAACGAATTTCGTTAGCATTTTTTGCATCAAATAAGTATGCAACATTTTGCAGCTTCAGCTTTTCGCTTAGGCTCAGTGGCTAATTTAACTTTGGATTTATTTTTCGATTCTGTTCTTTTCTTTTTGTTTTTTCTTTTCTAGCGGATTGCGTGACATTAGATAGAGAGAGAGATATACAGATAGAGTGGAAGAGAGAGAGAGAGAGAGAGAGTAGAAGAAGAAGTAGATGGTGAAGTGGAAAGAGGAATTGGAGATTGGAGGACATCATCAAGATATCGAGAAGGGATAAAATGGCAGATGTGGAAAAGAAAAGGGTTTTTGTTTTTGGATTCGCATGGCAAATGTGAGAAATTGATTTCTTTTTTGATTGTTCGTCGACGTTTCAGTTTCAGTGTTTGGAAACTTTCGAAACTTTCGAAACTGCTATACTGCGACTGCTACTCAAACTGTGACTGATCACTCAGTTCAGTTAAGTTCCAGTTCCAGTTCCAGCTCCAGCTGCGTCTATATGGGACATCGATGGCGATCTGATCGCATGATCGAAAACTATTCGATATATTACTCAACGTGTGCAAAATTGTTTTTGGGGTTTTCTTTTAGTTTTTGATTTTGGTTTTAGGTTTTAGTTAAAGGTACTTGGTTGTTGTTGTAGTTGTTGGCTGGTTTTGGTATTGGTTTTGGGTTTGTTTTTGTTTTTGTTTCTTGCTGTAGTTTGGTTTTGTTCTTGTAACTCATTACCATAGTGTGCGGTGGTTTGTGTTTTTGTTTTTGTTTTCTTTTTTTTGTTGGGTAATTTACAAATTAGGAGTAGGAAGTAGTGGGAGGAGCCTTTGAGTTGAAACGTAAGAGAAGAAGGGCAAGTGTATGTGTGTGTGTCTGTGTCGGTGTCTGTTTCTGTGGGTGCTCGTGTGTGTGTGTGTGTGTGTTTGTAAAACACCATCACCATATCAATATCATCTGCTTCTGTTTCTTTGTTCGTGTTTAGTGTTGTTCGTGTTCTTTGACTTCCCGCACCTAGTTTCTCTCTGTGTAAGTGTGTGTGTGTTTGTGTGTGTGTGTACGGGGTTTGGGGTTGTGTGTGGGCGTGTCACTTAATAAAGCACTAGAATTAAACCCTTGCCAAATCACCTTTGTCTTCAACATCATCATCATCATCATCATCTCTCTCCGGGAACTTAATGGTAATTTCTAGTTTCGATTCGAATTTCGAGTTTGCTTTTCGATTTTTGTTAGAATTTCGTAAAATTTACATTGTGCTTAGATTACAATTTTTGATTGTTGTTTCTTAGCGGGGCTAAGAATGGAGTGGAGAATGGATTTCTTTTTGGATTTTTATTTTTGGTTTTTGTAGGGAATTAAAGATGATTCTGATACTGATTCTCCATTCCATTCGCAGCCTTCCACTTGTGTGGTTTTTCTTTTTCTTCTTTCAATTCGTTTCGTGTGCTTAGGTGGTAACTTAAATAGATTGCTGGTGTATACATTTTTGGTATAGTTTTCTCTTTTTTTTGGTATTTTTTTGGTATTTTTTTTTTTGCCCGGTTCACCAATTGTGGAACTTAAAATTAGTGAATTTTGAATACTTCGCATGGGAGTTAAAGTAATTCTAGGTATGCTAGGCGTAAGATATAACTCTGATTTCTCCTTTTGGATCGCAGTGTGTGTTCTTGAGTGTGTGTGTGTGTGTGTTTGTGGGTAGGTAGGTGTGTGTGTGTGTTTGTGTAGGAGCAACAAATATATGTATATATAGAGCGTAATTTAAAGCGGTTTTGTCAATCAAATTTATATACTTGAAGCCTTGAGTTGTTGTTGTTGCTGTTGCTGTTGTTGTGGTTCTTTGAGGTAAACTCAGTTTTGTGTTCTTTAGTGCTGGTTGGGGGAGGGGGGTCTGTGAGCGTGTGGGTGGGTAGGAAGTAGGTAGGAGTTTTGGGTTGGTGTGATTGTTTCATGTATCGAGTTGCCTGCTTGGATCGCCTCTGTGTGGGGCAGTGGTTGGTTGTGGTAATCCATATTTTCGGAGGGGGTTTGGTGGGGTTTTAGTAAAGCGGAATTATATACGTATACAAGGGGGGGTGGTTGGGTTAGATCGATCAATTCTTAACAATATTTATGTATATACTTCGAGTGTGTGTGTGTGTTTTTTTGGGTAGGTAGATATATATATCAGCATATATAGATCTCACGATTACCATTATTTTCGACGGGGGGTTTCGGGGGGGGTAATTTGAAATTTTGGTCGGTTAGTACAATTGGAAAGTAAATAAAGATTAGCGTTAGTCGATCAACTTCGGTGTTAGGTGTTCCCTCTGATGATCATTTTTGTTAGCTGTTGGAGCGCATATAATATTTCATGTATGTGTGTGTGTGTGGGTGTTTCTTGTGTGTGTGTGGGGGGTGTGGGGTGTGTGTGCGTGTGACAAGTGGTGGTCTGGGGATGTATGTATGCATGAGTGAGTGTGTGTTTGGTGTTTGCTTTTCTGATAACTTCAATGATAACTTCGCCTCATTCCCTACATATATATATATATGAATTCAAGGAGAGCCCTGCTGGTATATGTATGAGTCCTCTGTGTGTGTGTGTGTGTGATGTGTTTGTTTGTAGGTATGTGTGTGAGCGTGCTGTGAGTTAGCGGCTTGGTGTGGCCAAGTAATCAAGAGAGCTGCAGTGTGGGGGGTTTTTCGGATTTTCGAAGTGTAGGGCGTGCAGCGTGTCGCGAATTGGAAAACCCGAAAAGGAAATGAAACAAAACGAAACGAAACTAATCGCGCCTGGTGTGTACTGTACCTTGAGTGGAATAATGCCAATCTGTGCCGAGTTCTGGCTGATCCTCCGACCCCATAATATTCGGGACAGGGATTCGGGGGGTCGGAGACCCTAGCCTATCAAAGGATTTATAAGGTTTTTCTTTTGTTTTTTACCTGGTTTTGCACTGATTTTTGGTACTTGCAGCGCAGCAGAGTGGGGGTGTTGAGTGTTTGATGTGGGGTATTGAGATTTTGAGGGAAGTCTCTCTGGTTGTGTGTTCGAATGTGTGCTCAAAGCAGAGTGTGTGGCCGAATTTCAGGGGGGGAAGGGGGACAAGAGAAACAGACCCACGGGCAATGGAGGGATGGCTTTTCCCACCAGGGGGGGAGTAAAAACTGGGGTTGGTAAATCAAAATGAAAACCGCTTTGCCC
Source organism: Drosophila eugracilis (assembly GCF_018153835.1). Taxonomy (NCBI): domain Eukaryota; kingdom Metazoa; phylum Arthropoda; class Insecta; order Diptera; family Drosophilidae; genus Drosophila; species Drosophila eugracilis. Next base: position 1,684,893 of record NW_024573052.1, on the reverse strand, counting down.
GGCCCCAAAATCATAGGCGACCGGTTGGGAGGCTTCGACAGTTGTTAACAAAAGACACATTGAAAATTAATGTGAAAACTCGTTCGAATGCAATTTGTTGTAATTTGTAAATAAAGCTTTTCTTTTGACTTTGCTAATGGGGTTGGAGCGGGTCGAGATGGGTGGTTAATTTTGGATCGGGTGGGGGGGGTTTTACATAGTTTTAGACACAAGCACGACGACGTACAAATAAAGGAAAGAGTTCAATATTCAATATATATATATATTATGTAGGTATGTATATATTCGATCTTCAAATGCGTTGCGTTTTACATGGAAACTAAAAGTTCACACCAATAAAATTTCGATTGCAAAATGTACTCGGTGTTTTGTTCTTTTTTCCTTTTCTTTTTTTGCTTCTCTGCGGGCCTTTTCCCGTGTCATTTCTCTAGTGTTTTTTCAGCCATTTTCTTAGAACTTAGGGGGGTTTGCTTATTAACTGAATGGCAAACTTAAGAATGCAAAAAGAAAACCAAAAATTAGTTCGAAAACAAACAAAAAAACGCAACACTTGGGGGATTCTACTCTACGGAAATCATAAGCTTTAAATTGAATATTCAAAATATGAATTTTCCCCAGAATTTTGGGCTTAAAGAGGGGGGCTTGAGGCGCATTTTCTTTTGGAAATTTATCTATGCATGTATTTTAGGGCTGTGTGTGTGGTGTGTATATATATATATTTGGCGTGTGTGTTTATTGTTGTTGTTTGTGTGTGTGTGTGAGTGGGGTGCGTGTTGCTGTTGTTGTAGTACATTTAGCTGGTGTTTGATTTGTTTTTACTTGGGTTTCTCATTACGAATACGAACAAAATTTGCACACAAAATGGAACATAACGAAACGAAACGAAACGGAACGGAACGAAATAGAATGCAGAACAGAAACGGAAATGGAATCAATTAGCGGTTAACGCAGTCGAAATAAATAACGGTTAAGAAACATAAACGTCAAAGTGTGTTTGTGTTTGTGTGTGTGTCGTGGTGTGTAGCATTCGGTTTTCTTCTTTTTTTTTTTTGCTTTTTGAGTTAGTTTTCTGGCCTTTGAAATGAATTTGATGATTCTTTGATGCTGGCGTGGGAGGCGACTGTGGTGTATAGTAGTGGGTGCAAAGAGTGAGCTGGCTGTTGCAAGAAGTGGAAGTGTGGCAACATTGTTGCGGCCTAACCGCAGCACACACACACACACACACACGCACGCAGGCACGCTTACATCATAGTTCGTGTAATATTAACGAGTGTGGCGGAGGCGAAACTTGTGATAGAATTTTGCTAAACACTCTGCGGCCGCTGGCAGCGAGCTGGCAGTTAATTAATTTTGCGTAGAGTTCATCAAACAAGAGCTGGCGGCTGGCCTGCCTGTTGCTCTGCTCTACTCTTGTTATTGTTGTTGTTGTTGTTGTTGTTTGAATGTTTGCCAAAAGTTTTTCGCGGCTGGCGTTTATTTAGCAATTAGCCAGCTTATATGCTAGTGTATTCACATTTTTGGATCACTCCTCGATGCCAGCATCATCATCGTTGTGATTATCATTGAAAGCTATGTCGCGTATATGGGTGGGGGGATGTGACATGGGGGGCGGAAAGAAAAGACCCGACTCTGAAAATGCATTTGCTGGGTGGGTGGGTGTCTCGGGTAAGTACTGGTTGGGAGGGTGGTGGTGGTTTTAGGGGGGGGCAGCGGGGTTCTTTTTCCCTGGGCTCTTCTGTTCTGGCATGTGCGTGTGTGAGGGTGTGAGTGTGACCGAAACAAATGAAAACATTTACCATCGAAACAATCAAACAAGAAAGAAATTTATACACTTTATACGCTACGGCGGGAACTCGACTTGGAATCGCAACGAATCGGAGTTTAAGTTTTGTCTTTTGACGGGTGGGAAAAAAAAAGGATCTTTCTCGTGATGTTGGTTGGTTGTTGGTTGGTTGTTGTTGTTGTTCTTCCAAGGATCAAGTTCGTTTTCTTTTTTTTTTCTTATCTTTTTTCTTTTTTTTTTTTGGATTCGAGTGCGGATTCGAGTTGAGTCCAACGGGAAATAAATCGAAAGTTAAATCAAAAGTCCTGCTCCTGATCGACACGCATACATATGCGACGACATGTATGTATGTATGTGTGTGTCCTCAAGTCAGTCGGAAACGCAAAAATCGAAAGAAACAAAAGAGCAACGAAAAACGAAAAGCGAACGAAAAATCAAGAAAAAATTATAAAAAAAATTAATGAAAACTTTTTACATAACAAAAGGAAAAAGGAAAATGAAATTTCAAACTAGTTTTCGATATTAATTTCAACCAAATTACGGGCATTTGAAAATGATCTCTCAGTAAGTTAAATACGAATTAAATTTTGACTTAGATTCTGGCTTCGATATTGATTCCTTTTTTGTTTTTAGCTTTAGTAGTAGAAATTAGACGTATTCTCATAGTTTTTTAGGGGGTTTACGTTCTTTTTTAGCCTTTCATTTCTTTTGGTATTTCTGGTATTTCTGGTATCTGACTTGGTTAGACTCTTTTTGGTATATTCTTTTTTTTATTTTTTCTTTTTTTTTTTTGGTACTTGCATTTGCATTTGCATTTGATGTAAAAAATGTAATAATGAGCTTTTGAGCGCAAATAGAGCGGAACAAATAGAGTACGGATAGAGAAATGTTCGGACTCACCTTGAGGGGACACGGCGAGGTCACCGGACTGCTGCAACTGTGTGTTGAGACCTGGTGTTTTCCATGGCCCAAACAGTAATGGTAAGAAAGCAAGACAAAGAGAGACAGAGAGAGAGAGAAAAAAAAGGGGGTAAAGAGCGAAAAGTAAAGCGTTAGTTAAGTCAGTTAGTACGTTTAGCTACGCACATTGCGTATACGCACCAAGCAACGCTGAGTGATCGAGATTGCTAATGGGGAAGTTGAAGGCGGCGGCATGGAACATCTTGTTCTCCGCCGGCGACATGATGAACTGCGGGGCGGCATGATGTGAGGCGAGTCCGTCACCGATTTCCTCGTCGTTGCCAGAGCTGTAAATGGGATTTTTAGTATTTGAAATCGAATTTCTTAGTAAATCCCTTAGAAAGGCTTCTAAAAGTATGCTAACATTTTCTTCATACTTTTTTTTATTGGAGACTTTTCTATGTCAGCAAACTCACCTCAAAGAACCCTTGCCGCCGTCACCACTACTGGAACGGTTGGCATCGTGCTCGCCGGTGGAATCGTTACTGTGCTCATCATTGGCATTCGCATTGTTGTTGGAGCAAACCAACTCCATTGGCTCAGATTTGACATCATCAGCGCCCGCCCGAGCAAGCGGTGAGGGTGTGAGGCTGCCCAGTTTGTCGCTGATGGAGATTCCATTGCCATTGCTCGCTCCGTTGCCATTGCCGTTGCCAGAGTTTCCGTTGCCTGTGGGTCCATTACCTACGATCGGTTCTAGGTTATTACTAATTATTGCCACCAGAATACCCCGCCAGGGTTACTTACGCTTCTCCTCCTTAAGCGGCGGTGTGTTGTTGTTGTTGTGGTGCTTGATCGTACTAAAGTCGGCCGGAGTCTGTTGGGGCGAGGTGCTGCGCGCATGAAGCGGCGGCAAGTCGGGACTGTTATTGTTGCTGCCACTGCCAACGGCACCGGATAGCGCCAGGCCATTGTCGGATCCACGTAGCCGCTTCAAAGCGTGCGAGGTCTCCTCGGCGGCAGCGGCGGCGGCGCTGTTGCGGTGCATCATGGCCATGCGCTTCAGTAGCTGGTTGTTGATGTGCGGAGGCAGCGATGGCACCGCCGGTGGTGGTGGCGAGCCCGCTCCCTGGCGGCTGAACAGTGTCGACGAGCCGCCGTCATCGTGCAGCGAACCATGATGCGGATGTGGATGCGAGTGGGCGTGCGAGTTAAGCGGCGTACGGCCGCCGGAATTGGCCAGGTTCTGTATTTGAGCCAAGTGCTGTGAAAGGTTTGTATTGATTGAGATTTGAACGTGATTAAATCACCGATCAAGATCACTTACGCTGTGTGTGTCCTCCGCCTGTTGCTGCGTTAGTCCGGAGACGCGCAAAACCTCGGCGGTCTTGAGGAAGGACTGCAGTGACTTCTGATGAACGTTGACCTCGCCATGGTAGATGAACTCCACCAGCGAGTGCAGGTCCATGAAGCTGACATCCTGCAGCAGAATGACCGGGTGTTTGCAGGGTGTGCTCTGTAAATTGAATTTTATTTGTGTGGTTGTTATTATTGTTGTCAGATTAGTCAGGTTATAGTGGCGTTGGGAGAGTGACTCAGAGCAGAGAGTCTCCTGTCCCACCCCCCTTGTGATAAGACTGTTTGCCCTGGCAATTATCATCATCACCGGGGGCTCTGGCCCAGACAACCTTCAATTGTCGCTGAAATGTCAACAGGCCAACGCGCGATTTGAAGTTTGCATTCGCCTGGCTTTTTGAGTTCGATTTCGATGTCGGTCTGTCGCTGTGTTGCTGACGATTTTCTCTGCCAGCTGCAGTTGCTTCTTCCTCTTCTGCCATGTGTGGTTTCCCCACTGCACTCCACTGGTTCTCCCTTCCTGCTATACCCCTACCCTTACCCCTGCCCTTTACCCATTCCCATTCCCATACTACTACTACTACTTGGCACATTCAGGGCCAGTGCATTCCAGTTTGTGCTGCGTGTGTGTACACACTGTACAGTGAATTTCACTTATCAAGTGGAACTCCAACAAAGGGAGCTGCTCCTCTGTTTCTGTTTTTTACTGCTCGTGATTGGTGTGATGGTGTGCCTGGCTAGAAATTGGGTCAAGTCTCGTCTCGTCTCGCCTCTCGTCTTTTGTTGCTCTGCCCTCTGAAAGACCCTGCATTCCGTGTGTTTGTCTTATTTACTGGCTTGTGCAATTTATGTGCGCCTCACCAATACCAACACCACTACGCACTGGATATTTGCGATTGAGTTAGCGCTAAAAGATTGCCAGTGTGTATGTGTGTGTATGTGTGTGTGTGTAAGTACATATATAGGCATGTGGGATTGCGAAATTGAGGTCAATTTGACGAAAGACAAATGCGTCAGAGGGAAGAAAAGGAAACCGAAGCAGAGCAGAGCAGATCGAAAGATCTTCACCGAAACTGCAGCTGGCATATATAGCTGCTCAGCTTCGCAGTTTTTCAGCTTTTTAGCTTTTCAGCTTCTCTTCCAAATGCAAATTCCAAAGAAGCTACTGTAGGCGTGGCCCCTGGCCATAACACAAAAGCCAGAAATGCTTTTAGCAAATGCCCCTCTCGCCTTTTTAGCTGGGCAACAGCCATTAAGTCACCTCTATGCCACCCCTCTCTCTCACTGCCCAACCAATTGCTGTATCTCTGGCTGAGTATCTTAGTATCTCAGTATCTGAATCTGAACCTGTATCCCCCCCCTTGCGAGTCGCCTGGCTTTTGTTGTTTGGCAGTTTTTACACCTAATTAAAATAATGCGCTGCAGTTAATTAAATATTTATGCATAGGCGCAAAGTCGCGCACAATTGCGACGCCAAGTGCTGCGGCGGCAAGGGGGTTCCGCTTTTTCTGGGCCTGAGCCAAGTGTCTGGTCCGGTTGAGTCCAGTTCTCAGTTCTCAGTTCCCACCCTCCTTTTCATTTGCTACTACTTACTGTCCACTGTCTCCTTTCATTCACCACCTACTGCCCACTTGTATGTATTTCAAATTGAATTTACAAAGTTTTGTCCCGTTGCCATTGCTGTTTTCTCTTGTTATTGTTGTTGTTGTTGTTGTTTTTGTGTTGCAACACTGCCTGCCAGGCAGCCAGCAAAGTTTTGTATACTAATTTCTTGGGTACATAATTCTACAGCGCGACAACAGCAACAAAACGCTGATGGGAAGGCAAAAAAAAAAGTATAAAAATAAAAACAGAACTTGCAAAAAAGAAGCTCAAGAAAAAAATCACTCGGCCTGTTCCCTTTTGTTGGCCGTTGCTGTTACTTTTTGTTGTATTTTTTGTATTTTGTATTTTGTCCCGCTGCATTTAGTTGGCCTTTTTAACAAATTAAATGCCGACTTTTTCTGCTCGCGCAATTTCTTGTTTTTGGTTGAAGAGGAGGAGGAGCAGGAGGAGGAGGAGCAGGAGAGCAGCAGAGGACGGATTTGGGGTAAAAGAAACTTTGCCAGGGACTTCTTGACATGTTCTTGTTTCGGTTCCCCTTTTGCACTCCTCCTTAGACTCCTCCTTAGGTCCGTAGTTGCGTAATCAGTGCAGGATTGGCACACCCCCTCCCATTACCCCTTCTTTTCTTAACAACCAACTATCTCCTAATTGCAGTTCTTACCAAAAAACCAAACAAAACTGACAACTACTCTCGGCTTTGGCTTTTTGTTTGCCGGCCCCTCGCGCATAATTTGGAACAAAAACGGAAAATAATAACGGAAAAGCGCAGCAAGTTTTCTATCATGTTAACAAATCATGTCGAAAGAGACAGTAACAGAGTAACAGTAACTTTTGGCCAAGGCGGGGTTTAGTTTTTTTTTTTTTGTATTGTTGAGAGGAGGAGGAGGAGGGAAAGAACTTTGTAATTTATATAATTTGTGCTGCAGGACCTCTATTCCCCCCCTCCTGTGTCCTGCTGGGCTCTCTCTCTCTCTCCAATGACAGCTCGAACAATGCAAATGGCAAACGTCGCGGCTGTCTCTTGTCCCTCTCTAACTAGCCTGCCTGCCTTCCCTCTGTCGCTCAAAAACCGCAATTGCGTGCAAATATTTTCAATGCAGGCGCAGCGCAAAGTTTTTGGCGGGCAAAACGTAAACGTCGGCGCAACAACGGAGCGATTCACATAATTTTAATGTCATAATAAAAATAATGAACCAAACTGCGGCGACCCAACGGGGCGGGCTGGCTGGTTGGTTGGCTGGCAGGCTGCATTAGTTGCAAGTTTACTTTACTGACTCCAAAACTTGGGGCCAGCCTAGGCCAGGCCCAGGACATGGCAAGGCAAGGCAAGGCAAGGCAAGGATTCAAGGATTAGCCAGGTAGCCAAATGGCAAATGCCAAGGGGGCCCTCCCCACTTGCGGTCTCATTTGAGCCTGCTCTAGTTGCAACTTTCTGTTCCGAATGGCAAAGAAAATGCCAAATGGAAAACGCATGCGTTGCATGATCAGGGTACACAAATCAATCATACGTAGCGTTGTCCCAGAGCAACGTCCATGCCATCGACTCATTTGCACCGCAAAACGTTCCCGCGTTCTTAGTTCTAGAACTTGTAACGTGTTTCGACTCCCTTTCCACTCATTTTCCATTTCCATTGCCCGCAATCTCTGCCGACAATTGCCGTGTTTGTGTCTATCGCGGCCGTTGGCGCTTGTCCTGTGTCCCCCCTCTTTCTTCTTACTCCCCCCTCCTGCTGTTTTGCGGTCGTGTGCAACTAAATAAATTAAAATGCTAGCAAAACGCCAAAGCCCCTCACCGCCTCCCTCCCTCTCTCGACTAAACTTACTCCTGGCCATAATATTTTAGCTAAAAGCACACACAACTATTTCTCCACTTTTGCCAGCTAAACAAACTTTGCCGGAACCTTTATGGCCAAAAGAGTAGCGGAAAGGGACTTCGTTTTGCGGCATTTAAGTAATTCCTTGCTGCTTTGAGGTGGCCTTCTCAGCAACCCAAGCCAAAGCTAATCGCGATCTGCTGCTAACTGCTTAACATAGAGGAACCAAGTTAAGTCTCCATGATTGTATGAAAGTATTTAAGTTGATCTGTAATAACTACGAGTTAGTATTAGTCTTGTTCTGGCTAATTTAGAACCACAAAACTGCTAAGAGCATTCCCAGTTACTCTCTAAGGCCGTAATCCCCATTGTGGCCCCAAAATCATTTAGAATTCTTCTCATAGCAAAGCCAATAATTGTCGGAATATGGAATGTCATATCTCATTGAACTCGTAATTAAAATTCCATTCAAACTGTATTCACACCTGAAAAAGTCAAAATTCTTCTATTTTTCTTAAATTTTGATGATGTTACCCCTTACAGAAAATTGGAAAAATAATAAAAAATTAAACTTCCCAAAATCATCAAACTAATGATAAGAAAAGTTAGCTTTGGTCGTTAGCTGCTCAAAACAGTCTTTATCTTAGCTCTGAGCCTTGTTTTGGCTGAGTTATAGGGATAATCCCGATACAAAATATTGCCATTTTCTCTTAAAAGTCATAATCCTGATTCTTGCCTCAAAATCAGATTATTTTCTCTCAGATTTATTCTCACAGCAAAGTCAAACAAAGTCGGAACATGGAATGTCATATATCGTTGGAATCGTAATTGAAATTCCATTCGAACTGCATTCACACTTTAAAATGTCAAATTTTGAACATTTTTCGGAAAAATCATGATGTTACCCCTTATCGAAAATGCGAAATTTGGTTTATCCCGATTTTCTCCTATCAATGATAGTATTCTTCTCATAACTCGGCCAATAATGGTCGGAATGTGGAATGTAATACCTCGTTGAGTTTGTAATTTGATTTCTAACAAAACTGCTTACCCACCTTAAAACGTAAAAATTGAGCTAAATTTTGCAAATTTTGATAATGTTACCCCTTACAGAAAATGCAAAAATTTTACAAAAATTTAAAATCCCCAAAATCATCAAACGAATGTTAAGGAAAGTTAGTTTAGATCGTTAGCTGCTCAAAACAGTCTTTACTTCAGCTCTGCGTGTCGTTTTTACAAAGTTATAAGAAAGAAACCGCAAAAAAATGTTGCCATTTTCCGTAAAGAGGCGTAAAATTATAACAAACCTTCCTTTCTCAAGTATATACTTCTCCGATCTGTATAAATTATGACCCAGCAAAGTCAATGGCAAACGAAAGCAAAAACAGGATACTGCGCACACAGCTGCAATTGCATATGTATGTGTGGAGCAAAGCAAAGATAAAAACGCAGATCTCTCTCGGAAGAGGGAGGGGAAGAAAGAGGGGAGGGGAGAAATTTGCAATGGGTGCTAAGTAGGTCACACATGCAGCCACGCACGCAGATTACTGGAAACGCTGGTAACTGTAAATGTGTAAAAAGCAATTGCGAAAGTACAGAAAGAAAGGCAAATAGTGCCATCCTTTTCGTTAAATAAAACATTGAAACTGAATCAGAAGTGAGATAAATTGGTATAAAAATCTGAGAAATCTGAGTCATATATAAAAACCCAAACTAAAGACCACTTTTTGGCTAATATTTCTAACTGTTAGACCTATGAAACCCGCTTACAACCCGCTTTGAAAAGAAGTCAAGCTTAACTAAGATCGAATCTAGATAGACTTAAGATTTAGAGATTCTCAGCACTCACCTTGAGCAGCTCGCGGAAGTAGGGACTGCAGGCGGAGAGGACGACGCGATGCGCCTTGATGCTGCGTCCCTCGCAGGCGAGCGTTACATCGACGAAGGCCTCGTCGTCTCGCAGATTCTCGAAGGCCGAGGTTATGCTGCTCTGGTAGTTGTTCCAGCGGAGGCAAAAGTGCTGTGTGTCGTCCATGTCGATGGGTTGTTTCTGGTTCTGATTCTGGATGTTACTGGTTAAAGGATATTCTTGTTCTGAGTCACCAGGTGTGGGCGTGGCTGCAGGCGTTGATATTGGTGTAGGTATTGGTGTCGGTGTTGTTGTTGTTGTGATTGTGGGCTGCCGAGCGTTGTGGTCGTTGTTGTGGTTGTTATTGTTGTTGTGATCGTCGTCAACCGACACAACGCTGGCCTTCTTCGAGGTCACCTTCTTTCGTATTTTGACGGCTTTTTGGCGGCCTGGCCCACCGATGAATGGGATAGAAAAGCGCTGTAGCGGCTCTAGCTGCCTTGCCTTTGGCTTGTGTATTTGCCTTGCTGAGTGTTGTTGTTGTTGTTGTTGTTGTTGTTGTTGTTGTTGTTGTTGTTATATATATTTATATAGCTGTAGCTGTAGCTGTAGTAGAGTATTCACTAATGATTATTTAACTGCAATTGAGAGAGAAAGAGAAAAGCAGAAGAGCAAACAATTAGAATTCAAGTTGGAATAGGATTATAAATGCCGAGGACCCTGCGATCTCACCACCCCTCCACCCCTTAATATTAAGTTCATTGCAGTTCAGAGTTCGCCTTGGAACTGCCTGCCTGTTTTAGTTTGGATCGTTTTTTGGTTGATTTGTGCCGCGCTCAGCTGAAAGTTGTGCATTTGTTTCTGCTTTGCAACGGTTTTTTGCTCGCTTTTGCGTTTTTTTGCCTGTTCTGCTGTACGGCTGGGCTGTTTCGCTTGCAACTATGCGAAATGTTTAAAAATTGTTAACAAATGCAGTTTAAAATGTCAACCACGGCGACGACGCAGCAGCAAAAACCATTTCTATGTCATCACACGGCGAATCAAAATTAAATAAACTATCAAGACGACAATTAGCACTCGCAGCGGCAGCGGCAACGGCAGCGACGGCAGCGGCACAAGCAAAAAATTTATAACGAGTGCAGAACCAACAAATAAAAAAAAAACGAAGAAACCAAAAAAGCAAAGCCATAAAAAACGGAGTGAAAAAAGAGCCAACGCATCGCAAAATGGGAGGAGTGAATACAACAACAACAATATAAAAAAAAACAGAAAATATATAAAAAAAGCGAATTAAACAAATGCGAATATACCAAGAACACTTGTACGGCGGGGTGGGAACAGGAACACGCTCTGTTCCCATCTGGACATCTTGCAGAAAAACAAAAAATAAAAAAAATAATTTGAATACAGAAAACTTTCGGGGCAGTTCATCTCTCTCTCGCTCTGTTGGCCTCTTCCTGTCCCGCTCTGGCTGAATGGTTTTTGCGAATTGCGAATTGCGATAAGCGAGGCAGCAAAGGCAGCCAGGCAGCGTAGCAGCAGCAGCAACACCAGCAGCGGCAGAGCTTTCGCTCGGCATTGAAAGTGAAAACTATTAGATAAGTCGCGCCGGGTGTTCGCTGCACTTTTTTTTTTCCACCAGAGTTAGCCAGCAAACCCACAAGCTGATACGTATGAGTGATGTGTCCGCACAAAAATAGCACCCCTCGCTATGATATCGTCATCCCATTTCATTCCCAATTCCCATTCCCATAGCCATTCCCAACGCTTCTCCTATTGCAGTCGAGCTCACCTTCCTCCTGTTTGGCGCTCTGATTGGAATCCGATGCCTGGCTCTAATTAGCCGGTATGCTTTTTCTTCTTATTGAAACGCGTGGGACATTTTCTTTTAGCTGTTCTTTCAATTTTGCAAACTTTGGCTTTTCTAGATATCTATATTTTTCGAATTTCGGGTAAAACTATTCTGCTTGCGTATACGCAATTTTTTGTGTGTTTTTTTTCTTATTCTTATTCTTCTCGCACTCAACAAAATTTTAAAAAAATTGCGGCACTCACACACACACACGCAGTGGGGGGGAAGAGAAACGCGACGAGGATAAACCGTTAGTTGGAAGCTGGAAATTCTAGGGGAGAACCGAGCTTAAACGAAGCGAAAAGCGAGCGATTTGGGGGAGCGACCGACCGAACGAACCGAACCGATGACTAAACTAAACTATCTTGGATTGGCGAGGCGATATCATGGCCAGAGCCGTAGCCCGGCGATCCCCAGCGGGTGGGAAGGGGGCGGTGGTTGTGGATCCAGGATCATCCGCGGTCGGATGTTCGGATATCTGCTGATCTGTCTGTATTTTTGATTATTATTTGATTGGTTTTTTTTTTTTTGGCTATAGTCTTAATAGTTGATCGCGGATAGTCCGTTTTTCCGTTTGCCGTGTATTTTGTGTTTGTTGCGTTTGATGATTGCAAGCGTAGAAACTCAACTGAATTCGCGCTAAAGAAGAAGAGAGTGCTGTGCCAGTCTCAGTCGCTGCCTCGGTCGCCGCCTCTGCCACCGACAACTTTTCGACGTCGACCGCACACAAAAAGCGCATTAGGCAGCCGAAAAAAGTCAGCACAAACACACACACACACACACATAGTCATATACTGCGGCGAACTATTCCCGAAAAAATTTTGGCACTTTTGCATATGTGTGCGTGCCACGCCGTCTGGATGTTGGAAAGAGAGAGACAGCGCTACAGAGAGAGCGATCGCGCGCACGCTCTGTTGTCCGGTGTTCAAAGGATTGGACAGAGATAGCAATAGCCATAACGATGCCTGCAGGACAGAGTGCGAAAGAGAAGAAGAATACAAAACTTGAGGCGTATTAGAATGTAGAATTCCCAGACGCAGCACACATACATATACGCGCGCGCAGCAAAAAAGCATTTTTTGCACAAAAAGTCCAGCGCCGAATTTTTTAATGTTCTCGATCTCTGTTCGTTCTGCTTGTTCTCTCTCTCTGTCGCCCGAACTCTCTCTCGCTGCTTATACTAGAGTCGCTTTTTTTTGTGCATAGAAGAAAACAAGACGTTTCGCTGACTAATAACTAACAAATAAGGCAGAGAAAGCTCATAATCACTCATCCTTATCCCTTTTGTATATCCTCTGACCTTTCAGATCCAAAAAACTCTCCATACTCTCCATCCTTTAATAGATCATTTCTACAGATCTTTCAACTATTGCAAAATGAGCGCACATTTTCTCTGCGTCTTCGTTTTTTATTTATTGCTGCATATAGTCGAGATCATATGTGTGTGTGTGTGTGTGTGCCGTAGTGCTTACGAACTTTCAAGGCTAAATACTAAATTTTTTGCTGCCTTTGTGGCCGTATATTATTATTAAATTTTGTTTGGCGCATTTCGCTAGCCAGCTCTCGCTCCCTCTCTCTTTCTCACTCGCTCGAAATAGTTCTAGAAAAAGTCGAATTCGTTGCAGTCGTTTTTTTTTTCGCCACTCTCCCAAAAAAGTGCGAGTGTGAAAGTGTGTGTGTGTGTGTGTGTGTGTGTTTGAATAAAAGCAATTATTTGGCTGACTGCGCTGTAGCTTATAAAAAGCCAAAAGAGCAGCGGCGAACGCGATTAGATAGAGTAGCTAGTATACATAGTAGTTTGTTCAGTTGGAAACTAAATTGTATAATGCGAGTGGCGAAAATAGAAGTCTTCTATGTATGTATTTGTAGGTGTGTGGGTGTGGATGTAGGTGTAGCTGTTCCGATCTGATCACATTGGTGTGCCATATCTCCTGCACCTCCACCCTCGCAAACTTGTTTGCTGCCCCTTCTCCTTCGCCTCCTCCTCTTTTTGGCTTTCTCTTTCTATTGTGTTTGTCGGAAACTTTGCTTTTTTTTTTATTGCCATTGCCTTCGTTCTCCTATCGTTTGTCTCCAAGTGTGTTATGTCTACGAGTGTGTGTGTGTGTGTGTGTGTTTCTATTTTCAAGGTTAGCTGAGTTAGTTCTGCTCATACTTGAAGCACACACACAAGCGTTGCCTTTCCCAATTCAGCATTTCCATTTCCCTCTTTCCCTTTCAAAGTGCGAGAGGGACGATGCGTGACAAGTTGGTCTACGACAGCTTACAAAACGTTAAACAAGGTCAGTCCACATCCACTTTTCCACTTTCCCCACACACCGTTTTGGCCCCGCTTTCCACTTGTTGCCGGCTAGACGCTGTGGCGCCCACATCACATTTCCACATGGCAAATCGCACACATTGCAAATAGCTTCCCCCTTTTTCCCTTTACACATTTCTTTTTCCAAGCACCGAATGCCGGCCAAATGTAAAATCTAACGGCCAACACACACACACACATAGAGAAAGAGAGACAGAGAGAGAGAGTAGTGAAAGCGAAAGTTCTGTGTGAAAACTAAGAGAGAGAGGCGAGGTGGATGGGTGGACCCGACAAGGAGGGCATTACAAAATGCAAGCTGCATCTGTGTGGGGCCGGTGGGTGTCTACTGGGTGGGGCTAGACACATGCTAGACGAAAATGCCAAAAGGCAACCAACCACCGGCATAACGGGGCATTTCCCTTTACCATTTTACATTTGCATTTGCATTTGCACACGCACACGCCCATTTACATATGTATATGTACACACGGGGCACCTACCTGATTAATGCGTGTTAATTAGCCCATTAGGCTAATTGTAAGCCATTAGAGGAAGAAAGAGGGGGAATACAAAGCAAGCAAATAGAGCAACTAGCACCCAGTAGATGTGCCAGAGAGAGATAGCAAACGGAGAGAGAGAGCAATTCAAAACAAAACCAAAACCCAATTCTACAACTCGTAAACTGAGTCCAAGTTCAAGGTCTCGCGTTCAATTCAATCGCCTCTGCCAGCGTCACTGCTTCTGACGGCGTCGCTGTCTAGCTAGTTGCGCATAATAGAGAGAGTGAGTGAGTGAGAGAGCATTAGAAAGCTCGCAAGTCTTGCGATGGTGTTAAAGCGTAAGCGTGTGGACAAACACTCGCAAACAGCGCTCTCTCCAGGAGGAAGAGGATCGCACCAGACAGCAAAGAAGAAGAGCCAGCGAACCCCCCTCCCCCCTCTTTCCTGTCTGGAACTATTTCATTCCTAATAAACAATACAAAAAAAAGAGCCTGGCCACTTTTGTCTACGCTTCAGGTTCTTCTTCTTCCTCTTTGGGCTCTTGCTGCCTTTTGTTTTGTTTTGGCTTTGCTAAACTTCCCTTCCCTCCTTATTCCGCTCAACATTCCCGCTGACAAAGTTGATTTCTATTGTTAGTGCGCTGCGACTGCGCCGTCAGCTTCGTCGTCGTCTCGCTCTCTCTCTCTCTCTCTCTTTTGCTTAGTTGTTTTGCATTTTTGCTAATTTGACCTTCACCTTAACCTAGTCATCGTGTGTCGGACATTCGGTCGTTTACCCCGCGCAAATTCGCAAATTCGCCAGCCAAAGTCGAAAAAGCTTCAAATACATAAAAAAAGAAGAGAGTGGGAGAACGTGAGTGTATGTGTTTGCGTATGTGTAGGCTGAGTGGGAGAGGAGATCCCACAATAGTGCTAGACAAGAGAGCAATGCAGCCTCCCTCTCCTTCTATTACAACATTCCTCACTCTTTACTACAAATACTTGCAAGTGAATGACCAGTTTCAACTTCCAAAAGCACTCCTCTCTTCATCTCACTCTATTACTATTTCTCTTCCCCACTAGTTTCTATTTGAGCGCATTTTTTGGCGCTCTCTTTCTATAGTGGAAAAGAAGGAGGGAAAAATAACGATAATACGGACCATTAGAGACCCTTTCTACCCATAAATCATCATTATTAGTTTCCTATTTAGCTGAAATTACTTTACTTGATTGGTATTACAATCGTAGTTAGTTTAATACACATAATTCACATAATTAGACAGACTAGCTTACACTAATATACTGTTACATGGTTTGTGACCAACTGTTCTATGAAAACAATATAGCCTAGTACTACATGTAGGGTACAACTAGCCATGTAAGTTTCGAAATGCTGCTCTTGAGTCAAATCAAATGGAAGACTGCGAGTGCGAATAGTTTTGCGCTAGATCGTCGTGTTCATTTTCCAGCGTTGCTTAGTTTCGTTTAGTGTGCAGATCGGAGTGGATCCCTCCACGGATTAGGAGTTGTTACGACTGTACATACTTTTTTTTTTATGGTGTCTCTTTGAAAAAAGGAAGTGGAAGTGTACAGTTATGTGATTGGGGTTTTTGTGCGCGCCGATTTTCGCCCCTGTCATTGGGGGTCTTTGAACTTAGAGCAGAGCGTTCAACCCCGCCTACCGCCTTCTATCGCCCACGTTTCGTTTTTTGGGCTTCGTGCAACTCCGAAAAGTGTGACGACGTCTGTGTGGCCATTATCGCGACCGTTTCGGTTTGTGCGATAACCGATAAGTGTTGCGTTGTATTGTGTGCCCTCGCCGCGTGCAGTTAACCGCCTCGTCTCCCTCTCCCTTTTACTAAGTAATCAGTTATTGGCCCGCTCTAATGAACGTTGAACTGCAAATTGCAAAAACGTACGAAAATAATAAACAAACGCGAAATGCGAAATTCGCTCTCTCTAGCGAAACATCCGCGTCGCCGTCACCCACACATTCGTATAATGGGTGGGTGCATTCACCTCTGGATCTTGTGCCTGCCTATCGGATGATCACTGTAAGTGCTCTAAAGGAAAGGAATGAGAGAGAGAAAGAATATGAGGAGGAGGAGAAGAAAAGAGCGTCGGCGGCTAAGTAAACTGCGCCATTTCTGTTGCGTTCCAAAATGTGTATACAAAATTTGCATTTTGTGTCCCTCTTCTATCCTCCCTCTCTCATCCTCACCGAAAAGTACATGGGAACGACTGGAAGTCGAGTTGGCAGAATAACTGCAACGTAACTGTTTTTGCTATATCGTTTATCGAATAGGAATAGGCAGACATAAAAGAGGGTTTCTAAGTTGCCAGCGCAGCAAATGCAATTCGCGAAAAATGAAAACTGAAATGTGAAATGTGAAGTGTAATGTAAAAGGAAGCAGTTTAGTGGGAAACCAAAAAGTGAAGTGAAGTGAGCACACGAGAGCCTATCAAAATCGAACAAAAATTCAAAGAGCGAATAATGCATGGCTCCCCTTTCTTTTCCCTACTTCTCCATCTCCTTCGCTGCACACAATTTAATTCGCATTACATTGGGGATTTAGCTTGTCTTGTTTGCATTTTGCTTTTGGCTCGCCTGCCTTCCATTGCCATTGCCATTCTCATTCCCATTCCAGTTTCCATTCGTGTTCGTACATATTGATATGTAGATGCGTTTACATAGGCGCTCGTATGTGCGTGGCCAGCTCATTAATTTTATAGACCATTTTGCGCAATGTGGCACACACACACATACATATATATATTCGCTAACACATTCGCGATCAATTGACACACATATATGTGCATATACATACGCACACTGCAATATATTAGCATTTCTCATCAAAAAGCTGCTCTCTGCGCTCTGCCAGCGTCGCCTTCGCTGCGTCGCTGAGGTTAAGAAACTTTTGGGGTTTAATAACATTGCACAAGGTTATTAGATAAAAAAATGTGCTCGCCGCAACTGTGCGCCCGCGAGAGCGAGAAGGCTAGCTAGGGCTCCCCTTCTCCCTCTTCCGTTCTCTTTCCCTTCCTGTTGCCGTATTCCCATTCCCATTGCCATTCCAATTCCCGACTCTCTGTTCGGCTGAGCTCGGCTAAGATCGGATCGCTTCGTGTGCAAGCTTCTAGTGGTTAAGTATGATGAGAGGAGGGATCTGGAAAGGGGTGCGACAGGGGGCATTATTTTTAGGCCCTGCATGCACACGCACACACATGTGTGTGTGTGTGTGTGTGTGTTCCCCAAGTTTTGTGTATTTTTCGGGACTGGCAAATTTCTTGGCCGTTGATCTTTGGCGTTCTTTCTGCTTCTTCCTTCTGTGGATACTGAATGTCAATGCATTGTTGGATACGCGTGCGGGGGGTGACGACCAGGAGAGGGGGGTTCAATGCGCATCTGGCTCACCGAGTGTACACACATTTACTTTTTGTGCCCATTATTCGCAGCGCTTTTCTACTCTGCTCATTTTCGTGTTTTTTTTTTTGTTATTTTTTTTGTTTTTTTTTGCACTATGCGAACACAGTCTGTGCAGTCTGGAAGGGGCGATCCACGATCAAGTGGGAAGGGGTTAGGAGGGGGTGTTATTTTTGAAGAGGGGGTCACCATCACAGTCATGGCCATTGTCACTGTTTATCACATTTACCGTTAAGCAGCCCGTCTCGGGTTACCCGTGTCATAGCCCAAGAAAAGCTACAACGGTTTATGGTTCATATAAGACGACCCTCGATGTCTCGTCTGTGTCTCTTGGCAACCCCCCGACTCCTCCCCATGAAAGCTGAGAACCTCTTCACTTGAAAAATGCAAAAAAATAAGACAATAAAAAAACGCAAAAATAAAACACAAGTGAAAAACAAAACAAAAAATGTCAACGAAAGTGCAGGAAATGAACGAAAAAATTAACCAACGATCGGATCGGTTGGCAGTGCAGCAAAGAACAGGGAGAAGCCAAAGTGGAAGTAGCAGCAACCCATTGCCATTCTTAGTACCATTCCCGTTTCCAATCCCCGGGACTTCCTAGCTCCCCCATAACTATGAACATGACACTCATGACCAACTGACTGACTGCGCCAGCAGAGCAGGAAGAAGCAGAGAAGAGCAGCAACGCCAGCAGTGGCAGAAGAAAGGGGGATTTGCAGTGCAGAAAGCAGAAGAACATGAAGTAAAGAATTGCACACTCGAAGAAAAAGTAATCAACTCAGAATATATACAGAAAGTATAATCGATGGGTTAAGATTTATATTAAGATTTAGTTTAGGAGAAAGGCTATAAACTCATGGCTGATTTTCCTAACTTTTCCAGTTTAAAGTTAATTCTCTAAGTGCAGGGCCTTCATCTCCATATCCAGCAATGCTGTTGCGTGCGTCTGTGGCCGCCTGGGCAGAAATAGAAACATCGCGAATGTGGCAGAAGCAAGTAGAAGAAAGGAGAATTGAGTAAGAAGAACGGGGCAGGGTGACAGAGACAGAGACAGAAAGAGCCGAGACTGGAGAAGAGTTATCTCCTAGCCTTTGTGCCTGTGCCATTTGTTTGTCTATCCGGCTTTTGGCCTTGGAGTAACCGTTTCCGAGAACTTGGGAACTCGCCTATATATATATGTATGTATGTGTATGTATGTCTATAGCGATAACTATGCACTTTGTATGTCTCTGTCTGTCATTATGTTGCCATCTCTGTTGCGCTGTCTTCGCTTTCGCTTTTGTTTCTTCTGTTGCTGTTGCTGTTGCTGTTTTCTCTGTTTGTTTTTGCAACTCCTATCCTCCTATCCTTCTAGCCCCTCCTCAACTCGACAATTTGTGGCGGCCTTGAACGGCATCATCATCATCATCATCGTGATCATGATCGTGATCCCCATTTGTTATTGCGCCCATCCAACGGCAACGGATGCATTTGTGGCTGTGGTGCAGCCAAACAAGTGCTCCGTGCTAGAAGAACATACATACATATATGAGTCACGGGAATGGAGAACTAAAAGCTGGCGACTGGAGCTGGTAACTCTAGGGGAGCTCTGTCACTGCTGGTTGTCTGCGTGCTTTGTCCACTTGTGTGCGTGCGTGCGACTGACTCTCAATTGGCCGCAGTTTCCACTTGATTCCAGTTGATTGGGTTCCAAGGCTAACGGAAGTGCTACTGGTTGCTGCTAGTCTGCTCTGCAGTTCTCTAATTGCCCCATAACTTTGATGAATATTAACTGTAAATGTGTTAACCCGTTTCGGAGATGATGTCCTTTGTTCTTTACTTTTTACTATTTTCCTCTGTTTTACTGTTACTCATCAGCTTCCTGGAACTGAAAACTAGAATGAGTGCCTGTGCGACCCTCTTTTGCGTTGCATTTGCAAATCCGTGGCAGCAGCAGCAACAATTGCAGCAGCACACCAGCAGAGGCAGCAACAACAAGTTATGCGCCGTCAACCTTGAATGTCGGCCAGTCGCACACACAGAGATGGCTAACACACACACACACACACACACAGACACCCTAATACCAACATCAGCACGCAGACAGCGTCTAGTCGGGGCCACCACTTTGGCGAGTCTCCATCTCCTCGGCCTGCGTCTCCTCCGCTGCTCTGTTCTGTTTTCCTAGCATCCAGCCAGCCACCACATTCGCAGCCCGAGCTCCACAGCACGTCCCACGTGTGTGCCCCATACCCTCAGCCCCCCTTGTCTCCTTCCCCTCGTTTTCATAGTCTGGCTCTTCCTCCGTCTCTAGTTTCTGTCGTTTTATGCTTTTTTTCGCTCTTCCTTTTTGCTAGGCACGCTTCGTTGGCTGCCTGCAATTTTCATTCAGTTTTTCTCTCGTCGCGCGACTTTCCCACACCACCGCCGCCGCCCTCCTTGCCTTGCCCCGCCGCTCCTCCCAAAGCTCAGCTCCCTCGCGTTGCAGGAATGCAGAAAAATGTGTTAGTGGAGTAGTTGCCATTACGTCACCTTGCCGTGTCTGTGTGTCTGTGTCCATGTGCGCCTGTATGGGTACCGGTCTTTGTGGCTTGCAGATGGGGAATGGTTGTAGATGGAGATGGGGATAGAGATGGGGCGTTGTGGAGTGTTGTTGTCGTTTGACTGACTCGTCTGGGTCTCGGTCTCGGTCGCCCTAACAACTAACAGAACATAAAAAAAAAAGCGTGGCAGAGGCTGCGGTTGCTGGTGCCACTGCCACTGCCACCTCACATTCAAATGGTGGAAGGTGGAATAATAGGTTTTGTGGGGGAGTATGAGTAGGAGTAACCTAACTGAACCGCTTGAGTGCGTGCCTGTCTGGCCATTTGGCCCCTGTTTGTCCCATTTCCCGAATTACAAAATTGCGACAGAAAGCGAAAGTTGCAATGCGGGGCTACATCACCTCACGTGACGACTTACCTGCTATCTGAGCTAATCCTGAGAGAGTTCCTGAGAAACCAATTCCGATCGATTCAGAATCAAAAGATTAAGCCTGAGTGGGTTGCAATATATATATAAAAATATATATATATATATATTTTTAACGATAAAAACATTAACAAAAAATATTAAACAAAATGGTTGTGGAAGCAAGCTGTGGTGGTGCGGATGCGGATATTATGTGAACTTGCAAATTCAGCGCGACTTGCACTTTGCGCGAGCGATTTACGATTTACGATTCTCAATTTGCAATTTGCAATTTGCAATTTGCAATTTGCAATTTACAATTTACAATTTTTGCGATGAGCTGCCACACGACGTTTGCTCGGTGCGACGCTGAAGAGCAAACTGCAGTTTCGTCGTTTCGGGCTGGCTTTCGATCTTTCCCGAACCCTGTTCCACTGGCCTTCACGATCGGATCCGAGTACAGATCCTCAGCTGCCTTGCCTTGCCTTGCCTTGGCCGTGAGCTTCACGAAGCGTCTGACTAACTGACTGACTGCAGCCGAAGAAGAAGAAGAAGAAGAAGAGGGGGTAAAAGAAGAAGAAGAAGAAGGAGCGTAGAATGGCAGAGCAGCGGACAAGTCGAACAATGCAACGGAGAGTCCAGAGGAGGTTGAGGAAGGTGGCATCGCAGGGAGGGTAAAGAGGAGGCGAACGAGGCTACTGTGCTCGCCCTGCTTCCTGCAGTGTATCTGTATCTGTATTTATGTATATGTATATATGTATCTGTATCTGTACACTCTGGCCTGTCTTTGTATGCAGATGCACCGAAAATGAATTTGAAGGTAAGCAGTAAGCAGTAAGCAGTAAGCAAGATGAAGAAGGACGGGGGGTCTAGGCCTGGTCCGTCTGCTTTTGTGACTCTCCATCAAAGTGCTAATGAGGGGATCCCAAGGAGAGGGGTAGAGGGAAAGTTTCAAGCAACAGGGCAGCTGCATTGTATGAGTCAAATGTCCTTCTTTCGTATCAGGGCCACATCCGAATCAAATTTCAGTGTATGTATCTGTACCTGCATCTGTGTGGATGTGGATTTTGGATTTTGAATTTCGGATGCACTTCAGCCTGCAGCTATATTGAAAGCTATCTTTGAGCTAAAAGGGTTGCTTGGAGATTCCCCCACTGGAAAGGAGTAGGTGCAAGAGTGGTTTAGAAGAAACCCCTTACCTGATGGCTTTGGCTAGGAGCTCGGTCAGCAGGCGCATCCTCGCACATGGCGGCGCTGCATTGGGTTATCAGAGTAGACAAGGATGCACACTGATTAATCACTTTAAAATTTTTTCTTTTTTTTTGGGGGCTGGCTTTCTTCCGCTTTCTCCGCTCCTCTGAACTCAGCGATTCTTCAATTTATTTAGGATAGAAAAACGCGCGCGAATCGCGCACTTTATTCCGGAATTTCTAGCCGGGATTGTTTATGTTGTCTCTTGAGGGATGTTGCAAGGTTCTTAGACGGTTCTTGGTCGGTCATAGGATGCACTTGACAAAAAAACACAAAAAAAAGTAGGACAGGACTGTGTTGGATGGTTTGGTCTCAAGGCTGGGTTTAGTTGCAAGTAGCAAGTGCTGCCGCCACTAATGCCATTCAATTCGAGTTCAAATTTTAGAAATGGAAATTGAAATTGAAATTGAAATTGTGCGTTTAGGCTGAACTAACTTTAGTAACTGAACCGATCGAATTAAAAAGCTCAACTGAGTTCCGAAAAAATGCAGTTAAATGTGTTGGGCTTGTGCCGCTGCCCTCTGCCAGTGCTGTTAGTGTATTGGTTCCAGTGTCCCAGTGTGTGTGCCTGCCCAATTGAATCAGAGAATTCCCTCTATATATGTATATGTGTGTGTGTGTGTGTGTTTGTGTATACTTATGCCGCCTGTATGTTTCATTCGCTTTTTTGCTTTTTACTTTTTTGCTCGCCTTTTTTTTTTGTTATATACTTCTCATGCGATTGTGTGTGCGTGTGTGTGTGTGTGTGTTTCTTTCGCTTTTTTGGAGTGCAGCGACGCCGACTGCGGCGATCAGCGATCTGCCATACGATCGCTGCAGTTTACAGCGCAGTTTGCAGCGCTGTCGCCCGAAAATAAAAAACGAGCAATTTTTGCCCATGCGACGGCGGCAGCGTACCAGCCGAGCGAATATTGCGTTTTTTCGGGGGTTCCATGTGTGTGGGTTTTCTTTCTGTTTTTTTTTTGTTTTTTTTCTGTTTTTTTATTATGTATTTTCTGGTATTGCCCATTTAGAAGTTTTGTTTATTCATTGTCAGGCCGACAAAATTGGGGGAAATGAAATGCAAACCCGTAGCCGAGCGAATCAACGAGCGCCGCCCACACACACACACACACACACACACACACATGCCCAAAATGTTTGCTCCATTCCCATTGCAGATCCGCAGATCAGCAGCGGTAATTTGTAAATAGAGGGAGAGCGGAAAGGGGAATGGGGACATGCAACTTTCGCCCTATGTAACTTCAAGATACACAAAGCGGTACACACGCACACAAAGTCGCGTTTATCAGCAGAACGTCGCCGTCGTTGTCGTCGTCGTCGTCGTTCGCTGTCGTTGTGGATCGTCTTTGGTTCGTTATTTCCCGCTTGGCAATCCACCACCGCCGCCGCCGCCGCCGCCATCCCCCTCTGGAGGTTCCAATTGAAAGTGTAGCCCACATTTCATGCCCCATCCCCATCTCCACCAGCACAAGCAGCAGCAGCAGCAACAGCAGCAGCAGCACCAGCACCAGCCTAAATCTAAAGCCAGAAACGAAGTCTTGGAAGTCGGCCTGTTTTCGCATTTGTTTTCAGGCCCTTCCCCCCCACCACCACCGCCGCGATCCCCTTTTGAAATTTGCAATTTCTGCTGATGTTGCCGAAGACTTGTTTAATATTTTGGTTACCATTACCGCATTTTATTACATGGCTCCCCTGTTTGCCATAACCCAGATTCCCGTTTCCCTGTCCCTTCATTGCCTCCGCCCTTCCCTTCCATAGGCACCACGCACAAAGACCGAAAACACTGATGAAGACTACAAACTGTAGACGACTGCAGACTGCAGTGAAGATTTGCTGGCCCTGAGGAGAAACTGAGAGACTGAGAAACTTGTTGCCACTTGCATCTTGTTTGCCCGATTATTTTTTGTCCGATTTTCATTGTTTTTTATTTGTGCTGCGTTTTTATTTTACTTGCTTGCTGCATCCTCTTGTTGTTGTTGTTGCTGCTTTTTTTTCTTTTTTTTGGAATTTTTTTTTAGATTCATGCGTGGCGATTTTGGTTTTTTAATTCTGCTGGTCTCGCACTTATGCTAGCATTTTTCAAGAATTGTTTTTAATGTTGTTTTGTTAAGGTTTTACCCCCCCCCCCACCCCGCTCCCTATGCAATGACCTCTTGCCGATTCATACACGAATCAACTGAATAAACCCTCATGAATGTACTATATATACTATATATATATATATATATATACACAGGCAGACAGATCGACATACGTACGTATCTATAAAGTCTTTATTGCTGCTTCTCGTTCGGTTTATGGCCGCTTCAAGATCACCGCAAAATGTCACCGGCGAGTCGTACAGATTAGCCGGAAAGAAAAGGAGAAGAGTTGCACGGGCAGAGGGACCACTGTACCAGTCTCTAAGCACCGCTCCTTTGTTGGGTTTTGGGTGCTTTGCAATTACAACCGGCATTAACCTCTAGGTGGGCATTGGCGGTGGCGATGGCGATGACGGTTGGCGGTAGAGGCGACGGTGTGTAGACCTCGACAACAACCTCACGGCGTAGACGTCAATGTCGAAGGCAGCAGGCAGCAGGCGGCGGTACGCAGCAAGCAGCAAGCAGCAGCGACTGCGAAGGCGAAATGATCGCATTGAACTTGTCGCCGTTTGTTCTAATTGGAACTGCAGTGGGTTAGTCACCCAGTCAGTACCGCTCACGCACTCCTCATCTCCCTGTGGCAAACGTTCTCTGGTTCTGTCTCTCTCTCTTTTTAGAATAGCTGGGCGTATACGTAATATGCGAGGAGGTCATCGACGGAAACGAGCAAAGCCAGTAAGAGAGAGAGAGAGAGAGTTAGAGATCGCCCCCGCTAGCGCCCTGGAAGTGGCAGTGTTTACAAGAGGAAAGCTTTGATCAAGTTCAACGGCCGCGATCCAGTCGATCCAGTGCCATTTCGGAATACAAAACACAAAATACCGAATACGAGAGGCGACGATCGCGAGATCGAGAGTGAGGAATGTGCGAGCAGAGCGCCAGCGAAAGGCAAGCAAATCAAAAATAATGGATATAAGGGAAGGGTGCCAGTTTTGGTATAGGAAAATGGGAAACCTGACAAGGTGATAAAGGAAATGGAGTCTCTAAATAAAGAAGGGGTTAAGAATTGTATTTTTCTAGTGGGAAATCTCAGCCATAAGAACTTGCAAAGGAAAAATAAAAATAAATATAAGATGGGATAACTTTTTAGTATTAAAAAAATGTACAGAAAAATCAGTAAAATGAGTTTAAATCGTGTTCTTTATAATTTTAAGTTTAAAAATAACACTTACAGCCATATTTATCAAACTATTTGAAATGCAAGGAAGATTATTTAAAATGAAACAATGTTTTAAAAGGCAATTTTATAAGAAAGTGATAACTCCACGTATTCTATATATATTCGAAGATATACTTTTTTTTCTTTAAATTTCTGATTCATACAGAGAAATGATTTCAGCAAAAACTCTTTGGAAAATGTATAGAATTTGTATAAGTAGCTTGTTTTCTTTTTTATAAATTTAGAAAGTAAAGTTAAAGTTAAGTTTTGGAGAGTTGAGATCTTGAAGTTTAAATCTAAGCAGATAGATGGACTTGGCTTAGGAGTTAAGTTAAGATTTATGATCTTGAAGCTAATATATAATATGAAGAGTCATAGGGAAGTTGGGGAAGAGTCATAGGGAAGTTGGCTAATGAAATTCCTACTTGTTTATTTTATTTAATAAAAACCATATTAAATGCTGTAAATCAAGAAGTAAGTAAAGTAAAAACTTACAGTTTGTTAAGGTATTTAATTTTTAAAATGAGAATTTAAGAAATAAAATAAAAGTAGAGATGATTATGAAAAGATTTTGTTTACGAAATGAAAAACAAACTTAGTAATAGAGAAGGGTTTTAGGACTTGTAGGAAGTAGTGTAAATATTTTGATAAAAATATTGGAAATATAAGCTTAATGATAAGATTAATGATAGGAAAAACTTAAAAGAAAATGTCCTATAAATTCCTAGACACACATATGAGATAGCGGAGACTTCAAAGATCAGTTTCGAGAAAGAATTCTATAAACAAAATCTCAACAAGGCTAAGCTAGTGAATAACCATATGGAAAGGTTTAACATGTGAGGCTTAAGAAAAGCGACTAAAACTTGACAACCTCTGCTCAGAGAAGAGAAAACCTGTTCTAGTCGATAAACTACCATTTCTTGGATAAAGTAAATCTCAAAATATAGTAAAAAAGAAAGTCCCACCCTCACTTACATGTCAGTGTGCTGGCGATCCTGCGGCTGTGCCAGGTGCATCGCCTAGAGCTGCTCCGGATTCCGGCTGGCGATCCGCCTCCGATCGGAACTTTCTATAGAATTCCGTCTGCTCACTCTCACTTTCACTGGGGCGGACAGTTTGTCAGTTTGTCAGAGTTTCTGTTGCGGTTGCTCGCTTTTCTTTACGGTTGCTTGAATTTTTTCTTTGTAAATTTGTTTCTTTAATTTGTTCTCTGCTTGTGGGCTGCTTTTTATCACTGGGTTTGTTTTGTGTTCCTAACTTCTTATCGGATAACTTTCACTTTGATTAGATACTAGATTCGATTTATTGCACAACTTGTCATCTCTCTGCGTTACACCAAAACAAAAATGAAAACAATCAACAATCGGGCGCGATGAAAACGTTGGAAATTCCGTAAAATTCCGGGATGCTGTCCTTTGCTCCGGTATTAACTATTAGCACTTGCAAAAAAAAACTAAACAAGGAAACAGGGCAAAACAATTCACGCAGTTCTTGTTAGAGCTTTGTATGTCTTGGTGGAGTTCTTATTGGATTTTGGTTTGTGGAGTTGAGTCTGGGACGTCTGATTGGGTTTTTTGAGTTTGAAGTTTCAAGTTGGAAGTTTGAGTTTCAGTTTCAATTTCCGTTTCCGTTGGTGGCTGATTTTGAGATTTTTTGGTTCGCGTCGCAGCACGCGCACGTAACGAGCAACAAACAGCAACTAACGTTATTTTTAAAAACCCAACTCGATTGAAGTCCAAGTCGCAATCGCAATGGCAGCGACGCTGGCTGCGGCAGCGGCAGAAGGACTGGCAGCGGCAGCGGCTGTGACTGTGACTGTGGCAGCGCTAGCAGGACCAAGAAGCAGCCGAAGCCAAAGCCGAAGGACTGCCGAAGAGTCGAAGGATGCGGCGGCAGCGAAGCCGACGGAACTTTGTTTTGGTGCCCAAGCTGATGGTGATGCTGTGCTGCTTATGGATGGTGCTGGTCCTGCTGCTGAATCTGAATGTGAATCTGGAGCTGCGCGACCGTGGAATAGAAAGTTTAGCACACAATTGAAGTCATTACAGAGCTTGTAATACAAACACAGACACAGACGCACACTCACACACACACACACACACGGACGCACTTTGGGATTAGCGTTTGGCAAGGCAAGGATACCAATTAGATGGCCCGGAATACTATGCTACGTTTCGCTGACCGCTGACCGTCCGCTGCCTGCACTCGCTCGCTCCTCGCTGCCAACTGGATGTTGCTGCACTAGACCATTGGACCACAGTCCACTGTCCACTGTCCATTGTCCGCTATAACCCCCTCACCCCGCCATAGGCCACCACACCTCACCATCCACCAAACTGTTCTGCTGCAGCGCTGCCATAAAAATCACCCGCCAAACAACGTACTAAACACTCATTACTCATTTCGCTGGCTTGCCATCATAGCCCACCGCCCCCCGCAACCATCCAGAAAGCGACCGCCCACCCGGGCAGCAACAACTATTCGCACACCGACACACACACACACACAAACACAGCCAGCGCGAGAGACACGCACACGGACAGGACGAAGTTTGCTCTTTTTTTCTGCGTGTGGCGTTAAAAAAAAGGATGCGACTGCTACGCTAGCCGTGGCAGAGGCTGCGGCAGCGACGCCAGGCAAAAAGGAAAATCAGAAACAAAACAAAAATGCGAAAAACGAACGAAAAATGCTAAAACCAAAAGCGGCAGCGCAGCAGAGCAGCTGAAACAAAAACTGAAAATGTAAAAAAAAAAGAAAAATGAAAACAGGCGAAAAAGGAAAACGGGAAGAGGAGGATAAGAGAAGAAGAAGAAAAAGAATCGGCGGCGGTGGCGGCAGCAGCAGCAGCAGCGGGAAAAAAGAGTCAGCGTGTGAGAGTGTGTGTGGCGGTGGAAAAAATTCATCCGCAACCAACCCCACTGCATGCTGCGACCACCCCGCCACCCCTCCCGCCCTTGCTTCGCACACACAAACACAACACAACAGCACACGGCACACAGCACACAGCACACACACAAACAACCCTTGTGCGATGCCGGCAGCAGTGGGAAATTTAAAAAACGCGTTTACACGACGACACGAGAGCGGAGCGCGCGCAAAAAAACGCAAACGAAACAGGACGAAGCGAAAAGCGAAAAATAAAAAATACAAAAATTTGTAAAGCACGAAAATAAAAAGGACTCTCATACACACACACACGTGCATAAAGGAGAACTACGAGCTACTACGCCCACCGCCCACCGCCGACGTCGAAAGGGGAAATCGACGCACAAAAATAACCAAGCGAATAAAAAAGGATGGCCTGCTGCGTATGTGTGTGTGTGTGTGTGTGTTAGCTGAAGAGCGTGATTGTGCGTGTGTGAGGAGAGCCGTTTTTTAAATTTTAATTTGTTGTCTTTTTACTCTGTTCCGCTCAGGCATTTGATGGCGCTTGCTATCTCGCTCGCTCTAGCCCCATTCTACTGCTACCCCGAAAAAGTATGCAACATTTTGGGCGAGATGGAAATGGATTGCGAGGGAAATGAAGACAGGGATATAGTGAGAGAACGAGAGAGTAAGATATATATCCCTTGGATGCTTTGGCCGATCTCGCAGATCCTTTATGTTACCTTGTTGCTATCCAAGCCGGCGGAATGTCGAGGCACAAACATAAATGGCTAAACTAAACTAAAGAAGCGGCGAGAACGAACGGCGAAGGACGAAGGACACGCGACTAGGCAGCCACGACGTCTTAACGGTTACTAACTGCCCAAGACGTTTGGCCATTTCGGCTGGAACCGAATGGCTGAAACCGAATGGCTGGCTGGCTACCCAGACGCCCAGACTCCCAGACTGCCAGCCAGGCTGACAGCCTCCCAGCCATCCGTGGGCAAAGGTTCATTCAGTCTGGGCATTTGGCGTGATTCGGAGAAAAGCAAAGTCAGCCGGAGATGGGAGACGGTGCCGGTAAAAGTCGCAGCGTCGCAACGGCGACGCCAGCGTCGCCAGTACATCGCTGCCTCAGGAGGAGGTCAAAGTTGAGCGGGAGCACTTGAAGACTTGGCCATCCTGTTGCTCGAAATGACCGCCCAGCCACTCAAGCAAGAACAACAACAACAACAACAAGAGAAGAAAGCCACCCAACGACCAACCGACCTACCGACCATCAAAAGTAAGCACTGCGAACTACGCACATACAAATGAGCGTAATAAAATCAAATGCTGATAGTGTGTAGTTGGACGCATTACCCGAAATCCGCCCCTCTATACTACTACTACTACTACTACTGCTATACTGTAACACCCACACATAAACATGGGCGCACACAAATACACAAACAGCAGCAGTAGCAGCAGCAGGAGTAGCAGCAGAGCAAATCTACTACACGCAATCTTCATTTTCAACGCCATCAAAGCCATTCCAATCATCATTATCGTCGCCATAATCATCAAGTAAAGTACCCACCAGTAGCGCCTCGACGCAGGACACCCTCTTCCTTTGCCCTCGGAGCTCCCCAAGAAGTATGCTATGCTACACGCTGGACGAGATTCTCTTTTTCGTCAGCGCTCTTAGACGAAAAGCAACGACGATGACGATGGCAATGGGATGCCAACAAGTGCGCCCGAAGTATTATTTTTTTTTTTCCTTCTTCTTTTTATTCCTTGCTCTCCATCTTTTGGCTCCTTTTTCGGCTAAAGAGAGAACTGTATGCTAGTCTGTGTGCGTGCCTGTGCGTGTGTGTGTGTGTGTGTGTGTCTGTGAGTAGTGGAAAGAGGGAGCGAGGGAAGCTGGATAAGGATGTGAATGTTGACGTCTTCGTTGTAGTTTCGCGTAGTTCCTTCTCAATGGGAATGGTGGGTGGTGGCTGGGTGATTTCGGGTTAGAAAAAGAAAGGAAAGGAAGAGGAAAGGAAGGACGAAGGAGAAGGTGAGGCAGCTAGGCAGCTAGGCAGCCGGCAAATGCGACAAATTATTTAAGCTGCATGTGGCGCGAGCGAAGCTTTGCTTGTGCACTTAAAACAAAGGTCGTCTGGTATAATCTTATCATAAAAGTTGTAAGAATTAACAAAATGAATTATAAATAATCTAGATTAATAATCTAGTAAGTTAGTTTAGGGTTTTAGATTGAGTTTAAGTAACAGTAACTATGGGAAAATTCTTTACTTATTAACTTCTACTATTTCCAGAGATTTCCAGAGTAATACAAACCTCTTTCTTTCACTTTCTCTAAAGTGTAAGGATAATTGCTTGGGACACCAAAACTAACAACGATTTGTGTCTGTGTGTGTGTGTGTATTTGTTGCTTTGTGTGTGTGTGTGCGTTGCAGTTGCATTAAAATCTTAGAAGACGGATTTCTTGTTCATCGGCATGCAGCCACACGGAGAGGGATAGACTTACGGCTGGCTGAAGCTGCTGGCGGTTGTCGTTCTTCGGTGCATATAATTTAGATTTTCGCGTTCAACACACACACACACACATTAACAGACACCAACACACACTTTAGCACACACACACACACACGTAACCAATGGTGAATGGTTGTGGGTGGCGTGTGGTAGGTGCTTCGTTTTTGGGCTCGTCTTCGTATTTTGGCCCAAAGTTTCAGCATATTTTGCTAGACTTGCTTTAAATAACGAACACACACACACACACACGCACACATATGCAGATTATTTTTGAGTGGTACAGCAGTGAAAGGGGGAGGGGGAGGAAGAGTGAGTGTTCGGTTCGCAGTAATTAGCCAATAGGAATAGCTGGAGCTTGTTGTTTGCGCTGGTATGAGTGTCCCGGCAGGGGTGCGTGTGTGTGTGTCTGTGTGTGTGCATGTGTGTATGTGAGTCATCCCTCACATGCACGTTTGTCATTTGGGCTTTGCCTATCGCATTCGAGCTTCCAGCAAGACAATCGCATGTTTGCCCACCCGTTTTTGGCCATAATGGGTTATGGGGTTTGATCCCTTTGACCCTTTTCCCCCCGTTTGAAACTGCTTATAGAATATTATTTAGTACACTCACCTGCGATCAGAATCGTTTATATATATATATATCTCTTGATATATGCTGAAAGAAAGGAGAAAGGAAATCGGTTAATGGGTTGCCTTCGACAAGGTCAAGAGAATATTATTTAAGTTTGCTTTTCTTTTTCTTATTTCAGGAGATCAATAAGGATTTGGCTGGCTTCTATGGCATCTAGGTGAGTTGCAAGCAATCTAATAATTATGTGCCACATGCCACATATCTATGTATGTGCCGCTTGCTTATGTATAATTGTCAAAGAGCCAAAGAGTAAGCTTCAAGTGTCAGAAGCGAGCTAAAAATTTGTTGCTCCACCTACTTCGGCTGTGCTCTGCTTTCTTTCTTTTTGTTTTTTGGTTAATATATTACGCATATGCGGTGGGGGGCATGGGTGTGGAGGGGGGGTGGTAATGGCAAACACTAGACACCCCCAACATACACACACACACACGCTGGCAAGAAAAATATTAACCAAACAGAGCGAGTGGAGCGCAGCAGTTAAAAATATTTAAAAATTTTCAAGTGGGTGATAGAGGAGTGCCGGATGTTGGCAGAAGGGGTGGGGGTGGGGGGACTGCCGGAAGAGGGTTTCCAAAAAGCATGCGTGTGGCAGGATTGTGGGGAGGGGGTGGGGGGTTGGAGTTCTGGTACCACCACTTTTGGTTAATTGCCAAAAACAACTACAAAAAGACAACGGCAAAAGAGCGAATGAGAAGGAGGGAAATGGAGGCGTTAGTGGAAAACCGAATGGGAAATACCCTCGAAGGGATCGGATCGTATCGGGGGGGGGGGTGCACTCATACACTTGCACACCCACACACCCACACAGATGACAGGAAGAGTATGCAAAGAAAGTTGAGCTAACCCCACCAACCTCTACGCCCGCTTTGGAAAAAAAAAGCTGGAAAAAGTTGCGTTCGCTTTTGGTGGGGCTTATGTAAACTCTCCTTTTCTCGCTCGCACGCGTTGTTGTATGCCGCTCACATATGAATATGTAACCATATAGAACATTTTCCAACTGCCTACGCGCTTATCAGAGTGTGTATGTGTGTGCGTGTGTGTGTGTGAGTTGGGTTTTTGTGTGTGCGGTGTGCTCCCTTTTTATTATTTCGCGCGTCGCAGCCAGAAAAAGGTACATAAATTGCAAATGTATTTGTGGAAAAGTGCGTTGTGGTGCGTGCAGATGAAGAGTACCCATCTACCCATCTACCCAACTCCCCCTACCTCCATCTCTACCCCTAGGACCACCACCCAACGCCCAACGCTCACTTTTAGCGGCGACGCTGCGAAGCTTATTTTTTAATTTGTGCGTTTCCCCTCGACTCACCGTTACGTCCCCTGCCTCTCTTTGGGCTTCATCATTTGTTGCCAAATAATTTCACATTTCGAGGGCATCCTTTAGGAGGAGGAATCCTTGGAAGGGTAGATGCTTCTTCATATCAGGGGAAAATCTTAGTTTTCCACTAAGTTTAAGTTTATTTTTTAAGATTTTTCCTTTTCTTCTTTCATTTTGTTTCCCTAAAACGTGAAAAGTGCATTGGAAATTCGACTTGTTGGCTTATTATCTTGACTTCTTCGACTGCTTCTACTTGGTTTTCTATGGCCGTGCTTGCTTTGACTCGGCTGTTTGTTTTAACTTGTGCCGCACTCCTTCCCCGCCCCAAGTCCTGCCCCAACCCCTCTGCTTCTCTCCTCTTCCCCCCAAACTACATACCCTTCGAGCACTTTCTTTTTCGGCGAAACTTTTTTGCTTTCCATGCTGGCATGTGCGTGCCCCTTTCCACTGACGTCCCTGTCCCCTTGCTAACCAGCTTGGCTCTTTAGCATTCGCGCTAGTCTTCTGTTAGTGACAGTCGACGGTCGGCAGTCGCTGCATTTCTGAGCAGCGACGACAACGACGACGTCGAAGCCGGCAGCAGCCAATTTAATTTTTCATATGTACACAAAGCAGGCCAAAAACAAAAACCAAAAAACGCCAAAAACAAAAAAAAAAGAGGAAAACGGGGAAAAAGTTTTTCTAATTCGCATTTGTATTTAATTTGATGGAGCTCTCTGTCTTACGCCCTGGCTTGCTTGCCAGCCCAACCACCTTGCCTCAGCCCAACACCATCTCCTCTTCTTTCCTGTCCCCAGCCCCCTTCCATTAGGTTCGCTGTTCGCCCTTTTTTTAATGGGGTGCTTTATGACAAACTTTAAGCGCGCGCGACTCTAAACATTAAAATTGTACATGGGCCATGTGTGTGTGTGGGGGTGAGTGTGTGTGTGTGTGGTTGGGGGTGTAGGTGAGTGTGCGTGTGTGTTATGAAGGAGCATAGATGAGGTAAAGGCTGGGGGGGGGTGGTGGTGGTGGCGGTAATGGGGGTGCGCGCACTTCTAACACCGCCCACTAATGCCAACTGTGCCTAACTGGTGGAGCGACTTGCTCTCTCCGTCTTTGCCAGTATGTGTGTCTGTGTGTGTGTGTGTGTGTGTGCGCATATGTAAAGTAACCACCTCCCCCACACCCACTCACCGCTTTCCATGCGTGCGCGTGTCTGCGGAGTAATTTTTTAACTAATTTTCTATACAAATTTTTAGCATGTCGTTCGGGGCCCGCGCACACTTTTTACATTCTTTTTGCATACATGAATATGTATATGCTCTGCAGTGTGTGTGTGTGTGTGTGTTAGAGTGTGTGTTTTGTACGTACTTCTAGGCGGGCGAATGTGTGTGTGTGTGTTGCCAGCTCATTCGTTCCTTCGAGCTGTGCGCAGTTTTTAGTATTCTCAGCAAGCCCCAAGAAGGGGAAATGTCTGATGTTCTGATATTCTAATACTTCCCAAGCCCATTAGAAAAGTCCCTAAGATTTGATAGACTAGACTCTACTAGACATTCCGCAGATCCGATCTTGTGGTGTAGTGGAAGTTATTCTGAGTTTTGACTGAAAATTCAAATATTTTTTATGGGGATTATACCTATAACTCAGTCAAAGCAAGGCTCAGAGATAAAATAAAGACAGTTTTGAGGAGCTGAAAAGTCAGGAACCAACATTATTTTCGGCTTTTTAGCTCTAGCTCGGCCAAAACAAGACGCACAGCCAAAATAATGACTGTTTTGTGCTGCTAACGACCAACACTAACCACCCCTATCACTCGTTTTTCGATTTTGGAAAATCAATTTTGGCCCAAATTTCGGATTTTTGATAAGGGGTACCATCATCAAAATTTTCAAAAAATGGCCAAAAATTAAGTTTCCCAGATTTGAATGCAAACCAATTGGGAATCATGGCAATCAAGTTACGAGCCCAACGAGGTATTACATTTCGCATTTGGACCATTTTTGGCTGTGCTATTCCAAAAAAACTGATTTTTTGGTGCTCAAAATCACGAAAAGGTCTTTTGGCAGCAAAGATTCCGGTTTCCTTGCCGTTTCTTAGCTCTAACTTTTTCACCGCATGTCTTAACCAATGACTGTTGTATGCAGCTAAGAACCGAAACTTTAAACCTGTGTACTTACTTTTATCTTTATTTATCTGATTCTCTTGAAGTGAGCTGTGATTTAACGGCTAAAAAATTGAAAAACCCATTTCTACAGAAATTTGCGATATTATTTCCGGCTTCTTAGCTCTAACTCGGCCAAAACAAGCCGCACA
This sequence comes from Drosophila eugracilis, assembly GCF_018153835.1. Lineage (NCBI taxonomy): Eukaryota > Metazoa > Arthropoda > Insecta > Diptera > Drosophilidae > Drosophila > Drosophila eugracilis. The sequence goes on along the minus strand of NW_024573052.1, from coordinate 1,650,420 downwards.
GCCAAAAGAATGACTGTTTTGTGCTGCTAACGACCAATACTAAGTACCCCTATCACTCGATTTTCGATTTTGGGAAAGTCAATTTTGGCCCAAATTTCGCATTTTTGATAATCATCAAAATTTTCAAAAAATTAATAAAATTTTACGTTTCAAGGTGGGTAAGCAGTTTTATTGGAAATTAAATTACGAATTCAACGAGGTATTACATTCCACATTCCGACCATTATTGGCTGAGTTATGGGAAGAATACTATCACTGTTAGGTGAAAATCGGGAAGAACCAAATTTCGCATTTTCGATAAGGGGTAATATCATGATTTTTCCGAAAAATTCTCAAAATTTGACATTTTAAAGTGTGAATGCAGTTCGAATGGAATTTCAATTACGATTCCAATGATATATGACATTCCATGTTGCGACTTTGTTTGACTTTGCTGTGAAATTAAATCTGAGACAAAATAATCTGATTTTGAGGGAAGAATCAGGACTATGACTTTTAAGAGAAAATGACAATATTTTGTATCGGGATTATACCTTTAACTCAGTCTAAACAAGGCTTAGAGCTAAGATAAAGACAGTTTTGAGCAGCTAACGACCGACACAAACTTTCCTCATCATTCGTTTGATGATTTTGGCAACTTTAATTTTTTACAATTTTTTCAATTTTCTGTAAGGGGTAACATCATCAAAATTTCCGAAAAATGGGCACATTTTTGCGTTTTAAGGTGGGTAAGCAGTTTTGTTGCAAATCAAATTACGAACTCAACGAGGTATGACATTCTATGTTCCGACCACTATTGGCTTAGTTATGGGCAAACAAAAACTGTTTTTTGGGGAAAGATTTAGAAACTAGTAAATTTTGTATCTTTGGCCCATCAAGACAGCTCTCCTTAGTGTTGCTTACAAACACAGATCTTAAATAAAGTCAAGGTCGTCGTAAGAAACGATCACAGTGGCGTAGGTTGAGATAGAATACTTCCCACCACAGCGATCTGGCATGAGAATGATTGGCTTTGGGAGGAAAGTGTGGCCGTGGGGCAAGTCATGCTCTTTCTATTCTCTCCACCGTACAACGCTTTTTTGAGCTCCTGCTGCTACTGTTGTTATGATGATTTGACAGGATGGCATTCATCCTGACGCACGGACACAGCAGGATGGCTGGTGGTGGGTGGACAAGGAACAGGGGAACGGGGAAGTCATGGGGCACTGGCAGTGATTTGCATTGTTTGTTAGCAATGTCAGCTGCCAGTAGATAGACCCGCCATATGTGGCTGTGGTAGTGGAGGTGTACTTTTGGCAGAGACTAAAGGGCGGTAGGCGGTAGGCGGTAGGCGGCGGTAGGCTGGCGACGCGTCGCTGTTAAATATTACATCAAAATAAAATTAACATTTCATTTGGCTGACTTTTTTTCGAAAGCTTCATCGATAAATTTCGCCAAGTTAGGGAGCGGAGGCTGCTGCGATTTTCGCCATTCATATTTCTTTTTTTTTTGTGTGTGTGTTTTTTTTTTATCAGCTCTCGATTCTCTTCTATTTTTAATAAAAAATCATTACATAGGCAAATATAAATATTGCCGGACCATGGCAGACACCCTGCCACCCCTGCCACCCCCTGCCACCCCGTGCCGCATGCCTGTGCATGTGCAGAGAAATGTTGCGGTAAAAAAAGTCGGGCATTATGTAGAAAAAGCCAGTGACGCCAAATATTTTTTGCCATTATTCATGGGGCTTTCATTTTTCACAAAAATGCATTTTAATTGTCACATAAAATAATTTCAGGCATGCCAGGGGGGTGGAAGGAAGGAAGGGGATGGGAGGGGTTGGGAATGGGATTATCAGCATCAGCTATTGCCATGCTCACTCATACAATCGCAACGATTCTAGTTGATAGCAGCCGTGTTATTAGGTATCTGTAATCTGAATTAGGGTTAACTTTTCGGCCAGAGCTTTCGTTGCCTCCGCCTGCCAATAATGAACTCTACAGGCAGCCTGCTGGCCTGCCTACCTGCCTGCCCCATCAGCAACACCGCATCTGCGGCACTGCAACTGATAACCGAGTGGAAATCAAGCGGCATGGCGAAAAAAAAGTTAATAATAAGTGGATGCAAAATTTTTATAAATACATTTTATTTAGTGCAACGCGACAGACGAGGGGCAGGAGGTGACATCCTGAAGCCCGGTGCCCCGCCACCTGGTAATTTTCCCCCCTTTTTTCTTTTTTTGCTTTTTGTAAGGCATAATAATATATTTTAACTGATGTTGCTGAATGGCAGGGGGGCGGTGGTTAACTCCCCTGCATAGAAGTGAAAAAATTCAAGGTAATGGTGGGTGGGGCTGGGTGGTGCTGGGAGTGAAGCGCCCGCTATTTTGCACAACATATCGCGGTCGTAAAAAATAATACAACTACATCCACAGACAAGCGCGTTTACTACCCATTACAAAGCCCAGCGCGCAGACGGAGTCTTTCAGTTTCAGTTTATCGCCCCCCCCTCTGAATGTCCCTTTAACATCCTTCCCATCACCCCCCCTTGCCCTAAGGAGGGTAGCTATGCCAGGCAATCCTTGGAACACATACGCGCAATTCTAAAAAATTAATGCCGCGCTTTCGTAATTTGAACACACAGAAACTGCCGCAGAGTCAGAGCTCTACTGTCGCAACTGTCTCTTGCCTGGTAACAAGGGGTATCAGCAGATCACTTGGTAGTCGAAGTAAGGTGTACCCTGTTAGATCGTTGGATAGGCTTAGGCTTCATCGCTTACAATCTAAGCCAGCAGATACTTTTGCAGATACTTTCCTAACAGGTTTCGAATCCCCATTTAAAGGATTTCCCATCTATGATTTAATTAATTGAGATTCCTTGAAATTGGGCTAGGGAAATCCCAAAGATCTTAACGAAGTATATCCCCCGTGTAAGCCAACTTCAGAGAGGAGTATCCCGATGGCGAGGCAGCGACGGCGACAGAAGCAGACTCACTTAAAAATTCGAATGTTATAGAAAAGTGAGCAAAGCACGACGACGGCGCAGGGTGAAGAGAAAGTGCGGGGAAAGTGGCAAGGGGGGAAAGGGGAAGGGGGGCATACACAAAGCAGAGCCGGAAAAAAACCAACTCAAATTACATAAAATGAAAAGTTCTCGTTACGCGGCGCATTTATTGTGACCCCTCTCCGCGCCTTCCGCCTTGGTCCTTGGTGCCGCTTCTGTCGCGCGCGGCTGCTGCTGCTGCTGGTGCTGCCTCTTCTAATGCTCATCTCTTTCTAACTCGGCAGCGTGGAGCTCGGAGCTTTTCGGGGCGCCCCTTCTATTGCTCCACCCCCTTCCTCCTTCGGCTGATTACTACTTTTATTGCTAGCAAATATCTGAACTTTCTTCAGCAAGGTGAGTGTCTGTGTCTGTGTCTGTGGCTGTGCTTGTGCCTCTGCCTGTGTGCTGGTCTCTCTCTCTCTATGTGTGTGTGTGTGTGAGCTTAGCTTTTTAGGCGAAATGTAAAGGGGAAAGTCTGCGGGGAAGCGGTGTGGCGGGGGAGCACTCTTGTAACTTGCGCGGAAACAAGGTTTTTATTTCACCATTTCTTTCTTTACTTTTCACTTCGTTTTTGCCCCTCAACCCCCGTTGCCAGCCCTTCCCCGCACAAACGCGGCAATTTCGCTTTAGATTTTACTGCGCGAAATTCCTTTTTTACTTTTTTTTTTTTTTTCTCCTTAGTCAAGGCAAACCACCCCCTGCATGTGTGCTTGTGTGTGTAAGGAGTGCTGTCGCTGTAGTTGTGTATTATATTTTATTTTTTCAATTTTTGACGTCGACGCAGCCGTTGCAGTCGCTAGTTAGCAGCCCTCGTCCCTGCCTCTTGCCGCCTGCCGCCAGCGAAACCTTCATCTTCGTTTGCGGGTCCCGATTTTTCGTTTTTTAACTACGTGTTCGTAGTTAAACAATCTCGTCTTCTTCATCCTGCTGGTATGTGTATGTGTATGTTGTCTGCATGTGTGAGTGCCAGGCGGGCAGAGACGCGCCAAGGCAGAGGTGTAGTGGTTAGCGGCAAAAGGCCAGGGCAAGGGGCTTACAAGTGCAGGCGGGCGGGTGGTCGTTTTAGGAGGAATTAGTTAGGCAAGGGGGAAAGCTGAGTTTTTAGATAAATTATATAATATTAATATTTTCTAGGGATTTTACATGATTTAATTTAAAATTTCTATTAAATTAAGAATTAGTTTTTGATAATTTTTTCTAATTTTTAAAGTTTTTCTTTTCCGACTGACTGCAGTTTCAGACTTACAGCAGTTCTACCCTTTTGAGTTTCTCTCAGTGCATTTTCCATATGATAAGTGGCGCGGTTGCCTGCCCTTCCTCACCCTTTCTCCCCCCCCAACCTACACCTTTTGTCATATGCGGTGTTTAGAGAGTTTTTTTTTACCCAACAGCTAAATAGATGAGACGCCCCAGACCCAGACCCAGACCCAGACCCAGACCCAGATCCAGATTCAGATCCAGATTCAGATCCAGAACCAGATCCAGTTCCACATCTCAGACCCACGACTAAGAACCAAAACAGCGAGCAGCCTAACAAAAAAAAAAGAAAAAAAAGAACGGTGAAATGAAAACGAAAGGAGAGCGACCGAGAAGGGCGGAGGGAGCGAGCGAGAGGCAGCGAGAAATTCAGTAACTTTGAAAATAAAAAGCACACGAGGGTTGCTTGATATATTTCTTTTGCATTGGCTGCGCCGCTGCTGCTGCTGCCGCTGCTGGTGCTTCTGTATTAGTTGCTGTTGTTGTAAGTGGATATTAGGGGGATATGTGTGTGTGTGTAGTGTGTGTGGGTGTGGAGAAGGGCATCCTTTTATATTTAAAAACACACTTATTTCAATATCCAAATGCGGGTGGTCCAGCCCCCACCCTACTCTAAGGCACTTATTATTACTTTTAATATCGCATTTTTTTTTTTTTGCAAAATTTCTCATATATGTGTGTGTGTGTGTGAGTGTGTGTGTTTTAGTGCGTGTGTGCGTGCTTTTTTCCTGCTTTTGCTGTCTGCTCTTTTTTTTTTTAGTGGTTTGCATTTAAGTTGAGTTTTGTGTGTGGGTTGTCCCCTTGAACCCTCAAGCCCTACTATCCAGCCCCGCTCCCCCTACCCCCCCTACCCATTGGCATACGCAGACTAAAAACGAAAGTAAACTTGCCAGGGAGGAGGTAGGAGAGGGGTGGTGGGGGTGGTTTGTTTTCCAAACGTGGAAGTTGGAAAAAATCTACGGGCATTGATTGAGCAGGCGAAGGGGAAGGCGGGCCTCCAATTTAAAGTCCTGGCCCACTGCTGCTGCCACTTTGTTTAGTTTCGCTGATAAGCATGTGCAGAGAGGGGGGTGGGGTGGTGGCGAAAATATCAACTACTGGTGACTGTTTTAGATTTATAAAGCTTCAATTATTTATTTATGTTGCTGCCTGGCCCGTGTGCGGGCCATAAATTAAATAAAGTAAAAAGCAAGAAAAGAAAACTCTTGGAAAAACAGCCAAGGAAAAGTCGAACTTTTAATGCTTAAATCTTGATTTTGGATTGGATATATATATCTCTATATATTATAGTAAGATAAGTTAAATCTCACTAAAAACCAGTTAGTTAGCTGAGAAAATTGTAAATTCCTAAGCAAAAGTTGTTGGGTTTATCTTTCCCTATCAGCTATCACCCACCTTTACCACCTGCCATAGCATACATACCATAAAAGACAGTGTATAGCGCTGTTAAAGGGGGGGTGGAGAAGGGGCTTTGGGTAACACTGGGAGGCCGTTGGTAACAAGGAATGCCATAAAACATACAAATGGCCAAATAAAACATTTTAAATGTAGCAACAACAACGAAAACGTAAACGAAAATAAGAAAATAGTATTGTGCTTAGAAAAAAAGAAGAAGAAAACAACGGAAACAACAGGAGTGCAGTGGGGAGGGGGTAGAGGAGGCTTGCCTGGGCACATTAGATAGATTAGATTAGATTTTTTATGCCCTGAGCAAGGGAGAGAGAGAGAGAGTGAAAGATTCTGGCATGCCGAAGAGAATGAGGGCACTATCAAGCGTGCTTTTCACGCTTACCGATCTGAGATATATATATATATATATAATATATATCTACTTTCTTTTTGTGCGGGCGCCCCCCGTAGAAATGTTGGCAACTTTAACCCTCTGCTAAGGACACAGAATGCTGAAAGTCCTGCACGGAGGACTATTCACAAAACTAACATTTTCTAAAAGTTGTGCTACCTCAGCAACCCTCCCCTCACCTCACCTCCCCCTCATCACGAATCATGTCCATTTGGCTGGCAAGGCGTTGGAATTATCTGGCCAGGACCTTCGTCTAGCATTAGGGCTTCTCCTTCGGCTCCTTTTAGTTACCTGCTGCTGCTGCTCCTGCTGCTTTAACCTCCCACCACAGCGTCCTTTATTCTTTTTCTCTTCCGTGTTTTCCTTCTTTTCATAGAGTATAGCAGCAGCAGCAGCAGCAGCACTAGCAAGGGCATGGGGCGGGGCAGCGGGGGGCAATGGCCATCGTTGAGCGCACAAAAACTTAGAAATAATCACCGACATAAATCTTAAAATGGGCTGCCCTTCGCTTTTCCGCCCGCTGCCTTTGCTACTTTTGGCCTAACTACTCTCTTACGCTGTTAGGTGGGGATGAACTGTAGGGAGGCAGGAGGTTGGGTGATGGGTGATGGGTGGTGGGTGGTCATCTGGCGCTGAGCGTGGCAAATGAAAAATAACTTAGAGGCACGGTTTGCGGCATTTTCGTTCGCCTGCCCGACAGTTCGCCAGTCAGTTCTATGCGACTTCTATGCCGTTTTGGGTGTTCTTCTTCTTCTTATTCTTCTTCTTCTTCCGACGATTTTCCCTCCCCCCTTTAGTTGAGGGGGGGGATTCCTTTATATTATTGCACATAGTTGAGAGACAAAATGCGGCAAATTCTAAAATCCTTTCGAGCAGAAAAGCAGCAACAAAGTGCTTGACGGGGAGGGGGAGGGCTGTTGGTGGTCTAAGGAAAACTTCGGTTTTCCTTCGCTTCGATTTTGTTAGATTTTCCCGCTGAGCCTCGAAAGGCCCCTGCCTCCCGCGCACGAGGCACGTGGCCTTCAACCAAAGGCAAAGCACAGTGGTCTTAGGTCAATTGCCGCCACCGTCGCCGCTAATTTGAGGATCATTTTTTGGAGTTGGATCATTGGAGTTGCGCTTGCAAAATTGCCCCACCAGCTGTTTCAACATGGCCTATTGTTTGGACTCGCGTTTTGTTTGCCAAACTTTCTTGATCTTTTCACAGCGGATTAGTGGCTTAGGTGGGGAGGGAGGTGGGAGGTGTGCCGTTGCGGGACAACAGCGGCGGTAGAAGTCACACACAAGTGTCGAAAGTGCAAATATTGAATGTGTTCCCGAGTCAATGCCGATTGTTTGAGTTCTGTTTTTTTTTTTGGTGGTGGTGGCAGTTTGCACAGACCACCAGACATTCTTCTATCAATAAAACTGCATTTGCCGGCACGATAAACCCGCAGCCTTGAGTTTTCCAATCAAATGGAGTAGCGACCACTGTTCCATCGAAAATGGGAGCCAGCTGCGAAGGATGAAGGATGAGGAAAGAGGAACAAGGAACGAGGAACGAGAGCCCAAAGAACTAGCAACTAACATCTAAGCACCGCAACAAGCAGCCGCCAGCCAATCCCCACCCACTATCGCAACCCCTCGCAAGCATTTTCCTCCTCTAGACTGCTCTGTGTATATATGTGTGTGTGTGTGTGTGTTTGTGTGTATGTATTTAGGGAGTACTATTATTCAGCGTTTGCTTTTAATGGCCCTGGCGTGGGTCTGGCTCTGACTGTGGCTGTGGGAGTGGGTGGTTGCGGCTTGTGGGGGGTGGTGCTTGTGGAAAAATGAAAAGAATATTTTATAGTTGAAAATCCGATGGCGTCTTAGAAATCTAAACATTAAACTTGCCGAAACTTTTCGCCCACCACCATTGGAAGGCAAACGCACCGCTCACCGCCCACTGAACCACCGAGTTCACCCCCCTGCCGTGTGCCATTCGCGACCAAAGCCGCGTCAAAGAAAAGTCCTTCCAGCAAAGGACGAACAGTGTTCGGTGAGTGAGTAGTGAGGAGGGATGCCAGGGGGGTGGCACAGAATGAGCCACAAGTTGAGGTAGTCAGAAGAGTGGAAGGGCGTTGGGTGGGATGGATGGGTTTCGGCAGTTTGCTTTTTTAGCTGCGTGAAACTTACAGCAACAGCATCTGCGACTATTTTGCTGCCGACGCAGCCTCTGCCCGCTTCCCGCTCGCCTGCCACGTTCCCATCCCTTCCCCCTGCCGCATTTTACATAAATCTTCTTTTCAAAAAAAAGAAAAGAAAAAAAGTACGTAAGAATGAATGAGGGAGAGAGCAGAAAAAATAAATAAACACTAATGCTGAGGCAAAGGCAAGGCAAGGCAAGGCAAAGGCAAAAGGAAATAAAACGAACTAGAAAATTTAGTATCTACACACACACACACACACAGATACAAACACAACACACAAAAGTACGCACACCGATGAGCGGCGAAAAAGAGAACAATTTTTTATTACAGCGAGAAAACTTAATGGCTGCTGGGAAGGTGTAGCGCGGGGGGGTTTGGGCGCTCAAGGGTAAGGGGTGACAGACGCTCACGAACGTCGACGAGGACGAGGACAACGAAGAAGATGGAGCAGATGGTGGAGGAGCAGTCAGGAAGAGGTGGCTGCGTGGGCGTCCCCCCGGCAAGAGGTAGCTCCCGTTTTCGGCAAAATCTCACCATCCCCACCCCTCTAACCCGCGACACCACCCCCCTTGCATTCAAATGAAATGGAACATATTTCTTTAATTTTTAAGAGGGGGAAGGGGGGGAGGATAGGGTTCGATGTTGTCTGACCCAGATATATCCATGGAAACTACAGAAGAGAACACTCTGGAAGGAGGTGAGTGAGCAGGGTGGAGGGGGGCTAAAGTTTCATTGTAAGACACTAAAATTAAAAGTGCCCCTGCTCCTAGCGATCCTAGTGAGCCCCCGTACTTCCCCTCCCTCTGCCTAACCTACATCCCTCACTCGCTGTCTTGGAATGCCGCTCATTGATTTGGCCTTCGCATTTCCCTAGCTTTCCCAAAAATGGTTTGTCAAGGGGGGGTTGGGGCGGTTGAGGTAAAGGGAGCCCTCTAAAATTGTAGTTCCTTCTACGGCGCGCCCCCAACCCCTAACCAGCCCCAACCCCCCAGATCCATTCGCGAACTCATTCAAGGATAGCAGCTGCGCCGCAGCGCAGTTTTCTTCAAAAATTTTCTATATCGATACTTTTTATTTATTTCGCTTTTTGTTTCTGCTCTGCTCTGGCCTGATACCGCCACCGCCACCGCCACCGCCCCCGCATTGTCCCCCTGTCAACCCGCCCCTGGCCTTCTTTGTGTTTGTAGTTGTGTAGCGTCGTTCGGCGTCGCTGCTTCAGTCGCTGCCTCAGTTGCCGCCGCTGCTGGCTTGGCTGCTGCCGCTAACTTCGACTTCGTCTTCCGACCTTGTTATTGTTGTTGTTGTTGTTGCTTTTTTCAATTTTATTTCTCTATATTTTTTACGATGCTCGAAACTACCCTTAATGATGCTGGCTGGTGGATGCTGGCCCCCTTCCCCCTTTCACCTTTCCCCGCCTGCCTTGTTTTTTGGGCGGAATCCGCTGTAAGTTTTTGGTTTTTTTTTTTGTTTCTTCTTCTTTTTCGTGTTTTGGTGGCTCATAAAAGGAAAATTGGAGGGCTAGAGACTAGGAGTAGTGGGAAAGAGTAGTTAGTTAATCGATCACCTTTTGATCGAAGCTGTAATATCAGCGTTTTGTGGTTATAGTGGGGAGGAGGAGGAGGAGGAGGGACAAATCTTCGAGGGAGATGAAAAAGAAGATTCAATCCATTTCTGATGCTGACAGACTGTCGATGGAAAACTGCCCCGAGGATGCTGCCGCGTAGCTTCTAATTTTACATTTTATTGTTCTGCCCCAGCCCAGCCCCTGTGTGTAGTTTGAGTCGTTTTTCCTTTTTGCCGTTTTTACTTTTTTTTTTACTTTTAGGGGTTCATAAAGGGTTGATTAGGAGGTGGAAGTGGCGGTACATCGGTACATACATACATACATACACTACTATGCAGCGAAAGCGTGGAAAAGAGACGGCTAGCGAGAGGATGGATTCAATTGTATTGGCAGTGACTATCCCCTGCCTCTGGCTTTGCCTTTGCCTTTGCCTTTGCCTCCGCTTCTCATCCATCCATCCTGCACCACAAAAACTTCCCCTGGAAGTATCCGTGTGCCTGGTCCAGCGTTAACTTTAATGACCTGAGCATGCTTTGATTTTTGTTATTTCGCTTTGTGGTTCACAATCTTGAATCCCAGAATTGAGAATCGAGAATCCCGAAACCCAGAATTTGTTCCTTCCGCCCCCGCCCCCGCCCCCGCCTTTTTGCCCTTAGTACGAACAGCTTTTTATTGCGGCCAATACGAAATTATTAATGCCCGCATAAAGAATGAGAATGCCAGTGATAGTAAAAGATTCGGCAGTTCTATTCGGTTTATGGCCCCCGGGATCATCGCCTGATATCTGGCACGCATCGCTGGAACTAGCCATAACATAACCCCCCCAAACCTGCAACTCCCATCTCCCCCCATTCCAGACCCTTTTAGCCCCTTAAATATCCAATTTGGGCCTTGGCATTATGAGCGCGTAAAATGTTGAGGGTCAACAACGGGAAGGGGGCTTAAAGTTTCTACTAGTCTTTGTTCTCTCTTTTAACTGATTTCTACGAGGAAAGAAGATTTACTTGACTTTCTTTTTGGTAACTAGTTCTTTAATCTATGTTCTAAGTTATGTTGTGATGTGGCTTATTCTATAAGTTGGTACCATTATGATTATTAATACACAGACTTGAAGGAAGATGGTCTTAGACTGTTTTTAGCTTCTTCTACTTTCTTTGATGCTTTAAAGTTAGACAAAATCTGATCACAGTTGGTTAAAAAAGTCTTAAAAAGATCATTAAATCTAATCAGCAGTGTATCAACTTATTATCTTAACTTAATAATAGCCAAACCCAAAATAGTTTTCCTAAAAGTTAAATCAGCTTTTTGTTGCCCAACGATCGATGATCCCAGACTATGTTTATGCCTCACCCCTGATTACATATACTAACACACACACACTCACACACACATACACATACACACAGTAGAGTCTGTTGATGTTGACACAACCATTTAATTTATTTCGTTTTTTATTCACGCTCTTTGCCGCCCATCATCCCCGCGTCTAACTTACACAAAAATCCTTTTACCTTTGTCCCGGCATTTTGGAGCTGTCGCAATCCGCGACTTTCCCTCTCCTTCGCTCGGTCCTTCTCTTTAGGACTAACTAAGTAAACGCGGCCCACGCAAAATGCGTTAAAAAATTAACAAAAAAAAAGAGGAAAGCTCGATAGAGAGAGAGAGAGAGAGGGAAAAACAAAACAGAAACCCCAAAAAAAAAAGAAGAGAAAAACCTGGGAATAAGAGAAACTCAATGAGGAAAAACCGGAGGGGGGAAAAAAAGTGAAAAAATGTGGCTGAAATAGTAAAAGAGAAGCAACAAAATGGCAGAAAAAGTTTTTTCGGCTTAGTTGAGCAGGCGGTTTGTGTGAGGAGGAGGAGGAGGGGTGTGGGGGGTTGGGGATGATGCAGGGGTGCAGGATGATGCAGGGGTACAGTACCAACTGGGACTACTCTGGTGGGTTGGCTGCCTCTAAAGTTGGTGGCAAAGTTAAAATAAACGGCAACTTGGCATTAGAGACACTTACACACACACACACACACACACACCCATACACATACACACACAGATGGATGTTAGGCAGCCGCCATATTAATGGCAATTGGGTGGCAAGCAGCCGCTCTCTTTCCCTCCTATATGTATGTGTGTGGTACATGAATATAAAACTTTATTTTTATTTATTCCCTTTTTTTGTTTTTGTTTTTTTTTGCTCCTCAACAGGCTCCTTTTGCCGACTTCTACGTCGCCTCCGCCTCCGCCTCCGCCTTCGCCTTCGCCTCCGCCTTCTCCTTCGCCGTCGCCGTCGCCGCACCGCGCACATAAAGCAAAATTTATTAGAAAACATTTCATTCTCATTCGGATGGTCTCGCTCTCGCGAAGGACCTTCGTAGCGAAGCGGCCCTCCCACCCAGCCAGCCAGCTCCTTCTTTTAGCTACTTCATCTTCTACTTTGCTTTTTGCATGTTTATTCGCAATTGTTGTTGTAATTGTTTTCATTGTTACACTGTGCCTGCTCCTCTCCTCTCTTGCTCCGATGGATAGGGGAAAAAATGAAGAAGGCAGGCAAGGACTCTCCCAGCTGGTGGGGGGGAAAAGGCCAAAACAAAACAGAGAACCGAAAGCAGGCAGCGAGAACGCTACAAAAATGTGTGGCAACATCTTTAACGTGGCTACAATGGCGTCGGCATAGAATTATTGCTCTGACTGCGGCTCCTTTTCCTTCCCCTCCGCCCATCCCTCGCACCATGAGCTACTCCTCCTGGATCTGGTGTCTATGCTCCAGACTCTAGACTCCCGCCTCTGACTCAGATTCAGTATCAGATTCAGCTGCTGCTGCTGCTGCTGTGCCAGGCTCTCTGGCATTGTTGTAGGCGTAGGCGGTAGCTGGGCAGGAAGGGGAGGATGGGGAATGTGGCAGGCAACTAAACCCCAGATGGCGCACTACACAAAGTTATGATATAATTTGGATTTCTTTTCGCTAAATTGCTTGTACCAACAATAAATATGTATTAATGTTCGCTGCTGCCCTGCCCTGCCCTGCCTCGCTGCCGCCTTTTGTGCCGTGAGTCCTTAGTCCTTAGTCCTGGCTTTGTGTGGGTCTCTATGTGGCTCTGACTATGGTTCTGGTTCTGGTTCTGGCTCTGACTCTGGCTCTCTCCTTCTATATTTATACGAGGAATGCTTTCAGTTAACATTTTTAATAATAGATTAGGGGAGCAGAGCAGTGGCAGTGGCAATGGTGAAGTATTCCTAATCGGGTGCTTGCTGGGCAAAGCTAGGGCTAGAGATTCGCTGTGCGTGTGTCTCTGTGTGTGTGTGTGTTTGTCAGCCGCGAAATAAATAAATATAATATTTACATCGATGGAAAGGGATGGGAGGGTTGGCTTTGGAGGAAGGAATACCACCCAACTAAACACCACCCACCCATCAAAGCAGCCGCCGAAAAATGTCGAAAAAAAAAAAAAAAAGAAGTGAAGAGAATTAAAAAAGGACGACAGAGACGGCGACGCTGGCTGAGGCAGCGACAGAAGCAGCGGCTGATTTACATTTTTAATTGTACGGCCAAAAGGGATAGGAAAAAAAAACCAAAACGCTCCCTATATATGTATATATCTCTATCTTTATATATAAATATATATGTAAAAGTTTTCTCGGTGGACCAAACTAGCTTAGATGAGGACGATCCCCCGTCTGGGCCCTGAGATGTAGGCAACATTAGTCGCTCTGTTTTGCCGTTTGTCGTTGCTCGGCAACGTTCGAGATTAAAAATTAGGCAAAAGGGTAGTTTAGTCCCGCATACACACACACACACACACACACACACACAGGGGCACATCCATTATGTGCCGTGTAATGAAATGAACACACAACACTCACTCACACACACACGCACACCCAGAGCGAAAGGCGGGCGGGGGAGAAATGTATTATAAAATGTGAGTAGTGTATGCTAATGGCAAACGCTCCACCCCCACCCCCCGCGTATACCCCACCCCCTGTGCTAAGTACAACTTTCCGGATAAAGGGGGTGGTGTGAGGGAAGAGCGGGTGCGGGGTGGGTGGCAAGCAAGTAAAAATGGAAAATTTGTTTCTACTTTTTCTGTTTTCGCTGTCAGCGGCGGAGATGGAGAAATGCGTGAGGAAAGTACACACACACACTCGCACACACACACCAACACACACACACACACACACAGCGATGATTGTGTCTAATGTATGCAAGTGTGTGGATGTGTGGGTGGCACCCCTCCACGCCTCGTTTCATGCCACACGTCGTTTGCAATTTTTCATTTTAATTTTCATTAGCGTTTTTCTCGTTTTTCCTGCGTGCGCGTGTGTGTGTACGCGAGTGTGTGTGTGTGTGTGTGTGCGTTCGATAGCTGTCTTTTCTCTTTTGTTGCTTTGACTCAAAAATGGGGTAGATGGGGGTGCCGGAGGGTGGGGGGGCTCTCAAGGCCCCGAACCGAACCAACAAAAAACCCAAAAGAAGAAAAAAAAAAAAAGGAAAGCCCGAGTTGGTTTTCATCTTGCTCTGCTTCTCCGTTCTCCTTTCTCCTTTCGGCTTTCTAAAATTCCGCACATGTACTTTGAAATTATGTAATGAGCGTATAAAATGTAAAAATGTTTTGCTGCGCCGCTTAAGTAGTGAGCGGAGGCTGTGGTGATGGCTCTGGCACTCTCTGCCAAGGGAAGGGAATGGTGGGTGGGTGGGTAGGTGGGGCCTGGTCGGGCTGGTAGAAGGGCTGTGTCCCTGACAGCGCGAGCGGGAAAGCAAATCAAAGCAGCGACAGAAACAGCAGCGCAGCGAAACTTTGCGCTCGCGTAATTTTTCAATTTGGCAGCGGAAATTGCCTAGGGAGGTGACGCACACACACACACGCTGGCATGTGGGTGTGTATATGTGTATGTCTTAACCCTCATGCTGCCGTTGACGCTGACGAAGCTTTTGCGGAGCTCATGTGGCAGCTCCACCGCATCCTCCAACCCTGCTCTCCAGTTCCCCGAGCTCCTGCCCTGCCCTCCCCTGCCCTGCCCTCGCCTTCCCCCTTCCACCGCAGCTGATGCTTTTTCTAATAATTAATTTAAAACTTTTTCTTTTAAACTGAGCAAACCCCCCCCAGCCACCGCACACCCCCGGCGTATGTGGAAAACATTTTTTGGAGGCGCTACTAATTAACATGAGCGAAGCGAAGGGAGCGAGGACTTGGCAAAGGCAAAGCAGTCCTTGCCGCTCTCAAGGATCTCGCCGGAGGTTCAGGGTCACTCTAGAAGCGAAGGCTTTAAGTTTAGTCTAAGGGAAATCTTTCACTCAGCAAGAGTCGCCATTTTGCTTAAACGTAACTAATTGGCCTTCCTTTCTTCGTGACAAGCCACCCTCTAACGCCCACTGGGCGGACTACTACTTTCACCACTAATCAAGGACGTACGCTTGAACCCTGTACCCTGACCCCTGACTTGGCATAAGCCACAAGTCAACACTCACATGCGACCCCTTAACCTCTTGAACAGCATACTTAACCTCTGCCCCGTGCCCCTGACTGGCCCACCAATGGAGTTGTTGTTTTTGTCCCAAAAGTGAGCGATTCGAAAGCGACAAAATAATCGGCATTTTATAACCCATTATCCGGGATCGGGGATGGTGTGTGTAAGTGTTGTGGGCTGACCCCTAACCTCTGACCCACTTCTGGAAACACATATCCCATTTGCCGGCAAATGCAAATCAAGCTGTCCGCAATGCTCACGAGCAGTGGGCCATGTAAATGAGGATAACCCTTTGCCTAACCTCTGACCTTGCAACCCCTTTCTTGCCCTGCCCTGCCCAAAACCAGAATCGGAATCTCACAAACTGGAATTGCCCAACTCCAAATCCCAACAACACACGACGAACCCAACCCCCACAAGGACAACGCACAACGTATGTGTGGAAATCTTGCGAGACATGGCTAGGGAACCCGTCTGACTTGACGACCCAGTAAGTGATAGCGCTCATGACTGCTCGACTGGTTAACTGGTTGGTTGGTTGGTTGTCTGGTTTTGGTCTGTCCTATCCCATCCGCTTGTGTCCTGTTCTGTGCCCTATCCCGTTGGTCCCTTCCACTTAAACTGGTAAAAGCAGGAGGTGGAGGCGACAGGGGTCAAGGGTGATATGACACCACACATGCTGGTCGAGTCTCGGTTTAGATTTGGATTCAGACATTCAGTTTCGGACTTGAATTCAGTTTTGAATTCGACTTTTCCCATTTCCATCTCTATTTCCATTTATTTTCACTTACTTTCTGTTTTGTTTGCTTGTCAACATTGTCTGCTGCCGGCTTGTCCTTGTCCTTCAGCTTTAGCTACAGCATGTGTGTGTGTGTGTGTGTGGTGTGGGGTGTGTGTTGTGCGTAGTGCGACAAGAACTTGTCTGTGTTTGTGGCCAAATGGGCGACGCTTTCCATTCGGGGTAGAAAATGATGAAAATTTCCATATTATCGAAGTGGAGGAGGTGGAGGAGAGTCGAGAGTGGCAGACAGGCAATGTGTGATAATTTGTTGATTTGGGCCCGAGTTGAGCTGGGCAACTTGTTGCATACCCCCAGGCGCGCAACAATCGCAACTGAAGGCGGGCATGGGGCGTGGCTGAGGATTGGCTGGGCTTGTTCTGTCTGGATGTAAGAGTGTGAGTGCCAGAGGAATGGAGACGGAGGTCCGCATGTGTATTTTGATGCCGGACGTCAAGGACACGGCACAAGACGTTGTCTGTCCTGGCCACCCCGCTTTCGTCCCGTCTGTCTGACAGCCAGCCTGTCTGTCTGTCTATCTATTTGTCTGTCTGTCTGTGTGTTTGTGTGTGTGTGTGTATGTGTGTTTGGGTGAGTGTGTTAATGTATTCATTGCCTGGCCGGGAGCCCGCAGCCCGGACCCCGGACACGCCGTTTGCCGGATACCGGAAGTAGTAGTCAGCAAGCCATAAAAACTTAAGGAACATACTGCCACACACATACACACACACACACACATGGTCATGTAGGGAGAAAGGGTGGGGGGGGCTAAGGAGAGCTGGCGAAGCCAAGGCAAGACGACAAGTGGCAGGAGGACGACCAGGATACGAGTGTGAGTGTGTGTCGGGTTCTTTTTTTCGGGCATCACATATGCTCTTGACTGGGTGACACACACACACACACACACACACACACGCAGGCAAAGAGAGACACAGACAGGACGTTCATTTGTGCGCTGGTTCGGCTAGCTAGGGTGCTGGTGGGGGTGCCGGGGGGGAGGGATGAAGTTGCTCGCCTTTTCCTTTATCTTCTGTTTTTTTTTTTTTTGGCAGGACGAAGTGAAAGTGAGTCACATGCCACGACGACAGGGGCAACAACAACAACAGACGACTTCACTTGCTTGGTCAATTGCCATGTGTGTGTGGGTGTGTGAGTGGGTGTGGATGTGGGTGTGAAACGACCTTGGCCTTACTTTCGCCTTTGTCGTTGTCGTCGCCTTGTCCCGGCAGCGTGCGTGTGTTGGGCACTGCCTGCCCTTCCCCCCTTCCTTGTCTGTCGTCCTGCGTCCTTGGCTCTGCTTCTGTAATTTTATGCGGATTATCACTGCTCACCCGCACACACACACACACACAGACACACAAACACACCGAGGTGAGACGCGTGTGTTTGTCAGACAGACAGGTAGACAGACTCCCATCCAGTCTGCCTCCCAAGATGGCAGCTGCTGCTGGTGCTGGTGCTACTGCTGCTGCAAGGTCAAGTCTCGAGCCAGCTCAACTCGGCTCGGTTGCCAGGCAAGGCCACCAAGGATGGTATGTGGGTGGAGTTGGAGGTGGCAAAGAAGGAGGTGTGAAGGAACGAGAAGCCGGAAGTTAAAAGTCCATGGCGGCAGTAGCAGCAGAGCTTCAGCTGGAGCAGAGGAGCAAAAAACAACGGCCACGAGACCGGGGAAACGACAAACACTTGAGAGTCGGCACGGACAGTGTGGATTTTAATTTCAATGCCTGGTCTTGGTCTTGGTCCTGGTCTGGTCTGGTCTGGGTCTTGGCCTGTTTCTTGGTCTTGATTCTCTTTCTTCCCCTTCCCCATCAGCTAACAAACCATCCACAATTCTCCACCCACCCACATCCATCCCCCTCGATTGTCCGAGTCCGCGTTCGTGCTCGCATTGTCTGTCGGTCTGTGCGAGGGTGTCTGTCCTCCTCCTACTCCTCTTGTCCTCCTCCTTTGGCCTTTGCTTTTTGTCGGCAAACTCCTTCGCGGTGGCCACGCAACGTCCTTGAGCTGCCAAGACTGGGTGGGTGGCTTGGTTTTCTCTAGGTCACGGCACCTGTTGCAAGTCTGAGACTGTTTACTGCCAAGGCTTAGTCTTGCTAAGCATAAGAACCAGTTAATAACGGTGACTGCTGCTGCTGCTGCTGCTGCTGACTCAATAGCATTGTCAATAACAATTATCGCCGCCGTTCCGTAGGATAATTTATATATTTTCCACACTTTTCACTTTACTGGCCGCGCTCATGTGTTTGATTTTTTATTGAAAAACTTTGGCTGCTCGACTCGAAGTGCATACGATGTGGAAGGAACATGGAAATGCAATAAAGCCCTCTATGTCCGTCTCTTAGGTTGGGTTATGGGATGCATTAATCAGTACCCGCCGCCCTGCCTCTCTCCAAAAACCTGCTAAACTTTGCATGAAATTACAAGCTCAAATGCGCCGCAGAAAGATGCAACAACATTTAAAATGCAAAATGAGAAATGGCAGCGGCTTTCAAACAATAGCAAAAAACTATCAAAACTGACTTTCTACAATTTACACACATGTACCAGACACACACACACACACACTCATACACACACACACACAGATAGTGGGTTATAACAAAGCAATACGCGGATACAGATACAAATGCAAACGAACGAAATGAGTGGAAAAAAATGTATAATTATTTTAATACAAAAGCAAAAACAAAAAACAAGAAAAAAATGAAAATAAAAATAAGGAAAAAAACAAAAAGCGACAACAAAAGCGAAATTGCATTAACAATGCAGCGACCCCGCCCCGTCGCTCCACCGCCTGTTCCGCCTGCCGAAAGCCACATATAGTAGATATATGTTGTGCTGGGAATAAGGAAGAAAAAAAAAGAATAGACACACCAACACACTCTCACACACATTCTCACTCATTCACAAGGATCACATAATGCGGAGGGGTAAGTGGGTAAGAGGTGGCTGGCAAGGGGGTAAGAGGTGGCTAGGTGGCTAGGTGGCTAGCTGGCTAGCTGGTAAGGGGGAAGGAAAAGCGAAAAATACCGCGCCAAATTATATTATAATTATATTTAAAATGCTGCCGACGGGCTCGCCTGCCACGCCCCTATCCTGCCTTCACTGCCCGCCTCATGCCACTACCATTAAAGTAGAAGCAGCCAAGTAGAAAAAATTACTAATAATTTTGACGAAAAAAAACAACAAACACACACACACCATATATGGTGTACAGTGTGCACGGTGCGGCGTAGACAAAAAAGCAAACAATATCCGGGACTCCGCACTCATTGGCAGGCGCAATACCCTTCCCCGGACTCTCGTTTCGGATCACAATGGGGCAATCATAATATAAATATATATTTTTGGCTTTACTTTAATTGAAAAAATTAATCAATTCCATCGAATTGAATTCATTCCTGGATTTTATCAAGGGAATTCCGCCGTGTCCAGAAAAAAACAAGCGGAACGAAAAGCTGAGACATTTCGCAAGCAGATTCAAAATTTAGTCTATCTGCATTTTTGAGCCAAAAAGGGATCATTACTTTGTCCATATCAAAGCCAAAAATATTTCAAAAATCTTTGCTTGAAATTTGATTTTCATGAAAACTGCATTCTTAGTTTGAAATGTCACATCTTTCCGGTTTTTTGTTAGTTTTGCTGACGTTGCCCTTTATCACAAATGGAAAGTTTGGTTTCTGCTTATTTTCACCCTACAATGGCGGTATTTTTGCTTATAACTAATCCAATAATGGTCCTAATATAGAATGCCATATATCATTGAGTTTGATTTTTGATTTCCAATAGAGCTGTGTCCCCACCTTGAAAGGTAGAAATTTTCAAATTTTTCACAAATTTTGATGATGTTACCCCTTACAGAAAATGCGGAATTTTGTTAGTTCCGATTTTCTCTTAGCAGTGTCAGGATTATGTCTATAACTAAGCCAATAGTGGTCGGAATATGGAATGTCATATCTCGATGAGCTCGTAATTTGATTTCCAACAAAACTGCTTACCCACCTTGAAACGTAAAAATTTAGCCATATTTTGCAAATTTTGATGATGTTACCCCTTACAGAAAATTAAAAATTTTGCAAAAATTTTAAATCCCAAAAATCATCAAAGGAATGATGAGGAAAGTTTGTGTCGGTCGTTAGCTGCTCAAAACTGTCTTTACTTTAGATCTGAGCCTTGTTTTGACTGAGTTATAGGTATAATTCCGATACAAAATATAGCCATTTTGTGTTAAAAGTCATAATCCTGATTCTTGCCTTAAAATCAGAATATTTTCTCTCAGATTTAATCTCACAGCAAAGTCAAACAAAGTCGGAACATGGAATGTCATATATCGTTGGAATCGTAATTGAAATTCCATTCGAACTGCATTCACACTTTAAAATGTCAAATTTTGAACATTTTTCGGAAAAATCATGATGTTACCCCTTATCGAAAATGCAAAATTTATTTTATCCCGATTTATACTTAACATTGATAGTATTCCTCTCATAACTCAGCCAATAATGGTCGGAATATAGAATGTAATACCTCGTTGAGTTCGTAATTTGATTGCCAACAAAACTGCTTACCCACCTTGAAACGTAAAAATTTAGCTAAATTTTGAAAATTTTGATGACGTTACCCCTTACAAAAAAATCCAAATTTTGTCAAAAATTAACTTTCACAAAATCACAAAACTAATGATAGGGAAAGTTAGTTTTGATCTTTAGCTGCACTAAAATGTCATTCCTTTAGCTGTGCGACTTCTTTCGACAAAGTTAGAGTGAAAAACCTATAAAAAATATTGCAATTTTCTGTAAAAAGTCATAATCGTGTTTTTCCGGCAAAATAATCAGCAGTTTGGCCACAATAAAGTCGAAATGAGATTTCGGCCGGAGAGTATTTCTAACTTTGTGTGAGGCGGAAAAAAAAGTGGATAATATGCATCAAAACAGCGGACCGGGGCAACCAGCAGGAGGAGCAGGAGTAGCAGCAGCAACAACAATGACATTGACAACAATGGGTTAAGGTTTTCATGGTGTAGAGGAGAAGGAGGAAGGAGGGTGGTGTGACGAGAAGGGGAAACGTAACAAGCGAATAAATTTCAAGCGCTTCGGGAACACGTATCACGTATACGCGATGTGTAACACGGCTGCCGCAGTGCAGCCAAACAAACGTTGAAACAGAAGAAAGGGAAGAAAGGGGGGAGAGAGAGAGAGAGAAAGGGAGGGGGCTTAGGAGGTCCTGGCCAACAGCCAAAACTGATGCTAACTATAATTTGCACTGGTTGTTGTTGTTGTTGTTGTTACTGTTTTAATTTCATTTGCCTACCCTGTAATCTGGGGTCGTTCAACGACTTCTCTGAGTTCTCCAACCAGACTATACCGAGGTAAGAACAAATCGAATCATAGTCAGAGTTGAAGCTAACCCGTCCATTCGGTCGATTCGTGCCGCTTTGTTGGCTTAATTTTGGCCATTTTGCTCGCTTTTTGCAAGTAATTTATGTATTTATTATTTTTTATAAGTCGCATTTAGTTTGCAGGACGAGGGCAGCCCGCTAGCCCGCTCGCTCGCATGTATGCAATTCATTTCAGTAGATTTCCTTTTTGTTTGCTTTCTTTTTGGCTTCTGGCTACCATTTGCCGTTTTTGGTATTTAGACAAAAACCCAATTGCGGCCCTAACTGACTTTGGCATAGACAATATGGATGGCCCGCCTGAATTTATTACAAATGCAATTTGTTCGATTTATCCTTGCAGGAAAATCCCCGCAGCGGATGCAGAAAAGAGCTGAATGGAGGAGCTAAATGGAGGAAGAGCTAGACGGAGGAGGAGCAGGAGGAGATTTGGTCCACAATCCCCTGGTAATCCCCTCAGGTAAGCCCCCATACTTTCAGCCTATTATTAGATTAGATAACACAACCTTGCTTTTGGCATATCTAACTGTTTGTGATTGCGACTGCATCTGAAGTCAAGGCCATGGGGTTATCCCTCTTCTAATGACCCCGCTGAATGTTTCTTCATTCGTCTTATCGGCTAGCTGGCTGGCTGGCTGGCTGGCTGCCTTTCACAAATATTAGCTTTAGCTTAGCTGGCAGACTAAAATCAAGTAGTGAAATTCGCAGAAAGTCCAACAATCTCCATGACCCGACCTGCTCGCTGCTTATTAAAAAGAATAGAAATTCTTTTGAATTTTCACTTTTAACTATGACTTTTTTGAGGTTATCTGTTCTTGGAGAAACCTAAACTTTCTTCATCCCAAAATCGAAATTTGCAGCTCTGTCTGTCTCTGGCGTGACATGCCATGCGAATACATCATTTTCATTTAGGGGAAATCTCAGCTGCAGAGAGCAGGGAAGCGGCAAGCGGCAAGGTCCCCGCTTAGTTACCGCACATTGCCAATCTTTTTCTATATGTACGTTGAAGTAATACTTTTGCCAACTTGGCTCCCCTGGCAGGGCTGTAAAATTTGTGTCTAAACGCAAAACAAGGCGAAAAAAAAAACGAATAAAATAAATAAAATGGGGAGCTGCTGCTGCTGCTGCTGGTGGTTTGGTAGTAGGGTGTCTCGTAGTAGGGTGCGCAACCGTTCAATCAACACCCCATTTGACTAGCAACAACAACAAGGCCAGAAGCAGGCTGAAGTTGCCTAGAGGGGTGGGGAGTGGTAAGGGGGCTTATGGCTGGGGAGATAGAGAGAGAGCGAGCGAGCGAGCGAGAAAGCCGAAATCCCCCCGCCCTTGGCCCTTGCCTGGCAAACACTATTCTAACGTTCGCGGAGCTATAAAAATATTTTTTAACATTTCTCGCGCGAACATTTTCTTTTTCGGGTTTTCCTTTTCGTTCTCTTGTGCTCCTTCGTCTGGGGCCCCCGTACTTGCCCTTGCACCCCTCAACCCTCTATTCGTTACCCTCTACCCTCTACCACCCACCGCCATAGCCGCCCACTGCTGCAAAAGTTTGCGTCTGTTTGTCTTCAGAAAGCGGAGATTGGGGTTTTTTTTTTTTGGCAGCGGGGCGGGCGGGCGGTTGGCATCAGGTCGCTTGAGGTTCTGTGCAAAGGAGAAGAGGAGAAGAGGAGAGTGAGGAGGGGGGGGCTTCATTTTCCTTCACCGACTTAACAACAACGTAATGAGAGGCGCCTCCCTCTAGGGCGCCCCAAATATGCACGAGCAAAAATAGAGAGCGACGGCAACCAAAAATAATAATAATAATGAAAAGTTTACTGCATAGAAGACGGGGAGATAGAGATAGAGATAGAGGGAGAGAGAGAGAGAAAGCAGGCACAAAAATAGAAAAAACAGAAAGGAAAACGAAAGAAAGGAAAGGAGAAAAGGGGGCGGCGGAGTATGTATTTGAAACTAAACTGCAAAATAGAAGAAGATGATGGCGCTCGGCTTGACTGCACATTAACTTGATGCTCTGCCCTGCCCTGCCCAGCCCCGTCCTGCCGCCCCCGCACTCCACACATAAAGAAAGTTGTAACTATGAAAATTTTATAAATTCCGCAGATTTTCCGGCGCTAAGAAAGCCGAGTTCTGAGCTGGGAAGCTGGGTAGAGAAGAAGAAGGTATAGAGTCGGTTACTCTGGTCGTTTGGGGCGACGCCAGTGAGGTGGGTCTGAGATGTATGATGAAGGATGAAGGCGGCCTTTGATAATGTGAGCGCTGGCATTTTCCCCACCAGCCTCATAGTTGAGAAACTTTAGCTTAGCGCTTGCCTTAAGAGATGTGCAGCGGTGATGGGCCACTCGAGAGGCGTTGCTTTGATGGGATTGCTGCCTTGGAGCAGCCAGCAGAGAGTCGTAATACTTAGTGCCGCTGTTTTCCTAAACAGTTTTAGCCCAAAATGAAATATGACTAGTTGGTTGGCAACATTCTGGGCTCGATTAAATCAGTCAAAAGGGATAGGTAAGAGAGGGGAGGAGGGAAAGTCTGAATTTAAATTCAATGAAAGTTAATAAGGATGTCTGGTGGCGAGGCTTCCTTGGTGGCCAGAAGGTGGGTGGGAAAAAGACAAGCAGCCAAACAGCCAAACAGCCGATTGAATTATTTAATAAATTAATTGCGCAAATGAAGCTCGAGACCCGGCCACGCCCACATCCCAAATTGGCGGCCGTTAAAGTAATTAAGTTTCCAGTCTGAGGAGGGAGCAGCCTTCGGCAGTTGCATTTCCCTGAGGGGACGTTGCAGGGGCCCTAATCCAACAGCGACTAGACGTTGATGGGGTTTCAAAATCGCTCTAAATCCCTCTACAGTTGCTGCTCCTCCTTAACCACCCTCCCCCTTCTCCGCCTGCTCTTGCTACTTTCCAATAAATTTCCATTCCCAGAACAAAAAAAAAAGAAAAGAAATCGATCGATAATTTTTAATGTAGTCGTATTTCTTTTTAAGCACTCGCTTGTACCTTTTTGGCTGCCTGTCGCTCCAAGTTTTAACCCCCCCGCTCCCCTTCCCTTCCTTCAACCCACCCCCCACCGCCCACCCCTTCGGTTCGGTTCGGTTCAGTTAAGTTGAATTTAGCTATGTTCGGTTCGGTTCAGTTCGGTTTTCTTTTTGTGCGCTCCTTTTTTAATATTTACCCAATTCATCAAAAAATAAGTAATTATAAACTTTTCAGTTTTTCTTCTGCCGTCTTGCGTCTATGCTTTATGTGTATGTGTGTGTGTGTGTGTGTGTGTGTAGCTGTAGCTGTGTGTGTGTGTGTGTGTGAGCGTTTCCCTTTTACAAAACGCTTTCCTTTCGCTCTTCTACTGAAAAGGCTGTGCTGTGCTGTGCACACAGCTTCGATGTCGATGTCTTCCACGTTGAACGCTGCTGCCACCCCCAAACCGCCGCCGCCTACCACCAGCAGAAAACCGCTCCCCCCCACTCTCCCTTCCCCTGCAGGCCCCACTCGTCGCGCAAAGTAGAAAAAAATTGGAAACAACCCCGAAAAAAGAAAGTTTTTGTTGTATAAGCGAAAAACTAAGCTTCTATTCAAATTCTACGCCATCGAGTGCTTCGTTTTTATTATTCATTCATTCCGTTCTCAACCTCTGCCCCCCCCTTCCGCCCCCTCTCTGGGCCTCTGTTGTTGTTGTATTTTTTGGCACAAGCAAAATGAAAGCACAAGGAAAAAATGGGAAAAAGTAAAAAGATGAAAAATGTAAAGAAAGAGGAAAGTTTCCGATTACAGTGGGGGAGGTTCGAGACAAGGGGCAGTTGGGGTTGGGGTTGGGGTTGTATTGTAGGCCCGGCACAAAGCCAAGCACTAGTCGACAGCCTTACCCAACCCCACACCCCCTCAGCGACACACACACACACACTCAGAGAAAGAGCGAAGAAGAGGCAAGGAGCAATACATGCGCGTCTTTTGAGCATAAGTAGAATATAAAAATTTTGCGATTATGAATTTGAATAAAAAACGATACGAAGCCAAAGCACAGAGGAAGCAGAGGAAGAAACAGCAAGTACGCAGTCGAGATTCTGCCGCAGTCGCTGCCGACGATGCGGCATCTTTTTTTTTTCTGAGAAGCTCCTTGGGTGGATTAGAAGCTGCCAGGGGCGCGGGAAGGGCTGTGTCTTGGAAGGAAAAAAGGGTAGTTAAACTAATCTTTGCTAGCCGCAGCTACCTTTCACTTAGTTATAGTTTAAAAAAAACTATCTTTATAGGGAAAACCCCCTTAAGTTAGAGTTTCCCACGTCCCTGATGGCAGCTGTGTGTACTTCTAGGGGTTTTGGGGGGAACTAGTCTGTGCTGTAGTTACTGGCGCTTCTCTTTTTTTTGGTACATTACATTTTTCATTTGGGGCGCCGCCCCCCCCTTAAGGTCCCCCGCTCCTTGCGCTTAAATCACAAAAGCATCGACGATCGCAGTCGACTTCGCTGCCTTGGCATAATAATAACACAATCAATAATAAGGGGGGGGCGCCCCGAATACGAAGAGGGGGTGGTGCTGTTTCGGGAGGCAGCAAAAATGTGAAATAGTAGTAAATAGAGGATTGCTGTATTAGAGGCTGGTGCCGCGGCGCGATGTGCCATGTGCGGGATGTGGGATGTGTGTGCCACAAAGGTGGGGGGAGAGAGAGGGGGGAGAGGCAAAGACGTTTGGGTGGGTGGCTGGCTGACTGGGCGGTATTCGGTAGGTGGGAAGAACAAGGACGAAGACAGCGACAAGCGACAAGAAGATGGCGGAGTCGACGTTGGCAAATGTTTAAGCTAAGGATTAATATTTTTATTTTTTTGTTCGCCTTTTTTAGAATTTTGTACTTACATGCGAGGCAGTTTTGCCGCTTTTCTTCCTTCAAGCTCCTTTCCCTTTTAGTCTGTCTGTGTCTGTGTATGTGTGTGTGTGTGTGTGTGTGTGTGTGTGTGTGGGTGTCTTAAAAGTGTGTGCGAGTATTAAAAGGAAAGCGGCAGGAGGAGGTGGAGGAGGAGACAGTGCAGATGTAGCAGAAATCTTTGTAAGCAGTTTTCACTTCTGGAAATTTCTTTTTCGCCGCTTCTGGTTAGCTCTTCCAGGAGGAGGAGGAGGACCTCCCCCCCCGCCTTCTCGTGTCGCCAAAGGACGAAATGATGAATAGAGTTACTCAAATAAGAGAGCAAGAAGGATGTCTGCTGGCTGGCTAAGTGTGTGTGTGCGAGTGTGTGTGCGTGTGTGTAGTTCAAACATGTTTAAAAATTTCTATAACGATGCTGGCTTTGATAAGTGGTGGAATGGAATGGAATGGAAGTGGGTGGGTGGGTAACTTGGTTGGTTTTGGATTGGAAAGTGGGGGGGAGGGGGGAAAGGGGGGGGACTCTTCAGTAATATCTTCTAGTTCCCTTTTTTAATATTGTTTGGATTTGACGTTGTTCCTTGTTCCTTTCTCGCGACGAGGAGAGGCATGCTTTTCATTAAAATTTTCCCTAGTCATTTGACAGTGTGCAGGGGCGAAAGGAATCGGGGGGAATGATTGATAGCTACGCTGCGAAGGAGTGATAGAGCGAGAGGGTGTGTGGGGGTGTGAGCTCCTCCTCTCGATTGTCATTGGCTTGGGACAGGAGACAGGAAGATGGAGAAAGTTGGGCAGCAGCAACAGCACCCGATAAAAGGGCCACCGATAATTTGGCAAGGCTTGTTCTTCTTCTTTTTCTCTGCGATTCCGGCTTTCTCTCTCTCTCACTCTCTCTCTCTCTTTCCGGAGAAAGAGAGCCTGATAAGAAGAGACCGCTTGTGTGCACGAGATACTAAATTTAGCTTTCGGTTTGTTGTTTTGCCGCGTGCAGCGATCACTGAACCGGGCTTATCAGCTTGGATTCGATTCGATGGAATCGGCAGCGGATCGTTGCGAACTTCTAATATTGCCGGCGAGTCATAGGCGGTAGAGTCATTGGCAGAGCGGCGGAGTCAACGTCCGGCGCATCATCATCATAAACACCATGAACATCATCATCATCATTATTATTAGCGGTTTGATTTTTTGTTGGGGGTCGTGAATCATTGCTTTTGGCCAAGTCAATGCTCCGACGCATCTAAGCACCCTGTACCGCCTGAAAGCTTCCCCCAAAAGAAAGTGGAGGAGAGCCGAGAACGAGCAACGAGAGTGGAGAGCGTTGAGCGTTGAGCGTCGCTGCTTGGTGAGATCACCAGCACGGCATGCGAATTTATATGTGCATGTGCATACCCATACATGCACACACACACACTCACACATACAAACGCACGACTATCGTTCTCTGTTTAACTTGTTTGCTATCTTTCTACATCGCCTCTGCCGCTCCTCTGCCGCCGCCGCCGCCTTGGCCATGATCGCTCGCTCGCTCGAGTCGTTGGTCGGGGGTCAATGACTGCCAAAAAATAAAAAAACACACACAGAACTTGGCGTTGTTGTTGTTGTTTCTCTTTTTTTTTGACTTTTGTAGCGCACAAACTGAATAGTCAGTCGCACACACACACACACGCACACACACACTCATGCACTGCGATCCTGCTGCAAGGGTGTGAGTGTGAAGGCATACAAGTGCCGCTCTTCTGGTGATTCTTCCACTCACCTCCCGCCCCCTGGACCCCCACCGCTTTCCCTTGGCCTATGCAGTTGCGCATTTTTTCGTAGGCGTTTGCTATATAGGCAGAGACATCTGTATATATACTATATACTATATATATATATATTTAGTACATGTTTTTTTACTGCGTTTTATTTGCTGTATGGAAACAGTTTCGCCAGTTTAGTTTGGCCTTCCCTTGGCCGAATGTTGTTGTTGTTGTTGTTGTTGTTGTTGCTGTGTCATTTAATACCCGAAATTCTAGTCTAACCGGATACAAGGTTCGTTGCATTATTTTGCATTTGCAACGTAGAGGCGGCTATACTGCTATACCTGCCCGTTTTAAGCGGTTATGACATGTTGAGGATCGGTGAATACGGTTTTGATACTTATGGGAAGCCAGTGAGGAGTTCTTCTACCATGCCATGCCATGCCGACTATGCATGCCTTCTAATAATAAGAAGAGCTCTCAGGCTAATAAAGACCTAACTGCCATGTGGCGTATACTTAATAATTACTTTAATGACAGTCCAGGAGTTCCGCCGGGGCAGTCCTACAATCTCGGCGCCATATGTTGGCTGTGCCCAAGGAATGATGATGATGATGATGATGATCCCGACAGCATGAGGCAATGATTTAGCACGTAACTTGTTCTAAAATTGGAAGAGGGTTAAAGGCAGATCCTTGGGGGGCTGAGGGCATGCTCTACTCTTTGTTGGAAGCCTCTCGCAGATCGGTTGTTCTTTCGAGTTTTTGGCAATTTTACAAGTTTGCTTTCTAAACTCTCCTTCTTAATGCCGCCCCTTCATCTTGCAACTCTTCAGCACAGCAAAGAACCATCCCAACCCCACCCCACCCCAGAGTCCCTCTTCGCATGAGTAATTTGCTATTTGATATTTTTCGCAACTTTGTCCGTGTGTCTGTGTCTGTGTGAATCTGTTTCGGGTCTTGTTTTCTGGGGGGATCTTTGCATGTGTGTTCTCCTCTGCTCTGCTCAGCTCATTTTTGGCAACTGCAACGCTTTCCTCTGCCTCGATCGCTCGCACACACCACCAACACACTCTCCTCGCACTTATTAAGAATCTGAAGGCTTTTAGTGCAGCTTTTTGTTGTTGTTTTGTTTTGGTTTTGGTTTCGGTTTTTTGGGCTTTTGTTTGGATTCAGTACGAGCGCGTGTGTGTGTGTGTGTGTGTGCGCAAGCGAGCGTTGTGTGTGTGTGTGTGTGTTTTGTTGTTTGGTTTCTGGTTGGGTCATTGAACCGCCTGCTCTTTGCCTAAAAACAAAAAATTGCAGTCCCAATTTGAGAGACCGCGTCAATTTTTTCACTGGAATTTGCAGGCCGATCGTTGTTGAGAGATCTCTCTGTGGCAGCGTTGGGCGTGGCAGGGAAGGGAGTGGGGGAGTGTGTTTGCACAAAAGTAGAAGTAGGAAGTGAAATTTCGCACAATTGGTGAGGAGTGAGTGTGTGTGTGTGTGTCTGTGCATCGACTTTGAACTTTAAACATTTCATTGTTCGCGGTTAAGGTGATGGGAAATCTACTTGGCTTGGCTGGCACTCTTTTTTTTAGCATTAAAAGTTAAGATAAATATCCTTAGACTAGGCACAGATTATGTTTTGAGGCTACTTTAAGGGTTTAGTTGGGTAGAAAATGTTTTTTAGGAAAGAAAACTGTAACAGAAGCTTGAATTTATAATGAATTTTGAGTTATTAAGTTAGTTTTAACCTTAATGATAGTTTTAAAGTTAAGTTAAGTTATGGTTAAGTTAGATAAAGAACTGCGATTGATGGTAAACTTGTTTGAAGAAATGATTTCTTTAAAGATTACTAAAGAAAAGAAAGCTAAAAAACGCTTTTTGTCAAGTTTTTGAACATAAATTGAGGGAAGGTAAGATCCATCAAGGGTTAACTTCTATATTTTGGTAAACCACCAACAAATATTCGATATTTAACAAGGTTTATGTATAGGAATTAAGTTAATGAAATGAATATTGAATCTTTATTAGGAACTATAAAAGTTAGATCGACTTTTCATTAGCTTAAGTAGATTATCAGAAAGTTCCTTCTTAGAGTTTCTGGTTTCTAGTTAGTATCAAGGGGAACCAGTAGTTTCTTACTAAGATTATTTACTACCTTATAAGAGAGTTTACTTTAAAGATAATTTCCAATTCAAAAGATCACTTCACCTTCGACACTTCCTACAATGAACTTTAACCAACTTTAATACAGAAAACAAAAAAACCCCGCTGACTGCTGACCTGCAGCTCCTAGCCTTGATCCCACCTTGCTCAGCCGCATTTTCATTTTCACTTGGCTTTCATTAAACACGCGCCTAATTAATAAGCTGCGATTTAGAGCACATCGCGCAAATTGAAATTAAATGGCGGACATTAGTGGTTGCCCCCCGTCCGCCGTTGCAAGGCCCCTGCTAGGCTTCCCTTCAACCGCCAATCGGCCAACTCAAACCACACACAGTTAGAAGTAGGAAGAGGGAGAGGATTGTGGGGTGTAGGGACCCTGGCGATTGTTGGGCAATTGACTCTTGGACACTTTGCCGCCTCTTTTCAGGCCCGCCCTCGCCATCGTACACAGCCTGGCACACAGGCAAACTTTGTTGACTTTGTCTTTGTTTGCACTTTTTTGTTGCACCCCTCGACGGGAGTGCATGTGTGTGGTGTGTGGTGTGTGGTGTGTGTTGGTGGTGGTGGTGGTCCCTGTCTATGTCTATGCCTCGTGGCTGCACCAGGACCATGGACTAGGACCATGGATCCGTGTAAGTCTAAGGGGAGAGGTGGCGGGTTGTTCATGGGCCAGATGGAAAAAGGCAAGCTTCGTGTGTGTGTGTGTGTGTGCTAAGCGCCGTTTTAGTTGGTGCTACAGTTTTTTTGTGTAGCCTTTTTGGTTGGAACATCCTTTGGCAAGGTCCCTGCATCCCTGGCAGGAGCAAAAACGGAAGCTCCCTTTTTTGCCCGGGCCCGACGTGGCCAAGTGTTAAAAATGATAAAGTGAATGTTTTGCTTCCCCTGGTTATTGTTGTTATAACTTTGTAATTTCTGACGCCAAACAGGAGTTAGTACGCGGATGATGAGGAGTTAACAGCGGGAGAATGATAAAAAGAGAAAAAAACTAAAAAACAAAGGCAAGAGGGAACCTACCTGCTTGTGGGTGTCCTGGACGATGACGAGAGCGTGTCCTGTGCTGGTTAAAACGACGGTGAACTCTCCTAATATTGAACTTGGTTGTTGCTTGCACTCACGCACTTCTTGGGTCTCAGTTTGTTGTGTGGATTTGACTTGGATTTGATTTTTGGTTCTTGGATTTTGGATCTTTGTATCTTTTGATCTTGTTGTGAGTTTTTTTTCATTAGGTTAGTTTGTCACTTAATGCAGCGATTGATTTGAGTTGTGAATCACTTGAAAAAAACAGTTTCTCAGCACTTGAACAAAAAAGGCGGGGCGGGGGCACGTTGCTCGCTCCACTTGAGGGTGCGGCGGATTGTTTCTGGCATTGCACTGGCACTTGGCTGTGGCACTAATGTCTAGGCTCGTCCTGTTCCTTGTTCCTTGTCCTTTGGAACGAACCTCGAACTCTGAACTGTACTGGCTTGATAACTGGGTGAAACTGAACTGAACTCTGAACTAAACTTCACTTCGGTCTGGCGATGGATGGCTTGGTTGATTTTGACTTGGGTTGACTTGGGCTGGCTCTGGTTCTGGTTCTTGGTTGGTTGGCTCTTTAGAACGACGCACGTCCAATCCGATAGCTAACTGATGTTCATCTAAATGGATCCGAACTATACGAAAAATAATGTTGCCCAGAAAATGTGTTTTTGAGATCAACGTCGCTGTCGCAGTCGCCGCTGGCTGAGACTGAGGCTTCAGCTTCAGCTTCAGTTTCAGCTTCAGAATTTGGCGCTGTCGTCCTCTATGTTTTCGTATCTCTCTATATATGTATGTGTAACTATATATATATATGTGTGTGTGTGTGTGTGTATGTGTGACGGCCTGCAGTTGTCAATGCTCCAACGGCAACGGCAAAGTCGGTTCTGAGCCGCTGCACCGCTGGCCTGCACATAATATGCAGGCAGCTCGTAATGAGCCAACATCATCATCATCATGGCCATCATCATTATCATCATCATCGTTGCCAGCGTCGTCGCTGGTCATCATTTCTCCAGGCCACACACACACACATACACATACACGCACACGCACACATAGGCGCTGACCTGAACGGAGCCCGACTACTGCTGACTACCCCTACTTCAGGCTCAGCCGGACCTGGTCAAGCTCCTGCTCCTGCTGCCTTCTGCCTGCTGCCTTCTGCCTACTCCCTGCTTTCTATCTCACTTGCTCCCGCTACTGCTGTCTCTGTCGGACGAGACGGGACTGGTCGCCGAAAAATAAAAATCTGCCCAAAACAAACTGCAAAAATGCAAAAATCGCTCACAAAAAAACACTCACACACACACACATATGGGCATACGAACTGCACAAAAAAAAAAAAAGAAAACCAAAAACTGGGCAGTGCATGTACGAAAGGAAAGGAGAGGGTGAAAGGTGCGGGGGCTGGAAGGGAAAGGGCGCGGAACGAAGCTACAAAGCGTAATCCAAATACACGGCAACACTGACACACACACACACACACACAGAGACACAAAGGCACACACACACACACACACAGCACATGCAATCGGAAAAAAGAAGCTAAAAAATTAAAAAATGCAATCGAAACCCTATAAAAATATGTGTGCACTTTGCCCGCCCCACCCCCTCTGCGCCCCAACGCACACACACACACACACACGCGCTGATACTCACACAGATGCGTGGCAAATGAGCGACGCTTTCGTCCTTTTTCGGCCTATGAGCCTTCGTTGACGTCAACGCCGGCGTCGCTGCTGCGTAGCTTCAATAAAAAAAAGAAAATCATTAAAAAAAAAACACAGAAAAAATGCAGAAAAAAATTAAAAGAAATCGGCGAATGCACAGTCTTTTTATATTATATTCGTTTATATAGAAATAATGCACAAACACCAGTTGCAGTTGCAGTTGCAGTGCCACCAACACACACACACACACAGTCACTCACACGTAGGCATAATATGCGTGCAGGGAATGCAGCAGCATCAGCATCAGCATCAGCAGCAGAGGCAGCATCAGCAGCGGGTCCACATAGATATTTATATAAAATATATAGGCAAAAAAGGAAAAACTAACAAAAATGCAATTTCAAATGAGAAAAAAGTTCGATGCTTTTATTGCGGATTTTTATTTTTATTTTCTTTTGGCTAACATCCAGCCAAACCCCCCGAACCCTTTCAATACCAATGGGCATTGAGCTGGACATTGGGACAAGGGTAGTGATTAATCGGAAACTGATTTTGGGGGAATGTGTTTGAGATTCATTTAGAACTTAACTATAAAGTAGAAACTATGGAAAGGAGTGGATGTTGATGGATGTTTATCATTTCTATTGATGAATTTGAAATTAACTTTTATCTCTATTGTAAGGAGTAACATTCTGCAAACTATACTCCTGATTAGGTGCAGATTAAGATAGCTTGAAGATGGCTGAAAGATAGCTGAGAGATATCTGAAAGATAGCTAAAGGATAGCTGAAAGATAGCTAAAATAAAGCTGAAAGATTGCTAAAAGATAGCTAAAAGATAGCTGAAAGTTAGCTGAAAGATAGAAAAAAATACCTGAAAGATAGCTAAAAGATAGCTGAAAGATACCTGAGAGATGGCTAAAAAATAATAGAAATATATCTAAAAAATAGCTAAAATATAGCTAAAAGATAGCTGAAAGATAGCTAAAGATAGCTAAAAGATAGCTGAAAGATAGCTAAAAGATAGCTCAAAGATAGCTAAAAGAAAGCTAAAAGATAGCTGAAAGATAACTTAGTACCGTGTCCTGTTCCATCCT
The DNA here is from genome assembly GCF_018153835.1 of Drosophila eugracilis. NCBI lineage: Eukaryota > Metazoa > Arthropoda > Insecta > Diptera > Drosophilidae > Drosophila > Drosophila eugracilis. The sequence continues at coordinate 1,616,453 of NW_024573052.1, read as the reverse complement.
TCAGATTCCCTTCACCTTTTCATCTACCATCGTCCCACTGTCCAACTCATTATATTTATTTAGTTAAGGACACCACATACACACACACTCACACACGCAAAACAATCACACACACGGGTGAAGCTATGCCTAGACTCCAAAAAAGCAAGCAAAAACCAAAATAAAAATGTACATAGCATTACGTATACGCACTGAATGCCCAGTCCACATTCACTTCCACATTCACATCCTCGGCAATGGACAGTCGGCATAGCCACTCCATGTATCAACCAGGCCACCCCAAACCTACTGCATTTCCAGCTGCGGCGCTGCACATAGGCAAACCTTTCAAATCCCCCCAAAATAAGCGACGCATGTGTAGGCCTATCAAAAAGTCGCAGTCACGCAAAACGAAGCACATAATGGAAAAGTGCCAAAAAGTGCGAAAAAACCAAAGTGGTTGCCAGTTGGGAGAGTCGGGGAAAGGACACGACTGCCAGCCAGGATGCAAATGCATCGGCGATGGCGGTGGCGGTGGCGGTGGCGGTGGCAAGCAAAAAACCAAAGCAGGCGCAGGCTAAAAAAAAAAAAAAGGCAGCACTGCAGCCAACTCGCTCTGGCGCACGCACTTTCAGTCGCACGCATGCCGGACACTAGCCAAAAAAAACAAAAAGAAAAAAAACAAAAAAAAAACAGAAAAAAAAGCCCAATAAAACACGAAAAAGTGCAACCGAAAAAAAGCAAAGCAAAGCAGAGTGGAAAAAGGACTAAGAGCGTCGAAAATAAATGCACGCGCACAAAAAGTAGGCAACACAAAACAAAACCAAAGCCCGAGCAGCGGCAGCTAGTAGGCCTACACTCGTTGCAGCAGCAGCCGGCCGGCTCGCCATGCAGCCCGACTCCCAATTTCCCGATGCACTGACATTGAATGCAATGCAATTCCTGCAGTACGATGCACTTGTGGGCGGCGTAACACCCATGCCCATACCACCTGACGCCGACAGCGACGTCGACAGCGTCAGTGGCGCCAATAAAATTAAAAAATAAGTCAACGGAAATCGAACGAACGAAAGCGGCAGCAGCAGAAGCAGCAGCAGCAGCAGCACACACACGAGCGCCGGGCCGAGCAGAGCGTTGCATTCCCCTATTTTTTAAAATCATCAGCTCGATGTTTTTTCCCTGTGCGTTGCACATGCAGCATGCGTGTGTTCGTGAACAAAACAACCCCCGAAAACCGAAAAAAGGATGCACGCACACGCATGCAACACATGTAGCTGTTGCAGCAGCAGCAGCAGCATGATGCAGTCCGGCCAGTCCGACGAGCCGATTCCAGTTATGGGCGTTTTTTGTGTGGTCCTGGGATGGCAACAAAAAACACAAAAAAAAGAAGCTAAAAAGTGGCAACAAAAAAAAAAATGAAAACAAAACAAAAAAAAAAACTAAAAAATAAAAGGCCAAATATTATAAAAATGCAACTGCAAGTGCAGCGCTGCTGAGTCCGCTGCCGCTGCTGGTGCTGTGGAAAAGTGCAGCGCTGCAGCGGCGGAAAAGTGCAGCGCAGTTAATGCTGGCAGTAGGCGGGTGTGGTGCGGCAAGGTCGTGGCGTGTGGCAGCGCGAATTAACAAAAAAAAAAAAAAAAAAAAGAGGACAAAACAACGAAAATAAATAAAAGTGCATACACGAGGCAACAAAGTGGAAATTATATAAAAATGCGCTAAAATCCGCCGACACACGCGCGCACTCACACAGCCGCACATTTAGGCGTTTGCCACTATACATGTACAACCATGCAACACACACACATACATACATTTATATGCATACAGTTTGTGCATTTTTTTGCTGCCTGCTTTCGGGCGTCGCTTTTGGCTAGTGAGTGTGAGCAGGATAACTGGGATGCTGGGCTATTGGGCTGTTGGGTGTATGCGTGTTCATGAGAGGGGGAGCCACGTAATATGTTTGTTTAATAGGCCTAGCGAGCTCAGCTCTGCTGGGTGTCTGTTTGTGTGTGTGTTTATTTGTGTGCTGTGAAAATATGACTATGCAGTTGGCATTCACACATACTAGCTTTGACTGGCAATAGTTCTGACATCTAGTTTAGCTAGCTCAGGGACCATTTTAGCAACCTGTTGATTGTTGTGGCCTTTGGTAGGCAGAATGTTAGGTGATTGAGAGATGGAAGGATTGTTTTTTTGTTGGAGTGAATAGAAAGGGTTGTTACTCCTTTTTAAGCCTTAAACTAAACTAAACTAAGTTGTGCTTAGGCATTGTATGGGTAACAGGGTAATTATGAGTTATTAGAATGATCAATTAGGGGATATCTTGGCTTTATATCGCCTATCTTAGACTTAAATCTATAGGAAAGTTCTAACTAGAATAATCTGAATATTCATTTGCTATTTTCCTCCGCTGTAGAAACTCAACTAACTAAACTAAGATCGGGTTTTGGAATATAAATTAAAAATAAAGTTAGAAAAAATTATTAAAATATATCAATGAGACAGCATTAGCAACATAAAAAATATGTTTTTTAAGGTAAAACCTAATCTAAAGTAAATCAAATTCTAAGATTATTAATGCCCGATAGATCTTACAATGCCATAACGAAAGCTTTGATGAAAATGATTAGTATTTTCTAATTTAAAGCAATATATTAATCTAAGAATAGGTTTATCAAGACCAAAAGTTGGGCTAAGAAATATTTCATGAGAAGAAAAAGAAAAAAAATCTTCCCTAAGTTCATATTTTTATGGCCTTTCCATTGATTTAATCATATCAAGAACCCAATCTAAAACCTAAACTCTTCTTCAAGTCATAACTACTTTAGTTAGTCCTTTAAGAACTTAATCCCTTGTTGGCATAGCATGATGGAAAGTAAAAAAGTAACAAGCTTCGCACCTATTCTATAAGGAAATCTGCAGATCAGCCATTCCGGCAGCCATCCAACCCAATCCAATATTTTCGTGCTGATGTCCAAATTGCCGTTAGCGGCTGGAAAATTGCGTGAAAAACATTTTTTATTTTTCGTTGTATCCCCAAACCGACTGAATCATCAAAAAAAAATACATAAAAAAAGTAATAAAGAAGAAGAGAAGCTGCAGAAAAAAAATACATAAGCTGCAGTGGGTGGAAGATGGGGGGGATTTTGGGGCGGTCGAGTTGGAGAAGGAAGGAAGGACGGTGTCTATGTACGACGACGGGGCCCGAAATAACGGTAATGCAACAGCGCCCAAATATCACATTAACATCAACAACATGTTTCACTCTCCCTGCTCTGTCTGTGTGTGTGTATGTATGTATGTGTGTGTGTGTGTGGTAATACATAATGTACGCAAAAAAAGGACTCAGAAGGAAACAAAACGAAAAAGTCAAAAAATAAATATACGTCAAAAAAAAGACTGAAAAGGTTTAATAATAAAAAAGAATTACCAAAACTCAGTACATGGCCCTACACACACACACACACGCACTCACACATGCGTAAATACAATACACACACACACACGTTGCACGCACGAAAATAAAATGCAAATGCAGCTGACAGAGAGAGGCGGAGTGGGAGTGACAGTGGGTGGATATACTGGCCGGATATACTGTCCACCATAAGGCCAATGCATTTTTGTTAATCACACACACACGCACACGCACACACGCACACGTACGCATACACGTGCAATTTATTTGGTTCATTTTTCCTCTTTTTGTTGCTCTTTCGTTTCGTTTGTTTTGCTCGTTTTCTCCACTGACATCATTTTTTTTTCGCCTTGTTTCGCGTTGTTTTCACTTTTTGTTTTGCTTGTTTTTCGGCCCCGCTGCACTGTGGAGTGGTGGGGGGTGGTCAATGGGTGGCATGGCTCGATTGCTGGACAAATTACACATACGCCGCGTGGTACATGCATCAATACATGTGCGCATATTATGAAAATGACATGCAGGCGGAAAAGAGCTGGAAAAAAGAGTGTGTGTTTCTGTATGTGTGTGGGTGGGTGGATTGGGTGGTAGGAAAATATGCCGCGCCGTGAAGTGCGTATTTTGGCTAACTGCCACTCCCACTCCCGCAACCGTTTTTTTTTTTTTGTTTCCACCACGCCCGCGACAACAGGCAGTGCGGCTACGTGTGTGCGCATTTGATTTTGGGAATTAGCGGGAAAGGGCGCTGCTGCATGCCACACAAAGGATTCCAATGAGCAGCAGCGAAAACCATCGAAAAACTGGGAAAGCTGTATGGGCTGGGTATTTATCTATACTTTTGGATTATATTAACGTTAACGCGACTCTGGCCAACAACAACAACAAATTTGGAAGAGGGAATGGGACGAGGGACCAGGAAGAGGGTCTCTGATGCCGCCGAGGCATCCGTTTTTTTCGTTCGCCCCTCGTTTTTCGTGGATTTTTTATAAACAATAAATTGTTATGCCTACGCGCAGTTATTTATTTTGATTTTTGTGCAACTTTTTGTGCATTTTCCAATCCAATATATATTTATGTGCTTAAATTGTCTGAATGCATACACACGCAGCCAGTACATACGTGTGTGTGTGTGTGTGTGTGTGTGTGTGTGTTGCGTGCGTGTGCTGCAAAAAGGCAGCCATTTTTAAAATGTTAAAAATATAATGTAACGCTAGACCCGTGCGTTAGTGGATGTGGATGTGGATGTGGATGTGAGGGAGTCGCAAGTGGGCGTGGACGTGGGCTTGGGCCTGGGCGTAGGCGTAGAAGTTGTAGGGTTGAGCGATGGCCAAAGCTCCTCACATGCCATGTCAGCCACGCCCACGCCCACCTTTACTTTTTTGTGGTTGCGTCGATTTTTCTTTATGTTTTTTTTTTTTCGGTTTTTTTTAACATGTTTACCAAGCTCTTAATGAAAAATGCTGGGGCCACAAAAAATTAGCATAAACGATTTTAATTGATTCCGTTAGGCAGGTGAAATGCAATTGCCACTGGAAATGGAAAATGGAAAATGGAACTGGAAATTAATGCAGTCTTCTAAGGGAACAGATCGATTGCCTGCATTCCTGCGATCGCAGTTGCATCTTCCAGGCCAGTCGAAAAGCAAAAGAGAAATCGTCGACAAATCCCAATCTTACGATGCTTCACCCGCTCCCCCCATCCCAACCCATCCCTGCCTGCCTGCCTGCCTGCCCTTTGATCAGCGCACAAAGCACAAAAACTTTCTACGGACTCCCAGCAGCAGCAGCCACAAAGAAAACCTGAAGAAGAATGTACGCACACCGCTGCAGTCGCACTCCCCATCGATCTTACATGATTTAAGGGCAGGCATCTCGAGCTCGGGCTCCCTCGGAGTTTCCCCCTCCCCACGGCAGGCAGTAGATATCCCCCATGCCGAGCTACTGACATTGCCATTGCCATTGCCTTAGAAAGCTGTGTGGTGCGCAAATTGCTCAACAATGGCAGTGGTGCAGGGGCAGTTGCATGCCCGAAAAACGAAGCCAAACAACAAGAAGAAGAGCAGCGAAACGAAACGAATCGAATCGAAACCCGTTTGTGTGTGCCAAAAATTGCAAACTCACAAATCTTCTTTCCCGAACGAGTTTGAGTTTGTGTGCCTGCCCCTCACTTCGCACTCTCCCTTTGCCCTTCTGCCTGTTTATTTTCATTTTAGTGCAGCTCTGCTGTTTTATTTTGCGTAATTTTTGTGTAATTTTTAGTGCCACTCATACTAAAAAAACAAACCCAAACACACACACAAAAGTCCACCACTCCACGGGGTCTTGCGTCTTCTGCTGGCGCACATGTGTTTGTAGTTTGCAGCCCTCTTGCCCCCACCCCCTCTTGTCTTGCCGCCAAGGAAACATTTTGGCAAATGACTTTACTCTATCTGTCTTCCATGTCAGCCCCCCCCCCTTAACACCCCCTCCCAAACAGGGTGAGAGAGGGGGGGGCTTGAGTGAGGTACAGCGCGGCAAGGCATTTATAATTTCCAAAAACAAACTCGGGCGACGAACGCGCTGCCGAGGTTAACGGCTTCAATGCAACTTTTTTGAGGTTTCTCAACGCACACACAAGCAAGCCGAAGCGATCGCTCATACACACACACACACACACACACACATGCACACTTAATATAGTGCATATATAACGATCGCAGCTCAGCGACCTAGCGAGGGCAACACACAAAATTTAGGAAGTAGCTTGGAGAGAGAGACACTGTCAGTGCCACTGCCTTTGTCCGCTTGTATTCTTCAGTGTGTGTGTTTCTGTGTGTGTTAGCGTGAGTGTGTGTGTGTGGGTACATGCACATTTCAAACTACAGTCCCTGAAGGAGGGAGCGAGAAAGGAAGCGTTCGCCGTCAAGCTCCGCTCGTTCATCGTTCTGCGGCTGAGTAAATTTGCCAAAAATGTAAAAACCAAAAAAAAAAACAACAACAAAAATGAAAACCAAAAATGTATTGCCAAAAAATGATGCTCTCTCGCTCTTACCCACTGAGTCACGCGGCGAAGAGCAGCGGACCCTAGTTTGGCAGCTTTGAAAGACTGTACAAGTGAAGGAGCTGGGACACGGACACGGAAACTGACTCTGACTCTGATTCGGAGTCGGATTGGGGTTTGGGGTTTGGGGTTTGGGGTTTGGGGATCGAGGCTGAGAACGCACAGTGACTGTTGTTAGCTTAGCTTATACACACGGCTTGTTGGCGGGGTAAGGGGCAGGGGAAGATCACTCACTCATTCTCACACACTAGTGCAGGAATCTTCGAAAATAATGCCCCTTCTTGGGATCAACGCACTCGGCTCATCCTCGCTTTTCTCTGCAGCTCGTCAATCTTCTATGAGTGGCATGGATGGATGGGGGGCTGGAGGAGTTATTAAGTCAAGAACTACAGTCACTATAGCCTAAGATGGTCTACTGTGATTATCAGGAAGATGAGGGAACAAAAGGGGGGAGGCCCTACAACTTATTCGTCATTTATTATCAATCACGCTTCTGGTTAACCGCCAATTTAGACGCACTCAGGCACTAAAACCACCAGCCGCAGAGAGCCTCGATTCCCATTCCCTCCCATCATCAACGGGACAGAGTGACAAGGACTAAACGAGGACTAGGAGCAAGGGGGATTATGGGTATTAAACGATTCGTCACACCCCCATACCAAAGACCGTAAAATAAACAAGCAACAAATGGCAGCAAAACTGGTAAAAACAATTCACAAAACTACCAGCAAACGAGCCAACCAATCCCAGCTAACCGCCAGGCCATCAACCCATTATCCCGCCAGCCAACCGACAAGTTCAAAGTTCAAAAAGGCTTAAATGCCACAAAAATCAACACACTCACACACATGTGCGTGTGTCTAATAGAGCAGCACAGGAGTCCGGAGTATGGCTTAGAAGTGCCGCCGCCAAGAGGCAAACCACTTAAGTACGCCTATAAAATGGCTGTGAAATTTTCACACTAAAAACTTTCGCCTTTCGCCCGCAAAGACCCAAACCCAAACCTAAACGGAGAAACCCAAACCCAAACCCAAACCCAGACCAAAAACCAGGACAAGTTAGAGTTAACATAACAGCATAACTGTTTTCGTGTTAATGATGATGAAGTTGTTGATATGTCGAGAGTGTGTGTGTGCGTGTGTGTGTGTGTGCGTGTGTGCGTGTGCTAATGAGCTAGAGTTTTAGGGCACAAATTCATCATAAAATCACTTAAAACGGTTATTTAACCACCCTTCGGGATGGGATGGGATGGGACAGGATGGGGTGGAATAAGCTGGAATGGGTTGGAATGGAGACCTATCCCGCACACACGCACACACATGAGCTGGATCGGATCGGGTAATTGCGTGTCAGAACTTTTCAACCTCTGACCCCGACGCAACCCTTTCTGCCCTCTCAGTCTGTGTCCCGTAAGCTGTATCCCATACCCGTCTAATCCTTTGATGGGCCTAATCGCTACCCACTCCATGTAACTTTCCTTTCTATTCCTTGTCTCTCCCCTCGCCCTTCCTCCCTTCCCCCCTTACTCACACACACACGCACGCATATCATGCTAATTTGCGGACAGCCGCCTTCGTTTGACTTGGCTTCCGGTTCTTGTTCGGTAAACGGCAACCGGACACCGCATAAAACTTGGACCCGGAGCGGTCGAGGGGCGGTTCCGGAGGGAGGGGTGTTTTTGCCCTGACCTTATGCTCACTCATGTGGCAGGGGGCCGTGCAGCAGGCACGGGACACGGGGCAGTAGACAGTGGTGAGAGGGGAACGCAAAAGTGGCATAAAAGTGTTCAAATCATTTTAGGGTTAATTTCCGCCTCCTTGGGTTGATGTGGGGGAGATGGGTGGGCGGAAGACCTGGAGGAGTCTTTGCTAATTAATTCACACGATACCTTGGGCGATGGCTGGAGCACTTCGAAAGTCAGCCATATCATCATGCGCTACGTTGGCAAAGTTGCCCGAGAATGAAATCGTTTGACGCAGCACGCACCGCCCGAGTCTCAAGGCAGCCAGCCCCATCCCCTTTTACGCCTCATACCCTCATCCCTTAGGCAGTCATCCCCTGGCACCACAAGCTAAACACATTTGTGGGTCAGTCAATCGAGGACGTGCTGTGCCTGGACGAGTCGACTCGAGTCAAGTGTGTGGAGAAATCCGAGAGTTTCACTCTTGAATTTCTAATAAATTCATAGGACAAGGATATGGCTAAGGGGCGGGATGTGTGGGCTGTCTTGGGAAGGAAAGCTGCTTAAGTGTGCCACATACAACATCCACACACTTCCCCCTTTCACTCTGCATGTGTGTGTGTGTGGTTGTTTTTCACACTGACTTCTGACTTTGGCCCTTCCCATGATTATGTGTGTAATTTGCAATTATGACTTCCTTTGACGTTCCGTTTCGTTTGTCTGGGATTCAGAGCTGGGTGAGCTGGTAGAGCTGCTGTTTCGGCCAACCGAAATGGCTAAGACTTATTTAATAAACTTGTTCGGTCTTGTGTTGTGTTATTGCTTAATTTGAATGCTCGCATATGGCCCCCAGGATACATTCGGGACATTCAGGACACCCGCAACAGTACACACGCTCACACACGACCGACCGCAAAGTGATTCACACGCTCCGGGCCGGGTCAAGAAGGCTTTTCCTGTGTCTGTCTGTCTGGCTTTGGGCCTGAATTTTGGGTTCTTGACTGGCCAAGGGGAGAGAGCCGCCCCCCCGATTTTCTTTGCCGGGCATCTTGACTTCACCCTGATTTGGTTTTGGTGATTTGGTGAGGGTTGAGCATGATGGCTAGGAGGAGGAGGAGGAGGAGGAGGAGTAGTAGCCGAGGACCACGACTTACTGTTGTCTCTGCTTCGAGTAATCCCAGATTTCTGGTTATCCCCTGACCTGCCAGCGTGTGAGTGTGCTTGTGCGGGGTGTCGCATTCGCATAATTTGTAGGTCATGCATATTTGGCATGTTTGACATGTTTTCTTGGTGTTTTACATGATAAACACTCAAGGGTGCGCTGGCGGAGTAAAGCACACAAGGACCAAGGACTTGGGTCCTTGGCTTAGTGGTCGTATCATTGGTCATGCATGTGTGTGTTTTGGATGTTTTTGAGAGCAATTTCTCAGTCAATTTCGCCGCCGTGGTTGGGGAACTTAATTTGATTTTCGAGTAGAAAACTTTGTCTGTTGGCAAATTCCCCAAAGTGGTCACCGGGGGGGGTTCCTTGCAACGCTTTCCCCTGTCGCTGCTGCTGCTGCTGCTTCATCTCTCTCTTTTGATTTTGGGCTTTCGGCCACTGGGACTTCAATCAAATGCTAGCCGCACCACACACACACACACACACTCTCCTGATCTGATCCATCGCTGGGACAAGCAACCGGTTTGCCAAATCAAGGAGAGCGAATGGTCCGCGGAACGAGTTTTGTTAGTTCCGCGTCGCGCTGCGTTTGCCATTGCCATTGCCATTTTGAGTGCAGAGCGTAACATTTGTGTCCAGATCCAAGGCTCTGGCCACGTTGCAGGCACATGTGCAGCGGTGAGCGATGGACGAGCGCGGTTGGCGGGAAAGTGGCAAAAGCGGTCCCGATCTCAAAGTGCACTTTTGAGCCAGGCCAACCCGACTAAAGCATCTCGCTGGCTGGCTCTCAATCCTCGCCGCTTTCTATGTAGGTCGCTGCAATTCAATACTGGCTCTTCGTAAGGCGCCCCTCTCCTCTCCTCTCCCTTCCCTTTAACCTTCTCATAAGCATTGCCTTGCCCCCGTTTTCTGCGGCTTCAGTTTCGCTTTTGGGCCCAGTTTCTGGTTCGCTTGACGTGTCTCTGCTAATGCGTTGCTTTTTCAAATCCTGCCCGACTGCTCGGACCGACTGGACCGACCATGCACTTCTCGCCGGGATGGGGAATGCAGTCGCTGGCCAGAACAGGTTTACAGTGGGCCCCTGTCAGCAGGATCCGAACTGACTACAACTCCGCCCTGAGTGCCGATTAACACATCAACCGCAGGTCGTGGCTGCTGCCAGGCTGGGCTGCCTCGATGACCGATAGGGGCCATAAATCAGGACACGTTTAATCGGTCGGCTATCGGTTGGACGCTATCCGAGCGGTTCCTAGCCCGTTTCTGAGAGCATCTTGAGCCTGGGGAACATGTTCAACAGGCAGCAGCCAGGGCGGAGTTCGGGGTGTGATGGTGACGGTGACAGCGACAGGGACATTCACATCCTCGGCTAGGACACGCGCCCACGCACACACACATGTCTGGTTGCCAGGATTACAGCAAAAGGCGAGTAGGGTGTCGGAGTCTGTGACTGTGACTGTGACTTGACTGCTGCCATGGCAGCGCTTAGCCTTAGCCCGGTGCTGAAGGTCACACGGCATAGCCCCATGAAGTCGCCTTCAAGCAAGGACATCTCACCCCCCTCACACACCCACACACACACATACACACAAACGTAGCCTGTTGCAACCTGTTGAGAAGAGCTCCTTGCTTCTCGCTTCTCGCCGGGATAGAAGCAAGCAAAAAGAGAAAGCTAACGCGAGAAAATCCTTCTGGTAGAGACACAGCAGCGGCAAAGAATAAAAACCGAGAGAGGCTTTGTGTGTATGTGCATGGTATTGTGTGTGGGTAATACCACCCACCGCCCTGTCTAATCCTCGCCCATGTGGAGCACCAACCTCACGCTGGACACTGGCCTACAGGTGGTTTGCTGCCACAGCTGTTGGTGTAATTAGAACGGGCTCCGCTTGTGTTACCATTCCGAGAATGACGTCTGCCATCAGTCAACTCCAGGCTGGGCGCTCAAGGTCGTCGTGTTCGGTGCCCCACACTCTTGTACTCCTCCACCTGTTACCTTTGACCGTCCGTTAGTGAGGCAGCAGCCTTGAAACCGTTTGCCTGATTTTTTTTCTTTCGGGATGCCTTTTGCCGTGGAAATTTATCAGTTTGAGCACTTTCGTATGCTTTTTTCTAGCGCTTGCTTGGGAGCACTTCTTGATGGGTTCCACCACCCATTTTTTCCACCTCAAACCCCCCTCACCATGGCAGGAGCAGAAAAGAAAAACCTGACGTCGCTGCCGGCGTCGATGGCGTTAGCTGAAGGAAAAACGACGACGGCCGAACGAGAGTGAAAGTCTTGGCCACATGGGGACATGGAAACATGAAGAGAGCCTTACGCTCTCACCCACACACACACACACACGCACGCATCTATACACCCACACACCTACACGATAACGCCAGCGCCGCTGCTGACTTCGACGCCGGCAGCGAAATACCAATACCAATACCAATGCACGCCAGGCTCATTTCGTCTCGTTTTCTTCACCATTTTTTATTCACTTTTCCTTTAGTTTTTTCTTTATTTGTTGTTGGTTTCTTTTTCTTTTTTTTTTTTGCCCCTGATTCGAGCCTTGCCTTGGCAGCGCTGCCACTGGTCTGCCGTTGCTGCTACTGTTTATTTTGGTCGCCTCGCCGGATTTTCCCCCCACCACCCTCTACACCCCACCAGCCGCCTTTTTCGGAATCATTTTTCGTCTTTTTGGCTGCTACTTTACTTGTTTCCTCTGCCGGCAGCAAACTTTTCTTAACTATTTCTCTTTTCTGTTGCTTGCGGATTTTTATTTTTCTTGGATGGTTTCCCCAGCAAGGGGTACCAGCAGGAGGGCGCGCTTCTCTTTGACACGCGCCGCTCTTCTTGAATAGTTTCTCATTTAAGAGATTTCGTGAGCTAGCTCTAGGATGCCCCCCCTAAACATACCAGGATCTCTGACTTGGCCATGCTTTTGCCCCCCCCGCCGTGCTCATATTAGAGCTAAAAGCTCTTTATTTTTGGTGGGGGTCTTGGCTTTCGCGATCGTTAGTGGAGCAACAAACCCCCACTGGAGACGACGAGGGCTGAAAATTCAGTTTCGATCGATAGCGGAGTCTCAAACCAGCAGTGGAGAGTTCTCGTTCTTTGTTGTTTTGTTTTGCCGGCTTTCGTTGTAGTTTGCAGTAGAAGAGTCGACCAAAACGATCAATGAAGCGTAGCTGCTCTCTTCTGCGACTTCGTCATGCATTCTTCTGTACATTCCGTCGAAGATTGTTGGACCTGAGCTTAGCTGGGCGGCTTACTGTACTTGACGTAGTTATTTATGCTTAACTTTATGATTTAAGACTAAGAATGATAGATAGAATAGATGATTAATTGTTACTAAAAAACTATATAAACTAACCCCATCAATGAAACTACAAACTATCTTCTGAGTCGTGAGAAGATTCCCCTGAATGCAATCTCTTTGGGCACATTCCATCAGCCATTCTACTTTGGCATTGCAATCTTTGCATATCTCTATACTTTTCCATTGCTTTCTATTCAGACAGCAGTCTGCTGTCTGCATTATCTCATAATGAGACGTGTTCGCATCCCAAGAATTCACTTGGCTGATGTCTAGCTTGTCCAACACTGATGACACGGAGATTGCTCTGGTGGCTCCAGTCAACTTTATGGCAATCTTAGGGGCCTGCGCCTATTGGACAATCACGTAGCTTGAATGCCCAGTGCCGCCTAGCCAAGTGCTCCAGATAGGGAGTTGCTGTCTTTCGAAACGTAGCTCAGGTGATGGGATCCGGAATCGATATCAGCTCCAGTGGTTATTATCTGAGGCTCAGAGCCGGAAATGCAGTTTACCCGTATCGGAGTCGAAGAATCCACATGCTTACGGAAAAAATCATGTCCGAAGGGGAAGCTAGAGACTTAAAACATGTTTTTTCTTCATTTTTTTAAGTGCGTTTTAATCTCTGTAACGCATGAGGCATGACCTTACTTCTCCGATCTTAACTCTGAAGTCCGTATATACATCGGCACGAATCCGATGGGCTAAGTAGTGTAAATTCGATTACCAGATTGCTTACAACTTAGCCATGTTATTATGAAATTCAAAATTCTTCAACATATTTTCCCTTATTACGCAAAGAAAATTCCGCGACTTCCTGTCTCCTAAATGGCTGGAAACGTGCCCGATATTGGGTCTTAGGCTCGTGTCTTTACGTCCAAAGCTACGAACGTGTTGTATGACGCACCAGCAAGCCACGAATTTTGGATTTTTGGATGCGTAACTCCCACCGTCGTACGTGTAAGAATCGTAAAAAGACAAAAATGCCCAAATTTGGGTTTCGGTTACATGACCTTGCACCCTCAGATTCCATCAAAACTGCGTGCGAACTTAAAAAGTGTCTCTTAATCGTTGCAGGAATCTGTTCCGCATTGGCCATATCCATTGATCACGTCTGATAGTCTGGACTGGAGATGGCAGCCAGCTGGCTGGCGGATCGGAGATTACTCATAATGATTGGAGCGAATGGAGCGGGAAAGCATCTCCGGTGCGGAAGTAAAGCACGTCGCTCTCCGGCCCCCTAAGCTGGCTTTAGTCATGCATCTCGCGGCGGGCACGGCCGTGATGCAGCTACCCGCGCTTCTACAGCTCGAAGACTCTCTTCCGGTCTGCGATCACGTGGGGAGAGAGTACTCTGGGCCCTCTCAACTCGATGCACTCGGCCGGAGTGCTGGCTATTAGCCAAGAATTGTTTTGGTCTCTTTGGGGCTGCGGCAAACATCTCCGTACTTAAATCACGCGGCGGTCAATCGGCATTCGAGTTATGCAACGTTCTCGGAAGCGAGCGCACCCAGCGACCTTTTAAGCGCGTCTGCCCCGGTCTAAGTCACCACTGCCACTCTAGAGCTGACCGCGGTCGCAGGTTCCAAGGTTTCTCAAAACAATAAGGATACTAGCATATTAGCCTCACCATCAGATGAGCACAGGATCACGACGAGAGAATCTTTTTAGCCAAGCCATTTGAAGTAGAGTGCCCCACCATGACGCACTGCCTTTGGTCGACGCTGCTGGGCCTTCTGGCCTTGCTCTCTATGGCGACCAGTCGTTCGGTGCGCCAACTGCAAAGTGCATATCCGCCCGTGGTGCCCGCCGGCTACTACGGACAGCCGCCCTATGCTTACCCGCCCTACGGCTATGGTTACCAGGCGCCACCACCACCAGTTTACGGACCCTTCTACGACAATGTTTTCGGTGTCTACAAGAGCTATCCCGGCGGTGGATATCCTGTGCGATTCGACTATGTGAGTGAAAAGTCCTGCTGTAGGATTACAACCAGCTGAATGTCTTTACGTTTTCTAACATTTTTCTAATCTTTGGATTGCAGAATAACCGTTGCTCTCGGAACTACATTGGCATCAAGCCCCATCCGGATCAGCAGCAGTACTACTACGTTTGTAAGCCCAACTGCGTCATCTTCAGCAAGTGCCGCGACCTCGAGGTGAGTCTTAAAAGATCCATCATCCCGACAGCCATTTAACTTGCTATTTTCTTCTTTCAGAGCTTCAATTCGAGCAGCGGACGCTGCGTGCATCACATTCCACAGCCCAGACCGGACCACAGGCCGCCGCAGTGCGAGAAGGAGGGCCGCTTCGCTCACCCCCACGACTGCAAGGTGTATTACAGATGCGATAAAAACCGGACAGAGCCTTGGCTTTTCGCCTGCCCCGCTGGAACCATCTTCTCGCCGGTGGAACGCAAATGCCTGCCCGGTGACCAGTGCCCTTCGACGGAGATATCGGACAGTGGCAGTTACATCCCGCAGAACTGCGAGCTCAAGTTTCCCAATTGCGCCGAGGAGGGCACCTTCCGCTCGCCTACGGACTGCGCCCTCTACTATACATGCCGATTGAAGGAAAGCGGTACCTATCTGCAGACGCGCTTCAAGTGCCCCGGCAGCAATAGCTTCGACGAGAAGCGGAAGCTGTGTCGTCCCCGGAGCGAGGTTGACTGCTACGACCTTGCCCCGGCTCCCGTGCAGATACCCTATGCTCCACAGCCCTACTACCCGCCCTACCAATCTGCACCGCTCTTCGAGGAGGACGACTATGACACGGTGACCACGGAAGAGCCAGCTCTAAGGTCCGAGAAGGTACAGGTGGCAAATGGCTTTGAAAGGCCTTCGCTGAATGTTGTCATTCTGCCCACGCAGACGACAGCCGCAACCACATCGGAGAGGACAACAGCCTATAAATATTACCCCTCGTATCCATCTTACCACTCATATGAGCCCTCTTCTCATCATGACGTTAAGAAACAGTCTGCAGAGAGCCTGAAGGTGGAGAAAGAGGATGAGACGCCTAAGTTCAAGCTGTCGGAGAACGTTGTCATTCTGCCCACTACACCAGCGACTACAAGTACCAAGGCTGAGCCTTCAAAGGAGACCACCAAATACCAATACAAGAGGTACACCTATGCAACCAAGGCTAAGGAGGAAGTTACTGAGGCTCCGAAATCGAAATTTCCCTTAAATGGAATGCATCTGTCGGAAAATATTGTGATTCTGCCTACTACGACCACTACTACTACGGTCAAGCCAACAGTTCCGACATGCCCCACGTTACCAACGGCTAGTTCTACCCCCAAGCCAACTACAACTTCTAAAGCGACAACAGTGAAGACTACTACTACAGAAAAGGCAACTACACCGAAACCGAAAACTACAGAAGTAACATCAACCACTAAGAAACGTAGCACGACGACTCATGAATCCTCGCCAGTAACTACAACCACAAAGAAGGCAACGGTTACTCCTAAGCCAACGACTCTGAAAACAACTACTGAAAAACCAGTAAAGACTACAACCACTGAGAAACCAACTACCACTACACATAAACCTACTACTACAACGACTCCGAAGACTACTACTACCCAAAAACCAACAACGACCACTCGTAAAACTTCAACGGAGACTACAACCACTCACAAACTTACAACTACTACTCCTAAACCTACAACAACGAGCCAGAAGACAACACCGACTACGACTAAAACTACCCAAAAACCAACAACAACTACTCAGAAAACCTCAACAGTGACTAAGACCACCGAAAAGACAACGACGAATGCTCCTACTTCGACAAAGAGTTCTGAAAAACCAACCACGACAACTCTTAAAACAACTCATGAACCTAGTACGACTACTCCGAAAACCACAACAATTACTACTACAACCAAGAAAACAACTGAAAAGACACCCAAACCTACAACTAGTACCGAAAAGCCAACTTCAACTTCTCAGAAAACCTCTACAGTAACTACAACTACATTTACTACGCCTAAGCCAACAACTACGTCAACTCCTAAGCCAACTACAGTGACAACTACTACTCGGAAAACGTCAACGGTTACTACTACCACCAAGAAAACAACGGAGAGTTCACCTAAACCCACTACCAGTACAGAAGAACCCACAACGACTACCAAGAAAATCTCTACAATAACTACGACCTCTAAAGAACCAACCACCACCACTCCGAAATCTTCAACCGTTACTACTACCACTGAAAAGGTAACGGAAAGTTCTCCAAAATCTACAACTAGTACCGAAAAACCAACTGCGACTACTCAGAAAATCAGCACAACGTCTACGAAAGAACCTACAACTACTCCTAAGCCTACAACAACTTCCCAGAAAACAACAGCGTCGACTCCTAAGCCAACTACAGTGACAACTACCACACAGAAACCAACAACGACTACCCAGAAAACGTCAACAGTTACTACTACCACTGCTAAGACAACGGAAAGTACTCCTAAACCTACTGCCAGTACTGAAAAGCCAACAACGACTACCCGGAAAATCTCTACAACAACTACTACTCAAGAGCCAACAACTACTACTCCTAAACCTACAACAACGTCGACTGCTAAGCCAACTACAGTGACAACTTCGACTCAAAAACCAATAACAACTACACAGAAACCTTCAACCGTTACTACTACCACTGAAAAGGTAACCGAAAGTTCTTCTAAACCCACAACAAGTACCGAAAAACCCGCAACTACTACTCCGAAAACGTCAACAGTTAGTACAACAACCAAGAAAACAACGGAGAGTTCTCCTAAGCCCACCACAAGTACCGAAAAGTCAACCACGACTACTCAGAAAGTAACTACCACATCTACGACAACTCAAGAGCCAACAACTACTCCTCCTAAATCTACAACTACTACTCCTAAACCTTCAACTACTACTCCTCAATCTACAACTACCACTCCTAAGCCTACAACGTCGCAAAAGACAACAACTACGACTCCGAAACCAACAACGACCACTCTGAAAACGTCAACTACCTCCAAAAAAACAACAGAAACTTCTCCGGAACCTACAACGAGTAGTCAGAGGCCAACAACGACTACTGAAAAAGTAACTCCGACAACGGAAAAGCAAACAACTTCCACTGCTAAACCCATTACAACGACAACGACTCGAAAGACCACTACAGTGACAATCACAACTCAAAGTCCCAAAACAACTACTCCGAAAGAATCCACAGTAACCACGGCTTCACCGAAACCAACTACAAGCACACCAAAATCGACGACAGCCGTAACTATCGAGACCACGAGGAATCCGACTACTATTCCCTCGCAAAATTCCACCTCCACAACAGAGCTGACCACTGCCACGCGTCCGCACTGTCCCGATCCCGATTCCACCTCTGGTAAGTAGTTAATATTAATCCATTGAGAACACTCCCCCACACAAGCCGAACAGGTAACCTAATCACGACACTTGACCTTACAGATACAAACACAAATCCCGCATGCACACAAGAACTCCGACAAGTGGAGAAACTTCAACTACAGTCACCGCAAAAACAAAACCAACTCATTCACACACAAACCACAGCAGAGTTCACTGAAAGTGGAAACAGTTTGGGAGGGCGGAATGATTTAGACTATATGGATGATGCACCTTCGTCGGCGGAGGGGGAAAGAGGTCAGGCAACGACAGCGAAGGCTCCGACCATGTCTACGCTGGCGGCAGCCCATCTCCTACATAAGCTCTTTAAGATCATCTCCACCACTCCGCCGAGCAAGGAGCATACCTCTAGTCAACGTCCGCCCAGTCAGAAGACGCATGGAGTGACCCTGGCCCAGATGGCTAAACACAACTTGGCCACTTCCAAGCCCTTCATTGCCCATTCCCTGCGGCTATCCATCCAACAGCTGGCGTCTACCCAGAAGCGCTCCCTTCAGCCTAAGGTACTTGTGGCCCTGAATACCACCAAGAAGGAGCCGGAGGACTCTGAGTACTATGACAGCGAAACGTCGGAGCAATATACGGACGAGGAAAATGAAGTGCTGACCAAAACCCTGCCAAAGGTTGTGTCCACAACAACGGCGACTCCGACTCCGTCTTCGACCACTGAGCGGGTGACTAGTTTCTCGACAAGTCAACCCAAAGCGGTTTCCTCCACAACGACTCAACCCAAAGCGGTTTCCTCCACAATGGCTCAACCCATAAATACGACGACGAGTGACTTGGAATACGGCGACAGCTCTGGTGATTCTGACTATGCCAACGACGGCAACGATATTCCAGACGGCGTAGTCAAAAGCCTGGAAGCTAGAAAGGAGTTTTTGCTGAGTCTGCTGAAGGAGAGGTTGACTCGAACGGAAGCGAAGCAACCAACGTCGACCACTAAGGCTGCACAGACGCAAAGCAGCAGTACAAGTTCCACTACAAGCAGTAGCTCAACTTCAAGTTCAAGTACGACGACGTCAACCACAAAGCCAGAAACGACTACGAGTAGGCCATCACCTCCTCGAGCGGTAATGGTGGCTGCGAAAAATTCAAGTCACCTCAGTTCGGAGTACTATGATGATGACGAGGACTACATGGAAGATGAGCCAGCTAGTCCTTTCGATAGTGGAAAGAAAGACCGAGGCACAGTCTCAGTAGCCAAGAAGCCACCAGCAGCCACAGCCAAACGGCACGTTGTCCTGCCTGTCCTACCTATACAGACTGTACAGAAGGCCATTCCGAATGATATTGCATTTGAAGATGGGGGAAAATTGCATCTAAAAGCTGCCTCAAACGGGCTTGAAAGCCAGGAGAGTCAGTTTTCCAGAGAAGACAGAACATCGAGAGTTTCTAATAGTATTAGGAACCAGGCGCTAAGCAGCAACGACAGAGTTAGGCATCCTTCAAGGCAAACTACTTCACACACACCAACAGCAAGTCCAACCATGCAGACACAAACGATACCAACACCAAGTACCGAATCATCTACTTCAAGACCAGCATCAACATCCACAGAACCATCAACGACACAGCCAAACAGAAAGCCAAGAGTTTTCCCGCTCAGTCAGCTAATAAGAGAGGCTGAAAAACGTGTAACAGTCACATCGACAACACCAGAAACACTACCAACTGCATCGGCAATAGTTTCATCTGTAATGCCAATGCCGATGCCATTGGCATTAGCTGCCCCTGCCCCTGCCACAGTGCGCCAGGAAGTGCTGTCAGTGAACAGCAGGCCCTGGCTGCTGGCTGCCCGCAACCAAACAGTCCACATAACACCCATTGCCGCTGAAGCGGCAAGCAACCCAGTGAGCCAAGTTAACCGTTCCTTCAATCCACTAGTGTCCAGCCCCGAGGACTATCCCACCGAGAAGGTGCCGCAGCTTATCGTTAAAGTGTACGAGCCCATCGATCTGAAAATCGTCTTCTGTCCGAAGTCCTGCGACCAGGACCACGACCACAAATACGGTAAGTTTAGATTGAATATACTACTTTATACTTGACTCCTTATCCCTGACCTTTGACCCGACCACAGACCCAGCTGATAATTTTAAGAAGTCCAATTGCTCAGAAGGCTGTGACGAGGAGGAGGAGCGGATCCACAAGCATGTGGACATCCAGTGGAAGCCACTGGAACTGAGCGATATCGCTGGCTTCCGCAATGCAGTTTAGTTTAAATCCAACGACACTCGAATTCCGACCAAGAAATTCCCGTAGTACGATTTCTTTAATATTAGTAACTAACTTAAATAAATACTTAAACTTTAAATTCGCTAAAAAGCGACGTCTTGGTCGACTGGCAAATGGCTTGGCGACAAGCGGAGATTGGCCAACAAAGGCTCTTCCGACCCGCACAGACTGTTCTCCATGTGATGCATGCATACTCCTTGTGTGTGGCAGCAGGTGGCAGGTTGCAGGTGGTAGGGCAGGGTGCTGTACGGTGCACATCGTCAAAAGAAAAAGCGGAAAGTGCACAGAGGCAGCCGGCAAAAGAAGCAGGCAAAGTGCACACAAAAAGTTGCACGCCAAAACGAAAGAAAAGCGCACAGCCATGCCAAACGTCCTTCAGCCTGTGTGGGTAGATGGGTGGCTCGTGTGGCAATGTGGCAATGTGGATGTGGTCGTGGTCTGTGGTTTCGCCCAACACGCCGCCTGCATGTGTCCAGAAGTAGCTACTGCCACCTGTTGGCAACCGGCCCGGCTGGGCCAACAAAAGAAAGAAGTCCCTAACACAATCGCGGACGACAACAAGACCAAGCCAAAGTCGGGTCGGCATGCAGCACATGCAACCGATGCTCCTCCTCGTTGCACCCCGCTCATCCTACAGACCAGAGGGCCGTTTGGCATTTCATATGCGAGTGGGGGACATGGCCACCAGGCGCCCAGTGTCGACAGCAAGTGTCCGCGAATTCCTGAAGCGAGTGGGTGGCAGGTTCTGTTTGTGTGTGTGTGTGTGTGTGCGGCAAGCAAAAGAAGTGCAAGTGCAGCCAACGGTGGCGGGAGCTATTGTTTTTGTGGCAGTTGCCGTGGTCTTGTTGTCTTCGGTTCTTGCAGTTTGTTTTGATCGGTTCTGCTCTGCTCTGTTCTGTTCTGTTCTGTTGTGGCACAGTTTGAAATTCGCCGAGAGTGGCAAATAGAGCAGAGTGTCCTTTTCAGTACATGAAGGGTGGCATGAAGTGGCAGTGGCTGTGGTATCAATCCCAGCAAGCAGCATGTTTCCCCTGCCCAATCTAAGCACCAGTGGCATCATCGTTCCTGTTGTGGGCTTTTCGGCGATTTACAGTTATGCGTGCCACAAATCGGCATCAAACGCGCTTAGCAGACATCATCTTGCCACTGCACAAATCTCCAGTTGGCCATGAATTATTCAGCAGTTCAACAGTTGGCCCCTTTCCCTGTTTTCCCCTTAGCCCGCTACCCCAGCCCTTCCAACCAACTATGGCGCACAATTTGCAATTTTCATGTAGCATATAGTCTTGGATTTGACTTCCCCTTGCCATTGCCACTGCCATTGCTACTGGGAGTGCCAATGCCACATGCCACATGCTCCTTGTGCAAATCCTTTTTATGCCCGCATTATATAGTTCGCACGCATTGCTACTGACTGCCAAGGGCTCTGGCTCTTCTGCTGAGTTCTGAGCTCTGAGCCCAGGACGGCGTCACATTTGGCACACGATGCGCGCGTCATTCAATTCCATTTCCATTTCCATTTACCCGACCCAGCCACCCTTCGAGCCGAGCCCTTCGACCCTTCGACCCCTTGGAGCCCTTCGAACCCAGCGAAATGCCAGAGCATTTCCACATTTCCACATTTCCATTTGCAGCGCGACGCCATTCCGAGGGCCATATAACCAAGTTCAATTACCTGTTACAGCCGTTAGATGAATTTCTATGGCCAGTACATGTCCCGACTAGTTGAGTACAGCTCCCAACTCCCATTTCTTGTGTGTGTGGTGTGTGTGTGGAGGATGGGAGATGTGGCATGGAATAGGTAGATGGGTGGATGGGATGTCTTATGCCAAAGTGTGTGGATGTGGCTTTTTTGAATATTTGAAATGTTTTTGTTCGCGCCACGCCAACAACTTTGACAACAACATCGACATCGACATCGACATTGGCGATGGCGATGGCGATGGCTGAAAGTTACTGGAGGTGGAGTAGAGTAATGTGGAGTATGTGGAGTAGGGAGGTGGAAGAATAACGACACACTTTGGCACGCATTTGTGATAAACATAAATGAGCTTAGAAATGAACCCCGCAGGATAAGGCGCACACGCCCATACACTCAGAATGGAGAGGGCCAGGGCCAGCGGCAGTGTGTGGCTTTGCGGGGTCGGACTTGGAGTCGGAGTTTGAGTTGGAATCGGGAGCAGAGTATTGACTACATACAGTAGACATCAAGTATCAGGCCAAACAGAGCATTATACAAATGATATGACATTAGATAAGCCTAAGTGCAAATTGGCTTACAAACCGGGATTTGTGTTTGCTTCTCCTCGACTTTGTTGGCGTCTTTGTTCTGCACGGCGGCTTAGCCTGGATCCGGATACGGATGTGCCTGTCGACTGTGACTATGGCTGTGGGTATTCTTCTTCTGCATGTCTCCAGCCTCCATCCTGGCTCATAACCTATGCATGAGCAGCAGGATCCATCGTGTCAGATTGATAGTACTCCTCCGCCAGCAACGCCGGAGAAGAGTTCAAGTGTCCATCTTGGTTGGAGATCTGAAGGCATCTCCCCCCCCTCCAGGCTGAGCCCATCTTATGGCCTCCATTGCTTTTTAGTACGGCTGTGTCAGCGGGTTTCCACTAATGTGTATTCAATGGCCAGCCGGAGAATGGGTGAGTCTCCCGCCACCGGCAACACTTTGTGTAAGTGCTGCTGATATCTGGGTCGCCTCCGTTATGGTTTCTTTTTGGCCAGGCCGAGCCACCCGAGCAGCCAGAGTCGTGTGCTGGCTCTGGCTCGGCACAAAAAACGCCAAAGAATTGCCGTGTGCATCGTCTATACGTGTGTGTATATGTAAGTGTGTGTGTGTGTGTGTGGAAAAAGGAGCAACAGAAGCAGGGTCGAGTCGGCGGAAAACAAAGCCAAACCGAAAAGAGTTTGGCGCAGGGGGTTTGGACATGTGGCACACTCCGTGTGAGGAGTGAAAAAAACTGCCAAAAAATTCGTCCTTGATTCGTTGCAGTTTCTTTTTGGCGTGATCGGTCTGGTCTGGTCTGGCTGGGTTCGCTGGCTGAGTGTCGTGCGAGCTGTGAGTTTTCTAAAACGAAAGCAAAAAGATGCACACACACACACACACGACTACGGCTACGGCTGTGGATGCGGATGTTGATGTTGATGCGGAGTGGGAGTGTGTGAGTGGAAGTGGGAATGGGATTGGGAATGGGACTGCAAGTGGAAGTGGGCCGTGGCCCCGGCAAGGACATGCGGCTGTCGACTGGAGATGGGGCTGAGGATTGAGGACTGAGGACTGGGGCTTCGAGTTTCGTCGTCATGAATGAAACTCTCTGATTGCCTCCGCATGTGTGTGTATGCTTGTGTATGTTTGTGTGTGTGTGTGGCACTCACTAGCTGGGTGGTGCGTGGTGGAGTCGTTTGTTTGTTGCTTGTCTTTCGCCATCTCCGCCGTTGCATTCTTTTTGGCCGGCGTCGCACTCTGATTGCTTTTGGCTTTTGCCACCAATGGAGTCACTTTTTGTATGTGCCACATTTGTGCATGTTGCTCCTTTTGCAGAGCTAGCTCCTTTTGCTCCTTTCCTTAACGTGTGCCACAACGTCCTCTTGGTCCTTTTTCGGTTGACTCTCATGCTTGGATGCTGGGTTGGGTGACTCGTTCAGTGGGGCAGGAGCTCGTTTAGTCGATTGTTTCATTTGAATTCGCCTCGCTGGCTCCGCTCAGGTTTTCGGTGTGCTCCACTTGGTCATGTTGTAGCCATGTAGCCATGTTGCCATGTTGGCTGGGGATGAGGTCTTTGTGTCCAGATTTCGTGGACGAGTGCATTGGCTGGCGTGCTCCGGCGACCGCTTTGTGTGCGACCCTTCAATCGCGCTCTCTTTACAAGGCACATAAACGGCAACAATTTGCAACTCATCGTTGAGTGCACCGGCCTGTTTCGTTGGGCCCTCCAAGTGCCAAGTGGCTTGCAGCAGAGAGCTCTTCAAGCGTGTCGCTGCCAAATCCTATGGATGCTGGCCCCGTATCTTGACCTCACACAGAATGCCCCGGATTGGCCAGCAGCCCTGGCTGCCGAGGGGCATGGCACAGGCAAACAGGCGGCATTTGCCGCATTTCGTTCATATGCAATCGCATTAAGGTTGTCCTTATTATTTATTGACTTAATTGATTTTAAATATGCATAAAGCCGCGGTCCATCCAATATTTGTCTTTGGCTGCAAAGCGCAAAGGTGGCAGTGGCTTTCAATTAGCGGGCCCAAACACGGCATCAGCATTACCCGGACATGGCATTTGGGATATCCGAGACTGGTAGTTGGGAACTGAGAACTGGTTACTGGGAGTAGGACCCTCTCCTCTGGTGGCTGGACTGGACTGGTTTTTAATCTGCTGTTTGCATTATCCGATTTCAATTTTTATTTCCCTTTTTCCCCGGCCCACGCACTGCAAATATTTTCGTTTCTTTGATGCAATTTCGCTAGTTTTCCACATGCCTGATGACGGGTTGGAGCTGAGGCTGGGGCTGGGGCTGGGGTGGTTGGATATTACCACTTTGTTGATTAAACATTAATTTTGCCTCGCCTCGAATATGCAAAATGCACATTGCAACGATGGGCAATGGTGGCGGTGTCAGCGACTTGCAATGGCGGGACTCATACTCCACAGTCCACTGCAGTTTGTCACTTGTGGCGCCGATAAGTATGCTTCTAAAGTTCGCATCAAATTTGTAACTAGGATAAAGCCTCGACTCTCCTGGAATCCTAAGAGCTTGCTGCAACTACTTGCTAGCCGAAGTAGACGGAACTATTTGTGAGCTGCATCGTCTATTTTTTATGCTAATTGTTTTGCATGGAGGTGGGCTGCTTCAGCTTTTCCAGCTTTTCCAGCTACTACAGCTACTCCAGCTTCTGCTGATCCTTTCTACTCCTGGCTCGCTTGCTTTTAATGCAAACTTTTTATTTTATTGAAGCATTAAAACGCATTTTTTTTACAACCGAATCGCAATATTGACGATGGGCAACGCGTCTCAGTCTCTCAGTCTAGCCAAGGTCCAAAAAGCCAAGTTGTCAGTTGGAAGTTGCAAAGCAGGTCCTGCCTGGCAGGAGGGCAGGAAGGCAGGGACAGGACAGCGGCCGAAAGAGCGCTTAATGGTCCATTAAAGACAAAGATTTTTGAAAAATTACTGCATTCAGTTTACGGGCCAACTAGAAATGGCCAAGGCTGCCGCAGGCAAACAACAAAGTTGTAAAAATTGTTTCGTTTTTAAGCCAGAGAATGCGATGGTGGGCGGGCTGGCGGTGGTTGGGGGCATATTGGGGCATGGTGGTGCTGTTGCGGCGGTAAACTACCGTAAGTTTAACAGCAGAGCATAAACTGCAGCAGCAACAACAGTTACCCCGCCCCTCAATTTCCTTCGCTTTGCCATTAGCAATAAAAAAAGGGGGCAAGAAAAACATGGGGATATGGAATCTACGGGAAGGAAAGGGGCGGCGGGAGGCAGTTCGTCGTTTCCACCGTCGAAGATTGAGTTATGTGCGTTTCGACTTTGTTTCCAGGCCGTTGGAATGGCGGGGGCGGAAGGGGGAGCAGTTGGTCGTAGGATGCGGAAAAGCGCGCGCTGTTTCGGCAATATAACGGTAATAACCGAATCGTTACAATCGCGCTCAGCTCTGCTCGTTTTTAGTTGCCATTAGAATGCACACACACACACACACACACACATTTACACACATACAAACTGGCAAGGTGGGTGGAGGGAGGAGGGAGGTGAAGGGGGACGAGCGGCAGTTGCAGGTCATGAATTCGCCATTTTACAGCCGTCGTATTTTTTCCACCCATTCATTCATCCATTCATCCTGCCGGATTCATCATCCCTCTGCCTAAGCTCTTATCCTTGGAGCTGATTTTCGGGAGTTGGTTGGGGGGTGGTGGCTACCCTAGAAATAATAACGCTTAAACTTTTTAGTGTTGTCATTAAATTCCTCGTGTAAGTTGCCAAAGGGGGTTGATGGTCTTAAGGGGGTGGGGGGCGGTAAGGCGTTGGGATTCTTCTGGGCCGCCGCCGCCGCCGCCGCCGCCGCCACTGTCTTCGGTTTGTTTTTGTGTGTATTTTGTTACTGTTTTTATTTAACATTTTAATGTCGCTACAGCCTCCCATCTTGGGGTTGGCTAAGAAGGGAGGGTGGGGGCAGGGGGCAGGGGGTGATACCAACCCGAACACTAACGCCATCCCCCTTCAGCCTCCAGTCTCAGCACATCTGCAGGTCTATAAATTTCGATATTTACTTTTTATATTGCAAAAATTTTTCTGCTGACGGAATTACGGAAATTAAAAACGAAATGAGCCTGAACCAGCCCGCGGGGGAGGCGTAGAGTCGCGCAGAGCCAGAGGGTCGGGGTGAGATGTCAGCTGACATTTGAAGTACCCCCCGCCGGATCCTCCTCTCTGCTACTCTCCCTTCACCCCTTGTCCGATGCCACTTTAGTCATAAAAGAAGCATTATTCCGTGCACTTTTTAATATCCCGCACGGTTTCAACTTGCTCCTCCTCCACCCAGCTCTTGTCTTTCGTCTTTATACTTAATCGTAAAGTTTAGAAACTTTGTAATGGCTGAGAAGGCTTTCCGAATATCACACGCTCGCCAGGGCAGGGGATAGATAACTTTTGGCCATTCGGCAGCATCTTAAATCGATCTATCAAGATTCGAAGCCACATCTTAGCCCAGTTTAGATGCACACAAACCGTTTAATAACTAATCAACAGCCTGTGGAGTAGGTTTAGTGGTAAGGGAAGGGAGAGGCCATCTAATTTTCTAAATTTATGCTTTTCCCGCATAGTTGTAAACTGGAAAATGGGATACTGGGAAATGTGAACGATGGCCGGGCATAAAGAATCCACCCTCTGCTGAATGCTGCACTTTTCCCGCCGACTGTGCTTTGATTTGATTTTTACGCCGCGCCATAAATTGTTTAGATGAGTTTTTTAATCGAAATTGTTCGAAATGACTTAGGTGCGCATAAAATGTCTCTCTCGAGAGCGGTTTTCTCGATGGGTGGAGTGGGTGTTGGGCTGTGTGGGTGGGTGAACGGAAAGCGCTTTGCGAATAAATTGCCGACTGATTTCCTTGGGCCTGTGTCGTTTGCTCTGCTCTTTTTTATAGGGCTTATAAAAAGAATATTTTTAATAGCGCATAAAAACTGTTTGTTAGTTCCGCGAGTGCCCAACAGGGGGAGTCACCCCACCCCACCAGCTGCGGAGGGTTGTTTAGCGGACGCACTAAGCAGGCGCCTAGTCACTCGTCAGGTGGAGATTGGGGATCCATCCATCCATCCATCCGGCCAATAGGATCCAGTCCGGATCGGTATGCGGATGTGGACCGCCCTTCACTTTTTACTGGCTAACGGTGGCAGCAGGACTCGTAAACGTTGCCGAAAACTTTGAACTTGATGGTTTTCCTCTCTCTTCTCCCCTCCTCCCATTTCTTTTCTTTTACGGCAATGCCGTGTGCTGCCCCAAACTGAACCCTGCCTTCCTCCTGCCGCCCACCCCCCCCGCCGACCAGTATCTCATGTGGTCATGAGAGAGCTGAAGGCGAGCTGCGCTTGCAACACCGCCAAACCACATAAAAAGATACATTTGGCAGGCACCCAAACGACGCATAAAACGCGTTACTTTCATCCATGAGCGACGTTGATGGGCTCATAAATGCCGCGAATGTGCATGAAACGCGTATTTTTCTACTTTTTGATGATTTTGAAATTTTGTATGCGTTGAGTGCCGTTAAGTGTGTGCCACTGCCACTGGGCGGAGGGGTGTGGTGGCAAGAAGGCAAAGGGAAAAGGGAAGAGGGTAGTGGAACTGGAAGTACCCCCAGTCCTTGATGGTTGTGTGTGTGTGTGTCCGTTAACCGTAACGTAACCCCAAAAAAGAAACTGAGAAGAGAGAGAGTGAAAGGGGGAGAAACTTGAGGGGATTGCTTGCCCCAGCCATTTGTTTTTAACCCACTGAGGCTGAGGCGGAGGCAAAGGCGGAGGCTGGAGCTGAAACTGAAGCTGAGTCGGAGGCAGTTGCTCCCGCCGTAAAAGTAATATGAAATGTCTCATTTTTAGAGCTTCGAAATAAAAAAAGTTATCGGCGCATTTCGTCAGCAAACCTACAAAGGCCTCGCCTCGGAGCCATAAAAGGGCTGCGGTTTAGTTTTCTTCTCCATCCAGCCCTTCAGTTTTCCGTTTTATAATGCCTCAATGCCTGAGTTCCGAGCCCCTCTCTCTCTCTCTCTGGGTTTTTCCGCCTAATCCGGCAAATTAACAACGGCCTGCGGAAGAAGAACCCAAAAGCCAGGCGATGGAATGCAGGCGGTTATTGGGTTCTAGATGGTTCCATTAGCGAGCACAGACCCTCGGAGGAAACTTTCTAGCCGACGCATTCAGTTTGTAATTATCGAGACCTGGGCGCCCCATCGATTTTGGGGGGTTGCTCTGGGGTGTTATGATTCGATTTTGGAGCCATTTCCAAACCCATTTCCAGGCCCAATCCCAATCCCAATCCCAATCCCATCGACTGACGAGATATTATTGTTGTGTGCTGAGGTCGCTTAATCGAATATTTCTGTTGCCCATAAATGGCAATGGCCAGCCAGGAAGGGATGAGGATGGGAGATGGTAGATGGGCGATGGGCGTTGGGTAGCAGATCGGATGAAGTGGGAGGAGCTGTCATAGTTGCACATTTTAAATTAGCGTATCCGCCATACTCCCATACGAGACCATCATCTATCGCCATCTTTGTTCGTTTTCGGTAGCCTTTTTTTTTTGTTTGTTTTTTTTTTTGCCTGGTTTTCGCTTTTGGGCTTCATTAGATTGATTTTTATTTTATTGCCTCGCATTTTAGGGCGGAGTTTTTGCATATTTTTTTGCGTGCGTCCGAGCGAGCTGGCGCACTAGCTCTGTCCCGTTCCCGCACTCTCGAGCCCACTCCGCCCCCCCATCACACACTCACACACAAGAGCAACAAATTTAAATATATTTTGCCGTTTTTGTTTTGTACATTTTTTGTCATTTTTTTCCCCCACTAAATTGCCAAACTGCATTCGCGCCACCCAACCATCCACCCACCCACCGCCCGGACCCGCCCACAGAAAGTATGCGTGTGTGTGTATAGGCCGTATGTAAAGTGCAGTTGCATCGGCAACAATGCACATCGCATCGTCCTTTTTTTCGCTGTCATCGTTTCGGTTTTTTTTCTTCCTTTTCTTCCTCCTTTTTTCCCCAAGCGCACTCTGCTGAATTTTATTTATTTATGGTTTTTGTACGTTTTTTTTTTTTTTTTTTTTTTTTTTTATTTCAATTTGCTCTGGCCTGCTGCACCCGACCCCACAGCCACGCATGCCCCTTTGCATTGGGTGCAACTGCATCGCAGCGGCGGCGGCATTTTCCATCTCACCTTACCGCCGCGGCACCTTCTCGCTCGCACCGCGCGCTGCACTTGATCTGTGGCAGTAAACTGCATAGCCCAAAGTTCAGGGGCGCATTTGAAGGAGAGTTGAGAGTTTATAGAATGGGAAAATGCTAAATTATGTTGGGAGTTATGGGTTTATGGCCCATTGATTGGTATTTTTATTGTAAGGATAAAAATGTAATACATTTTCGGCCCCTGATGGCCGCTATAAGGTTTATTTCCAACCCTTTGAGCAGCGAACGTGTTTTTTTATTTTATGAATTTAACCCTCTTTGGAACCGACTTTGAAACTAAATAGGTTTGAGAATGAAGGTTAATAACGTACTCTCGAGAATTTTGGTATTTTTATGTTTCCATTTCCCTTGGAGTCTAGAGTCCAAAATTTCATTGCCTACATTTCGGGGCTGTGGAAATGCGCTCCTGGAAAATGCACTGGCTGGCAAAATAAAACTAAATCAAGCGTTTTTCTGCCTCGTTCTCTGCTGCTGCAACTGGCGCTGCAACTGCAACTGCAACTGCAACTGCATCGCCACTGCCATAACATATGGCGCCCTCTCGCTCGCTCCGACTGAGGCCGGCCTGCTCTCGCCCAGGGTTTAGGATGTGTGCGCGTTTTGAGCCTGCTTTTTTTGTTGTAGCTCCTTTGCTTTTTTGCACTTTTTGGACAATTTTTATATATTTCTAGGCTTTTTTTGAGCGCTCCCTTTTTATTTTTATTTCAGGGCCAAACGAGCCGAACGCAGCCGAGTGCCGCCGAATCGAGCCCCTCCCATCGGCTGCACCGTTGCAGCGGTGGGCGTTGGGCGGTGGGTGTTGGGCAGCTGCAGTGGCCAGTGCATCGGCAGCTTGCTGTCATTTCACTCGCACCCAGGCCTTTTGCAATTGGGAATGTGTTGTTTGATTTTTCCCCGCTACCCGCCGCGCTCTTCTTGTCTTTTTTCTTGTTTATTTTTTTTCCTTGTTTTTTCGGTGTGTGTGTGTGTTTTTTTTTAGTCTTTTGTGCTTTTTGGGCGGCTTTTTGTTTGGTTTTCGCGCTTTTTTCGCCTTCCTGTTGCACGCAACTTGCAGCGCTGCGTTTTTATTGGCTGCCGCTGCCGCTGTGGCATAAGTAGGTGCACCGTGCATGTACGCGATTTTCGTGTTTTATTTTAATCGCCTCTTTTTGTTGCATGCGTATGTATTTTAGCTATCGACGTTGGCTTTTTTGGTTGCCTTGCCTTGCTTGGTTTTATTTTTTGCTTTTTTTTTTGTATTTCTTTTTTTTTTTTTTTTTTTTTTTTTTTTCTCTGCTACTTCCGCAGCGGCGCTTAATGCAAATAAAATGTTTGCGTTGACTTGCATTATGCTGATGCCCTGACCGCCACCCCCCGCCGCCGCTGGACAGTGATAACGCATCCTGTGCGCCTCCCACTCTCTCTCTCTCTCTCTTGGCCTGGCCAAAACCGGTTTTTATTTTTCAGTCATTAAAAATTGCCCCTGCCACTGCATGGCCTCTGGTCGTAGTCCTGTTTTTGGTTATGGTCCTGGTTCTGCTCCTCCTTCTGGTTTATGGCTGGGTCCGAGTCCCTCTGGTATGCCGCTGTTTGTTGTGGGTCGAATGTGGGTCGCCAGCCGCCGCTTTTTGTTGCTGTCTTTGTTGGCAAGCTCGTCGCATAATCGCCGGCTTCACACGCAGCCTGCACTCGACTCGACTGTGCCCCCCTTGCGCCCCATCCATTCCCATCCTTGCCTGCTTCCCAATGCATCCTGTCCCATGCAATCGTTTTTTCGGCATTTTGCATGCAGCTTTGGGCTCTTTGCAACCACCTACCACCAGCCCCAAACCCCAGCTCCATTTCAGTTGTCGTGTTTCATTTCACATTGCATCGAGTTTTTCTTTTGCCGTTTTCCCGCACTTTTTTCGGCACTTTTTTTGTGTTTTGGGCCGCCCTCGTCTGTCTGACTCTTTCCAGTGCTCTGCTCTGCTCTGTGTTGTTGTTGTTCTTCGTTGTTCGGCATTTTTCACATAAATTTCGCTTCTTTACAAAATTACCGATATTTTGATAGCTGACCACCCACCCACACCGCCACTCCCTTTGCCTTTCGCACCCCCCTTCGCTGGACTTAAGCTGTCGATTAACATTTTGTAGGCATTTTTCACCGCTGAATTGCCATTCACATGCACATTCTCATTCCTCGTGTTCTCTGGGCTCATCCTCTACCCCATCGACACCCTCATCCACACCTGGCCCTGGCCAAAAACCTGACTCCGCTGATTTGCCCTTTTTTGCAATTAAACTCGCTTTGGCTGCGTTTTGTGCTTTGCTTTTCAAACATTTGCATTTTGCCACTTGACGCTTTTGTGTGTAATTGATTTCCAACGCTTATTGTCAAGTGGCAAGCACAACATTCCGGGGCAACAAGAGCAGCAAAGCGGCCTCTAACCCAGTCCCAGCCAGTGCCCTTTGCCCCTCAGGTGCTTTGCCAAACTATTGTTGTTTTGTTTTGAGCTCTTGTTGTGCTGTGTTTTTGTGGCTGCCTTTGTTTTGCTCCTAACAGCGGACTCCTCTCGTCCTGGCACTGTGTTCTGAGTTCTCCTCCGGTTTTTTCCCCCCCTCTTGATTGCCATTTCTTGCCCCTTGCACTCGCAGGTAGCCGCACTGCCAATTGCCAATGCAAACACAAATTAATTCCGAGCATTTAGTTGCATTGTGGTACAAAGTGGCCTGCACTGTCCTTGACCACGTCCAATCGAGAGGGGGAAGGGGGCCGTGGAAAGGATTCGTCAAACACAAAAACCAATCCCAACGGCAACCCCTGACCTTAACTCCAACTACTCGAACTGTTGGCAGTGGCCGATGATGTAATCGATTGCCCTCCCAATCGATCTTCAAGCACCAAATCGAGGTTTTTCACTCAGGGTAGTCGGGGAGTACTTATGCCATGAAGAAAAAGGTATCGGAAGTAAGCAAAAGGTCAAGCTTCTTTTTTCCCAGAAATCCTTTTCTTGTCTTGTTTTGCAGTTTCTACACCATTGGATATGCTCGTCCAAGTTAGAAATGTTAATTAAAATCCAATTCCTTCTTGATTCTCCTATTAATGTCGGGATTAGGCCTATAACTAAGCCAAAAATCTGCCAAATATTAAATTGTATATATCGTTGAGCTCGTAATTACATTCCCAACAAAACTGGATCCCCACCTTGAAACGTGAAAATTTAACCATATTTTGAAAATTTTGATGACCCCTTACCCCTTACAGAAAATGAGGAATTTTGCAAAAAATTAAAGTTTCCAAAATCATCAAACGAATGATGAGGAAAGTTTGTGTCGGTCGTTAGCTGCTCAGAACTGTCTTTATTCTAGCTCTGAGCCTTGTTTAGGCTGAGTTATAGGTATAATCCCAATACAAAATATTGACATTTTCTCTTAAAAGTCACAATCCTGATTCTTGCCTCAAAATCAGAATATTATGTCTCAGATTTAATCTCACAGCTAAGCCAATAATGGTCGGAATATGGAATGTTATATCTCGCTGAGCTCGTAATTTAAATTCCAACAAAACTGTATCCCCACCTTGAAACGAGAAAATGTTCCCATTTTTCTCAAATTTTGGTGATGTTACCCCTTACAGAAAATTGAAAAAATAGTAAAATATTAAAGTTGCCAAAATCATCAAACTAATGATGAGGAAAGTTGCTTTTGGTTGTTAGCTGCTCAAAACTGTCTTTAATTTATCGCTGAGCCTTGTTTAGACTGAATTATAGGTATAATCCCGATTCAAAATATTGCCATTTTCTCTTAAAAGTCGTAATCCTGATTCTTCCCTCAAAATCAGATTATTTTGTCTCAGATTTATTCTCACAGCAAAGTCAAACAAAGTCGGAACATAGAATGTCATATATCGTTGGAATCGTAATTAAAATTCCATTCGAACTGCATTCACACTTTAAAATGTCAAATTTTGAGAATTTTACGGAAAAATCATGATGTTACCCCTTATCGAAAATGCGAAATTGGGTTTTTCCAGATTTTCACCTAACATTGAGAGTATTCTTCCCATAACTCAGCCAATAATGGCCCAAATGGGGAATGTAATACCTCGTTGAGTTCGTAATTTGATTGCCAACAAAATTGCTTACCCACCTTGAAACGTAAAAATTTAACCATATTTTGAAATTTTTGATGATCAAAATGCGAAATTTGGGCCAAAATTGATTTTCCCAAAATCGAAAATCGAGTGATAGGGGTACTTAGTGCTGGTCGTTAGCTTCACAAAACAGTCTTTGTTTTAGCTGTATGTCTTGTTTTAGCAAAGTTATAGGTATGAAACCGATTAAAAATATTACCATTTTCTGCCCCTATGATCTGGGGTATCGATTTCTGCCTTGAAATAATTAGAATTATTCTCATAACAAAGCCAATATTGGTCTGAATATGGAATGTCATATCTCGATGAGCTCGTAATTTGATTTCCAACAAAACTGCTTACCCACCTTAAAACGTAAAAATGTTCCCATTTTTCAGAAATTTTGATGATGGTACCCTTACAAAATAATGAAAATTTTGCAAAAAATTAAAATCCCAAAAATCATCAAACGAATGATGAGGAAAGTTTGTGTCGGTCGTAAGCTGCTCAAAACAGTCTTTATCTTAGCTCTGAGCCTTGTTTTGACTGAGTTATAGGTATGAAGCCCATAAAAATATTTCCATTTTCTGCCTAAAGTCGTAATCCCTATTGTTGTCTCAACATAATCAAAATTCTTCCCACTACAAAGCTAATAATAGTCGGAATATGGAGTGTCATATATCGCTGGAATCATAGTTTAAATTCCAGTCAAACTGCATTTAAGGTTTAAAAAGTTAAATTTTTTCCCATTTTGTCAAAAATTATGATATTAACCCTTATTAATAATCAACAATTTGGCTAACTCCATTTCTCTTCTCAAAATTACAGAATTATTCTTATAACCAAGCCAATAATGGTCGGAATATGGAATGTCATACCTCGGTGAGTTTGTAATTTAATTTCTAACCAAACTGCATCCCCACCTTAAAACGTAAATTTTCAGCCATATTTCGGAAATTTTAATGATGGGGTACCCCTTATGGAAAATACGAAAATCTGAAAAGTTTTTATTTTTCGAAAACCTTAATATAAATGATAGAGAAAGTAAGCTGTCTGCTTAAAATACAATTTTAGCTATAAGTCTTGTTAAATCAAAGTTATGCCTAAAAAAGCGAACAAAATGTTGAGATTTTTGGTCAATAGTGGGGTTTACCAACCAAACCTCAAAGCAATGTGTTCTACTAGCCTTCAAGCTTAACCCCTTTTCTGCAAATCTCAAGGGATTGGTCTTAAAGGACAACAAGGAACATCGATCCTCCCTCCACGATAACCATTCCTTCATGGTGAGGGACTTAAAAAAGGGGTGACGGGCAGGGCCAAGGCCAGAGCCAGGGCCTAAGTCAAAATAAATAAATATTTCGCAACATCGTTGCCAATATTCGAGGGCAGGCAACAACAACAATGCTGGGGACAAGGAAATATTAAAAATCTTCGCACGCATTTTGGTCGCGCATTAAAATCAAAGTAAAATTGCATCAATATAAATACTCGTAAATTTGCAATTTCGAGTCGAGCCCCAGAAAGCGGCAGTTCGTTGTGTTCCATGCGTCTCTGTCAACATGCGCGACGCATGAACATGAACGGGGGATGTGGCAAGTGGCAGGGGCGAATAGGGGGAGTAGATATATGTGAGATGGGGTAGCTGTTCTTCAGACGATGGTGGGAGACCCAAGACGAGGACCGCTGCGGCACATCGCATCGTAAAAGGCCTGTCTCCTTGGCTCTGGCCATGGCTCATTCGCGTGTTTAGTCTGCGAAGCGCATATGTTTAGAGAAATTAGTTTTTCATAACGCACAAGTTGTTATTGCCACCCACACACGCACATACACACACACACACACACTCGTGAGTGGGCTGGCTTTTAACGGGATTTTTTATTGCAAATTCTATTCAAATATCCATTCAGTTTTATGGGCCACGGCAGCCCTGCTCCCATCTCCCATCTCTCAGTTCCCAAAATTCGCATATGAGCTAAATTCCGGCAGGCACACCCCAGCCATCACCCACCACCCACTCGACCCAAGGGGCCCGCTCCGCTACCTTGTTGTTACCGTTTTTATTTTTATTTCATTCTTTTTTTTTTTTAAACAAACACAATTTTTAATATGCCTGCAATTTTTATGAGTGTTTAGAGGAATTTTATTGCACAAGATTTCCCATGCCTAGATGGAAGGGCGGGCGAAATGTGGTCCCACGTCGCGTATGCGCGATAAGCGCCCACAACGCCCCCCCACCTTGAATCGCATTTGTGTGCCCGAAATGTCCTCGAGTACCATAAAAATAAAGAATGAAAATAATATTAAATATTATAATGTTAGAGGAGCAGAAAGAGAGAGAGCGGGGCAGTAGAGGGTAGAGACCTCTCCTTGCCACCCGGACTACGATTGCCATTCAAAGTGGCAACTAGCTAGTAGCCCACCGCTTGGGTGCCAACAACAAGGCCAAGACAAAGTGTTCTAGCCATTAATATAGTACAGCACGTTGGCAATGCCTAATTTTCATGCCACATTTTTCTCACGCATCGTTCAACATTAATTATCTTCCAGTTTGAGGTTCCCTTTTGAGTTCCCTCTGAGTTTCAAAGCTCACGTCCGCTCATGTGAGCTTAGCCTTCTTAGATTTTCCTGGGAGACTTTCTTAGTTACTGTAAAAGATCTACTGCAAGGGATCTTTAAACTGGAAAAAGGCAATGTCTAGTTTTATAATCTGCTATATAGAGGATTAAGTTCTAATGGTGGCTTCAATATTATTCCATCTTTTAAGATCTTCTTTAAGTCATTTTCCATTAAAGAAGCTGCTAAACCTATCTGGATAGATCTTCGGGTTACCACTATGTCAGTTTCCATGCTTATCACACTTCTTAACTCACTTAGAAAGAGGAACTTAGTTTACATGACAAACTACTTACTTACTTGTTGGTAAGGCTTATGGGGTTTCCTGATTATTAACTCTTAGAATAACTTAAAAAATGTATTTAAAGACTTTGTAAAGGGATTCCTAACAATATTGTGAAGGAAACATGATCAGGAAACATGATCTAAACATGATTAGTTAATAACTTCATTATTTAAATGATAAAAAAGGCAATTAGTAAGCTTAAGAAAGTTAATATATAAAGTTAAAAGATTCTAAATGGATATATGTAATGGATGGATTTCTCTTGAAAATCATTTAAAATCAAAAAAATATTCAAAAATAGTTGAAATTCAGGAAGTCTTTCAAGAATTAACTAGACATCTTGCAAAGCTACTTAAAAGGCATTTAACTAACTAGGCCAGCTAAGACAAAAACAAACTAAACAGCAGACTTAGGCATTCTTTGGTAGTATCTAGTATAAGTTTTCTACGTTTTATAAACTTATTTTATGATAAAAAGAAAGATCCCTATTCGAATTTGCAGACTTCCAGAATACATAGCATACTTTTTTGGCAGTAAAAATTTGTGGATCATCAGTGTTTCAATGAGACAGTCCCCAGGCCCATCCAATCGCAATCTGCGGTAAATTCCCAAGGAAGCGCATCCAATTCACAAAGAACCATGTAGACCTCCCCCCAACATTCCGTCCCAGAAAGTGTCCAACTCATTTGCTCTTATCGCCAGACACAAATCTTGGGCAGTAAAACAAAGAGATGGTCCGGTCCCGCGTCGTATCTGTTCCCTCTCGCCAAATTTCTTTCCTTTCTGGTTAGTCTAAAGCATGGCTCCCAGTTGGCCAGCGTCCAGTGACCAGCTCCGGATTGCTGGCAGATTGAAGAGCTGGCTCGACCGCTCGACCCCATTTATGGATCATCATAAAAGTGGCAGCGGCATCGGCATCGGCGGCAGGGCCTTATGGAAAATAGGCAACAATATATTTATTATTTTCGTGCAATTTCATTTTGGGAAGAGCGCGAAATATTATTACCAAAAGTCGTCACTGATGCAATCGTCGATGGGTGATGGTTGATGGTTGATGGTTGATGGCTGATGGTGGATGGTGGATGGGTTGATGGGTCGGCGAGGTGGTCCGATAGAGCCAGATAGAGAGATGGGTCTATGCCCAAGCACTGGCTTCACGTATGGATGGGTAATGACTTTTTTATGGCCATGCTGGAACAAGACCAGGAGCGACAAAGGAAATACAAACACAGGGAAATATATTTTATGATATGTTATTAAAATTCGCCATCGACGGGAGTGGAGGAGGTCGCGTGGCAGCTTCAGGTGGGTCACATATGCCAAAAGGAATGGGGGGCTCCAAAAAGCCAGCAGCCATACGAACCAGGCTTATTAGAAAAAAATTACTTGTCCGCGCGCCGCCAGCTAACGAGTGGGTGGATGTGGATGGGAAGGAGGTACTCGGTGTCCCTGTGTCCGTATCTGTTCCTGTATCTATACCCCGGCTGCATTTTTATGTATTGCCAAAATGATGTTCTATAACATTTTTATTATGAATAACGGTTATAAAATTGCGCGACGCGAAACAAAAGAGCTCAAGAGCCCAGATCCCAGATCCAGGATCCCAAAGCGGAGAGCAGCGCAACAGTCGCAAGTCAAGGACTCGGGATTGTTGATGGCGGGGTGGTAGATGGCGGGCTTGGAGGGCATTGTGCCGCCAGGACAAGCCACATAAAAAAGCCAACACACGAAATGCAAATTGTAAATTACAAATTTGCAATAAAAATTTTTAATAGAATGAAACATTTTGCCTTTATGAGTTTGTCTTTCGGCTGAATTTATCTGCTTTTATGATAACGTTATGTGTGGTGTGGCATGCCCCCTGCCTTCTCTGCCCTCGCTGCCCTCCGCCACTTTCTACGTCGTCATCATTTTCTCGTATTGTTCTTGTTTGTCGTAACAGTTTTGCATTAACATTAACGTAATTCTCTTTGGCATTATCATAAATACATTTTACGCATATTGCCAAGAAGGCAGCCTCTCCGTATGGGTATGAGTGGGTGGTTGGGGTTGGTCTCGATGAAGGCCATAAGTCCATGAGGGCCCTCGTGCGTGCGTAGTATCTGCAGCATCTGTTGGCGTTTTAGTAGAGAGCCTTATCCCTGGGGTTTATCGGGCAACATGCATAGAATGCTTATGAATTAGCGAAGAGTCCAGTTCGGAGTTTCTCTACGTGGGTACGTTTTTTGGGGTGAGAGGTCCTTTGGCTGGAATCAGCCAACCACATGACGCTGCACTAACTGGCAGTGGGTGGTTAGTGCAGCCAGCATTAGTTGCCACACGAAGTGGCGACCCTTACCCTGGCAGAGACTCCGACTAGGCCATCTGGTCGTGACCAATCAACGTTGGCAGCGGGACTTAGAAGCCTTTCAAATCGTTGCATCCGCATTCGGCAGGCTCGTCGGCAGGATATGCGAGCGCACTCGTTGCTCCTCGGCTGTCCTGCCGTTGTGCGCTTTGCTTTTTAGTCTCTCTAATCAGGGGTGGATGGGGGGTGAGGGGTGGTACGGGGTTTGTGTAGTAGTAGGCGTAAGAGTAGGAAGTGAGGGTCCACACTTGTCCTTCGGTTAGCAAATCGTCCTTGCTGTCGCCTTCGCACTCGCACTAGCACACTCGCACGCCCCCAAATGCTTCTAGGCGCCATCTGCCATCTCGCTCGCCGCCTCTACACGCTCTATTCCATATAGTTCTGCTAGCCATGTGTGTGTGTGTGTGTGTGTGTGTTTTTGTGTATTTGCGTGTGTGTGTGTGTGTGTGGTGGTCGGTCGTGCTTTTCCGTCGGCATTTGCACACGCCAGCCACATCCTGGCAGCCTGGCAGCCTAAGAGACTCGGCTCCCGTTCGGCTAACATTCGGCTTGCCTCGTGACGCCCACTTCCGGACTCCGGACCACCCGCCGCCCCTCATTGCTGATGTTTTGCGCTTGTTTCTGCGTCGGCTCGTGGACGCAGCACCGACCGCAGGGACTACGGGTGCGTTGAAGGGGCGGAGGTGGGAGCTTGCTGTCCTAGATTTGTTTAAATTATTTTGCGATAGTGTGATTGGCCTGTGCGCCCCAAACCCGCCGACCCCGCGCCGCCCCCCGCCTGCTTTGGCCGCCAGCCAATGGCAGCCTTGCACATGCTTAGTCGCACTAGAGCTCGGTATCTGTCCGTGGCCCGTACCCCACCCATCCCATCTCCCTTCTAGCATGGGTCTGACCTAAATGCGTGTCGTTGTTGCCGAATAGTGCATGCCACGTCAAAGAGTGCCAGCACCCGCCCCCGCCGTCGCCCTGGCACCCCGTCAACTATTGTACTTTTGGCCAAAGGGGAGATCTGTGTGGTTGGCCCGAACCGACGCACATGTCTGGGTGTGTTTAGTTTCCGTGATAGGCCATCGGCCGATGGGGCTGAATTTGCATATGTGTAAGCGAGCTTAGAAACCACTGGCTGTCGGTAGTTGGTCCAATTGGGAATAGTTGGGCCTGCTGCTGTGATTGGTTTTGGCGAAGGGATTAGCTGTGATCGTCTATTTGAGGGAAGATGCCTCTTCAGGGATCTCTTATGGGAAGGCAACATCCCATCAAGGGTTTGAGAGGCATTGCGGTAACATTTCGGAGACGCTTTCGAGCGCCAGGCATTTAAATTAATTTCAAAATAATCATGAGCAGGAAACGGCAGGGCACTCGAGAGGAGTAGGAGGAGGAGTAACATTTTGGGCTTAATTCCCGGGACAAGACAAAGGATGTGGGCAGAAGGGCACAAGGAGGGTAGAGGGAGCTTGGTGCTTGGTGCTTGGGAACTTGGCATGTGCGTGTGTGCCAAGGATTTTCAAGGTTAAATTAGCTGACTGCGAGCGTGTGGTTAATTTTTCCCCTGAGCAGAGTGGATGGAGAAAAAGGGCAGAGAGATGGTGGTGGGAATGGATGATGGGCTCCTTTGTCAGAGCAACGTGGCTGATGATGGGCACGGACGATCTTGCCTGACATCAGAGACGTAGCTCCGGGAACTCATGGCACATGTAATGAAATATGCTTAAGAAGTGCGCGCCAGTCCCGCTACGGCACTCCACCAGTCCACCATTCCGGCACTCCGAGTTCCTTTCATTCTATCTGTTTAACTTTTTTGCTGCCTGCCAGGGATGGAGTGTTGCCTACGCAGCTGACGAAGCAGCCGCAAGCCCCAAGGATCACGAGACGGGGGGACTAGGAGGCAATCCAGGATTGGTGGGGAGTAAAATGCTAAGAAAAGAAGAAGGAGGAGGAGGCAGGGGCAGGGGCCCAACAAGCATATGAAAAGTTTGTTAAGAATTCTTTTTGTGTGTTCGCTAACCCACAGAAAGACACCCACACATGCACCCCAGCACACCCACACAATCCTACTAATGTCGCAGCTACATTTGCGGTTTTAATTCTTTGCCATTTACACCAACCCCAACCCCATCTACCCACCTACCCAACGCCCACTCAAACTCATGTACATAGTTGGCGGGTCCCGAAATTATAAGACAGAAAATTTGGCTCATTAAAGTCAGCGCCAGCAATCGCCGGAGATGAAGAATGATGGATGTTGCCTGATGGCTGCTCAGCTAGCTGGAGGATTGTCCAGGACAACAGATCCTGGGATGGCAGAGCCATCGTCCTCGCCCCAGTTAGCCGCAGTTTTCCTGTACGAACGAGGAGTGAATAAAAATCGAGTATACGACATGGCTGGCAGAAACAATTCAGCGGTTTCGCTTCGTTGGACTAAGCCTGGGAAGGGGTAAGGGAATGGAATGGGTGTGTGGGGGATGCGTATGAGGGGGTGTTGCCAGGACACTTTACAAATGTGTGCGAGTGTGTGTGTGTGTGTGTGTGTGGTTACGCGTGTGTTTCTTCGTTGCCGCGAGGCAAATTAAAAATTTCGTTTCTCGACTTTTTCTCTATGCTCACTTTTTACCCGCGTTCTTTGCAACTCTTCCAAGAGGACTCCTGCCTGTGCCCCTGCCCCTGCTCCTGCCCCTTCTCCTACCCCATATCCTTGCTTATTTTTTGGTTGTTCCTCCTCCCCCCGACCCCTCATCCCAGGCACTGTGAAAAACTTTCTAATAATGTTGTACACAATTTAAATAGAATTTGCTGTGCTACTCCTCCAGTACCGCACTCCTCCGCTCCTGGAACTCCTCCGACTGGGGAGGCATCGTGCAAAATACTTGCGCAAGAAGGCGCACAATCAACTTGGCCAAGAATATGGCTGCTCGCGCGGGTTGGATGCTGGATGCTTGGGTTGGATGCTGGATGCTCGGTGCTGGGTGCTGGGATATGAACACGCGGTTTCTCATTATGCTAACGAAGTAAAAACTTTACAAGCACATATGAGCGCTGAAAACTCTGGCCGGGAATCGAGATGGGTATGAGTATAGCTAGGGGTAGGAGCAGGGATGTGGCATGTGGTGGAAGGCAAAAAATTGAAAGACGACGCAGCAGCCCGAAAAGACAACAACAACAACAACAACAGCGAGCGAACATAACTATCCCAGGCAGCGCGGAAAGTGCAAGAAAATAAAACGGCAACAAAATAAGGCGCCACAAACTGCAAAGGCAGGGAAAATTAAAAGAATCGAAAAGAAAGAAAAAAGGAAAAGACAAGAAAATAAAAGGAAAGCCAAGGCAAAGGCGGTGGCAAGGCGGTGGTGAGGCAGCGGCGAAGCGGTGGCAAGGCGGTGGCGAGGCGGCGGTGACTTAAACCCGAAACCCGAAATAAAATATGCATAATAATATTCACAATAATACATGCATATGCCGCCGACTTGCCAACTTTTCAAGCGCACAACCTCCTTGTTCTTGCCCTCCCGCTTAGCGTTCCCCTCCCCCCGTGCCGAAAGGGGAGGCGTGGCAGTGCGGCAGTGCGTGTGGCTGGCTCTGCCAAGTTGCTAACAAGCTTAGTTCCCCTTGCGCAACTTGCTCATTTCCCACACACGCACACACACCCATGATCCCCCTTCTCAGCACCCCCTCCACAGGATCTCCTTTGAGCCACTCAACCTCAGTGGGAGTAGCGCCCGGAACGGTGCTCCACACTTTTTAATTAATTTAGTTCCCCGAATCGTGGAGTCCGGGGATCTATGTGGAAGCTTCTGCTGCTTTGCTGAGCCACAGATGGAAGAGAAGCCACCTCTGATCTTGCAGCTCCAAAGGCCTCTTTCTAAGTCTCACAAAATGGTTATCTTGAATTCCTCTCATGGACTTCGAAGCATTATAACGATGATTTCCTAGTAGTTTTAGAGTTGGCAAATCAGACTTACCCTAACTGGAAGTACTTTCTAGATTTTTGCAAACCGCAGAAGACAATGACAGGCTGCAGAAGAACGTAAAGTGGTTCCGGGACAGAATGACGCTCTGGACTGGCGTACAGTTGTGCTCCTCCACTCGACTTTCCGGCACTAAAAACGGGTCTTTGTGATGGCCGGGAACTGTCCCAGAAGTGTGTAATTACTCATAATGCCAAACACCCGGTCGGGCTAACAAAGGACTTTAATTTAATTGCAAGTAAACAAAGGCGCCTCCGAAAAGGGGAAATGGCAATTGCAGAGCGGGGAAGAGGCAGCAGGCAGGAGACAGGCGGCAAGCAGCCTACCGAAGACCCAATTCAGGTGGCCCAGGCTAGGGAACAATGGGCACTAGACGCGCAGGAGGGGAAGGGGAGACAGGGAGACAGGAAAGAGCGGAAGGATAAGAACCTGATGACAGGATACATTACGGCTGCCGTTCGAAGACAAAGCAACTAGCCCTGGCTGGGACTACTCCAAAAATATCCCAGAACGAGGGCGAGTTTGGCCTTAATATTCCCGAAGTTGCAGTCCCAACACCCACACACTGTGGCCTTAATCTTCAAGTGGCGGGCATATCGATTGACCGAAAATATGTCATTCCCTTGGAACTGGGTCTGAGTCGAGTCCATGGGCCCATCTGCCCATCTGCTGGACCACCAAGTTCCTTCCAGCCAAAAACAAAACGAAACCGCAAATGAACTCGTCACAGAAGTGGCTCAACTTCTGTCGGTCGACGGCCGTTGGCCTTGAAGTGCCGAAAAGCAACAAACAAAAAGTTCCTCTTGCTGCTCTTCCTCTACAGCTTGGCACCTTCACTCCTCCTCCACCTTCTCCTCCTTCACAATAATGTCCAGCCGAGGAGGGACCGTGATGGCACCGAGACGGAGTCGTCTGACGCACTCTGCGTCTTCTTATTGCGTTTCCTTTTCGGCCCCTTGCCACCCTCAACAGGCAACGTGTACCGTGCACCATTCACCATCCCCATCTGCCCCCCCATCAGCCAAGCCAGCATGCAACTGTTGCATCGCCGCTTTTTGCCACCTTTAAATTTGGCAACAATTCAATTTTCTGCGGCTTCCTGACTGCTGGCTGGCTCGTAGTGTGTCACCTGTCCTTGGGCCGCCATCAGGCCACCACCAGCCATCAGATCACTGCACCATCGACGCTCTTAGAATCCGAAATGAACCCAAAATCAGCCGCAGAATGCACAGCCGAGTAGTAGGTGGTCGCTCAGTGGCCACCATAGCCGCCATGGCAACCTTATTTGCCACCTGAGCAGGGGCTCAGAGCAGGAGCTCAGGAGCAGAGGCGCAGAAACAGGTGGGGTGAGCTGGCAGCAATTAGCATTAACACAAACGGCTTGACTGCAGTTGGCGAGCAAACAAAGCGCTTGGCAGGTCGAGGCGAATGACTTGTATATTGGGCCACTCCAAGGGACAGGACCTGGGCCACCCCCCTCATCAGGCCGAAGAGCATACAAGCGGCATGCGGCGGAATGCGGCGCAATTTGCGGCCCAGTGACAACAACGCTTGGCCGAATGGAGAGTGGCTGGCTGGTCAGGGACCAGGACCAGGAACAGGACCAGGACTCTGGACATGGACATGGGTCCAGGACAGGACAGGACTGGGGAGAGGACCATCACCATCACCATCACCATCACCATCAGCATCAGCATCAGCGGCACCTCG
The DNA here is from genome assembly GCF_018153835.1 of Drosophila eugracilis. Lineage (NCBI taxonomy): Eukaryota > Metazoa > Arthropoda > Insecta > Diptera > Drosophilidae > Drosophila > Drosophila eugracilis. Next base: position 1,571,758 of record NW_024573052.1, on the reverse strand, counting down.
ACGGCAGCGGGGTGCGCGTAAGTCAAACAACGCAGAGAAATGAATTATAAAACAACATGCCAACAAAAAGCAGCCCCCTCTCAGCCTGAGGAGGATAGGAGGGTGCGAGGGAGGGAGGTAGGGAGGGTGGTGAGCCGTTAGCAAAGCCGGACGATGGACAGCGGGCTAGGGGTTTCCGAAGGGGTTCCCGGGTGGTGGCCACATGCAATTTTTATTTTATTTAAATGTAATTATCTGCTTGAACACAAAAAATGCTCATCACGATGAGCAGCAGCAGCAGCGGCGGCGGGCAACGTCCACAACATCAACAGCAACAACAGCAACAACAACAGCAACAACAACACATGGAGTAAAACATCCAACAAACACACACACACACACACACTCATACACTCACACATACAGACAAAAAATCCATTAAAATTGTGCAGGAAATATAATCAAAAAAACAAAAGAAGCGAGCAAAAAAATAGAGGGAAAATCGCCAGCACACAAAAAAGGAGGAGTAACAAAAACATCACACATGCAGATGCCCAGAAAGTAAGGCGGAATGGCAAAAAAAAGAAGGAGAGAGAGAAAAAAGAAGAAAGGAAAACGAAAACAAAAATGGAAAAATGGAAAAAAGGAAATGGAAACGCACCTACCCTGGGCAAAAAGTAAGTCTGCAACAGTGCAGCAGCAGCGGGGCAGGAGGAGGAGGAGGAGGTGGAGGAGGCTGGCTCCTGATGCAACTACAGCCTACTACCTTCCCCCAATCTTCCACATTCAATGGGCATCTCCGGGGCAGCAGCAGCAGCAGCATCAGCATCAGCATCAGCAGGCGTGGCCTTTTTGTGCTCATTTGCCACGCACTTTGGGCAACTGCAACTGCAACGGCAACGGCAACTGCAACTGCATCTGCAACGAGCCTATGCCTACGCCTATCGACCAGCGACCAGGATCGGGACCACGACCAGGACGAGCCTGCCACCAATGACGTGTTGCCTTTTCGATTTATTTTTCGACAGCCTCCCTCTGCTCTTCCTCAGCTTCCGCCCCGATCTCCCCTCCTCCACACGAACCGCCTATATATACATGACTCGTATGTACTATGTGTGCCAGTGTATGTGTATGTGTGTGTGTGTTTATGTGTGTGTGTGTGTGTACCTCCCTTTTTTTTCTGCAGCGCAGTTTTCGTTTACTTTTTGGCGGCCGAAAAATGTTCAAAAATAAAACGAATCGCGCCCGCATTACGTGCGACACCCGCGCAACCCACCCACGGCTCATTGCCCCCCCTCTTTCTGCCCATCGCCTCCACTCCACGCCACTCGCCTTCATTTGCCAGGAGGTTCAGGACCCGGACCTGGACCACAACAACAGAGCAGCGTCATCGGCTTGCAAATTTATCGAAATCTTTAATAGGAAACGGGGATTGGGACTTTTCCAGAGACCATGATTAAGGATCGCGGCAAGGGATCATGGGTGGTGAGGAGTGAGAGGGGGATCCTATTTATAAATCTTTAATATTTATTAGTGTTTTATATTTAAAATTAGATTTCTTAGAGCAGAGACTAGATGGCTTAGTTTAAACTTCAACTTTTAACTATTTTCAGAAGGCAATCTTGAAGAGGATGAAAGGCTTTAAGAAGGACTTACTCGACGAAGATTGAAATGGAATGGAACTGAAAGTAAAAGTAAGTACTCCACATAGTTTTATAGCTTAGTTTATCCTTAACCAAAGGAACTACTACTAAATCAACCGAAGAAAGTAATGCTAAATCAGGACTTTCACGCTCAGCGATAAACCAAGCACAGGGCCCCACAGAAATGGTGCTGGTGCAGGGCCTGGGGCAGATTCCTTTTCGGGACGGAGATGTTTAATTTGACCAGATTTCCTAGCTAGCAGCTAGGGAAGTGGGGGAGTAGGGAAAGGGAAAGAGTTTGTGCAATAATTAAAATCATGTTAGATGCTTTGTGGCTGTGGATGCAATTTCTGCTGCTGCACGCTGCTCGTGTGGCAACTGCTGACAGGCGACAAGCTCAAAGCGATCCAAAGACCCAACCACCCAACCACCCACCCACCCACACACACTCTCTAGCTGGGTTCTGCATTCCCAAATCGGATGGAGGCAAAGCACTGCTCTGCTTTTTTTGAGCCACCGCTGCATGTTGCATGCTGCAGCTGAATATTAAAAAACCCAACTTTGATGCACAGATGGCGCGTCTTTGATTTTAGTCGCTGTCGCCGCTTTCTGCTGGGCCTTTCATCTTTTTGTGGCTTCACTTCGGGGCCCTCGGCCTGGAGCTTTCCGGGTGATTAAAAACCATTTGGCGACGAGTGTCCATGGGACTGGGCATAGTTTCCACAGACCACCCACCCCATGGTGGACCCCCAAGTACAGTTGCCTTTTGGGTTTTCTATGCAGGGGAATAACCAGAACGGTGGTTGCTAAACGTAAAGTTAATCTCACAGAGAGCCGGACAACGGCCGAATCGCTGACCCATGCCCAGGCCCATGTCCAAGCCCATGTCCCTGCCCCAAGCCGTGCCCAATTTGGCGACCATTGGTGAATTGCTGAAATCATTTCCAGCGCTATAAAAACTTTTGCATTAAAATGCCAAACAAACGCTGCTAGTCACCTTATCTAAAACGAGTTGCCGCGAGGGTCGGTGGCGCGGATTCGAAATCGCCAAATACAATGGGGAAGCCCGAAAGGGATGTGAGGGATAAGTCCGTGCCATGACATGGCTGGGCGACCTGGGATGGGGTTCCAGGTGGCAACCCTTTAATTCTTATCCTTTTTTTGGCCACGTTTTTTATTTAATATGCGCATTTCACACATGTCGACGATTGCGGTGGCGTCGACGCCGGCCGAGACCGAGACCGGTAAAGGGGTAAGGATGAGGCACTGCAGTCGGCGCCAGCGTCCACGTCAGCTCCGGTAGAATGGATAGAGAGTGGAGTGGACAAACTTTTTATCGATCTGGCGCATAGTAATGAGGGGGAGATGGGTCGCCAAATATGCCTAGAGTGTAGAGTGGCCGCGTCAAATGTTTGTTGCTGGCCACACGAGGCGTTAGCGAAAGGGTTTCATCCGGGGGCTGGGTTGGGGGCAAGCACTAGGCAAGCGCTGGAAAAGGAAAAAAAAAAAAAGGAATCACAAAACAACACGAAAAAACAAAACAAAGCAAAAAGGGAACCCAAAGCCCAAGTGATTAATTCAGCATGCGAATATTCATATGTGCAGCAAGCCCCCCCCTACCCCACCACCACAACTCAGATTTGAATCCGAACCCAAAAACCCAAAACCCTTCACACCCCCTCGCAATCCGCGTTCACGAGGCTAGTCATGTAATGAGCAGAAATTTCCAGCCGAAAATTTGAAACCAAAAAAAAATAAAAGAGCCCAAAAAAGGGAAGCGTAATAAACGAGGGTCAGCGGGCGGGAGGAATGGGAGTGGGGTGTGGCGGGGTACGGCGGTCCAGGGTCAGTGAAAAATGAGCGGACGCGGACGCGAAAGCGCCAAGGCCCCACTTCCTCCTCGACCGCAGCTACTTTCTAATTAAGCGTGCTTAGTTGTCGTGGGTTACGCGGGTTTTGTGGCATGAGGCAGTGGCATGAGGCAGTGGCAATGGCAGAGTCACGGGGGAAGGGTCACTGGTCAGCCCAGCTAAACATGTCAGCAACAGACCTCGGGTGGTGTGCCCACGCATGTCTAAAATATCTAAATCGCCACTCGCGTTTATCTCTCGATGTGTATGTGCGAGTGTGTGTGTGTGTGTGTTGGGGGGAGTGTGAGTAGGGGGAGGAGGGGGCAGTGCATACATACTATTAGGTACGTCTGTACATAGATGGCCAGCTACTAGGGGGCTGAGGGTGCGAACCCTTTTTGTTTTGACTGACTGAATGATGTTGGTGAAAAAAAGTTTCTAATGAAAACTCCCCGAAAAAAAGGGACGAAAGGCTAGCTCACACACACACACACACACAAAAGAGCCCCCCACTTACACAGACGCATTCCCGGCCAAAGGGTTGACTGGCTAGAGCGGGAGGAGCGGTCCCCTCATTACACAACGCAAATATTGTGTACATACATGTGTGTATGTGTGTGAGTGTTTGTGTTTGTGTGTGTGCGAATATGAATATGCAAATAGAGCGCTCTGCTGTCTCTGCGGGTGTATGTCTAAGCAGCAGACAAGATGAAAGTGGTGAAGGGTACGGGAAGGGGGAAACTCACATTTAGAACAACCGTAGAAAGAAACCCCTAACGACACTGCAGCCGATTGCATCCCTTAAAGGCCTCACCTCGCACACACGTGCCACATACACACATACACATACACATACACACACCTTGGCCAGAAACCCCCAGCTGGGATCCCCCAGCCAGCGGTTATCACATCGCTATCGGTAGCGCCTAGGCCGCCTGTCTCCGCAATTTGTGTAGTTCAAGTGCAGTTGAGCAGAGCACCAACCCACCAATCCACCAACCCAGCCACCCAGTCCAGTTCCTTCGGGGCGACACATGTACAAGTGCAGAAATACAACGGGAACAGGAGATGGTACAAGCCATGTAGGATGGGGGGACTGGAAGAAAAGGAGCGGAGGACAAAAGCCGGAGGACGAAACAAAAGACATCTCCAACTCCTGGCTGACTTCATTTCACTTTTCATACTCGCACACCCGCAATCTGAGACAAGTTTGTTTGGCATTCAACTCGCTCCTCAAAGCCCACCACCCACCACCACCCGTCCTGGAGGCTGCTTCAATAGCATCTCAAACTTTTCGTTTCGTTTCGTTTCGTTAGCTGCCCCGTTCTGTTGCATTGACAAATAATTCAGCCATGCAGTTTGACCCCCAACCCCTCTAGAACCGCCTTGAGTTGCCTTTGGGTGGCTGGCTGGCTGACTGACTGCATCTGAACTTGTTTGTGTATTTCGACATTCATTAGCCTGTCGTGCAGGCAGGCATCCCACATGCCACTTTCATCATTTCCAACCCACTCCCAACTGGTCTATGCAAATTACTTAGGGATATGAGTTTTCTTTTGTTTCCTTTCTTTTTATTTTATTTTAACCCCTTGCGCTGCTGCTGCTCCAGAGCCTTTGCTTAGTTTCTGCTAACTGCAGTTCCTTGCCTGAATCTGTGGGTTTAAAGGGCAGGCCGAAGCTGAAAATACCCATTAAGAGCTGTCAAAGTTAAGGTCTAAAATAGTTATTGGCTTGACAGGTCTGGATATGTTAAGATATTAAAAGTGAAGCAATCGCAGTTTTTCAGTTTTCAAACTTTATAATCCTTTCTGCCTTATTAGCGTTGCTTAAATCCACTGCCTTGGTATATAACCATCTGATGGAAAAGGCAATGTCTTTTAATTTCCATATAGAATAGTGTCCTCATTACTCAACTCCCAAGTGAATGCCATTGGCAATCTCCAATCCCATCCTCTGCATCCGTAGGATCATTGCTTTTCAGCCGCACAAGTGGAATCGCAAATAAATGTCAGACATGTGAAGAGGCCTCCTAATCCGGCTGCCCAATTTGCCTTTGCTCCTTGGCGAGGCGAGGCGTTAACTGCTTCGTTGTTCCTAGGAAAGTGAAACTTCCACACACTCACACACCTTTGGTTAGTGTATTGGTGCAGAAGGAGGCTTGGGGGAGTGCTAGAAAGTGTGCGTCATCAGTGCAAGGGGGTGCTTAGGCGTTGCAACTTTTCCGGCTGCAAAATGGGGTTAAATTGCACAGAAATCACGCGTCACGTATGCCCCAAACCCCTGCCCCACCCCTGCCATTCTGCAGCAGCATTACACACAAATGCACCAATACACAAACACAAACACACACACACACACTCTCACACCCACAATCACAGAGAGAGCAGCCGCTTTGTTTGGGAGCACTTAACACGGCGTCGCCGGCGATGACGACATGCACTTGAGCCTCACAAAGGCCTAGCCCATCCCCACCAACCGAGAACATTGCACAGTTAGATGCACTAGACAGCCACGAGACAAAACGAAAGCGAGGCGAGACGGATTCTAACCCTTTGGCGCTGTTTCCACCCCCAGCTGAAGCGGCGATGGGGAGGGGATGCATTAGAGTGCCGACTGCGCCGCCTGCTGCGACTGCAGCTGAGACGTCCGACTCTTGTCATGTTGATGTAGAATCCTCTGCTGGCCGCGGCTTTAGTTGCACCACCAGAAGCTACAGCCGCCCCCTCATTCAATCTCACTTCCCAGCTCCACACACCCACTACCCACTACCAGCCCCTGTCAGGTGTAAGAAAAGAGGGAAACTCTGGAACAGGCTTGGAGATGGGGTACAGGGGTGCACGATGTGTAAGGGGGCAAGGAGGCAAGGAGGCAAGAAGGCAAGGGGAAGCTGCAACGAAAGTGAAACGGTGGTGGCTCCAGCCAGGAATGTCTATATGCGCTCCGGGGCGGCTCAAGTCGAGGAGAAGACGGTAGATGGAGCTGGATCTGCTGCCTGTGTGCACTTTCCTGCACTATTCAAAAGTGAACTGGAGTGGCGACCGTCTGGGGGTGCCGAATGGGTTGAAGGACGTACGCGAGGCGACACGTCTGCCCCACAAGGGGTTGGCATGGCCAGGAAGGGTGGTAGCTCTCTGCTCTGTGCTGCATTGGGAAGATGCAAAGATGGCGCTGCCATTGCCACTGCCACTGCCATTGTCGATGTCGTCGAGAGCGGCAAAGGGAAGTAAAAGGAAGGATGGGGCATGAGGCATGGGGCATGGGGCATGGGACATGGGGAGACAGCCTCAAGACGAACAGATCCGAGGAAACTCGAGGAAAGGAAAGTGAAAGCCCAGCTCCGGATGCCCGTAAAATCCAATGAAATTTCGCTTAGGCTCACTGCGTTCCTTTTCTTGCCGCGCTTTACGAGACCTCCGCCACGCTAAAACACTGCCAGAAAATGTTTCACATTTTGCCATTAGAAATAAGCTCTTTTGATGTCTGGGATTCCTGGTCCTTGACCACTTTTCATTTCCGAGTAAAAGATTTCCTGAATAAGTAACGTTTAAGAATTAATCTTTAACAAAAATTAACTAGTCTAAAACTTATGCCTTATGTGAAAGCAGTCAATTATTAAATAATTCCATGTTTTGATATAATATCAGATGGAAAGTTGATTGGCTGAATGGTGATTGTTTCCAGTGATTAGAAAAGAAGGAGCCGACGCGAAATGAACTTGAAATAAAAGCCAGAAACGCACTAATATCCTTCAACGACTGGACTGGCAAATAAAAAGTTTGCCGCTACCGCTACAGCGTTGGTCTCATGTGCGCGGCGACAAAGTTTTTATTCCTTTGTTTAGAATAAGCACAAATGCGCACGTGTTCCGGCCGCTTTAGTGCAGGGGGCAGATTGGGTGGGTGGCTCGGACAAGGGCAGATGGTTGGATGGAGCTGGGATGCCGTTAAATTTTAATGCGCCCGTATCGATATGCGTGCATGGCCCGCGCCAATGGAATCTATAAAAACCAAACTCGCGTGTCACCATCCAACGATTCCTATTCCCTCTAATGCCGCCTTGTTGCGGTAGCTGCGCAGTCGTGATAAGGCAATTGGCATCTGGAGGTTAGTTGCCAGTTCAAGGATGCCAGCTGCACTCACCACTCCCACTCCCGCACCACTGCCACTTCCAGCTCGCCTATGAATATCCCATGAGCTCACGCATTTCAACATTTGCTCGTACTTTGCATAAATTCGCAATGTCGCGTCTTCTAATCAATATTGACTTAAGCCGTGGATGCCTCGTAATCTGAGTTACGCATATGGAGTAACCAATTCAGTCAACAAGAAAGAGAAATTGGAGAATTGATCATCAACACTACACAAATATTGCAATTTTAGTTATTCTTTTTGTAATCATTTATTAGGTGGAGAAACAGTACGTCTTAAAAGTACCTTAACAACACATTGTGGGCAACTGTAATATTAAACCAAACCTAATTACATTAAAAGGCTTACAAATGTGAAAATGTCTCATTATCTTCTTATTGTTTTGCAAATCCTTGCCGTTTTAGACATCTCAGTGGTCTAGCCGATCTAGAAACCACGGTCTTGTTCCAGTTCCTTAGCTCTAACTTTGTCAAAACAAGCCGCATGGCTAAGGCAGTGACTGTTTTATGCAGCTAACTACCGAAACTAAACACCCCTATACTTACTTTTTGCGTTATTGTTCTGGCTTTTCGGTGCGAGCTCTGTTTTAAGGGCTGAAAAGTCAGGAAACAACATTATTTTCGGCTTTTTAGCTCTAGCTCGGCCAAAACAAGGCGCACAGCCAAAAGAACGACTGTTTTGTGCTGCTAACGACCAATACTAAGTACCCCTATCACTCGATTTTCGATTTTGGAAAATCAATTTTGGCTCAAATTTCGCATTTTTGATAAGGGGTACCATCATCAAAATTTTCAAAAATCGGCCAAAAATGAAGTTTCCCAGATTTGAATGCAGACCAATTGGGAATCATGGCAATCAAGTTACGAGCCCTACGAGGTATTACATTCCTCATTTGGACCATTTTTGGCTGTGCTATGGGCAAAGAACTGATTTTTTTTGTGCCCAAAATTATGCTACGGTTTTTGGCAGCATGGAGCCCAGCTTTTTTGCCGTTCCTTAGCTCTAACTTTGTCAAAACAAGCCGCATGGCTAAGGCAGTGACTGTTTTATGCAGCTAACTACCGAAACTTAACACCCCTATACTTACTTTTTGCGTTATTGTTCTGGCTTTTCGGTGCGAGCTCTGTTTTAAGGGCTGAAAAGTCAGGAACCAACATTATTTTCGGCATTTTAGCTCTAGCTCGGCCAAAACAAGGCGCACAGCCAAAAGAACGACTGTTTTGTGCTGCTAACGACCAATACTAAGTACCCCTATCACTCGATTTTCGATTTTGGAAAATCAATTTTGGCCCAAATTTCGCATTTTTGATAAGGGGTACCATCATCAAAATTTTCAAAAATCGGCCAAAAATGAAGTTTCCCAGATTTGAATGCAGACCAATTGGGAATCATGGCAATCAAGTTACGAGCCCTACGAGGTATTACATTCCTCATTTGGACCATTTTTGGCTGTGCTATGGGCAAAGAACTGATTTTTTTGTGCCCAAAATTATGCTACGGTTTTTGGCAGCATGGAGCCCAGCTTTTTTGCCGTTCCTTAGCTCTAACTTTGTCAAAACAAGCCGCATGGCTAAGGCAGTGACTGTTTTATGCAGCTAACTACCGAAACTTAACACCCCTATACTTACTTTTTGCTGGTTCTGTTCTGTTTTTCGGTGCGAGCTCTGTTTTAAGGGCTGAAAAGTCAGGAAACAACATTATTTTCGGCTTTTTAGCTCTAGCTCGGCCAAAACAAGGCGCACAGCCAAAAGAACGACTGTTTTGTGCTGCTAACGACCAATACTAAGTACCCCTATCACTCGATTTTCGATTTTGGAGAATCAATTTTGGCCCAAATTTCGCATTTTTGATAAGGGGTACCATCATCAAAATTTTCAAAAATCGGCCAAAAATGAAGTTTCCCAGATTTGAATGCAGACCAATTGGGAATCATGGCAATCAAGTTACGAGCCCTACGAGGTATTACATTCCTCATTTGGACCATTTTTGGCTGTGCTATGGGCAAAGAACTGATTTTTTGTGCTCAAAATCACGTATACGTTTGTTGACAGCATGGAGCTCGGCTTTTTTGCCGTTCCTTAGCTATAACTTTGTCAAAACAAGCCGCATGGCTAAGGCAGTGACTGTTTAATGCAGCTAACTACCGAAACTAAACACCCCTATACTTACTTTTTGCGTTATTGTTCTGGTTTTTCGGTGCGAGCTCTGTTTTAAGGGCTGAAAAGTCAGGAAACAACATTATTTTCGGCTTTTTAGCTCTAGCTCGGCCAAAACAAGGCGCACAGCCAAAAGAACGACTGTTTTGTGCTGCTAACGACCAATACTAAGTACCCCTATCACTCGATTTTCGATTTTGGAAAATCAATTTTGGCCCAAATTTCGCATTTTTGATAAGGGGTACCATCATCAAAATTTTCAAAAATCGGCCAAAAATGAAGTTTCCCAGATTTGAATGCAGACCAATTGGGAATCATGGCAATCAAGTTACGAGCCCTACGAGGTATTACATTCCTCATTTGGACCATTTTTGGCTGTGCTATGGGCAAAGAACTGATTTTTTTGTGCCCAAAATTATGCTACGGTTTTTGGCAGCATGGAGCCCAGCTTTTTTGCCGTTCCTTAGCTCTAACTTTGTCAAAACAAGCCGCATGGCCAAGGCAGTGACTGTTTTATGCAGCTAACTACCGAAACTAAACACCCCTATACTTACTTTTTGCGTTATTGTTCTGGTTTTTCGGTGCGAGCTCTGTTTTAAGGGCTGAAAAGTCAGGAAACAACATTATTTTCTGCCTTTTAGCTCTAGCTCGGCCAAAACAAGGCGCACAGCCAAAAGAACGACTGTTTTGTGCTGCTAACGACCAATACTAAGAACCCCTATCACTCGATTTTCGATTTTGGAAAATCAATTTTGGCCCAAATTTCGCATTTTTGATAAGGGGTACCATCATCAAAATTTTCAAAAATCGGCCAAAAATGAAGTTTCCCAGATTTGAATGCAGACCAATTGGGAATCATGGCAATCAAGTTACGAGCCCTACGAGGTATTACATTCCTCATTTGGACCATTTTTGGCTGTGCTATGGGCAAAGAACTGATTTTTGTGCTCAAAATCACGTATACGTTTGTTGACAGCATGGAGCTCGGCTTTTTTGCCGTTCCTTAGCTCTAACTTTGCCAAAACAAGCCGCATGGCCAAGGCAGTGACTGTTTTATGCAGCTAACTACCGAAACTAAACACCCCTATACTTACTTTTTGCGTTATTGTTCTGGCTTTTCGGTGCGAGCTCTGTTTTAAGGGCTGAAAAGTCAGGAAACAACATTATTTTCGGCTTTTTAGCTCTAGCTCGGCCAAAACAAGGCGCACAGCCAAAAGAACGACTGTTTTGTGCTGCTAACGACCAATACTAAGTACCCCTATCACTCGATTTTCGATTTTGGAAAATCAATTTTGGCCCAAATTTCGCATTTTTGATAAGGGGTACCATCATCAAAATTTTCAAAAATCGGCCAAAAATGAAGTTTCCCAGATTTGAATGCAGACCAATTGGGAATCATGGCAATCAAGTTACGAGCCCTACGAGGTATTACATTCCTCATTTGGACCATTTTTGGCTGTGCTTGGGCAAAGAACTGATTTTTTGTGCTCAAAATCACGTATACGTTTGTTGACAGCATGGAGCTCGGCTTTTTTGCCGTTCCTTAGCTCTAACTTTGTCAAAACAAGCCGCATGGCCAAGGCAGTGACTGTTTTATGCAGCTAACTACCGAAACTAAACACCCCTATACTTACTTTTTGCGTTATTGTTCTGGTTTTTCGGTGCGAGCTCTGTTTTAAGGGCTGAAAAGTCAGGAAACAACATTATTTTCTGCCTTTTAGCTCTAGCTCGGCCAAAACAAGGCGCACAGCCAAAAGAACGACTGTTTTGTGCTGCTAACGACCAATACTAAGAACCCCTATCACTCGATTTTCGATTTTGGAAAATCAATTTTGGCCCAAATTTCGCATTTTTGATAAGGGGTACCATCATCAAAATTTTCAAAAATCGGCCAAAAATGAAGTTTCCCAGATTTGAATGCAGACCAATTGGGAATCATGGCAATCAAGTTACGAGCCCTACGAGGTATTACATTCCTCATTTGGACCATTTTTGGCTGTGCTATGGGCAAAGAACTGATTTTTTGTGCTCAAAATCACGTATACGTTTGTTGACAGCATGGAGCTCGGCTTTTTTGCCGTTCCTTAGCTCTAACTTTGTCAAAACAAGCCGCATGGCCAAGGCAGTGACTGTTTTATGCAGCTAACTACCGAAACTAAACACCCCTATACTTACTTTTTGCGTTATTGTTCTGGCTTTTCGGTGCGAGCTCTGTTTTAAGGGCTGAAAAGTCAGGAACCAACATTATTTTCGGCTTTTTAGCTCTAGCTCGGCCAAAAACAAGGCGCACAGCCAAAAGAACGACTGTTTTGTGCTGCTAACGACCAATACTAAGTACCCCTATCACTCGATTTTCGATTTTGGAAAATCAATTTTGGCCCAAATTTCGCATTTTTGATAAGGGGTACCATCATCAAAATTTTCAAAAATCGGCCAAAAATGAAGTTTCCCAGATTTGAATGCAGACCAATTGGGAATCATGGCAATCAAGTTACGAGCCCTACGAGGTATTACATTCCTCATTTGGACCATTTTTGGCTGTGCTATGGGCAAAGAACTGATTTTTTGTGCTCAAAATCACGTATACGTTTGTTGACAGCATGGAGCTCGGCTTTTTTGCCGTTCCTTAGCTCTAACTTTGTCAAAACAAGCCGCATGGCCAAGGCAGTGACTGTTTTATGCAGCTAACTACCGAAACTAAACACCCCTATACTTACTTTTTGCGTTATTGTTCTGGCTTTTCGGTGCGAGCTCTGTTTTAAGGGCTGAAAAGTCAGGAACCAACATTATTTTCGGCTTTTTAGTTCTAGCTCGGCCAAAACAAGGCGCACAGCCAAAAGAACGACTGTTTTGTGCTGCTAACGACCAATACTAAGTACCCCTATCACTCGATTTTCGATTTTGGAAAATCAATTTTGGCCCAAATTTCGCATTTTTGATAAGGGGTACCATCATCAAAATTTTCAAAAATCGGCCAAAAATGAAGTTTCCCAGATTTGAATGCAGACCAATTGGGAATCATGGCAATCAAGTTACGAGCCCTACGAGGTATTACATTCCTCATTTGGACCATTTTTGGCTGTGCTATGGGCAAAGAACTGATTTTTTTGTGCCCAAAATTATGCTACGGTTTTTGGCAGCATGGAGCCCAGCTTTTTTGCCGTTCCTTAGCTCTAACTTTGTCAAAACAAGCCGCATGGCTAAGGCAGTGACTGTTTTATGCAGCTAACTACCGAAACTTAACACCCCTATACTTACTTTTTGCGTTATTGTTCTGGCTTTTCGGTGCGAGCTCTGTTTTAAGGGCTGAAAAGTCAGGAAACAACATTATTTTCGGCTTTTTAGCTCTAGCTCGGCCAAAACAAGGCGCACAGCCAAAAGAACGACTGTTTTGTGCTGCTAACGACCAATACTAAGTACCCCTATCACTCGATTTTCGATTTTGGAAAATCAATTTTGGCCCAAATTTCGCATTTTTGATAAGGGGACCATCATCAAAATTTTCAAAAATCGGCCAAAAATGAAGTTTCCCAGATTTGAATGCAGACCAATTGGGAATCATGGCAATCAAGTTACGAGCCCTACGAGGTATTACATTCCTCATTTGGACCATTTTTGGCTGTGCTATGGGCAAAGAACTGATTTTTTTGTGCCCAAAATTATGCTACGGTTTTTGGCAGCATGGAGCCCAGCTTTTTGCCGTTCCTTAGCTCTAACTTTGTCAAAACAAGCCGCATGGCTAAGGCAGTGACTGTTTTATGCAGCTAACTACCGAAACTTAACACCCCTATACTTACTTTTTGCGTTATTGTTCTGGCTTTTCGGTGCGAGCTCTGTTTTAAGGGCTGAAAAGTCAGGAAACAACATTATTTTCGGCTTTTTAGCTCTAGCTCGGCCAAAACAAGGCGCACAGCCAAAAGAACGACTGTTTTGTGCTGCTAACGACCAATACTAAGTACCCCTATCACTCGATTTTCGATTTTGGAAAATCAATTTTGGCCCAAATTTCGCATTTTTGATAAGGGGTACCATCATCAAAATTTTCAAAAATCGGCCAAAAATGAAGTTTCCCAGATTTGAATGCAGACCAATTGGGAATCATGGCAATCAAGTTACGAGCCCTACGAGGTATTACATTCCTCATTTGGACCATTTTTGGCTGTGCTATGGGCAAAGAACTGATTTTTTTTGTGCCCAAAATTATGCTACGGTTTTTGGCAGCATGGAGCCCAGCTTTTTTGCCGTTCCTTAGCTCTAACTTTGTCAAAACAAGCCGCATGGCTAAGGCAGTGACTGTTCTATGCAGCTAACTACCGAAACTTAACACCCCTATACTTACTTTTTGCGTTATTGTTCTGGTTTTTCGGTGCGAGCTCTGTTTTAAGGGCTGAAAAGTCAGGAAACAACATTATTTTCGGCTTTTTAGCTCTAGCTCGGCCAAAACAAGGCGCACAGCCAAAAGAACGACTGTTTTGTGCTGCTAACGACCAATACTAAGTACCCCTATCACTCGATTTTCGATTTTGGAAAATCAATTTTGGCCCAAATTTCGCATTTTTGATAAGGGGGTACCATCATCAAAATTTTCAAAAATCGGCCAAAAATGAAGTTTCCCAGATTTGAATGCAGACCAATTGGGAATCATGGCAATCAAGTTACGAGCCCTACGAGGTATTACATTCCTCATTTGGACCATTTTTGGCTGTGCTATGGGCAAAGAACTGATTTTTTGTGCTCAAAATCACGTATACGTTTGTTGACAGCATGGAGCTCGGCTTTTTTGCCGTTCCTTAGCTCTAACTTTGTCAAAACAAGCCGCATGGCCAAGGCAGTGACTGTTTTATGCAGCTAACTACCGAAACTAAACACCCCTATACTTACTTTTTGCGTTATTGTTCTGGCTTTTCGGTGCGAGCTCTGTTTTAAGGGCTGAAAAGTCAGGAACCAACATTATTTTCGGCTTTTTAGCTCTAGCTCGGCCAAAACAAGGCGCACAGCCAAAAGAACGACTGTTTTGTGCTGCTAACGACCAATACTAAGTACCCCTATCACTCGATTTTCGATTTTGGCCCAAATTTCGCATTTTTGATAAGGGGTACCATCATCAAAATTTTCAAAAATCGGCCAAAAATGAAGTTTCCCAGATTTGAATGCAGACCAATTGGGAATCATGGCAATCAAGTTACGAGCCCTACGAGGTATTACATTCCTCATTTGGACCATTTTTGGCTGTGCTATGGGCAAAGAACTGATTTTTTTGTGCCCAAAATTATGCTACGGTTTTTGGCAGCATGGAGCCCAGCTTTTTTGGCGTTCCTTAGCTCTAACTTTGTCAAAACAAGCCGCATGGCCAAGGCAGTGACTGTTTTATGCAGCTAACTACCGAAACTAAACACCCCTATACTTACTTTTTGCGTTATTGTTCTGGTTTTTCGGTGCGAGCTCTGTTTTAAGGGCTGAAAAGTCAGGAACCAACATTATTTTCGGCTTTTTAGCTCTAGCTCGGCCAAAACAAGGCGCACAGCCAAAAGAACGACTGTTTTGTGCTGCTAACGACCAATACTAAGTACCCCTATCACTCGATTTTCGATTTTGGAAAATCAATTTTGGCCCAAATTTCGCATTTTTGATAAGGGGTACCATCATCAAAATTTTCAAAAATCGGCCAAAAATGAAGTTTCCCAGATTTGAATGCAGACCAATTGGGAATCATGGCAATCAAGTTACGAGCCCTACGAGGTATTACATTCCTCATTTGGACCATTTTTGGCTGTGCTATGGGCAAAGAACTGATTTTTTGTGCTCAAAATCACGTATACGTTTGTTGACAGCATGGAGCTCGGCTTTTTTGCCGTTCCTTAGCTCTAACTTTGTCAAAACAAGCCGCATGGCTAAGGCAGTGACTGTTTTATGCAGCTAACTACCGAAACTTAACACCCCTATACTTACTTTTTGCGTTATTGTTCTGGTTTTTCGGTGCGAGCTCTGTTTTAAGGGCTGAAAAGTCAGGAAACAACATTATTTTCGGCTTTTTAGCTCTAGCTCGGCCAAAACAAGGCGCACAGCCAAAAGAACGACTGTTTTGTGCTGCTAACGACCAATACTAAGTACCCCTATCACTCGATTTTCGATTTTGGAAAATCAATTTTGGCCCAAATTTCGCATTTTTGATAAGGGGTACCATCATCAAAATTTTCAAAAATGGGCCAAAAATGAAGTTTCCCAGATTTGAATGCAGACCAATTGGGAATCATGGCAATCAAGTTACGAGCCCTACGAGGTATTACATTTCGCATTTGGACTATTTTTGGGTGTGTTATGGCCAAAGAACTGATTTTTTGTGCCCAAAACTTTGCTATTTTTTTGTTTATTTATTTTTTGCTTTTTTTTCAGTTTCTGAGTTCTTACTTTGTCAGAACAGAACCCACAAAAAAAATGATGTGTAGCTTGTGATCATTATAGTTTTAATATATATGTAATACTTAAAATTAAGTCTACCAAATTATTCTTTGTTTTGTTTTTTTTTGCAGGCCTCTCAGCAAATGCGGCGGGGTCGTCGCGGATGACAATGATGAGATGTCGGAGGTGCAGCGCAATGCTCTGTTCACACAATAACTTTTTACGAATGGGTCAGTTGGCTACTGCTTCCACCTTAAAATTTGAGGTGATATAACCCAAATTCCATTTATACAAGCGATGGATGCACCCGCCTATACAACCAACGGAACCAGCAATAAAAACTTGTATAAAAATTTATGAAAATAAAAATATACGAATAAAATTATAATTTACCAAATTTTTTAATGGGTTTAGGTTATAATTAATTAATTTACTAATCGACACCATTCAAAATTGTGCATACTCTTGGGCTGCAAATAATATAGCACAGAATATATTCAAATTTCCAATTAAAAAAATAGCACGCTTTTGGGCATCAAAATAACCAAGAATTTTAATACGTAGCAAAAGAACAAGGCGCACAGCCAAAAGAACGACTGTTTTGTGCAGTTAACTACCGAAACAAGTTTACTTTTAGGCATCTGGTCAATCCACCTAAGGCATTTAAATTTTTATATTACGTGCACTTAGGCGCTGCCAGATTTCAATATTTTACATTTGTGGTGTTTACTTTTGGGCATTTGGTCAATCCTCTCAAGGTATATGCATTTTATATTGCGTGCATTTAAGCGCTTGGTGATTTTCATATTTGCAGCATCCACCTACTGACATTTCTGTTCGCCTGGTACTCCACATCCAAATTTCAATCCAATCGATGGCTCTGCGGCCACAGCTCGACAGCCAAATTCTCGATTTCTACCAGGCGAACAGAATCAGTAGTAGGTGTCTGCTGAGATTTAGAAAATATTTTGTTTTGATGACGTCAGCATAAAAGAGAACCGTTGGTTTAAAAACATAATAGCTCGACAGCCAAATTCTCGATTTCTACCAGGCGAACAGAATCAGTAGTAGGTGTCTGCTGAGATTCAGAAAATATTTTGTTTTGATGACGTCAGCATAAAAAAAGAACCGTTGGTTTAAAAACATAATAGCTCGACAGCCAAATTCTCGATTTCTACCAGGCGAACAGAATCAGTAGTAGGTGTCTGCTGAGATTCAGAAAATATTTTGTTTTGATGACGTCAGCATAAAAAAGAACCGTTGGTTTAAAAACATAATAGCTCGACAGCCAAATTCTCGATTTCTACCAGGCGAACAGAATCAGTAGTAGGTGTCTGCTGAGATTCAGAAAATATTTTGTTTTGATGACGTCAGCATAAAAAAGAACCGTTGGTTTAAAAACATTGCGCAAATTAGTAATGGGAAACCATGTTGTTTTTTTGTACGTGTCACGAATTAAGAACGTTAGGCACGAAATATTAGCCAGCTCCCATACATTTGATTAGATCGTGCCGAAAATAAGCAGTCACGCTCACATCTCAATGCAAGCGTTGATTTTATCGTCGTCCACCTACTATTCGCTTCTGTTCGCCTGGTATTTAAATCCGAAAGTGTTGTAATTTCTATGGGAGAAGTTTGATGATGATGGAATGGGGGAGGGCAGGGAAGGGAAAAATAACAGTTTGTTATTGGTATCAAGAGGGAAAAGTTAGTATTTCTTAAGTTTGTGTTTATTTATATTTCATAAAATTACATTAAAATCAAAAGCTCAGCCTACATTTTATTTACAACAAATGTTGGGCTTTTAAAGAGTCCTTGTTAAGCTTTCTAACATGTAATCAAGTTCAGCAGTTTCGAAGTTTTCGTCCTTCAAAGCTTTTTCAAGCTTTGGGGTTGTGTTCATGGTAATCCTTAGTGCGACTTACCACCATTGCGAATCGGGAAATGAATAAAATTGTGTCCATGCTGCAATATCCTTAGCCAGTTACATAGTTTAAGCTCTTCCAAATGGCTTTAAAGGCAAAAGCATGTCCCCAGGACGAAACTGTTTGGGGATGTTTTTTAGAAAAGGGTTCCAAGTTTATTCATATATATTCATATTATGTGAGGGATTAATATCCAGGCAGCCTGAACAAGGTATGAAGGGGATCTGGTCCAGCGCCAGATCCAGCTGCGACCTGGGCGGGACCGATCATCTGCGTCTGCATGGTATAGGATACAGGGTATAGGGTACAGAATGGGTATAGGGTGTGTAAAGTGGGGCTGAGTACATCCTTATTGGGGTTACAGTAGGGGGTTTGGTTATCGTATTATCTTTAGAGTAATTTGTTGCTGCGTCTGTATTAACTTGCAGTTGCCTTTTCTCTGTATTGCTAAGTGCCGGACATAACGTCCGGCATACTCGGGCGCTGCGGTTCTACTACTTGCTAGTGTAAAGGTTCTCCGTCGAAATAATCCTCGTAAGCATAAGTTATACTCTATATAATCTGCACTGCACCTGTCGTGCACGTAAAATAAGTCAAAATGGATACAAAATGGGTACGAGTAGGTGGCGACGTTCTGAATCATTATCAATTTGCTTGTTTTCTTTTTTTTTTTTTTGTGTATAAATTAGTAACTATTTAAAATTATATACATTCATGTACTTACAATATTATATAGTTATCATGCCTGTCTGTACAAAACGTCGCCGGATAGGTTTTTCGTTTAACTTTTCTCTTTTCACATGTCTCTCCTCACTATCAATTTTCATGTATTTCCTTTGAGTGCAAGTTCACATAAATTCAGTCGTGATTCAATTGATTTCCTTAAGTTGATATCTTTGCTTTGCTTGTTTTACTAAAATAAAGCTCAAGGTAGTAAAACCGGGCCTACACAAAACGGAACACACACCTGATCTTTCGCTCGTTTCAACAGTTCAACGGAGGCAGCTTTGCGGCTCTACAAATTCCGGGGTATACGGATGCACAAGACCTGTGCGACTCCTGCTTGGGTTTCGGTATCGGACACGTAAATGCAGCTCGAACCTAGTGTATGGTGCTGTAAGTTAGTTGCTTAACCAAGGGAATCGCGACTGCTCCAGCGAAGTGTCCGCTGTGTCGTCAGGGTTGTTATTGTAAGCACGATAAAAACTACTAAGACTAACCCTACAAACTCCCGCTAAATGTGTATATACCTAGCTTATTGAGTGCCCCAGCAGCCCAGCAGCTGGGATGGAGGATCCTCTGCTAGATGTCTGGCTGACTGGCTTACTGGCTGGTTTACGCGTGCCTCTTTAAGCGAAGCAGAAGCTCGAAGCTTAGGCGTAGGCTGAAACAGCCGCCTGGCTATGGCTACAGGGCGCAACGAAGCAGGGGCTTGTTTTTTCGTATCTCTCGTATAGTCTGGTCTATCTGGTTTACTACAAGTTGAACACATGTACGCCCGCACACACTCCGTACAGTGCCGCTGCGGTGCCGCACTGTCCTACAGTGCTGCAGTGAGCCAAGCGCTAAAAACGGCCACGAAGGCGAGAATCGAATCGCAGTGGTACCTGTTAACTTTGTCTCGAATGCAAATGAAGCGTAGTCTCCCTGCGGGCTCTGCTTGGGTGATCTTCCGGCTGATCTTAGTGCGTGATTTATGGCTGAGTCTGAATCTGATCTCGTGTGGTCGTGTGTAGTATCCTGTGTGTTGGTGTGTCGTGGGTGACTGTTCTGCTGTGCAGTGGCTGGCTGATGTGGTGGCTGTGGCTCTGGCTCTCCTTGGCTGCGTCCAATTGGTGTTGGGTCGGTGTGGCTGATTGTGTTACTGTTTGGGAATGAGTTGTTTGTTGATGACGGGGAGTTCGGATCATATTTCAAGGGTGGTATGAGAATATAAAGCGCGTTTAAATTCCAAGACTGCAATTAAACAGAAAGAGATAGAGCATAAGTCACAGACAAGGGAGAAATTTCACTAAAGGCCTAGATTATGCGAGTCTCCTATGTACAAATACAATCTACATTTAATAATATTGTGCGTTGCTAAAAAAAAGCGCAGTGGACCCAGGGTCCACTATCCGTTCCGCTTTTACATAAAGTACATGTATGCATGTCGGTCATCGTTTTGCTGTCAAAAACTCGGTTCCGATGCCTTATGGCCACAAGACCATGTTCGTCGAGCGCCAGGTAACGGTAACAGCACACCCAAAACCGACGCCATCAGCGAAAAAGAGCGAGAGGACACGTTGTCGCTGCTCTGTGGATTTTCTTACATTCGCGATCCCTTCTGCTGCAGGACCTTGGCCCGGTCGTTTAGCTCCAGCTCTCGCCCGGCCGTCGTGCCGCACTCCTTGGAGACCACGCACAGGAACTCATTGTTTTCGAACGGCCCATAGCTGGTGTACTGCATGCTGATCAGCTGCTCGAACCGCCAGCCATCAGACAGCGTTGAGATCATCTGAAAAATTAAGAATAACGCTCAGATAAGAAGTTTTTGTGTGGCTTGCATCGAATCAAAAACTCACCTGAGTCAGTTCCTGTTCGCGACACTGCAGCACCCGATAAACGCGCTTTTTGTCCGCATGTGGTCGCTGGAAAGATTAGTAGAGATAAGTTGGGAAATCAGATGAAAGAGGGCTATTACTAACCTGATCCCTGTGCAGAATGCACTCCTTTAGCAGTGCTATCAGTTGCGTCACATTGTAGAACTCAGCCTCCTCCAACACGCCTTCCTCGGAGACTCCATCAAGCACCAGCTTGCCGTGGCGCAGATAGTTGAGCACGGGTGCAAAGTATTTGGGGTCTCTGTCGATCAGGTAGGCGCCTGTCTCGTCCTGCAAGCCAACGATATACTAAATTAATAACTCCCTATATCGGAATTCATTTGGATTGATGCAAAGAGTCATTGGGGGCTCTTGGTCTGTTTTGGTTTATGTCTCTAGGACCGACTTTGACTTTGAGACGAGTCGGGATAGGTTTCCCCCCGCTGCACATGCAACTGTTTGCGTGAGCACCTGTCTGCCTGTCTGCCACAACGACAACAGCGCTGTGTGGGTGGAGGAATCTCATTGAGGAGGGGGCAGCACATGAATGGTAAACTGTTTCTACTGCATGTCGCCCATTGTTGCTTCTATTCCTCCACAAGGGGCTGCTCTGTTCGGGCTTCAAGCAATTTAAGCGCCCGTTTAGGCAAGGTAATGGCTGAGTGTCTGGTGGCTGCCTTAATTGGCGGACGTGTTCGTGCGGGGGTGGTGAGCACAGAATTTAATCAATAGCAAAAGGCGCGGGCCGCGCAATAACAGAACTGCCAGAGTCACTCAGGCACACAGGGTGCAAAAGTTTTTATTGAAAATTATTTGGACATCGACAGGGGGTTGCAAGGGGAATAGTAGGAGGAGCTAGTGGACGCCACCGCCGCCAATGTTTATACAAAAGCAGAATAGGCAGGGTGCCTGCCGCTGGAATTTCTCGCTGCTCGTTCACAGTGGATTTATGGCTGCGGAGCCAGCGAAATGTTTGTTTGTCGATTGGCCATGTTCATGTTATGATTATTGTCATGATGATTATTTGACCTGCCCCGTTTGGAGGGGGTACGCAACCTTCTGGCAAACACCCACAACCCGCCATCCAATACCCACCGCCCACTCGTCGCCCAAGGCCTGTGCCCAGCAGCAAAATCAGGGCCTGTCACTGCAAAACTAGCACACTCGGCTGCAGCTGCAGTTAATGTAGGACGCTCTCTCGCGCTCTCTTTGCTATATGTTCCTGGCCCCTGGCCCAGATCCCTACCATCCCCCGAAAAATAACATTCTGCTGCATGACCTGCATTGGGTCATGTGCGCACTTTTTGGTAATGGTAATAGGCTTATTACTGTAATTACTTGGGGCTAGCTAAAATTGTAAACATAAATAGGAAGAGAAACACTCACCCGATCCGATATTAAATCGCAATCCTCCTGAATCAGGCGGGAGAGGAAGGAATTTGGGTCACGGGAGAGCGTCGTCTTGGTGGTGAGGAAGTAGGTTCCGCCCACGTTCAGCTTGACCCACTGGTCGGTGCCTTGTTTCTTCAGCACATTGGGGCTCTTGCGCGAATTTATGAACACCGTGCTCATGGTGGTGCTTCTGGGGTGCTCCGCTATTATACTGCTGCTGCTCCTGATCCTGCGGGGACGACGCCGTCCTGGTTTTGTGGGAAGTGGGTGTTCTGCCCGTTCCGCTGAGTTCCTGGCTAACTACCCGCTTGTGTTATCCACGCGTATCCCTTCTGGCCTGCAGTTTTGCTTGTGATTGCGACTTTAGCCTCAGCTCATGCTTTTCCCTTCGTTGGCGTCTTTGTTGTCTGGCCTTCGCCTCTTCCTCTGCCTCTGTCGCTGCTTCCTTTCCGCTCTGGGGTCACTCCACTTACGGCACGCTGTTTTTGCTGCTTTTCGCCTATTTTTTTTTAGTTAACTTGGACTAATTAATTAATTCATTAATTTTTTTTTGGACACAATAGAGCAATGTGCCCAGATTCGATGCAGAGCTGGAACTGTTTAATCAGCCAAGTGTGGTATGTGCACTCGCTAAATATCGATTAGTCTATCGATGGTTCGCCCACAGTTGTGCGATAACTGTGCCCTTCGATGATTTTAGAGGCCGCCAATGGTGAGTTTCTCAAATTTAAATTTGAACTTGGATCGTGTTAGTCTAGGCCTTTGGCTAATTTCCCAAAGATCAGTTAGTTCGTGGCTTTTACGCAGTGCGGATGATCACCATGGTTTTTCTACAACTCTGGCTGATGTTACTGCTGGCCTGTGCCGGCGTCTTCTCATTCCCGATGCTGTACAAGTTAAATCCCGAAGAGAAATACGAGGCAGGTGAGTGTTCTATGAAATAAGTTTCTGACCATGTCGAGTATACTGTTCGATTGCTTTTTTCCCCTTAGACCTTGTGCCCGTCTCGTCAACAGTGATTCCGCTAACTGTGCTAGAAGTTAGCTACGGAGCAGGTGGCAAGCCCAGCGAGGAGTACAAGGCGGCCTATCTCCGCAAGCTGCGCAAGCAGGTGCTCCAACGGGCGGACAAGGGAAAGCAGAACGACGAGGACGACGAGGCACCCACGGTGTTAGGCCTGTCCGATTCCCCGGCTCCGGTAGACGGCTTAATTACAGGTGGGTTTCTCGCACTTCTGATCCAACAATCAAGTTATCCCATTAATCCCATGCCATTGCAGTGAAATCGCAGCAGCTGGAGAAGGCCAGAGTCAAGGCCGTCTGAAGTGGAGTAACATGGTGCTGGTCTTCAAGCTGATGTCATGGCGTGGTTGTGCTTGGCATAAACAACAACTAACCGAATCGCAACAAATCTTGTTTTGGCTTCGGCCTAATTGGGCGTGTGTGTGTGTGTGTGTGGGTGTTGTGGATGACGCAGCTCGTAGCTGCAGAGGTAGAAACGTTACGAAAGGGAGTCGCTGAGTTGGCCGGAAGCTGCTCGGAGCGGTAGGATGTCTGTTGTCAACGAAATCGAATCAAATCTAATGAGGCCCCCGCTTCCCATTCGATTGGTATAACGATGACAATGAGATAACCTCCACAGCTGCTGGGGGACATTAGAAGCACTCGAATAGTTTCGCCCCTTGGTCAGAGGCTGAAAAATCACAGCAGCAAGGAAGAGTCGGTCAAAGAGGAGCGCACAAAGAAAACGAGGCATTAAGAAGCAAAAAGGGGGATTTCGGTGGGCGATGGATGATGGACGACGAGGGGTGGCTGCTGGAGTGTGCGTGCTTTTGAGGCCAGTTAGTCAATTTCAGAGTCCCCACCCACTGTACCACAGTCGGGTTTTTCCTTTTGCCTTTTCAGGACTCAGGTGAGACTTTCCTGCTCGGCTGCCTGTCCAAACGCAACCTGACAGGCACATCGGACTGCTCTCTTTCTTGCTACTATCTTTGAGCTTCGCCAGCTTTGTGCAGAGCCGTCAATGTAGTTGTCATGGACAAGTCACAAGTTGCATGGCCACACAGGAACGTGTCACAATCAGGCAGTATCTTTGGAAAGGGGGACGTGCATCTTATGCACCCACCTGTAAAACCCTACACATCATAACCATAACCTCCCTCCAACCGCCCCGAAAAGCCACGGCTGATTAAGCGAACTGAAATGCTGATGGCAGCCAACTATTTTCGCTATTTGTGCACTCGCCTCCGGCACGTACTTAATTTGAATACAAAGGCGCAGGAGGTGGTAGGTCGGAGGGATTGAAGTCTGTCATGTTTGTGCCAAGTTTATGCGGATTTAACAGGAGCAGGTCGCAGCTTTCCGCTTTACGCTTTTCGCATATCCGCCCCCCCACCGCAAGTCAAGGGACTTGGGACGGAGGCAGCGTTGAAGAAGTGTAAACTACACGTAAATGATGTTGTCACTGTTCCGCCTACCCGGGCACCCGCCCACCCATCTACTCGCAAACACACTTCACTTGCCTTGGCTCTTAAATGTGATTTGAGTAGCTGCTGCCGATGCCGATGCTGATGCTGATGCCGATACGAATGGTGTTGTTTCTATCAATGTTGCTGCTGGTAGTTATTGCTGTTCGATCTGCACATTTTATGCTCCACTTACCGCCAGCGACAGCTAGGGGAGGGCAGTCCCCTTTCATCAGAGCTCTGATGAACCAATTAATAGCTGAGCCTATTCAATACCGAATGTTAATATCGCGTATACGCCTACGCGCCCATTTGAATGCGTGTCGCTCGAGTAGTATTTGTTGCTGGTGATGATGATGATGATGATGATGATGATGGCGCTGGTGTTGATGATGATGCTTCAGTGGAGCAGTGGTTTTTGTTGTTGCTGATTGTTGTCAGCGACAGATGCCATCAAATCGAATGTCAAATCGAATGACGTGTGAAGTAATCGTTTGCGCGGTGCCTCTTTTAATTTATGGCAAAGAGAAATACTTCTGACAGGTGAGGCGAGAGGATGGACGGGGTGTATAATCCTTCAGAGAAGCAAATCTGCAAATAATTGTGAAACAGAATTAAAGTTAAAAGCTCGTTAAAAAACGGAATTAAACTAATTCATTCAATGACAGAAACTTAAATCAAAACTGATGGCTGCGGTGAAATCGAATTGCAGAAGTTTTAAAGCCAATTCAACAGTAAACTGGCAGTGGAAATCAAACTGGGAAATGCTCGGTGGAAAAAAAAAAACAAAACTCCGATCGAGTTGGGAATGGAGAATTTTGGGTAGGAATTTGCGACACAATACCAATCCAATTCGAGGCTTGACTGGGGAAATGAAATGTCATTAAGTTCCGAATTTGTTTCGTTTTGGGCTTGTTTCTGCTTTTGTTGAGTGGGGAAAGGGAGAGGGGCGTGATCTAATTGCGGATTTGGGTCGCGTGCTCGTCCAACAAGCCTTGGATGCAATTGGTCATCCGGCATCTGCCTCTGGCTTTTAATGCCGTGGTCATTCCTGTTGCTGAGTTGCTGTGTTTCTGTTTGCGCCCTCTGCCCCTGTTTGTTTTGCACTCGATGGGAGATTTTGTGGTGTCCCCACCCCTCGAAGTATGCAGCGTGGGAATTTATGCAAATAAGTGGGTGGGTGGTGTTGTAGGCTATGAATGGAAGAACTTGGAGTTCGGCCTAATTGACGCACGTCCTGTGAAGGCTGACCCGTGTCCTGTAACCGGTAAGGCGACTTGAACAGCCTCCAATGATGTGGAAAATTACTTTAAACGTGGTGGACACACTTTGCCCATATTTCGATTTTACGTATTTCCGATTTTCCGAATTCTGCATGTGCTAAGGGTGAGGGGGCAGAGTCCAGGGAGTCGTCCAGGGAGCGTGGCTGAAATGTCTTTTTAAATGCTTGGTGCCTTGCCAAACTTTGATGGGCCAAACTCTCCCTCTGACACACTTTGGCTCTCTCTTTCCCTTTCCTCTTTCAGTTTTAGTGAGTGTTTAAGTGTGTGTTTGTGTGTGTGTGTTTGCTTTGATATGGAGCAGGGTAAGGAGTGGAGAAGGGGAGCAGGGAAAACCCTGCAGACTTCAGATTTCCGACTTCACAGAGATGCCTGGCAGGCAACATCGGCCCAATGAAATCAGCGTCAGGCAAACAAAATTTTACTAAATACACACGCACACTCACACACACACACAGGCAGACTTGCTAACACACACACACACACAGACAGAGGCCCCGCACACTATGTTCGAAAAATGGAATATAATGCAAACGAAATTATAAGAAGTCAAAGCCAAAGGCACAGTAGGCTATGGCTCAAAGACTAGCCTCCACCTCCACCTTCGCATCCCCCAAAATCATCAGCTAGCGTAATTAATCGAGTTTTCAATGCGAGCGATTCGCAATCGCATCCATCAAAGGCACCGAACTTCTCAGCCAGGCGATCGAAAAGGCGGCAACATAAGACTCTGAGCCAAGACGGAAACAGTAGCAGGAGAAGGACCAGAAGCAGGATGAGGAGCAGGAGCAGGACCAGAAACAGGAGAAGGAGCAGGAGCTCCCAATCATCTATCATAGACAGCACCGAATACAGCCCACACCGCCCCACTCATTCAAATCTAATCAAGGAATACACGTTGCTATCTTCTTCGGGCTGTGCGTTTTTACAGGCAATTTATTAATTTGGCAAGTTAGGCACAGACCACAGAAAGCGACAAAGGCGACTGCCTTTGGTATGGTAAGGACTGGTAGCTTGGAGCTGGGAGTTGGTAGCAAGGAAGTGGGGAAAGCCGCAAAGCGTTTACCCGCCGCTTTGGCTCTGCCAAGCGGGAACAAGATGAAATCCAAGCCGAAAACCGAATAACCGAAACCAAACCCAGACGAGTTCGAAAGAAACCGAAGGAAAACTCCCAGCGCTTGAAGCACACCACACGCGATGAGCATCGTGGTCACAGTGGTGCGGAACACCTCCGTTTCTGTTCTCTTTTTAGCCCTAAGCTAAGCCCTAAGCTTAGCCCTAAAATGACTCCCACGTCTATCAGAACGATTGTTTTGTGCAGCTAACGACCAAATAAAACTTTCCTCATCATTCGTTTGATGATTTTGGGGATTTTACTTTTGGCCCAAATTTCGCATTTTTGATAAGGGGTACCATCACAAAATTTTCCAAAATGGGCCAAAAATGAAGTTTCCCATATTTGAATGCAGACCAATTGGGAATCATGGCAATCAAGTTACGAGCCTTACGAGGTATTACATTTCCCATTTGGACCATTTTTGGCTGTGCTATGGGCAAAGAACTGATTTTTTTGTGCCCAAAATTATGCTACGGTTTTTGGCAGCATGGCTTGGCAGCTTTTTAGCTCTAGCTCGGCCAAAACAAGGCGCACATCCAAAAGGACGACTGTTTTCTGCTGCTAACGACCAATACTAAGTACCCCTATCACTCGTTTTTCGATTTTGGGAAAATCCATTTTGGGCCAAATTTCGCATTTTTTATGAGGGGTACCATCATCATTAAAATTTTCAAAAATTGTCCAAAATTGGACATTTTAAACTGTGAATGCAATTCGATTGCAATTTTAATAACGAGTTCAGCGATATATGACTTTCTATATTCCGACCATTTTTGGTTTTTTTATGAGAATATTTCTGATTATTTTGAGGCAAAATTCAGGACTTTGACTTTGGGCTGAAAATGGTGATATTTTCTATCAGATTTATTCCTATAACTTACCCAAAACAAGACGAACAGCTGAAACAAAGACTGTTTTGTAAAGCTAACGACCAAAACTAACTTTTCCTATCATTCGTTGGTTTATTTTGGGAGTTTGAATTTTTGCTAAATTTTGGTTTTTTTGTAAGGGGTAACATCATCAAAATATTCGAAAAATGACGACAATTATACTTTTCAAGGTGGGGACACAGATCGACTGGAAATTAAAAACCAAACTTAACGACATATAACATTCCTAATTCGGACCAATATTGGCTTAGTTATGAGCAAAATACTGGCAGTTCTAGGAGGTTATCGGGATTAACCATTTTTCGCATTTTTGATGCCATTTGACAATATTTTCAACTATTTTATCGCTTTTACAGTCTTAACTTCATCAAAATAAGACGCAGAACATTAACCATAAATCTTTAGTAATGTGATAATGGTTAAAGTTTCTATCATTCCTGCCTATTGTACTCAAATTATTACTAGCTTCGAGCCACGGTGGCTAAGCGAAGAAGGAACAGATGGGCTAGGACTAGGCTCCAAGTCCAGGCGCTCCATCGCTGCCGCCTGACTGCGCAGGGAGCATGCCGCAAAGGATTCGTTTGAACACGTTGTGCGTAAAAGCCAAAGCCAGAGAAGGCAAAGGCAGCCTTAGCCTCAGCACCAGCACCAGCAGCAGCATCAGCTTTAGCTTCAGCATCAGAAGTAGAATCGGAATCAGCAGGAGCTGAAAACGCACAAAGTGCGCACAATCAAAACAAATCAACACGTGGTTTTGGCCACCTCTCGAGCAGTTAGGCAGGAGCAGGAGCAGGGGCAGGGGCAGGAGCAGTCGAACAGTAGAGCAGTGGAGCAGTCGAATAGACCAACTGTCGAGGTCGAGGCAAGGCCCAAAAGGCCTGCTTCTCCCCCCCGTTGCGCGCTGCAACCCCAGCATCCTCTTATTGCTCCTTAAAGAGCGACGCAGACGCAAAGTCCCGAAGGCGGAACTACGGGCGTTGCCAGATAGAAAGGGGAATGCCAGGTTTCGCTTTATAATTCCCATCCTGGTCTCTAACATGTAAAGCAAAAACAAACCGAAAAACAATTCTACAAAAAAGAAAAAAAAAATAAAAAACAAACACCTTTTGAGCTATTTATACCGACTTTTCCCCTGAAAATACATCTCTAACCTGCTTCATAGAGATTTTTGACGATTTCATTTGTGATTCTAAAAAAAAGAGTTTGAACTTGTGCCTGTCGCAACCCCTACTGGCTGGGTGGCAACCATGCCAATGGGTTTGGCACGCGATAAGCATCCAGAAGAGATGAGAAGAGAGTGAGAGTGAGAGTGCGAGTGCGAGAGCTTTGGATGCGAGAGCAGGAATATTACGTATACGCTGCAGGAGGGCGTGTTACAAGCCGAAATGAAACGAAATCGAAATCGAAACCAAGTCAATGCCTCTCTCTCTCTCTCTCTCTCTCGCTCGCTTGCTCTGTGTGACATTGACAGTGCTCGGTGGCATCCCGTGGATTCCCCACAGTCTCCTGCTCTGGCGGTTAGAAACGAGCGCACTTTTGTCCTTCGTGCTGGGTTTCGCCTCCGCTCGTGGAAGCTGCGGATACGGCTGCGGCTGCTTCCTCTTGCTCTCAAACAGAGGCGGCACCATGGTTATATGGCTCTATGGCTGGGTTGGCTCTGGCCCGGGTTGGCAGTGCCATTCGGTGGCTCGTCGCATTCAGTCCGCAGAGCGCGCTCCGTTCCGTTCAGTGTCCTGTTCGGTTCTGTTCGCCCGCATCCGCATTCGCATTCGCATTCGCATCCGCAGAAGCTGCCAGCCGACGACGTCTATAGCCAGAGAGCTTAGGTTCAGTTTAAGTTTGCGTTACCGATTCCCAGATCGAGCTGAGCTTGGCTTGGCCCGGCTGGAGCGGACTTGAACTTCGGCTTTGGAACCGGACTTTGGGGCTAGCGAGACGTGCGTGAGACTTGACTTGGACTTTGGACCCTCGGACCAAGACGTAGACAAAGACCAGACCATAGACCGACTACTGACCAACTGACCAAGTGAACACAGCGCCCAGGATGCGAACGTAAACGTAAGCCCAGGACCCCACCCCTGTTGTCCACCCCGCCCATGTGCCAATCCGATTGTGTTTTGTTTTATAACAAAGAAAACAGCAACAGCAACAGCAAGAGCAGCAGCATTAGCAACATCAACGACAACAACAGCAGCAGAAAAAGGACGAAAAAGTTCTAGGGGAGAGGGGGGTGGCAGAAATAGAGAAAGCACAGCGGAATGATGGCGAAAAAATATATCAGCAACAAAAAAATAGATGAACTTTTTTGCGTGGCTTTTTCTTTTTTTTGGGCGTGTATGTGTGTGTGTATGTACGTGTGCCTGCCTCATAGCTGTGTGCTAGTGTGTGTGTGTGTGTGTGCTGTGTCTGTGTCTGTGTGAAGCTGCGTCGTCGTCATCGCTGCTGTCGTTGTCGTTGTGCGTGTCTTTGAATTTTTGGGTGTGGACTTGTTTCATGTTTCAGTTTCAGTCGCTGGCTTTTTCGCACCCCTTGCCAGCACTACACCCTTCTGGTGCCCTCCCACATCCGCTGCCCCATCAAAACTTTCCGCTAAGTAGGAAAAAACAACAACAACAAGTACAACTATAGCTGCAAAAAAAAAAAACATCGGGCATAATAAAAATAATCACGAAAAAGTGCAATGCAGAAATGCAGTGGCAAGGCAGACTCAGCTTTAGCTTCAACCTCTGCCTCCGCCTCAGCATCAGCATCAGCGTCAGCGTCACTCTGTCACTCTTTATTTTGTTTTTGTTCAAGTGTGTGAGTGCAAGTGTGAGTGAGTGTGCCAATAACAACAATAACTACAACAACAACCGCAGCGCCAGCACAACAACAATGGCGAAAGTGCATCAAAAGTGCCGAAGGAAAACAGCGCGAAAGCAAAACAAAAGCCTCAACCCACCAACCGAACCGAACGCCCCTAGACCCCGCCCCCTGCGACACATTTTAATTAAGAGCCTGCAATGACAGACCCCTCGACAACCAACCAACCCACCCACTCGACACTACTATAGTGTGGCACCACTGTGGCACCACCTCCACAACCCACCCAATCGCGCCTCCAACAAGTTTGAGATTTTTATTATTATGAAATTTTCGCTAATTCAAGGCGGAAGGCCAAGCGAAGCAGCCTTGGGCGGCTTTTGGCGCGCGATGGTGCCACGCCCCCTCTTCCCTGACACATTCTGCATTCTGCATTCTAAATTCAACTTTCTTCTTTTGTCCCATTTCACCCCATCACCATCACCTCTTCTCGCCTGCTGCTACAGCCCGGAATGTAAACAAACCGGAATGGGCTGGAAGAGAGGGGGGGAGTACTTTACCGAATGCATTTTTAACCTAATCGATGGATTGCAATCAACCTAACCAGGCAGTTAGTTTCACTCTGTCACACTTAAGATGCCCCAAAAATAACAACAACTTTCATTAGGAATAATCCCCAGAAAACTATATTAAGAACAAGGTCTATGAGTCGGGAAAGGCGTTAACTTTAATTAGAGCCATATAGCTGCATTAACCCATGGATAGCTTACCAGATGGCTTACTAGTTGAAATCTATTTAGGGAACTCCCCAAGTGCCCCGCCAGGCAACCTTTGAGGGCCTGCCCCCAACTGCCGACTGAAGGTCAGCGGCCAAGGATGCTGCTAATGTCCCACAACAACTGACTGCATCTCAGTCGGGAGTTGAAACTTTTTGGCCCACACAACGCAACGCAACGCAACACAACAGATCAGAAACAGAAACAGAAACCAAATACAACAGCAACACGAGACAGGAGTGAGGGGGGGGAGGGAGACAAACTGCCTGCCTCCGTGTTAGCGTTTCCTGTTCCTGTTCCTGTCCGTCGCCATTGTTGTTTCACCCGTCGTGTTGTTGCAACGGGGATTTGCATTCGGCCAACTTTTTGGGTAGCAAACTTTTGTTTGCTTGTTGTTTTGGCGGCACAACAAGCCGAAACTAAGGAGGGAAGCTGATCCAATGAATTAGGTGCCAGCAGCCAGCGAGGGAGGGCGAGGCCGAGGGCAAGTAACACCAGACGCCATGGACAGACACCATCAGTGTCACAAAGATAACACGCAGTCATTTTTCACGCTCGACGCACTTTTTTCCTTTGGCCTTTTTTTTTTTTTGGCAGTCAAGGCGAAAAGAAAAATAAGGCAAATGTCGTTGGGACACAGAGAAATCCGTTGACAGAAAACGTTTTGGGCCAAACTAATAAGCAACCAGCCATGTTTGTCTTAGGGAGACGGGGGGTTGGGGGTTGGTCTGACAGCGGTCGACGTACTGTCAAATAAGACAGCACACCACCCAACCACCCAAGCCCAGTCATCTGTTCTGGCCTAAAGCTAACCCATTCGAAGCTGGCCAAACAAGGTTCCCTTGGCTGGCAGCGATAAAGCACGGCGAAAGTGAAAGGAAAGGAGCAGAGAAGAGGGAATGGAAACACACAAATAAATAAATAGATTGCATTTGTGGGCGTGGTCAGTAGAAGAAGTAGAAGAGAGAGAAGGAGAGAGAAAGCGGCAAGCCATGCTAAAAAGTAAATAACTGTCAAAAGGGTTCAGCATAAGAACACCGAAAGAAATTTGTAAAGAAAGTAGAAGGAAAATTTAGGTAAAACTGTTAGGTAAAGCTACTACTTTAGTCAAAGGATAGGAAATGGTTTGTCCTAGTAAGTGCTTAGTAACTCTATATGACTATGACTACTTCTTTTTTCACTGTGTACAGTTCGTGGGCTTATAAGAGGGCTTGTGGCTGAAGCTGTCCCTAAAGCAGCCAAGCATAGTAGTAGATACAAGTTGAGCCTAACCCACAGATGTCCGGCAGAAGTCATAAACTCACAGGCCCAGACTTATACACTGGGAGAAGAGGAATGATGATAATGCCATTGTAACAGCAACAACAACAACAGCAATCTTGAGGAAGTGACGTTAACAAGAACAGCCGACCAAAGCAACAAACATTTTCAATCAAAAGTTTAATACGCCGTGAATTCATTACACGTCCGATGAATGATGTAGCACCCAGAACCCAGTAACCAGTCCAAATCCAGGCCCAGGCCTAGGCCCAGAAACACCATCCATGATAACAGGGAAAGAATAAAGGGGAGAGGGAGAGGGGGAGAGTGGGGAAGGTCTATGAGCCACGTTATCCGGGATGTCTGTTATTTTGGTTTCTTTTCTCATAAGATACAATTTATTGCCGCCATCATGTACGAAAAGTACGAAACACATGTAG
Organism: Drosophila eugracilis; assembly: GCF_018153835.1. Lineage (NCBI taxonomy): Eukaryota > Metazoa > Arthropoda > Insecta > Diptera > Drosophilidae > Drosophila > Drosophila eugracilis. The sequence continues at coordinate 1,538,658 of NW_024573052.1, read as the reverse complement.
ACACACACACACACACACACACACACGCACACACATGTAGAAATAGACATTTACGGCTGTCCTAAGCATACACTCACACATACATACATAGAAACGCCAAGATGAGCCTGGAGAAATGCGAAGACAGTCGCAGAGAAGCCCATGACCTTCGGCGCCTTTGGCGGCCATTGCATGCGAAACAGGAGCACAAGCATTAGGCTAAGGTTGAGGTCCTGCTCCTTCTCCTGCTCTCCAGACTGCTCCTTTGTGCCTGCTTGGGCCTAACAAAGTAATCACTCTTTCCTGCCAACAAGACGGAAGGGGAAAGTCGGACAGAAAATGGCTCTTCCCCCGCTTATTGACAGCCAGGCAGCTAAGTGTCAAAACACAGTTTAAGCCAGACCAGAGGCTACGCAAAATGAAACGGAGGGAGGGGACGGGAGGTTGTGCGGCAGACAGCCGACAACCAACAACCGACAACCGACAAATTATAAGCCCAAACAGCTTCTGTTTGCCGCGCGCAGCCAAAAGATCCGAAAGGCGACGACCGCCGCAACACGAAATGAAGTCGAGCAACTTGCTGACGCAGGAGCTAGGACCCCTGCTGCCGCCCAAGCCCCCTTCTCAGAGCAGAGGGTGGAATTCGATGATGACACGAAGCCGCAGCAGGCGACGCCCAAAGCCAAAACCCAAAGCTTTAGCGGTGCACAGAGGCAAAAAAAGATGGCAATTGAGATCATTTTTCGAAAGAAAAGATAGTTTTTTAGAGTTTTCAAGATTTCGTTTGCCAAACGTCTTTAGAAGTTCTTCATAGCTTCGTAGCTAGTCGAAGTGTAAGAATTCTTAGTCAGATTAAGTAACTTCAGGGTTGGAAAGAGGTCTAGAAGTGTGTTTCCAGTGTACCAATAGCTACAAACAAAGGCCAAATTTGAGCCGGAAAACCAGGATGAGAAGCAGGAAAACTACCAGCAGCCGCAATATGTGGGGATATTAATGATGATGACTATCATAATGGCAAGAAAAGGCGGGAAATCGGTGAGGGGGAAGAGCTGATAGAGAGCAGAGGGAATGATTTCCTCTACCCTCGTAGTCCAAACTCTCCGTTTTCCGATTTCTGATTTCTGTTTCCGCTGCTTTGGCCGCTCTCCCTGCTCCCTCTCTCTCTCTGCTCTGTTTTTACTGCCGCCCATGGCAGCATTCAAAATTCAAAGTGAAAATTTTCCCAGCAATTGCCGCATTCCCGTGTGGGTGGTTGGCAGGAATCGGGAGTCAGAAGGCAGTAGGCAGTAGGCCAGAGTGTACGTGTGTATGTGTGTGGAGCTGCGATTATGCGGACCAATGTCGCATTTAATTTATGTAGAACGGCAAGCTGCGCTCAAATTGAATCCGAGTGAAAAACGGCGTAGTCGCCTACGCAGGACAAGGGATCGAAGGGTGAACTACCCTGGGAGCTGGAAAACAACATATATCATTTATATAGCATACATTTCAGCGCAGCCCCTCCTCCACTTATTTTGCAAATTTTTTGTATAGAATTTTGACCTATAACTTTGTTGAAACAGGACGGAAAGCTACAAGAATGACTGTTTTTTGCAGTTTATAACCGAAACTAACTTTCCTCATCATTAGTTTTATGATTTTGGGAAATTTATTTTCTTTCAAAAGTTTTCATATTTTTGTAAGGGGTAACATCATCAAAAATTGCGAAAATTTTAATAATTTTGACTTTTTGAGGTGTGAATACAGTTAGAATGGATTTTTAATTACGAATCTAGAGATGTATGACATGTCCTTATTCCCACCATTATTGACTTTGCTATGAGAAGAATTCTGACTGTTTTAAGGCACAAATCAGGATTCTAATTTTCAATAGAAAATTGCCTTACCTTCTATCGGGATTTCGCCTCTAACTTAGTCAAATTAAGACGCACAGCGTCTGTTAGAATGACTGTTTTATACAGCTAACTACCGAAACTTAACACCCCTATACTTACTTAGTGCGTTATTGTTCTGGTTTTTTGGTGCGAGCTCTGTATTTAGGGCTGAAAAATCAGGAAACCGATTTTTAACAGAAATTTGCAATACCATGTTCGGTTTTGTAGCTCTAACTCGGTCAAAACAAGACGCACAGCCAAAAGAACGACTGTTTTGTGCTACTAACGACCAATACTAACAACCCCTATCACTCGTTTTTCGATTTTGGGAAAGTCAATTTTGGCCCAAATTTCGCATTTTTGGTAAGGGGTACCATCATCAAAATTTTCAAAAATGGGCCAAAAATGAAGTTTCCCAGATTTGAATGCAAACCAATTGGGAATCATAGCAATCAAGTTACGAGCCCTACGAGGTATTACATTCCTCATTTGGACCATTTTTAGCTGTGTTATGCCAAAAAAACTGATTTTTTGGTGCTCAAAATCACGTAAAGGTCTTTTGGCAGCAAAGATTCCGGTTTCCTTGCCGTTTCTTAGCTCTAACTTTGTCAAAACAAGCCGCATGTCTTAACTAATGACTCATTTATGTAGCTAAGAACCGAAACTTTAAACCCCTATACTTACTTTTATCATTATTGTTGTGATTACCTTGGTGCGAGCTGCGATTTAATGGCTAAAAAATCGAAAAACCCATTTCTACAGAAATTTGCCATATTATTTCCGACTTTTGGCTCTAGCTCGGTCAAAACAAGACGCACAGCCAAAAGAATGACTGTTTTGTGAAGCTAACGAACAAAACTAACTTTCCTTATCATTCGTTGGTTTATTTTGGGAGTTTGAATTTTTGCAGAATTTGGGATTTTCTGTAAGGGGTAACATCATCAAAATTTTCGAAAAATGACGAAAATTATACTTTTCAAGGTGGGGACACAGATCGACTAGGAATCAAAAAACAAACTCAACGATGTATAGCATTCGTTATTTGGACCATTATTGGCTTAGTTATGGGAAGAATCTATCATATCTAGGGGAAAATCTGGATAAAACTTGAAAATCGGGATAAACCATTCACTTTCGTGAGACTGCACGAGGTTTGGTGCCCTTAAGATGGTCCAACTTGCTGTTAAGATTACAAACTTAAAAAAATCTTATACAGAACTCATTACACCTGCCAGGAATACCTTGCCTTTGCCCATGGAAATTAATTCCACGCACTTAATATACAAGACTTGAGGAGCCCAGTTGATAGGACCCCTCGAAGTTGGCACCATTCCGGAGGCAAGGACACTTCGCAGCTTCCCTTTCTTAGTTAGTCCCAAGCGTAGTGGAAGTTGAATACCCACGCCTGGCGACCGGAAAGGTAGCAGTAACAAAGTGAGGCAGCCACCTGCGCGGATGGTGTCTCCATAAATACACTAGTATTCTCCCCTTTTGGCGGCAGCAGGCGTTCCACCTGTACAGTGGAGCCAAAATCCTGCGAATGCCGTTCCCCGTCATGGGCCAACCTTTTTTTCATGATGCGTTCCACCGTTCCTGTTCCGGCCATAACAAATTAGTAGCGGAAACGGAAATGGCGGAAAACGTCAACGACGAGTGTTGCCAACGTTGCTGCAGATGTTGCTGCCTAGGTGTATGCTTGTGTGTGTGTGTGTGTGAGTGAGTGAGTCTGAATGGATGGAATGGTTATTGGTGTGTGGGTGTGGAATGACTGGCATGGGTGGGTGGTTAAATGTTCATGCTTTCTGTTGCCCGTTTAAATTTAGCAATGCGCAGCACCCAATACAAACACAAAAACTCCCTGGGGAAGCGACGAACTGAGGGCAAAGCGGCTGGCAAGCGGACCCAGAAAACTGCTAAGGAAAACGCAATCCATCCACACACCGAACAATACCATCTTAGCAACGCCAATAGTAGCCAATTGCATCCCAGCCAGATGCTCTAGAGACCACCGGAGCACTACCCAGCACCGGATCCCAGCGAACTTCAGGGCCCAGTAGTCCAACAAGCCATGATGCCCACTCGCGTCAAACTGAAATGCGGCACGGATGACCATGCGTTGCCAACCGCCGATTCGAACACTGCCACAAGCCAGCACAAAAGCAATAAACGGCTAACCCTAACCCCTCCAAGCGGCCCAATTCCGCTGCTTCTACTCGCACTTCTTCTGCTGATCCTGGACAGCAGAACATGCCATGGCCTTCGGCTGACCAACGGTGGCAGCAGCCTAACCAAAGGCGCTGCAGCCAACAAGGAGCAGCTCAACATCGGTCTGATCGCGCCACACACGAACTTCGGAAAGCGCGAGTACCTGCGTAGCATCAACAACGCGGTCACTGGACTAACAAAGACCCGCGGCGCCAAGTTGACCTTCCTCAAGGACTACTCCTTCGAGCAGAAGAACATCCATTTCGACATGATGTCGCTCACGCCCAGTCCGACAGGTGAGTGCCCATTATAATGTTTGTATGTATGTTTGGTATGTATTTACTACTTGCTACTCGAGCGCGAAATTTGTTTATTGGCAGCGGCATTGTGACCATGGGAGGTCACAGGTCGCTGGTCGTTGGTCGTAGGTCGTGGGCCGCGACACCTGGCCAGCTCTTAATTGCGTGCGCGTTTTTAATGGCCATTCATTTGGAGCTACTTAAGCGCTTAACCCTCTTCGCCACCCACGACGACGCAATAAAAGTGAAAATGATAATGAAAATGAAAATGAAAATGGGGAAACGAAGGAAAAATGCTAAATGCGAGGTGAGAAAAGGCGGACATAAATAAATGTCCAGGCCAGGCTGGACTGTAATTAAACGCTGACAGGGTTGTCAACGCAAAGTGGCAGGGTTGCGGTTGGTCAAAAAACAAAAAGAGTTGCCTGTGATTGAGTGACAAGTTGGATTCCTCATTACATTTTCAAAAAAAAAAAAAAAAAAAACAAAAAAATCAATCATCTAGGGCTCCCCTCGTTAAAAATCTGACAAAATAGCCAACTGGCTGATGTCAGAGAGGCAAATGGAAAGCTTAAGAACTGAAATCTGGGTGGCAAGTAAGTAATAGAGGTCCTTCCAGAGTTGTCAAGTCTGCCAAAAGCAGCTGAAGTTGTTCCTACAACAGTGTTTTCAACTCTCTCTCTCTCATTGAGTGACAACCCGAATTTCAGGTGCCTGTTATTGTGCTAGTGCCATGCATGCGGGGTTGCCAGGTTACCCATCCGACCGTGCAACAGGGTTACCCAGTGCCCCAATGTGATTCCCAGCAATTTATGCGCCCGCTTCCTCTTTGATTGCATAAACCCGAATTCCAGATTCCGTTTTGCAAGTGCAAAATTGCATATCAAAAGGCTGCGCTCAGAGTGTCCATGTCTACAAATTGCATTCTCTGTGCCACATCCAACTGCCACAATACCCTCTTTTCCGCCCCCAGAGCCCGTTACTCGCATCGTGGCACAAAAATATGCAAAGTTGTAAAATGGGGCAGGATCGGGAGCAGCAGCAGCAGCAGCAGAACTTAACATCCCCGGGCGGGTTAGCGGGAGGAGCGAAGACTGATTGCTCCCGGGTCAGCCATGTGCATATGGATATGGCGAACGGCGGAGGGGGTTCAGGGGCATATTGAAATTTTATGTTGCATTTCCACAATTCTGTTGGCCAAATTGATAAAGTAAACATACAGAGAGAGCGAGAGAGAGAGAGATGGGGCTGGAAAAGCGGGCAAAATGCGAGTGCAAACAAAACCCAAATGAATTTTCAATGATGTTTAAATGTTTATTATGGCCAGGACCTTGAGAATATGCCCGCATCGAGATAGCTACGAGTCGAGTGTCTGTGTACGCAAATTACAACACATAGCAAACAAAGTCTGTCTGCTGATTGCCCCACACCACCCACTGAACAAGTGTGTGAGTGTGTTAGTCTGTGGGGAATTTATAATGGATTTCTATAGCTTTCGCACCCACGCACACACTCGCTCAGTCACATTGACAGGAGAACAGGGCTTGTTCGGTTGTTCAGACGATTGTTATTTCCCTCGAATGTCGAACAATAAACGGGTGGATAGGTGCCTTGATTTCCCAGCCCCTTTCTTTCCATCCGCCTTAGGTGGAAAACTTTGCCTTTCTTCGATTGCTGATGCCTGATTGCACTGCCACTGCCATACCGCCTCCCCTTCCTTACCAACTATTACATTCCACATTCCTGATTCCATTGATTGCCGGCCATAGTTTGGCCCGACTTTGGTCCCAGCAAATTCTATAATAATCGTATGGAAATTGAATTCGATTCAGCGGTCATCCAGTTGAAGTTGTCATCCAGTCATCCAGTCATCCAGTCATCTAGTCATCTAGCCATCCCTTCATCTAGTCAACCACTAACCCATTCACATTCCCTGCAGTTGGATGAGCTGTGCGGTTGCGGGTGAAGGAGCCCATCATGTGCCTTTCAAGCGCCTCACAGTCTGTCCCGCAGTAGATGATTTTGTGTCAAAGTAATTTCGTACAAAATTGTATTTACTTTAACCCCTAGACACAACAAACGATTACCAGGTCAGGTTCCAGGAAGGAGAGAGAGTAGGGCTCCTTGCTTGTGCGACTGCTTGCTTGCCCCTTTCTTGTGGCAGCCATAAACTTTGATGGCCTTATTATCGAGTTTGGCTCATTTGCGGCGAGTGAAAACGGGCCACAGCCAGGGCAATCACCTCAGGATAGCTAAGCCCTGGTCCATGGGGAAAGGTAAAATAAAGTCGGCACCTAAAACTATATAATCCACTATACAGGGGGAGTGGGGATAGGGAATTCATAATACCATGGAGCCTGCTTTATATGTAATAGGAGCAGGGAAAGTAGGAAAACTGAGCTAATAATCGTTATCTCTGCATCTCAACATCGGCATCAACAACAGAGCCGCATTATCATATTGACAGGTTAACCCTTTTTTGGTTTGGCAACCAGTACAAAACACACTCACAGACAGGCATTACATACGAACGTATGTACATAGATGTAATCTGTTATCCTGTTATATGACTCCCACATGCTGTGCGCCCTCCATCTCCGCAATGCCCCTTCTTTGACGCCGTGTCCATTAGTATCTGCTCATCCGGCTAATTTGCATTAATTGCATAACAATAGTAGCAGTCAGCAGCGAGCGAAGTCAAATTGATGGGATAATTGAGCGTTTTGTGCATCCGAGTGACTCCCGTAAGTTTCCCACTGCCCTGCGACCTTGCCGCTGTTGCCCAAAAGTCCGTTGTTGGTCGCCATTTGACCCAGACTCCATCCCCATCCCTCGACCTCGACCCAGAACAATTGTGCATTACTCCCGCCTATTGGTATGCACACATGCATGACCTTCTGGCCGTAAGCGATACTCTAATTGCCATTGACAATTGGGTGAAAGCCAGGCCAAGTGCCTGGGCTTCGCGCTAAGTTTCATCATTTAATCGATGGCCACGTGGCGTATGGGCAATGCTGTCAATAAGCGGATGATTGAATGATCCCGCCAAGCTGAACTTGGAGCTTAGCCCACTTTGCTAAATGACATTTTAATTTGGATCGAACCCAACGGAACAAAACAGACCAGAACTGAACAGAAAAGAACCGAAACCCACGTATCATATATCACTCCATTGTCAGTGTCCGACAACTCTGATCCCCGGCAGCCGTAAGTCATTTTTCTTGTCATCCCTTTTGCTTTTACTGTGGGGAGAGCGGGGATGAGGGGTGGTTAGAGATCCGGGGCCGCCCTGCAGTCTGCCAGCTTTCATCACGGGCAACTTGGTCCTTTATTATTAGCCACTGAACCCGCGATTACCATCCGGCTGGCCACTGCAACCGGCAATGAATGACCAGCGATGCTGACAGCGCCGTTAACCTTGTTTACACCTTGTCTACATGGCAACACCCACCCACCCACTTTTTAACCCTCAAACAGGACAGCTGAATCGACAGGAGGGACCCACACCCACACCCACACCCACGCCGTCACTGTGGCATTAATAAGGTGTTGTGGCCTGTGTTTCTGTCGTTAACTGCAAGCGCTTTCCACACCTGCCAGGTATTGGTTCGTCCAGGAGGTAGTTCCCGCTGCCCCCTATCAAACTGGACACTCTGCTAATGGCCTTAGAGTGCAGCTCTCGAGTGAGAGTGTGTGTGCAGCAGTGCCTGGAGCCGGGGAATCACAATGTTAGAGGGGGGGACGGTATCCCTCTCTGAGGATTCTCCAGCTCCGAATTTATTGGCAACGTGCAAATATTCGGCCTCAGCTGCCGAGACTCCAAATTGATTCTCCCCGGCAGCTTAGCCAGCCGCCTGACCCACGTATATATGAGGGTGTGTGTTTGTAGTACATGCGTGTATGTGAGCCAAGGGCAATCCACTAGTATTGTGTCCTGCTCCCGAAACAAGCCTCAAACAAATGGTCGGCAGCTGGAAGGGAAGGGGCAAAGAAACGATGAGGGGGAAAACCAAAAAAAAACGGGAAAGAAACGAACCCAAAGCCTGCGGCCGGGACAAGCGAGACGGGATGGGGCCAGGCTAGGCCAAGCCAAGTCAAGCAGGACAATAGCTCGAGTAGCAAAAGAGAGGGAGAGTCCTGGAGGGAGAGAGAGACGGGTAGAGGGAGCTGCAGACATCGAGACATCCTCACCGCAGACACACTGGGGCAAAAAGCCATCAATAAATGGACCCAGAATTCCCCAAGAACCGAACCGAACTGAACCGAACTGATGGCTGATAAATTGAACAGTTCCCATTACCTTTTATAGTCAGCCATCTGGTGTGGCAAGTCGGTTTATGGATTTTATTGCCAAAACGAAATATCGGGCATCCAATTTGCATAAACTTAAGCGCTTAAATGGCGAAAGATGCTAAGAACAAATGTCTTATGTAATGATCTTAGCTTAGTGCAGAATAATAGATAAAGATAGAATAAGGATCTATATACTTTTCCCCTCTAACTCGACTAGTTAATCGTGCCTTATCAGACTCCTTTTTCGGGCAGTGCACAAACACAGATTTCCCATGCCTTGCCTGGACCTCTGATCCAGACCAAACGGAACCCAAATCAAGTCGGAGTACGAGGCTGTCCCACTAATTGGCGCCGCCGTAAGATGAAGGCGCAGCCTTGGAGTCACTGCCAGGTCAAGAATGGCCCTCAGGCTTTGTCCTGCCACGCCCCACGACCTTTTTTTCCCCTCTCCTCATTGTGCTTGCCTTGTGCTTTTCGCTTTCTGTATGCTGCTCCCGCTGGGAGATTTTTGAACTTGGACTACTATTCTCGGGGGGAATGGAAGTGGGAATGGGAATGGAAATGGCCTCGGGCACTAGGAGGAGGAGGAGCCTGTCCAACGATTCGGTTTCGGGTTACAAACTATGAACTGCGCTTAAGTCTGTTGACATCGCACACATGCCTGCGGTGACAGAGCCGACAAGAGTGGCCCAAGTAGTGGGAGGAGGGGGTGGGTGGTCAGTGGACACTGCCGAGTAGACTAGACATAAAATGGACACTGAATTGCCTGATTATACACGCTCAGTTGCTAATGATGGACCACTCAGAACAGAACATAACAGAACAGGCCCGGGCATGTCCAGAGGTCTGGTCTCAGAACCAGTCGAACGAATCCGTTCCGAGCAGAGAACTGAGGCGAAACCACGCCTAATGGCCCAACTGGCCAAGCGGTTGCGGTTGTGGGCCAGGCAGCTCTGCGGCTTGGGTGCCAACACACTCTCAGTGTGGATCGAGATGGAGGTGGTGAAGGAGAACAAAGATGGCCAACCTTAAGAGTCTCAGGTTGCCGGGCGCGCGCGCTGAAACCTTAGCTGGCACAAAATGCGGGTGTGGGTGTGGCACCAAACAATGAAAGGGGGTGAGAACACGGGACAACTACTTTGACGCATCACTTTGCACCAAAAGTTTCACCTTCCCAGCCCAACCAGCCAGCGAGTCGGTCCACCCCAGCCCTTTTTAAGCTGCCTGCCGTGTCAGCATCTGCGGAGTAATTTGACGTGGCTGTGACGCTGGCATCCTTGAGCGAAAATAAAGAGGAGGTGGAGCCGTTTCTAGCTTCTATACGCCCCTCTTAACCCTTCGTCCATCCTTTGTGCTGCTCAAATGAATCTGATTTATCTCGATGCCAAAAACAACAATAACAACTGATGCGGAATTTCAACAACGATGGAAAATGGAGTTAAGGAATCTTCTCATCTCTCATAAAAAGATTAATTAATACCCTGCCGAGGATATTTTCTATTTTAAAGGGCATTTTACAAGATACTTAATGCCGCTATATAAAAGAAAGTTTTTTAAAAACCATCGATCTATGGGAACTTTAGCTGAGATCGTTAAGAAAGAGATAATTCTATAGTTCAGCTAAAAAGTATGCTACTGTTTTCCTTTTACAAAGAAGGCAAGCCGTGGGAATCCTGTAGAATCAACGACAGCGTGTCCCGGGCCAGCTCTGCGGCTGAGTCAGCTAAGCTGGCATAGTTCGTACTTGTAAGTGCATGCCACACATGTCTGTATGTCCTTTAGGATGGCATGCTACCCACTCTGGGCCCTTGCCATGCCCAAGTGTGTCTATGTGTGTGTGTGTGTGTGTGTAGGTTGAATATTTCACGTGCAAAACTCATCTGACAAGAGCATGAAAAGCGAAAAATCATCTGGCAACACTTTGATATTCGATAAGATGTTTGGGCGCTCTCGTCGGCGCTTCCTTACGGATGTCCTTGCCGTCCTTGCTGTCCCCCCTGTCACCCTCCTGTCCGTCCCGCCGCCCTATTATTGTCGTCATGCGGGTTTCGGCTGTTCGGCTATCTCTGCGAGATAGGGTGACTGGAACTGGAACTGGGGAGTGGCACTGGGAGTGAGAGTGGGTGGCGATGAGGCCCCGTGACGTCAAGTTATAAAATATGAGACAAGTTCCCATCGGTCGACCCAAGCCTCGAGTTTAGTTTAGTTTAGTTCGTTTTGCTTTCCTTCACTCCTTGGCTCCTGTCGCCGCTTCTCGTGTTCTTGTTCTTGTTGTTGTTGTTGTTGTTATCCTGCCATGCATGGCATTTCTTTTTATTGGCATGCCACGCCCATGTCAGATCTGTGCGTATGCCTCTTAGGGTAAAGGGATGAGGGGTGGAGTGCGTGCGTGCGTGTGCGTGAGTGAGTGCGTAGGATGGCGGGGCTGGTGATGAGGTCACAGCTCTGAGCTCCAGAATTCGGAGTTAGGCTTAGTTACTTTATATTTATGGCATACGGATGTAAATACACAGTTATTTCCTCAAAATGGTCCCAAAAGGGGAGAAGTCCTTATGGTCCTTATGTTTTCTCCCTTTTTTTTTAAGCATTATTTATTAATGAAGGATTTGATGATACTCCACGAATTTATTGCCAACTTCAGACTTTACAGTTGAATATTTGTAAGCTGTTGTTATAACAGTGTCAGTTTTTTATCCTGGAAACTTAGACCAAGCGATGGCCCAAGAAAGTATGCTATACTTTTTGCCCAATAAAGTATGCTTTACTTTTTGGCCTACGATAGATTCGTAATCAATATGGAAAAGACCAAGTGCATCATCCAATAAAGAGAGACATTCATAACTGCCCGCCCGACATTGCAATTAGTTTGCCACAGGAATGAGTTGAGATTGCTTAATCGGCCGGAATTATCACGGCAAATATTTAATCGTGTGCACAAAATATGAATCCATTGGGCGCTGGCTTAGCAGGCAAACTTTTCCATCGATTGGCATGCGGGTTTTCTTCCAGATTCAGCCAGCTCTTCCTCATCCTGCGCCTTTCACCTCGCAACCTACTGCGAACCGAGTGTAATTCTACATTATCGAATGCGAGTCAAAGTGCTGGGACATACAGTACAGCTGCGACTCCTAATTGTGCTTTATGCCACTTCAGGACAACTCCTGGCGTCGCTGCGAAGTGGAAAACGGAAGCAGCCCGAAGTTGCCTGTGCACTGAAGATACACTTTCGAGGGCAGATAGATTTATGTGCTGCCAGTGTAGAGCTAGAGCGCCTGTCGGCACTTTTTCCACTTGCCTGCGTTGAACGCGTAATGTAAAAAGTTGCTCAAGAGTAGGGCGGGAGTTGCCGAAGGATGAGGGGATGCGGATGTGAAGTGGTTGGGCGACGCACACACGTGATTCCTCCTCTGCACTCTATCACTTGCATTGTTGGCAACTTGTGATAACTTGCGATAAAAACGAAGGCAATTGAATGATGCTTAAATGAAATTAATGGATGTTATAATAAGTTGACGGAGGCATCCCCCTTCCTATCACCATTCTCATTCCCATATTCCCCCCCACATTTCCTCGCCATGCCGCTCGCGGCGCTGCTGTCAGAGCAGACAAAGTCGAGCGAGGTCGAATGCGATGGGACTCAAAGCCGGAGCCTCAAAGTCACAGCTGACAGCTGTCAGCTGACTCCTGCTCTGGTACAACAATCAGCTCTCGCTCCCGCTACCGCTCCTGTTCCTGCGGGGCAGCTCCTTTGCCAGTCAAATTGGGGCGAAGCTGTGTCAAAATTCAATTTGCACATTACAAAAAGCCTGGTTGTTCGCCGCCCCGTTCCTCCATGTTGGGTGGCAGCACAATTTTCAACTCCCTCGGCCACCACTTCCGGATGGAGTCCTTCGGTGGCGCCACATTACAATTTCGAGCAGAGGACGGGCCGACCTTGATGATTTGCCGCTTACCTCGACACGCTCTCCGCATTACCTGCCATACTATAAGCACTTCGGGGCCTGGATTAATCCCGATATGAGTGTGATTTCTGGCCAGCTTCAGTTCCTGCCCGAGACCCCTGCTGTGGCCACAGGAGCCAGAGCTCGACACTTGCTAATGCAATTACAGGGTGCCTAATGCACGCAATTAAATTCGTAATGGGCCGGGCCGGAGGAATCAAAAATGCTCCATTAAAACGAAATTAAATTTCAGGAGGGCAGGGCAGAGCAGGGCAGGGCAGAGTAGGGGCAGGGCAAGAGTAGGGGTTGTGCCCTGTCCGGGCCTAATTCCGTTAAGTGAATTTCCATTCTCGGTTAAATGCGAACAAAGGTTCACAATTTCCAGACCCCTCGCCCTCCGCATTTCAATCTAGCATCGGGCCATCGGTCCATCAGACCATCGGGCCATCGCCCATCGATCCATCATTCCGAGTGTGCGGTTGCGTATCCTTGGCACTAGGCCTATGCCATTGCCCCATACCTATACATCCTGCCATCCTGCTATCCATATACGTATCTCTGCAGCTATATATATATATCTGCGGCTTCGAATCCATCCGGGTGAGTCCCGACATGGAAATGGTAATTGAATGCAGGGACACTGCAAGACGTCTGCCGACAGGAATGAAAATTAGCAGACCTCTGCTCCGGCCACTCCTCAGTTAACCGAACCCACATCCTAGCCCCCCTAAGCAGCGATGGAATGCAGGGAGCAGAAGTAAAGTGATGAAAAAGTTAATTAAACTTTTTGATGAGATTTCACATTTTGCCAAAGCATTGACAGAAGACTGACAGTCCTACAGGGGGGGGCGGGGGGTGCGAGAACAGGGGTTATCGCACGTTCCCTAGGACTTGACAATGTCTTATCATCGATTTCACCTCCCCCTTCCTAGCCCTAACCTATGGGTGGCAAAACTTCCGAAATTGTCTTTGGTCACTGATGAACAATGGCATCGGCATTGACAGAGTCATGACACCCAGTTCCGCACCCTCCACCGCCGCTTCCTTTCGAGCCAATGGAGATTGCATATGAATTAATTACCATGCGGTTGCCGCGGCGGAGGAAGCTCAGCTCTAAAGCCAGGACGCCACTTCTCGTCCCTGGCAACACCGCAGGTCCTTAAAGTAGGTCAATTAGCTAGTAGGCCTCAGCGGTGGCAGAGTGGCGCGTGCAGCTGAAAAGAATCCGCGTCGGCGTAGCCCTCAAACCTCGCCCACCGCATCCTGGTGTTCAGTTTTAAGGGCTCGCTCCCACGGCCCCAACCTAACCGCACTTGGCAGCCCAATAAAAGGTTCCCACTACTCCACAATGTGGCACCACCCAATCGTAAAACAAGTTCGGAAGGTGGCTAATCTGCAATTAATTGCCTCACATCTGTACACAAGACACGCACGAGCTGAGATTGAGATTTTGATTGGGAGTGGGAGTGGGAGTGGGATTAGGTTTAGGATTAGGAAGCTGTTTTGCGATAAGCTTACTCGGTCAGATATACAAATGAACAGAGATGAAAGTGCACTAAGGGACTTGGAGAATACTTCCGACTACAGCTTTCTATTACTAGTTAACAGAATTTCAGGATTTTCCTTAAAGAAAGTCTCTAGTCCTGGCCATCTTTAAAGCCAATCCTTGCCATGCCACACCCATTAATCACTCCTCACATTTTAAACCCCTCTAACCAGCTAATGATAATCATATTTCATTGCCCACCAGCCATCCTCAGCACTTTGTGCAAGGAGTTCCTGCGCGTGAACGTGTCGGCCATCCTGTACATGATGAACAACGAACAGTTCGGTCATAGCACCGCCTCGGCTCAGTACTTTCTGCAGTTGGCCGGCTACTTGGGCATTCCGGTGATCTCGTGGAATGCCGACAATTCGGGTCTGGAACGGCGGGCCTCCCAGTCAACGCTGCAGCTACAGCTGGCACCGAGCATCGAACACCAAAGCGCCGCAATGCTGAGCATCCTGGAACGCTATAAATGGCATCAGTTCTCGGTGGTCACCTCGCAGATAGCCGGTCACGATGACTTCGTGCAGGCAGTAAGGGAACGCGTGGCCGAAATGCAGGAGCACTTTAAGTTCACCATCCTCAACTCCATCGTGGTCACCCGTACCAGTGACCTTATGGAGCTGGTCAACAGCGAGGCGCGTGTGATGCTGCTCTATGCCACGCAGACGGAGGCCATCACCATCCTGCGTGCCGCCGAGGAGATGAAGCTCACTGGCGAGAACTACGTTTGGGTAGTCAGCCAGTCGGTGATCGAGAAGAAGGATGCCCACTCTCAGTTTCCTGTCGGCATGCTTGGCGTGCACTTTGACACCTCCAGTGCGGCACTCATGAACGAAATCTCCAACGCCATCAAGATCTACAGCTACGGCGTGGAGGCCTACTTAACGGATCCGGCCAACCGTGACCGCCGCCTCACCACCCAGTCGCTGTCCTGCGAGGACGAGGGTCGTGGTCGCTGGGACAATGGAGAAATGTAAGTCCTGATCCCAGAGCTATGCATGCTAGCCTCTAGTTTAGACCTAGATTTACCCCGATTCCGCATAATATGGCTGTATTTCCCGGTGGCGATATGTTTAAAATTTAAGAAAGAGCAAAAAAAAGTTGATGATTCCAATCCTTGTAATGGTAGTAAAGAATCCCGTAGTCATAAAAGAGCTCTGGGGACTCCTGTTAACCGTATGGTCTCTTCCCCAGCTTCTTCAAGTACTTGCGGAATGTCTCCATCGAGGGGGATCTGAACAAGCCGAACATTGAGTTCACAGCGGATGGGGACCTGCGCTCGGCGGAGCTCAAGATCATGAATCTCCGGCCAAGTGCCAACAACAAGAACCTGGTGTGGGAGGAGGTAAGTGGAGGCTTTGCTCGCATGCTTTTCTCAATCCTTTCTCACGTTTCCACTCTCCTTACGCTCACTCTCCTTGCTCCACTCTGATCCACGATCCACGATCCACGATCCACGATCCACGACCCAATCTAATCCATCTCAACCCGCACCGATCAATCGATCTTGCACCGCTTTGTACTTATGCTACCACCTCGATCCACCTCGATCTACCTCGATCCACTTGGTCCACGACTCCAATTGGGGGGCAGATTGGAGTGTGGAAGTCCTGGGAAACGCAAAAGCTGGACATCCGCGACATTGCGTGGCCCGGCAACTCGCACGCCCCGCCCCAGGGCGTGCCGGAGAAGTTCCATTTGAAGATCACATTCCTCGAAGAGGCACCCTATATCAATCTGTCGCCCGCGGACCCGGTGAGTGGCAAGTGCCTGATGGACCGCGGTGTGCTCTGCCGGGTGGCGGCCGACCACGAAATGGCCGCCGACATCGACGTGGGCCAGGCACACCGCAACGAGTCCTTCTATCAATGCTGCAGCGGCTTCTGCATCGACCTGCTGGAGAAGTTTGCCGAGGAGCTGGGCTTCACCTACGAGCTGGTGCGGGTCGAAGATGGTAAATGGGGTACCCTCGAGAATGGCAAGTGGAACGGCCTGATCGCCGACCTAGTCAACCGCAAAACGGACATGGTCCTCACCTCGCTGATGATCAACACGGAACGCGAAGCGGTCGTCGACTTCTCCGAGCCGTTCATGGAGACCGGTATAGCCATCGTGGTGGCCAAACGCACGGGCATCATCTCGCCCACGGCATTTCTGGAGCCCTTCGATACGGCATCCTGGATGTTGGTAAGTCTTGCTCCTTCCACCGTATCTCTCCATCTGTTCAGGCAACTCACGGGTAAGTGTTTCTTGTTCCTCTTTCTCTCTCGGCTCTCTCTCCTGTGCCCAATGCCAGGTGGGCATAGTGGCCATCCAGGCGGCAACCTTCATGATCTTCCTGTTCGAATGGCTCTCGCCCAGCGGCTACGACATGAAGCTCTACCTGCAGAACACGAACGTGACACCGTACCGCTTCTCCCTGTTCCGCACCTACTGGCTGGTGTGGGCCGTCCTCTTTCAGGCCGCAGTCCATGTGGACTCGCCACGCGGCTTTACCTCTCGCTTCATGACCAACGTCTGGGCCCTTTTCGCTGTGGTATTCCTGGCCATATACACTGCCAACTTGGCCGCCTTCATGATAACCAGGTAAGCTGGGCTCTTCAAGACAACGTACTCTACCTCTGAGAGCACTTTCTAACCTACAGGGAGGAGTTCCACGAGTTCAGCGGTCTCAACGACAGCCGTCTGGTGCATCCCTTCTCCCACAAGCCCTCCTTCAAGTTCGGAACCATCCCGTACAGCCACACAGACTCCACCATCCACAAGTACTTCAACGTCATGCACAACTATATGCGGCAGTGAGTAGCTTAAGTGGTTTAGCCTGGAGTTCCCCTTCATCCCCCAACATCTTCTTCTTCAGGTACAACAAGACCAGCGTGGCCGATGGAGTGGCCGCCGTGCTTAATGGCAACCTGGACTCCTTCATCTACGACGGCACTGTGCTTGACTATCTGGTGGCCCAGGACGAAGACTGCCGGCTCATGACCGTGGGCAGTTGGTATGCCATGACGGGTAAGGCCTCCTCTGACTTCTCTTCTCCACTGCCATCCAAAGTCTTTATGTCATTACTCATTGTTTTGGACTTTTGATTTTCATCAAGAGTTATTATTTAATTCATTTTCACCCCCACACACAGCAGCATCCATTAGCTGTTAAACTATGGAAACGACTTGGCTAAAAGTTGCAGCCCATCAAATTATGGCTGGCAAAACTTTCGCCCTGTTTGCCAAGCTTGCCCTGCCAACACTTGTTTAGCCTGTAAACAATATCTGTAATATGTCGCTTAAACATGGCCTTAAATTAGTGACAATTATTAGTCTTTTTTCGCATTTTTGATCTACTTCGATGGCTGTAATTTACGGTTTTGGCCCAAATTTTTTTGCTTCAGGCTACGGACTGGCATTTAGCCGCAACTCCAAGTACGTGCAGATGTTCAACAAGCGACTGCTTGAGTTCCGGGCGAATGGGGATTTGGAGCGGCTGAGGCGATACTGGATGACGGGCACGTGCCGACCGGGAAAGCAGGAGCACAAGTCCTCGGACCCGCTGGCCCTCGAGCAATTCTTGTCCGCCTTCCTGCTACTGATGGCCGGCATTTTGCTGGCGGCGCTGCTCCTGCTACTGGAGCACGTCTACTTCAAGTATATCCGTAAGCGACTTGCCAAGAAGGACGGCGGCCACTGTTGTGCCCTCATCTCGCTGTCCATGGGCAAGTCGCTGACATTCCGCGGGGCTGTATTCGAGGCCACTGAGATCCTTAAGAAGCACCGCTGCAACGACCCCATCTGCGACACGCACCTCTGGAAGGTCAAGCACGAGCTGGATATGTCTCGTTTGCGGGTCCGCCAGCTGGAGAAGGTCATGGACAAGCATGGCATCAAGGCGCCGCAACTGAGGTGAGTGCCCACCAGAACTTCGGGGTTCCCG
Organism: Drosophila eugracilis; assembly: GCF_018153835.1. Lineage (NCBI taxonomy): Eukaryota > Metazoa > Arthropoda > Insecta > Diptera > Drosophilidae > Drosophila > Drosophila eugracilis. The sequence goes on along the minus strand of NW_024573052.1, from coordinate 1,520,591 downwards.
ACTAGTCCCAGTGTACCCATTCCTAATGCCCTTCCTTTTTGCAGGTTGGCCTCCTCCTCGGACCTGCTGAACCATCATCATCTTAAGGAGCGACCGCCGCTGCTGGGCAACCTGAGTCTCGCCGCCAGCGCTCAAGATCTATACAGGTGGTAAGTTTTCTTTGTGCATGCCTTTTCCTGCACGAGTTCCTGCACCCAGACCCAGACACCCGCCTCCCTGGATGTTCCCCCCATCTCCCGTGGCTGTAATTAAATTAAGCAATTGCTTGAGATAACATTCCAGCTCGGTTCAGAGTTCTTTTTTTTCCCCCGGAACGGACCGGGACTCGTTACTGGCCACGCTAATGATGCCGGGCAGCTGCTACAACACCCCACACGTCTCCCCTTGGGGCATTTCTCTGGTTTCTGCCCTAATATAAATATATGGAAATGACTTTATTAAATTACTTTATCTCGGTTCCTGATTCAGCAGACACTGTGTGGTGGCAACGGTGGCGGCGGCGGGAGGTTGTGTGGCCCATTCCCAACTCCATGTTGATGCCCATTCCCAAGTCCTTGCCCACAAACGCAGAACATAGAGACCGTTCCTGGTTATAGTCTTTAGTTATAGCACAATTTCCGACAGTTCCTGTTGTCATTCATGGCAGCACAGAAGGGCTGTGGCTGTGGCTGTAGCTGTGGCAAAGGAGCTTTGCCTTTGTGTGAAGTGACTGTGAGGAGATTGTGTAGGTCCATCCATTTGCATATCGTCCACAATGGGTCGGGCCCCGGCCAGGTAATCGGATGTGGGAACGCTTTACGACCATCCCCAGTCCGGCTACGAGTTCGGCCACAGTCCCCCCCGTCCCCCAAACACACAGCTGACTGCAACCCCTTGGCAGCAGGACCAGCAATTAACGGATCAGGGTAGTACTGACACCCGGCAGCCAGCAGCCAGCAGTCGGCATCCACATTATCGTTTCCATCTCCACCGGCATTGGAAGCAGCCACCCCCTTTCTGGTCAGCCAGCCAGGTCAGTCAGGCAGTCAGTCAATCACTCACTCGTCCATCCCGGCAACACAAACACATTTTTGTGTGGGGCCAACACCTTTATCTGTGCAGCTCCACCACACCACCTGGCTACCCACCACCACCACCTCCGATTCAGGGGTCGGTTTCTGTCCCGGTTGCCCAGCTTAGGAGCGACTTTGCGGTGCTCCACTATGCACCACTCCCAGCCATCCAACGAGCCTTGCGGATTATAAATCTGTGCGGGACGCTGCTAGCACTGAGGTAAAAAGGCTAAGCTTCGCTTAATGCTGATCAACCTGAATAGCCGCTATCCAGCATTTGAGACTTGAACGGTTTGCAGTTATATATTAGATATATATAATAACTTTTGTATTTATAGAAAACAAGTCTGTTAACGCCGTAAGCGATTTACTTTGTACAAGTGAAGGCTTTCAATTCCCAGGGTGTTCGCTGATCCCAGCATTTGGCCCTGGAGTTTTCTCCTGATTTTAGCCTCGGAATTCTTCTCATAGCAAAGCCAATAATGGTCGGAATATGGAATGTCATACATCGCTGGATTCGTAATTAAAAATACCGTCGAACTGTGTTCACGCTTTAATAAGTCAAAATTTTGAGTTTTTCGCTAATTTTGATGATGTTACCCCTTATCGAAAATGCGAAATTTGGTTTATCCCGATTTACCCCTAAAAATGATTGTGTCCTTCCCATAACTTAGCCAATATTGGTACAAATAATGAATGTTATACATCGTTGAGTTTGCTTCTTAATTCCTAGTCGATCTGTGTACCCACCTTGAAAAGAATAATTTTCGTCATTTTTCGAAAATTTTGATGATGTTACCCCTTACAGAAAATCCCAAAAAATTAAAATATACAAAATTGTCAATCGAATGATGAGGAAAGTTAGTTTTGGTCGTTAGCTTCACAAAGCAGTCTTTGTTTTGACTGTATGCCTGGTTTTTGCAAAGTTATAGGTATAAAAATGATTAAGAATATCAGTCCAAAGCCTCTGCTGTCAACCGACGTATACGTGATTTTGGGCTCAAAAAAATCAGTTATTTGGCCATAGCACTGCCAAAAATGGTCCAAATGAGGAAAGTAATACCTCGAAAGGCTCGTAATTTGATTGCCATGATTCCCAATTGATTTGCATTCAAATCTGGGAAACTTCATTTTTGGCCGATTTTTGAAAATTTTGATGATGGTACCCCTTATCAAAAATGCGAAATTTGGGCCAAAATTTATTTTCCCAAAATCGAAAAACGAGTGATAGGGGTGGTAAGGGCTGGTCGTTAGCAGCACGAAACAGTCGTTCCTTTGGCTGTGCGTCCTGTTTTGACCGAGCTAGAGCTAACAACCCGCAATAAAAGTTGCGAATTTCTGTTAAAATTCGGTTTCCTGATTTTTCAGACCTTAAAACAGAGCTCTCACCAAAAAATCAGAACAATTATAGCAAAACCAAGTATAGGGGTGTTAAGTTTCGGTAGTTAGCTGCACAAAACAGTAATTGTTTTAGCTATGCGACTTGTTTTGACAAAGTTAAAGCTAAGAAACTTCAGCAATCCCGGGCTTCCTGCTGTCAAACGACGTATACGTGATTTTGGGCACAAAAAATCAGTTTTCTTGGCATAGCACAGCCAAAAATGGTCCAAATGAGGAATGCAATACCTCGTACGGCTCGTAACTTGATTGCCATGATTCCCAATTGGTTTGCATTCAAATCTGGGAAACTTAATTTTTGGCCATTTTTTGAAAATTTTGATGATGGTACCCCTTACCAAAAATGCGAAATTTGGGCCAAAATTGACTTTCCCAAAATCGAAAAACGAGTGATAGGGGTGGTAAGTGTTGGTCGTTAGCAACACAAAACAGTCATTCTTTCGGCTGTGCGTCTTGTTTTGACCGAGCTAGAGCTAAAATCCTGAACATAGTATTGCAAATTTCTGTTAAAAATAAATTTCTTGCTTTTTTGGCTATTAAATCAGCCTTCGCAGCAACAAATCAGAACAATAACGCAAAAAGAAAGTATAGGGCTGTTAAGTTTCGGTAGTAAGCTGCATAAAACAGTCCTTGTTTCAGCAGTGCGTCTTGTTTTGACAAAGTTACAGCTAAGAAACGGCAAAAAAGCCGGCCTTTCTGCTGTCAACCGACGTATACGTGATTTTGGGCACTAAAAAATCAGTTATTTGGCGATAGCGCAACCAAAAATGGTCCAAAGAGGAATGTAATACCTCGTAGGGCTCGTAACTTGATTGCCATGATTCCCAATTGGTTTGCATTAAAATCTGGGGAACTTCATTTTTGACCATTTTTTGAAAATTTTGATGATGGTACCCCTTATCAAAAATGCGAAATTTGGGCCAAAATTTATTTTCCCAAAATCGAAAAACGAGTGATAGGGGTGGAAAGTGCTGGTCGTTAGCAGCACAAAAAAGTTATTCTTTTGGCTGTGCGTCTTGTTTTGACCGAGCTAAAGCTAAAAAGCCGGAAAAAATATTCAAAATTTCAGTCAGAAATGGGTTTATCGATTTTTAGCCATTAAATCACAGCTCACTTCAAGAGAATCAGATAAATAAAGATAAAAGTAAGTACAGAAGTTTAAAGTTTTGGTTCTTATCTGCATAAAACAGTCATTGGTTAAGACATGCGGCTTGTTTTGACAAAGTTAGAGCTAAGAAACGGCAAGGAAACCGGAATCTTTGCTGCCAAAAAACCTTTACGTGATTTTGAGCACCAAAAAATCAGTTTTTTTTGCATAGCACAGCCAAAAATGGTCCAAATGAGGAATGTAATACCTCGTAGGGCTCGTAATTGGATTGCTATGATTCCCAATTGGTTTGCATTCAAATCTGGAAAACTTAATTTTTGGCCATTTTTTGAAAATTTTGATGATGGTACCCCTTATCAAAAATGCGAAATTTTGAAAAAAATTTAAATTCACAAAATCGTCAAACCAATGATAAGGAAAGTTTGTGTTGATCGTTAGCTTCACAAAACAGTCATTCTTTTGGCTGTGCGCCTTGTTTTGACTTAGTTATAGGCATAAAGCCGATAAACAATATTGCTATTTTCTATCAATAGTGAAAATCATAATTATTGCCTAAAAAATCAGTCTTTTGACTATAACAAACACTGAAAAAGATTCATGTATCGTATGTTATATCCCCTTTGAAGGTTTTGTACCAAATCGTGGCAAACCCTTTTAAGTAGGCAACATATTTTGTTTCAGAAACTAATCCTTGTAACACAATATTATTCCCATGTTATTATAGCTAATGTTTTACTATTTCTGGCCCATTTCCGTGTTCCCACCCACTGTAATGGCGTGAATGCTTAGGAGCCACACCAACGGGCACACAGAGCGACATTTCCATTAATTACTGACAAGTAAACAGTCCGAGAGATTTGCCAACCAAATGCGGTGTTAGTGGGTTGAAGTGGGGCGTTAGGCATGGCCGAACAGGTGGAGTGTTATTCTCTGTGGTTGTCCGTGTCCATGTGCAAGCCCGTTGTCCTTCGCCCATTGACCATTCCCGTATATGCTGTGTGCATTCTGGCGTTCCAAGATGTATCCAACGCTGCGAATGAATAGTTATTTATGTCGGCTTTCGCTTCCCGCCTAAGCTCCATGGTGGACTTTGGTTTGGGTTTGGGTTAAGGCTCTTCCTCGCTACCAGCATACAGCATCCTGCATCCTGGATGTGGGGAATGTGTGCATAAACTTAGGGCTGCTCAACGCTCATCATTATGGATGGCAGCGAATCTGTTACCTCGAACGCAGGTTTCCCTCTGACTTTTGGCCCTCACGTTGAACGGGCAACAATAAAACTTTTCCGCGAATTGTGCAAATTAAGTTGGAGGAACGGGATCCGCTCCAAATTTGTTAAGCAAAACACTCGTGCGGATGCTACTGCACAAGCGTTTTACACTCCGCGGGATAACCGGGGGAAAAACACTTCAAAGTCGAACATGAAAGTTAAGCTTGGAGCCGGAGTCTGGGCCATGAGGGCTGATGAATTGATGATGGATAACGGACAGCGATGATGCCCAAGGGAAAACGGCAAACCCTTTATCGGAATGGAGCACCTGTCCGATCGTGTGACGGGGTCATCACTGCCAGGCAGGCAGCACACACACACGCCTTGTTGCTCCCCTTTGATGATTCGCTTTTCGCATTTACTTTTTGGCACTAATTTATTTACATGCGAACCCTTGAGTGCTCGTTTCGTTGGACTCTGATTGATTGATGATGCCCGAGTCGTAGAGTCCCTCTTTTTACTCTGCCCCATGCCCCCTGCCCCCCTTTTTGAAAACCCGCATTCCCGTAGTAGTTTCAGCCGTTTCTCCACCATTATAGCTAATGTTTTTGATTCTACCCGGCAACATCCTCACACACACTGAACATGGCACTCGCCTTGACACACATATCCGCATTTGTTGGCTATCGGAGCCGCTGCCAGTTATCCAGTTTCCCACCCAGCCCCTATCCATCTCCCATATCTCAACCCCAAGAGAGCCTGATTACAATTTGTCACATTTTTCATTGGCTGGCAGGCTAATTAGCATTGCCCACAACGCATGTCCTGCACCACTTTATCCGTTAAGCATGCTTGGTGTAAAGTAGCAGTTGCATATATATGTATATAGTAGATATATAGTATGTGTTCTGAATCCTTCAACTAACATTTGGGGCCAACCCCATTCTCTATCCCCCCCCAAAATGGATGATCGTAGGTCGTACAAGACGGAAATCGCCGAGATGGAGACGGTGCTCTGAAGCGTTAGGAGCTGGATTAATAAGTGGAACTGCTGCTCAACCTAGAGGCACATCGTTATTAGTGTTACTGGCAGAGTGGACAGAGTGCATGCAATCCTAGAGCGAGCGAGTACGTCTAATCAAAATCAACGTTTCAAATAATATATGTAAACTGAAAGCTTTCGAAAGTTAGAGACAGGGAGATGATACGAGATAGAAATCGAAAGATAAAGAGAACCCAAAGCGCCTCACGAAAACCGCACACAACTCAAAAATCGAGAATCAAGAACGACAAGTAGCCGAGATCCACATCCTAGAACAAAACAAAACCAAAAACCACAAAGATTGTATAAAGTTAAACTAAATGTAAAACAGTAAAACCAAAACAGTTAATCTAAATGGAACCCGAAGGAAGAAACAACCAAAACAGCAGCCGCCGCACTAATATTTCATAAAATAAGTTTTAAAATAAAAAAAAGATCAAGAGGTACTACTATACGAAGAAGGAGATAAAGAAGTAGAAGCAGAAGCAGAAGCAGAAGCAGCAGAAGCTGGGGAGATCAACCGTTACATTTTTGGCGATTGAACTGTTAACCGTTAACAAGATGGCAAAGAAGAAGAAGAAGAAGTAGAAGAAGAGGGATAGTAGACAACCCAGTGTTGGTCATGTTTGTATGTAATCCGTTTGATTGTTTGTGATTGTTGTTCCGTTTGTTGTCTTTTTTTGGATAGTAAATATTTACGAAATCATACTGAAGTAAGCGTATGTGTGGCCAGATGGCATACACTCATACATACCAACTTACGAGTACTTACATACATACATAGAAACGAGCAGGCAGGAGGAGAAGCGGCGCCGGTTGCCACGCCCATTATTAAATATACACATTAACAGATTTATATGTATTTACCTTGCTATGATTACGACGATATAAATGTTATTGCATATACACGTACATATACATATACATATACATTTAAAGAACAAAACAAGAAATATTTACATATGAATATACATGTATGTACTTATATTTTTTCTGATTTTGATAAAGAAATTGCTTATGTGCCGCTAAAAACAAACCGAAAAAACAAAAAACAAAACGACAAAAAAAAAGAAGAGAAAACCCAAAATATATAAATGCAAGGGGCGAAAACGAAATTTTCATCTCGCTAGGAGATAACCACACGACCACTAAACCAAGGCTTCATTTTAGTTGCTCCTTTCCGCTTAGCTGCGTTCTTTTGTTTCTTTTCACTTTCACTTTCATTTCGCTTGCTCGCCGAGAGAGAACTCCCTACCCCACACCACCCAATACCACCTTTATCCTCATCATCCTGGCCAGGAGAAAAATCAAATGAGACTTTCGCTTGCTAGTTCGACTCTCTTGCATGTGGCCTAAAGTTAATGTAAACTCTCTCTCCCTCTCTCTCTCTCTCTCGCAGTCACAATTCACCCACACTCACATAACTAGAAGAAGATAAAAAATATTATAAATGTGCATTGTTGTTGTGGCGAGGAAAAACGTGCTTAAATCAGATTTAAAGTAATCTTGAAATCGAATTAAATATGTACAAAGGTTAAACGATTAAACGCATGAACTTAAAAACAAAAAAACTAAAAACGCGACGTAAATAATGAACGAATTAACTAAAGAATCTGAGGCGTTGTATTGTGTTGGTATTTGTTTATGTGTGTCTTCTAAATGTTTAGCGAGGATTACCAATACTCAAAGCAAGCGCGAAACGTAAATGTAAAAGAAAAATTGTAACTAACTAACTAATGCAACTTTAAACACACAAAAACACTCACACACACATTCACTAGTACAGCAACCAAACATGCACAGCCATTATTTAGCTGTGTGTGTGCTTCTTTTAGACTCTTTTCGTTAACGCCATCTCTGTTCAATTAAACCGTTATGTTCCCCGCCCATGCCTCAACCGTCGTTAAAAACGACGAGAGCGGTGCGAGCGAAGACGGCAACTGCAAACACAACACTACAAAAACAACTAGAACACTTGACTAACGGACAAAACTGAATAACGGACTAACGAGTAAACCGTAACATCAGCGAGAGCTGACACAAACAAAAACAACAACAAGAACAATGTTAACAGCAAAACATGAAAACAAAACAAAGAAACTTATTGAGTTTTATTTGCAAAAGAGTGATTTTTTGTAGTGGAAATATTTTATACACAAGTTACGAATGAATGGTTCGAGGACATAGGAGGACATAGCGAAATGTTAATTATTACGTACATATATGTATATATTTTTTAAGACAAATTGTTCAAATTTATTATACGAGTACTAACAAAACCAAACAAAAAGCGAGTCAAAAACCAAAGCTAAGCCACAACTGGAAAACGATGTTGCAGACAACAATTTAGTATTAAAACGATTGAGGGGAGGGAGCGATGAAGAGCAGGACGAGGAAGAGAAGTGAAAACAAAACCTTTACGGACAAATTAAAACAAGTAAAACAAGTTAACATTACATTATATAAGTAGTTAGTAATTTAAAACTAAACCCAAAGAAAATAAGCTAAACATCACGACAAATGATACTAAAGGCAAAGAAAAAAAGGTTTATGTATACAAAAAGATGTTTTTTTTTTAAATATATTATTAATGTTATTAAGTTACAAGTGCGAATAATGAGCGTACACACAGTCACACTGTCCAGACACTCACACCAACACGAATAACGGTGCATTTTGTTAGGTGTTTAACATAAATACAAACATACATACATGAAAAGCAAAGGAGATAAAAAACAAAAAGAATCATAAACACGAATCGAAATCGAATCAATTTTTAAACGCAAAAATATATCTCCTCGAACATAACGAATATCGAATACAGTATTTGAATTCAGCCGGTGAATTTGAATATAAACTAATGTCGATCGCCCACACTTGTCCACACCTGAGCGAAGGAGCGAACGGGACGGCACGTCGGCCGGTCGTATTTCAAGTTACTAACACGACAAAATTTTTTAACCACGCCAGCGGATTGAGATAAGAAGCGTTTCACGTACATAAACTAAGCAAATGGAATATGCGTACATTGTTGTGGTAGTTACAGATGGCGAGGAGAATACACGTAAATTAAAATATAAACAAACCAACTTGCAATAAATGTGTATACAAAACGTGTCGGTCTTTCATTTTAGGTTATATAGAGTAATGGTAAATAGATATTTATAGAAACACTTACCCAGGTTTGGTAATATATTTCGCTCCTTGTATTAAAACACTGAAATTCACCTCGTTTTTAACGCGGCGACGCGTCGAAAATATCGTAAAAAGCTAATGGTAGTATGACATCGTCCCGCACCCGATACAACTACCACGTAAATATCGATAACAACTACTTAAGCAGAGTGTGACTGCATACGCTCCACACCAAAATACCGCAAAAATACCAAAAGTAGTGCGGAAAAAAACACCGATATCGGACCAGCGCTAACCTCATCGCACCCGACCCGGAAATCGTCCATTTTGTCAAAACTCCCAGCGGCATCTAGACGTAAGTAATCAAACCGCTCCCAGTGGCTCCAGCATGGCAATGTTTTGTGTACAAATTGATGATAGCCATCAAGATTGGAGACTCAGAATTGAGCAAAGTCATCACATTGCCACCTTTTAACTACCACGATTCCGGGCCAACTGCATCTGCACGTGGAGCACCCGTATTTCAGGTTATGGAAACTAACATGCGCTTTTTCACCCGTAGGTCCGTAACTCTTTCCACGTTAACATGTCGGGAGGCTTAGATATTCTGTCCCTCAAGGAGGACGACATCACCAAGATGTTGGTGGCCACCACTCATCTGGGCTCTGAGAACGTCAACTTCCAGATGGAGCAGTACGTGTACAAGCGCCGTGCTGATGGCGTGAACATCCTGAACCTGGGCAAGACCTGGGAGAAGCTGCAGCTGGCTGCCCGTGCCATCGTTGCCATTGAAAACGCTTCTGATGTAAGTATAATTTCGGGGAAGCATGCTTTCCAAGAGCAGCGTGGCTAACATGATGAGTTTGTTACTAATCTTTCGGGTATGAAATTCAATGATTTCAACTTCACCGCTGACCAGCCACGCTGCAAAACCAATGCAGCATAAGGATTATCCATAACCTCCGCAAGACAAAGCATCTGCTAATTAACCTTTTTCTCTTTTAGGTTTTCGTCATCTCGTCGCGTCCCATCGGCCAGCGCGCTGTGCTGAAGTTCGCCAAGTACACGGACACCACTCCCATTGCTGGCCGTTTCACTCCCGGTGCTTTCACTAACCAGATCCAGCCCGCTTTCCGCGAGCCGCGTCTGTTGGTGGTGACCGACCCCAACACCGATCACCAGCCCATCATGGAGGCCAGCTACGTTAACATCCCCGTGATTGCCTTCACCAACACTGACTCACCTCTGCGTTACATCGATATTGCCATTCCATGCAACAACAAGTCGGCCCATTCCATCGGTCTGATGTGGTGGCTTCTGGCCCGTGAGGTGCTCCGCCTGCGTGGAACTATCTCTCGCAGTGTTGAGTGGCCCGTCGTTGTCGATCTGTTCTTCTACCGCGACCCTGAGGAAGCTGAGAAGGAGGAGGCCGCCGCCAAGGAGCTCCTGCCACCACCCAAGATCGAGGAGGCCGTCGACCATCCGGTCGAGGAGACCACCAACTGGGCCGATGAGGTGGCCGCCGAGACTGTCGGTGGAGTGGAGGACTGGAACGAGGACACCGTCAAGACCTCCTGGGGCAGTGATGGCCAGTTCTAAGAAATCCGTGCCACAGATGACACTACACCAGCACATTGGGTTGTCAGGCGCCTCTGCCGCGGCATAAATAAACATCTTTTGTTTATATCTAAACACCACATGTTTTTTAATTTTTATGGCTGGTGACTTGAATAACCAGGTGTTTTTGTTTTGGTTTAAATCACAATGAGTTAGTGCAGGATAACATCTGGCATTTTACAAATTATAGTCTGAAAGTCTTTAAAAATTCGTATATATCTAGCTTAGGTGGAGAAATTATTGACTTATACTTTCGCTTAGCTAGCTTGCAGTCTTCCGTCATGTGATTTGCGCGAGTTTTCTGTCCTATGATAAATGATTAATACACAAGGGTGTTCGTTATTTATACCATTGATTTTTGTGCCATAGCCACTGCCAGAATCAGGTTACTCCTCTCCAAAGACTACAATTATGTTGATTTATTTCTTGAGGAGGAATTGCATGAGCCAGAACCAGGTTACTCCACTCCAAAGACTACAATTATGTTGATTTATTTCTCGAGAAGGAACAGAATGTTACTGCCAGTCACCAAATGACTTTCTTAAGTTATAGCTGCTCCGATTAGAGGGAGAAAGGCAACTTCAAACTGCCTTTGCAGAAAAGGACAGAAAATAATAAACTAATCCCATGATATGGATCTTGTTCAATTTACAGTATTAATTTATTGTTTTTTTTCGGCTTTGTACAAATAGAAAACAGTTAAAGATAGCAATTGCAAATTGCTTATATTGTATACATAATTCATATAGTTTTATCCTCCCGTCAAACATACAATTTTAGTTTGGTTTCTTATCCGCCAAAAAAAAAGGTAACGAAATACGCGTTAATGTAAAAGTAATGTTAGAGACAAAAATTGTGTTAATCTGGTAAAACTATATATGTATCGGTATAAACACATTTATATGTAGCAGCGACTTTACATCATTCAAATTTGGACAAAGTTATCAAATGGTTGGTAGTCGACTGGTTCCATCGAGCACTATTTAAATGGATTTGGACGCGCCTTGAATACCGTCATCTTGCGTATCTCCTTAATCTCCTCCTGCTCGCATCTCTTCCGTTGTTCGTCTTGCTGCAAAGGCAAAGGCGTAGATAATTACGGATTAGCTTGATTTTATATAACATATATATGCGTTTTGTGTTAATCAGTGCAGTTCTATGTAAGATGGGACGATGACAGCTGCATAGCATTCTAATTACGACTGGGCTTTACATACGCAACCTTTGATTCGAGCCGAGACTGGGATGACTGGCCGCCTGACTCATCCGCCGCTCGGAGACGCTCCCACTGACTGTCTAACCCTATCGGTTGTTTTTTTCCTGCTGAGTCACGGCGGGAGTTTCAGCCCGATAAGCCAGCCTTGGGACTGGGCGGCAACTTGTGTACGGATACGGGGAACATCCAACATCTCAGCCCACTTAGTATCTGCTCCACTCTGTTTGTTTGCCAGCAAAAAATAGAGCAACATCAGCAGCAGTAACAGCCGCCGCAGCCACTTGGCTGATAAGATTATCACGCCAAGCGGAATTTGTGGAATATGGAAAACAAGCAAAGAAACCAAAAACGAAGCCAAGACCGTGCAAGGTCGCAGTCACGAGCAATGTTCTACACTTTCCCAACATGGAACTGGATTTTCCCAAAAACATTTCATACATTTCACTGTTCCATTCAAAGGTCAGGTCCTAACTTTCCGAGTTTTAAGAAGCCATGATTTTCAAAAGGTTGGTTGTGAGTATGTTATGGGCACTTTAGGTGACTAGTTAATGCCATGATATTGTCTACAAAGTATCTGGATTTGTTTTATGAGTAGGTGATCATTTGCTTGGAGATATCTACCATAATCAATTACGATCTGATCCGCTCAACAGTTGCTGCCCAACGTCGCGACAGCAGCTGGGGAGCTCTGTACGCTGTGGGCCGCCTGAGCAGCCTCCAAGCTTCCGGCCGCCGGCGCGGAGGTGGCGGAGGAGGGCGAAGTTATCGTCGAGGAGTCGTCGGCGGCGGAAAGCACGCTGTTGTCGCCGTAGAAGCGCGGTTCATCGTGCGATTCACCGCCCGGGGAGGCCGTCTCCTCGTCCGAATCCTCGTCGTTGGAGCTGTCGCCGGCCGTTGTGTTGAGCTTGTTGCCGGAGGCACCACCGGTAGCTGCCGTATCCTCGCCGACACCCAGGGAAGTGGGCACATGCTTCAAGCGCTCATAACAAGCGTCACAGACGCGCAGCGCCTTGGTGCTCTGCTGTGGCAGCAGGAACTTTTTGGCCGAACAGCCAGCGCAAACAACAGCACCGCAGTTGCGGCAGTGATGCCGGCGCTGGATAAAGGTGAACTGCGTCTTTTTGCAATGCATGCAGATGCTGGCGTCAGTGTCCGGAACCCAAACAGCAGCGTGGTTCTCCACTGGCTTCTTGCCGCTTTTGCGTAGCAGGTCCTCCACACACTTGTTGATGTGGGCCATCCACTCTTGCTTTTCGGTGCTGGTGGCCGCAAACACCACAAAGGACTTGGTAGTGGTGCGGATGTACCAGCCGTTTCTGTACGCCTGGTTATCGGCGATTGACTCCAGGGATACCTCCTCCAGAGGCATTATGTGCTGCTTGTTGTACTTCTTTTTGCCAATCACAATGTTCCCGTACACCAGGATGTCGTTGAATAGGAAGAACTGACGAGACTTTGGCCGCTTGCGGCACATCTTGGTCAGTACGCCTTCGCCCACAAGAACGCGGCCCTGCATCGCCAGCGGCACTCCCGAGCTACCAAAGCAGCTTTCCACGGAGGCAATACGTCGGGTGTTCGCCTCCGAATTGACCAGGCGGTCCACCATTATGAGGGTCGGAGTGGGAGTGGGTTTGAGCTTGGGTTCGAGTTCGGCGAAAGTTGCTGCTCAACTCAATCCGAATCCGAATCGGAATCCGAGTCGAAATGTAGCCAACTGTGACGACAGACTGCCTGCTGCGACTGTGTGCGTGCGCTGTGGCTATGAATGCCTGTGTGTGTGTTTATGTGTGTGGTGTGACACTTGGTGCCACTGCTCCTGAGCGAGTGTGTGTGTGTGAGTTGTGTGCGGGATGGGCGCAGCTGTTGCAAGTCCTGACGAATGGCGAAGGGCGAATCCTGCTGCGGCTCCTGGAGTGCACGTCCGGCTGCTCCCGCTTTATGCAACGCACAATGGTTAACTTTTAACTGGCTTTTTCTACGCCGTCCGAAACGTCATGACTCACTCACACCACAGCAACAAAAACAAACTGGGCTCTCTCTCGTTCTCACTCTCGCCCCTCCGCCGTCGTGTTATTGTTTCACTTGGTTTTCCCGGCCCTCGGCACTGGACAACTTAATAGCTGGGAATGGAACAGAACTTGGATCTTGGATACCGTTTGCCGCTTGGACCTCGGTTTTGATGCAGGAAGGGAACTTTGGGGCCTGGTCAGCAACACTTGGAAATACGTTATTTTGCTAGCGCAGTGTGACCGTGTACGGTTCACAACTAAATACCGATATGCTCAAGTGTTGCAAAACATTGTACTTGAAGGAAATTTCAAACCTAACGGATGATGCTTACAGTGCGCACTCGAAAAACAAAACTTACTAAATTCAATTAATTATCTAAAAGATGGAAATTACTTAATGTAATAATCGGAGAACTGTACGACAACGGATGGTAGATAAATATTTATTACATTAAAAGGAACAAACCGTTCAGAATAAATGATATAAAAACATGTAACGCTATTATGACAATAATTGACAATTATAATAAGGAAAGGAATCCGAATGTTGTGCACAACCATCTACGTACCGCGAATTTCGAATCTGACTATATGTTGTTTAAAAAAGCAAGGAAATACTATGGTATCTCGAATCACAAAAAACTAATTGATATTATGACTACTCTTTACCTCCTTCTTCTTTTGGTCCAGGCTGACTTGTACAGCGGCGTCGAATTCACGGCGGTCACGCACGCGCTGCTCGCTGCGCAGGTGGAAGGGTTTGGAGCGGGAGGCCGCGGGTCGCTCCTGGTCCTGGCGACGGCGCTCCATGTTGTTTGTCTGACAGTGCTTAAGTGTTTCGGGCGTCCTGGGGATGGTGATCTTGTGGGTGACCACCAGCTCACCCATTCGCTTGTGCATAGCCCTAAAGTTGGGCATGGGTCGGCTATGGAACTGGCGCGCCTTGTTCTCTTCCTCTGACAGTTTACGCATCATCTGCAGTCGTTTGCTTTCGTACACATCTTTGAACTGGTAAGCCTTTGGGGCTGCAGCCGCGGCTGTTCCCTCATGCTCCCGGTGACGTGGGGGCGACCACTGCAGGCGCAGCTTTCCGCCAGCACCAGACACGGGAGAAGGGACACGATCCTGATGAGCCAAGTGCTGGTCGGCTTCTGTCATGTGCTGTTTGTCCTCTGTTATGTGCTTTCCATCCTTCTCCACATCATTGTCCGAGTTAAGAGGAACAATTTGTTGGGTGTAGCTTGTCGGTTTTTGGACATGAGCTGATTTTGGTGCTTGCAGGTCATCATTTGATCGGATTACGTACTCCTCTTTGATTTTTCCAGTATTGCAATTGATCTTGCCTTCGTTCTGCTCCAGATCGATCTTCTGCGGAGTGGGGCAGGACAGTATGTCGTTGGCATTGCTGGAGCGGTTATTGTTCTCATGGATGTGATCTGGTTTTGGTTCCTGGAGCTCCGCCTTCGGATCCTTTGTGGGCTCCTGTTTCGGTTCCCCAGTGTTGAGCTTGATCTCCTGTAATTGATCGTTCTGCCCGCGAGAGATTTTCTGTGGAGTGGGACAGGATAGGAGGAAGTTGACATTGCTGAAGCGGTTGTTGTTCTCTTTGTTGGCCGCTGCTACAGAAATATGAAAAGCGAGAAGTGGTCAGGAAAAGCCGACTGAAAATGGCGCGTTTTCTCAGCTTGGTAGATGGAATGCCTGCGTACTCACCGAAAAAGTTCTGCGAGTGATCCAACTGGTAGTCGCCTACGTTGATGGCGTCCCAGTCGAACTCCGGCTTGTCAAAAGTTGTGTCCAGGTTATCCATAGCGAATATAGTTTCTGCAACCGAACAATTTTTGAACGATTTAAAAAAAAAACAAATCGCAAACTAGAGATGGCCGAACTCGAGATGCGCAAATCGACCTTGGTGTTTTAGAGCACTGCCTTTCTCATGGTATTATCGATAAGTCGGGCAGCGCGCATTTCAAATTATTTTTCAAATTTCGATTTGTAACTGTACCGATTATTAAATAAAAAGTATTTAATGTATAAAATTAACATTATTTCTGAGGTAAAGTGTATACGTTTATTCAAAAAGAATTAATAAGTATTTTAACGGAGTAGTATGTTATTATAGATACATACAAACGATTTTTATCCTGTCGAAGGTCCCCAACAAGCTTTTTTCAAAAGAGAACGTCTTTGATGAGAGCAATGTCGCCCGCGGGAAAATTCCTTCAAATTCCCAATGTTTCATTGGCAGTATATGGAATCCTGAGGGACAGGACACCTGTGTGCACGTGTTCCTACTCAGAAACACCTTGAAATAAAAGCTGGCCGCAAGCTTTGGCTGAAAGTTGTGCTTTAGAGGAACGCCAGTTGGCGGCCAAATCGTGGGATGTTCGTATATAGTCTGTGCTGGGCAGCGCATGGCAACAGGTCGGGCAGCGCAACGCCCGCCTCCGCAGCCACATACTCGCGGAATCGCAATCCTCCGAGTCCTCGTGGACAGTTTGTTTTCGTTTTGGCAGCAAAAGCAAAGTCGGGGGAACTCCCGGGCCGACGAATTTTGCGCGCTAAAAATAACGGTTGCCCGCCAATCAAATCCAGTCCTGTCAACTAACTTAAACATAATCCTTCATCATCCTTGGAGTGCCGAATCGAAAGGAGTCGCCTTGGGCGCCAAAGTCAAAATCAGGCGTTGGAGCAGAAATGCGTTCCGCGCCTTTCTCGCTGACTCTGACTCTGCAATTAGCCAGATCCGGTGAACAGGTGAACGAATCAGGTGGCGTTGTCTATTTTTAAATCCTGCAGCATACACTGGAAACGAATGCGGTTGTAGCTAATTACGGCCAGCTTTAATTGAAAACTGTCCTTGCCCAAGAAGTGCATCAGACTGCACTGAAGGGACGGAAGTAAGGAAGGATGGTGGCCTTGAAAGCAGACCTTGTGGTTTGGCCCTAATTGCCAGGCTCTGTTTTCCCTCCTCCTACATCTCCCACTTTACCACCCTAAAAAGGGAGGCTATTTCCGTTTCCAGGCCCACCTGAGCCCAATAAGATCTTGCGAATCAATAAAGGTTTAAAATTAACCGTCAACAGAGAGTGAGATGGCAATAACTGGAGGCTGTGCGTGCATGCTAATTCGATTTACCCAGCTACCCCTCCCAATCCCCTTTTCATACACTGAAGAGCAGCAAATAACTGTAACTTCTGCGTGCTCTTTCGAGAGGTAGAGATGGCCGGAAACAGGATACAGGAGAGACAGCAGACGGAAGAGAGAGGAAATTAGATTATAAGACATCAGCAAAGGATTCTATTGAGTGCTAGAAAACGGAAGGGAAGGGGGTCTTAGTTATTAGCCAATCACACTTACTAACATAAATGTACTTCGATCTTTGTTGTTCCCTTTTAGCGAAAATAAGGGAAGTGGTAGTAGGAGGAGTACTCCCCGTTGTCTAGCAACCACTATAACCGCAGGCGGACTCCTTAATCCTCTTAGTGGGAGAAGGACGCCAGATTGCATGGATGCTGCATGTTGCTTTCTAGCCACCCATTCCAACTTTCACTCGCGAGCCACTCTTTTGAACATTTGCCGTTAGTCTAATTAGCGTGGGAGGAAGGGGCGGAGCACATTCCTGGGATGCTCTTTGTTTGTTGTTGCGGTGCTTCCACTTTTCTTTTTTAGAGTGCCCTGACATACCGCTGTAACCGCTTTCAGTGGGAATGCTCGAAATGTCGATCGGTTTGTCGGGCATATCATAGCCTTATCTTTTGATGTGAAAATGGGAAATGGGAAGCCCAAGCCCAAAAAATGCGCCCGCAAAAAGGGATTCCCCCACCTAATCTATCGAGCCTATTCAACAAAGCACAAAATTTCGCCAAGAACGAGACAGAAAATCAATAAATCGGGATTTAATGAGTTTCAAATATTTGCCACGGTGCGGGGAGATGTGTGTGTATGGGTGGGCTGAGCGTGTGGGGTCGCATTATTGGGAATGGCTGTGGGTGGGGCCACGCTTATGAAGATGCCTCTTGAGTGCCCCACCTCTGTCCTCCATCCCTGTCACTCTAAGCCCGGGCTTATACAAAGGAAGAGGAAGAGAAGGAAAAGGGGGAGGGTGACAAGGCCGAGGAAGAACCTTCGCTCGGGAAAGCTCCAGGTCCACAGTCCGCTCATTTGATTCCCTGCTTCCAGGCGGACGGGATGCGTCTGCTGTCCTGAACGAATCCGCTGCGAAACACCAGAATGACGGGCGCCAACATCGACTACGACTACCTGCTCAAGTTCCTGGTCCTTGGAGACTCCGGCGTGGGTAAGACTTGCCTCCTCTATCAGTATACGGATGGCCGCTTCCACACTCAATTCATCTCCACTGTGGGCATTGACTTTCGCGAGAAGCGTCTGGTAAGTTAATCTAAACCAAATTTCCGGCTATGGAACTTTTCTAACTGTGATATTTCTAACGGTTCTGTGATATTTATACTTTTTTTTGTTTGGAAATCTTAAATTTAATTTCCTAAATCCTAAATGTATTACAAAAAGGGTAGATTATATAAAGTTACTACTATGAGAAATAGTAGTAAATTTCATTATTTTGAGTTCAAAAATAGTAGTCAAAAAGTACGATCAAGAAATGTCGTTTGTGCCATTACCAAATAACATGACAGATAAAGACTTAGTCTTTGTAAATCCTTATTCCAAAATGATCCAATATTATGACTTTCCCTTTTAAACATCTACTTTCTTGCACCTTGCAGTTGTACAACTCCCGCGGAAGGCGCCACCGCATTCACCTGCAGATCTGGGACACCGCCGGACAGGAGCGCTTCCGGTCGCTGACCACGGCGTTCTACCGCGACGCCATGGGTTTCCTGCTCATCTTCGACTTGACCAGCGAGAAGAGCTTCCTGGAGACGGCCAACTGGCTGTCGCAGCTGCGAACGCATGCCTATTCGGAGGATCCAGACGTGGTCCTCTGCGGCAATAAGTGCGACCTGCTGCAGCTGCGCGTGGTGAGCCGTGACCAGGTGGCGGCCCTCTGTCGACGCTATCGATTGCCCTATATTGAGACGAGCGCTTGCACCGGCGCCAATGTCAAGGAGGCCGTTGAACTTCTAGTGGGCCGCGTCATGGAGCGAATCGAAAACGCGGCCTGCAACCGGGAGTTCTCCCTGCTGCTCACACAGTCGCGCTGCCTGCCGAACATTGCCTATGGGCAACCGGAAGAGCTGCTGCGTCTACACGAACGACGGGAGGAGCCTTCCCCGCGGCGAAACTGCCGCAACTGCTAGGATCTATCCCCATCTCGCCCTTCTTCCTCTTTGTTCCTTGACACTTGTTTCCGAATCTAAGTGTGTTTCGCTGTAAATAAATGTTGATTGTTGAGTGGAAAAGACCCCTGTCGAGGTCTTTTATTACAACTCCTCATTTGGACGATAATGGGACGAGATCGAGATAATTATCCGATTCTTGTGAAACTCAAAAGATTTATAGATAGCAGCTACACACACGATGGTGTCTTGATAGGGACTATCTCACATTCTACTTGAGTAATTCAGTAGATATGTATGTACGGTTTTAAGACATATTTCATTTTTTCAACTTAGGTCCTACGCATAAAAGGAGTACTCATAAATATTCAGTTAAAGTCTACAGCATTACAAGGTAATCCTAAAGTCAGACAGCTTTAGCCACTAGCACAGAGCATAAGGTTAGTAGGAGCAGGAGCAGCTTGGAAGTCATCCCACAGTATTGGGCTCCACTGCGTGCCTCTATCCACTGGCGATAGTACTCCACGTCAACGTAAACGCCTGGCAATCCAGGCTCTGCGCACCCATAACCCCAGGAGACGACACCCACCAGGCGCCCGTCGTGCACCAGTGGACCACCAGAGTCACCTTGACAGGAGTCGGTACCACCCTGCAACCGTCCTGCGCACATCATTCCAGGCAGCAGGCCAGATCTGTAAATCATACGGCAGGTCTGGTGCCGAATGGTGCTCACATTGGCCGTTAAGAGGATATTAGATAGAGAACTCTGGAACAACAGTACGGAACAGTTAGTGGTTTATTGCTGGGACAAAGAAATCAAGCTCACCTGCTCCGTGCGTCCCCAGCCAGCAACCTGGCACACCCTTCCAGGCGGTGTGACCTGACCCGCTAGCTGGATAGGGGCTACGGTGAGGTGGACCACGCCAGAAGTCAGCGGCAGCCCATTGCGTAGGAAGAGAATCCCCACGTCGTCACGCATGCTATCTGGACTGAATGTGTGCATGTAAGCCATAGAGCTCACTGGGGATACGATGGTCCCATTGCGCCGTTCGAAGCGGTTCAGCGTGCCCAAAACGACGACGAACTCGCTGGCCCGCCGAAAGCGCTTCCTCTGGTTGCTGTAGACATTATGCGAATAAGAAGGGAGCGGGCACAAGTCGGGATAGTTACTCACTTGTACAGACAGTGAGCTGCAGTCAGGACTTTTCGAGGTGCGATCAGGGCCCCACCACAGATGTGGCCATTGCCAAAGTTGTTGTCATGCTGAAGAAGGCGAATGGAGACCAGGTGACGCGCCTCATCTACTCTAGCCACGCTCCCATTAATAATGCGCGGCTGTAGATCTTCTTTCAGTCTGAGATTCTCCTTCTCCGCCCTGCAGGAGAGGAGCCATAACAGAAAGCCAATGCAGCCCAGCAACCAGCTCCGAGTCATCGCAGATCAAATGAGAAGAAACCGAGCGCATGAAACTTACTAAAGAACTAGAATCGAGGCCTCGAATCTGGCAGCTGCGGGCCAAGACTAACAATTGGCAATCAACGGCGTCGTTATCAGTTCGATAAGACAAACATAAACATATTAGACTCAGATCACATCCGCACCTCATCACCTGTAACAAGCTTGTTGGGGTCGCAGGCAAGGCAAATGATACGGAAAGATGATCAATCTGATCTCAACATTTAGCATTTTAAAGTTCAAATAATACATTTAATTTAATGTTGATATGTCTTTACACCAGTTTGCTTATAAAAGGGGTGTATAATGATATCTGCTGTTGTATACATTTTTGAGCCTAGATAAAAATGATCGTTTTATGTTAGAAATCTAAAATAGAGTGGATCTTATTGATCTCACTTCAAATTGAATGTGCTATTTAAATACAATTATAAATGGGGACGGAACCGAGTTCGCAGCATAGAACACTGGAGTAGAGTTCGGCTTGTATAAATATGTTTGTATATATTCGATGGTTAGGTCTGTGTTGAACGTTAAAAGACACTTTGGACGGCGTCGATTGCGCAGTCTGAAGGCACGAGATTGCTTGGAATAAACTTAAGCTACGGATTCAAGTGGAATGCATTGAAGCCAGGTAGGTCGGCTCTTATATGTAGCCCTGCAGGCTGCGCGACTGGCTGTGATGGTGACGAGGGGGCTGATAGCCCGGCTCCTGCATCTCCATCTGCATGACCAAGTTCTTTTGCTCGCCACGGGCCTCGTAAGCTTGCCGGGCTTCGCGCTGCAAGATTAGAGCGGCCAGTCCCAGGAGCATAAAAGTGACTACGGCCAGGGCGTAGGACCAGCCCAGCACGTTGAACTTAGGATACATCATCCAGTCGCGGCGGTAAGCGCAGCCTCCGAAGATGCACACGGCCAGAAACATGAACAGAGCTGTCAAAGATCAATAATAATTTTGTAAGAAGGGAGCAGGACAATAGTTCCCTGATTCAGATACGTACAGGATACGGCGGTGCCCAAGAAGGAGAGGCGGACAAGCAGCCACTCGTACTGCAGCACAGGCTTCAGCGGCAGGCGGGTGATGGTCAGAGAAAGCAGACCTAGGACAAAGAACACGATGATGAAGGACATGGTCACGAAGCCTTGCACAGCCATTAGCCAGCCGGGAAGCAAGTACGCACGGATCACGTAGTAGTCCTATTAGTGGGAGAAAATCGTACTAATTGGAAGCCTCAAATAATGGGAATGCGAGGTCTGTGCTTACGTGCGAGAAGATGTTGTGGCAGCCATTGAATTGCTTGTGAAATGGGTAACTGGGGTAAACAAAGTCCTTGAAGCAGTACTGCCAAAGGCCCATGTTCTTGAAGCTGGCCCGCGTCTCTTCGTAAGACTCGATCCAGTACGGCGAGCAGAACGACATCATCAACACGAAGAAGCTTGCGAAGGTGACGATGGCACCGAAGACCACGCCATCTGAGGACGTATTGGATATTAAAGATTTCAATGCAATTCTAGATCAGCCCGCATGTTGGACTGCGTCACTTACTGGTGGCCCGCGGGTAGTCCCCCTTCTCGACCGAATCCGTGGTGTCCTGCGATTGCTGCTTGTTGAGTTCACGCATGCTGCTGTCCTGGTTATTTCGAGAATCGCGGTGGAAGCTGAGAAGTAGTTTTTCTGGAAGTTCGCAGCGTAAACAAATGCAGCTTGCACACACCCAAAAAAAAAAATATAGGTGGGGCTAGAGCTGGCAGAGTTTCGATAGCTTTCGTTTGTTTTTAGACTATCGAGTCACAGATGGTCAATCTAAGTTGTCACATCTCTAGATGACCAGTAATGTTCGAGTGTTTCTTATTAAGTTATTTACTTTATTTAAACTAATTTAATATACAAAAATACGACCACTAAATAGCTCCATCCACCTCGTGGTGTTCTAGATGCTTCATGTAGGCCAAAAAGCAGGTCCAGCACAAGCTGCAGGCGCTGATGAAGGGCACTCGGTTGCGCTCGGGAATTAGTGTAAAGTTGATGGTCGCCACAAGTGGCCATACGGATAAGGCCACCTTAGGAGAAAAGACAGAGTTTAAGTTGGTGGGTAATACTAAAGACACTTTCCATTGGACTCCTAATTCTTAACAAACCTTGTAGGTCGGTAGGAACTTTTTTCCGACTTCAGCCACTGCCTCCTCCACGGTCTTGGACTCCAGCAGGCTCATAATGAAGTAGAAACAGGTCATGGCACCGGGAGTATAAGATATCGTCTCCACCGCCGCCTTGATGACGCCGGTCCTCAGCGACGTTTGTGGCCACATGGCGCTGGAAATCTGCAAAGCACATGAAATGGATCAAAACTGGCATGGAAAAGGTTACCCACCTTGACCCAGCCGTAGAGCGTGGGAGCGACAAAAAGACCGCCGTACATACTGAATCGGAATACGCGCCACCAGTCATAGGTGCCTAAAAAATAAACCTTGGCGGATAAACAGGAAGTCAGGTGCCTGAAAATGTATTGACTCACCCCAGCGCCTGCCCTCCACCGTCTGCTGGATCAAGCTGCCCGTAGGCCAAATCAGGCTGTACGATATCATGCCGCGCATAATCGGATAGCGAGTGACGAGTACCTTGAGGTTTTGCCACAGTAGTGTTGCAGCCATTGGAATCTCTGCCCTGCGGAGTCGCAATCGCGCATTTGGCATATTATTAGCATGGCTAATAGGTCCCACCCGCAACTGCATGGCCAGCTCCACCCAAAACGAACCGCGAATGCGAATGCGGGTCCCCGAGTTCCATAAATTGACCTGTTCTACCAGCGGTTCATACATAAAGCAAGTCGTCATGGCTTCGCGTACAGGGCTCACATTGATATTCCTAACCAGTTTCATCCTTTCAGGAGCTTGCGGGGAGGATGTCAAAATCGTCAACGGCACCGCCGCTGCTCCGGGGGAGTTTCCCTTTATTGTGTCGCTGCGACGCGCGAAAAGTGGCCACCACTCTTGCGGAGCCACATTGCTCAACACAAACTGGGTCATGACCGCCGCCCACTGCGTTCGCAGATCATCGCCGGAGCAACTCAATCTACAGTATGGCAGCCAAATCCTGGCTCGCAACTCCAGTCAACTGGTCCACATTGCAGCGATATTTGTCCATCCAGGCTACGAGCCGGAGAACAAGTACATTAACGACATCGCCTTGCTGCAGCTGGCGCAGCCTGTTACACTCAGCAAATTTGTCCAACCGGTGCGTCTGCCGGAGCCTGGACAAGTCACGCCTGGAAACTCCAGTTCTGTCCTCGCGGGCTGGGGATTGAATGCGGTATGAAAGGTTTTCTTTTCTCGCTAGCACAATAGCTAATTTTCTTTTACTTTCAGACGGGCGGCGTTGTTCAGCAGCAATTGCAGAAGGTCCGATTGCAGGTGTTTAGTGATGAGGAATGCAGCGAACGACATCAAACCCAACTACACGACAGCCAGATCTGTGCGGGTTTGCCCGAAGGCGGAAAGGGACAATGCAGCGGTGACTCTGGTGGACCGTTGCTACTTAATGGATCGGACACCCAGGTTGGAATTGTTTCCTGGAGCATTAAGCCCTGCGCTCGGCCACCGTTTCCAGGCGTTTTTACCGAGGTGTCGGCTTATGTGGATTGGATCGTGGACACAGTAGGCAGCTCCTCGGCTTCGTCTTCACTTTGGGTAGGCGATCTGATCGTGGGACGTTCGCCACCTGGACTGACCAGCTAATGTACTCTAATACCCCAATTAAAATACCGATGTAAATACGCTAATGCTATCTAATTCAACAATTGGCCTAAGGGACGTACAACAGGTAACAAGTATGACAACACTGGAAATTATGTACAGGGGAGGGACGCTGTTTCCGACTGCTCCTCGTGGCGCGTCTTCATGTAAGCCAGAAAGATGGTCCACATTAGGCTGCAAATGCTTACGAACACAACGCGGTTGTGCTCCGGCACTAGCGAGAAATTTATTGTCTGCAG
The DNA here is from genome assembly GCF_018153835.1 of Drosophila eugracilis. Lineage (NCBI taxonomy): Eukaryota > Metazoa > Arthropoda > Insecta > Diptera > Drosophilidae > Drosophila > Drosophila eugracilis. The sequence continues at coordinate 1,496,099 of NW_024573052.1, read as the reverse complement.
GAATGGCCAGATGCATACGCCGACCTAGATGATTAGTAATGAGATGGCTATGAGCGGAGGGGAGCATTAAGGAGCAGGATAAGCTTTACCTTATAGGTGGGCGCCGCCTTCTCCTTTGTCTCGTCCACAGCCTGTCTAAAGGTCTTCAGCTCTAGTAGGCTCATGCCCATGAAGAAGCTTACGCAGGCAAAAGGTCCATATGACAGCTGTTCCGTGATAGCCTACAAAGGAGTGGATCAACTTGACTCGCTGTAACTGAAGCGCCAGATTGAGTCCAGAGATCTTACCTTAACGATGCCCGTACGCAGATTGGTCTGTGGCCACATGGCGCTGGTTAGCCGCACCCAGCCGTACAGAGTGGGTGCCACGTATAGCGCTCCAAATAAACTGAAGCGTAATGCCCTGGCCCAATCGTAGTCTCCTGTCGATCGTCAGTGGAGGAGTGGTTAAGGATTCAGAGCAGGAGGAGGTTATGAATGCGATGAACGCGAGGTTAATACTTACGCAGTTTACGACCTTCTAGCGCCTGCTGGATCAGGCTGCCCGCAGGCCACATGACTGCGTATGTCAGCGCTCCCTTGGCCATGGGATGCAACTTGCCCTCGCTGACCACACGTCGCCATTGGCCCACCGAGGACTGGAACAGCTTGACGGACTGTGGCACCATCACTTGTGCTGGCCAGAAGGAAGAAGGGAGGAATCACAAACTATTGCTTAACCTAACCCAACAACAACAACACTGGCGACAGCGAAGAGGCATTTCTAGCTATTCGAAGGTCATTATCCGCGAGGGGCGGGGTCAGGAGCTGGCCATGACTAGAATGGAGGGTACTTGCTGCGTTATATGGTATAAGTTGCTATTTGGCTATTCGCTTGCGTCGAACGCTGCACTGAAACTAGCAATTTCTAAATTCGAACATGGCAATCGGGATGCAAAATTATTAGGCTTCGGGGAGCATTTCTTCGCGCCGATCTTGACCCTCAGCCGAGCGAGCGAGATAGGAAAGCAACATGTGCAGTTTTGGCTGTAAAGCACCTGTTAGTAAGAAAAGTACAGCACATGCACCAGGGGCGGGTTTGTATATGTTGTGGAGGGCTTTTAATTATTCTACCGAAAGTACTTCACAAATTATGAAATTCAAAAAGAGAATTCATTTAAATATTATATTATATATAGATATATCTTTATGGAGGGAACTTCAAAACCTAACCGCTGTCAAATATCCTGAATCCGCTCCTGGCCGTCCTCTCACGCAATGCGAATGAGAGTGGGATAGCACGAGAGGAAGCACTTTCACAAGGACTTTATGTAACAGAAGGAGAGGGAAGGGGTATGCTCATTCGTTCATTAAATGAATGGAAAATAACGGCACGTTTTGCTCTCCTCTCTGCAAGTCACTACTCAAACAGATTACGTCGCTTTAAACGAGAGCGTGACAGATCATGTCTGCCATAATCTAATTCGCCGCCTTCGTATTGTTGTTGTTAAGCCGTGAGTAGTTACTAGTTACTTACTTTTGTAGAAGTTTTATTGGGTTGGGGTAACGGGGAAGTGAAACAGTGTTTAACGTTAGTCTAACTTATTGGAATACTAGTTTGTACTGTGGTTACGCACGGCGTCCGCATCTCGCGCCGTTCTCCGTTCGCTGGGCTTCCCTATCGTATCTGACTAGTCTGAAATGTTTTGCTAAAGTCAGCTGTTCGAGATTAGGGTGAGAAGCTTTCTCAGAGCTTTTGGGGTGGACCCTATCCACGCTTTTAGACTCTACATATTTGCAAATAATTCTGACGGATCAAATACACCATAATATAATGCTATACTATTTAATTATCTAATATATGTAAATAAAAATCATGAATACAGGGTTTTCATAAATACGTCTAATAAAACAAAACTACATAATAAATACCATAATAGGCCTCTCTGTCTGTTTGTATTCTATGGATTCAAACCCATAACCGCGCTCTTCTAGAATTTAGATAGAAATCAAGTGTCTTTATATTTTGTTTTTTATTATCAGAAATCTACATTTTTAGGGTTCTAGATTAATAATACATACATTAAAAAATTGCTATGGTTCATAGATAGCCAAGATTTGTGCGCCTTGTTGGTTATTGTTTTTCACTAGAAATGCATTACGTACATTATGTACATCCATATAAATAAATGCGTCGAGATTTAGCAAGTTATACACTGGCCAAACATAATATATGGCGTTGTTTGGTCGGATTGAGATGAGCATATGTGAGTATATGGTTTTAGATGAGTTTACAAAAGTGTGGAAGTTTATGTATAGGTATATACAACATCAGGGGTATAGTCGGTATATTAAAATATTCAAGACTAAAAGTAATCTCAGAAACTTTAAGTCTGAAATCAAAAGATAGACGGAACGTATTAAAAAATTTAAAGTTAAAATACATTTAAATCTCTTCAAGTAATACCTCATTGTTCTCTTGCCTTTTGAAATGAGTTCAAAATGATTATTGCACGGCAGAAATTATTTAAGTAACCACCAAAGACTATTTTTAAAATAAAAAAAGAGGTATTTAAATATAGAAACCTCAACTACTTTAAGACTGTCATATAGTTTGTCACGATTTCATGTATAAGTATTTGCATATTGACTAATGGCAATACCTTCGCTAGGTTTTAACATTTGACAGTCCTTTCGTAGAAGAGTGGTTTATAAAACTAGGCAGTGAGAGATTGTGTACATAGTATGTATCGTTCAGGTGTGATCGTAAAGCCCGTAAAATTCGGGCTGTCCCGAATCTCACGCCCGCCAGCGCGACTTTTGCAGCTCGATTTGGCCTTCTAGTGTCTTGGCCAAATAGATGACCAGCAACTGGATGAGGGCGATGCCCAGGGCATTGCCAGCAATCACATACAGATTATGCTCTGCCCAGACCCTTACGATCTCGATGCAACCGCTTGTCCAAATCCGTTTTCTGGCTTCTGGTACCGGAGTCGCTTGAACGCCGTAGCCACACATGATGTTCACAAGTCCCGAGGATATATCAGTGGCATTGATGCAGCAACTGTAGGGTACTCCACACTTCTCCACCGACGGTGAGCTGCAGTTAAAGTACTCATTTTTGCCTGGAAACAGTTAGTATAAAAGTTATTATTAGAAACAAAAACCTTGGATGAGCTGTAACCAAATGTTACGAAATTTCCTGTGGTTTCTGATAAAACTCTAATAAAATTATGTTGTGCCATATAAAAGATTAGTTGAGAAGCAACTAATTCTGTGGTTTGTTATTTCTCTTTATCAGCAAGTTCCGAAAGATGTATATTTCTTGAATTACTTAAGACCCAGGTTATTTCGTAAGATCTTGTAATGACTCACTCCAATCTTGGTAGCCGGAATTGCTGAGACCACAGCACTTGAACTCCTGTTGAGCAAAGTCGATGAAATTCTGCAAGTCCGGATCATCGCGATAGGAGTGGATGATCTTGTCTGTGAACTGTTTCTCCAGAAAGGTGTTCATGTACTGCGGGCAAACGAAGCAAATGATAGCTGTTGACGGAAAGAGAAAGTTAGTTAGCAATAGCAATAGTTAGCAATCCAATCTAGTTCCAAAAGAGACATGACTCACCGATTGCCATCTCCATAAGGAAGAAGAGCAGCAGACACATGGAGTACGCCTTCAGCAAGAAGGTGTTCTCCCGCAATGCTCCCAAACATCCAGAGAAACTGACCAAAAAGATAACCATGCCGGCGAGAATCATAACCAGGGATATGTTTAGGAATACATCGTAGAAGTTCTCAAGTCGCACAGAACCGTTGGCCTCCTCCCATTTATCCTTGAAGGCATATATACCGATTCCCAAGAGCAAGCCGCCAAATAACCAGAACACGAAGTTCAACAGGAAGATCATGTACTTGACGCACTGGCTCACATATGTGAAATGGTGAGGATGCATTACTTCATGCACCTCGATCCCACTGTAGCCACGCCCCCCGGCCACTCCCCCGCCTCCGACGCCGCCCCCCTGATAACGGTAGTTGCTCATCGTCAGTGTTTATCTGTATCTTTATCTTAATACGTATTCGCCCGATTTCACTTTTAAACCAGTAAGCACTGATGGTCGTTTATTCGCATTTGCAGAGGTGTTTATTATTAGATTTTAATTAATCTCGTTTAATACATTTTAAAACTTATTTAATATTGCACGAAAAGTAAAATGTGTAATTACAAACAATGAAAACAATCGGTTTGGTTTTGGCTATGTTATCGATAGCAGGAAACAGCTGTCTCGGGAAGAAAACACTGGACAACACAACTGTGCAACAAGTTGATCAAAGTGTTTGTTTTTTTCTTGCAAAAATTGGATTAAAAATTAAACTTATATTAATTAAGGTAGATTTTTAAGTATTAAAGGTTTTGATTTTAAAAGTTTTTAGCAATGGTCTTAAAAACTGTCATATCCCTACGAAAACATAAATTTTGTTGGCCTGTGTAATTCTTCCTCTATCGTTTCAAACAACTAAAATTGGAAATAAAAGCCGCTAAATCGTTTCGACACTGACCTTTGAGCCGGTACAACGTCTGGAATCGTGGATGGATCGTAGCGATATATATGAATCAGCCGATAGAGCCCATGCAAATCTTTGGAAGTGGGGACTTCGTAGTAGTGGTCACTATCGGGAATTGGGAATCGATAAGCAATCTGTGCTGATAGTAAGGAATACAAAATATTTAGCTCATTTAATTGGTGGTCGTCGGCTCGGCGAAGCTTTAGTTGCACTTAGTGTTCCACCATGAATTTCCTGCTGCGCTTTATAGTCTTCTGCCTGGATCCTCTGGGACTGGGACGCCGCTTCTTCATCCGTCCGGCCTTGAATCTTGGCTGGAACGTGTATGATCGCGTGCGGAGCAAGGCAGATGAGAAAGTAGGCACGGTGCGGGAACTGGTCCTTCGGCTGGGACTTATCGCCTTCGCCGTAGTGCTAATCATCTGGCTGGCGGTCTTCATGTACGCCGCCTTCTATTACGTCTACATGCCGGCTATATCGCATACACGACCCGTCCACATGCAATTTAAGTAAGTACAGCTTTCAGTGATCCTTTTAGGTTTTACTAGGACAAAGTTCGATATTTTCCGTAAAATATAACCATTTAGGACCTCCAATGCTTACACTGGCTATCTAAATTACAAGGTCCATAAATATAGCCACAATCTTCATATCATTTTACTTGATACAATTGATTACTGCAGCCTAGTAAAACCACTTTATTAATTGATACCATTGTATTCTGCAGAACCTGCTTAGAGACCAGCACGCCCTGCACCTTTCCGCATGCCCACGTCTCGCTGACGAAAAAGCAACAGTTGCTGATGGTTGGTCAGGCTTATAAGGTGATTGTGAACATCGATATGCCGGAATCGCCACAAAATCTGGAACTTGGTATGTTTATGGTGTGCGCCGAGATGAGGGACTACGATTCGTTGCTGAGAGGTCACTCCTGCCGATCTGCAATGATGCGTTATCGATCGCCACTGATTCGCATGATCTCCACATGGGCCTGGAGTCCGCTCTATGTACTTGGCTGGAAGGAGGAATTCCAGCAGGTCCCTGTAGAGATATTTTCACGGTATCTCGAGGAGCGACAGCATCCCATTACGGATGTCTATGTGGAGATACAATCGCAGAAGATTCAGTTTTATACGGTGACTTTGCATATAGTTGCCGATTTTACCGGTCTCCGGTATATCATGTTCAACTGGCCAGTGCTGTCGGCCATAGTGGGTATGTCGGAATATATCTACCGACCGATCCTAAGAATCTCCGCTAATCCTGTTTTTTTATATTCCAGCCATTAGCACCAATCTATTCTTTATACTGGTCATCTTTCTGCTCAGCTGGTACCACTGGTCCGACGCCAGGTGGCTGCACAGCGTGCAAATCAAATACGCCCGGCTCACGAAGTCGCTGGAACCCGGCGTAATCCTCTCCAAAGCGAGCAGCCTGCGGGATGATGATGATCTCGTTGCTTATGGTGATAAGTCCGACATAGCGGACGTGGGCGGAGATACACTTAGCGATGTGGATGCCGATGATTTGGTGTTGGTTAAGAAATCTGGCAGTGGCAAACCGGATTCCCAGGATGCACTGCGAAAGCGTCATTCGAAGAAGACCACTGCGGACCATTAAGAAGAGGAGGGGCTGAGATAAAAGAGGGACCACCATTTACCACCGAAGCTGAGACCACCGCCCATGCGACGCTTGAGCCAAAGACTAAATAGATTATAGGACTAAATTAGTGAGCACAGCTGCCTTGTGAAGCATTCTGACGGATATATCCATTAAGCAGCCCAATTAGTTCAACATTAGTTTATTTAAGTGGTGGATATTTTATATATTTAGAATTTATAGGTGTTTTTGACTTTCTGTTTGACAGGGTCGAGGAACATTTAAGAATAATTCATTCCATTTAAGTTGAGGATGTGTAAATAATCTTTCTTGTAAGCTTTATAACCCAACGAAACGTGTCATAAGTGAACGAATTTGAAGAACATTTTTTGTAAATATTAAACTGTTTCTGTTAAAGTTTAACGAACATTCCAATCTTTTAGGCGTCTGCTTCATCATTGGTCTTTTTTCCCTTTGGTGGTCTGTCTGTATACGCATCAGGATTCTGGAATTCCGGCCGAACTTGCTCTTCCTTATAATCATCGAATAAAAGCATACTGAGTAATTTCACCTGGGAAGTCAGGATGTTGCCCACGTTGATTATCCGTTCACCATGATCTAGATACGCCAACTGTACCTCATATTCCGGTTGATGATCTTCCACTTGAATGCCTCGTCGCTGCCTCTGTTTCATTAACCTCTTCGCATCCATTTCAACTAGTTTTCGATTCACATTCTGTGCTACCGTTCGGTTATGCCGGACGTAATTTCGACGCCAGCATGGCAAATTCTGAATGTAATCAAAGAAGCCCGTATACTCAACGCGCAGGAACTGAAAGAAATTAATCCGATTATCTTTCTGCGAGTCCCTCATGGTCTTGGCGATGGTGAAATAGTCATTTATCACGGACACAAATACATTGATCAGGAGCACGATGATGACAAAGGCCAAAATACCATATAAAAGAATGCCCAACCATATACCGCCGTGAAACAATTCCGAGGGCTTTACTTGAGCGCTGAATCCAAAGGAGAAGCACATGCACATAACCATGCTTTTGAGGAACCTGTTAAAGTTGTCGCTATTATTGCCGTTTATGGTGACGACGGCAAAGCAGAACCCCATCAGGAATATAACGATGGCGATGGCCGTGCTGACCACCGCTGACCAAGCCAGATAGAGGGTCTTCGTGAACAGCTCAAAAATGCTGGAGAATTGCAAGACGCGCCAAAGCCTTAGCGTGGTGATACATATGAGAATGCCAATCCCGACCATGGTAAACTGATGCAAGCGCGATGGCCGCCGAAAGTCAATGAACTCCATCTTACTGGCACCCTCGACCTTCTTCATCATCCTAGCCACTAGGGTCTCTCGAAGAATCACCAGCACCACCACCATTAAATTCACCACGAAGATCAACAGATCTATCTTATTCCAAATAACGCTCAGTGATTTCGGTTCAAACCACAGCTTGACTGCCAACGACTGGGCGAACTGTATAAAGACTACCGCATAGATAAGCAAAGCGAGTAACCCAGTATATGGCAACTGATCCACGTCCTCAAGGAGCTTAGCGCTCTCCACCTTCACATCCGGCACTGTGCCACCAAATGGGGTCTTCTCCAATCGCAAAGTGCAAATACTAAAAAGATTCACGTCCACGTTGTACAGCGTAAAGTCGATGAACACCGCTGAGGTGTTCAGCGTCAGCCAGTGATATTCGGAGAGGTAGTCCAATACCTGAGAGATTTACGTGTAATAAATAGTATCCGGTAACCAAAAATGTACCCACCTTCATACTATTCGCCGCACTTCTGGCCAGCAGACTCACGTAGCCCATGAGCTCCGGGTATTCGTTGAGGTAGCCTTGGTGGTTGAAGTTCATGAGCAGGCCGTCCAGAAACTCGAAGCTCACCGTTACGGGAATCCAGGGTTCGTAGATCCGCCAATATTTTTCAGCATAGTGCAGTCGCCTGTATGGTAATTGCCAATCCGGCATATAATACAATTCTGAGAACTCCGGTGGATCCAAGCCAATTTTCGGATCAACCACTCGCAGCTGTCGCAATCGTATTACTCCCAGGAGGACCGTTTGCTCGGCATGAACCCAACCCGGAGCAGTTCCATCACTCGAATTTGAATTGAAAGCTACCACCATCGTGGATTCAATAAAGTCGTAAAGCTGATTCAGAAAGTACACCTCCTTGAGACCTGTGTAATCCGTGTGGTTATACATAAACAAATCCGTAATAATCCGGGTATTATGATAAATAGTCTCATCCCTATTAATAAGAATCAAACACATCAGACAAAGGAAGTACTGCCCGTAAGTGATGAGATCGTGGCAAATCATCTTGTATTGCTCATTGAGTTTAAAATTCCTGTATTTTGACGTTACTCTTACGTTTATCTTCTGGCTTATTAAACGCTGCTTCAAGAAATCCATACGTGGGTTTCCATATTCCTTATCATCTCGAGGGGGAATATAGTCTTCCGGCGGCCAGAATGTCCGGTCAATGGAAAGGATCACAAACTTGATCGGATCGCCGATTAGGTATTGGAAGAACAAGACTATCACCATGCTGACCAACATTGTCTTAAATTTAACAGTTTCGTGCTTGAATCCAGGTATCAATGCGACCATAACAATGCAGCCGATGATTATTCCGACCGTTATCGCGCACATTGCCCAATGACATTTTCTTACTTTCATGTTTACGAGTTCTTAGAATTTTTCGGGCGTATTACTTATATTTTTAACCCTTATACAAGTTTAGAATTGTTTATTATTGGAGTCATACAAGTAAAGGCCTACTGGAAGTCGACAATGCCCTAAAAATTATTAGCGAAATTATAAAATTCAAAATCAAATTTAAAATATAACGGGTTACCGGTTTATTTTAGTGGATTTTTCAGTTGTTAGTATATCCCGCTGCTGGTCACATTGGTATCAAAGTAAAATAACTATATTAACTCAAATTCTTTATCTGAATTTAAATATCAGTTGAAATAGATCGGTCGCTTGAAAAATAACAGAAACTTATATTTTTTCGAACAGCTGATAAAGCTCGATAGGTTCAGAAAAATAACGCCTCCTAATATCGGATAACAATAATTACCGATACGTTTAGACAGACCGATATCAACGAACGATAGGAGCCGATAAAATAAAAAAAGAAAATAGTTTTATTTAATTTGTTTGCCAGCGAATTACAAAGATGACGAACGCTTAGCGGGATTGTTTGATACATCCAATTAAATCCAATCGAAACGAACGAACGGAGGAGCAGGTGGCCGCCAGTTAGTGGAGCAACGAGGAGCGGGAACGGGAGCTATGACGATGACCGCCTCGGATAAATACACGTACCAGCGGACCGTTTTGTGTCTGGCTCGCGTTCTGGCGGGCATTCAGCCCACTCCCTGGGAGAAGGTACATATCAGAGTGCTCATCCAGTCATCCAGGAAGTTACCTAGCAATCGACTTTTCGCACTGACCTTGAGCCCCGACCATAAAACAGACATGCGTGGGCGCTCAAGGGGCGGTGGTGTGGGGTTGGCCTACTCTCCACACAAATTACCTTGATTCGGCGAAATGGGTTTTAAAAAACAAAATATTTGTGCTACGAAGATATCGTAACAGTGTACGGCTCTATAATCTAATGCTTACCTCAACAGTTGCCCAGTAGCATGGGAATTGTGATGATTCAGAAATGCTTCATAATCAAATAATGGGAAAGCATACCTTAAAACCTGTTAACAATCATTATTTAATAATATTAGACACTTAATACACTTCTACTAATGCAGTAATATGGCTTCTCCCACCCACAGGTGCAAACCCTGTTCCGGTATTGCCCGCAGGAAAATGCCGCCGGAGTGTTTTGCCTAGACACGAGAGCCCAGGATGCCGTGATTGCCCTGGGAATTTACTATTTGGAGGGCGGCTGCCAACATGAGGGACAGATTGTGCCCTATTTGCTGCGCCTGGCCAAGTGCCTGCCCAAGGCCGTGTGGATTGACGATGCCCGAAGCAGCAAAGTTGAACGTAAGTTCTAGGTTATTTGAGATACTTGCAGATTGCGAAGAAAATGTTTTGTTTTCTAGGCATTCGGATTCCTTCGGCGGAGAAGTTTAGCTTCTGCCTGAACACCCTGCTCTCCGATATAGCAGCCAAATGTCCAGATTCCCGCGAGGAGATCATCCTAAATCAAGTGGAAACGCTAAGTGCTCTGGCCAACATTGTAAAATCTAGCAGGGACAGCAGCTCTGCACCGCCTCCAATCATCCTGTGCAAGGCTACGGTGCCGTTGCTCTTTGGCCTGGCCCGATCGATGGGGCGCTATGCCAGCAATGATCCTCCCCTGTTGTGTCGTATTTTTCCACCAGAACTGTTGCCCATTCAAAAAGGAGGTGGCCGCGATGGCACCGGCTCCAGCAGCAGTGCCAGTGGCACTTGCGGTGGATCTTTCAGTAGTAGTGAACGCTTGGCGGCCACGCATCAGTTTCGACCCATAATACCGCGCTCTATGTCTGGCAGTTTGGCGCAGGCCCAAAATCAAGTCCACGATGATGGAAGGCAGCGGTATTCAGGCGGAAAGCACAACAAGCCCTCGCTGCACAGCTACTTTTCGGTGCCGTACGATCCACGGACGCATTTCTTCACGCGCTACGGCTCTAGTTTCAACCAATTCCCTAATATGCGCGTCTGCGAATCGCCTACGAAAGGTGGTCCACGACCCTTGTATCGTGTGCCACCGTTTCCCATCCAGCATCTGCAAACCATATTTGCAGTTTCCAAGAAACTGCTAACAAAGGACACTCTGGAACATCTTGATGAACAGGCCAGCGATATATTCTCGCTGCACCAAATCAAGGGCTATTGCTATAAAAGCTTCTCCGAAATGCTGAACCTGGTTTTGGTTACCTTGCTGAGGGAATTGCTGCAACATCAGGTGGATTTACCGACGCCATTCACCAAGGATGTCCAGGAATTCGTTAAGAGACTTTTCCTCAACGGACAGACGGAGCTGCAGAACAAGCAGCAGGATCAGGAGCGGGAGCGTCGGGAGGAGAACGGCATCGCTGTGGTCAACAAGTACAAGGTCAATGTGATGGCCAATGCGGCGTGTGTCGATCTATTGGTTTGGGCCATTCGCGATGAAACGGGTAAGCGAAGATCCTCTACATGGAACGAATGATCTTGAATTCCAGCTCAACGCTATGGCATTAATGCAAATGCAAGATGGCAATAATAAGTGCAAAACACATCGAAAGAGAGAGAGAGAGAGTGAAGCTAGCTAGGCTGCCAGTTAAAGGGGGATAGTTAGACTATTTAAAGCCTACTAAAGTTATATTCCAAAAGTTTTGGGTGAAAAATTAATATATTTAATGTATTTTCCCAATTATGGATCCTACAAAAAATGATCTTCAGTTAATGATATAATTTTTAATCGGCAGACATTTTGCCCCTCTCTCTTTCTTTAATACATTTTTAGTTATTTCCCTTAATTTCTTTTAGTTTCTTATAGTTTTTTTTTTTAATTTTGTTTTTTTGGTGGCCGGAACCCGGAATATGGTTCAGTTGACGTCGACTATAATGTGCCATCCCTGCAGAATGGCTTGCAATTTTTATTGAAGAAAGGTCAAGAGCAGTGTAATCTGAAATAGTTTTGATTTTTATATCCACAAATCTGATCGTTAAAGGGGGAAACCATATGCAATTTTACTATTCTTATTGGTCTTAGTTTACATTTATTATCAAAATTCGTTTTTAAACAAATTTTCCTATGGAAGTTCATGGTTTCCCATCTTAAATGGACAACTTTACATTTTGATTTTGTGGTTTATTGTTAATTGCCTGACCAACGTTCGCTGCATGCTGCAACATATCCACAACCTCCTCTTTTTGTTCCTTGTTCCCTTGTTTGCAATCTGCCAGATTATCTAATTACAAAGTAATAATTCAAACTTCGAAATCCTACCCAAACAGAGGCGGATAAGCTGTGTGGCCGGCTGTCGCAGAAACTGAACTTGGAGCTGAGCCACAAGATCGTGATGGATCACATGCCGCTGCTGATGGTTTGCCTGGAGGGTCTGGGCAAGCTGGCACACAAGTTTCCCAACATCGCTGGCACCTCAATTTCATATCTGCGTGATTTTCTTGTGGCTCCCAGTCCCATTCTGGGCAAACTCCATGACCATGCCATGCAAACGTTAGCCCAGCAAAAGAAGGAGAAGGAGCTGACGCCATTTAAGATAGCTGTCCAGCACTCGGATTCGCGTACGGCAGTCGTTATCTACGGAGATAATCAGAAACTGCCGGGCAGCGGTACTGGAAGGAGTTGTCATGCTGCTTTCGAGGCTCTGCGCGATGCAGCCATCGAGAATCTATCCATCGCCTTGAGAGCTGCCCACACCCTGGACCAGTTTTGTGTCCCAGCTTTGGTGGCCAACGTATCAAATCGACTATTCACAGCCGAGAAATCCGGCAGGTGAGTAGAAACTTAACTGAAAAGGGATATATAATCTTCTACATTTTCTCATTCTTTTAGTGAATCGCAAGGTGAATGCCACAAATCCAATCTGGTTAGCCTGAACATCATTGTGATGTTGGGTCATGTGGCCGTTGCGCTGAAGGATACCTCGAAGACCACCCAAAACATCTTGCAGTTCTTTATTCAACGTTTTTGTAAGGTGCCCTCGGAACAGAACGCCTTGATAGTGGATCAACTTGGCTGCATGATCATTTCGCAGTGCGAAACCCATGTCTTCGACGAGATCATGAAGATGTTCTCCCGCGTGACAGTGCAATCGGCTTCATTGGCCTATACCTCGGATCCGGAACACAGGAAACAATTCCATCACGTTTCGGATGCGGTGGTGAATGCATTGGGAAATATAGCTGCAAATATTCAAGGCGATGCCGAGATGCTGGACTTGCTGGGCAAGCTGTTGGAGTTGTTTGTGCAGATCGGATTGGATGGCGAGCGCAGCTACGACAATACACCGGGCGCCCAGAAGGCTAGCTCACGTGCTGGTAATCTGGGCATGCTGATACCGGTGATTGCGGTATTGGTGCGCCGCCTGCCACCGATCAAGAATCCCCGACAGCGGCTGCACAAGCTCTTCAAGGACTTCTGGGCCTACTGTGTGGTGATGGGCTTCACAAATGCCCGGCTTTGGCCAGCGGATTGGTATCAGGGTGTCCAGCAGATAGCGGCCAAGTCGCCGCTACTTATCTCACAGACCGCCCACAAATCGGATATGAGGGAACTCAACTACACGCTGGCCATCAAGAGTGATTCGGTGAACGAGCTACGTAGCCAGATCCTGGTGCTTCTGGAGCACTCTTCAGACAATGTGGCCACGGCTATCAACAAGCTGTCATTTGCACAGTGCACCTATCTGCTGAGTGTCTACTGGCTAGAGATGTTGCGCGTAGAGAATGCGGATGAGCCTAGTCTAGAGCCGATCATGAGCTACCTCTGCGATACGGCGCTACAAAGGGACAAGACTGGGATATGGCAGTGTGTCAAATGGTAAGAATACTGGAATTCATGGATATGATAGGCGTTTAAATCATCTATCATTTTCTTGTTAAATATAGCGTTGCCGACCAGGTGTTCGAGAAGTTCCGAAATGTTCTATACGCTCACGACGAGATTCGTGAGAAGGTACTGGAATCACAGGCCACATTATTGCTGGTCTACTTCAACCACATTCACAAACCCATTCAGGTTGTAGCCGATCAGTATCTATCCTTCCTGGTTGACCGATTTCCCCATCTGCTTTGGAACCGCCGGGTACTGTGGTGCATGCTGGACATTCTCCAACTGCTGGCCTACTCCCTAAGCTTGGATCCCAACGAGGAGACGCCCACATTGCGCGTGGTTTCTACGCCCTACACATTGCAATTGATGGACTCGCTGCCGGCGAGAGAGCTGCGTTTAAAAGATTTTGCCGATAGATGTCAGGGTATCGTTAATGAGGCCATGAAGTGGGCACCGAGATCCACGCGGTCGCATCTACAGGAATATCCCAATCAGATACCCACACCGGTCTTGGCACACCACAGTGGATTGGCCCTGGCCTTCGACTCGGTGGTAAGCAGCAGTGCCTTGCACACTGGAACCATGAGTAAGCGACCGAGTTGCGTGAACTCCGATACGCCCAGATTCGTATCGGTTTTATGCCTTAGGAGCAAATATGCCGGAGAGATCAGTGGTCTGTTATCCGTACTTAGTGAGAAGGATAAAGCCGGATTGGCGGATCGACTGGTCAGCGATGTGTGGGAGGCCTGTTCCGAGAAGAGCGATGCCCGGCATCGGGGAGCCCTGTGGCGAGCCACTGCATATCTGATCATCTGCTCGGAGATTGACAGGAAACTACTGCATGCTGTGGCCAGTTCACAGCTGGAATTGTTTACCGAGTCGGCGATGGAGACCGCAGTTGAGTGCTGGCAATGGGTTTTAACTGCAAGGCAGGACCTAGAGCTGTGCTTTATCCAAGAGATGGTCAGCGCCTGGCAGACGACATTCGAGAAACGAATGGGGTTATTTGCCTGGGAAACGGAGGTCACGAATCCACTGGCCGCATACGAAGGCTGCAAGTTAGTCAGCAAGCCCATACTGATAACCCCACATCTGATTTGGCTGCAGTTGCTTTCCGAGATGGTGGACACGGCCAAGTATTGCAACCGTGATAAAGTTGAGATGTTCTGCCTCCTGTTGCATCGTTGTCTTCCCATACTGAAGAGTAGCAAGCAGAACCGCCAGGTTTCCACCGTGGGCTGTCGCTTCAAGTTGCTGCAGTGCGGATTATCGCTTCTCCAGGGTAACACCATACCCAAATCCCTGGCAAGGAATATTCTCCGTGAGCGAATATACTCCAATGCACTGGACTACTTTTGTGGACCACCCACGTGCCCAAATCAAAGCAGGGAGCAACTTCTGGAGGATATTATGATACTGTTGAAATTTTGGCAGACGATGCGCAGCGAAAAGAAGCATCTGGTCACCTCCGAAGTGGGTGACTACGATTTAACAAATGCCTCCGTGAGCTCTACACAAATGCTGGCCGTGAGGAATAACCCAGAGACGGCTTCCCTGATCAGTGGCAGTGGACTAGTCAACGATTACACACGCTCGATGAGTGCCAGCGGCAATGCTGTGGGCATGGGCGTGGGTGCGGCTAGTGGTGGGAGCAGCAGTGGTTGGTATAACACCATTCCACACTCCACGTCCACCTTATCGAAGAGATCGAATCGCTCCAAGCGACTGCAGTATCAGAAGGACTCATACGACAAGGATTACATGAAGAAACGCAATCTGATCCTCGAGCTGCTGGCCGTGGAGCTTGAGTTCCTCATTACGTGGTACAATCCCAATTGTCTGCCCGATCTTATAGTGCCAGGTGAGCCACTGTCTGCCTTAGTAATTGTAAAGTTATTAACTTGTCCCCTTTTCAGGCGAGGAACAGATCACGGAGTGGCGCAACCGGCCGTACAAGCCGAACGTTTGGCGTGACTATGCCCGTCTCGCTTGGTGCTATAACCCAGCACTGGCTGTCTTCCTACCACAGCGGATCAAGAATGCGGAAATCATTGACGAGGAGGTGTCGCGACTGGTCTGCTCCGATCCCATAGCTGTCTGCCACATCCCCGAGGCACTGAAGTACTTGTGCACCACTAAGAACCTGCTACAGGAAAGCCCAGATCTGGTGTATATCTTGTCCTGGTCGCCGGTAACGCCTATCCATGCGCTGGCTTACTTTTCGCGACAATATCCATCGCATCCGCTAACCGCTCAGTATGCTGTGAAGACCCTCTCCTCGTATCCAGCGGAATCGGTGCTGCCCTATATTCCACAATTGGTTCAGGCACTCCGGCATGACACCATGGGTTATGTGGTGGAGTTCATTAAGAATATCTCGCGGAGATCGCAGATTGTGGCCCATCAGTTAATCTGGAACATGCAGACGAACATGTACATGGACGAGGATCAGCAGCACAGGGATCCCAATCTCTACGAGGCTCTCGATCAGTTATCACAAAGTATTATCGCTTCGTTTTCGGGCGCTGCCAAAAGATTCTACGAGAGGGAGTTTGATTTCTTTGGCAAGATAACAGCAGTTTCCGGTGAGATTCGTTCATTTGCCAAGGGCATTGAGCGGAAGAATGCGTGTCTGGCGGCGCTTAGCAGGATCAAGGTACAAGGCGGCTGCTATCTACCTTCCAATCCGGAAGCTATGGTGCTAGATATCGACTACAGCAGCGGGACGCCTATGCAGAGTGCGGCCAAGGCACCGTATTTGGCCAGGTTCCGTGTGTATCGATGCGGTATCACGGAGTTGGAGACGCGCGCCATGGAGGTGTCAAATAATCCGGTAAAGATATTGCTCTTCTATATGTAAAACTTTTCTTAACCTTTTGTAAAAACAGAATTCCCAGGAGGATGCCAAAATGACGCTGGGCGTGGAATCCTGGCAGGCTGCCATTTTCAAGGTCGGCGACGATGTGCGCCAGGATATGCTGGCCCTCCAAGTCATCACCATCTTCAAGAGCATCTTCCAACAAGTGGGACTCGACCTGTTTTTGTTCCCCTACCGCGTTGTGGCCACCGCTCCGGGAGTGAGTTCTCTATTCTGATTGGGTTTCTATGTGGATTTTATAATGGATTTCATCCTTTTACAGTGCGGCGTCATTGAGTGTGTGCCGAATGCTAAGTCGAGGGATCAACTTGGCCGACAAACGGACAGTGGACTGTCGGAGTATTTCCAGCATCAGTATGGCGATGAAAGCTCCAAGGAGTTCCAGGCAGCGCGGGCCAACTTTGTGAAATCCATGGCGGCCTACTCGTTAATTGGTTATCTCCTCCAGATCAAAGATCGCCACAATGGTAACATTATGATAGACAAGGATGGCCACATCATACACATAGGTGAGCGGTAGATTTGTGACTTCCTTATCAGTAAGAGCTGCAAAGAAGGAATCCCCTATTCAAACCCCTTTTTATTGCAGATTTTGGCTTTATGTTTGAGTCATCGCCAGGTGGTAATATCGGCTTTGAGCCCGATATGAAGTTGACCGACGAGATGGTCATGATCATGGGTGGCAAGATGGACTCGCCGGCATTCAAATGGTTCTGTGAGCTGTGCGTCCAGGCTTTCCTCGCTGTTCGCCCTTACCAGGATGCAATCGTATCCCTGGTATCCCTGATGCTGGACACTGGACTGCCATGTTTCCGTGGTCAGACGATAAACCTGCTGAAGCAACGATTCGTGGCCACCAAGAATAACAAGGAGGCAGCCGCCCACATGCTGGCTGTCATCCGAAACTCGTACCAGAACTTCCGCACGCGTACCTACGACATGATCCAGTACTATCAGAACCAGATACCCTACTAAATAACCCCATATACAGGCGCCTCATGTTTGTTGTTGTTGGCCAAAAGACACTTAAAAATACACAAAACTACAAACTTGGAACCTACAAACAGTAAATACCCTTTACCCAATATCCGTACAATTAATGTTTCGTTGGCGCACCCGTATTCGTATTCCTTAACCTTAACCCGTATTTTCTGAGTGTGTGTTTCCTCTAATTTCGCGTACTTATAAGATGTTAAACTTTTTCCAAGATTTTACGACGCATATATATATATACGTTATACAATATTTATAAAAATTAAATCAATTATAGGGCAATATGTTATATAATGGTAAAAAGGTGTTATTTAATGGGACGTGGATGTTCTTTTAGTTGGTTTAATAAATAAATTTATTGGAATTTGTAATTTTCGGAATTCTAGAATTCTTTTCAATTTGTATATTTATTATTATACTTAAAAAACTAAATTAAATCAAAAATATATTTAAATAATTCACTTTGCCATTTCATTTCTAATATTACCTTAATATTAGAATTTTATAGATTTTCAACAGTCGATAATAAATGGTCATCGTCTGCAGTCGATAGCCAAGCAGTGTTGTGCAGCTTACGGATTTCGTAAATTTTAGTATTTTATGTAGTGTATTTATCGATTTTTGGTACTTTTTCATCAAACGGTCACACATTACCGACGTGACTCTACGTATGTTATCGATTTTTTGTGTTTTCTCCGGACGGTCACACTTAACAGTCGGTCAAAAAATATACAGATCTTTTGTTGTAAGTAAAAAAACTAAAAAAGTAAAATAGACGCAATTTACCGAAAAACTACAGCTTAAAAAGCTAAAAACAAGTTCCCAAAAGTAATAAAAAGTGCACAAACATAAGGAGTTTTGCCCCCTGTTCGCCCCACACTTTTTTTTGTGCGAAGCGAGTGTGAAAGGTTCATATATATACATATATACGGAAGCAAGGTGTAGCAAAAGACGAAAAAAAGCAGCAGAGCGTGTTTGTGTGTGTGTTGAGTAAAAGAAAGCAGTCGAAAAAATGAAATGAAACGAAAGAAAATGTCACGAAAAGCAAAAAAAAAAACTGGGAAAGCAAAAAACACAAAAAAACCGAATCTAACATTAATAATTTTTCGAAATAAATGAGCACCGCTCTCTCAACGTGTGCCTGTATGTGTGCGTGTGTGTGTATGTATGTGAGCGTGCGTTCCTATTTTTTTTCACCCCATGCGTGTTTCTTTTTTTTTTGTTGTGTGCGTTTAATTTGCCAAAGGAAATGGTGGAAATTCTTGAGAAATTAATACTGAAAAATGCGATTTATTTTTTGTAGTACATTGCACACACACACACATTGGAAGGCGAGGAAATTGCGTTACACAAGCACACCCGCTGCCAGCGCCGCTGCCCAGAACCTCCGCTGTGGTGAACAAGTGTACGTGTGTGTGCGAGTGTCGCGTGTCTCTCTCTGCGCGTTTGTGTGTGTGTGTGTGTGTGTGCATGTGTGGGTGTGCGTGCTTCAATAATCTAATAAATTTTTTTCGAGTGTTGCAAGCCAGCGAAATAAAATAACAAATGAAACCAAAGTAACAACAAAATAAATAAAGAAATTGTTGCAGAAAGCAAACAAACACACACGCGAAAAACAAAACGAAAACGAACAAAGTTGCGCCTGTACGCCTGCGTCGACGTCGACCGCGCAGCCAGCGCACAGTGGATCTGAATTGCAAGTAAGTGGATCTATAATATACAATCCCCTTTAATTCCATTTTAAAATCTCAATCTAGGTTTGCCTTTCGTTAAGTTTTTGAATAGAAAGTCTATAGGAAAATCCTGGTTTTATTGCATTCCCTTTGAAAATAACTACAGTGCGAACTCGATAGAGTGAATAGTTCCTTAGCTCGGTTTTCAAAATTAATTGGCAAAAAGTAAATCCAACTTTTGCCTGTAAGCTTACAGGAATTCATTAAGATAGAAAGTAACAAATCAAATAAAGAAATACCTTATTATTGTTCCTCTTAGTGCATCCCCACTGTATTTATTTCTGACCCACTATGCTCGAAATGGCGACGTTTCCATAAAATTAACAGTCCGCCGGTCAAAGGAATTTAAATTAAATAAGACGAAATTGGTGCGAAAACTCTTTGTGTGCCGCGTTGCGTCTCATTGTTGTTGCCTTATGGCTGCTTCTATCGGGTTCTATATATTGTATATCATTTGGACTGCAAAGTGCAACGTTTGCACCGAAAGTGACATTGAAAATGACGACAGCAGCAAATAAACACTAAGCCACACACACACACACATGCGTGACTTAGGACTTGAAGTTTTTCTAGTCCAATGTTCGTTGTTTTTTTTTTTTGTTCGCCTTTTGCTTTTTGCTTTTCAGGAGGTGGCGATTATGAATGGGCGGGCTTAGTAATAAATACAGTAAATATCGGTTAAGAACAACGATATCTTTTTGCTTATTTGAAAAAGATAAATAACTGGCAATGGTTTTCTTTAAAAATCTAAGAAATAAACTAAGAAAATTTACATTTACTTTCAAAGTTAAAAAAAAAAACCGAAAACATCAATTAATTTTTCATTCAATCTTCTAACTTTTGGGACATTGAAAGAACTTGACATTTTACTTTTTAACACTTTCCATTTTAATGGTCCGTTCCGCCCACTCCCTTGTTACCTTCTTGATTTTTGATGTGTGGTTTTTGGGGTTTTCCTGTAGAGGAAATGCCTTCGCAATAAACGCCAGCCTGCTGGGTGCAAGGGTGGACCTAAGGAAAGCAGAGAGAGAGAGAAAGAGAGTGAGTGTGAAAGAGAGGTAGTGCTGCACGCTATGCGACGGCACGACATCCCCACCTATACACATGCACACCAACGCCCACGAACTTTGCAGGGGCACGCACGCTCATACACGATTTCATGCCAGAGTTGTCAACTTCCTGTGCACGTGCTAGAGTCTCGCCTGGCAACGCCGCCATCCATTTCAAAATAATCCCAAATTTAAAAAAAAAAATGGTTTAAAATAAAAGGTCTGGCCTTTGTGGCACAGCTGTTTTCCTGCCACACAAGGACATTTAGCTTTATATTTGTAAATTTATTAGCAGCAAGGCTCTCTATGTCCTTCTATTTGCATTCGATAATGCACTTCTCTCTCCTTGTAAATGTACTTCATCGCACAATGTAAAGAAGGTTCTGAGAGATTTTGGAGGGGATAATGAAGTGCACTAGTAGTATCCTTCTAGATGGCCTTCTAAAGTGCTCCAAAGTCCCGCTGGAAACACAATACATGTACATATTCGGCAGAGGCGTGTGTGTACGTGATGATGTCCTTCGCCTGCGCGTGACATTCCGATACTTTGTACACAATATGCACGCCGCCAATGTCTTATCGATTATTTCATTCGCCGTTTTTAGGATTGCCTCCTGCTTTGAATGCCTTAAATTTATTACGTTTTTTGATAAGAACACTGGAAATATGCAACCCTAGTCTATACATACTTTTTTATTTGTTTCCAAACTATCAAATATGGTTTTGAATACCTAACTTTATAAGTTTTAATTATTGTAATTTCGTTTAATTTTGCTGTTTTGTTGATTTCAAATATTTAATATGTTAAAATAAGTTTTAAAATTGATCATTCTGTTCTAAAACCATAGAAATTACATATTTTTTGCCTATATAAACTCAGGGCTGACATCATTTTGCAGTCGTTTATCGATTGCATTTGGCATTTCATTCCGGAGTGACAGTGTTGTAAATCGGTGGCAGCAGCACTAGTTGCGTCGCGTCGCAGTCGCTGCGCTGTCGACTTTGACGGCGACATCCTTGCTGCGCTCCTTCCTGTGTCGCCCTCTCGTATCGTACTCTCTTTCTCTGCCACTTTCTTTTGCTCTCTCTCGCTGCTTTCCTAGTTTTCTCTCTCAGTTTTCCTGTGCTTTTCCCCGTTTGGTTCGTCAGTCGAATTCTGCCAGCAGCGGGCTCAAAATCAATGCAAATTTTTCGCGCCGCCGTTTTTCCACGTTTTCCACACAAATTATGTTCGGTTTTTTCCCGAACGCTTTCACTTGCCTTATTTTCAAATATTTATTTTAGTTTCATAAACTCTCGTTTATAGTGGCCAAAATCAGCTGATACTTAACCATTACGTAATTATATGTGTGGGTGTGTGTGTCACGTGCTCTCTCAAGCGAGTGTGTGTGTGTGTGCGCGTGGGTTCTGCAATTTTGCAGTTTTTTTTAAGTTAGCCGGCAGCTGCAAACTTGATTGAAAAAGAGGGAAATTATGCTGGGAAAATTCAGTTTTTTGTTGTTTTTTTTTCATAAGTGTTCGTATGAATTTAAAAACTAATAAACAAATTGCGAAAAAGTGTAAAAAATACTATATAAAAATGGTTTAAAAAAATCAAAAAAGGAGACAGATAACCACTTTAAAAGGTAACTATAGTATAGACTAGCTTTACCTGGCAAATCTATGCGGATATAGCTTTAAAATTCCTTTTGGAAAATCTCTACTGTTTGTTTTAGATATTAGTTAGAGTTTTTTAATGTTAATTAGTTATTATTTTTTATAAAATCATTAACTTTTGGTTCTTTTTTATGGTTACCAGTAAGCTGATCGCAATTTGGGATCCTACAAAGAGGTGTTTAAGTTAATTTATCAACATTTAAGTAATTCTCAAAGCATTTACTAAGAAAAGAGAGTAGACTTATATCTATGAAGCCTGAAACCATTGATTACTGATCACACGGCCCACAGTAACAGCAACAGCAACAAAGGCCTAATAAAAAATTCCCTTCCAGAGTAATCTTTTAACACTTTCCACTATCTACTGATAGAATCGAACTGGAAATGGCTTATGGGTCTTGTTATTGTTTCTCAAATCGTTTCGAAACACCAGAATGAGGTGCAAAAAAGCGAAAGAGATTTAAACTCCCCACCGTGCATACTCGTACAATGGGGACGATAAGATTATGATTCGGTGGTTCTTTGTTGCTTAATTCTATATGGTGAGGGGTATGTATATATCATTACTTGATATTGCTTGCTGGGTTCTCCCATTGATACTTTGTTATAGAGAGGCAATATATAGAAGTGACTAAGAAGTAAGTGAGCTGACGAATTATTACAAACTGAGATAGTCTTTAAGTTCTCTGAATAGTTGTGGAAAATCTACTAAGAGAGAGAAGGTACTTGGGAAAAGCTCTTTAATCTGAAGAACCTACACCCTAAGAACCCACAGGCCAATGCCAATTTCTATGTTTTATTCAAACATTTTTTTGGTTTTTGTCTTTTGGTTTGATGTGTGAGGCGCGTGCATCAATAAATAAAATCAACTAAAAATACGTGTGAAAAGCACGCGAAAATAGCCGGCGTATAGCAAATGGTAAGAGAAAAGCGGGTGGAAAGAGGGAAAATTATGACGCGTTCGCGACTTTTTTGCGAAGGCGTTGGGACCCAATGATACCCGCCCCCTTTTGACAAAAATAATACCAATCGGCGACACTTTTTCAGTGGGTCGTCGTGGACATGGAATACGAGAAATAACAAGGAAAATGAGAGCTATAAAGAAAAATGTTTCTTCAAACAATTTTGTATTTGTTTAAACAGAAGAAATCGAAAAGCAAGCTTAGAATGCTCTTCAATGAACTTTGAATAGGTACCTAAATTTGATAATTAAAGCAATTCTAAAGCCAACTGTTTTTCAAATCTAACAAGTAACTACTATAACTTCTTGTTTTGATATACAAAAATAATATAATTTAAGCTAAACTCAGTAGAAATCCATTTAAAAAGTGCTTAGGTTTTAAGGGACTGAAAGAAAAGCTGAATTAGTTGCTGCCAAAATGCCATAGCATACTTTCTGAAGTGCGTCCACAAACACCCACACACACCCACTCACACCCAAAAATCACACCCTTCACTTGTGTGCATTGATTTTTGTGTTTTCCTTACAGTTTTCCTTGATTTTGTGTATTTAGTCATCTTTTTTTTTTTTTGGGTTGCCAAGCAGCCGCAATGCTCACAATGGGCCCTCTTTACTTCCCTTTGAGCCGAAGCGATCGATAATTTAGAAAGCCCTTTAAGCATCCTTACAGAATAGGATATATAATATATAGAAATTGCTTTGATATTTATTCTAAGGGATAATGGTTAGCAAAGTGTTTTGCGAGATGTTAAAATATTTATTTGTAAATTAATACTGGAGGGGAAAATCGAACATACTTTTGATTAAGAAACTAGACTGGGAATTAACTTACGAGTTTAATTACAATTATAGTCAAAGTGCTTAAGTTGTCACTTAAGCTGGAGGGAAATTCAATTGGCTAAAATGGCCAAATATCATTTGGCCAACATTAATTACCCGAATTGAGCTGGCCGGGCGAGAATTTACTTTGGCCAAACACGCAATTTGCATGGGTTAAGTGACCTTCGCCTCATTTCGCTTCTGCTGGGTTTCGGTTTTCGCCCTCTTTTTCTGTTTTTTGCTCGTTTTTTATCCATTTTTTCCTGCACAAAAATGTTCCCTACATTTTGGTAAAATTTTGAATGAGCTAATTGAATGAATGGAAATGAGCTTACGATTTACACAGCAGCGCAAATGTGGAAAAGCCAGCAGATAGAGAGAGAGAGAGAGGGAGTGGGGTAGATGGGTGGGAAATTGGAGAACCTTTTCGACGCTGCGGCGTTTGGTTTTGTAGGTCAAATGGCGGCAGTCGCATGACGACAGCCACGAAAATGAAACCGACGAAACGTCCTCGTTGTCATCGTCATAGTCATCGTCGGTGTGTCGCCACTAATTCCCTCTCTGTGTCCCAGTGTCTATTTTACTTGGTTGCCCTGCCCTGCCCTGCCCTGCCTTGCCCTGCACTGTGCTCCTCTTGCCACATCTTTCTTTCTTTCGCTGCTTATCCTTCACTCTATAGCAAGTCATTCGGGGCTGGCTGCCCTTTGACCCTTTTCCAAACCCACCGCCCTTCCTTAGCCACCGCCTGCAATTTGTCTCGTCCCTTTTACACTCTTAGTTTATTTATGCCCTTTTCAAGGGGCTCCTTGCATTTTTAATGATGACCTTTGCGGCCCAATAAAGTAACCATCAGCTTCGATTCTTCAAGAACTCATTTACTTTTACAGCATGTAATCTAAATCTTAGCTGACTTTGGATTAAGGTGTCTTTACTTCTTGTTTTGTAATGAGATTTATCGAAATCAATAATGATAATGTTAGGATAGGGTATATCGCAGCCTGTGTTTCCCCTTTCTCTTAAACTTATGCTTGTCCTTTCACTGTGCTCAAATTTATTGCCAGCATGCGTATGTGGCCTAATTGAATTGCTGTTTTGGCCTCCTCCTAGCTACAGTTATCGCTCTATAAATTGGAATATAACAAAATGTATAATAGTATGCCATAGAAGTGCAAATTGAAAGTAATAGACGGTGCTTAACGGTGCTACGTCTCACAATAACTGTTTACTTTTTTACAGTTTGTTATTATAACTTTGCCAAAACTCAACGCACAGCTTAAAGTGTGACTGGTTTCTTAAGCTAACTTTCCTCATCATTTGTTTGATGATTTTCAAAATTTATTTTTGATTTTTTTCATCAAAATTAGCGAAAAACTGAAAATTTTTGACATTTTAAGGTGTGAATACAGTTCGACGGAAATTTTAATTACAAATCCAGCGATATATGACATTCCATGTTCCGACCATTATTTACTACGCTATAGAATAATTCTGTTTATTTTAGGTCAGAAATCTGGATTGCTAGTTTTGACAGAAAATGCAATATTTCTTATCGGTTTTATACCTATAACTCAGTCAAAACAAGGGTCAGAGCTAAAATAAAAACAGTTTTGTGAAGCTAACGATCAACACAAACTTTCCTTATCATTGGTTTGACGATTTGGTGAATTTTAATTTTTGGCAAAATTTCGCATTTTTGGTAAGGGGTACCATCATCAAAATTTTCAAAAAATGGCCAAAAATTAAGTTTTCCAGATTTGAATGCAAACCAATAGGGAATCATAGCAATCAAGTTACGAGCCCTACGAGGTATTAAATTCCTCATTTGGACCATTTTTGGCTGTGTTATGCCAAAAAAACTGATTTTTTGGTGCTCAAAATCACGTAAAGGTGTTTTCACAGCAGAGATTCCGGCTTCCTTGCCGTTTCTTAGCTCTAACTTTGTCAAAACAAGCCGCATGTCCTAACCAATGACTGATTTCTGCAGCTAAAAACCGAAACTTGAAACCCCTCTACCCACTTTTATCATTATTGTTCTGATTCTCTTGGTGCGAGCTGCGATTTAACGGCTAAAAAATCGAAAAACCCATTTCTACGGAAAGTTGGAATATTTTTTCCGGCTTTTTAGCTCTAGCTCGGTCAAAACAAGACGCACAGCCAAAAGAATGACTGTTTTGTGCTGCTAACGACCAATACTAACCACCCCTATCACTCGTTTTTCGATTTTGGGAAAATAAATTTTGACCCAAATTTCGCATTTTTGGGAAGGGGTACCATCATCAAAATTTTCAAAAATGGGCCAAATTTCACATTTTAAACTGTGAATGCAGTTTGTCTGCCATTTTAATAACGAGTTCAGCGATATATGACTTTCTATAGTTCGACCCTTATTGGCTTTGTTATGAGAATAATTCTGATTATTTTGAGACAAAATTCAGGACTTTGACTTTGGACTGAAAATGGTAATACTTTGAATCGGTCGTATACCTATAGCTTTGCAAAAAGAAGACTTACAGCTAAACCAAAGACTGTTTTGTGAAGCTAACGACCAAAACGAACTTTCCTCATCATTCGTTTGACGGTTTTAGGAAATTTAATTTTTTTTGGATTTTTCGAATTGTTGTAAGGGGTAAAATTATCAAAATTTAAGAAAATTGCTAAAAAATTTTACTTTTTAAGGTGGGGATACAGTTTTGTTGGAAATCAAATTACGACCTCAAGGAGGTATGACATTCAATATTCGGATCATTATTGGCCTAGTTATGAGAAATTTTTGAGGAGAGAATTGCGATAAACCAAATTTCAAATTTTTACCAATGGGTAACATTATCGTTTTTGCAAAAAAAAAGGTACAAATTTAATTTTTCAAGGCTGGAATGCAATTCGACTTTAAATTAAATTTAAATTATGACTTCATCGATGTAAGGCATGATCCGACTATTTGTCGCAATTTTCTGGTCAAAATTCGTAGTTTTTTTTAACGAAAAATTTGGATTTTTGGCTGGGACCTTGAATTGGGGTGCAGTTTTTATTGGGGGTAGTCGTCTCTTTGGGGTGTGTCCTGCAGAGGTGGTGGTCACTCCAAATAGGTCAATCACGCCCTAACCTTCGCCCCTGTGACTAATGCAACCGCAATTACCTACCCTTTCTAGTCAGTTGCTTGTTGTTCTACCAAAGTTTTCTTGGCCATTTCTTGGTGTTGTTTTTTTTTTTTTTTTGTTTTAGTGATTTTCTCAGCTGACCCGTAGCCTTGCCTCTTGCCCCTTGCCCCCCTGCCCAGTCTCTTGCAACTTTGATTAACATCTGTTTGTAAATTACAGGGCAATTTATTTTGTTGACACCGAGTGAAAAAGAGAGGGGCTATTAGTCAACCCTTTTACCACTTTCCCCTTGACCATCACCCCTCCCCCCCCCCCTACCCCTATAGTGTGCCCCTTCAATTTACTTGCAATTTACACACGACTAACTGCCAATTTCTCCTCTTTCCTTTTCTTTTAGATTGCAGTCGCTGGCCCTCTCTCTCTTTCGCACATTTTTGAAGAGCTGCCAATAATTAAAAAAAAATCAAAAAAAAAAAGAGAGGAGAGGAGGATTTTCAATCTGACTAAGAACTTTGTGTGTTAAAGAAATGCAAAATAAAAAATACAAAAAATAAACTAAAAATAAAAACAAAAGCTGTTGTGCAACCTAACGAAATGAAGCAAAAAACCGCGAGTTTTAAAATCTCAAAAAATTAGTGTGTGCTAGTATGTGTGTGAATGAGTCAGTAGAAAAAAAACATTAACAAAAACAATAAGACTTATAAAAAAAAAACAACAAAAAGCAACTTTAGAGATTATTAATAAATAATTTAACGTTTGCATAGGGAAACTTAACTGGAGGAAAATCCTTTTTTAAGCCACCAAAATAGTTAAAGACTTATATTTTTTTTATTAATTAATTAATCTTTCAACACTCTTAAATAAATTGCTAAATAAATGTTAAATTTGTCAACTTACAGCGATTGAACAGTTACAATTGTTGAGCCCTTGACGAGTTCGTTGAAAAAACAAAAAGAAAACTTGGAAATATTGAAACTTAAAAAAAAACCAATAAAAAAGGAGATTACTTGAGAAATATTATTAAACAAAAAAAAAAAAAACAAACACTGCTGCATGCCAATGGCCTTGCAGAGCAGTAAGAAACAGCAGCAGCCGAAAAAGAAGATGTAAAGCGTTGTTTTTTGACATACTCGTTTTTTTGTAGTGGAAAAACTGAAAACTGAAAACTGAATTGCAATTGCAACAACATCAAGCAGCAACAACAACAAAAAGAACAGCAATCGTAGCAATCAAATAATTAATTGACATAATTAATTCAGAACCAATCACGGACCAAGACAACAGCAACAACAACAGCAGCAGAAGAAGAAGAAGCGGTAAATACAAAACAAAGGTTTAAAGCCGAAGTCGAGAAGAAGAAGAAGAAGAAGACGAAGTCGAGGAACTGAAGCAGAGCAGCGCAGCAGCGTAACCATGAGCGGTCGTCCAAGAACATCCTCCTTCGCCGAGGGCAACAAACAGTCGCCAAGTTTGGTGCTGGGCGGCGTCAAAACATGCAGTAAGTTGAAAATAATTTTAATATTTTGTAAAAATTTAATATATATTCGAAAGAGATATTTAAACCATATAAAAAGGCACCCAAATGTAGGCCAAATTACTTGGTCCTTAACAGCTACTCAATCCTTAACAGACTGTTAACTAGTCAAAAGGTTATGTTATTCCTTACAGCATACCTTCAGACACATGTTTTAGGAGACTTTTAATTAAGATTTTGTTTCAAAAGTAACTAGTTTGCTGAGTTTCACTGTATATTTTGAAGTATTTAATTAGATTCTAAAACTACTCTCAATCTAAAAGCCGTAAATGTTTGCCTCTGCAAGTAATTTAGCGAGTAATCACTGTATAAGGCAAATTCAACTTTAATTGAGTTGTTTTATTTGTTAAATTTTGTTGTTTTTGAGTAATTGAATTTTATTACTCAGCTGTTTTTCAGTATGCGGCTGTTTTTAGCCCTCGATACGCGAAAAATGCCATCGTATTATCAGTGCTTACACCTCCCGGTCCCTTCCCTCACGTTTTTTCTCCGCTTTTACTTTACCACCTGTGTATGAAATGTTAAAAGCTTTTCTTAACAGCGACTGCTTAACAAAATGCTCTCTCCTCGTTTCATTTGTTCATTCTCATTCGCTCTCTCGCCGCACTCTCTTCTTCTTCGGCAGTCAATCGATTAAAATGTTCAAGTTTTCGCCGTATTAACTTCGCCGCTCTCTCTGCGGCTCTCTCGTACTTACGCTCGCTCTCTGTCTGTTTCGCCGCACTGCTGCTGCACACCATACGTGCTCTCATTTTCTGCGCTTGTGTGCGTGTCTGCTGTTTTCTGTTTTATTCATTTTTTTTTTTGCTTGGATTCCGCAGCGAAAAAGGCCAATTTTTAGTAGCAGTAGCACGAAATTCGTGGCGAGAAGAACGCTGAAAATCGAAAAACGCGCGCCACAAATTATAAAGTTAAAGTTTAAATAAAAAAGAAGCAGGCGAAAAACCTTTGAATTTGCCGCTCTGCCGTTGCCGTTGAAGCTGCCGCTACTGCGCTGCCAGCGTCCGCTGCCCCCCGCTGCGCTGCTGCTGCGAATTTAGTTTCAATCGAGATTCACTCGCTTCGAGTTCTCTGCGCTCTTCGCTTCGCTTTTGATACCTCGAGTTTGCACTAAAAAAAGCAGGAAAAACGCTTAAAAAACAAACGAATAACGCCGAGAAAGAAACAGAAATAAACCACCTCGAAAACACCGCAGAAAAGGGCGAAAAAAGCGACGAAACTAAGCCAAGAAAGCAAAAACAAAATTAAACCAACGTCACTTCAATTTTGTTCTGTGCCCCTGTGTATGTGTGTCAGTGCCTGCGCGCGTGTGTGTGTGCGTGTGTATAAGTAACTGCTGCGCTGCAGTCGACAGCGCAGCGACAGCGACGCCACAAGCGCTGCAGAAGTTTTCGCCAAAAAAAAAAAAAAAAAAAAATTAAGAAAATAACAAAAGAAAAAAATAGCTGAAAAAAAAGAAGGTCAACGGTTGAAAACTTCAACAGAAAATCGACCAACCGCCCAGCCACCCACTCTCTCCGCTGCCGACGGCGACCGCGGTGGCGACTGTGACTGCGACAGCGGCGTCGACGTCCAGCGTTTTTCCGCTTTTCCCGTTCTTCGCTTCTCATCAATTCAACAGCGCTTTTCCGCTCGCCAACCTCATCGAGCATGTTGATCAACCGCGGATCTCTACTCGAAGGTAAAATCACCGATAAAACGATAAAAATTGCTGGGAAATAACATTTATAATAAACAAAAAATATTAAACCCAAAGAAAATTCAAGAAAACCAGGGAAAATCAAGGAATTTCAAGCCATTAACAGACCTTCTGACTTATCAAGTTATTAATATTCAATTTTACCGAGTCAATAGTTAGAGAAAATCAAAGGGAAATTGTTAAATAATTTGATCAAATTCGAGAATCTAAAAATACCGAATTAAGCACAAAATTTTAATTGATATTTATAAATAATATCTTGACGAAAATATAGCATATTCTAATTTGCACGCGTGGCGGAAAATGAAATGAAGTGAGAACTTAAGAGATGAAAAATTGTAGAACTTAGGGAATGTTTGAATGTGTTTTAAAAATTTGAACTATTAGAAGTAGTCCCCCTTATACATGGGCCACTTAACACTATGGTTATAGCTTATAGCCAATAAAGTCGAACATTGATTTCTTTTTCGATGATTATCTAGTGTTTTGTTAGGTACTTAGCATAGTCTAAATAGTTAAACTAAATCGCTTTTGTTGAGGCTTCAATCGTGAATCATTGTTAACGAATCGATCAAGGTGGAAGCCATCATCTCGTCAATGCCTTGTGGTATCGCAATTTGAAAACTAAATGAATCCGTTCCCATTTTCATTTCTAATACTTGCGATGCACTTTTCCAGTTGCCTCGTGTCACTCGTCACCTGTCGCCCACTCATTTAATATCGATTCATAATTCGAATCAGCTGCATTGCCCGAAGGCACCTTGAGTTGGCCCGTTTCATCGCTGCCCCTTTCTCACTGTCCACGTGCTAGGAGCTTTTTCATGCACCTGCAGCTGCCTTCACGAACCCATTACGTTTATGCGGCATTCAAATTTGTGATATTCTAGCTTAAGATCATTAAGAAGGACAAAGGATTGTCCTTCTAGAAAGAAAGATTGTTTAATTTTTTGATTTTTACAGAAATAGCATTATCTCATTCAAAATCAGCACACATTCCGTCATTTGAATGGAGGAGAATTCGTTTGAAAGCTTTTTTCTCTCCGCATAAACTTAGTAATTGATTAATTGCTCGCTCTTCTTCTTGGGCGATCTTTCGATTTTGATTCTGATTTCGATTCGGATTCAGATTCAGATTCAGATTCGTGCGTTGACTGCGCTGCTCTAGTCACCGCTCTCCTTGGCAGCGCTGCGTCATCGACGTCACATCGGCGTAAACAAGATAATGACCCACATAGTGGGTTAGGGGGTGGTGGCAACACCCTGCTGCATACCAAGCAAAAACGCAGCGATCTTCGTTGTTGTTGTCGTTAGTGCCTCTGTTTTTTCTGTTTCTGTTTCACTCTCTCATAAATATTTATGCAATTTTGCTGCTGCCATTTTGCTGTTTTTATTCCTTTTTTTTTTTTGTTTGAGTATTTTCTTTAATTTATAATTTTTGTGTTTTTCTTTCTTTGTTTTTCATTATGCTTGTCTTTCGATCGGCGACCCCCAAATGCGTTTTTCGGTTTTTATATTGCGTGCACTTGGCGTCGCTCCAAATCCACAATCCATAATTTATCAATGTTGTTTATGATTGAAGAAAAGCAAATGAATTAAACGGGTATAATAGGATACGACAGAAATAGGAGCAAGGGCACAGACCTCTTGAATGCTTTTTTTTGTTATAAAATTTCCTTAACAATTAATAGAAAACCTAAAAAGAACATTTTGTTGTTTAGCTAAGAAAACAAAACAAACTACTCAGTACTTTTAATGTCAAAATTCGGATCTAAATCTTTCGTTAAATATTCCAACTTTGAGTCCAGGCATCACCATCACCTTTAAACCCATTAGCTTCTAACGAATATCGCTTTTCATGATAATAATCGAAAGGAAAAGGCATTTGAAGAAAGGTCGCTAGAATCAGTAAACATATCGACCAACAAGAAGGCAGTTAAACCGAACCTCGTCCGCGATGTGAAACTCAAGGGTATCGCCGTCCCCGAGGGTCATGCAAGGCCGTCAACGGATAAGCACATGGAGCGTCAGTTTGTCCAGTCCGTGAATAGTTAGTGTCCTCCTTAATTTGTATTTACCACACCCCTCCCTAACTAAACTTAAGGAAAATATCTATGATATCCTTGTAATATATATATATTTATAATCGTTCCTTTCTTTTCTCTTTTCTTTTCAGGTAAGTTGACTATCTTTTTACTAAGCTATGAACAGGTCAGCGGGTAAGCAAAAGTCTGCCATCCATTATTTTAGGTCTATATAGCAATAAGTTATATATACTTTAGAGTGAACCAAAGCTAAAGTTCACGAATTTAATCAAATTTTAAGTTAAGGTTAAGGTATGGATTAAGTTGTTAGGTACATAAATTTATGTTAATATTTTTTAAAAGTGTCTAAAAGTGACAAATTTATTGATTTTTTAATATCAGAATGTTAAAAATGTAATTTCTAAAAACCCTTTATAACTCCTTAAGGGTTAAGTTTTGGCGGCCATTAAAGGCTTTGGCCTTGAGCCTTGCATACTTTTGGGCGGCTACCGTTTATCAAACGGTACTCTCGTACTACTTGCTTGCATTTATTGGGGCTTTCGCCATTAACGGTGCATGCAAGACCTCGCCACCCACTTTCCACTCTTTCACCTCTTTGGCTTTTGTTTTGTTGACTCATCCGCCACGCGCGCTCTCTTTTCTGTCTCTTTCTTTATCTCTTTTTCTCGGTTACCTAATTTTTGCATAAGCCGCCGACACATGAGAAATTTCGGTGCAGCACACTAATAAATGCGAATACCCACACACAATCACCTAAGGCACACACAACCGCATGCAAATGAGCTTTCCGTTGACTAGAAATTCTTTTGCGCGCGCGCTCTCTCTCTCTCTTGCCCGCTGTCTCCCTTGCTCATTCTTTCCCCATTTGCCCCCACATTCTCCTGTTCTTACTCACTCTATAAGGCGATCAATTTGCGGTTCCCCAACATCGCACAATGGGCACGTGGGTACGAATTTAGAATGAAATTAAATAAATAAAATTGTCTGTTATTGTTTAAGGCAGCCCTTTAAGCTTTGAGAACCAGAAGCGCGATACTATGTAGAAACTTTCAATTTGATTACCTGTGTTATACATAAATAAAACCAATTAGTTCTCTTTTGATGGAAAATCTAACCTAATGAACGAAATAAAGCTTCTGGCCCACTGTACAACGTTCAATGCTCCGATACAGTCGCGGTCAATTGGATAGGGCGTTTTGAAAAATTATGTCTAAAGAAATTTAGAAATTATTATACAATTTTGCAATCCAATTGGATTTCTTCTCTTAATCCTAGCTTTTTCAATGTTTGATTTAAAAAGTAAGCTAAAAGATTCATATTTACCATCAATTGAATGGTTTTCTTGTTTTGCCCGTTGCTGTGCGTGGGGGACGCCGGCGCAGCAGTTGCTGCGCTGCCCGCGGCTCTGCCGGTTGATGTGAATGTGATGTAGATGCCGATGCTTCGACTCGCTCACTCGCGTTGAATCCATCGAGCAGGCGCGTCGTACTCTCTCGTTCCGCCGCGTTCCATTCAGCCATTCCGCGACTCTATTTACTTATTGTTTTTGTACTTTTATCAGCTACAAAAAAAGCTAAAAAAAAAAGAAAGAAAAGCGAAATAAATATAAATAACAACGGCGAAACAAAAAGTGAAACAAATTCGTGACGCGCCTGATTACTTCTTTATTTTTTGTGTCAACAGTGTGTGCAGTGTAATGTGTCCCAAAAAAAGAAAAAGAAAAAAAAACTAATCGAATTCAATATGCATTGAAATCTAATTAGTTGCCACATTGTTGTTTTTGCTGTGTGACACCGTTAGGAAATGACCAAAAGAGTGGTGCTTAAATTAATTGGAGTTTATTTCACGGCGTTGTGAAATATTTTCTAACTAACTTTAACCTAAAAAACACACACACACACGCACCCAACTTGCCAATATATTTATGTTTGTTATTTTTATGCGAGGGAGATATTTTTAGTAGGAGAATGTTCTAGAAAGCTTTTTAAAATACCCTATTTTTCCGTTTTTCAATTTGAAAAAAAAAACACTTCGTCTCGCCTGGCAGATCCATAGATGTATATACATATATCCAAGTTTTTAGTGCAGCTTCACTACCAAAATGAAGAAGAAGAAATATCTAAAAATTCATCAATGGAAAAGTTTTTGCAATCTCTCTATCTCGCTCATTGGCTAGCCGTCTCTGTCGGCCCCGCTCTTTTCCCCGCAAGGCACACAACAAGTGGCAAATCAAAGCGGCGTCGTCTTCAAACCAGTTTTACTGTATCGTTGTTGTTACTGTTTCAGCGTACACAGAGAAAAATAGAGTCGATAGATATCTCTAAGATATAAAATTTTATAGATACTTTTTTATAAAAGGCTTTTATATCTTTTGGTTCGATATTATCTATTAGGGGTTTATATTTAGGTTTGTAGTATGTAATCACGTGTTGTTCTCGATTACAGATCACAAATTGTTTTTAGTGTAGTTTCTGCGGCTGCTGCGTCTCCGCGATAATTGTGTGGCGTTTCTCCTCCCCAATGGACCGCGCCCCCCACCCGAACTCTATCTCCCATTCCTCTGATCAACATTTGCTTTTATGGGCAAAAGTTCTTCAATGAGTAGTCAAAGCTGTGCGGATCGAAGGGGCAAGACGATGATTTGGAGTCGCTGCAGAGTACGTGCATGCAATTCCTTATTGGCGACAATGTTGAAATATGCGCTTGGCTGCAAAGATAACACCAGCGATCATAATAATAGCTTCGGAAAACTAATCTATTGGTTGGTTTATGAAATCCATATTCGTAGAGTAATACAACGTTATCCTAGAGTGGTGAATCATTTATGAAATATTTTCAAACTCTCTGAATAGGGCATTTCTGGGCTTTCCTTAGCCTTTCCATAATAGTGTGACCAAAGTTATCTATGAAAATGTAATATTAGTAATGTACCTACAAGTGTGGCCGCTGCTGTTTATGGCAGCTTGGGCCAAAAGTGAATTATTCATGTTGTTGCTGCTGTCGCTTTGCCAGTGGAAAATTACCAAAAAAAATTCGCATGAACTGTGCCGGCTGCTCCTCCTCCTTCTCTCTTCCTCCTTCCACTCGCCGTCTTCTTCTTCCAGTGCCCCCAAAGGCAAAAAGTCGGAGTCGAAGTTACTTCGTGTGTAGTTGTTGCTTTTGCCCACTCTTTCGCTTTAGTTTTATATTTTTTTTTCTTTTCTTTAACATTTTTATACTCTTGCAGAGGGTATAGAAAAATGACTTAATAGTTAGATTCCTAATAGGATATATGGATTAGATAAGTTTCCATAGAAAAGTCTGCGGCTCTTAAAGAAAATGGCGCAGAGTAAGAGTTATCAGCGTGAAGCCTTTCGAAAAGATATTTGGCTATTGATTTGTATAGTAAGGGTATTGTATAAGGGTATTAGGACTTCCATTTGCCGAAGTTAGCTTCCATTCTCGTTTCTTTTTATAAAAATAGCACAGACGAAGAAATATTTGCACAAATACACACACGTGTGTGGTAGCATTTGCTAATTTTCTTCGTTTGTTTCGCTTTTCGTTTTTTGTTTGTTGATTTTTCTGGTAATTCATTCGCCTATTGCCTTTTCCCCCTTTTATTTCTTTGCGTCTGTTATTTTTCTTCTCTTTTAATATTCAGTTTTGCAATCAATTTCGAAGGCAATCAATTTGTATCTTTGAAATGTGACGATCAGTTTACGTAGCTCTCTTAAGCCAGGCCTTTCTCCGCAACTCTTTCGATGCTCTTTGATATCTTTCTTCTCTTTTACCCACGCCCACGCCTTAAGTGTGTCAATGGTTCAAGGCAGACGAATGAAGAATCAACACAGAGCTTTTCACTCAAAAAGCTCCTGAAAATGAGAGCTTTGCTTTCGTCAGACTTTTCGGGGGCCAAAACTGCATGACGTGCCACCTGCCATCAGAGCCAACGCAATTTGTGTTGCCAAAAATCGTAAAATGTACTCGTATTTGAAAAAAAGTATTTTTTGCTTAAAGAGATGCCAAAAAGTAATCTTTATTATAATCCTGACAAATTTATCTTTAAGGTATTGCAATATCTAAATTTGTACTATCAGAGATTGCTTTGTTCTGATAAGATTTGTTTTTGAACTTTGAAACACTTTTTTTCCCAGCGATCTTCTGATCCATTTTCCCGTATTACTATCTTCACTAATTAAAAACCAAATAATTCTCGTTCAATGCAGTTGCTGTTGCTCATAATCTTCGATTGTTCTCGGCAGTCAGCTGACTTTTGTTTCACCCAAGCCAAGCGATGCTCCACGTTGATCATCTTATGAATATTTTTACGTATTGATTTGATTTCTTTTGTTGTTGCTTTTGGAACGTATGGCATAATGACGCTTATGATGACGCGCTTGAAAAAAAACGAGCAAAAGTCGGAATTATATTGAAGCGCCCCTCTGGCGGTTTCTCACGCCCGTTTTTGGAGGTGAATTGGGGCTTTGGCATTTTTGGTAACCAGAAATGTCGTTGAAAAAAGGTATATATATATATTATATATTCGTATAACGAAATGAGGAATACGGCCAATGGCACAAGCCCCAGTGCAGGCACACTTAAAAATCACAAACGTGTGTGTTTTATAATGCATTTCCGGTCATTAAATATTAAGTTATCTGAGCTATAGAACGTGCCCGCAAATTTCTGACATAATTTTGTAATATTATGATTGCCTTTCATTTAGTTTAATAACAAGTCAATGAGTAGGCGTTAATTAAATTCAATGAGCTGTTGATTAACTAATACCTTTCATTATTTTCCAATAAGTACTGTAAGTACTTAACGAACATTCCTGCATACTGTAGCACAAAGAACCTTCTGACGTCGCATTCTTGTTATCGTTCAATTAACATTTTTCACATTAATTTTCAATAAAATAATACGTACATTAATGATGGCAGAGCTGGTGGAGGGAGGGAGTGGGGTATGGATGAGGGAGTGGATGGTACGCAATCAAATCGGTCATATAACGCCCAGGGAAAGGAATATGCAAAGGCGGCAGTCGAATAAAAATAACGATATTTAAGTAAACAACTTGGGTTGGATACAGAAAGCTGGCCAAGAAGCCACACGACATCGCGTCGTCTTGTCTTGGGTTATAAAAGTGTGACAACAGCACGCGCTGTTCCATTCCGATTATTCCAGCCTCCCAAATAGCTTTTTCGCTCAATTAATTAACTTATTTTTTATTGCATACGATTCTATTAAAAATGATTGCGGTCCCTCGATTGGATTGCTGGGATTGTGTGCGAGGCATACAAATCTATTGGGGAATGTGGGCAACAACGCCATCAAGCGGCAGTTAAAATTTACTTACTTAATAGCCCATTGCAACACAGTAAGAAAATACTTATTATTTGGTAATCTTGAAGGTTTTGTTCAATCTGTTTGTTCCAAAAGTGATCACATTGTCTTCCAGAGGTTTGTTACAAACCTGAAAGAAGAAATCGAGTCGATCAATACCATTTGTGGCATAAAGAAAAAGAAAAGAGTCTCCTGGATTAGGCTTCCTGTTTAACGGGAATTCGCTTTGACGATATCCACTCGTTGATTGATCAACAACTGTCATCAGGTTTTTGATTTCGTTGGTATTGATGGACAGGCAATTGACAAGTTGAAACTAATCTGTTAATTGAGTTCTACATGGAAATGTTTTCAATTAAGGGGGGTATTGGGGAGGTGCCTGAAGGTGCCTGGAGGTTGTTGTCCGGTTGTTTGTTGCCTTTATTCTCTGTTTTTGCGGAAATTCATAGAGCAACACGGAAAATGCAATTAATTTATGCGAGAATGTGGAAATGGCGGAAAAGCACGCACTCAGTGTTTCAAATCATCTTGAACTGATTGAATGGATCATTGAAACAAATGAAGTTTTATCGAGCATTCCAAATCCTCGAAATATTGACTCATCAAATCATTCATACGAAGTGAACAGTGAATTGTTCAGGGCATTATTACTATATGTATTTATATATATATTAAATATACATATCGCTTTTGAAATGCGCTTTTCAACCACGGGAAACTAAAAACGAGACTTGGATTTAGATTTGGTGTTG
The DNA here is from genome assembly GCF_018153835.1 of Drosophila eugracilis. Taxonomy (NCBI): domain Eukaryota; kingdom Metazoa; phylum Arthropoda; class Insecta; order Diptera; family Drosophilidae; genus Drosophila; species Drosophila eugracilis. The sequence continues at coordinate 1,457,863 of NW_024573052.1, read as the reverse complement.
GCAATTTGCGGTTCTTTTGTTGGTGGATTGCTTGGTGGTGTGCTGCGAGGCCAGTTAACTACATTGAAACCAGTTGTGTGGTGTCGGCTAATGACTACGACGCCCACCTGCCTCCCATCCCATCGTTCCCGCCCCCCATTTGGCAAGGCCGATTATCGACCGCTGGCCGAAGGCTGCGAAGAAAAAGCAAATACAAGCAACAAAGCGTTTAGAAAGTTACCAACTGTTGAAGTTACCTTGATTGATCTGTTTGTTGCGTTTATTTCTTGTTTCATTCAGCTGTTTCAGGTTAATGGTCATGCCTGGCCTTGCCAGCGTTCTATTCCGTTTGCCCTAAAATAAACAGTTTGGAAAGTAGTCAGTGTATTTTTCAGTTTTGCAGTTATTCTAAGATTTCTTGATACACATTTTTCGTGTTTCTTATCAGAGTTTCAAATCAAAGGTTTCACATATCAAGGATAACGATTTATTTGCGTTCTACTTGGTTGTTTTTGGTTTAACGGACACTTGGCCTTGATTGTCCGTGTTCCGTTCCATTTCATTTAGTTTTAGCTTGTTCCACTTAGCGATGAGAGCCAGGTGTCAATCAAATGATCAACAATCGAAACGTTTAGAATCCAAAAATAGACAAATAATATTTATCACTTACTTGTCCGTTGGCTATTTTTAATGCAAATTTGTGAAGAGCTAAAATAAAGAGGAGGGAATAGGGAGCAAAAGACGTTTAATCAGCGGCGCGTGGCGTCTAACGAAATTATCGCATGACCAACTAAATCGCAACTCCCCTCTGCTGCCGATTATACCGAGATTTTTCGCCGCTCGCCAAAACTTTCCAGTCTGCTGCACAACAATGTAAAACGGAACACGAAACGTTCCTCTTCTTTAGATACAGATATATGTATATATATCTACGATATATATATTTTTCATCGTTTCGTTGCGAATCTTTTGGCTCAATTAGCATGCACAATTAGCACATCTCTAGCACTCGTAGCGCCGTCTCTTTCCATCTTGTTTGCGTGCAAATTTAATTAGCAGGCCGGCGAGAAAGAGATGGCTAGATGGGAAGTACTGGATGAATTATTGGATGGAAAGATATAATAATGGCAACTCCTCAATTATTGAACGAAAAGGAAAGACAAACTCGACCTTTCGAGTGGTTGATCTGCAATTAACACTCGCTTATTTATGCGCCGAATTCATTTTCCGCTTTGCCATTAGCCCAGGGTAAATATATGCATACGATTATTGAAACTATCACTTAGCAAGTCGATCGAATCGGATTGGATTGGATCCATCAATAATCCGCTCATCACGTGCTTCCCCAAAACGCCTCCGAAATGTCAATTTGAGATGTGGCATTTTGTGTAACGCGGCTGTTAAATTCCAACCAGATATTCTGGTGGCGTCTGGTCTTAACCGAATCGGGAATCTGAATCTGAATTTGAATTTGAATTTGACCCAAGTTGTTGTTTGGGAAACTTCAGTGCACTAGCACTGGGGCGAAAAGTGGGTCTTGTTTTTGGGATTTTGTCTGGGTGGAAATCTAATCGCTAACATACACACGAACATATAGTTCGTCTGTCGTCTGGTCTCATCGAGTGTCTGCGCCAGATACCAAAGTGTTTATGTGGTTCGTGACTCGGCAGAGCATAGATTAGGTAAACAAAGTGGATTAAAGTTGAGGGGCTAAAGTTGAAGAAGAAAAGTTGAACTACTTAATTGTTTTTCTCAATAGAAAAGTTACAAGAAAAATAAGTTGTTGAATTGGATATTCTCAGTAGAACTTCTTCACTTCATAAAGTATTTCATAAGTTCTTATGGAGTTCTTGTCTATTCTTGCCTTTAAGTCACAGAGTTGATTTCTAGTTATCGATTGTATTTACTGTTGATTTTTTGCCCTTTGAAGTGCTTAGAAACTTCTAGTTGTGTTTCCTTTTCGCACTCCTCCGTCGCCTCTTCCTTATCGTGGGGTTTACTGACTTTTGTGATGGCCTGGCGCTGGCTCTTTGCTTTCGATTTTAAGCAACAAAGCGGGAAATCACAATGAAACTGAAACAAAAAGAGAAACATAAACAGTAACAGTAACAGAAAAACGAAAACAAAACACAAAGGCAGGCGTTTTTAAGAAACACACAAAGACGGACAACACACAAAAAAAAAGAGTACGAGAAAGAAGCAAAAACTTCGGCATTCGCCTGACGTAAATGCTGCCACGCATTGCGTCATTGTGGAGCCAAAAGCGAGTGGGAGCAAGATGGGGCATACATGGGGTAGAAGTCAGATGGAGCAGTGCGTGAGGGGGACGCAAGAGAGAGAGAGAGTGCGATTTCTGCTCTCGTGAGAGCATTTGTCGGCTTTTTTCTGCTCATTAATGTTTCGAATTTTGTTTTACATTACTTTTTTGTGGTTTTTTGTTGATCTTTCTCTTTTTGTTGTTGTTGTTGCTGTTGATGACACATTGTTCACTTATTTAATGAGAGCGGTGGGTGGGGCAAAAAAAAAAAAAAAGTAAAAACAAAAAGAGGAGAGGTTGTCTATAAATAAACCAAAATTTTGGTTAAGTTTACGCGGTGCAGGCGGCACGATCTGTTTTTCTTCTTCTTCTTGGGTTCTGCAAATTGTGCGTAAATGTTGTGTGGGAAAATCAGTGAAAATTGGTCAAGTCAAAAGCCTCGCATAAGCCAAATCTCAAATCTCTAACGATCTCGCTTATTACTATCAAATTGGCTGATGCAATTCATTGATGGTTTTGCGTACAACTTTGGCATTGTGTTTTGTATTTTTAGATACATTTTTGTGATATGTTTTTAATGGCATAGCTTAGTTGTTGTTGTTGTGGTGTTTTTTTTTTATAATTGTAATTGCCCGTTGGCAGAGGGGTTTTTTTTTTTAACCCAGGTTGAAGGGAGTTCGCTGGCTTACTTTTAAATCGGTTTTTTTTTCTTCATTTTTGTTTTGTTTCTCAGTTTTCTTGGCTCGTTTTTTGGGGGACAACCCCAAGTACGTGGAACTCCGCATTTAGTCAGCGCTCTTCAGGTTGTCTTTTTTTTTCGAATGGCTAAAAAATATATTGTGACTAAGCCAATGGCAATGTAAGTGGTATTTAACCCACTGAGGACGCTTAAATCAGAAGGGGGTTTTCGTTGGGAAGTCAGCATATAAAGGAGTTAGTCAGCGTTTGTAAGTCATACTTTGATATCAAGATCTCTTTTCTTTTTTCCCTACTAAAAACTTGTAGTTATTATAGTGTTAAATGGTAGTCTTAACACTATTTCACTCTATAAGCTGACTCATTTAGCTTTTGTTTTTGTTTATATGCAAATTGTGTTCCGTTCTTTATTTGCTTTTTTACAATCGCTGTCGTGGGTTGGCCATAAATTCCAACTAGAAAAATAAACAAAAATATTTTGTAATTCTTATCAATGAGGAGAATGCTGCTTCTTCTTTCGCCTTGTTTATTTGTTTACATTGAGCAATGCTATATTGTTGTTGTTGTTGTTGTTGTTGTTGTTGTTGTTTTTTGTCATGTAATTATGATAATCAAGTGCAGTGAAAAATGAAACAAAGAACTTGGCAACAAGAAGGGGGTTTTGGGGGTGTATAAAGATATGGTTTAAGTGGATTGAACTTTGCTACTTAGTACCTTAAATCGTTTTCATCATTGTTTTTCAAGATATAACCCCTTATTGCTGTATATATATATATATATATAGTATATACCAAGAGGTCATAGATAGGCAACTCTGCTTTCCATTCAACAGGGAAAAGTACTTAACACTCTCTCTTTAACACACACAACATGACCAAAGTTCACTTTCGGCTAAGCGTTTTATATTATTTTTGATTAATTGTGCAATTTGCTTGAACTCTTGTTTTTGTTGTTGTTGTTTTTAATTGCTGATAAGATTGGGGCATGAATTGCGGTTTGCACGTGCGGCTGTGCCAGTAGTTGAGTTGAGTGCCTCCCACTTCCGCCCAACCAGGAGCAAGGCCACTCGACAACACCAACAGTGTGGGTTGATTTGTTTCGGGACAACTTGACATTCAGCCCACTCACTATTAGCCGTTGCTTCTGATGAGTGATTGGTGAAAAAGGCCGAAAGTGAATCTTCAGTGAGTAAGGTTTTTAATCAATGAGTGACACGAAGTGCCTTCTCTTTGATTGGCCAAGTTAGTTAGTATTACTAATGGCAATTCAAACTACAACTATCCATTGAGAAATAACCAGTGACATCTGCCTAGTTAGTGATCTCGTTTTAATGGAATCTGGACTTGGGTGTTTTTCCATTTTGGAATCCATTCCCCGTAATCTCGTACTGCAAATATTGATTTATTGGTTTAGCAGCCGACGAAAGTAATAAACTGTTTATGGATTTCATTTGGAGAGTCAAGTCAAAGTCTCCGGCTTGGACCGAAAATATCTACATTCATCTATATTATAATTCCACCACAAGTCTCTTTGTTTCCCCTATATATCACGACGTTGTCATATAAGTGGGTTAAATAATAATCATATAATTGCCGCTCTAATCATCCGAGCCAATGCACACAGCGATGTCTAATCAACAAATATTGATTGTTATAATTTATATATATATGCCTATATAGATATTCGGGAAAATGTGTTTGTTTTGCGACGATTATTACGGGATATTTACCACGAATTATCGCATTTTTTGAAAACGCAGTTTATCCGTTCAGATTTTACCAGTTTTTGGTTGTTTTTCTGGCTAAGTGGAAGCTGTAGGTGGGTGGGTGTTAAGTAGATGATGTTATAGGGTGAAAAAGTCTAGATTTCTCATTCCCATAGCATAGCCAAAGTCGTTGGATTCGTAATTGGAATTTCAGCCGTGCGTCTTGTTAACGGTAAGGCAACTGGTATCTCTGCTGCCAAAAGACGTAAGAAAATCAGTTTTTTTGGCATAACACAGCCAAAAATGGTCCAAATGAGGATTGTAATACCTCGTAGGGCTCGTAACTTGATTGCTATGATTCCCAATTGGTTTGCATTCAAATCTGGGAAACTTAATTTTTGGCCATTTTTTGAAAATTTTGATGATGGTACCCCTTATCAAAATTGCGAAATATGGGCCAAAATTTATTTTCCCAAAATCGAAAAACGAGTGATAGGGGTGGAAAGTGCTGGTCGTTAGCAGCACAAGACAGTCATTCTTTCGGCTGTGCGTCTTGTTTTGACCGAGCTAGAGCTAAAAAGCCGGAAAAAATATTCCAACTTTCCGTAGAAATGGGTTTTTCGATTTTTTAGCCATTAAATCGCAGCTCGCACCAAGAGAATCCGAACAATAATGATAAAAGTGAGTATAGGGGTTTCAAGTTTCGGTTCTTAGCTGCAGAAATCAGTCATTGGTTAAGACATGCGCCTTGTTTTAACAAAGTAAGAGCTGAGAAACGGCAAGGAAACCGGAATCTTTGCTGCCAAAAGACCTTTACGTGATTTTGAGCACCAAAAAATCACTTTTTTTGGCATAACACAGCTAAAAATGGTCCAAATGAGGAATGTAATACCTCGTAGGGCTCGTAACTTGATTGCTATGATTCCCAATTGGTTTGCACTTAAATCTGGGAAACTTAATTTTTGGCCATTTTTTGAAAATTTTGATGATGGTACCCCTTACCAAAAATGCGAAATTTGGGTCAAAATTTATTTTCCCAAAATCGAAAAACGAGTGATAGGGGTGGAAAGTATTGGTCGTTAGCAGCACAAAACGGTCATTCTTTTGGCTGTGCGTCTTGTTTTGACCGAGCTAGAGCTAAAAAGCCGGAAAAAATATTCCGAATTTCTGTAGAAATGGGTTTTTCGATTTTTTAGCCGTTAACAAAAATGCGAAATTTTTCCAAAAATTTAAATTCACCAAATCGTCAAACCAATGATGAGGAAAGTTTGTGTTGATCGTTAGCTTCACAAAACTGTTTTTATTTTAGCTCTGAGCCCTATTTTGACAAAGTTATAAGCTAAAACCCCGATTAAAATATCACCTTTTTTTCCGTTAAAAGTATACATTTTTTTGTTTGGTAATTTTTCATAGAAATTGATGATGTTATTCCTTAGACAAATTTTGTTGATACTTTTTGTTTATCCCTAAAAATAGTAGCCATAAATGGTGGGGGTTGTTAGCAGGGCTGGGCATTCATTAATCGCGTGTTAGCTTTGGCACCCCCACCTCGGGTGCTCATCTTACTCCCCACTCACACCTTTCCTTTGTAATATTTCCTTTTTCCCCCTGGATTTTCCGCGCTTTTGCAACGCTTGTGCGCCTCTTTTTGTCTCTGGCTTTTTACCATTTCGACGGCTTTGTGCTGGGGGCCTTTGTTTGCCTTCATTTTCCTTTTGTAGTCGATGTCTCATTGTTGTTTTTCTTTTATCGATTTCCCAAGCGAATTGCAACCAACAGCGGCGAACTTTGCAGTGCCCAATTATTGTCTTTTCAAAAGCTAACTTTGGATAGAAAAATAATGCTAATATTAATTTTGATATCGTTAATTGGTGTTATCGAAGTCATAAGCCTTTGGGATGTGGTTCGACTTGTGTACGAGGTGATGTGCAGTCTGTCATGGGTTAATTGCCTGGTCAGCTCTAATTATTGATTGCCGCCGACTCGGTCGGTCATTAGCTGGCGAAGAAAGTTCGCGATAGCGATAGCAATGCACAGTCTTCTTCTTTGTTGCTTTTATTATTATTTTTAACAATGAATGTTGTGTATATATTATATCACATTACCCCCCGGGGTAGCTTGTGTTTGTGTGTGCCACCCAAAGAACCTCCCACTTCTTTTGGCTGGTTCTTTGTTGACTTTGGTATCCTTAAGTCTTTGGCAAATTTCCTGCGGCTCTTTCCACTGCGCTCCAGTTTAATGATTTTCCCAAATGAAATGCAAATATGGCATTGTTTGTTCTACATCCCCCTCATCCCCTTTCACCGCCTCTCCCTTTCTTCCTTTGTTCTATTTAATGCTTTTCTATGCGCTTTTAGTTAGACTTTCACTTTCATGGGGTTGGATGAGCTGGCCAATAAATGGTGCTGCTGTGCAAGCAACAGGCGGTGATGAGACAGTGGAATTGGAATGTATTTTTGGGTCTCCCTGTTTTTCTTTTTCTTCTGTTTAATTTTCTATGCTTTTGCTTATTTCATTTCACTTTCGCTGTTAAATGCCCGCCTCTCAATTTATTTTTAGCCTTTTAGCCAATTCAGTTCGATAGCCTAGACCCAAAAAGGAGCACGGAACGAAACGGAACGGGTGGGAAAACATGTTTTGCTTTGACATTTTCCCACATTCGGAATCAATAATTCCCAGCGCCGGTATAAATAGCCTGTAAAAAACATGTCTCAAGGCAATTACCACTGTTAATAGTACCAACCACGGCAAATGTCAGGGCGCATTATCGACATGCAAGTTCAAGACCAAGTAACTAAGTAAACAAGAACCGCAACCGCTAGGCTCGGCAGGCCCCTCGCAAGACCAGCCTCCTCTCTCCTTTTCGCTGGAAACCCCACCACTTAAGTTCGCCCCCTTCCTTTCCCCACACTCATTTGATATTTAAATGGAAGTTGACTCGAACTCGAAACTGGAACCTAGCGCGGCACGTGGAGAGCACAGTGCAAGCCGGTGACCTGGCGCCAAATGAAAATTACATGAAATAAATATTAGCAATTGGAATGAGAAATAGGAAAGACTACTGTCCAGGATTAGTCTTTGAATTTTCCCATACTATACCATTATGATTCATTTCATAGGAATTTCCTAAGAAAGTTTGCTTTCCTTCCAATAGATCATGTTAATATCACGATCATTATAAAAGGGGAACCGCCCACAGGGTAAACCAGTTTTTCTTTATGTAACTTACGATTATGATAATACCTAACAGGTGTCCAGAAGTTATGTGAAAGGAAAACAAGCTTTAGTTTTGTAAACACTATTCTGAGAATGCCTAATAAGTTAGTGAATATCCCCCTTAAAAGGCGAAACGGTGACCTTCTTCTGGTACCCTCTCAAGGGTTTGTAATAACTTATAGGCATTATGTATTAATAAATCGGATTGAGGCTTTTCCCCTAGTCTATGCCCCAATGTCAAGTCGATAATAATAAAAAACAAATGACGCAGGAGCTAACAGAATGGGTGGCTTATAGTGGGGGCTTGTGGTCTTAAAAGGCAAAAGTCAAAGACGTGTAAGGGTTAAGCAAAGAAAGTTACGTTTTAGGGACTTTGCTTCTTTGAAAAAATCTTGGAACTTGGAAAGGATTAAACTTGAGAGGATTATATTCCTAGATTTGTGATCATTAACTTAGCTTAACCAAGAAATTTCTTTACTGGAAAGGTTTAGAAACTACGAAGTTATCTTTCTAGAGATATGGCAGTGAACACCCTGTTCGAACTGCACCACCCTGTTGCTCGGCGAGAGTTAGGGCTGTAGGTTGCCATGTTGGTTCATCCCCCAACGAGCTGGGTTTCGCTTTTCTGTTTCTTTATTATTTCTTTTTTTTTTACCGTTTTCCTTTTGTTTTTGCGGCATAGCATGACCTAACCAACTAAACCAACAAACTGACCTAAGCACCCTCTGAAATTCCCTGCCCCGCCCCTCTCACTAGCTCCTGGGCCCCCTAGTTGGACACTTGTCATCGTCTGCAAAACCGCTTTCAACCTGAAACCAAACAAGAGGGGGGGTTTGGCATACGGACGGACACGGAGATGGAGACGTCCGAGGCGGATTGTGTTGTTGTTTTAATGGGGTTCGCCTTTGGTCTATTGCGCACTGTCGTCTGTTGACCACCACCAGTGTTGGCTTTTTTTTTTTGTGTTAATGTTTGTCTTCTATGAGTTTACCGTTGTTCTTTGGTTAGTACTTTCTTTGGTCAGCGGTTCCATTTCATTACAATTTGACTTGCGGACACTCCTCTTGTTTGCCGTACTGCGGCGTGTTGTCCTGCGTCCTCGAAAACACTTTCGTCTAATAGCTTTCGTAGCTCCTCTTCTACCTTTATTACGCCATTATTCCGATACGATTCCGTTTGATGGGATCTAGATGGTAACTGCTGTAGGAATTAGTAATTGCTAGTAATAATATTAATCCAGAGAACGCAGACTGTTAGGGTTAATATCAGATTATAGTTGAGTTTTAATTCTACTTTAGTAGGTTTATCTCTCAATGTATTAAATTTAAAGATCGCTGATTAGCTTCTGAGTACTCGCAGTTTTCCCTTTTCTTCTGCAGACGGCAATCTTGAGTACTTGATTTTATAGATTTCGCACTTCAGTGGTTGATTTTGATTACAGTGCTTGCTGTTTCAGCCGTCGATATACATAGTTTAAGTGCCTTATTTTTAGCCGATCTCCCCACCTGCTGTTTTAGCTGTTGCTTAATTTATATATATATATTTGTGTTCTTGTTTGATATAACACCTCCGCTCTTTAGCACTCTTGATAAATGTGTGCAGTTGTAAATTAATGGGCAATGGGCCCGGCAACCAGAAACAATGGCCATATGCCTGCCTGCCTGCCTGCCTTGCATATAAATAAATAAAAAAACGCGCTTGCTGTTTTATTATGATTTTGCTTTTTTTGACTTTTATTGTAGTATTTTTTTTAAGGCTGATAAAAAGCCATTTTAAAGTTGTGATAAGATTAAGTGGTCTTTATGGCTGCTAGAGGAATCATAAAAGAAGAAGAATAGGCTTCGGGAGCTTATCATTTTCGGTTGTATCTCTCCATCTCTTTCCATCACTCCAAAATTGCAGCTGCGTTTGATTCCGTTCTGTCCGCGGTCTTGGCAGGTGTTTCAATGCCAAGCGTTCAACATTTCGCTTAGGAAAGTTTGCTTTCCATCTCGCTCAGCAGAATTCGTTGTCCCTTTTTTGTTCTTCCGTTTTCCTCTCTACTCCGCCGGCCCCTAACCATTGCTCGGCGCTTCTTTCTTTCACTGCGTAGTGTTTCATTGTCATACATTCCGCGGTCCCCGTGGCCTGCATATGCATGTGTGTGCGTGCCTGCGCCAGCGATAATAATTTGGAATTTGAGTTGTCGTTTTCGCTCTGCTTCTGTTTCGCTCTTTCTCTCTGTTTCGGCTTGTGTGTGTTTCTGTTTCTGTTTCTCAGTTTCGTTTGGGTTTCTCGAGTTCTCAGTTCATTCGCGACCTCAAAGGCGGCCGCACATGTTGCACGCTGCGAAAAAAAAACACACAAACGGACCACACAACCGAAATAAATAGCCAAAATAGACATTTAAATATTGAAAATCACAAAGATCTCTTTCGCCGCTGTGTTTTTTTTTTTTTGTTTTGTTGTTGTTCCTTCGCGTGAGTGTGTTTAAATTTAAATGTTTTTTGTTTGGCTTTTCTTTATGTATTTTTTTTACGGTGTCCAAAGAAAATAAACCGCAATGCTGGGCTAAATTTAGCCAAAAACCCAAAATTGATCAAGTTTATTTTTGAAAGTGCAGCAAAAACAGCAAAAGTCGGTATTGGCAACTCAGAAAAAACAACCACTAATTCGATTTCCTTTTGATTTTAACATATAATTAGGCAATGTGACTGTGAAGCGCCACGACAAAAAAACGAAAAACAAAAACAAAAAGTTATTTAAAAAATAAAACAATTTTGAACCCAAAAAAAGCAAAGAAAACAACCAGAAAGTGTGCCCACTTTGAGACACTTTGATAACTTTTTAAGAACCAAACAAGAAAATACTCTAACGCCTAGAGTATTTAACAGACCATTAGAAACCTGATGGCAACAACAACAACAACGCAGGCAGCAGGAGCTGCACCAGCTCTTAATTTATTGCCCGCCAGCAGCAATAATAACCTAAACAACACACAGAACAATACCAACATCAATAATAATAATATTAACAGTAATAACAACAACAACAACAACGTTGTGATAAGCCAGCCGATTAAAATACCGCTGAACGAGCGTTTCTCATCGCAAACATCGACAGGCTCAGCGGACAGCGGGGTAATTGTTTCCAGTGCATCGCAGCAGCAACTGCAGTTGCCGCCACCACGCAGCAGCAGCGGTTCCTTGAGCTTGCCACAGGCGCCACCTGGTGGTAAATGGCGTCAGAAGCAGCAGCGCCAGCAATTGCTCCTCAGCCAAGATAGCGGGATCGAGAATGGTGTCATCACCAGCAAGGCCAAGGATGGCCAGGGCGTGGGAAAGCCCAGTCATAAGGCCATCAGCTCCAAGGAGAACGGCGGCCAGTCGAACAGCAGCAGCGAAAGTCTGGGCAGTAATTGCTCTGAGACGCAAGATCAGCAGAGAATAAGGGCCTCGTCTGCCCTGGAGCTGAGCAGTGTGGACAATCCGGTGGTGCCGTCCGGTAATAACATCCTGCGCAGCCGTATTAAGTATAGGAGTACGAATAGCACCGGGACCCAGGGATTCGATGTCGAGGATCGCATCGATGAGGTAGATATCTGTGATGATGATGACGATGATTGCGACGATGTGGAAATCGAAGAGGAGGACGATGGCGTCAATGTGGACGACGATGTCGAGGAGGCCGACAACCAATCGGACAATCAGTCTGGTATTATAATAAACCTTAAAAGCAAAACCGAACAAGATGAGCAGGAGCGGCAGAGGGAACGGGAACGAGAACGGGAGCGGGAGCGGGAGCAAAGGCAGGACACGGATGAGGGAGATTCAAAGGAGGTGAATGTTAAGCCTAAGACCCGATTACTGCCACCAGATCAGGCGGAACTAACGGTGGCAGCCTCCATAGCGCGTCGACGCGATGCCAAGAGTCTAGCCACCGATGGCCATATATATTTTCCCCTGCTCAAGATCAGTGAGGATTCGCATATTGATTCGAAGCTGATCAATCGCAAGGATGGCCTCCAGGATACCATGTATTATCTGGACGAGTTCGGTAGTCCCAAGCTGCGAGAGAAGTTCGCCCGCAAGCAGAAACAGCTGCTGGCCAAGCAGCAGAAACAGATGATGAAGCGGGAGAGGAGGAGCGAGGAGCAGCGCAAGAAGCGCAACACCACCGTGGCATCCAATTTGGCGGCCAGCGGTACGATCGTGGATGAGACCAAAGATGATTACAACAAACAACAAAAACAAAAACCACACTGTGATAATAGCTCTAGGAGCAAACATAACTCGGTACCCAATCCGCCCAGTCATCCCCATAATCAGCATCATCATCATCGTCATCAAAATAATCATCTTGTTGTGGATGTGGAGGAGGATGTGGATGCCACCAGCGGTAATGTGGACAACGGTGCGGTCAAGATGCGCCGCCATAGCCACGACAACCACTACGACAGAATCCCCCAGAGCAATGCAAGAACCATAACCAACACCCGCCCTAAAAATAAAGATGATCTTCGGGATCATCAGTCGCAGGACAACCACGAGGATATCGAGCAGGGAGCTGAACCGGAGCTGGGTGGAGAGCCGGATGCGGATGTCGATGTGGATAGCGATGAGAGTGGCGAGAACGTTAAGACTGCCAAATTGGCCAGAACACAGTCCTGCGTCAGTTGGACCAAAGTGGTGCAAAAGTTCAAAAATATTCTAGGTAAAATATCCTTTAAGGGTTTACATTTATATGGTATTTAACATTCTGTTAACTTGACATATGTTAAACAGTTTTCTATAAAATTAGTCGTACTCGAACACGATCATTTAAATATATAATCTGCTGATCATTATGCCGCTGAAATTTGGGCAATCAACTTCATCCATTCAAAAGTAATATGAGATTAGAGATTAATAATAGTAATAATAATTAATAAGCATTAACAACAGACTTTTTGCATGTATAATTTTGATGATCAGTTTCTGGAATAATACTAGAATTTGTTATATATATAATATAAGCAAGATAAGTGATCATTTATGGATAGCAGACCTTTTGCCTTTCTACATAATATTTTGATATTAAGTTGAGTGAAGGGTAAAAGTCTTTAAGTTAACGCTTAAATCGATATTTTTAGCCCTAACAAAAAGCCTTTTACCTTTCAGTCAACTATCTTAGAATCTTATCAGTGGTCTTAAACTGTGATTTCTAAATCGAATTTCCCTCTATTTTCTTCTATTTGTAGGTAAGTGTCGCTCGAATGGGAACACAAATTCCTCAAAACTCCCTGAGGGTTATCGTATCGGGTGAGATTGTTCTATGTACACACACACACACATATATATATATATGTATATATACATATATATAAACACACATAGATAAGTATTGTTATGGAAAATTTTCTGAGATTTAATGGAAAGTGATAAAGTTGTTGTCGTTCGTCGTTCTCGGGGGTGTAAAAGTGGTGAAAATTCTTGATTAGCCAAAGAAGAAGCTGACATGGAGAGTCTCTTAAAGTGAATTTTCTGGAAAATCATATGATATTTCCTATAAGAAAAGATGGGTCAATGAACGAATTGTTTTTGTCTGATAGCTTTGTCAAGCTTTTCCTTGGCTGCGATAAATAAGCAGAGAAATATCCACAGGCGGAAATGTCGAGGGACATGTATATATACGACTCTATATATATATTCTTATTCTCCCTTTTATTGCCTTATAAAATGTGATCTTGGCTTTATTGTGAAAAGCAGCCAGTCGACAGCCGATAAGGAAAAGCGGAATATTCTCGCTGCTCCCTCTTAGCTCTATAACAGGCCATATTTTTCTCAGTCGTTGTTGTTTCTCCCCGCCGGGTGATATGGGGAAAATCTGACGAGGAGGCGAATGAAACAGAGAGCAGGGCATGAGTGCTGATTCTGATTTCTTCATATGCTGATTTACATATTATACTTTATGACTGGCAAACTTTGGATTAAATATATATATATTCCTTAATACTGCGACTTATGATAGTACCAAGGCTTTACTAACTCAGTGCGCAGAAAGTGAGTGAGAGATTTTCAGCAGAAATCTAAAGTTAAATCATAAAACCAATAAATAAAACAGATTTATTGGTTCCAGTTTAAACTGCAACTACTAGTTTGGTAGGGAAGATGACCCATTTAAATGCCAAGCAAATGCCATTTGATAGTTTTGTTTTTTCCTAAAGTTAAACTATTATATCATTAAGTTATACTTGCAGTCTTGCAGTTTGTTCTAAGGTAACATTACGATTGGGTAACTGCAATGCAAATAGTTTAGATTTAGGTGTTAATCTCAGAGATATTAGTAATGTTAACTAGCTTGTCAGTTGCGTAATCTTAGGAATCTTAACTCGTCAGGCTTATCGAAGCGTTAACGTTGCGGTGCGAAAAGTCACAATCCCTTTATTACGATTGTACTCGTGTGGCAGTCACTGTGTCACAGCGTGCTTGCCACCTCATCTTGCCGCACCCCAGCTCTGTTCTCTGTTCTCAGTCTCTCCTGAGGTGCCTCAATTGCCATCCGGCAAGTCGTATAAGTGATTTGCAGCTTTAGCAGATGCTGACTGATAAGGAGAAGGTTGACGGAGCCTTATTAGCTGATGATTACGGGTACACAGGGAGAAATCTAATGGCCCAAAAGAGTTTCTTAGCTGTTAGTAATAAGAAATGCCTGATTTTTTCTCTCTGTGTACCGAGCTAAAGCTGCCTGCATGATCAGAGATCAGCAGTAAAAAGATCAAGAAGCACGCGGCTATATAGCTTACAGCTCTGATTATATATATATAGCCAGATGTTTGTATATATATATAGAGGGGGGAGGTTGGGTAGGAATTGGGGATTCGGGAGCAAAGATTACGCGCTGTTAGTGGTTGTTGTTGTTTTCGTTAACGCTCGACAATCACGCGCTCGTCTCATAAAACGGATGACAGGGCAAAAAAAGAAACTTTTCCAAAAATATCAAAGCCCAACAACAAGCATATATTGAGAAGCTTGTGAAATACTTATATGCCAGCAAATATATATATAGAGTATATATATATATGTTAACTAAATCTGTGACCAAATGGAGGCGTGTCCCTGTCATCTTGTTGATGTTTTTTTCCTGTGTTGTTTTTTTTACGGTTTTGCATTTGCCATGGCTGTCACTGCCCTCTCACCTCTCATTTCCTCCTCTACACCCTGGGCCTGCCTCACGTTTATGTTGTTTTCTTTCCCAATTTCTAAATATATACTTTTTCCCATTGATTTGGAAACTGAAATGATGGCAAACATACATACATAGAGATTAAGGTGAGTTAGCAACAGCTTAAGGAACGTGTTACAGAGATTAAGGCGAAGAAGAGAGTTCTCCCACAACCTGTTGATGCACCTTCTAACTTCGCTGCTCTTCGACGACTGCTGATTATTGAATAATCAATTAGTGCTTTTAATTATAATCAGTTCTTTATCTAACATCGAAAAGTGGGAGTGTATGCTAAACAGCTTTTAATCGAATAGTTAGTGGAATGTTTTTAGAATCCGATTAGAGCAAGACTGAAACTATTTATAAACTAAGATTGATAGCGATTAGGCAAGTGATTAGTTTAATTGTTGTTTTCCCTTACTTACAGCAATGGAAATGTTTAGTCTTTGCTCAGGTGTTTTCCATTGCCTGTGATCTGCTTTTATTTTACTTAGCTGTAGCTTATTTTGTATTTTGTTTTTTGTCAACTTGAATTCAATACTTGTTTGATTAGCTGAGATCAAAGAGAGCGATTTATCTATGGCAGATACAGATCTATCGGTTCTCTTTATCAAGCAGCTGGTGGTGCCCTCTCTCTCTCTTTATTGATTTCTCTCTTAGGCCAAATGAATGACTTTGGTTGTGTTTGTGTTTTTTACATTTTATTTTCCTTTTTTGCTTTTCGTTTTTTCTTTTTTATTTTCTTTGGCACTTTGCGGTCTTCTTAACGATTAAGTGAAAGAGAGGATAAAAAGACGAAAGAGATACAAATTCAGGCTGGCAGCTAAAAGTATGCAATGGAAAGCGAGTTACCTGAAGTGAATTCGCTGGGTCTTTCGGTCGGTCGTTGATAATGATGCAGGTGATAATGGCTGGTAGAATGATTGCTATAATGATGCCAAAATACTGCAGATTGTGGGGCATCTCGTGATCTCCGCCCGCGTGGTGTCATCATCTGGCCATCCCATTTCCTCTGCAACAATCAAACATCTCCGCTCTCTTTCCCCTCGAAGCGTGATCGACAGATTGGCTTTCACAGCCATTAAAAATAAAATCAATTCAATTTAAATCAAATATATATATATAAATATATATACTAGCAGACTTTGATTGCTTATAGTTTTTAATTGTCAGCAAAGGCAAGGTGAAGATTTAGCTGATTCTTCATATAGTCTATATATATATATATATATATAGTTTGCCCTTTAAAAGTTCCAGTCTTTGTTAGGTGATTCTAAAGATTTGCATTACCCTTAGAGGAATATTCTGAGTCTATTTTTACTACTTCTAACTGCAAAGGCCATGAATATTAAGCAGACCTTCGGTATCCGTTTACCCCTTTTCAAAAGGGGGGTTAAAAAGGAGGCATGGATATAATTTATTTGCGGTTTTTCCGTGGCTTGGATAGGCGTGGTCTTGTTTAGTTTTAGCCAAAACAGTTTTGTTAATTCGTTTTTGGCACGATGTGAGGATGGCTTGTGGTAAAATGAGACGATGACTCCATGGACGAACACAGATAGCCAGTGAAAAGTGGATGTAGTGGGTGGAGTTTCGGTTCGTTGGGTAGATCCCGATGATTGTTTGGTAACGGTTTCTATTTTCTTTTATTGCTCTATTCGTCTGCCAGCCGCCCCCCCCGCGCTTAACTTAGTACTGCGTCACAGCATTTTGCATGCCACATCACCCAGAGACCGCCCACCAACCACCACCCACGCCCCCTTTTTGCGGCTGAGTGGTGCCAAATGCTTGTATATCGATTAGTTTCCGTCGACGTTGGCGGCACAACAAATTGCTTTGCCTTTTAGACAGCTCCAACTGTTCCACCATCAGGGCCCCCTCTTCCCCCCTCCTTTTGATATAGTTTTCCCTATGTTTGGTTAGGGGGAGTGTAGAGGCATGTTGCTTACCTACCTATTGATAATTTGATTGATTTAGTCGCGCAAATCGCTGAAATTGTCGGCAGTCCTGTGAAAACTCAATTGATTAATGTGAGAACGGCGGCAGAGGTGACCGAAAATAAGAACGATGTATAATTTATGAATCGATCAAATCGATAAATTGAAAGGCGACATCGATAAAGGAAGGGAACTTTAATAAAGAAGAAGAAATGTGGGAAAAAAGCAGATTATCAATCGAAAGTTAAGGAACTTCCCTGCTTAAATTAATCCTATCGATAAGTTTTCGATTCTTTCGATTAATTTATCAGATAATAAGTGCAAATGGTAAAGGAAGATGACATAAACGAACCTACTAAGCGAAATTAGTACACGCCTTGACTGATCTTATCTCTGCCCTCTGCTGGCAGTTGCAATGTGAAACAATGTCAATGTCAGAGGGGGTTTTCATTTTCATTTTCATTTGCATTTTCATTTGTGATGATTTCTAATGATTCATTAAAATAAAATATACATTTGATTTGATTCGCATGTGCTGCGTATATCCTTTGATTGGTCTTCTCCGTCGTATTCTTCGGCTGATTCTTCTACCGTTTCTTCTTTCTTCGCTTACCTTCTTCTGTGCCGTCGCATTGAACTGTCAGTTGTCTGTCGTCGTAGAAGAAGGCAGGGGCCATAAGGGGGCGTGGCTGGCTGGCTGGCTGTTGCATGCCTGACCACGCTTGGCTGCCACTGTCTTTCTTCTGTCTTGTGGGTCTTCTGTCTTTCAGTCTCTCTCTCTTCCTCTTTGGCCTTATCGCAATTTTCCTGCAATTAAAAATTTCCCTCAAAATCGCAACAAATTGTTCATGATAATTATGATGAAGAAAATTTGTGGGCTTTTTATTTCTTAAAGCGCGTTTTAAGCGATCGAAGAATTTGTGGTTTCTGCAGGCTGCTTCAGTGTGTGTGCTGAGTGTGTAGATCGAACGAATGTGCAACCGATCGCCCTTCGTGTGGCATTCGTTGGCGATCGCTGTGTCGTCTCTCAGCCGCCATTCGTGTTGTCCTCAGCTTTTTCCATTCTTTGATCGCCAATTGTGCAACGGTAGCTCGAGCGATCGGATCGTCAGATCGAAAGCGGAACGGAACGCGGAACGTATCGATCGGGGCAGTACCTACCACCACCCACCGCTCTTTCTCCTCAATAAGAAACACATTCGAATATTCGAAGATCGTACTATTTCGGTTCTTTATTTTTTTTTTTTATTCTTTTCTGTGATATTTGATTTTGTTGCTGCTGCTGTTGTTGCCGCTGCTATAGTTGTTGTTGTTATTGTTGTTGTTGTTGTCTCGGTGGTGCCGCGTGTTTGCATTTTTTTGCTATTTGAAGATCGATCGATCGATTGATCTGCCCGCAAAGCGAACGAAACGTCAAGTGACCGAAAATAAAACTAGGCCAAAGCCTGCCACCGTACACAGAGAGAAAAAAGCATTTGAAGTTTGTACAAAAGGAAAATGCATATTAAGAGGCCTATTTTTGAAGTTTTAAATGCTGAAAAAGTTGGTTTGAAAACTTGAACTTAAAGAAGCTTCTTAGGTTGATTAACAAAAAGTAATCTTCTTTAGAGAACTTAACTTAACTAACTAAACTTGCATAACAAATATTTAATATATGCAAGAAATACGGGTTAAAATATGGTTTTAGCAAATTTTATGATTAATAGTTGCCTTAAAAAGACTTAACATAAAAAAAGATTCCTCTTAAAATATAAAAATAATAATCTAAAAAGGGAAAAATGTAACTTTCATAACCCAAACCTTAAGAAGGTTGGATAATTTCTGGTATTATTCTTTCTAAAGTTCAACTTTTCGAGCCTTCGATTTGGCTTGTCCACTGATATCTATAATTTATAACAAATATATATTCTGCATTCGAAAAAAGATTTCAAAAATAGGTCAAACACACTTTAAATGTCTTTTTCGGGATTATTTTTTATCAAAAATATATTTTTCGGTGTGTAAGGAACCACATACATCACCACTAACCGTTTCGGTGGTTCAGAAGTTCAGTGGATCAGTGGAACAGCGGATCACTTGGTGCTTACTAAGCCATCCGGCCAAGGTGGATAAGTCACAGGTGGTGCCCGTGGCGGTGCCGCGTGGTTTCCGTAAAGTAGTCAGAGTAGTCCGCAAAAAGAAGCGCACGCCCGGGAGTGGATCAGTGAACGAGGCCAGTGAGTCCGATGGTGCTGGCTCTGGCACCACAACCTCCCTGAGGCAGAATTCCACAGATGCCAGCAGACCGCCGGCCAAGGTCATCAAGAATAAAAGGGGTTCCTTTGGCGGTGGTGGTGTTGGTGCAGCACCACCACCCATCCCCTTGTCTGCGAAAAGAAAGAACAAACGTCAGTCCTCTAGCGAGGAGAATAGCAGCAATGAGAGTCCCACCGAATCTGAGCCCGAATCCGGATCGGGTAGCTCCTCCTCCTCCAGTGCTGACAGTGAGTCGGAATCGGATAGCGGTAGTTCCTCCAGCAGTAGTTCCTCGACCACCGAATCCTCTTCCAATGCTGATCGCAAGTCGAAGGCCAATGGCAAGCACAAACCCCTTTCGGCGGCCGCCAAGGCTGCCCAATCTGCCTGCTCGTCGTCCCTGGTGGTGGCCGCCGCTCTCAAGAAGACCAAACCCCCTAACCGGAGTGGCAGTGGTGCCAGCATTGCCAGTGCAGGTGGCGGTGGAGCCAAGCAGTACAAGGATCCAAGTACAGAGATAGAAATTCCATGTCCAAAATCCTTAAGTGTTCTGTCCAATTGTATGAGAAAGTCCCTCTGGGAAGGAGACAGCCGAATCTTCTAGAGAGACTCCACATTGTTTAGGCAGCTAAGATAGAAGGTGGAAGAAGCTGTAGTTCTTAGACATCAGTTTGGAGTTTAGGTTTCGAAGCTATAGATACAGATTATTTGTATAATCACAAAAACTAACTAAACCCTTAAATTTTTGTGTGGCCATCAAAAGGTGCACCACCCTAATGCGAGAGGCAGTAGCAGCTGCCCCATCATCATCGGCATCTTTGGCGCCAATGCCAAAATTAATTAGCAACGAAAATGTGAAATCTAAAAGGGGGAAAATCAGAATCATCATAATGAAGCTTTTCGTTCATCATTCTAAGACACCTTTCTTATGCCAATTACAATCCAAATACGATTTTTACTATATGATAACCAAGGATATTGGAACTATAAGTTAAAGGTGTGACATTTTGATTATTTTCCTTTGATTTTCTTCTTCAAACTTTATCTATCTATCTCTGAAAGTGGAAAACTAATGTGGAGTTTCTTGGTGGCCAACAACTTTCCTTTCTCTGTCTTTTGAACTCCAAACTGTGAATCCTTCCTTCCTGTTCCTCTTGTTTTTGTGCTTTTCCCTTCGAACTGATTACTGATCACTGATCACTGAGTGATCCCCTGATTGATTGATATATCTTGTGTGATTCATGCGCAGGCATGAAACAACTGATCGGCAAGCTGAACGACCTGTGGCCCGAGCACAGCGTTGCACTGTCCATTCCAAAGGAGGTCGATAGGAGCAAGGAGAAGCTGGAGGGCGCCTGGGAGACCACAGGTGTATAAACTATATCTATTCTTAACTATATATATATATAAATGTGTGTGTGTGCATAGAATAGAAGTTGGGGATTTCTGCTCTTTAAACTTTCGACTAATGTTATAACCATTAACCCTCCATCTTGATACAGGTCGCGATGGTTCTAAAATTACAACAGTTGTTGCAACACCCGGCCAAGGCACCGATCGCGTACAAGAGGTCTCCTATACAGACACAAAGGTCATCGGCAATGGCAGCTTCGGCGTCGTGTTCCAGGCAAAGCTCTGCGACACCGGCGAGTTGGTGGCAATCAAAAAAGTTTTACAAGACAGACGATTTAAGGTAAGCCTTCTGAGATATTAATCTTAAAATATCTTCTATAATCTATCTTTATGTTCTTTGCAGAATCGCGAATTGCAAATTATGCGCAAATTGGAGCATTGTAATATTGTAAAGCTTTTGTACTTTTTCTATTCGAGTGGAGAAAAGGTAAGTTTAAGGATCTGAAATGATCTGTTAGGTGATCAGAACTAGCGCCCTTCTTAGAGGGGGAGATGAACTCCTGAAGTTGCCAGCATCGGTGATTACTTAGTACGGCGGAGTAGGAAGATGGTTTTTTGGTAACTTTTCTTAAAGAAATCAGAATTTGGATTTCCTTTCTCCTCAAACTCAATCAAACCGTACTAAGTACTTACTCGAACCTGATGTGAGCTTTTAACCGCTGAGAATTTCTTGACAGGTTTATTGATTAAGCAAATACGGAATTTGAAATGAATCTCTTTCACTTGCATATTGATACTGATACCGAAACCTGATCTGAATCCGAATACGAATCCAAATCGGTCACTAGCTGGCCGAGTTCCCCATCGATTTGGGGATATTTGCGAGTGTACTCAAGCCCCAGGTATCCCAAGAACTAAAACAGTTTTCAAAGTTTTTTCCTCCAGCTCAGATCATCTAGCGACTTGCTCTTCTCACTCGCTCTTCTCTATCTCTCATATATATTATATATAATATGTCTCCTTTGCTACGTATGAAAGAAAAGTACAGTGGAACGTACTCTACCGCATGGTATCAACACTCTCCTGTCAATCGATTCCTGCTGCTAGTTTGCTAGTTTTGCTAGTTTCAGTTTGATGTCGCCGACTACTGTACTATTCCGGTAAAACCAACGCATGTTGACAGCTCGCAACTTCATCGGTCAGCTCTCCCCCCTCCCCACAAAACCCAGATTCCTAACCCCCATACATAGATCATCGATCGAGCTTTTTAATCCCTAATAATAGTCATATATTAACTGAACTATCTCTTTGATCCTGCAGCGTGATGAAGTATTTTTGAATTTAGTCCTCGAATATATACCAGAAACCGTATACAAAGTGGCTCGCCAATATGCCAAAACCAAGCAAACGATACCAATCAACTTTATACGGGTGAGTATTACTAGTACTTAGTGGCTAAGTAACCAGACTAATTTATACTCTTTCTAGCTCTACATGTATCAACTGTTTAGAAGTTTGGCCTACATCCACTCGCTGGGAATCTGCCATCGTGATATCAAGCCGCAGAACCTTCTGCTCGATCCGGAGACCGCTGTGCTGAAGCTCTGTGACTTCGGCAGCGCCAAACAGCTGCTCCATGGCGAGCCGAATGTCTCGTATATCTGCTCCCGGTATTACCGCGCCCCCGAGCTCATTTTCGGCGCCATCAATTATACAACAAAGATCGGTTAGTAGCTTAACTTACTTTTCTATATTATGGTTAATCTATAACTCTATTTCCTTCTCCCTTAGATGTCTGGAGTGCCGGTTGCGTTTTGGCCGAGCTGCTGCTGGGTCAGCCCATCTTCCCTGGAGACTCCGGTGTCGATCAGCTCGTGGAGGTCATCAAAGTTCTGGGCACACCGACAAGAGAACAGATACGCGAAATGAATCCAAACTATACGGAATTCAAGTTCCCACAAATTAAGAGTCATCCATGGCAGAAAGTAAGTGATCAGTTTGGCTGATGGTTAGCCAGAATATTGGATTTGACCTTCGCGCTTTTCGCTCATGTGGCTTTCAGTCTTCACTCTCTGCCCTCCGCTCTCCGCCAGGGAAACTCCATTGCCAACCGCCCCCCCACCAACTTTGTTAATTTTCCAAAAGTGTTTCTAACCGAAAATTGTGTGTACATAAAAACTCGTTGCAGTCACTACTCGAACGCACCCAATTTCCAAACGCCCTAAACCAGAAACAACGACTGAGAGTAAGCCAAGAAACGAATTCAAGCGGAAAAGATACAAAATTTGCTCAACGAAAGCCATAATGCTATATGCTATATACTATATATATATATATACTAACTAATCCCAGGGGTCTTTCGATAGTTAGTTCAACTATCTAAGTTAATCGCTTTCTAAGCTGTTACTCATTTCATTCAGGGACTCTTTGTAGGGTTAGCTACTTAAAGGGTATATCTCATACAGCAGACAGCCGCCCTAATCAATCCGCTTATCATGCTGAAAAGTTGATCTAAGGCTTAGTTAGTCAGCTTTCCATATTCATATACTATATATTCATGCCGATTTATTGGTTTTGGATGTGATTTGGAGTTGAATTGAATTGATTGTTTTGGTTTCTTGCCCTGCCTACTGCCAACACGTTTCTCTTTTGATCCTTAAAATATAAGTCTATATAAGGTTCTGTTAGGCAATATCCAAGGATAACCCTAACAGGACCTTCCAATCTGTAAATACGAACGCGCTTCTCCGTGTCCTGACGTTTGCCTTGTTACTGCCCCGCCCTTCTCGCCCTTTGATCTGTGCCCCGCCCAGTTGTTGTGTCCCGCAAGAAGCTCCGCTCGAAAGAAAACTTAACTATGAGTAAAAATAACACCTAGTAACCGGTTACTCCCACCCCTCGCAGGTTTTCCGTATACGCACTCCTACAGAAGCTATCAACTTGGTGTCCCTGCTGCTCGAGTACACGCCCAGTGCCCGGATCACACCGCTCAAGGCCTGTGCACATCCGTTCTTCGATGAGCTGCGCATGGAGGGCAACCACACCTTGCCCAACGGTCGCGAGATGCCGCCGCTGTTCAACTTCACAGAGCACGGTAAGTGATTGGATCTTCTGGATCTTTCTAACCATGAACTAATCCCCCGTTAATGCCGCCCACAGAGCTCTCGATACAGCCCAGCCTAGTGCCACAGTTGTTGCCCAAGCATCTGCAAAATGCAACCGGAACTGGCGCCAATCGGTCATCTGGCGGCGGAGCAGCCTCCGCTGCGGCCAGCAGCGTCTCGTCAACGGGCAGTGGCACATCGGCGGAAGGAACCGCCCAGCCACAGTCGCAAGGCACAGCAGCAGCAGCAGCTGCGGGACCCGGATCAGGCGGTGCAGCAGCAGGAGCCGGCGGAGCGAGTGCCGGTGGACCCGGATCTGGTAACAACAGCAGCAGCGGCGGCGGAGCATCGGGAGCGCCGTCTGCCGTGGCAGCTGGTGCCAATGCCGCTGTCACTGGCAGCGGTGGTGGTGGCGGTGTCGGTGCGGCGACCGCAGCTGCCACAGCAGCTGGCGCCATGGCCGCGACCAATGCCGGCGGCGCCAATGTAACAGGTGAGTAAGCGGTTGGCCAGCCAGCGCATCCTGCCCCTAGCCCGCCTTCAGCTCCTTTTCCTCCTCATTCCCTCCGCTTATTTATCATCCAATTAATCACAACCATCAATCAACAGCCATATAGCAAAAAGCTGGCCAATATCGTATCGTAATGAACTTCGTTTTAAGACCGAATTACGATAGGGATTGGTGATCTGCTTGCTATATGGACTCCCAGAGCACATCCATCATCCTTCATCCATCATCCTAACCCCCTTAGCTGGTGTCAATCTCGTGCTGAGGCCGCACCGCAGGTTGCGGCTGTTGGGGAAACCTTACCTGCGCAATCCGGCCAACGTATGAACTCCATCGACACTCCATCGAGCATCATTCCTTGATCCATCCATTGAGTCCATCAAGCACCAAGCTACTCCTTCTAAATCAAGTCAACCCAAGGGAGATAGCTAGAGACCCGTAGAAAGGGAGAGAAGCAGAAAGTTATGGGCATCAAGAATCAAAAGTGAAGAATCAAGAATCAAGAATCAAGAATGAAGAATCAAGAATGCAGAATCAAGAATCAAGAGTAGAGTATTATGAATGAAAAGTCACCAGCTGAGGAGGAGAAGAATTCAAGAAGGAGACCTTCTCAAAAACAAATTCTCGTTGTGGTTATATATTATTTGGACATATTTGGTAGTTATTTCGGTTAAATAACAAGCTCAGTTATTTCTGAAGTTGCAATAAAAAAAAGTCAAGTAAATCAACTTACTAATATCATTTCAAAGGTTTAAAAGGTATGTCTTAAGACGATCTGTCAAGTCGATGAGAAGGTCACGGATATAAGAATGGGTCACTCTAATGTTATCTTCCTCAGGGTTGGTCCCTCTATTCCCCTCCTAAAAGGTGCCTGCAACTGTTTAGTTACATAAATTAAAGTCAAAATGGGTTGATACTGCCTCACCGGCTATGGCTTTTTTGATATATATTTTCATTAAAATTAATCGGTTTTAATCGTAATCGTAATCGTTTTCATAAATCCATTTTAGTTTTCATTTCATTTTGTTATTTTTAGTCGGCTAAGATTTAATTTTGATTTCGTTTTGATTTGTTTTTATTTTTTATTTACAGATTCATAGGGGCAATAGTAACATAAAAATACACACACACACACACACTTATATATCCACGTATATATATAGCAATAAATATATATATATATAAAACAAAACTACAACAACAACAACAACCAAGCATATATAATATTTATAAACAAAAACGGAGAATGCAACAACAGCAAACTAAAACAGCAACAAGAACAGCAACAACAACCTATATACACAATAATTATTAAATTTATTAAATTTAATTAATGCAATTGATGGAAAATACGAAAGAAGAGCAGAAGAAGCAGAAGAATGTCAGCCAAAAAAGAAAGCGCTGAATATAGAGGGAAGCAAAAAGCGAAAAGCAAAAAGCAAAAAGCAAAAAAAGCAAAAAAGCAAAAAGCGAAAAGCAAAAATATAACAAAAAAGCAAAAACATTTTACTTAGGTAAAAAATTAAATTTATTTTAAATCTAAAATAAAACTAATAAGCATATAATAATAATAATAATAAACAATAATGGTAAATAAAAAACACAATAATTATAATAGTAAAGCGCTGATCGATTGTCATTTTGTCGCCGCCCCCTGTGCGTGTGGCATTTTAATTCTATATCATTTAATTAATATAATTACTCTCTCCTTCCTCTATACCACTCCCCTTTCCGCCCTCACACTCTCTTCGTTAAATATGATAAAATATTATTTTTTGACGCCTAAAGAATTAACTATGTATATGTATATTGAACAGTCATTGCATATTTTTTATACCACCTTGTTTTAGTATGTTTAATTGATAAGGAGCCAGGAAAAAAAAAGAAGAAGAAACAAAAACAAAATTATATATATAAATAATCCAATGGAAATCGAGTTTTGTGTAGTAAAAGTTAAGATCCAAACAAAAGTAGACACTCTAATGACTTTTGACTAAAACTAACTAAAGCAAAAGCAACACGACCTTAAACAAAAAAAAAAAAAAAAAAAAGAAACAAAAAACGAGGAGATGAACATGATCATCATGATCACGATCACTATTACGATCAGGATCAGGATGAAGAGGAGGAGAAGAATAAGAGAAACAAAAACAAAGCCCCGAGCATAATGTTAATGTTATGTTAAACCTTAATTTAATGCAAATGATTAACGCAAAAAAAAGAAAAAACAAAAAAAAAAAGAAACAAAAAAGCAACAAACAAACAAACAAAAAGCGAAACTGTTTAAACATAAATAATATATAATCTTTATGAATATAAAAACCATTTTTTTTTTTCAACACGCATTATGTATACATACATATTAAATAAATAAATTATTTTTATTAAATAATTATTATTATTTTGTAATAAATAAACAAAAAGCAAACAATCGATTGACAACAAAAGCAACAGCAAGAAACAGAACAACCAGAGCAGAGCCCCTCGATGATCGTATATATATTTTTTTTTCGCCCTTAAAATATATATGTACAGTTATCTAAATGTATGTATTATTATTTAGCCAGTAGTCAAGAAAGAGAGAGAAAGAACGCGCGAGATGGATGAGAGATGAGAACAGAAACAGAAACAGAAACTGAAACTGAAAACAGAAACATAAACTGAGAACAGAAAGTGAGAACAGAGAACAGAGAACAGTTACAGTACAGTACAGTACAGTTACTGAGAACAGAAAGGCATGGAAGCCGGCATCTGAGAACAGAAAGGCTTAGTTGCAATATGTAGATAAGGTCCATTTATCGGGTTTCCGTAACTGTAGAGCTGCACCGTTAGTTGCTTGCATAGTCAGTGTCGCCTTGCCTCGCCCCCTTTATCCCTCCCTCACCCCTCTTTACCCCTTATTCCTCTTTTCATACAGAGCTGCTATTAAATATTATTATTTTTTTTTTGTTTTATTTCGCATGGAATGGCAGAAATGTAAAAAAAATCTATAAAAATTTATAAAAAATAAGAGGAAAGAATTGCCTAAGCGGGATAAGAAGAATAAGAGAAAAAACGTAAAAAACGACAAAAGAAAAAAAGAAAAAAAAGCAAAAAGAAAAAAGAAAAAATGAGCAAAACACTTATATTTATTTCTATAGTTTATTATAATCGATCTTAAATTAATTATTATGCTAATTATAAACGATTAATGGATACATACACACCCACACACACACACGCAGAATAAAATACATTTTCCTAGTAATTTAGGCACATACACACACACATACAAGAACATAACAACAACAAGAAAAAAACATCTAAAAAATAAATAAAAAGAAAAACAAATTAAACAGATTATTTTATTTTGAAATTTGCTAATTACACACACACACACACACACACGACACGCATACTCTGACAATTGTATATGTAATGCTGTAATAATCATGATAATATATAGATTCGTTGATGATAATGAGCAAGAAGCCGCAATGATAATGATAATAAATGAATACGACAAAATCCAACAAATAAAAAGAGAAACAAATACAATATTTAAACGAAATGAAAACCTTTTACTGTTGCCTTTCCTTTTTACTACTACAACAACCATTATCTATATGCTATATAATTTTGTTCAATGTGAAGTTTTCTTTTCTTTTTCTATTTTAGTTTTGCCTTTTTTTGGGTTTTATCTTGATTTTCTCTAAGGATTCTCTCTTTTGGGTTTGGGTTGCTGGAAAAGGGTGCTAGTTAGAGATGATCTTTGGGCTTAAATTGAATATATTTTTATGGAAATCAATCACCACTCCTCACTCATTTTGAACTCTGATCAATTTTGACATTTTGTTTATTTTGACAAAAAATGTTTTTGGTTTAAACTGGAAGCTAGATTTCCTTTATTTGCTTTAAAAAAATATTCAAAATCTGCAGTTTTTTTTTTCTTGCAAATGCAAACTTGTTTTAAGGTCAGAAAACTGGAAAAGCTGCCTGTCCGAAAGTTTTGTTGTTGATTTTTACAAGTCCATTCCAAAGTCTTTTGGTGTGGGTCTCCTAGGGGCATACATTCCCCCATAACACAGCCATTGAACAAGAATAGCAATCCATATTTGTATCTCTTTCTCTTTTTGGCCGACGTCTTGTAGGCTCGCAGTCGAACAGCGCCCTGAACAGCAGCGGAAGCGGCGGCAGCGGTAGCGGCAATGGAGAGGCGGCTGGATCCGGATCCGGATCGGGATCAGGAGCAGGAGCAGGAGGCGGCAATGGCGGGGATAACGATGCTGGCGAGAGTGGAGCAGCAGCAGGTGGAGGAGGAGCAACAGAGACCGAGGCACCGGCGTCGGGTTAGCGCGAGTGAGGTGCTCTTTTAATGTAATGTTATTCGAAGGATTACCGCTCGGCCCGGGAATACAGTTGACCATTTTTGGCCAAGAGCGAGATGGCAACATCAACCGAAACACTCATACACTCACACACACAAAGACAGTTACACTCGGAGAAAGAGAGAGTAGAAAGAAATCCACGCAGAAGCTAAGGAAAATGATAGGCAAAGGAATTCACTTCACTTCAAACACCAACCCAAGACATTATAAACCGCCACTAGAACACACACAACCACACCACACCCCCACACTCCCACACACACACACACACACACAGTCACACACATGTATGTATGTATATCTAGCTATATGCATCGGGCGCAAGAAAATATTTAGCATAAAACTCGAAAGAAAAACAAAAAAATCCACTTTAAACTATGCATAAATAATTTAAAATGATAATCTGTATTATTGAAAGAGAAAAGCCCAGAGAAATAATCGAAAGACCCCTCGCCCGTGCGCCCCGCCCTCCAAAATAGTAAATAATATTTAACAAATAGCTCGCGAAACGTAATAAAAGTTAAGTAAAAAGAAAACAAAAGAAACAAACACAACAAAGCCGAGAGAATACTTAGTGAAATAAATCAAAATTTTTGCCCCATTTAACGTTTATATATATGCGGTTATACAAATATATAACGATCACAGCAGTTAGCAATCCATAGTGAAAGTAATAAAGGTAAAAGTAAAGATAAAACATAAATAAAATACAAATAAAAGGCGGCAGAGTGAGGAGAACTAGCTAAAGGGAGGATGAAACATTTACTAAACTCGCGCAAGCGCATCTATATAAATACGATATAGATATTATATAAACATAGATATATATATATATATACAAATATATATATATGCGAGATATTAACAATACATTCGTAATCCTAGTAGCAACGCCCCCAACCCAAGGAAGCCCATGAAATTGCCCAGGTTAACGAGAAACGATTCACGTATAGCAAGATTTTCCGTGGCCTGTTCTTAAGTAAAGTAAAAAAAAAAAGTATAGCAACTACGATTATCTAAGGAAGCGGTCGTCAAAATGCAATATACACTAACACTAAACACTATACATAAATACAAGAGGATATAAATAAATTGAGCAAAAAGTAAAATGGTAAAAATGGTAAAAAAGTAAACAAGTAAAAACGGTTAAAAAGTAAATGAATGTATGAATGAGTAAAACGCTTTTAGCGCGCGACGCCACCCATTAACTTAAATTAACATTGCAAATAAAGGTAATGAGGTAAAATGGTAAAAAGGTATAATGGTAAAAAATGTTTAAATGAGATAGTGAAGCCAGGATCTTAATATATATATATATATATATGTAAAAGTAATCGACAAAGAACATTTAGCTGCAATTGAAAACTTAAACTAATTTAATACAAATTGAATTAAAATACAATGAGACCCGACGATGGTTCTAGAATGTAAGGCCTTAGATGATCGATCAACCGGTAACTCCTGCGCGACTATAGTACTAGCCCTCGGTTCGATTGGTTTGCAACCACTTAGTATCTCTCTATGCCTCTCTATCCCAGTGGAAAGCCACCACCCAGTTAAACTGCTTAGATCTCGTTTTGGAAATTTGCCATGATTATGTCCAGCACTAAGATGAAGACCATTGAAAGGAGAAAAAGGAAAAACCTAAAACTAAAAGAAAGTCTATTTGTATGTATTTCCATAGAACTCCTTATATGTTATATGAGAACATATTTTTTTTTTACTAACTAAATGATACATTTATACAATTAATGAACGTTGAGTTTTGTGGCATCAAAACTACTTAAATATAAATATATACATATATGTATGTACACACCCACACAAGGACACACACAAACATTCAGACACACTCACACGCACATAATTCTATAATTTCAAATAAATTTACAAAAACAAAGAAACCCGAAGATTTCCAAACAAGATTCTCCAAACATTTTAGTAAATAATCTAAGTAAACAGCAGACAAGTTACATAAATCTAAAAAGAAAAAACCAAAACAAAAAGAACACCCACATTCACACACACACACACGCCGTTTAATTTGTAATTTAAAATGTCAACAGAAGAAGAAGAACAAAATATATACACACATATATATGCATAGAAAAACATACTTATATATGATGAACAACTTCAGCGTTTCGCTTTAATTATGAGGCAACAACCACATGAGAATCCAAACCAAACTTAAACTTAATTAACAAATAAACGCAAACCTAAACTAATTGCAAAATAACAAATGGCAAAACCAAATTCAAAAAGGAAATGATAAAGAAAATGAAAATGAAACTGAAACACAAGACAAATGCGTAAAGAAAACATTAATTTAAAAACAATAAAAATTACAAACAAAATATATTTATACAAATGCCTATTTTAATGTGCTTGGCGGTTACGGTATATATTCTTTCTGGGAACCAATCCAAACTAAACCAACTAACTAACTAACGCTAAGGAAACAGCATATTTGTTTTGTGAGTTTAACCTAAAAATCAGGACTATCACTTTGGACTTGACTTTGGTAATACTTCTAAATTGTATATTATATTTTATCAAAATTCCGAATTTTTGTTAAGGCATTCTTTTGGCAGCGGAGATTCCGATTTCCTTGCCGTTTCCTAGCTCTAACTTTGTCAAAACAAGCCAAATGTCATAACCATCGACTGTTTTATGCATCTAAGAACCGAAACTTGAACTTGAAACCCCTATACTCACTTTTATCATTATTGTTCTGATTCTCTTGGTGCGAGCTGCGATTTAATGGCTAAAAAGTCGAAAAACCCATTTCTACAGAAATTTGGAATATTTTTTCCGGCTTTTTAGCTCTAGCTCGGTCAAAACAAGACGCACAGCCAAAAGAATGACTGTTTTGTGTTGCTAACGACCAATACTAACCACCCCTATCACTCGATTTTCTATTTTGGGAATATAAATTTTGACCCAAATTTCGCATTTTTGGTAAGGGGTACCATCATCAAAATTTTCAATAAATGGCCAAAAATTAAGTTTCCCAGATTTGAATGCAAACCAATTGGGAATCATAGCAATCAAGTTACGAGCCCTACGAGGTATTACATTCCTCATTTGGACCATTTTTGGCTGTGTTATGCCAAAAAAACTGATTTTTTGGTGCTCAAAATCACGTAAAGGTCTTTTGGCAGCAAAGATTTCGGCTTCCTTGCCGTTTCTTAGCTCTATTTTTGTCAAAACAAGCCGCATGTCTTAACCAATGACTTTTTTATGCAGCTAAGAACCGAAACTTGAAACCCCTATACTCACTTTTATCATTATTGTTCTGATTCTCTTGGTGCGAGCTGCGATTTAATGGCTAAAAAGTCGAAAAACCCATTTCTACAGAAATTTGGAATATTTTTTCCGGCTTTTTAGCTCTAGCTCGGTCAAAACAAGACGCACAGCCAAAAGAATGACTGTTTTGTGTTGCTAACGACCAATACTAACCACCCCTATCACTCGATTTTCGATTTTGGGAAAATAAATTTTGACCCAAATTTCGCATTTTTGGTAAGGGGTACCATCATCAAAATTTTCAATAAATGGCCAAAAATTAAGTTTCCCAGATTTGAATGCAAACCAATTGGGAATCATAGCAATCAAGTTACGAGCCCTACGAGGTATTACATTCCTCATTTGGACCATTTTTGGCTGTGTTATGCCAAAAAAACTGATTTTTTGGTGCTCAAAATCACGTAAAGGTCTTTTGGCAGCAAAGATTTCGGCTTCCTTGCCGTTTCTTAGCTCTATTTTTGTCAAAACAAGCCGCATGTCTTAACCAATGACTTTTTTATGCAGCTAAGAACCGAAACTTGAAACCCCTATACTCACTTTTATCATTATTGTTCTGATTCTCTTGGTGCGAGCTGCGATTTAATGGCTAAAAAATCGATAAAACCATTTCTACAGAAATTTGGAATATTTTTTCCGGCTTTTTAGCTCTAGCTCGGTCAAAACAAGACGCACAGCCAAAAGAATGACTGATTTATGCAGCTAAGAACCGAAACTTGAAACCCCTATACTCACTTTTATCATTATTGTTCTGATTCTCTTGGTGCGAGCTGCGATTTAATGGCTAAAAAGTCGAAAAACCCATTTCTACAGAAATTTGGAATATTTTTTCCGGCTTTTTAGCTCTAGCTCGGTCAAAACAAGACGCACAGCCAAAAGAATGACTGATTTATGCAGCTAGGAACCGAAACTTGAAACCCCTATACTCACTTTTATCATTATTGTTCTGATTCTCTTGGTGCGAGCTGCGACTTAACGGCTAAAAAATCGAAAAACCCATTTCTACAGAAATTCGGAATATTTTTTCCGGCTTTTTAGCTCTAGCTCGGTCAAAACAAGACGCACAGCCGAAAGAATGACTGTTTTGTGCTGCTAACGACCAATACTAACCACCCCTATCACTCGTTTTTCGATTTTGGGAAAATAAATTTTGACCCAAATTTCGCATTTTTGGTAAGGGGTACCATCATCAAAATTTTCAAAAAATGGCCAAAAATTAAGTTTCCCAGATTTGAATGCAAACCAATTGGGAATCATAGCAATCAAGTTACGAGCCCTACGAGGTATTACATTCCTCATTTGGACCATTTTTAGCTGTGTTATGCCAAAAAGACTGATTTTTTGGTGCTCAAAATCACGTAAAGCAAAGATTCCGGTTTCCTTGCCGTTTCTTAGCTCTAACTTTGTCAAAACAAGCCGCATGTCTTAACCAATGACTGATTTATGCAGCTAGGAACCGAAACTTGAAACCCCTATACTCACTTTTTTCATTATTGTTCTGATTCTCTTGGTGCGAGCTGCGATTTAATGGCTAAAAAATCGAAAAAACCATTTCTACAGAAATTTGGAATATTTTTTCCGGCTTTTTAGCTCTAGCTCGGTCAAAACAAGACGCACAGCCAAAAGAATGACTGATTTATGCAGCTAAGAACCGAAACTTGAAACCCCTATACTCACTTTTATCATTATTGTTCTGATTCTCTTGGTGCGAGCTGCGATTTAATGGCTAAAAAATCGAAAAAAACCATTTCTACAGAAATTTGGAATATTTTTTCCGGCTTTTTAGCTCTAGCTCGGTCAAAACAAGACGCACAGCCAAAAGAATGACTGATTTATGCAGCTAGGAACCGAAACTTGAAACCCCTATACTCACTTTTATCATTATTGTTCTGATTCTCTTGGTGCGAGCTGCGATTTAATGGCTAAAAAGTCGAAAAACCCATTTCTACAGAAATTTGGAATATTTTTTCCGGCTTTTTAGCTCTAGCTCGGTCAAAACAAGACGCACAGCCGAAAGAATGACTGTTTTGTGCTACTAACGACCAGCAGTTTCCACCCCTATCACTCGATTTTCGATTTTGAGAAAATAAATTTTGACCCAAAGTTCGCATTTTTGGTAAGGGGTACCATCATCAAAATTTTCAAAAAAATGGCCAAAAATTAAGTTTTCCAGATTTGAATGCATACCAATTGGGAATCATAGCAATCAAGTTACGAGCCCTACGAGGTATTACATTCCTCATTTGGACCATTTTTGGCTGTGTTATGCCAAAAAAACTGATTTTTTGGTGCTCAAAATCACGTAAAGGTCTTTTGGCAGCAAAGATTCCGGTTTCCTTGCCGTTTCTTAGCTCTATTTTTGTCAAAACAAGCCGCATGTCTTAACCAATGACTGTTTTATGCAGCTAAGAACCGAAACTTGAAACCCCTATACTCACTTTTATCATTATTGTTCTGATTCTCTTGGTGCGAGCTGCGACTTAATGGCTAAAAAATCGAAAAGACCATTTCTACAGAAATTTGGAATATTTTTTCCGGCTTTTTAGCTCTAGCTCGGTCAAAACAAGACGCACAGCCAAAAGAATGACTGATTTATGCAACTAAGAACCGAAACTTGAAACCCCTATACTCACTTTTATCATTATTGTTCTGATTCTCTTGGTGCGAGCTGCGATTTAATGGCTAAAAAATCGAAAAAACCATTTCTACAGAAATTTGGAATATTTTTTCCGGCTTTTTAGCTCTAGCTCGGTCAAAACAAGACGCACAGCCAAAAGAATGACTGATTTATGCAGCTAAGAACCGAAACTTGAAACCCCTATACTCACTTTTATCATTATTGTTCTGATTCTCTTGGTGCGAGCTGCGATTTAATGGCTAAAAAGTCGAAAAACCCATTTCTACAGAAATTTTGAATATTTTTTCCGGCTTTTTAGCTCTAGCTCGGTCAAAACAAGACGCACAGCCGAAAGAATGACTGTTTTGTGCTGCTAACGACCAATACTAACCACCCCTATCACTCGTTTTTCGATTTTGGGAAAATAAATTTTGACCCAAATTTCGCATTTTTGGTAAGGGGTACCATCATCAAAATTTTCAAAAAATGGCCAAAAATTAAGTTTCCCAGATTTGAATGCAAACCAATTGGGAATCATAGCAATCAAGTTACGAGCCCTACGAGGTATTACATTCCTCATTTGGATCATTTTTAGCTGTGTTATGCCAAAAAGACTGATTTTTTGGTGCTCAAAATCACGTAAAGGTCTTTGTGCAGCAAAGATTCCGGTTTCCT
Organism: Drosophila eugracilis; assembly: GCF_018153835.1. Classification (NCBI taxonomy): domain Eukaryota; kingdom Metazoa; phylum Arthropoda; class Insecta; order Diptera; family Drosophilidae; genus Drosophila; species Drosophila eugracilis. Next base: position 1,422,729 of record NW_024573052.1, on the reverse strand, counting down.
TGCCGTTTCTTAGCTCTAACTTTGTCAAAACAAGCCGCATGTCTTAACCAATGACTGATTTATGCAGCTAGGAACCGAAACTTGAAACCCCTATACTCACTTTTTTCATTATTGTTCTGATTCTCTTGGTGCGAGCTGCGATTTAATGGCTAAAAAATCGAAAAAACCATTTCTACAGAAATTTGGAATATTTTTTCCGGCTTTTTAGCTCTAGCTCGGTCAAAACAAGACGCACAGCCAAAAGAATGACTGATTTATGCAGCTAAGAACCGAAACTTGAAACCCCTATACTCACTTTTATCATTATTGTTCTGATTCTCTTGGTGCGAGCTGCGATTTAATGGCTAAAAAGTCGAAAAACCCATTTCTACAGAAATTTGGAATATTTTTTCCGGCTTTTTAGCTCTAGCTCGGTCAAAACAAGACGCACAGCCAAAAGAATGACTGATTTATGCAGCTAAGAACCGAAACTTGAAACCCCTATACTCACTTTTATCATTATTGTTCTGATTCTCTTGGTGCGAGCTGCGATTTAATGGCTAAAAAGTCGAAAAACCCATTTCTACAGAAATTTTGAATATTTTTTCCGGCTTTTTAGCTCTAGCTCGGTCAAAACAAGACGCACAGCCGAAAGAATGACTGTTTTGTGCTACTAACGACCAGCACTTTCCACCCCTATCACTCGATTTTCGATTTTGAGAAAATAAATTTTGACCCAAAGTTCGCATTTTTGGTAAGGGGTACCATCATCAAAATTTTCAAAAAATGGCCAAAAATTAAGTTTTCCAGATTTGAATGCATACCAATTGGGAATCATAGCAATCAAGTTACGAGCCCTACGAGGTATTACATTCCTCATTTGGACCATTTTTGGCTGTGTTATGCCAAAAAAACTGATTTTTTGGTGCTCAAAATCACGTAAAGGTCTTTTGGCAGCAAAGATTCCGGTTTCCTTGCCGTTTCTTAGCTCTATTTTTGTCAAAACAAGCCGCATGTCTTAACCAATGACTGTTTTATGCAGCTAAGAACCGAAACTTGAAACCCCTATACTCACTTTTATCATTATTGTTCTGATTCTCTTGGTGCGAGCTGCGACTTAATGGCTAAAAATCGAAAAGACCATTTCTACAGAAATTTGGAATATTTTTTCCGGCTTTTTAGCTCTAGCTCGGTCAAAACAAGACGCACAGCCAAAAGAATGACTGATTTATGCAACTAAGAACCGAAACTTGAAACCCCTATACTCACTTTTATCATTATTGTTCTGATTCTCTTGGTGCGAGCTGCGATTTAATGGCTAAAAAATCGAAAAAACCATTTCTACAGAAATTTGGAATATTTTTTTCCGGCTTTTTAGCTCTAGCTCGGTCAAAACAAGACGCACAGCCAAAAGAATGACTGATTTATGCAGCTAAGAACCGAAACTTGAAACCCCTATACTCACTTTTATCATTATTGTTCTGATTCTCTTGGTGCGAGCTGCGATTTAATGGCTAAAAAGTCGAAAAACCCATTTCTACAGAAATTTTGAATATTTTTTCCGGCTTTTTAGCTCTAGCTCGGTCAAAACAAGACGCACAGCCGAAAGAATGACTGTTTTGTGCTACTAACGACCAGCACTTTCCACCCCTATCACTCGATTTTCGATTTTGAGAAAATAAATTTTGACCCAAAGTTCGCATTTTTGGTAAGGGGTACCATCATCAAAATTTTCAAAAAATGGCCAAAAATTAAGTTTTCCAGATTTGAATGCATACCAATTGGGAATCATAGCAATCAAGTTACGAGCCCTACGAGGTATTACATTCCTCATTTGGACCATTTTTTGGCTGTGTTATGCCAAAAAAACTGATTTTTTGGTGCTCAAAATCACGTAAAGGTCTTTTGGCAGCAAAGATTCCGGTTTCCTTGCCGTTTCTTAGCTCTATTTTTTGTCAAAACAAAACAACCGCATGTCTTAACCAATGACTGTTTTATGCAGCTAAGAACCGAAACTTGAAACCCCTATACTCACTTTTATCATTATTGTTCTGATTCTCTTGGTGCGAGCTGCGACTTAATGGCTAAAAAATCGAAAAAACCATTTCTACAGAAATTTGGAATATTTTTTCCGGCTTTTTAGCTCTAGCTCGGTCAAAACAAGACGCACAGCCAAAAGAATGACTGATTTATGCAACTAAGAACCGAAACTTGAAACCCCTATACTCACTTTTATCATTATTGTTCTGATTCTCTTGGTGCGAGCTGCGATTTAATGGCTAAAAATCGAAAAAACCATTTCTACAGAAATTTGGAATATTTTTTCCGGCTTTTTAGCTCTAGCTCGGTCAAAACAAGACGCACAGCCAAAAGAATGACTGATTTATGCAGCTAAGAACCGAAACTTGAAACCCCTATACTCACTTTTATCATTATTGTTCTGATTCTCTTGGTGCGAGCTGCGATTTAATGGCTAAAAAGTCGAAAAACCCATTTCTACAGAAATTTTGAATATTTTTTCCGGCTTTTTAGCTCTAGCTCGGTCAAAACAAGACGCACAGCCGAAAGAATGACTGTTTTGTGCTGCTAACGACCAATACTAACCACCCCTATCACTCGTTTTTCGATTTTGGGAAAATAAATTTTGACCCAAATTTCGCATTTTTGGTAAGGGGTACCATCATCAAAATTTTCAAAAAATGGCCAAAAATTAAGTTTCCCAGATTTGAATGCAAACCAATTGGGAATCATAGCAATCAAGTTACGAGCCCTACGAGGTATTACATTCCTCATTTGGACCATTTTTAGCTGTGTTATGCCAAAAAGACTGATTTTTTGGTGCTCAAAATCACGTAAAGGTCTTTGTGCAGCAAAGATTCCGGTTTCCTTGCCGTTTCTTAGCTCTAACTTTGTCAAAACAAGCCGCATGTCTTAACCAATGACTGATTTATGCAGCTAGGAACCGAAACTTGAAACCCCTATACTCACTTTTTTCATTATTGTTCTGATTCTCTTGGTGCGAGCTGCGATTTAATGGCTAAAAAATCGAAAAAACCATTTCTACAGAAATTTGGAATATTTTTTCCGGTTTTTTAGCTCTAGCTCGGTCAAAACAAGACGCACAGCCAAAAGAATGACTGATTTATGCAGCTAAGAACCGAAACTTGAAACCCCTATACTCACTTTTATCATTATTGTTCTGATTCTCTTGGTGCGAGCTGCGATTTAATGGCTAAAAAGTCGAAAAACCCATTTCTACAGAAATTTGGAATATTTTTTCCGGCTTTTTAGCTCTAGCTCGGTCAAAACAAGACGCACAGCCGAAAGAATGACTGTTTTGTGCTGCTAACGACCAATACTAACCACCCCTATCACTCGTTTTTCGATTTTGGGAAAATAAATTTTGACCCAAATTTCGCATTTTTGGTAAGGGGTACCATCATCAAAATTTTCAAAAAATGGCCAAAAATTAAGTTTCCCAGATTTGAATGCAAACCAATTGGGAATCATAGCAATCAAGTTACGAGCCCTACGAGGTATTACATTCCTCATTTGGACCATTTTTAGCTGTGTTATGCCAAAAAGACTGATTTTTTGGTGCTCAAAATCACGTAAAGGTCTTTTGGCAGCAAAGATTCCGGTTTCCTTGCCGTTTCTTAGCTCTAACTTTGTCAAAACAAGCCGCATGTCTTAACCAATGACTGATTTATGCAGCTAGGAACCGAAACTTGAAACCCCTATACTCACTTTTATCATTATTGTTCTGATTCTCTTGGTGCGAGCTGCGATTTAATGGCTAAAAAATGGAAAAACCCATTTCTACAGAAATTTGGAGTATTTTTTCCGGCTTTTTAGCTCTAGCTCGGTCAAAACAAGACGCACAGGCAAAAGAATGGCTGATTTATGCAGCTAAGAATCGAAACTTGAAATTCCTATACTCACTTTTATCATTATTGTTCTGATTCTCTTGGTGCGAGCTGCGATTTAATGGCTAAAAAGTCGAAAAACCCATTTCTACAGAAATTTGGAATATTTTTTCCGGCTTTTTAGCTCTAGCTCGGTCAAAACAAGACGCACAGCCGAAAGAATGACTGTTTTGTGCTACTAACGACCAGCACTTTCCACCCCTATCACTCGATTTTCGATTTTGAGAAAATAAATTTTGACCCAAAGTTCGCATTTTTGGTAAGTGTGTTATGCCAAAAAAACTGATTTTTTGGTGCTCAAAGTCACGTAAAGGTCTTTTGGCAGCAAAGATTCCGGTTTCCTTGCCGTTTCTTAGCTCTAACTTTGTTAAAACAAGCCGCATGTCTTAACCAATGACTGATTTATGCAGCTAGGAACCTAAACTTGAAACCCCTATACTCACTTTTATCATTATTTTTCTGATTCTCTTGGTGCGAGCTGCGATTTAATGGCTAAAAAATCGAAAAACCCATTTCTACAGAAATTTGGAGTATTTTTTCCGGCTTTTTAGCTCTAGCTCGGTCAAAACAAGACGCACAGCCAAAAGAATGACTGATTTATGCAGCTAAGAATCGAAACTTGAAATTCCTATACTCACTTTTATCATTATTGTTCTGATTCTCTTGGTGCGAGCTGCGATTTAATGGCTAAAAAATGGAAAAACCCATTTCTACAGAAATTTGGAGTATTTTTTCCGGCTTTTTAGCTCTAGCTCGGTTAAAACAAGACGCACAGCCAAAAGAATGACTGATTTATGCAGCTAAGAATCGAAACTTGAAATTCCTATATTCACTTTTATCATTATTGTTCTGATTCTCTTGGTGCGAGCTGCGATTTAATGGCTAAAAAGTCGAAAAACCCATTTCTACAGAAATTTGGAATATTTTTTCCGGCTTTTTAGCTCTAGCTCGGTCAAAACAAGACGCACAGCCAAAAGAATGACTGATTTATGCAGCTAAGAATCGAAACTTGAAATTCCTATACTCACTTTTATCATTATTGTTCTGATTCTCTTGGTGCGAGCTGCGATTTAATGGCTAAAAAGTCGAAAAACCCATTTCTACAGAAATTTGGAATATTTTTTCCGGCTTTTTAGCTTTAGCTCGGTCAAAACAAGACGCACAGCCGAAAGAATGACTGTTTTGTGCTACTAACGACCAGCACTTTCCACCCCTATCACTCGATTTTCGATTTTGAGAAAATAAATTTTGACCCAAAGTTCGCATTTTTGGTAAGGGGTACCATCATCAAAATTTTAAAAAAATGGCCAAAAATTAAGTTTTCCAGATTTGAATGCATACCAATTGGGAATCATAGCAATTAAGTTACGAGCCCTACGAGGTATTACATTCCTCATTTGGACCATTTTTAGCTGTGCTATGCCAAAAAAACTGATTTTTAGGTGCTCAAAATCACGTAAAGGTCTTTTGGCAGCAAATATTCCGGTTTCCTTGCCGTTTCTTAGCTCTAACTTTGTCAAAACAAGCCGCATGTCTTAACCAATGACTGATTTATGCAGCTAGGAACCGAAACTTGAAACCCCTATACTCACTTTATCATTAATGTTCTGATTCTCTTAGTGCGAGCTGCGATTTAATGGCTAAAAAATCGAAAAACCCATTTCTACAGAAATTTGGAATATTTTTTCCGGCTTTTTAGCTCTAGCTCGGTCAAAACAAGACGCACAGCCAAAAGAATGACTGATTTATGCAGCTAAGAACCGAAATCCCTATACTCACTTTTATCATTATTGTTCTGATTTTCTTGGTGCGAGCTGCGAGTTAATGGCTAAAAAATCGAAAAACCCATTTCTACAGAAATTTGGAATATTTTTTCCGGCTTTTTAGCTCTAGCTCGGTCAAAACAAGACGCACAGCCAAAAGAATGACTGATTTATGCAACTAAGAACCGAAACTTGAAACCCCTATACTCACTTTTATCATTATTGTTCTGATTCTCTTGGTGCGAGCTGCGATTTAATGGCTAAAAAATCGAAAAACCATTTCTACAGAAATTTGGAATATTTTTTCCGGCTTTTTAGCTCTAGCTCGGTCAAAACAAGACGCACAGCCAAAAGAATGACTGATTTATGCAGCTAAGAACCGAAACTTGAAACCCCCTATACTCACTTTTATCATTATTGTTCTGATTCTCTTGGTGCGAGCTGCGATTTAATGGCTAAAAAGTCGAAAAACCCATTTCTACAGAAATTTGGAATATTTTTTCCGGCTTTTTAGCTCTAGCTCGGTCAAAACAAGGCGCACAGCCTAAAGAATGACCGTTTTGTGCTGCTAACGACCAGCACTTTCCACTCCTATAACTCGTTTTTCGATTTTGGGGAAATAAATTTTGACCCAAATTTCGCATTTTTGGTAAGGGGTACCATCATCAAAATTTTCAAAAAATGGCCAAAAATTAAGTTTTCCAGATTTGAATGCATACCAATTGGGAATCATAGCAATCAAGTTACGAGCCCTAGGAGGTATTACATTCCTCATTTGGACCATTTTTAGCTGTGCTATGCCAAAAAAACTGATTTTTAGGTGCTCAAAATCACGTAAAGGTCTTTTGGCAGCAAATATTCCGGTTTCCTTGCCGTTTCTTAGCTCTAACTTTGTCAAAACAAGCCGCATGTCTTAACCAATGACTGATTTATGCAGCTAGGAACCGAAACTTGAAACCCCTATACTCACTTTATCATTAATGTTCTGATTCTCTTGGTGCGAGCTGCGATTTAATGGCTAAAAAATCGAAAAACCCATTTCTACAGAAATTTGGAATATTTTTTCCGGCTTTTTAGCTCTAGCTCGGTCAAAACAAGACGCACAGCCAAAAGAATGACTGATTTATGCAGCTAAGAACCGAAACTTGAAACCCCTATACTCACTTTTATCATTATTGTTCTGATTTTCTTGGTGCGAGCTGCGAGTTAATGGCTAAAAAATCGAAAAACCCATTTCTACAGAAATTTGGAATATTTTTTCCGGCTTTTTAGCTCTAGCTCGGTCAAAACAAGACGCACAGCCAAAAGAATGACTGATTTCTGCAGCTAAGAACCAAAACTTGAAACCCCTATACTCACTTTTATCATTATTGTTCTGATTCTCTTGGTGCGAGCTGCGACTTAACAGCTAAAAAATCGAAAAAACCCATTTCTACAGAAATTCGGAATATTTTTTCCGGCTTTTTTAGCTCTAGCTCGGTCAAAAACAAGACGCACAGCCAAAAGAATGACCGTTTTGTGCTGCTAACGACCAGCACTTTCCACCCCTATCACTCGTTTTTCGATTTTGGGAAAATAAATTTTGACCCAAATTTCGCATTTTTGGTAAGGGGTACCATCATCAAAATTTTCAAAAAATGGCCAAAAATTAAGTTTTCCAGATTTGAATGCATACCAATTGGGAATCATAGCAATCAAGTTACGAGCCCTAGGAGGTATTACATTCCTCATTTGGACCATTTTTGGCTGTGCTATGCCAAAAATCTGATTTTTAGGTGCTCAAAATCACGTAAAGGTCTTTTGGCAGCAAAGATTCCGGTTTCCTTGCCGTTTCTTAGCTCTAACTTTGTCAAAACAAGCCGCATGTCTTAACCAATGACTGATTTATGCAGCTAAGAACCAAAACTTGAAACCCCTATACTCACTTTTATCATTATTGTTCTGATTCTCTTGGTGCGAGCTGCGACTTAACGGCTAAAAATCGAAAAACCCATTTCTACAGAAATTCGGAATATTTTTTCCGGCTTTTTAGCTCTAGCTCGGTCAAAACAAGACGCACAGCCAAAAGAATGACCGTTTTTTGCTGCTAACGACCAGCACTTTCCACCCCTATCACTCGTTTTTCGATTTTGGGAAAATAAATTTTGACCCAAATTTCGCATTTTTGGTAAGGGGTACCATCATCAAAATTTTCAAAAAATGGCCAAAAATTAAGTTTTCCAGATTTGAATGCATACCAATTGGGAATCATAGCAATCAAGTTACGAGCCCTACGAGGTATTACATTCCTCATTTGGACCATTTTTGGCTGTGCTATGCCAAAAAAACTGATTTTTAGGTGCTCAAAATCACGTGAAGGTCTTTTTGCAGCAAAGATTCCGGTTTCCTTGCCGTTTCTTAGCTCTAACTTTGTCAAAACAAGACGCACGGCTAAAACAATGACTGATTTCTGCAGCTAAAAACCGAAACTTGAAACCCTTATACTCACTTTTATCATTTTGTGTTTTGATTCTCTTGGTGCGAGCTGCGATTTAATGGCTAAAAAATCGAAAAACCCATTTCTACAGAAATTTGGAATATTTTTTCCGGCTTTTTAGCTCTAGCTCTGTCAAAACAAGACTCACAGCCAAAAGAATGACTGATTTATGCAGCTAAGAACCGAAACTTGAAACCCCTATACTCACTTTTATCATTATTGTTCTGATTCTCTTGGTGCGAGCTGCGACTTAACGGCTAAAAAATCGAAAAACCCATTTCTACAGAAATTCGGAATATTTTTTCCGGCTTTTTAGCTCTAGCTCGGTCAAAACAAGACGCACAGCCAAAAGAAAGACTGTTTTGTGCTGCTAACGACCAATACTAACCACCCCTATCACTCGTTTTTCGATTTTGGGAAAATAATTTTTGACCCGAATTTCGTATTTTTGGTAAGGGGTACCATCATCAAAATTTTCAAAAAATGGCCAAAAATTAAGTTTTCCAGATTTGAATGCATACCAATTGGGAATCAAAGCAATCAAGTTACGAGCCCTAGGAGGTATTACATTCCTCATTTGGACCATTTTTGGCTGTGCTATGCCAACAAATCTGATTTTTAAGTGCTCAAAATCACGTAAAGGTCTTTTGGCAGCAAAGATTCCGGTTTCCTTGCCGTTTCTTAGCTCTAACTTTGTCAAAACAAGCCGCATGTCTTAACCAATGACTGATTTATGCAGCTAAGAACCGAAACTTGAAACCCCTATACTCACTTTTATCATTATTGTTCTCATTCTCTTGGTGCGAGCTGCGATTTAATGGCTAAAAAATCGAAAAACCCATTTCTACAGAAATTTGGAATATTTTTTCCGGCTTTTTAGCTCTAGCTCTGTCAAAACAAGACTCACAGCCAAAAGAATGACTGATTTATGCAGCTAAGAACCGAAACTTGAAACCCCTATACTCACTTTTATCATTATTGTTCTGATTCTCTTGGTGCGAGCTGCGACTTAACGGCTAAAAAATCGAAAAACCCATTTCTACAGAAATTCGGAATATTTTTTCCGGCTTTTTAGCTCTAGCTCGGTCAAAACAAGACGCACAGCCAAAAGAATGACTGTTTTGTGCTGCTAACGACCAATACTAACCACCCCTATCACTCGTTTTTCGATTTTGGGAAAATAAATTTTGACCCAAATTTCGTATTTTTGGTAAGGGGTACCATCATCAAAATTTTCAAAAAATGGCCAAAAATTAAGTTTTCCAGATTTGAATGCATACCAATTGGGAATCATAGCAATCAAGTTACGAGCCCTACGAGGTATTACATTCCTCATTTGGACCATTTTTGGCTGTGCTATGCCAAAAAAACTGATTTTTAGGTGCTCAAAATCACGTAAAGGTCTTTTGGCAGCAAAGATTCCTGTTTCCTTGCCGTTTCTCTTCTCTAACTTTGTCAATACAAGACGCACGGCTAAAACAATGACTGATTTCTGCAGCTAAAAACCGAAACTTGAAACCCCTATACTCACTTTTATCATTATTGTTTTGATTCTCTTGGTGCGAGCTGCGATTTAATGGCTAAAAAATCGAAAAACCCATTTCTACGGAAATTTTGAATATTTTATCCGGCTTTTTAGCTTTTATTGTTCTGATTCTCTTGGTGCGAGCTGCGACTTAACGGCTAAAAAATCGAAAAACCCATTTCTACAGAAATTCGGAATATTTTTTCCGGCTTTTTAGCTCTAGCTCGGTCAAAACAAGACGCACAGCCAAAAGAATGACTGATTTATGCAGCTAAGAACCGAAACTTGAAACCCCTATACTCACTTTTATCATTATTGTTCTGATTCTCTTGGTGCGAGCTGCGACTTAACGGCTAAAAAATCGAAAAACCCATTTCTACAGAAATTCGGAATATTTTTTCCGGCTTTTTAGCTCTAGCTATCGAAAAACCCATTTCTACAGAAATTCGGAATATTTTTTCCGGCTTTTTAGCTCTAGCTCGGTCAAAACAAGACGCACAGCCAAAAGAAAGACTGTTTTGTGCTGCTAACGACCACACCTAACCACCCCTATCACTCGTTTTTCGATTTTGGGAAAATAATTTTTGACCCGAATTTCGTATTTTTGGTAAGGGGTACCATCATCAAAATTTTCAAAAAATGGCCAAAAATTAAGTTTCCCAGATTTGAATGCAAACCAATTGGGAATCATAGCAATCAAGTTACGAGCCCTACGAGGTATTACATTCCTCATTTGGACCATTTTTGGCTGTGTTATGCCAAAAAAACTGATTTTTTGGTGCTCAAAATCACGTAAAGGTCTTTTGGCAGCAAAGATTCCGGTTTCCTTGCCGTTTCTTAGCTCTATTTTTGTCAAAACAAGCCGCATGTCTTAACCAATGACTGTTTTATGCAGCTAAGAACCGAAACTTGAAACCCCTATACTCACTTTTATCATTATTGTTCTGATTCTCTTGGTGCGAGCTGCGACTTAACGGCTAAAAAATCAAAAAACCCATTTCTACAGAAATTCGGAATATTTTTTCCGGCTTTTTAGCTCTAGCTCGGTCAAAACAAGACGCACAGCCAAAAGAATGACCGTTTTGTGGTGCTAACGACCAGCACTTTCCACCCCTATCACTCGTTTTTCGATTTTGGGAAAATAAATTTTGACCCAAATTTCGCATTTTTGGTAAGGGGTACCATCATCAAAATTTTCAAAAAATGGCCAAAAATTAAGTTTTCCAGATTTGAATGCATACCAATTGGGAATCATAGCAATCAAGTTACGAGCCCTACGAGGTATTACATTCCTCATTTGGACCATTTTTGGCTGTGCTATGCCAAAAAATCTGATTTTTAGGTGCTCAAAATCACGTGAAGGTCTTTTTGCAGCAAAGATTCCGGTTTCCTTGCCGTTTCTTAGCTCTAACTTTGTCAAAACAAGACGCACGGCTAAAACAATGACTGATTTCTGCAGCTAAAAACCGAAACTTGAAACCCCTATACTCACTTTTATCATTATTGTTTTGATTCTCTTGGTGTCATATAGCAATCAAGTTACGAGCCCTAGGAGGTATTACATTCCTCATTTGGACCATTTTTGGCTGTGCTATGCCAAAAAATCTGATTTTTAGGTGCTCAAAATCACGTAAAGGTCTTTTGGCAGCAAAGATTCCGGTTTCCTTGCCGTTTCTTAGCTCTAACTTTGTCAAAACAAGCCGCATGTCTTAACCAATGACTGATTTATGCAGCTAAGAACCAAAACTTGAAACCCCTATACTCACTTTTATCATTATTGTTCTGATTCTCTTGGTGCGAGCTGCGACTTAACGGCTAAAAAATCGAAAAACCCATTTCTACAGAAATTCGGAATATTTTTTCCGGCTTTTTAGCTCTAGCTCGGTCAAAACAAGACGCACTGCCGAAAGAATGACTGTTTTGTGCTGCTAACGACCAATACTAACCACCCCTATCACTCGTTTTTCGATTTTGGGAAAATAAATTTTGACCCAAATTTCGCATTTTTGGTAAGGGGTACCATCATCAAAATTTTCAAAAAATGGCCAAAAATTAAGTTTTCCAGATTTGAATGCATACCAATTGGGAATCATAGCAATCAAGTTACGAGCCCTAGGAGGTATTACATTCCTCATTTGGACCATTTTTGGCTGTGCTATGCCAAAAAATCTGATTTTTAGGTGCTCAAAATCACGTAAAGGTCTTTTGGCAGCAAAGATTCCGGTTTCCTTGCCGTTTCTTAGCTCTAACTTTGTCAAAACAAGCCGCATGTCTTAACCAATGACTGATTTATGCAGCTAAGAACCAAAACTTGAAACCCCTATACTCACTTTTATCATTATTGTTCTGATTCTCTTGGTGCGAGCTGCGACTTAACGGCTAAAAAATCGAAAAACCCATTTCTACAGAAATTCGGAATATTTTTTCCGGCTTTTTAGCTCTAGCTCGGTCAAAACAAGACGCACAGCCAAAAGAATGACCGTTTTTTGCTGCTAACGACCAGCACTTTCCACCCCTATCACTCGTTTTTCGATTTTGGGAAAATAAATTTTGACCCAAATTTCGCATTTTTGGTAAGGGGTACCATCATCAAAATTTTCAAAAAAATGGCCAAAAATTAAGTTTTCCAGATTTGAATGCATACCAATTGGGAATCATAGCAATCAAGTTACGAGCCCTACGAGGTATTACATTCCTCATTTGGACCATTTTTGGCTGTGCTATGCCAAAAAATCTGATTTTTAGGTGCTCAAAATCACGTAAAGGTCTTTTGGCAGCAAAGATTCCGGTTTCCTTGCCGTTTCTTAGCTCTAACTTTGTCAAAACAAGCCGCATGTCTTAACCAATGACTGATTTATGCAGCTAAGAACCAAAACTTGAAACCCCTATACTCACTTTTATCATTATTGTTCTGATTCTCTTGGTGCGAGCTGCGACTTAACGGCTAAAAAATCGAAAAACCCATTTCTACAGAAATTCGGAATATTTTTTCCGGCTTTTTAGCTCTAGCTCGGTCAAAACAAGACGCACTGCCGAAAGAATGACTGTTTTGTGCTGCTAACGACCAATACTAACCACCCCTATCACTCGTTTTTCGATTTTGGGAAAATAAATTTTGACCCAAATTTCGCATTTTTGGTAAGGGGTACCATCATCAAAATTTTCAAAAAATGGCCAAAAATTAAGTTTTCCAGATTTGAATGCATACCAATTGGGAATCATAGCAATCAAGTTACGAGCCCTAGGAGGTATTACATTCCTCATTTGGACCATTTTTGGCTGTGCTATGCCAAAAAATCTGATTTTTAGGTGCTCAAAATCACGTAAAGGTCTTTTGGCAGCAAAGATTCCGGTTTCCTTGCCGTTTCTTAGCTCTAACTTTGTCAAAACAAGCCGCATGTCTTAACCAATGACTGATTTATGCAGCTAAGAACCAAAACTTGAAACCCCTATACTCACTTTTATCATTATTGTTCTGATTCTCTTGGTGCGAGCTGCGACTTAACGGCTAAAAAATCGAAAAACCCATTTCTACAGAAATTCGGAATATTTTTTCCGGCTTTTTAGCTCTAGCTCGGTCAAAACAAGACGCACAGCCAAAAGAATGACCGTTTTTTGCTGCTAACGACCAGCACTTTCCACCCCTATCACTCGTTTTTCGATTTTGGGAAAATAAATTTTGACCCAAATTTCGCATTTTTGGTAAGGGGTACCATCATCAAAATTTTCAAAAAATGGCCAAAAATTAAGTTTTCCAGATTTGAATGCATACCAATTGGGAATCATAGCAATCAAGTTACGAGCCCTACGAGGTATTACATTCCTCATTTGGACCATTTTTGGCTGTGCTATGCCAAAAAATCTGATTTTTAGGTGCTCAAAATCACGTGAAGGTCTTTTTGCAGCAAAGATTCCGGTTTCCTTGCCGTTTCTTAGCTCTAACTTTGTCAAAACAAGACGCACGGCTAAAACAATGACTGATTTCTGCAGCTAAGAACCAAAACTTGAAACCCCTATACTCACTTTTATCATTATTGTTCTGATTCTCTTGGTGCGAGCTGCGACTTAACAGCTAAAAAATCGAAAAACCCATTTCTACAGAAATTCGGAATATTTTTTCCGGCTTTTTAGCTCTAGCTCGGTCAAAACAAGACGCACAGCCAAAAGAATGACCGTTTTGTGCTGCTAACGACCAGCACTTTCCACCCCTATCACTCGTTTTTCGATTTTGGGAAAATAAATTTTGACCCAAATTTCGCATTTTTGGTAAGGGGTACCATCATCAAAATTTTCAAAAAATGGCCAAAAATTAAGTTTTCCAGATTTGAATGCATACCAATTGGGAATCATAGCAATCAAGTTACGAGCCCTAGGAGGTATTACATTCCTCATTTGGACCATTTTTGGCTGTGCTATGCCAAAAAATCTGATTTTTAGGTGCTCAAAATCACGTAAAGGTCTTTTGGCAGCAAAGATTCCGGTTTCCTTGCCGTTTCTTAGCTCTAACTTTGTCAAAACAAGCCGCATGTCTTAACCAATGACTGATTTATGCAGCTAAGAACCAAAACTTGAAACCCCTATACTCACTTTTATCATTATTGTTCTGATTCTCTTGGTGCGAGCTGCGACTTAACGGCTAAAAAATCGAAAAACCCATTTCTACAGAAATTCGGAATATTTTTTCCGGCTTTTTAGCTCTAGCTCGATCAAAACAAGACGCACAGCCAAAAGAATGACCGTTTTTTGCTGCTAACGACCAGCACTTTCCACCCCTATCACTCGTTTTTCGATTTTGGGAAAATAAATTTTGACCCAAATTTCGCATTTTTGGTAAGGGGTACCATCATCAAAATTTTCAAAAAATGGCCAAAAATTAAGTTTTCCAGATTTGAATGCATACCAATTGGGAATCATAGCAATCAAGTTACGAGCCCTACGAGGTATTACATTCCTCATTTGGACCATTTTTGGCTGTGCTATGCCAAAAAATCTGATTTTTAGGTGCTCAAAATCACGTGAAGGTCTTTTTGCAGCAAAGATTCCGGTTTCCTTGCCGTTTCTTAGCTCTAACTTTGTCAAAACAAGACGCACGGCTAAAACAATGACTGATTTCTGCAGCTAAGAACCAAAACTTGAAACCCCTATACTCACTTTTATCATTATTGTTCTGATTCTCTTGGTGCGAGCTGCGACTTAACAGCTAAAAAATCGAAAAACCCATTTCTACAGAAATTCGGAATATTTTTTCCGGCTTTTTAGCTCTAGCTCGGTCAAAACAAGACGCACAGCCAAAAGAATGACCGTTTTGTGCTGCTAACGACCAGCACTTTCCACCCCTATCACTCGTTTTTCGATTTTGGGAAAATAAATTTTGACCCAAATTTCGCATTTTTGGTAAGGGGTACCATCATCAAAATTTTCAAAAAATGGCCAAAAATTAAGTTTTCCAGATTTGAATGCATACCAATTGGGAATCATAGCAATCAAGTTACGAGCCCTAGGAGGTATTACATTCCTCATTTGGACCATTTTTGGCTGTGCTATGCCAAAAAATCTGATTTTTAGGTGCTCAAAATCACGTAAAGGTCTTTTGGCAGCAAAGATTCCGGTTTCCTTGCCGTTTCTTAGCTCTAACTTTGTCAAAACAAGCCGCATGTCTTAACCAATGACTGATTTATGCAGCTAAGAACCAAAACTTGAAACCCCCTATACTCACTTTTATCATTATTGTTCTGATTCTCTTGGTGCGAGCTGCGACTTAACGGCTAAAAATCGAAAAACCCATTTCTACAGAAATTCGGAATATTTTTTCCGGCTTTTTAGCTCTAGCTCGGTCAAAACAAGACGCACAGCCAAAAGAATGACCGTTTTTTGCTGCTAACGACCAGCACTTTCCACCCCTATCACTCGTTTTTCGATTTTGGGAAAATAAATTTTGACCCAAATTTCGCATTTTTGGTAAGGGGTACCATCATCAAAATTTTCAAAAAATGGCCAAAAATTAAGTTTTCCAGATTTGAATGCATACCAATTGGGAATCATAGCAATCAAGTTACGAGCCCTACGAGGTATTACATTCCTCATTTGGACCATTTTTGGCTGTGCTATGCCAAAAAAACTGATTTTTAGGTGCTCAAAATCACGTGAAGGTCTTTTTGCAGCAAAGATTCCGGTTTCCTTGCCGTTTCTTAGCTCTAACTTTGTCAAAACAAGACGCACGGCTAAAACAATGACTGATTTCTGCAGCTAAGAACCAAAACTTGAAACCCCTATACTCACTTTTATCATTATTGTTCTGATTCTCTTGGTGCGAGCTGCGACTTAACAGCTAAAAAATCGAAAAACCCATTTCTACAGAAATTCGGAATATTTTTTCCGGCTTTTTAGCTCTAGCTCGGTCAAAACAAGACGCACAGCCAAAAGAATGACCGTTTTGTGCTGCTAACGACCAGCACTTTCCACCCCTATCACTCGTTTTTCGATTTTGGGAAAATAAATTTTGACCCAAATTTCGCATTTTTGGTAAGGGGTACCATCATCAAAATTTTCAAAAAATGGCCAAAAATTAAGTTTTCCAGATTTGAATGCATACCAATTGGGAATCATAGCAATCAAGTTACGAGCCCTACGAGGTATTACATTCCTCATTTGGACCATTTTTGGCTGTGCTATGCCAAAAAAACTGATTTTTAGGTGCTCAAAATCACGTGAAGGTCTTTTTGCAGCAAAGATTCCGGTTTCCTTGCCGTTTCTTAGCTCTAACTTTGTCAAAACAAGACGCACGGCTAAAACAATGACTGATTTCTGCAGCTAAGAACCAAAACTTGAAACCCCTATACTCACTTTTATCATTATTGTTCTGATTCTCTTGGTGCGAGCTGCGACTTAACGGCTAAAAAATCGAAAAACCCATTTCTACAGAAATTCGGAATATTTTTTCCGGCTTTTTAGCTCTAGCTCGGTCAAAACAAGACGCACAGCCAAAAGAATGACCGTTTTGTGCTGCTAACGACCAGCACTTTCCACCCCTATCACTCGTTTTTCGATTTTGGGAAAATACATTTACACCCAAATTTCGCATTTTTGGTAAGGGGTACCATCATCAAAATTTTCAAAAAATGGCCAAAAATTAAGTTTCCCAGATTTGAATGCAATCCAATAGGGAATCATAGCAATCAAGTTACGAGCCCTACGAGGTATTACATTCCTCATTTGGACCATTTTTGGCTGTGCTATGCCAAAAAAACTGATTTTTTGGTGCTCAAAATCACGTAAAGGTCTTTTGGCAGCAAAGATTCCGGTTTCCTTGCCGTTTCTTAGCTCTAACTTTGTCAAAACAAGACGCATGTCTTAACCAATGACTGATTTATGCAGCTAAGAACCGAAACTTGAAACCCCTATACTCACTTTTATCATTATTGTTCTGATTCTCTTGGTGCGAGCTGCGATTTAATGGCTAAAAAATCGAAAAACCCATTTCTACAGAAATTCGGAATATTTTTTCCGGCTTTTTAGCTCTAGCTCGGTCAAAACAAGACGCACAGCCAAAAGAATGACCGTTTTGTGCTGCTAACGACCAGCACTTTCCACCCCTATCACTCGTTTTTCGATTTTGGGAAAATAAATTTTGACCCAAATTTCGCATTTTTGGTAAGGGGTACCATCATCAAAATTTTCAAAAAATGGCCAAAAATTAAGTTTCCCAGATTTGAATGCAAACCAATAGGGAATCATAGCAATCAAGTTACGAGCCCTACGAGGTATTACATTCCTCATTTGGACCATTTTTGGCTGTGCTATGCCAAAAAAACTGATTTTTTGGTGCTCAAAATCACGTAAAGGTCTTTTGGCAGCAAAGATTCCGGTTTCCTTGCCGTTTCTTAGCTCTATTTTTGTCAAAACAATCCGCATGTCTTAACCAATGACTGTTTTATGCAGCTAAGAACCGAAACTTGAAACCCCTATACTCACTTTTATCATTATTGTTCTGATTCTCTTGGTGCGAGCTGCGACTTAACGGCTAAAAAATCGAAAAACCCATTTCTACAGAAATTCGGAATATTTTTTCCGGCTTTTTAGCTCTAGCTCGGTCAAAACAAGACGCACAGCCAAAAGAATGACCGTTTTGTGCTGCTAACGACCAGCACTTTCCACCCCTATCACTCGTTTTTCGATTTTGGGAAAATAAATTTTGACCCAAATTTCGCATTTTTGGTAAGGGGTACCATCATCAAAATTTTCAAAAAATGGCCAAAAATTAAGTTTCCCAGATTTGAATGCAAACCAATAGGGAATCATAGCAATCAAGTTACGAGCCCTACGAGGTATTACATTCCTCATTTGGACCATTTTTGGCTGTGCTATGCCAAAAAAACTGATTTTTTGGTGCTCAAAATCACGTAAAGGTCTTTTGGCAGCAAAGATTCCGGTTTCCTTGCCGTTTCTTAGCTCTATTTTTGTCAAAACAATCCGCATGTCTTAACCAATGACTGTTTTATGCAGCTAAGAACCGAAACTTGAAACCCCTATACTCACTTTTATCATTATTGTTCTGATTCTCTTGGTGCGAGCTGCGACTTAACGGCTAAAAAATCGAAAAACCCATTTCTACAGAAATTCGGAATATTTTTTCCGGCTTTTTAGCTCTAGCTCGGTCAAAACAAGACGCACAGCCAAAAGAATGACTGTTTTGTGCTGCTAACGACCAATACTAACCACCCCTATCACTCGTTTTTCGATTTTGGGAAAATAAATTTTGACCCAAATTTCGCATTTTTGGTAAGGGGTACCATCATCAAAATTTTCAAAAAAAGGCCAAAAATTAAGTTTTCCAGATTTGAATGCAAACTAATTGGGAATCATAGCAATCAAGTTACGAGTCCTACGAGGTATTACATTCCTCATTTGGACCATTTTTGGCTGTGCTATGGCCAAAAAACTGATTTTTTTGTGCCCAAAATTATGTTTTGTTTGCTGATGTTTTTGTTTTGTTTATTTGCAGGCGAAGAGGTCGATGCGGGTGATGATAACTAATTAGCATTCTGATTTGGAGGACTGCCATGAATCGAATTGAGAATGGAGCAATGAAACGGTGTTTGACGACCAAATCTGGAATAAGCTCTCGTCGTGAAACGTTATTTTAAGTATGATAAAATAAACAATTTAATAAAATAAAAAGAAATAAACGAATATGGAACGCTATCTTAAAGAAGTTGGGGATTGTAGCATACTTTTAGGCATATACGACTGATGCCAAATATTAGCCTACTTTTAGGCATTTCACTAATGTTAACGAAAAAGGCATTATTCGAGTGACGCAAAATGTTTGCATACTTTTAGGCATTACATTAGTGCTTACAAAAGGTTTTGCATACTTTTAGGCAATCCACAAATTTTTCGTCAACGCTCAAGACCAAGTTACGTGCTTAAGATTTCGTCAAAACTTTTGTCCAGTTTTCATTTTGGTCAAAAACTCGTCAAAAATTTTCATTACTAAGTTCGTCAAAACTTTTGACCAATTTGTATATCGATTTCTTTTTATTTTTCGTCAAAACTTTTGGTCAGTCATATTTTTACGAAAATTTGTCAAAATTTGCTATTACCATTTTCGTCAAATTTCCTGACAAAATTGTTTTTCCCTTTTTTTACCATAAAAATTCCTAAATATTTCATTTTTAATTTTATTGAAACGTTTTTCCATTTTAGTACATATAATTTTACAAACATAAATCTATTCATCTGCGTGACAAAGTCCTTCTCCGATCAGAAAACGGGGTCCTTTTAAGTATTTTATAGCTGATTCCATTGGTTATAAAGGTCCGCATAAGAGCGCCGCTCAAAGTCCTAGTCGTCACCACATCGACTTGGTCGCCTAAAAAACATTTTAAATTGGATTGGTTAAAAAATTGTCAATTATTCGTCAAAATGCTAATCTAATAATAAGTTTTATTCAAAAGCCTTTCTTTAGAAATAATATTTCAAATTTCTGCAGTTCGCACCAAGAGAATCAGAAAAATAATGATACAAGTAAGTACAGGGGTTTCAAGTTTCGGTTCTTAGCTGCAGAAATCAGTCATTGTTTTAGCCGTGCGTCTTGTTTTGCCAAAGTTAGAGCTAAGAAACGGCAAGGAAACCGGAATCTTTGCTGCAAAAAGACCTTTACGTGATTTTGAGCACCGAATAATCAGTTTTTTTGGCATAGCACAGCCAAAATGAGGAATGTAATACCTCCTAGGACTCGTAACTTGATTGCTATGATTCCCAATTGGTTTGCATTCAAATCTGGAAAACTTAATTTTTGGCCATTTTTTGAAAATTTTGATGATGGTACCCCTTACCAAAAATGCGAAATTTGGGTCAAAATTTATTTTCCTAAAATCGAAAATCGAGTGATAGGGGTGGAAAGTGCTGGTCGTTAGCAGCACAAAACAGTCATTCTTTCGGCTGTGCGTCTTGTTTTGACCGAGCTAGAGCTAAAAAGCCGGAAAAAATATTCCAAATTTCTGTAGAAATGGGTTTCTCGATTTTTTAGACATTAAATCGCAGCTCGCATCAAGGTAATCAGAACAATAATGATAAAAGTGAGTATAGGGGTTTCAAGTTTCGGTTCTTAGCTGCATAAAAAAGTCATTGGTTAAGACATGCGTCTTGTTTTGACAAAGTTAGAGCTAAGAAACGGCAAGTAAACCGGAATCTTTGCTGCCAAAAGACCTTTACGTGATTTTGAGCACCAAAAAATCAGTTTTTTTGGCATAACACAGCCAAAAATGGTCCAAATGAGGAATGTAATACCTCGTAGGGCTCGTAACTTGATTGCTATGATTCCCTATTGGTTTGCATTCAAATCTGGGAAACTTAATTTTTGGCCATTTTTTGAAAATTTTGATGATGGTACCCCTTACCAAAAATGCGAAATTTGGGTCAAAATTTATTTTCCCAAAATCGAAAATCGAGTGATAGGGGTGGAAAGTGCTGGTCGTTAGCAGCACAAAACAGTCATTCTTTCGGCTGTGCGTCTTGTTTTGGCCGAGCTAGAGCTAAAAAGCCGGAAAAAATATTCCAAATTTCTGTAGAAATGGGTTTCTCGATTTTTTAGACATTAAATCGCAGCTCGCACCAAGGTAATCAGAACAATAATGATAAAAGTGAGTATAGGGGTTTCAAGTTTCGGTTCTTAGCTGCATAAATCAGTCATTGGTTAAGACATGCGTCTTGTTTTGACAAAGTTAGAGCTAAGAAACGGCAAGGAAACCGGAATCTTTGCTGCAAAAAGACCTTTACGTGATTTTGAGCACCAAATAATCAGTTTTTTTGGCATAGCACAGCCAAAAATGGTCCAAATGAGGAATGTAATACCTAGTAGGGCTCGTAACTTGATTGCTATGATTCCCAATTGGTTTGCATTCAAATCTGGAAAACTTAATTTTTGGCCATTTTTTGAAAATTTTGATGATGGTACCCCTTACCAAAAATGCGAAATTTGGGTCAAAATTTATTTTCCTAAAATCGAAAATCGAGTGATAGGGGTGGAAAGTGCTGGTCGTTAGCAGCACAAAACAGTCATTCTTTCGGCTGTGCGTCTTGTTTTGACCGAGCTAGAGCTAAAAAGCCGGACAAAAATATTCCAAATTTCTGTAGAAATGGGTTTTTCGATTTTTTAGCCATTAAATCGCAGCTCGCACCAAGAGAATCAGAACAATAATGATAGAAGTGAGTATAGGGGTTTCAAGTTTCGGTTCTTAGCTGCATAAATCAGTCATTGGTTAAGACATGCGTCTTGTTTTGACAAAGTTAGAGCTAAGAAACGGCAAGGAAACCGGAATCTTTGCTGCAAAAAGACCTTTACGTGATTTTGAGCACCAAATAATCAGTTTTTTTGGCATAGCACAGCCAAAAAAGGTCCAAATGAGGAATGTAATACCTCGTAGGGCTCGTAACTTGATTGCTATGATTCCCTATTGGTTTGCATTCAAATCTGGGAAACTTAATTTTTGGCCATTTTTTGAAAATTTTGATGATGGTACCCCTTACCAAAAATGCGAAATTTGCACAGCCAAAAATGGTCCAAATGAGGAATGTAATACCTAGTAGGGCTCGTAACTTGATTGCTATGATTCCCAATTGGTTTGCATTCAAATCTGGAAAACTTAATTTTTGGCCATTTTTTGAAAATTTTGATGATGGTACCCCTTACCAAAAATGCGAAATTTGGGTCAAAATTTATTTTCCTAAAATCGAAAATCGAGTGATAGGGGTGGAAAGTGCTGGTCGTTAGCAGCACAAAAACAGTCATTCTTTCGGCTGTGCGTCTTGTTTTGACCGAGCTAGAGCTAAAAAGCCGGACAAAAATATTCCAAATTTCTGTAGAAATGGGTTTTTCGATTTTTTAGCCATTAAATCGCAGCTCGCACCAAGAGAATCAGAACAATAATGATAGAAGTGAGTATAGGGGTTTCAAGTTTCGGTTCTTAGCTGCATAAATCAGTCATTGGTTAAGACATGCGTCTTGTTTTGACAAAGTTAGAGCTAAGAAACGGCAAGGAAACCGGAATCTTTGCTGCAAAAAGACCTTTACGTGATTTTGAGCACCAAATAATCAGTTTTTTTGGCATAGCACAGCCAAAAAAGGTCCAAATGAGGAATGTAATACCTCGTAGGGCTCGTAACTTGATTGCTATGATTCCCTATTGGTTTGCATTCAAATCTGGGAAACTTAATTTTTGGCCATTTTTTGAAAATTTTGATGATGGTATTTTTGATTACCAAAAATGCGAAATTTGGGTCAAAATTTATTTTCCCAAAATCGAAAAACGAGTGATAGGGGTGGAAAGTGCTGGTCGTTAGCAGCACAAAACAGTCATTCTTTCGGCTGTGCGTCTTGTTTTGGCCGAGCTAGAGCTAAAAAGCCGGAAAAAATATTCCAAATTTCTGTAGAAATGGGTTTCTCGATTTTTTAGACATTAAATCGCAGCTCGCACCAAGGTAATCAGAACAATAATGATAAAAGTGAGTATAGGGGTTTCAAGTTTCGGTTCTTAGCTGCATAAATCAGTCATTGGTTAAGACATGCGTCTTGTTTTGACAAAGTTAGAGCTAAGAAACGGCAAGGAAACCGGAATCTTTGCTGCAAAAAGACCTTTACGTGATTTTGAGCACCAAATAATCAGTTTTTTTGGCATAGCACAGCCAAAAATGGTCCAAATGAGGAATGTAATACCTCCTAGGGCTCGTAACTTGATTGCTATGATTCCCAATTGATTTGCATTCAAATCTGGAAAACTTAATTTTGGGCCATTTTTTGAAAATTTTGATGATGGTATCCCTTACCAAAAATGCGAAATTTGGGTCAAAATTTATTTTCCCAAAATCGAAAAACGAGTGATAGGGGTGGAAAGTGCTGGTCGTTAGCAGCACAAAACAGTCATTCTTTCGGCTGTGCGTCTTGTTTTGACCGAGCTAGAGCTAAAAAGCCGGAAAAAATATTCCAAATTTCTGTAGAAATGGGTTTCTCAATTTTTTAGGCATTAAATCGCAGCTCGCATCAAGGTAATCAGAACAATAATGATAAAAGTGAGTATAGGGGTTTCAAGTTTCGGTTCTTAGCTGCATAAATCAGTCATTGGTTAAGACATGCGTCTTGTTTTGACAAAGTTAGAGCTAAGAAACGGCAAGGAAACCGGAATCTTTGCTGCAAAAAGACCTTTACGTGATTTTGAGCACCAAATATTCAGTTTTTTTGGCATAGCATATTCCAAATTTCTGTAGAAATGGGTTTCTCGATTTTTTAGACATTAAATCGCAGCTCGCATCAAGGTAATCAGAACAATAATGATAAAAGTGAGTATAGGGGTTTCAAGTTTCGGTTCTTAGCTGCATAAATCAGTCATTGGTTAAGACATGCGTCTTGTTTTGACAAAGTTAGAGCTAAGAAACGGCAAGGAAAACCGGAATCTTTGCTGCAAAAAGACCTTTACGTGATTTTGAGCACCAAATAATCAGTTTTTTTGGCATAGCACAGCCAAAAATGGTCCAAATGAGGAATGTAATACCTCCTAGGGCTCGTAACTTGATTGCTATGATTCCCAATTGATTTGCATTCAAATCTGGAAAACTTAATTTTGGGCCATTTTTTGAAAATTTTGATGATGGTACCCCTTACCAAAAATGCGAAATTTGGGTCAAAATTTATTTTCCCAAAATCGAAAAACGAGTGATAGGGGTGGAAAGTGCTGGTCGTTAGCAGCACAAAACAGTCATTCTTTCGGCTGTGCGTCTTGTTTTGACCGAGCTAGAGCTAAAAAGCCGGAAAAAATATTCCAAATTTCTGTAGAAATGGGTTTCTCGATTTTTTAGACATTAAGTCGCAGCTCGCACCAAGAGAATCAGAACAATAATGATAAAAGTAAGTATAGGAGTTTCAAGTTTCGGTTCTTAGCTGCATAAATCAGTCATTCTTTTGGCTGTGCGTTATGTTTTGACCGAGCTAGAGCTAAAAAGCCGGAAAAAATATTCCAAATTTCTGTAGAAATGGGTTTCTCAATTTTTTAGGCATTAAATCGCAGCTCGCATCAAGGTAATCAGAACAATAATGATAAAAGTGAGTATAGGGGTTTCAAGTTTCGGTTCTTAGCTGCATAAATCAGTCATTGGTTAAGACATGCGTCTTGTTTTGACAAAGTTAGAGCTAAGAAACGGCAAGGAAACCGGAATCTTTGCTGCAAAAAGACCTTTACGTGATTTTGAGCACCAAATAATCAGTTTTTTTGGCATAGCACAGCCAAAAATGGTCCAAATGAGGAATGTAATACCTCCTAGGGCTCGTAACTTGATTGCTATGATTCCCAATTGATTTGCATTCAAATCTGGAAAACTTAATTTTGGGCCATTTTTTGAAAATTTTGATGATGGTACCCCTTACCAAAAATGCGAAATTTGGGTCAAAATTTATTTACCCAAAACCGAAAAACGAGTGATAGGGGTGGAAAGTGCTGGTCGTTAGCAGCACAAAACAGTCATTCTTTTGGCTGTGCGTTATGTTTTGACCGAGCTAGAGCTTAAAAGCCGGAAAAAATATTCCAAATTTCCGTAGAAATGCGTTTTTTGATTTTTTAGCCAGTAAACCATTAGCATTCCAAGAGAGTCTGAACAATAATGATAAAAGTAGATATGGGGGCTTAAAGTTTGGGCTGTGTTATGCAGCTAATTATCGAATTTTTAAATTTAAACCAATATTACGATACACATTTTTAAAGTTTTTCTCTTCGACAATGAAATGTTGGTCCTGAAAAGGACATATAGCTGGAATAAATACCAGCTTTACTAGCTCTGTTGACCGCAGAAATCGCAAAGTGTGCGGTTTTGCCTCTTCATAGCATTCATCCATGGCGTGTTCTCGACGGCATCACAAATAAAGTTCACCAAACACCTTCCGAACGCTACGAGGACGCCACCTTTGAAACCACATCGCCATGGAACTGTTGGACTGCGGAATAACAGATCCAGAACAAACCTTTTATTATCTTATTAACAATCAGATTTGATTGAGCTTTGACAAAAATTATTAAAAAAAAAATTAAAATTAACATTCTCAAAAGGAGACGCACAGCTAAAAGAATGACTATTTTATGAAGCTAACGACCAAAACTAACTTTCCTCATCATTCGCTACAACTTCTTTTTGTAAGCGTAACATCATCTTATTTATTTAGTTTTTTGCCTTCATTGGTAAGAAAAGCAGATTTCATAACGCGAAATTATCGAATAAGACGACCGAAACTAACAGTAATCTCTTTTCAAAAAATACATTTTAGCCACTATAGATAAAAAAAATGTGTTTTGTATGTACCGTATGTTGGCACGGCACCGCCGGCTTCCAGGGATTTCCTACGTCCGGCGGCGTTTGCTGAGGCTAAGATCGGTGGCCCCGCCTTCCAGCTTGAGGCGTCGCTTGTTGCTTCGACTGCCAGTCGCCCTAAGGCCAGAAACTGTTCCGGAAATCCGAGTTTCGACCATGGCCAGCGGAGCAGTGGGCAGTGACAGTGGAGCACTCGGTACCGATGCCTCCATGAGAAGCTCGCTTTTGATGATAGCTCCCGGGGCAATCATGAGCAGGTCATTGCCCCCGGTTCCAATCCCATTCCTCTGTCCTTCGGCTCGTTCACACTTTATGTGTCGTACTGATTGGATATCTGGGTTCTCAAGTTCCCCATCCGTCGCATGACCATTGACCATTCTGTTGTCATTGTTGTTTGGTTCAAGTTGACCCCTAGCTGGAAGCGAAGGCACCTGTCGCTGCCACTCGAGGATGCCCGTCAGTAGCTTTATATACTTGATGGCCGAGCGAAGGATCTCGTTCTTCGAGAGCTTCTTGTCTGGCGGATGCGTAGGCACCAGCTTGCGCAGCTCGGCAAAGGCACCGGACACATTTTGCTGACGCCAGCGCTCCCTTGTGTTGGTAAACACCTTGCGTACTCCGCCAGTGGCTCCGCTGCCTCCGCCGCTGGATGCATTGCCTCCGGAGGCATTCCCTCCTCCGCCTCCTCCGCAACCGCTGACAGAGCTTCCGGAGCTGGGCGGCGCCGTTAGCAGTCCGTTGCGAGAGTGACTACGTGGTGAACTGGACAGAGAACGATTACCTGGAGCAGGACAAAGTATAAGAGAATAATATTATATATAATTAATAATAAAATTTATATATAATTAATATTCAATAAATAAGTTAAAAAATAAAACAAGCATCCCATTTTTACCTGCTTTAAATGGGTAATCCTCGCCATCTGCCTGGTTGCCGTTCAGCACGATATAGTCGCGCAGATCCTCTTCGTCCTCTTCGGTGTCATTGAGCGAGAAGTCGGAGAGCTCCGCGTCACCGTCACCGTCGGATACGGACTCCGTCTTGGGCAGCAGCTGGGGTGTGGCATGCCTCAAAAGAGCGGGCGGATGCCTGCCTGTGTCCCGGATAACACCATTGCCATTTAAATTGCCGGAACGCGGAGACTCGTTGTGCTGGCTGTGTCCAGAGGATGCACTCGAAGCAGTGCTCCGTTCGTCCGCGTTGTCCGCTCCATTCGAGCTGCTTGGTAGCCAGGCCATTTCCCAGTTTTTCTTTGTGTCCGGGAAATGGGAAAGTATGTTCTGTTCCGTTTGAGAAGCCGCAGCCAAATGAGCAACTGATTGAATGCCGAGTCCAGATGCTGTTTGACTGGGAACTTACCCCCGTTGGAAAGAAGGCGGGGCTAAGGACATAAGGCAGAACCACCCCCGAACGAGGCATACACACAAAATGGGCGGACTCGACCTTGGCTATGGATGCTGGTTCTCGGTTGCATATGTTAGTGATGTGATGTGGTAAGAGTCAAAGGGGTCATCAATGGTGGAAATGTTGAAGCTTTTCCACTTTAATACCGATTGCTAGTGTGCCGTAATAACAATCTTATTTCGACTCTCAAATATATTTATTCTAATCCATGATCTTGAGTATTATATAGGTCCTTGGAAATTTTTTACTGTACATATCAATACCAATGCTCCAATGGTCTAATCTTTTCCTGATTAACTCTGCTGTGCGCAGCCCATTCTACTTCGGACTAAGGGTGTACGGTCCGCCCACGCTAAGCCGCTTCTTGATCAGCGTCTTTGGCAGTTGAGAGGGCCGCGCCACATCACCCACCTGGTCCCGATTCTGTTCCTTTCGCTCACCGTTCTTCGAATCGGAAAACAGCGACTCGGACTCAGTGGATTCCGTTTCCTTGTGCGGACCACTCAGAACCGGAACAAGAACAGGTGTCAGGCTCAATCTCATAGTGGGCGTGGGATTAACGAATATCATCTTGTCGAGCACCTCTTCACTGATGCCGGAGTGACCCTCACGCACCACCCGGGGTCGAAAGATGTATGTGGTGGGCGACATTCGCGGGTCCACATACGTTACCTGCACCTCCACGGGAAAGTCGCTGCCCAGCACTTCGCTGATCTCGAACGGAGCACTGTCCGCCACGTGTAGTCTCAGCGGCAGTCGCGGAGACATCTTGAAGGAGACCCTTCGCACGAATCGGGATAGATCACTGCCATCCTTGCCGGATCGCAGGTACACGCTCCAAGTGGGCTCCAGCATGTAGGGCAAGTCTGGATCGCAGAGCTCCATCCGGCAGCCGATCACGATGTCCCGGCTGATCACACAGCGACCGGAGAGATTGTTCACCGGTCCGCGATTGCAGCTCACCCGTTGGCAGTCGTCGACCACGTTCTGTTGGCGAAGGAGATTAGTGTAACTCATGTCGATAATGTATCAGTATCCGTATCCCCGTATCCCCGTGTCCGTATTCCAATTCCAAATTTAAACGGAGCGAATTTTAAATTTTTTTCAACACCAAAAATTTCTACGAGATCACTGTGAGCATTACGAAAAATTCTAGAAAACTGATTTCTGTTGCTGTTCAAATCTACAGTGATTGGAGAAGCATCAGCCTACTCTTTTACGATTTCGAAAGTGTAACTAAACACCGAAGAAACTTGAACCCATTCTGGGCACCAACATTGCATTTAACCTCACTCCCCAACTTTCTTTTATCAATGACAAATAACCATTAAGTGTTTGCGACTTTCTTTTGACTTTTTCTGCTTAGTTAAGCAGATGTTAATCCTAACCAGGGATTAAGGTCCAGCAAAAGTTTACCCCAAAGGCGTTGAAATTTCCACGCTTCCGTCATCTTACAAGAACTGACCTCCTCGCTTTTTTCCGCGCCTTAAAACCCATATATCCTAATTAATCACCACGGATGAAAGTTCCAGGGTAGAGGAGGAGCATGCTGGGATAAGGGTGACCAATGCGCAGACGCCAGGAGGCGGAGTTAGGCTAAGAGCAATAGGGGTTGGTAAGACCCGGGCATTTCTGTGTCCTAAAATGTTTCGTACAAGGAAGATGGATTTTGTAATCTTGAATCTGGAACTTATTACGAGTATACATTTCGGAGGTGCAAGCTAAAAGTCAGAGAGCCTGGGAATGACCGGGTAATGCCTGGGCAATGTACCTGCGTGCTCCTTTTTAGTTTAATTTGCAGGTTTTCCATCGCCATCAGACTTTTCTTGGGAACCTGTTCAACCTTCTTGACCTTCTCTTGAAACGCTAATCTCGAAATCTTCTTCACTGCCAGATACCTGATGATCCTACCAATCCTATACTGAAAGCTCTATGAGATGATGATGAAGCCCGACAGCAGAAGGAAGCAGTATGGAGGAGGATCCCCAAGACTGGTGAGTCCAGCGATTGCTCTAAGGGGGAAACAGCCGGCGGGACACACTACCGATAAGGAGTGGCCAAAGCTCATGGTCTTTCGCCAGCAGATGTACTATAGCTCTTCCTGGCACCTTTCACTCTGGAAGTGCACCAAACATAGTATGAATTTTATATAAGTCTATCAATTACAACCCACCTGATGTGATCTAGTGTCCTTTAATCGCAATTGATATTCATGAGCCGGTCCTTGGACCATCATCCATTGGCCATCAAAGGGAAACCCTTGGGAACCCAGCACTAATCCCGATCACAGTCCAAGCAACACTTACCCAAAACCACCCCTCAAAATCCGATTAGCGGCAATCAAATAAAATCACATCACATCATAAAAAATGAGAGAGGGTGAATGTGAGGAAAGTCAACAGTAGCCAGCATCAAAATCAAATTAGCAGCAGTTTGGTGGCTAATTCGAAGGTTCTTTATCATTCCCGGGCAGACGTCTGTGACTTTATGGCACGTGTGTGGCCGGTATAGATAACAGCAAACGCCAGCAAACTCGGGCAAACTTCGGCAAACACACGCACGTGGCCCACAATGGAGGGTTGGCTGGAGTGGGCTAGGTCAAATGGATTTTCACACCCACTCGACGACGGCAAAGCCGCCAATTAATAAAATTCAATTATTCCAAGCCACCGCAGACCGATGGGAAAGCTGATAAAGTATAATAACAACTTTCAGCACTTGGTTTGGACTCAAAGGGGGGCATATAGTGCTTTGGTACAGGAATATATATATATAAAACCACTCTGAGCCGGAAGGGATATGTATAAGCAAAGGGAAGTTGATAGACTAAGTTAACATGAATATATATAACCTCATATATATATATATAAATCATACTTAAAAGAGATATAAAGGTAACTTCGGTAAGTCGACGTTACAGATATGGTAAATCTTATAATAACAAATAGTTTTAAAAACAGACAGAAGAGAATGCAGCTTTCTGTTTTTAATCCTCACCATGCATGCCCCCAAAAGCAAGACACTCCCCCGCATAGAGTTCGACGACCCCGAAGTTGACGGGCAAAAGCAGTACCCCGCTGGTAGGGACGTGTGCCGCCACCTGTGGGCCACAGCCCGCGCTCGCCGCCTTCGTTTACCAATATTCGATGCCATTCGATAGCCAGCTGAGCGTAGATGGAAAAGCCAAGGGAAAATCAGCTGTAGCTGGCATTTCAATCAGTACGTGCCACAGAGCACACCTGCCCAGGTAGAGCTTCCGTTGGGACGAATTGAAGGGCTTAAGGGGTTTCAGGGGGTGGAGGGCCCCGAAAGCTTGGCGCCACTTTCGATTGTGTCTGGGCGAGAGCTGAGGGCTGCTGGCTATGAATGATTGGAAGTGGGTGAGTAATGCCGTTGCGAAATGTCGCTGCCAGTTTGCAAAAGTCATCGTGGGGCAGGCCCGAGTGCAAAAAGCGTTTTGAAAAGGCCGTAGGCATAGAAAAGCCGACGCTCACGTGGCGTACCTGCGTGACTTGACCTGCGAAATCCACTGCCCAAACGCCCGCCGGCAACCCGCCCCCCAGAAAACGTGCTGGCAGCCCCCACACAAAACAGCACGACCCATCATCCACCCCCAAAAACCAGGAGATTCCACAGCTTTCTTTAACCTTAAGTTGGTCCGTGTGGTTTGGCTTCGGATTTCATGCGTGGGCAGAGAGACATTCGTATTCGTACTCGGATTTCACCACAACAAACAGCACAACAAGCAAAAGAAACATTGTATAGGGTTATCATCTAAAACTATAAAATCAGCTTGATTAAATATAAACTATATATGAAACCATTCTTCCCTGAGTTACTTTGTTTTATGCGTTGTTTACTTTTCCAAGTACCTTAAATGCATTGAAAAGCTCGCTTAAGGGTTAACATTTCAGTTGATTTGCAAATTTGCCGAGCGCCAACGATTCCCCCGATTCTCAGCGCCAGCGGAGAGCAGCCATTGAGTGTGAGAAAATTCTCAGAATGCGAATGAACGAGGGCACTGCGACTGAAGCTTGCTGGCAGCAGCTAGTATTCGTGCGGATTTCCAGCCAGAAGGTCGGCAAACGCGGTCGACTAAAACGACATACTAGACTAAATTTGTTATAATCGAAAGAACGTCGTCTAGAACCACGCCAAAAAAACCTTTCGTGGACCAAACAACAAGCACACTACTTTTTGTTTCTTTGGTGTTGAGTGTGAGAGTGTTAAAGCTGATCCAAAATCAGCCGCAAAGTGAAAAATATATAGTCTAAAACTCGATCCTAAGCGATATACTACCAAGAGAGAGCCAGCTGGTTAGCCAGAGTGAGCGAGAGTGTAAGTGCAATTGTCACGTTGTTGCAATATAAAAAAAGAAGCAAAATATCAACAGGCGAGCAGGCGGGAGAGTAACCCATTATCATATTGCAAAAAAACAAAACAACTCGGACAGCCAACTTAAGCTTACATAAAGAACTCGGTTCATAACGTCCATATGGTGTCTGTGTGTATGTACATATATAGTGTTTATTAATAAGTGCCGACGGCACAGTGCACGTTGCACAGAGAGGCAAAAACAATTTATCAATTGCAGCGTAAACAAAAGCTCCCAGCCCATACCTGACCCTACTGAACGAAACTCGGTTATAAATATAAACACAAGCGTAGATGGGCTGGTCTAAATGAATGATACGTATACGCAGTGTGGCCCAAGTTGGGCCAATATGGGACTGCAACTCTATGCAACTTGGCTTTGGGAAGGCGCTTTTGATACACTTGCTAATCAGAAGTCATATAACCTAATTGGGTCACCCGATATTACGCATACGCAACGTTAACCAAAGGGGCTTTTGTGCAATCGTGATAGGATTCCTTGATGTAGTTATCAATTAGCTTAGTTAGTCTCTTAAAAACACTTCACTACTTACTATCCACCACGTGGTTTCATTTATTTACGAATCTATCTATAGCTCACCATCTGTTTATCTGCATTGCATTTTCCACTCAGCCCACTCAGGCTAATCCTTGCCCCTCGGTTATGCGACTCTTATCCTCTGTCTGCTGCGCTTCCTGCTCCGCATTACCTAACATTCTCGCGAATGACGCACGACCAAATGTAATCCCGCATCCCTCCAGGATTCGGCCAGTTTGGCCCGCTTTGATGTGTTCAAACTTTACTGACGTATGCACTGTAAACTGGGTTAGCTCGGTTAGAGGATTATACAATCGGTTTGGAGGACCGACTGCTGGCTTCTGGTGGTAGGGGATTTCGTGAAAGGGATTGCTAAAAATAGGTGAAGAATGGTAGATGGATTAGAACCAATTAGTTTAGAGCTGATGATTTAGTCTGATTCATGAGTTTTTTCTACTACAAAATTTTTCAATTTAATTGATTACATTCACATTTTTCTTTGCTATTTGGACACTTGGGAGTAATTGTTGTGATTTTTACTATCAGTTTATTTACTTAAGTAATTTATCTACCCCATAAGCGTAAATATGGGCTGATTCCTTGCCTTTTTCTGAATAACTTCATGGTAATTTGATATATGGAATGACATGAGGGCAACCGACTTGATAGAGCGTTAGAAAATGATTGGCATGTATCATCCAACATTCTAGGGAAAATTCATGCAATGTTTAAAGGCAACATTGTGTGTAGTATTTAAGCCACCAATAGTAATAATCATTAATGTTGCTAAGGTATTTTAGTACTGGGGCTCACCCTAATCAAGATCATATGTTTGTGGTTTTTTTAGGTTTTGCTGATTCTTTCCATTTTGGGGAGGATTAACCTGGGCCTTATGCAATCTTTGTAATTCAACGCCCTTGCCTTCATAATTACTTTGTATGCTATAAATGCTTATGCAATTGTATGAAATACGAGTTCCTTGGTGGGTATTTTGGTTAAGTGGCATTTCTTGTTAGTGGAGTCTTGACCATGTCAGCGGATTTCAGCGGAAAAGTGTAAACTCTGCGGGAAAACGCTAAAGGCAAACTAATGCAGCCTTCAAGGGGGTTATCTTAGAAATTGTATCTTGTATCTTGTATCTTGTATCTTGTATATATTGTATATATTGTATCTGTGCAACAATCTATCTGTGTTTGCCTACTAGTCGTGGTGCATTTGTGTTTGCTATTCCGCAGCTGAGTGCATAACGGCATCCGTTGGCGGCAACAACAAAAGCGAAGCTCGCAACGCCTGCAGCTGCACGTGAATGCAACGGCTTGCCTTCTCCCTCCCACGCTGGCCCTCTGTTAATTATCCCAGTGCAACCTCTGTACAGGCAACTTGAATGCTAGTTAGTTCTTTATACACTTTCTGAGTTAAAAATGTTCATCGAAGCACTAGAAATCCTTAGTTGCTGTTTTTCATCAGATCCTAAAATATGTATGCCAAAAGGAAATGAATGGAAACTGAGGAAAAGTTCTCTCTATATACATATACCCATTGTACATATGCAAATTGATTGATGGAAAGTCAAGCTGCAATCGCCACGAAATCCAGATGCCTGTGAAATGCAATGGAAATGGTGCAATAGATTTCGTGATTTCTATCGTCATTCGGCCGAAGTGAAACCATTTCCCAATCACGTTGATGCAACCCCAGCGTTCTCAATGAAAGTGCAAGTCGATTCTGCAATATGGTTGGGCAACTCATTCAGGCTTTCCAAATGGAACAAAGACTTTCAAATGGACACCTAATAGAGAAGCTTGAATGCAGGAAAATATATTATGGAAATGCATATAACTATACCTATTCGGTTGATTTAAGCTTAAGTTTCATAGAAATCTATAAAGTTAAGAAGCTTTGAGTGTTTTCTTTTGATTTTGAGCTCTTCTTTTGCATTAACACTAACTACCTGTATATATATTTAAGCTTAAGCTCACATATAGAGTCCTGTTTTATTGGTGAACCTACGTCTTTCTCCAGAAACCTCTCAACATATTACTTTTATTTAAACGCAAATCGTCAAACTGGAGAACATAAACACAATGGAGGGCGGCGAGTCGACGGAGTCCACACACAACACCAAGGTCTCCGACTCGGCGTATTCGAACAGCTGCAGCAACAGTCAGTCGCAGCGGAGGTAAGGAGTCCATATCATTGGGTATATCCATGGGGTTATTTTAAAGTTGCAACACAATTTCAGTGGCAGTTCCAAATCCCGGCTAAGCGGCAGTCACTCCTCAGGCAGCAGTGGCTATGGCGGCAAGCCCTCGACCCAGGCCAGCAGCAGCGACACCATCATCAAGCGGAACAAGGAAAAGTCGCGCAAGAAGAAGAAGAACAAGGGGACAGGACAGACGCAGGTGCAGAGCCTGATCTCGGCATCGGTGTCTCTGGAGGGAGCGGAAGAAAAGCCGCGTCCTAGTGCCAGTGTATGTGGAGACCAGCAGATCCTGCAGGATCAGGAACACAGCGAGGATCGCAATGAGCCAGAGGCTACGGAGCAGCTGCAACGAGAAGAGGATCAGTCTGGATCCGAGTCGGAGGTCGATAGGGGCGAGGATGCGACCAAGTCGGAGGCGGCACAGAGCTTTCCCATTCCTTCGCCACTGTCCGTCACCATAGTCCCGCCCTCGATGGGCGGGGGAGTGGGTGGTTGCGGAGGAGTGGGTCATGCCTCCGGCCTGGACAGCGGCCTGGGCAAATTCGAAAGGACCTGGGAAGCAGGTGCAGGAAAACTGGAGTCCATGGCAGGAGTAGGAGCAGGTGGCCACCGCGGGGAGCGGCCCAAGGAGGATAGCTTCTGCTGTGTGATCTCCATGCATGACGGCATCGTCTTATACACCACGCCCAGCATCACCGATGTTCTAGGCTTTCCCCGCGACATGTGGCTGGGCAGATCCTTCATCGACTTTGTGCACCTCAAGGACCGGGCCACGTTTGCCAGTCAAATAACCACAGGCATACCCATTGCCGAGTCCAGGGGCAGTATGCCCAAGGATGCCAAGAGCACATTCTGCGTGATGCTGCGACGCTATAGGGGATTGAAGTCCGGGGGATTCGGAGTGATCGGGCGCTCTGTGAGCTACGAACCCTTCCGGCTGGGGTTAACCTTCAGGGAGGCCCCGGAGGAGGCGAGACCCGATAACTACATGGTCTCCAATGGCACGAATATGCTGCTCGTCATCTGCGCCACTCCGATCAAGAGCAGCTACAAGGGTGAGTTCCTCGTCGTTTGAAGTCTTGAAGATTAAGGTTTGACCAACGCCCTTGTCCCTTAGTTCCCGACGAGATCCTCTCCCAGAAGAGCCCCAAGTTTGCGATCCGCCACACAGCCACCGGGATAATATCGCATGTGGATAGTGCGGCTGTAAGCGCTTTGGGCTATCTGCCCCAGGACCTGATAGGACGCAGCATCATGGACTTCTACCATCATGAAGACCTTGCGGTCATGAAGGAGATTTACGAGACGGTGATGAAGAAGGGTCAGACGGCTGGCGCCTCCTTCTGCAGCAAGCCGTACCGCTTCCTGATTCAGAACGGTTGCTACGTTCTCCTGGAGACCGAGTGGACCAGCTTCGTCAATCCGTGGTCTCGCAAGCTGGAGTTTGTCGTCGGACATCATCGAGTCTTTCAAGGTGAGTCTGCTGTATGTTACCTATGGCCTTCTGTGAATGCAAGTCGAAATCGTTTTACCATTCCAAATCGAGGCATATATATATACCATATAGTTAATCCGATTTTATGATTTTCACACCCTTGCAGGACCCAAACAGTGCGACGTCTTCGAGGCGGCGCCCACGTGTAAGATCAAGATATCGGAGGACGCACAGAATCGCAATACGCGGATTAAGGAGGACATAGTTAAGCGCTTGGCGGAGACTGTATCCCGTCCGTCGGATACGGTCAAACAGGAGGTCTCACGGCGCTGCCAAGCGCTAGCCAGCTTCATGGAAACCCTTATGGACGAGGTGTCCCGGGCGGATCTGAAGCTGGAGCTGCCGCATGAGAACGAGTTGACTGTCTCTGAACGGGACAGCGTGATGCTCGGCGAGATCTCGCCGCACCATGACTACTATGACAGTAAGAGTTCCACCGAGACTCCGCCCAGCTACAATCAGCTAAACTATAACGAGAACCTGCTGCGTTTTTTCAACAGCAAGCCGGTCACGGCGCCGGCGGAGCTCGATCCGCCCAAGACGGAGCAGCCTGAGCCGCGGGGAACTTGTACGAGTGGCACTAGTGGGCCAATGAGCCCCGTCCACGAGGGCAGCGGGGGCAGTGGCTCCTCGGGCAACTTTACTACCGCCAGTAACATACACATGAGCAGTGTGACCAATACGAGCATTGCGGGCACGGGTGGAACGGGCACTGGCACGGGCACGGGCACAGGTGGAACAGGCACTGGAACGGGTACTGGTACCGGAACGGGCACCGGTACAGGAACTGGGACAGGAACGGGCACCGGAACTGGGACAGGAACAGGCACTGGAACAGGAACTGGCACGGCTAATGAAACTAATTCTGGTACGGAAACTGGGATAGGAACAGGAACTGGCACAGGCACAGGAACATGCACGACCACTGGCAATGAAACCAATACAGGCACCGGGACTAGCACAGTTAGCTCCTCCAAAGGAACAGGCACAGCCACACCACCCGTGACGCTCACCGAATCCTTGCTAAATAAACACAACGACGAGATGGAGAAGTTTATGCTTAAGAAGCACCGGGAGTCGCGCGGACGCACTGGAGAAAAGAGCAAGAAGTCCGCCAATGACACTCTAAAGATGTTGGAGTATAGTGGCCCGGGGCACGGGATAAAAAGAGGCGGTTCCCATTCGTGGGAGGGAGAAGCAAACAAACCAAAGCAGCAGTTGACCTTGGGTGCAGATGCGGTGAAGGATGCGGCTGGTGCTGGCGGAGGAGGAGCGGTGGGTTCAGCAGGGGTGGGATCGGGAGGACCAGGTGTGGCAGGCGGAGGAGGAACCATACCAGGCGTAGCAGGAACACCAGAGGGCAGGACCACGACGACAACAACATCCGGTGCAGGAACTCCAGGAGTAGGTGGAGCGGGAGGAGCAGCTGGGCCCACTTCCTCGGTGGGCAGTTCTACGGCAGGACCCTCCTCCTATCCATCCTGCACGCAAAACATCAATCTCTGGCCACCCTTCTCCGTAGGCATCACTCCTCCCGTCCACTCCACGCACACGGCTATGGCCCAAAGCAGCTTCTCCTCTGCCGGCCTCTTCCCGACCTTCTACTACATACCCGCCTCCCTGACGCCCACCAGTCCCACACGTTCTCCAAGGATGCACAAGCATCAGCATAAGAGTGGCGTAGAGCTGCCCACCACCTCGCAGCAGGCGGCTGCAGCCGCCGCACAAGCCATGCCGCTCCAGTACATGGCCGGCGTGATGTATCCGCATCCCTCCCTATTCTACACACATCCGGCGGCAGCGGCTGCTACGGCCATGATGTACCAACCGATGCCCTTCCCCGGTATGGCCAATGCCCTCCAGATACCAGAGCGACCAATGGGATCTCAGTCAGCCTACAACAAGACTGTGTACACGGTAAGTTAGTTTCTGTCTAGCTTTTATTTTAGACTTACCCGCTTCCAATTGCTCCACAGACTCCGCCAGCGTCTCTCCAGAAGAAGGTGCCAGGGGCATTCCACTCGGTCACCACTCCCTCCCAGGTGCCACGAACCTCCACGCAAACCACTTCCTCGAAGGCGGAGCCTGGCTCCAATGTGGCAGTGTCTGATCCGTGCAAGAAGGAGGTTCCGGACTCTTCTCCCTTGCCCTCCGTGATGGGCGACTACAACTCGGACCCGCCCTGCAGCAGCAATCCCACCAACAACAAGGTAATTGTGGGATTAATCTAAATGGGAAATCGAAAATAACCTTCTGGTATCCACAGAAATACACGGACAGCAATGGCAACAGCGATGACATGGATGGCTCTAGCTTCTCCTCGTTCTACTCGTCCTTCATCAAGACCACAGATGGCTCCGAGAGTCCGCCGGATACAGAAAAGGATGCCAAGCATCGCAAGCTGAAGGTATTTAATCAGGTAAAGCAACCAGCAGGGACTCCTGGTGAAAGATATTACTAAGTAAGATCTTACGACGCATCCCACAGAGCATCAGCACTTCGGAAAGCAAGATATTGGAGCATCCCGAGGAGGACCAAACACAGCATGGGAATGGGTAGTTGTTAAACCCGCAGTTGCTGCTGACTGACGTACACAATCGGGTGCACCATGTCGATCCCTAGGACGACCCAAGCAGCAGACACCCAGGAACAGCAGGGCTCCTGGAAATGAGTGAGCATAAGCCATTGATATAGCCTCATCCTAGCTAACTATGAGTGTTCCTTCAAGTTCTCCGAACTAACAAACATATCCGTAGGATATCAACTACTCTGAATCTGATCGAATCAACGAAAACAACAAGATGACCTGGTTAAGTCTTTTCAATAATACTGATGGGATGGTCTTGAAGGATCCCAGAAGCCAATGCAACCACAGGAAAGTGTAGATCTCATATCAGGAAAAGCTAAGATCAAATCTGCTTTTTGTTTTAATCAGAAATATTAAATGTGTTGTCGAGTTACAATTCTTCAAGAAACCCATCTCTGTTTTTAACATTTTATCCATACTCCCTAAGGCTTTTTAATTTATTTTTTAGTTTTGTATAATAAATACAAAAAGGAGCAAAGAATCGTTTTTTTCATTGGGGCGGAGAATGGGGATTGGGGATATTTACTTAATTTTTTACGTTAAAAAAATTTGTTAAGTGGTATTAAGAAAGTATTCTTACGCCCAAACTTATTCATCTTCGAAGAACTCGTCATAAGGTATGTTGTTCCAAAGGTTTTGCAGGATTGATCTGAAGGCCTTGGAGCAGGCCTCGTTGATCTTAGGCTGGACATCGACAGCCAGGGTGTTCCACTCCTGATTCAGGACCTTCAAGGTGCTTTCCCTCAACTCCACGTTGTCGTTGAACAGGTTCGACATGTTAAAGTGGCCACTGTACGTAAAGATCAAGTTATATAGATACTGTAAGGATATATAGCCACTCACCCTTGGATCTTCGTGACCGTCTTGTAATCGGTGATGTTGAGGTATGCATGACCATCAGAACGCTTTACGGGCTCTGCCATAATCCTACACTTGGTCAAGACCTCGGTCATTCGAATAGTCACATCGCCCTTGCTAACGATGGGCAGGATGAGCAGCTTGCCGTCCACATCGTACTTGGCCCGCACTTCCAGTTCTGGTGCATCCATGACCATGGTTAGCTTGAGCGGCTTGGTAAGGTCCTTGGTAAAACCCTTCAGGCTTTTGACCACAACGGAGTTGGCCAGGTTATAGAGTTTGGCATTGCTCATGATCAACTTGAATTGCAACGACTCCGAATGGCCACCGCTGTCCACGCGCATAGTTCCCAGGTCGATGGGCTCCAAACCA
The DNA here is from genome assembly GCF_018153835.1 of Drosophila eugracilis. Lineage (NCBI taxonomy): Eukaryota > Metazoa > Arthropoda > Insecta > Diptera > Drosophilidae > Drosophila > Drosophila eugracilis. Next base: position 1,383,377 of record NW_024573052.1, on the reverse strand, counting down.
GTCACCTGCCGCTCTGGAATACCCTTCTTGAAAGCCTTGAAGAAGGTCTGCGCCTGCGCCACCAAGCACGACTCGTCCTCCACCTTGCAGCGCTTCAGAGGCGATGCTGTTAGAGTTGAAAAAATAAAAATTTTAATTAAAAAAACTTAAATTATATTTTTAAACACTCACGGAATCCATCGGAGGCTTCGATACTGCAAGGAACCAGGCACCACAGAGCCATCCATACGAAGAATACTGAGACGCCGCTTGACTGCATTTTGTCCGCAATCCGATTTCTGAGTTGGCCGAGAGAAAACTGATTAACTCCAACCCAAAGCCGGGCCTATTTATGCATCCTCTAGAAGCCAAGTGCAAGTTCAAGTGTGATTCTGGGACCAGATCAAATTAATTGCGCCTAAACCCGGCCACACCGACACGAGACTTTATTTTAATGTTGACTGGGAAAACTTGACTATATTGAAAAAAAAAACTCGACTTTGATCTGAGACTACATATTCTTTGCAGTCATAAATTGGAACTGGATTAGTTTTAATATTAACGCTATTTCATATCTAACAAAATAAAATTTCCAAGTTATATGAATTAAAATTACAAACAAAAAGGCCTATTTAATATCTTCCGTTCTTTACATTTTCCAAAATTCATTATTCATTAATTTTAAATTGAGTTAAGAACTGAAATAAGTAAGTTGCCGGTATTGAGGTGAGAACAGTTTGAGCTTTAATTCGGCTCATAAATCGAAGCCAATTGAATATAACTTAAAGCCAAATGATTCTCAACTTGGCTGCAATGGAGAACAGGTTTCTCTTCTCCATCTCAGTACTTCTCTCTTGCAACATCTCCGCCGGAGGTCGCATCATCTTAGTTGAGTTTTATCAATGCACCTACAAAGCTAAATACTCGTAAATGTGGTAGACCCTGATAGTTGAGTAACTTCTATCCACAGAAGATACTCTCTTAAAAGTTAAATTTTCAAAAGTCTCGACTTGAAAGTATCTGATAGCTAAAATAAATCGATTTCGAACGGAAATAATATATTAACGAGGTACAAATTTAGTATATATATTGATGTTTAAAGATTTCAAATTGTTCATTAAATCTGAAACGAAAATATCATTATTCCTTATGAACATAAAACACTCAGTTACATATTTTCCGTTTTCTCGACCCAGATTTGGAGTGGATCAATAGATTCCGGCTGCCATCAGATGACCATCGGACCGGTCACTGGGAGGTTGCGTGTGCTCAGCCAATTGACAGTGCGTGTCAGGTTCTAGGTCAGTGTGGACAGGTGTGGAATTAAACTTTGATCTCCTGCCAAGTCGCAGCGATGACGCCGTTTACACATATACGCTAATTGACGGCGGGTATTATGTGTTGGCTTAGTTACTTTGGCTTACAATGTATCAAAACTAATTTGGTTTTTAATTGAAAAATATCTTGTGGTCAGTTGTGGGCTGATTTAAATACCAGGAAGTAATTACAATGGAACTACAATAAGGCCTCTTTAAGGTGAACTGTATGTTGAAGTTTCCTAACATTTTTATTGCATGCATTTCTTTTGAGATAAAATTATTAATTCCCTTCATGGGAAACAAAGAGGATATAAAGCATTTTTTGCTTTTAGCTTAGTACAATATAAAAAACTGCTGTTTTGGGTGATAATTACTGGAATTGGACTGTATTATCCGTTAGGTAATTAGACATCGCCTTGCCCGCTGAGAAGCGGCTTATTAGCGGGCAATTAGATAATGAACACGGCTTGAAGTCATTTAAAAAGGTAAACAACTTTATTTACATTCAACGAACATGAACCAGGGCGGGCGGAAAGGTGAGCGACTCGGGGCACGTGGCGTATGATAAATGACTGTGACTCTATGACTCTCTGACTCTACAACTATCACTCTGAATCTGAGTTTGACTCAGAGCCTCAGGTTTTCGAGGCGTCCGTATCGCTGCCTAGGTTCTTCAGTGACTGCTCGAACTCCACGCCATCCACTTGCCGTTTACCCAGATCGTACGGCGGCGGTCCAATCAGTTTCACCACTTGGTCGTAGTCTAGCGTCTCCTTCTCTAGCAGAGCCTCAGCCAGCTGAAATAGATAACGATAAGAAGATAAGTGAAAAAAGTGAAAGGCATTACCTTTTACATATATACACGACAATACATCGCAACTATAACCGATTTCATCACATATCAACAAGCATAACGAGCTAAATTAACCCGATATTGATTAGATCAAGCGATCATAATAATAATCAGTGTTTTATAAATTAAACTTTAACTTAAGTAAATTGTTTATACTGAAACGTCTAAAAACATGTAAATAAAATAGCTTTATGGCTTGTATAGACTGAATGCACTCTTCACTATAAACCTAATTTTCTATTGATTTGAGATCTCAGTTATATAGAAGTAGTGCTAACGAACCTTTTCCAGCTTGTCGCGATGAGTTGTAAGTATGCCCTCAGTTGTTTGGTAGGCACTGGCCACCACATGACGCGCCTCGTTGTCTATCATGCTTTCCATAGCCCGCGAGAAGGGTTTCTTGCCACCGCTGCCCATTGCACCGCCTCCCTCCGTCTCATCCGCATCGCGGACATAAATGGGTCCCAGGGTATCGTTCATGCCGAATTTCTTAATTTGCGAGTACGCAATCTTCGTCACCTTCTCCAGGTCGTTCTGGGCGCCCGTCGTAATACGATTAAAGACCAGATTCTCTGCCGCCCGACCACCAAGCGCCATGCACATCTTGTCGAACAGCTCCTCCTTGCTGTACAAATGCTGTTCGCTCGGGGTATATTGGGCGAATCCCAGTGCCAAACTGGTCCGCGGCACAATAGTTACCTTTAGCAGAATATCTGAATTAGGAAGCATCCAGCCCACTAGAGCGTGTCCGGATTCGTGGTAGGCGATCACCTTGCGCTCCGCTAGTGTCAAGGCATGCGAGCGCTTCTCAGTACCGCCTAAAAAGATAGAAGGGGTTAAACACTTTAATACTGCGTTAAATATCCATTTCGGATTCGGTGGTAAACTTACCAACAAGGCGCTCCACGGCGTACTCAAGGTTCTTGCTGCTAACCTCCTTTTGTGTATTACGGGCGGCATGCAGGGCAGCCTCATTGCACACGTTGGCGATGTCTGCACCCGAGAAACCCGGCGTCAGGCGAGCCAAACGCTGTGAGAAAGTCGTGGGCGACGACTCCAGTTTCACCGAAGACAGATGCTTCTCGAAGATCTCCTTTCGCTCCGCCAGCGTGGGGAGATCGATGAGAATGTGACGATCAAAACGACCAGGTCGCAGAAGGGCCTAAAATAGTTAATAAAAATCGTTGGTATAATGAAATACAATATTCGTATGAATTTTACCTTGTCTAGGATGTCGGCCCGATTTGTGCTGGCCAACATCAGCACGCCCTCCTTTGTGGCCATTCCGTCCATCTCGACTAGGAGCTGGTTCAGCGTCTGCTCAGACTCACCAGAGCTGCCTTGTCCCATGCTCTCCGTTCCCGAACGTTGCCGACCGATGGCGTCTATCTCATCGATGTAGATGATACACGGCGCCCGCTTTTTGCCCTCCTGGAAGAGATCGCGCACTCGCGCCGCTCCCAGGCCACCAATCATCTCAATGAACTCGGAACCGTTCATGCTGAGGAACGGTACCTGGGCCTCAGTGGCCACCGCTTTGGCCAACAGCGTCTTGCCGCATCCCGGTGGGCCCAGAAGCAGTGCTCCACGCGGCACCTTGGCGCCTAGGCGCTGGTACTTTTCCGGGGACTTGAGGTAATCAACAAACTCTTTTACCTCCTGTTTTGCCTCACTGAGACCAGCCACGTCTCGGAAGAGTACACCACGACCGCCATCGAAGGGATCCACCAACGTGAACTTGGCACGTCCCATTTGGTTCTGGAAGGAATAAAGAAGTTAATAGCCACGGTTTTCTGGCTTAAAAAACACTACTCACAAACGAATCCATGCTAAGCGGACTCTTTATGCTCTTCATGCGGGTTGCAATGGACATAAGCAGGGCGCAGACGAGCAGCAGCATTAGAATACGGCCAGTGGTGTCGGTCTGACGATCGTAGGTTACCGGAACACCATCCGAGATTCCCAAACGCTTCTCCACCTCGCGTAGTTTCTCTTCGAATTTATTGGCGTCAGCCACCGCCATGTGGAAGATTGTAGAGGCTACTTTCCTACCCTTAATGACGGCTCCCTCATGCAAGATGATGGTGACCATTTCCATGTCGGGTCGTATGATCAACTCCTTAACCTCACCCACGGCCAGCATGTGGTGGACAAACTCGTTCCAGGAAACATATCGCGTGGAGCCCTGGGCAATGGACAAGATTAGCTAATGTGGCTAACTACATTTAAAAAGACTTCAGACTTACCTCTGGTCTCTCAGAACGCGGGGTAATCAGCAAGGAGAAGAATGCCACAAACATATAGATCGTAAAAAGCCAAAGTACGGCCTTGGTCAGTACGGAACGCATCTTTTCGTCATTCTCGTTGCTGTTTTTATTGGGATCCTCCCCAGGCTCGCTAGTGGATGTGGTGGGGCTAGGGTTAGGACTGCTAGACGCATCGTCTGCTGAGGCTTTACTGCTTTTTTCACTGCTGTCTGCCGCGGCAGCTGGCTTTTGCTTCTCTTTGGACGGATCGCCTTCATTCTTGGCTCCGTCCTTTCCAGGCTTTTCCGCCGTGCACTCTGATGGAGTGGGATTTTTAGGAGGTTTCTCAGCGGTGCTTAGGCTGCGCAGGTGCATGACTCGCACTTCTTTCGGAGTCAGTTGCAGGGAGCGGGCTATTAACCCCACAATCGCCTTATATTCCGCCTGCAGTTGCATCACCTGAAGTATAAGGAAATCAGAATTAGCTTCTTCAGAATTGCTGCGACTCATCTAATAACGTACCTGCCGCCGGCTGAGTTGGAGAAGCGACAACTCCCGGCAAATCCTTTGGGGCTGCCCCGCAGCACTGGCAATATGTGCCAACTGGGTGCCACCGCGCTGCAACACATTCCGCACATGCCGCAGGCCCTTCAACATAATTTCCAAATCCCGGACCCGGTGCGAATACGTAACTCTACTTCGTTGATTTGTGAACACTAATTTAAACAGCTGCTCCAATTTTTAATTTCTGGTCACACTGTGCCGGGCCTCCAGCCCCAAAAACAGTGTGCCCATCAGATTTCGATAACGATAGGCACTTGTTTTAAAAAAAAACAATAAATTACGATACATTTTTGACCGTTAGACAAGACATGTCCGGCTTGAAAACTAATGAATTATTTTAGTTCACAAACTGTAAAAGATTTTACTGCTGAGAAACGATTAGACTTACAATTATTATTGAAAAAGCCTCTGAAGCCTTTGGAACTCGTAGTATAAACTATTTTTTTTATTTAAGTTAAAAAAAATGTATAATATATATATATATATATATATATTGGCCGGTTCAATAAGTAAAACAATTCAAAGCGCCTATTCAATTTTTGTAAATAAAAATAATAATAATAATGCTATACAAATATTACTTCGTACTACATAATAATAATGTCATTGAATTGAGTAGCTAAATTTGTTAGATGTGGTTTTGTTCTGTTCGTTGAATGGCATTTGACATCACCGCGTTCAGTAGTTGTTGTTCACGGGTCCGTCAAATGGGCCCATGCTCTCCCCGAAGTCCTGCATCTCCTCCTCCATGCCATCGTCCAGATCGTCGCCCATCTCACCCTTCGACTCCGGACACTTTCTACAGCGGCTCTCGTTCACGCCGTAGTTTATGCACGTAGAGCCAACACATTCACAGCAGCCGTCGTGGAACCATCTATTTACCAAATTAAGAAATTAAAAAAATATCTCGTCTAATATGTTGTTCTCCTTACCTCGTACTGCTGGCGCCGGTTGTTTGACAGCTCGTGCGGCACTTGTTCCACGACACGCACTGATCCAGATATATAACCGTGCAGTTCACGGTTACTATGTTATCCCGCTCCTGAATCGCCTCGTCCAGGTTTTTATCGTTAGTTCCTAAATGAAATCGGGCCGTTAAAGAGATGAGAAATCCAATAGCTGTGATATGTAACCACTCACTCAAAAAGTAATGACCATCCTTTTCCAGCTTGGGACCCTTCAAGTACTTGTCGAAATCCACTTGAAACGTGAACACGTTCCAATTGTAGCCGAAGCTGTCGCCCTCGTCCGGAGTGGCTACGGCGTTAAATAGTTCCGGCACTCCATCAAAGTCCTCTACGTGGGACTTCTTGGACAGCGAGTTCCGGGTGTCATTGGGTTTTGGGCAGAGTTCTTGAAGAAATAAAGATTATTTTATTACAAAAGATGCCATTGTAACCAAGGGTATACGTTTGTTTGAAGGTATTTATAAATGGTAAGGTATTTATAAATGGAGCCTACAGTTTGTGCAGTCTAATATTTACGTATAATTTCTTATTTCTTTAACCACATTTATTATTCATATGATAATCAAAATTATTTATTTGTATTCCCCGAAGGAAGACATGCTTTTCTCATTCTGATCTCGTGTGCACATTTGTTTTCATCGTCATGCCCGATTTGTTTATAAACAACATCATTTGGGGTAACCGAAAATGGCATTTCACGAAAATCCGATCTGGGTGATTACAAACTATTTATTTATTTTTTACACCATCAATAAACACTTTTTCTTTGTTCATAACTATAAAAGATATTAAAATGACAAACAGAAAGGAATTTTATACAGGTATAAGCTACCAATAAAATAAGAACTATATAAAACAACACAATATATAATTTTGTTTAAAGATTGGTAGTAGTTACTTAAAACGTAGTAAAACCTGAATGCTAGGACTGGAATTATTTTACACTGAACACCCTACAAAACAAGTTGTTCTCGAAACTATATTGTAATTTTTGGCAATTTTGTAAAATCTATGATTTTTAGACAAACTTAGATGGGATAGCATCGACCCAAAAATGTCTCCTATTTAAAGGCTTAGAGATTCAACCACTTGGCCCCCGGCAGGGTTAAGGCTAGGCCGATCTCCAGCTCAAGCCCGTTATCGATAACTAGTTAGCACATCGCAATCTCCCCCCGCACAAACACACACACATATCCATACTTGACAACAACAAAAACAAAGCGATGGCCATCACATCATCATCACTGGTGATCAAATATATACATACAGATTTATATGGCCACCTCCCACCACCCACTGATCGGTGATCAGTGGTCCCACCGGACGACCTTCCTTACCTACACAGCTGCAACACTCCTCGTAGTTTTTGCCCAGACATTTGAGACACTCCTTGCAGCAGGAGCAGTTCTTCAGTTCGCACTTGCAGCTCTGGGTGAGCATGCATTTAGAAACTATTGATGCGCAGACGATCTCGTTGCAGGACTCCACTGTTCCGTAGAAGCAGACGAGGCCCAAAAGCACGATGGTGCCCACTGTCAGCGAGCGCCAAATTTCCATGGTGGCTGTGTGTGTGTGTGTATAGGGATTGGAATGCGCTCTTTCCCGTATATATGTATACGTATACGCTGCTACTGGTGACTGTGTGTGGTGTGCGGGTGCAATTACAACAAACAACAATTACGGGCACACAGATACACGCCGACTGGGCATTTGTTCCTCTTTTTGCACTATATATAATAAGTAATATATGAATTATATCGCAATCGGATTCGGAACGGATCAAAACAACAACAAGCGACACCACAACGAACACTAAACAGCAACAACTAGCGAGCGGATCGAACGGTTCGCTGCGGCAGCGTCGTCGACGGCGGCAGCGGATCGACTGCGCGGCGACAATGTCTCTCTCTCTCGTTGTTTTTGTTATTGCTTGGCTAGGGCATAAACTGTCTTTTTCTTCCAACAAAACAACAACAGTAGCGCCAGGCTAGACACAAACACACACTGGCTCAGCAAGCCAAGTACGCGAATTAAGCGCACACACTCGAAGTCAGGCTGCTGCTGGCTCACACGCATTCACGCACACACTCACAGGCCAGACTTAGAAATTCGAATCAATGATGCTGACGCCGGCGCCGGCGCCGCTGCTTTTTGTTGACAATTCCGGTTCGTATCGTACGTGTCGTCATTTACGTTGTTATTTTTAATTTGTAATTATAAAGATATTTTTTATTTAACCGCTAAATTATGCCTTTGAAATAACTACAAATTTTAAACTGCGCGCCTATCGTGATACTAGCTATGGAATTGCATCCCTTTAACCAGGGCTGAAATGTCGCTAAAAAACTTAAAAAGTGTCAGTTTTTGAAAGATATATCTGAAAATAAATAATCTGAAACACAGTTAAAACATTTTAGCCGAAAGCTAACTTGAGGATTGTCCACAATAACGACATAGAAAATAAGAAAAATGTTTTTTCAAGTTCATTTTTATAAACATTTTCTACTTAATAAATTAATGCTGGACTTCAAGGTTTTAAATTTATAAAAACTGAAAATACTTAGAATGAACTCGAGCGTTTGAACTTAGGAGAAAAATTAGGGTTGAGCTAAGGGTAAGCCGCCGTTTCACCATCTGGTAACACTGGCCGCGACAACAAGAAAACTGAAGACATAAACAGATATGAAAAATTGAAAATCCATAATGTTTATGTTCCGAAACTGTGCTGTTCTGCTAGTGATAGGCTCCATATGCTGCTTTATATACGGCCTGTTCCATCTGCAGGTGGAGGTTGAGCCCAATGCCTGCCGAATGACCTACATGTTTGGGGAGCCCAGGTTTGCGGTGAGTTTTGTTCCGTTCTCCAAAAAATAAGACCTCCAAATGCTGATTTTATTTGGTTTATAGAAAGTTGAAGTCAAAGATGGTGATGACTATCCAAATTACGGCTTGTATTACTATTATGAAGGCGTGCGACAGCCTCTGGATCCGCTAAAACGGCGGATGACTGGTGCTCCAGTGATTTTCGTGCCGGGCAATGCCGGCTCTTACAAGCAGGTGCGTTCCCTGGCCTCCGTGGCGCTGCGCAAAGCAATTTCCGATGATGCAGGCCTTCACCTGGACTACTACACGATTGATTACGATGAGGAGTTGTCCGCCTTGTACGGGGGCTATCTGCCTCGCCAGCGAAGCTACCTGAAGCTCTGCATTCGCACCATTCTGTCGGTTTACGGCGGGCGGGCGGAACAGCCATCCATCGTGCTCATTGGCCACTCCATGGGCGGAAAGCTGGCGCAGTCAGTGCTGGTAGATCCGGCCATTGGCCAGCACATCAATACAATTATCAGCATTTCCACGCCGCTGGATCAGCCAGTGCTCAATCTAGATGCCCAACTGGAGGAGTTCTACGAACAGACAAACACTGTGTTGAGCAAGCTACGCACGGCCACAGTGCCCACGATAACGACGAATGTCTGTGATAGCTTGCATCAGCGACTACCGAGTGTGCAGCGTATGGCCAGCCAGGACAGTTCGGCGCGACTTGACAACGTTTTGCTCATTTCAACAGGCGGCGGCAATAGGGATCTGCTTGTGCGACCTGGACTAACTAGCTCCTCGTTCAACGATTTGCATGCTATGGTAGTTGTATATGTAATTGTCAGAATGAATTCTTGTTTATTTTCTTTATCTTGTTCCTCAGACCTCGGCTATACCCAAAGTTAGTCTGAGCTGCGATCATTTGTCCGCCGTGTGGTGCCTGCAATTCATGCAAGCCATCAATCGCTTTCTCTTCAGCATTGCCTATGTGCGCGAGGATCGATCATCCATCGTTTTCGGCACCAACAAGCAGCGCAATCTTCAATCTGCTTTATCCACATTTGTAGTAGGTTCCTACGGATTTCCATATCAATCAAATACTTAAGATATATCCACAGAAACCACGGAGACGACAATCCAGCACTGTACGCTTAGGAGCAGCCGGAAATTGGCACGAGGAGCGACGTCTTGTCATAAACAAGTACTTCACTAATGGACTAAAAGGCACCTTCTTTGATTTGATAGGATTGCAACGACAGGAGAGATACAAAAAAATGGCCATCGAGGCCTTGAATGTGGATGACGAAGACTGGTTGTTCGGTTGCTCCGCCCAAGAGCTCAATAAGACAGATATACTTTATTGGTATGTTGATATTACGTTTCCTTAATAAAAATTACTTTAAAGAATTATCTCTTTATCTAGCGAAAAGGCCACCTCGTTGATGCATCTTGTCCAGCGGCTGCCCAATGAAGATCGCGATCCCCGTAGCATTGCAAATTTGGATTTGCACAATCTGCGAAAAACTTACGTGCAGTGGACCCATGTGCTAGTGCGCCTCCCACCGAGTACGAAGCGAATCGGCTACAACCTTGATATCTACGATCCACGAGAGCGGGTGACGGACATCAAAATGCCACGCTGGTACACCATGGCCAAGCTGCCTGTTATAAACGAAACCCTTCAAGGTACGCTGCACCATCGATTGCGTATATCAGAGATGGTGGATCCATATCAGAGCATTCGAGTGATTGTCGAGCCGCTGCAGTGCATCAACCCCGAGTACAGAGTGACCGCCAGGATATGTGTTCCCTGGGCAGCGGGTTTTGAAAGATTCCAGACTCTAAAGTAAGTTAGATAGTAGTTAGTTTAATAGTATCTCATTCTCGACGTATGTCTTACAGATCTTTTGATCAGAAACCACAATTGTATGTTAATGTGCCTACATTAGTGCCCAGACATTATAATACAACGCTCAATCCTGTGACCCTTGATCTCTATTTGGACCCCACATGTCGCTATCGAATCAGGTAAGCATCAGTAAGTGGTAGAAGCTACTAGTTTCTTCTTTTATCTCTTTCACTTTCACTAAATGAATCCATCTCACTCTTATTTGTGTCATTCCACAGCTATGAGTACTCCTATTCCTCTGCTTTATCTCGATTAGTTCTCGAGTTCTACGGCTGGTTGCCGGCACACCTGGTCTGCGTTTTGCTGATTGTGCTGAGAAAACAAGTTGAGACCTTCCATAACGTGGGAACTTTTCGTAGTCTGCGTCCCTATGTGGGTTATCTGCAGTACACCTCGCTCTATGTGGTCACAGGTTTGTTTTACACTGAAACTGTAGAGCCTTAAAGTACATATGATTAAATTTCAGCTTGTCGTATTCTGAAGAAGCTGATAATCACCAGCCGCATACTCCCAGAGCCAGAGCCCCTAGACTATAGCATCAATGTTTCCATTGTGATCCACTGTGCAGCTATTGCCCTATCCCTGCTGGCCACTCTGGGCACTTGGTTGGCCCTGACGCTTTATGGCAACGCGTTCTACCGCTTGGCTCTGCGAATAACACGCCTGTCCCAGGCAACCTCCAATGTGATGATCTCGATCATGACCCACTTGCCCATTACGTACGGTATTCTGACAATTGCCACGGCTATGGGAACCTGTAGCGGAGTGGGTCTTCTCCTGGCCTCTGTCTTCTATTTCCTGATGCTGTCGAATGCTTATAAGGATTATCTCGAAGACTTTCTCTGGCAGAAGGCGGCTAATTTGGTGCGAGGAAAGCCTTCTGCAGTGGCAGCTCAAGAACCTTCTAGCGAGGGAGATGCAGCAGAGGATCAAAATGCAGAAAGTGATGCCCTAAAAACGACGGAGCAAGAAGAGGAGGAGGAGCCAGAGCCTTGTGTGGGCTTGCAGAACTTTTCTTTCCACATCACTTTGCTACTGATGTTACTTATGCAGCTGCTGCTCAATGCTCCTAGTAGTTTGGCATGGGTGCGCAGTCGTCGGTAAGTTATGGGTTTAAGATCTAAGAAATCTCAGACTAAATATACTTACTCTACTCCTGTAGACATGGCATTAGCCTGCCAGATCCAAGTTTGTATCCCAGCATCGTGGTCCTGGCATCACTTAGTTTGCTTCTGCAGTTGCGCGCTCCCCAAAAATGGTAAGTGTATATAAAATGATTAATTATTTGGAATATTGTAAATGTTAGAATCAACTTACAGTCAGGGATACTGGATACTGTCCATCCTGTTTTATGTACTGGCCGGCGTGGTCTTACTGTACTGTCAGGCGGCCATTTACAGGTTGACTTTTGTGATTGCTGGCGCCTTCGCCCTACTGGCTCTTCATCAAAGTCTCTGGATCTTATGGCGTCGGCTGTCCCAAACCTAGTTGAAATTATTGTTCTGCATGTGTTAATTCGTTATTTATTTCTGCGTTAGTTAATTCAGTCCGAGTTGGGAGTCGTGGTCGCTAAGTTATGTAAGCTAGCTAGTTGCAAGGCAAATAAGCCCAGATCGGGAGCTCTCCTAGCGGGAAGTCCAAACTGGGCCTGAATGGGCGTTGCTCTCGATTTGCCTCGATCGCACATTACACGTATTAATTGTTTTTACGCCTGTTGCCGGCGCTTTTGGTTAGCGATACCTCGATATTTTGGGTGGCAGGCACGTCAATCTCCATTTGGGGGAAATGTGTGAAAATGCCTATAAACAGCTGCGCCAGCTGGACACACTCCTCATCCACCCTCTAGTTTCCTTTTATCCAAAGACATTATTTGTAGTATTTTATTTACAATTGGTTTGTTTTCAATGTAAGATAATATTTTGTTATTTAACAATTGTACAGCGTTTTGTGAGATTTCTTAGCTTAATTTTTAAAACCAGATTAGAAGCAATGTAAATTAACTGCTAAGAGTCACATATTTGTAATACATAAAGTAAAATGTTAACTTATTTTTCGTTAGATTTAGTACCGCTGTTTTATATTTTTTGTTTATAAGTGATGACAATACTTAATTGGTTTTATATACTTATTAATCTTCCACTAGAAATGTTTAAAGATCAAATTTAAAACTACTATAATCCGAAAGAACGTTATGTATAAATGTTGTACAAAATTTTCATTTAGTTAATCCCTAGTTTTACCCTTAAGCCTCACACTACTAAAAACCTTACAAAATGTTCTCATTTCGCAAGGTTTTTAATTGAAGTGAGTTTTAGAGGCTTCAAAATAAAATTTTATACATTTGTAAACTCCAAAGACCAGTGTTGATTTGCTGACCAGTTTAGATGGGTGCGCAATTACGAATTCATCGATTGACGATGTCTGCGACTTAAGCTCGTCCTCGCCCACATGGAAATCTCTAACGTCCAACTGGATATGGATCGAATCAAGTTTTGGTTCATCAACGCCATCTACTTAATGTCTCATTTGTGCGAAGTGGAAATCTGGATCAGTCGGTGGATCGTAACACCCGGGGGGATGGGAGGCGTGGCAGCACGCAAACTGGGTGATGCCATTCCATCATCTACGATGCCCACGGGAGTCGTTCGAGGCTGGTTCGGTGACCAAACAAGATGTCCCGATAAGGATGTTGCCACCAGCATATATATATTCATAAGCGAATCGCTTATGGAGCCGACATCTGTCAGCCAACATCTGACGAAAGTTGCCAATATTCGTGTGGCACTTGTGATATAAGCCAATTGCATTTCGCTGTACAAAGTATATGTTAATATCGGTTTAAGCTGTCCATTTCAATATCGGCTTAAGTAGCTCACGAAGCTGGCCATATTTTAATGGGGGAAAACAGTTGCTAATGGAGCCAACAGATTTGCGTAGCCCAAATCAATTAATTGCCCGTTATTGGTTGTGCAATATTTGTCGATAAAAAACACTTGCTTGTGGTCGGCGTTGTTTTATTTTTTGTGTGCTTCTTAATTGGCTTAACTATTTATTGATATTTGAAAACTTTGAGTTGCATATAATTAAAGAAGTTGAATTTTCATATTAAGTTATTCATAGCAATAAAGGTTTAATCTTCATGTAGATGTCTATATCTATTTATGTAGGTACCATAAAACTCATAGTCACTGGTTGGGACTTTTGACACAAAATTACAAAATTTGTTGAATTATTTTTATTTATAACTTTGCCAAAAGAAGAGATACAGCTAAAAGAGTAATAGTTTTGGAAAGCTAAAGAGCAAAACTAACTTTCCTTATCATTAGTTTGAAGATTTTGCGAATTTTAATTTTTTGCAAAATTTCGAATTTTTTGTAAGGGGTAACATCATTAAAATTTGCGAAAAATGGCTAAAATTTCACTTTTTAAACTGGGAATGCAGTTTTGTTGGAATTTTAATTACGAGTTCATCGATGTATGACATTCTGTATTCGGACAATTTTTGACTTTGTTATGAGAATAATTCCGATTATTTTGAGGCAAAAATCGGGACTTTGACTTTGGACAAAAACTGGTAATATTTTCTATCAGTTGTATACCTATAACTTTGCAAAAACAAGACGTACGGCTAAAACAAAGAATGTTTTGTGAAGCTTACGACCAAAACTAACTTTCCTTATTATTAGTTTGAAGATTTTGCGAATTTTAATTTTTTGCTACATTTTTCATTTTATGTAAGGGGTAACATCATCAAAACTTGCGAGTTTTGGCTAAAATTTCACTTTTTAAACTGTGAATACAGTTTTGTTGGAATTTTAATTACGAGTTCATCGATGTATGACATTCTATATTCGGACTATTTTTGAGTTTGTGGTGGGAAGAATTCAGATTATATTGGGACAATAATCTGGATTATGATTTCTGACAAGAAATGCATGATGATTATCGGTATTATGTCTGTAACTTAGTCAAAACAAGAAGCACAGCTAAGATTAAGACTGTTTTGAGCAGCTAACGACCAAAAGTAAGTGTCCTCATCATTAGTTTGGTGATTTTCGAAATTTTAATTTTTTGCAAAATTTTGCATTTTTTGTAGGGGTAACATCATGAAAATTTGCGAAAAATGGCGTATTTTTTACTTTTCAAGGTGTGAATGCAGTTTTGTTGGGAATCAAATTACGATCTTATCGAGGTATTACATTCCATATTTGCACCATTATTGGCATAGATATGGGCAAAATACGATCGATTTTAGGATAAACCAAATTTCGAATCGAAAGGCGCTGCTTAGCCATTGCAATAATCTTTCCAAAATACCGATTGTTTTGGTCTTTCAATAATTTTAATTCATAATTACAATTTTACCACAACGAGCAATCTATTAATTTATTGTTTGTTAAAATATTTTATTGACATAATAAAAAAAAAACAAATCCGACTTGTTAACAGGCCATGGCATTCTATATACACATGCGTATTACTATAACATATAACATATAACTTTGTACAGATAGCTTAGAGAGAAGTGGCAGTACGATTATAAGACTTGGAGAATGGACTATTGCCAGTAGGCGGGCACAAGTTGCACTGGGCCCTGAACATTGGCCATTTGGTAGGGCGGCGGTGCCATTACATTGAAGCTGCAAGGAAAATAATAACATTAAATGGTATCTTACCAGTCCAAAGGGGTCCTCAAATGTATCTTCGGTTCCTCTTAGATCGGAGTTTTAAAGTTATCATACTTACCGCATTGCCTCCGTGTCGCGATAGTAACGAGGCCTAGGCGCCACGTAGTTGGTCGAGGTGAAGCTGCGTGGATTGGCCACCGGGAAACGAATAGCCGGCTGGACATTGGAAGCACGTCCTCCGATCCTGGCCCGAGCCCTGGGGCGGGCCACTCCGGATCGTGCCGCTGCTGCAGCGGCTCCAGCGGCCGCTGCTCCCCCGCCTCCAGCCGCAACGGCACCTGCTGCTGCCGCACTGCCACCTATATTATTTAAGGCAATGCCACCGCCAAGACCCAATCCTCCCAGCGCCAAAGGACCTAATCCGCCGGCCGCTGCTCCAGGCGCCGGCTGCTGCCACATGGCCGCCAGTTGAATGGGCACCAGGGCGGGCAGGGAAACGGTGACGGGGACACCAGGTGGTGGTCCAGCTGGCGCCTCTGGTGCTGGTGCCTCCGGTTCTGGTTCGTCTTCATCCTCCGGCGGCGGGGCCGTTGTGGTTTCCGGTTCGGGTTCGGGCTCCTCAGGCTCTGGTTCTGGCGCAGGAGTCGTTGGCTTTACGGCCACATCCTTCCAGGCAGCCAGCAGGGCCAGCAGTTCGTCCTTGGTCACATGCGGACTAGAGGAAGGCGGCAGATGACTAAACTCGAAACTGGGACCATTCCAGCCGTGACTAAGACCACCGCTGCTCCAACCCGGAGGTGGGCCTGGCCCGAAGAGTGATCTCTGTTGGCGGGGTATGCCAGGAAGCGGACCCGGAACGAACTGACCGCTGGCCAATTGATCAAGGAGCAGGATAACAAAGATCCCGATCCCTCCCAGGCTGTAGATGCTACTCTGATATCTGGCCATAACGTCTTAGCTGGATGTGCAGTGTGCGATTTGTGTCTGCGCGTTGAACCGATTGTGGGGCTTTATATACTCCTATCGTGGATCTGATCCCCGAACTCAGCTCGTGAATTGGGTTAACAATTGCCTGGAACCGGACTAGATCGGCTGGACCCGCTGACCGGAAGCATCATGGCGCTGGAGAGCCGAGGAGCAATCGGCATTGGCATTTGGCCAACTGGTTGAGTTTCAGTCCAATCGTTATTCACGCATTTCGGTGTGCCTAGGAAGCGGGCACCATTTATGGCCAGCAATTGCATCACATACTTATACTGGATTACCAAAGAAAATGGTCCGCAAATGAAAATGAAAACGCAACCGCCGACTGATGTGAAAAGTGGAAAGCGCGTGCAAAAAAGCGGGCAGATGAAAACTGGTTCCTCCGCCATGGACTTCTCGCAACTGTGTAGCACAGTGTTTATGTGCAAAAATAAAAGCGTTTTAATAGCCATTATCTATGCCAACTGCTGATGAATTTCGTTTTAGTGATAAGTTGTAATCTTAAATTCAAATATTCAAACTCAAGGCAACGCTGCGTATGAGTGATATCAAGTAGTCTACGGTAAAATAGTCTTCACAGTCTTAGTCTTGCCTAATTAAAGCTGGAGGCCGAGCAGTCCCAGGACTTTTTATCCTCATGAAACTGGATAAGCACTAGTTCATAGGTGGCCACTGTTCCAGCCATCTGAAAGATACAATATCCGAAATCAGACGTCGAGGAAGAAGGCTGGGAGACCCTTTGCTCACCGCCAAAAACAGCTTCCTGGTGACATTAAAGAACTTGAGACCCGTGAGCGCCACTTGGTCACTGGCCAGTTCGGCGGCAAAACGGAAGACTTCCGGATGATATCCTTCGAGGGGAACAACACGCAGCAAACGCAGGGGCTCCCTGGCCTGATCATTGATCCCGGAAACCAGGATCAGTACGGCCGTGGCTCGGCTAAGAAGAAACATCAGCGAAAAGTAGAAGTAGACGGCGTGGGCCGAAGAGGGCATGGTGCTGGATCATAGGATTATGGTAACTCATAACAGCAGTGTTTTTGGTTCTAGAACTCACTTGATGCTCTTGAGCAGTTGCAGACAGATGAAGTATAGATTGCTGCCGAAGGATATCAGCATTATCCCGGATACGGCATCATCCACTTCCCGGATAAGCTCCACTATCGATCGGTAAAGAGTGCGTGACCAAGTCCAGTATGCTTCCGGCATGGGCTACATTATGAATGATATGGTATACAAATATATACAAAATAGTTAAAGAGATAACCCACCTCTCGCACTTGCTGCTCCAAGCTGCGATTGAGTCTGGCCAGCATCTCGCTAAGACCCATGCCCAGCATCATCAGGAATATGTCCATATAGCTCCAGCCGAAGGTGAGTAGCACGTTCTGAATCTTGCCTAGCCAACCCAGCCAATTGGAGTAGGGGAACACGGCAAACAGTTGGGCACTAGTTCCGTGCAAGTACGATTCTACGGGGTCTCTTCTCCGGGGGCAAAAGTCATAGTACACCACTGAAATAATGCTCAACAAGTGCTCCACTGGAAAAAGCATTTCATTATTCCTGGAAATTGATTATATATGCAAAACCTAACTCAGAGATAGTGAGAGCAGCAGGAAGGCCACCAACTGGATGCGACGGGCAGGACGAGCTCGATCCAGGCAACAGGAGTAACCAGGTAGCCGCTGCTCCACTGCCGCCCAGTGGCGCATCAGTCCTGGCCAGAGATGTGCCAGGTTAAGGAACTGCCAGGAAGCGATCAGGATGCTCACATGAAAAACTATAGGCTCTACGGGATTAGTTTTTAAATAAGAATTAACTATTTTTAGAAAAGTATTAATAGATATCTCACCCACACTGCGAACATCCAAAACACTGTGAGTCACCTTGCGGATGCTGAAGGCCAGATCCACGGAAGTGGTGCAGAGGTACGAGACACTGTACCAGAACCGCCAGCTCCGTCTGCTGAAGCTTAATCTTTGACAGGTGGAGGCACATATGCCACTGACGGGCATTAGGCAAAAGCACTGGGCCACGGCCAGAACAGGAGCCACTGCCGAATGGAAGGAGCCGTTGTGGAGGAAGTTCTTTCGCGTACCCCGCACCTGTTTCTCTGGATTAGAAAAGGTAATGAAGAGACTTATTTTAGGGGTAGCTCATCGAATCCCTACCTCGACACTGGTCCAATTCGCTTTTCAGGTGTGTTAGCCAGACTTTTCCTCGGCTCTTAAGGTGGCGCACAGCTTGCTTAGTCCGATTTCGGCGTGGATATCGCTCTTTCAGTGGTCGCATCATGTTTCAGTTTTGATTCCTGACTGAGAAGCTAATGCCAAATTGCAGCAGGAAGTCCGCCTCTTTGTCGGTTAATGAGCAGTGATGAGGAGTATCCTCGTTTTAGTACCCTTACCCTTATTTGCAAGGCCCATAAATAACAGAACTTTTCCTAGTAAGAGTACCTTTCTCACCACTGCTAACGAGGATTTAATAAGCTCGACCTTGATGAAAAGTCCGCAAAAAGTCAATGGCGCTAAAACATGCAAATTGGTGGCACACTCCATCAGCCATGAACTTGGCACTATAAGTGAAAAATGATTAATGATTTGACCAGAGATATAGGTGAAACTGTCGCTAAAGGAAAATTGATTAATATTAAAAATGATTTAAACTGGAAACTCGTCAGACTCCGAAATGAACATTAAGCCAACACTTATTAAACAGAAAAAAAAAATGAAATCAGGAATCTAAAGCACAAAGAAATTAGTATGCAAGCATAGTACCTGGAAAACATATTGTAAATCAAAAACATAAAGGAAGAATTATACATTCATGAAAGTGAATACAAAGTGCTTAAATCGCCACCAGTGACTGACTAAAAGTCACTCAAAGACAAAACCTGATAATCTTTTAATTTATACGTACACCTGGCAATTAAACTGATGTGTTCCGCAAAGTAAATCGCATGCGAGAGATCGCCTAAAAATGTTAACCAGCGATAGTCGGTTAGGAAATGGTAAGTTTTTATAACAAGCTTGAGATATAAAATATGTATGAATATCACTTAAAAAAGTTGATGTGATGTACGTTTAAAAGAGGTCATTTTTCTTATAGCTCGCTTAGAATTTCAAACTTCGATAGGCGCCTGCGCAAAGCGATTTTCGATTCAGCTGGGCGATAGACGCTTGTATCGATCGAAAGAGAGAACGGGGTTCGTTCACCAAGCCTCTCACAGAGAACAACGTCTTTCTAACAGAACTGTTATCAACATGCTGCTAAGCCTCATCTCGCTCTCTCGCCAGACTGAAGTGAGCTCGACTCGAAGCAAGAGACAAAACTGCCTACAGACAAAAAAAAATTCTCGATCGGTAAAGTCGTTCGCGGAGCGCTGCGCTGTTGATGTTAGCATTGCTATTGTTGTTAATTGCCAAAGAAAATACGACATTATTCGCTGTGTGATCTCGGTTGTTTTTGGGCTTCCAATTTCAAGCCATATCTTTCGATAAAACAAAGAATCAGTTGCCTATATACAACTATATGTATGTTTGTTGCACTTTTTTTTGCTGTGCTGCGGTTTTAACATCGCTGTTTGTCAATACGAAGACGAAGTGACAAAATGAAATTTAAAAGCATTTAAGAAACCAAAAATCAAAGAATATACAAAAATATAATAAGCGGAAAACACTGAAACGGGTTCGAGATTGGGTGAGTTGTTTTTGGTTTGTTACTCTCTTTCTCAAGACCAGAATCTGGCCAAAAGAGATTGTAATTTTGTTAACAATTTGAGTTGCGCGTTTTTTTGTTGTTGCATTTGGTCCACACGCACACACACACACATACACAATTGCAAACGCCATCTGTATGCGTTAGTGTAATGGAACGTTAATGGAACGGCTGTTCCCAAATATAATACATTTATATGCCCGTCTTCCTCACACACATCCCAAATCCCGAATTCCACCCTCTCAATAACCAAAAAAAAAAATCAGCAAAGAGGGGACGAAGGACAGAGGAAGGCGAGACAACACAATGCAACTGATGCACTGAGAAAAAAAACAATGATAGCTAGTAATAGGATACCTTAGATTGCTCTTAATGATTATATTATCTAATTGATCGACCAATTTAGTGTTGTATTGAAATGTGAGCTTAGCGTAAAGTAGTTAAGCAACTAATTCATTATTAAGTTATTTGTTTTCTCTGCATATCTACATGCTTTGACTTTGAAAATGCCCACTTCCTAAGGCATTTGTCTTTATTTACACAGATTTTTTGATTCCGCCGCTTCCGATCTGTTTTCTCTTTGGCTCTTCCCCTGTCGAAACATCAGCTGCATGATTCATCCAATTCCCCGCTTCCCCATTTCCCCTCCCATTTCAACCGCAACAGTTGGTAGCAAGTCATTCAGCTCAAGTCTCTGAAAATGAAGAAAAACCCAGCTTTATGACGTTCCAGTACAAATTTATACTATCTACATATATGACATATATAATATACATATGTGATATATATATTATATATATGATATATAAGTATGCATGCCTCTCCAATCGAAAACTTATTTGGGCATTACACTGGTATTTAGCTTTTGATTAGTCAGCGAACTGCAACAGAAGCGGGAAACATTTCTGGCACGTTGATATGATAATGAAATGAGTCGGAAGAGAGGATTGAGTAATATTATTGATAGGACTCTTAAAGTCTACCATAGTCTTAAAAATATAGAAAACAATGCAACTTTACTGTTAGAAATGTTTGATAAATTAGATAAATCAGCTCTCCCTCTTTTTATAATACAAATTCGTTGATTAACTTTATTTGAATACGACTTCCCCGGCCGCAAAAAAACATATTTATTGATTGATGAATATGTTTTAAGCTTCTTGCCACACGGCTTGCCTTGGACTTTTTTTGGGCTGAAGAATTTCGAGCGGTGGGAACTAGAGGTTGATAAGACCGACCGATGTAAATATATGCATTTCCCTTATGTATTAAGCTGTGTGTACATAACTGTGTACATAATACGCATACTTCTAAGGGCAAGCGCTACAGAACGAGGGGAGAACAAAAATTGAGGAGGGGGCGCGATCCCAAAGTGGGGTGGTGTTATCTCTGATATCTGTGCCATCATCATTGCCAACTGTTGAAGACCAGCTCAGGCACACTCGCGGTTAAGTCTCTAGTTCTGGATAAAAACAGTCTACAGTTGAAATAATATTATAAAGTAATTCTAATATAAATCAAATACAATGAATGATAATACGTTCACAAGCTTAGGAAATTTAAACTCTTGAAAGAAGTGACAGCTGTTGTAGGTTTGTGATTTATAGTACAACTTGATAAATGAGTATTAGCTGGAGCTCTTTGAAGAACCGCTGCTGTGTGGACACGCATATATGGGAATGGAATTAAATGAAACGACATGGGATGGTGCTCTTATTGGACGGGATGGGATGGGATCGTTGCTATATGGGATGCATATTCAGATTTCCAGTTGCGAGCTGCTGCTCCCCCTATTCAAAACTAAGAACGAAAAACTGAGGGGAGCGAAAGAACTGAAACAACAACATACATCGAGTTGAAAAACAAACACACATGTTGATCATGTTGATCACACTGAATATTGTATATGGTATATGGTATATGGTACACCCCCTTCTCGGTCCTAAGTTCCCTTTCCCAGAAGCGCAGCACCGCACCACCACGCACCGGAAACATCGTTAAATGCGTAACAAGGCGCTTTTTAATTTAACCGATCCAAATAAAAGAATTAAATAAATGAAAATGTGTGCATATGCAAAGCGGTTGAAAGGCAAACAGCGTTATCTGTAGGGGGGATAGGGGGTGGATACCCACGAAAAGTTAAATTGAAACTGTCATTGATTCAATGCACGCAATGCGTTCTTTTTCACTGGGAAAACGGGGAAACTCAAACTGAAACCGAAACCGAAACGGAGTCCATTTGTGTCGCAAGACTCTCTTCCATCGCTTTCGTCGCCGCTTATCAACGGAAAAGAAAGGAAAATTAAAATTTAATTGGTCGTAAAAAGTGCATTAATGGTAAAGTCGCTGATAGCTGATAGCTGTTCGCCTGTTTGCAAAGATAACCGTATTACAAATTCCGAAGGGGCCCATTCGAAAGCCTCATCCAGATTCCAAAAAAAGAATTTTTTCGAAAACCCTGAAGAAAACCTCAGCCTCGATAAGCGATCTTCTTGACAGCGTATCGAATCTATTACGTATTATCAAATGTAAAAACTGGAAAAGAAACGAGGGCAGGGTTTACGAAATGGCTTTTCTTGAAAATCTTGTTTCAAGATTCATTTATAGTATTTTTCTTAATAATGTGGGCTTTTTCCAAGCTTACAGAGGTATTAATAAAAAAGATTTCGAAAAATGTTCCATACCCGGAATCGTATTCGCTTTGAGCTGAACTCGATAGCTCAACATTGACGGTGACTTACAGTGCAGCTTATTTTCCGGCAATTAAAAGATAATTCAGCTACGTAGTACGTGACTCAAATAGAAGACCATTGAAGTACAAACTTAATACGTAAATTATGAAAAAGAAAGCAGCGAAAACTGGTCGGCCATCCGATGATTGTGAGTCATCTGATTAGCACAAAAGCCTGTTCTCTCTCATCTGTATGCAAATAACCTTAACGCTTGTAAACAGTTAAGCAGGAACTTAAGATTTTCTTCAAAAGTCAAACCAACTGAGAGTCAAGTTTTTCATTACAAATAATAACCGCCTTTCATGCTGCTGTCTGGATTTGACATTGATCTCCTTCTGAATCCTTGCTGGATAATAAACAATCTTGTAGCCATCAATCACGCAGTCAGCAGCGATTTGATATATATAACACTGTTATTCAAAGCCGTTTGCCTTGCTCGAGTCATGAGGAAATTGGTGGAAAACTCGAACTTTTGATGGGAAATTCGTACAAATGTGAATTCAAATCTCGTGCAAACCGGCTCGATCATTACGGCTCACCAGTTGGTCGGCTGGCTGAAAATCTTATAACAAAATCAGTTCGCATAAATCAAATGTCTCGGATGTCTCGGCTAGTTGGTGGGAGTACGCCGACTTCCTCGCTAATCCCGTCGATCAGATCGGGTTTTACTCCCCGATAATCTCGCCGGGCGAGCAAACTGGGCTATTGCATCCGCAAAGCGCCAATTAGTCAACAGTTTCGATGTCCCCGCATTTGTATATTACGTCCATTCATTCACAGATTTCCATGCCAGTGAAACTTGATTTTGCTGTTAATATTTCCTTTTTGGTAGCCATTAAAATGTTCAATGTATTCTTTACTGTCTCTAGTACACCATAAAGACCATTCATTTATGATATAATGGTAATTCAATACACTTTCCTTTATCACTTTATTGTTGAACCAAACAAAAGTGACTAATACTTTAAATTATATGCATCCGCCCCATCATTTTTTTCTCTGGAACATAAGAAAAAATTTGAACGATTAAAATTATATGAGACAGACTCAAAAAATGTCCAAACTTATGACAAGATCCAAAGCTACTCAGAAATAAAGCCTCATTTGATAAGATACATTCCTAGTATTACGAGTATGTATGGTTTCAAAAATTATGCATATTCTTTTTTTAATGTTAAAATGAATATTTAGTAATGGTTAACTAACTTCCAAAGCAAGTAACCATTTTGAAATCAGCAAAAATAGAGATTCATAAAAGATTCTTGGTCAAAATGTATAAATTAAAATTAACTAATAATGCGGTTCTATTTGTTTACCCCGCAGAATAAACATGGATAAGGACATGGATTTTGGAATGGGACTGCACCCAGTCACAGACATGTTGATGGATTCCCCAGCTGCAGTACGCCAGTCGATCTACCCGCCTTCAGCGACACTATTTGCGGCCATTAGTGCCTGTGTCTTTGTGACCATCGGCGTTCTTGGTGAGTAATACACATCCTGCTGCCCACCGATCTCCCCAGCTAACCTTTCTTCGGACTGGTTTGTCCCGCAGGCAACCTGATTACCCTGCTGGCTCTGCTCAAAAGCCCCACGATACGGGAGCACGCCACCACTGCCTTCGTCATCTCACTAAGCATCTCCGACCTGCTCTTCTGCTCCTTCAGCCTGCCCCTGACAGCGGTTCGGTTCTTTCAGGAGGTGAGTCATCGCTATTAAATGGAATCGGAAAATTGATATCCAAGGAAATTTTTCATATATATTCACCTTCTTTGTGATTTTTATTTGCAGAGCTGGACCTTTGGCACCACATTGTGCAAGATCTTTCCAGTGATTTTCTACGGCAATGTGGCTGTTTCACTCCTCAGCATGGTGGGCATCACCCTTAACAGGTAAGCCCAATTGATCCATCCCCGTATTAAGCTAATCCTCAAACGTCACCATAATCCCCTTGCAGATATATACTCATCGCTTGCCACAGCCGCTACTCGCAGATATACAAGCCGAAGTTCATAACCCTGCAGCTGCTGTTCGTATGGGCCGTGTCCTTCCTACTGCTGGTAAGTACAATTTAACCTATATCCTTCAAGAAAGTGAGAACAAGGTTGTCCTAGAACTCATTACTGCGGGTCAGGACTATGCAGAGATAAAGAATTGCAGATTATATCATACATAATGCCTTTTCTTATTCAGCTGCCGCCCATTTTGGGTATTTGGGGAGAGATGGGCCTGGACGAGGCCACCTTTTCATGTACGATACTCAGGAAGGAGGGACGATCGATTAAGAAGACCCTGTTCGTCATCGGATTCCTACTGCCCTGCCTGGTGATCATCGTCTCTTACTCCTGCATCTACATCACGGTGCTTCATCAGAAGAAGAAGATCCGCAACCATGATAACTTCCAGATTGGTGCTAATGCGGCAGGCAAGGGCTCCTCCGCTGGCGGATCCTACATGACCACGACGTGCACACGGAAGGCACGAGAGGACAACCGACTGACCGTAATGATGGTCACTATCTTTCTGTGCTTCCTTGTTTGCTTCCTTCCACTGATGCTCGCCAATGTGGTGGACGATGAGCGCAATACCTCGTATCCCTGGCTGCACATCATCGCCTCGGTGATGGCTTGGGCCTCCAGCGTCATCAATCCGATAATCTATGCGGCCAGCAATCGCAATTACAGGTGAGTTTTGGTTGTTGTCCTGGATCTGGGATAACTAATTCCAAATATCTTGCTTTTCAGAGCCGCCTATTACAAGATCTTTGCGCTGCTCAAGTTCTGGGGCGAGCCGTTGTCGCCGATGCCGAGTAGAAACTATCACCAAAGCAAGAACTCCAAGGAGCTGTCGGGCGTCATCCGCAGCACGCCGCTCTTCCACGCTGTGCAGAAGAATAGTATTAACCAAATGTGCCAAACATATTCAGTATGATCGAGATCGCAGTCGAGTCTTTGTATTAGAGCTTCAAATCAATTACCTACTTATTAATACTTAGTTCATAAGAATATTAACGATGTACGGCAGTGCTTACATCAAAGACAATCGAATTAAATATATATACGTAGACCAATTGAGAATCTGGTGTTTTTTTTTCTTTATTTAGAATGATTTATCTTTCTAGATGGCAAACATTAGGTTCGCTAAGTTGATTGTTTTTATAACAATTATTTTATCGTCATATAAACGGTGAAATGTTTAAAAAATTAAGCAAAGGCTCAAGATGACAGCATTCAAAATTTTTATTTGTTACTTAGATCTCAACTGGGCTAGTTATGTTTTTCAAACAGCTTGAAGGACATGTTGAAATGTACAAGAAAACTGATTATGAAAAGAAGATACTATAAGGAGCCATTCTACTTTTGAGTATTAGCATTCGTGAAAACCTTAATTTCAAATTAGTTTCATAAGATGAAACATAAAGATGCCACCAAAAGCAATATATTTTAAAGGTTAAACTTCTAAAGCTGCATACTACGATAGGTTAGTTTACCATACTGATGGGCCATTATATCCGCGTTCAACTTTACTTTTTAAGAGGTTATTTTGCCTCTTTTTTTTTTGCTCGTCAGCGGTATCTCACGTGTATCGACTAGATTTGGTCTTGCTCATTCACCAAAACAAGAACTGCATTCACCAGAACTGTCCAGTCAGTGATCACTGATGTTTTTGCACGTGACTAGAATGATCAATGATCTTCTATTTGTTGCCTTGGTGAACACAGCACTCGTATACAACTTATTTTGAAGAACCCATGGCCAAGCCATGTGCCACTCGCGATTATCGGTCACAAATTAAACATGCTTGCATATTTTCACTTTAAAAAAAAGGTTTTATTTGTTTTATCATCTTCATTGAACCGAAGAAACCTTAACGCACACTAGACAGATGGAGGATCGTCATCCGGGATGTAGATTCTCTGGATGCTTTTTAAGCCTTGACGGCGTATTTGCGCTGAGGGAAGACAGAGCGCTTGCGGATCTCCTTCAGAGTCTTGCGGTTGGCATCCCGGGGGGAAAGGGCCTTGCGGATGGCGCGGGTCTTCTTTTTGCGCAGATCCAGGGGCTTGTACTTCTTGTTCTTGAAGATCTTGCGCAGGTTCTCCTTCTGCTTCTGGTGCATCACGATGTAGACGCGAGCGATGGCCTTGCGAACAACGCGGCTATATGGAGAAAACACCGGTGGATTAGCTGGGATTGCTAATAGCACTACGTATTTGAAATACTTACATCTTGGAGAGCTTTGAGGGAGCTCCTCCGGTGACCTTAGCCACACGCAGGCTGAGCAGCTCATTCTTGAGCTCATCCAATTGCTTGGTGAGGTCCTTCTTGTCCTTGGTCCTCAGCTCGGAGCACTTAACCTTCACCTGGGCGAGACAAACAAATAGTCAGAAAACACATCATTAAGTATTTGCATTGTAAAAATAATTCCGCGCGGAAAATAGCATTTGTATCACATAGCACAATAAGAGAGCCGCGTAATTGAACGCCTCCACGGTTATTTTATGCACGGATGCCTGTTATTTTCGCGAATTAAATTTCATCAAAAAACCAACCATTTTTCTCGCTGGTCACGTCAAAAAAGAAAGATGGGACAAGAACTAGTTGGTGGTGACACTGTTGTGGTTCCGCCCGGAGAACCACCTGGCAACGATATATCGAACTGGTTCCGACTGCCTTGAGTGAGCCATGAAATAGCTAATAATATTTACTTCTGCAATTCACTTCAAATTATTGGTAGAAATATTACAAAATAAGTAAAAATAAAATGGAAACTTAAGATTTCCAAAGAAGTTTGCAATAAAATGATATATGTAAATAAATATATGTTTTGTATAAAAAAATCATTTGACCGGTTCCTAATGCAAAAGCCTTAGCTTTAACACTTGAAGATGAGAGATTGAGATTGCGATTCAATTTAAAAAGAATATATTAAATTTAAGGTATTACAGTGTGTTGCAATGAATCTTCTTTTTAATTAGGGAACATCTAATTTTAAGGAATATGTTTTCAAGATTTGGATTTTCACCTTTTAATTTTGTTTGTTTTTCATAACAAGGCCAAAAGTTTTTAACTACAAATTTTGGATTTAGGTTATCTTATAAAAGTGATATAAATACAAGTTCTTCATATTTGTTTACTGCATTTATCGATGTAAATGAGTTTCTAATTGGGATTGAATTGTGTTAAATATGTTTCTTTATGGGTCGTTTAGAACAAGCTGTAAACATTCAAGAATTTTCAAGGGATATAGTTTTAATATATACAACATGTTTTCTAAATAAACAACATCTTACCGAATAGAAAGTAATGTCTCATCTAGATCAATGGGCTATTATTCTGTGAAATATGACAAAGATCAAACATGGACTTTTGATTATACGAATTTGCCTACATAGCCAGATATTTGCCAAAGCTTCACCACTAGTTGGAACATTGTCTCTAGCAGAGCTGCAATCCCAGTTATTGCTGTGGTTCATCTCTAGCGTGAAAATGTAAACAAAGCAGCAAGGTGGCAACTCTGCAGCACAAGCCCACAGATAATCTGCATTAATAATTGGCAATTTGTATCTATTTAAGTAAATAATATTAGTGACAAACAATAAGTAGAGCTCACACACAATGGCAGATCGGGCTATCAAGCTCCTGGTGATCGGCGAGAGCGGCGTTGGCAAGTCCAGGTTGGTAATGACTCGTGGAGTCCCAAAGTCCATGGAGAAAAACCACTGCGTATATAGCTAAAATCTTGCATCATTTGTTTTTCGTCATAGTTTGATTCGTCGCTTCGTAGAGAACAAGTTCGACCATAACCATGACGTCACAATTGGCATGGACTTCAAGAGCAAGGTGATGAACGTGGACGGGATTGATTATAAGGTAGCCCTCTGGGACACGGCGGGCGCCGAAAGATTTCGCAGTCTGACACCCAGTTTCTATAGGAAGGCCTTGGGCGCTATCCTGGTGTATGACATCACCAACAGAGACTCCCTCGTCAAGCTGGAGGCCTGGCTGGCTGAATTGGACAGCTACAGTGACAATCCAAATATAGCCATCATCGTGGTGGGCAACAAGATTGATGAAGAGCGAGTGGTGGATCGCGAGGAGGGTCGCAAGTTCGCTAGGAAGCACAGAGCCCTCTTTATTGAAACATCGGCCAAGTGCGATCAGTTTGTCAGTGATGTGTTCA
The DNA here is from genome assembly GCF_018153835.1 of Drosophila eugracilis. Lineage (NCBI taxonomy): Eukaryota > Metazoa > Arthropoda > Insecta > Diptera > Drosophilidae > Drosophila > Drosophila eugracilis. The sequence goes on along the minus strand of NW_024573052.1, from coordinate 1,354,478 downwards.
AGGATATTGTGGAGAAGGTAGGTTTAAGAATATCTTCTATAGTTCAAAGCGTATGACATTTTGAAACATCCTTTGCAGATCGTCTCCTCCGAGTACTTTAACAATAGTAATGGCTCCGCCGGTCTGGACATTGCCAGCGATCGGGATCTGGAGGCAAGCGCTTCCACGTGTTACTGTTGATACCCGGACGTTGTACGTGCTTCTGTCAAATTTAAATTGTGTATTTATTTAACCGTTTCAATATCACTAGCATAAAGTCAACCTTAACTTTCAACAGACTAATCCTTTCTGATCAGGGGTCAGGGATCAGATTAGATAAATTATCCTACAATTCTGTATTTCTCATATAGCCGTTATAGCCTTTAGTTTAACTAAAGTAAAGATAATGGGAAAAACTTAATTTCATTAAACGTTATCAAGCATTGCTGAACACACGTAAGCGTTAAAATTTCCATATCCATTACTCACTCTTACCTCTTCAGTTAAAAACGTCCAAAACATCATTTTGTCAGTCAGATTTTAAACACTCCTTTAATCATATTTCATTTGTGACCAATCAAAAATCACGTTCCAAATTTTCTTTTCATTCTTTTATTTAAATGAAGACAGTGTCCTATTTGCGCTCATTCTGAAAAGAAGAGCTCAGCAAAAAGGGGCAGAATTGGATTAGAAACCAACTGAAATGTACATGGGCTATGCTTTTTTGTGTGTTTATGTACGACTATCTTCTTCTTGTTTGTTGTTTCGCTTGGTGTAGATTTATAAGTGAGTTTAGTGTGTATTTACAGTAGTCGATGATTAATATTAGCAATTAACGCTAACAAGGTGGATTGAGAAATCATTGAGGCTGCGCTTTTGCTTCTGCTTTCCACCGCTTTTCATAAATTCCTTTTTGATTTTTTGCATGAAGTAGAAGCTTAGAAAACGAAGCTGGACATTTTGCCCGCAACAATTTCAGGAGCATGCCCGTTATGTACAAAGTTGAAATCGCATAGGTTCCGTAAGAGTAGCTTAGAGTCTATTCACGCAGTTGCTCCTCGTTCGATTTCTCGATCTGCACCCGCTCCCGCCCAATTCCCCCGTGATGCGGGACATCCTTCTACTTCCCCGCAATGCCGCTCTTCTTGGCGTCGAGTTCGTAGATGAGCAATCGCCACATCTTCACCACAAACACCTCAGCCTCCTCGTCGAGTACCTAAAGATAGAAAGTTGTCGATTAGTTTAAGTTTAAAGGATCTTATAAGAAACACTATTGCGGCAGGCATAATAGCACTAGAGGTAACAAATTTCCGGTACGGCATTTTGAGTATTCTTTAGTGCTATTAATCCTTATCACAAACTATGTTTCGAAAGCTCACCATTTGCACATCGTCTAAGATGCTCTGAGGCGGGCTGCCTGCCAATACTTTGGAACATATAAAGTCCACTAGCGTCGGCTCTGGCTCACCGATATACTCGATGATTTTCTTATTGATCCATGGACGTATTTTGCGTTCCATTAGACCGCTGTCAATCTCGTTGCGGTCAAGCTTATAATTAAATAGCTCCTCCTTTTGCGTGGGAATCCTGTCAATAATGCTTTTTATATGCCGCCGTTTTTCATCATACACCTTTGCACCATTCTCATCCTTTTTGGTGTTTGTAGCGGCAGCATCTGCGCCACTGTTCGCAGATGCAGCTGCCTCATTCTTACCATGTTTGCTGCTGCTGTTCTGTTTGTTGTTACTGTTGCCGCCGCTGCTGCTACTGCCGTTGTTCTTGCCGCCGGCTGTGCTCGTACCGGAGCTGCCAGAACCGGATCCCGACCCCGGCGCAGAGGAACCACCTGACTGGGCGATCTTCTGGCTAACGGCAGCGGCTGCAGCGGTGGCCGCCGATACGGCGGAGCTTTGGCGATCCGCTGAGCTGTTATTGTTGTTGCTGCTACTGCTATTCGCTACTCCGCCGGCGGTGCTGGCTGGATGGTTGGATGGTGTGGTGTTGCTCATGTTGTCATCGTAGTCTGTGAAAGCAATAGGAATCGAATTCGTAGAGCATTCTTTAATTTACCACAATGATAAACTATGATTTTGAAATAATGAAATTCTACTTAAACTTAATTGTCATCCCATTTAGTTTGGGAAACCTCGAAACTTACCTAGCGGCACCAGTTTGCGCTTCTTGGGATTGATATTTTCGTCGTTGTCATCGTCGTTGACAAACACGCCCGTAGCCTCTATCTTCTTCTTTTTGAGGTTGTTGCCGAGCGTCAGCGAGATGAGGGGCATGGTTATGGGTGGCGTGGCCGAAGGTAACAGGGCATCGTGCCCCGATCCTTGCTCATTCAGCAGGGCGCTCTGCGTGGGTGTGTTAATCTGGGCTAGCGAATCCTGTGATTCACTATTCTGCCTGCTCAGACTGTTCGACAGCGACTTGTCGTTATTGTTGTTCTTGGCATAGCCACCACTGATATTGGAGGCTGTATCGGCCATGGAGCCGCGGTCGTCGTTCGATATGGAGTCATCATCATTCATTCCTGCCATGTCTGGATCGTAGCTGTCCAGCTGCTGGCTCTTCAGTCGCTGTTTCTGTCCATCACCACCTTCACCTGCTGCTGAAGCGGCTTGCTTGCGCTGGTGACCTGCTGTTGTCGCTGCTGCCGCACCCTCTAGATTCACATTGATCAGAATGCGGGGCTCATAGAGCTTCTCGATCTCGCGACGCGCTTTCTCGTACTCCAGCGACGGGTTCTCATATTCCCCGCTGAAGAACTTGGTCTTGAGCTCGGCCAGTTCGTCGGCCTCCTTCTCACGATCCTTGGAATCGGCATCAGCCTCTCGCACTCTCTCCGCCAGCCGCTGCTGCAGTTCGCGGCCACGATAATACAGTGAATCGTCGCGCTCATCATCGTAGTCCTCGACGAACTCTTTCAGTCGTTTCGCGTCGCTCTCGCGCTCCTCCTGGCGCAGCAGTTCCTTGAGGCGGTACTGAAAATTAAGAAAAGCGGATAAATGTATCAACTCAATGCAGATGCTAAGATTATCTAATCAAAAACCAGGCACCGTTTAGTTACCTTCTCGTTCTCCTTGGCCTTGCGTTTTTCACGAATCTCCCAGTTGGACAAGCGCTCCTGGTAGGCGGCCTCCTTCTCACGCGCCTTCTTCTCGGACTTCTTACGCTCACGCAGTTCGTCCTCCATCTCCTTTTCACGTCGCGAGTCCCGTACTGGCTTCAGCAGTTCCTTTTCGCGTTCCCGCTCGCGTTCTCTGTCCCGCTCCCGTTCCCTTTCTCGTTCGCGTTCCCGTTCGCGCTCCCTCATCTCGTTGCGTTCCCGTTCACGTATTTCATTGCGTTCACGTTCGCGTTCCCTTTCCCGTTCCCGCTCCCTTTCGCGTTCACGCTCGCGCTCCTTTTCGCGAAGATCGCGCAGCTCACGTTCGCGTTCTCGTTCCCGGTCCTTGGAGCGGGACTTTGTGCGACGGCGTCGCGACTCCTTGGAATCAGATCGCCTCTCCTTCTGTGTAATATCGATGGTAGGCGGTTCCCTGCGACGGCTGGCGCTGCGTCTGGTGGAGGGGGGTTCCTTCGGTTCCTTGGCAGAAGCAGCATCTTTGGCAACAGCGGAAACTGCTTCTTTGCCAGCAGTTTCTGCCAAGTCATTGCCATCGGCACCGGAAGTTGCCGAAGAAGCTATAGCAGGGTTGCCGGAAGAGCTGGTGCCTGCTGCTAATAAGCTGCTAGATTTGCTGGTGGAATCCTTGCGCTCCTTTTCACGCTGGTTCTTCTTACGCTCCTTCTCTTTGTTAGCTGCCAGCTTCTCCTTTTCCTTCTCCTTCTCCAGCTCTTTGCGGTGTTCGTCGGCCTCCGCCCGCATTCGAAACTTGCCAATTTCGCTGCTAATGAGGTTGCGTTTCTCTTCTTCTAAGGTATTATCGTTTAAAACCTTGATCTTAATGTCGTCCTCGCGACGCGTCTTCTTATTTCGACTAGTGCTGCCGTACAGATCGGAGCGATTGCTGCTGTCGAATCCCTCAAACTCATGCTTGTGCTCCTCGAGGAATTCATGCATTTGGCTCATGGCATACTCGTCCTCGGTCTTCTCGTCCACTGAGTTGGAGCGATCGCCGTTCTTACACTCCTTCTCCTTGTAGTCCTCGATGAGCACCTTGTTCTTGGCATCAACCTTGGCAACCAGTTTCTTTCCATCGATCTCCAACTCGCTAAGCAGGCGCACAGCTCGCATAGCTGCAATGGGTCCACTGGAAGAAAACAAAATAACTTGGTTAGACATGAATTTTTATATTAGGGAAGAAACCCAAAATTGATAGAAATTTATTCTAAATAATATACCAATTTTCGCTGTGTTTTCAAGAGCATAGATAGATTTCTGGGTAATTATAATATACACACTCACAACATTTCTAGGGCATTGTGAGCTATTTTATAGCTCAGCTTTCTTAGGAAAGATACGATACACCTGTTTAGGGGCATCTTGAAAGCTCCTAAAGTTTTAAATACCTTTATGTACATAATTATATCTTTTTAAAGGGAAATTCATTCTTATTGGTGTTTTTTGTACTACCCTAGGCCTTTCAAAGTATTCTTCACTTTCCCCAGTGTCAGTGCCACAAGTGACAGTTGAACCTACTCGAATTCGCAGAAGCCGAATGTGGAGACCCGCTTCCAGTTAATGACCGTTCCGCAGGTGGTCAGAATGCGTTTGAGTAGCGCCTCCGGGACGCGTTCGCTAATGTTGCCCACAAAGACGGTGATTATGGGTCCGCGGAACTGAGGCTGCGGCTCTGGCGGACGATGGTATACTGTCGGTTGTGAGCTGATAGTCGCCGAATTGCGGAAGTTCCTCGGCGGATTGGACATGTTCGGCATCATCTAAAAACCGCAGGAACAGGAATTAACATGAAATTCAACATATATGAATGGCGATTGTGACCCAGAAACGTTTACTTACGTGCGGTGGAGGTATCGATGCATTCATGTAGGGCGGCATGGGCGCCCGCGGCGGGTACGACATCTTGTGCGTTTCAATTCCGCCTGCGAATCCTTTGTGTCCTTTATAAACTCAACTTGAGCGTGCTTGCAAAATTAAAGCCGACAATTCACACACACAAACAGCTACTGGACTGTCACACAAACACACACACGCACACGGATGGGCGCAAACGCCACACGAAGTGAAATATGTGAGTACGGATGTCCTGTTTCTTGCTTCTGGAACTAAGCGCCAGCAGGGATCACTAAGAAGATCTCGGGAATGCGGCTGCTGAAAGTGCTGAGTTCACGGCACTTTGTAAATCCACACGTAAATTACCGAATCTTTCCTTTTTCACAATTCTGCGGCCGCTCTGCTCTAGAGATGGTAGCTGGTAGCAAGCTGCTATCGGCTGATGGCGTGTAAAAATCGATGGCGGCCGTGGCGAAAAAATCGCTATATCGATGCATACATCGATAGTTGAGCACACCACTATACAATGTATGGCTGGCTGAGTATCGATATCGTTGATCGTGGTTAGTCCAGCTCTAGTAACGTAACCAATGAAATAAATAATAATAACAATACATAACAAAAGAATGCGTGTCGGTCAGTTGCTCCGGTTCCGAAGCACTGCTTTCCGGAGCTCCACGGCTCGACAAGAGTATGTTCCACGCCATAAGCCCGCCGTTGAGGATGATATTAAACGACTGGAGGACTTCCTACTGTCCAAACCAAATATATTGGTTCTGACGGGCGCTGGAATCTCGACGGAATCGGGTGAGTTTCCAAAGTATATAGTATATATTTGAAGTTGTGCTGATTGTAATACAAAATATATTTCAGGCATTCCCGACTACCGATCCGAAGGCGTGGGACTCTACGCCCGGTCCAATCACAAACCTGTACAGCACATGGAGTTCGTCAAATCATCTGCGGTGCGCAAACGATACTGGGCCAGGAACTTTGTAGGTTGGCCCAAGTTCTCCGCCACACAGCCCAATGCCACCCATCATGCTCTGGCCAGATTCGAGAGGGAACAACGGGTCCAGGCTATTGTCACACAGAATGTGGATCGGCTGCACTCAAAGGCAGGCAGCCGGAATGTGGTGGAGGTCCATGGCAGTGGCTATGTCGTCAAGTGCCTATCCTGCGAATACCGAATCGACAGGCACGAGTTCCAAAGCATACTGGCATCTCTCAATCCGGCCTTCAAGGATGCTCCCGATATGATAAGACCCGATGGCGATGTGGAGATTCCTCTAGAGTATATAGAGAACTTCCGGATACCCGAGTGCACGCAATGCGGTGGCGACTTGAAGCCTGAGATTGTCTTCTTCGGAGATTCTGTGCCGAGGCACCGCCTGGATACCATTGCTGGTATGGTCTACAATAGCGATGGCCTACTGGTTCTGGGATCTAGTCTCCTTGTATTCTCTGGCTATCGTGTTGTTTTGCAGATGAAGGACCTCAAGCTGCCGGTGGCAATAGTCAATATAGGCGACACGCGCGCCGATCATCTGGCCGACATCAAGATCTCCGCCAAGTGCGGCGATGTGATACCCAAATTGTTTGACTTCCGCTCGAAAAAGGACAGCTAATCCTGGCTTTTGTTGTTATATATAAATTTGTTATTAGATTTTCCAATAAATTTCTGTAATGGAAAATCAAAGGTTATTCTGAATCTTTTAAACTTTAATTTTTCTCGGCTAAAATGATTGTAAATTAACCGCCAAAAACTGAGTGGTGTGGCAACTCTAATTTAATATTTTAAAGCAGTTGGCATTGTTGGCGATGGTCCTGTTATTGTATTTTCGTCTTTGGGTAATTCTCGCGCAGGCTTCTGGAGAAAAACACAATGGAAGACGCACTGACACGCTTTCCCGGAAAAGGGTTCGCTCATCCTCCCGGCATGTTGACGTCCTCCACACCACCAAGTCCTCTCTCAATGGCTCGTGCGCTGAAATTCCAGCACATCTCAACGGAAACCGTAAGAAGGTAAGTGGTGGGAGGGGGGTTTGGTCGTTGTGCTATGCGCACTTTCGTTGTTACCGGTACGCTCCCGTTCAATGTTTTTGTTTTTGCTCCAACCTGCTGCTCTCTTTGCTCCATATAAATGAACCGCAATTGAGGCATCTCCCGCTTGCAAGCATACAAACACAATCACACAGACAGTGACACTTTTCACACGCTGTCCATTACCCCTTCCAATGAGCCCCGCTCCTGCTCGTCATATAACTGATGGAAGGAGGAAGATGCGTAGGCTGTGGCACAATGGGCAAAAGTAATAGATTACAGGTTAGCATTTTACGGTAACCTTGAAGGCTGTAATTCCTGATTTAAGATCAAACGAAATTGTATATTGATTGTTAAAAATTGCATTTTTTTGCGTCAAAAAGTATGCTATATAATTCACAATCAAAGTTACCATTTTCACATTGAGCTAAAAACTCCTCAAGTTTTATAATTTGATATTTAAAGTACTTGTGTCCACCTGCATATAGTAACTGTACTCCTTTTGCCCACCACTTGACTTCCTACCCTACTTTTTTCAACGTCGCGGATTCCGGGATTTGCGATAAAGGCGTACTCAAAACTGGAAACTTTTGCGAACAAAGGCAATTAGAATCCGGTCAAGTGCGTTGTAGTTGTAGTGCAAGTACCGTTCGACAACCACCGTTAGCCGGCATCGTTTTGCGGCGCTCTCTTCTTTGGGCTTTTGCTTTCTTGCTCTCCCGCTCTCGCAGTCTATAGCTGGCGCTCTCTCGTTTTGAGAGGCTGTGGCGCAACTCAATTCGATGTGGGTTCCGAGTTCAAACTCGGTCTTCTTCATTCTAGAATTAAGTGCCGCCGCAGCAGGAGTCGCAGTTAGTCGGCTACATAAATGAAAATCGAGCACAAGTCCGTGCTTTCACCGAGCAGCCGGAACAATAAGCGACGGAGTCGGAAACCGGAACACGAACCGTAACCGTTGAATTTTTTTATGTGTGTTATTCAGAGTTATTCAGTGTTAACGGTTAAAAAGTTATTAAACAATATACATATTTTATAGGAATTTGGAGTTCGTTAGTTGTTTATTATAATTACAGTTAAATCTTAATTTTGTTATTCGCGAAAAGAAATTCCCAGCTTTACCGTTACTTTTCCCCCACTCCTTTTCCCCTTCAAAACCTCCTACTTGCTACTACGCACTTTCACACACTTACGCACTTTGATTGCAAAAAAAGTCAAATGCGCAGCAAACAGCTCTGCCACGCCCCTTCCAAAAACGCCCACGTCCTGCAGAGAAAGAGAGAGAGGACGAGTGCAGAAGGAGCAGAGAGAGAGAGAGCGGGATGCTGTGCGTATGCGTGTTTTTGACACTTCCTTGTGCATTTTAGGGATACACACAATGTGCGTGTGCAGTGAAATCAAGCGAGAAGCCAAAAATCACCAGCTAAATAACTTGCAAATTTAAAAATCATAAAACTTGAACACAAAAAAGAGGCACGAAAATAAGCGAAACACGCAGTTAAAATCCAACCAACGCCAGAGGGCGCCCCTGCAGGCGTGTGACTGTGTTTTTGTGTGAAGGAATTTCTTGAAACGATAAAGGGAAGAGCTAGAGAGAGAGTGAGTGAGTGAGAAGAGGGGTAGTCCCGTGCAGGCAGGACGACCAGTGTGCGAGCGAGATGGATAGCTCGCCGGATCTGTCGCTGAAATTGCGACGCGGTTCTAGCGATTCGCGGGATAACTTCTACATGGACTTTGCCCAGGGTATCGATTCCGATATCGAGGAAGTGGATAACACGGCCAATCCGGAAGCCGTGGAAGTTCCGCCGCCACCGCTGCCAACAGTATCGTTGGCCGAGGAGGTCCTGCTTCTGGTGGCACCACCGCCACCGCCCTCTTTACTGGGTCAACCACTGCCCACGCTAACGGAAACAGATGATATTCCACCCACGCCTACGCCGCCGCCACATCAAAAGGACGACGATGAGGTAGAGGAGGAGGACGAACCGGAGGAGCAGGAAGATCTAGATCAAGGACAAGCTGTAAGAGCTGTGGCTTCGCCGCCGGGCTCACCCATAAATTCAGTCCTGGAACTGGAGCTAATACCACCTCCTCCACTATCGCCGCTGGAGGATGTCGGTATTCGTACAGATGACGTTGGTGAGGGCGAGTACCCCGAAGATGCTGAGGACTTAGGGGCCATTCCGCCACCACAGGAAATGCTGGATATTGAAAGCAATCCAGAAGACGATGAGCAGGAAGCATCTCAGGAAGAAAACCCTAAGGACGAAGATGAAGAGGAGGACGAAGACAAGTCCACACCACCGCCACCTCTACCACCGCTCCCCTCTAATCTCTCCTATGTTCAGGGTCATAGTCTAGGCCAGGTAACCCCGCCCCTGACCAAGTCGCCATCCAACTCGCCCTCACCGCCCGTGACACCACCACCCTGCCCGGAACTTAACATCAGCCGGATGGTATCGCCGCCTGCCCAGCACATCAGCCAGATACCCCCACTTACGCCCTCTGATGAAAGCGAGGGTGAAGCGGAGTCTCAGCCGAACTCGCCGCCACCAAGATTAGGGATGGAGCAGCCACCACAGGAAATGGCTCAAGAAGAGCCCAAGGATCAGCAACCAGAACCCGAACCGGAACCGGAACCTGAACCTGAGCCCGAGCCCGAGGTCTTGAGCGGAGCTCGGGAGGATTACAGTCGCTCATTGGACAATGAAGATGAGTCAACCACCATAACCACACCGCCAAGCAATGGGTATTCCGCCTCCTCTATCATAGCACCTCCTCCCGAGCACTTTGCCGAACTGGAGGAGGACAGAGGCTTTATACCACCACCGCCCTTAGAGCCAGAGCTTGAGGAAGAGGAAGAAGAGGAACTGACAAAGGAAACGGATGAGATATCCGTGGACAGGGAATCGCTGCAGGATCAGGCTGGCGACAGTATCAGTTCACCGCGAGCGGCCAGCATCTTGACGGGATCCATTTCCACATCCATTGGTGCCGGGGCAGGAGGATCACCGAAGCTCGAGAGTCGTGGCCCGAGTCGCAGTGGCAGCCAGCGCTCGCAGCTAAGATCTGGATCACAGCAGGAATCCGTGCCAGGATCCCGGGCTGGCTCTCGCATAGCATCTCGCACAGGATCCGTGGCCTCCGCTCAAGCTTCTGGCGTTCTATCCCCACAGGCCTCTATCAAATCCCAGACCTCCATTCGCTCGCAAGGACATACATCCGTAAGAAGTCCAGCGGGGTCCATTAAGTTCGGATCGCAGCGCGTGCAGAGTCCTCCGGCTGGAGAGGGAGCTCCGGCGATGCCCTCGCCACCACTGATGAGGAGTCCACCACCGGAACTGGCCCGCCAGATGCACAGTCCGCCGAGGATCACGACACCGCCGAGGGTCTGCAGTCCGCCGCTGGTCAGCAGTCCACCAAAACTGGCCGAATCCGCTGCCGCTGCCGTGGGCGTCGCTGCCGTTGTCAAGGAACATATCGGGTGAGTTTTAAATACAATTTGGGTTATTGGAATGATAAGGTAGAAATATCAGGATTGGGTTATCTATATCTTGGTATAAGCTTTCACTTAGCACCCAAGGAAAGCTTAGATTTTCCTTTTAGATTCGCGTAAATTTTAGCTCAACTTGAGATAGAAATCTCTTAGGGCTTCAGGCTAAAGAAACTTTTAGTGCCACAAGAATCCAGGACGTTCCTTGAGACGCGCGTATCTGAACAATCTTGTCGGGCTTCGGATTCCCTCGGGCACTTAATTAATTGCATAATCGTCCTCGGAACGCCGCGCGTCCTTATCCTCAATTTCATCTAACTACGTACGGCGAACTCATTCTCGTCGTCAGCCTCCATTAGTCGCTGCTAATAGCTCAACAAAACTGTTTAACTTGTGTGCTCGTGTTCCCATCGTAACGTTGCTGTTGCCGTTGCCGTTGCCGTTACCGTTGCCGTTACCGTTGCCAGTACCAGTCCCTGGTCCTCCACTTGGCCCTCTGGGTACGCCCCATGTTCCTCCTGCCATGTACTAGTAATGCTCCATCTGCACTCACTTCGCTGCTCCGCTTTGGCGTTGTCTGCCTGCATCCTCCCCGTGTACATTAATTAAACAAACCGTTTCCAGAGCAACACCCTGACAAGTTTCACGCCGTAAACAGACCCCTAAACTGAGAGAAACAAGGGCGTTGCACTGAGAACTAGCAACATAGGTTTCTCTAGTTTCGGGTTAAGAATTAAGAAGTCTTTTCAATACTTTAATAACTTAAAGCAATAAAACTGAATATAGACTAGCACATTGATCTTCAAATCCTTTCCAAGCTATCTCCTTCACTATTGCTAGCCAGCAATTTATTAAACTTCTCGTTCAGTGCAAGGGCCACACGGCGTATACGACATTTGAAGTGCGTATACGCCTGGTCTGCTGCCATGATACACATGTAAAGGTGGGGCTCCAGGGGGAGGGCTTTATGGGTGAACACGGTTTTTGCTTGTAGGTGCTCGATTGGCTTGACATGCACAAATTGTTGCAGCTCAAAAAAAGGAAAAAAAAAGATTGCATAATAACAGGAGGAAAAGCGAGGAGGTGAAAGGTAAAAGGTGAAAAGGATGCCCTGGCAGGTTGTTGTCCTCGGCCATTGCCACACCCATTATTATGGCGCTAAATGCAAGCGGCTCGTCTGCAAATTGCCCCAAGCCGCCGCCTCCGACGCCAAGCCACCCGAAAGACCCCCGGAGAACCACCACAAAATGGGTCAATTGAAAGTTTGTTGTGCCATGTGCTCAGTGGGAACTTTTGTGTTGCCATTGCGGTTTTTACATTTGTCCGAATGCAAGGAGCAGTGCCCATTAATGGACATTTCCAGGCCGGCCTTTATGTCCGGACTGGAAGAGCTGAAAACTACGGATCCGGGTTGAATGCATTCGCACTCATGAATACTTGATGTCTTCCGCCTTTCGAGCCGGAAATTAACTGCTCCAACTGACTGACAGGAAAGCGGATTGATGGTTGTTGATTGAGTCCCGGGTTCTTAGATCGATCTATTTAGTTTGGGTAGCTAGTTATGTCACTGGCCATGTGGGTTTGTGGTACCCAATGGAAGTTATCTAACTTTTTGTTCATCACAAACTCTCCTTAAACGGTTTACTTTGTAAAGATAACAACATATAAATGCCACATTTTGTTTCAAATTGCTCTGTAAACCTATTCAAGAGCTTTCGATAAAAATATATCCTTTTGATTGAAGGATAATCCACTGAAATCCTTTATAACTCCACCACAAATTGCAGCCATGATTGAGAGTAACTTATAGAGTGGCACTCGCCAAAGTGTTTACTGCACCGATCGCATTTGTTTGCCCTCTTTGACTTTGCGGTAGGTGAGGCAACAACAACACACCAGGTGGGGGAGCACGATGAAAGCTTGGCTGGTTCGTCATCTATTTATGCAACAGTCGGGGCAAAAAAAAGGTTGCCATCGTGTCGTCGGGTTAACAACCCCAAATAAAAAAAAAGGACGCCATGAAGTACGCAGCACGCTTTTAGAAATCAGATTACAAGAGCGCTCGAGTGCATAGGGCAGGCATACAATTGCAACGGCTCCTTGTGCATGTTGCATGCACCACTGTCTCGTGTGGATGATTGTGTCCTGATGTCAAGGTTATTTATAAGCCCGAACCTCTCTTTTGGCCTCAACAACAAACGTTGCTATCTCACGGCACTTTGACAAAAGTTCCTGATTATTTCAGAGATGATAGTTTTGGATATCATTTCTTAACTTTTTCATTTGATTAAGGCATTATGTTGATAATAATCTCTAATATATATATACCCTGACATTGAGAAGCTTATGAAAAGTGCCAGATTTTCTCTGCGTGCCGCCTGGCGGCTTCTCGTGATCCCACAGCCACAGATGTCGTAATGATGCCCGGCATTACTTTCGAGTGGCTTGCGATTTGAAAATGCAATGGGGTCTTGCCTCTAGCCGCGATTTGAATGCGAATAAATGATGCGTGCTTGGATCTCATGGATCTGTTGGAACGGGAAGCGTGTGAAGCAGGATGTGGCCCCTCGAAAAGTCCCCCCCCCCCAACCACTCTCTCTTTATTTTCGTTTGTTTTTTTTGGATCCACCTGTCATGCGACATGTGTCATGTGCATGCCGCTCCGCCTTAATTAGACATCCCAATCACGTACTGAAAATATTTCACATTTCCATTAAGCCAGGAAATATACTGGGACTGTGTGAGTGCCGCCAGCTAAAGTACTCGTACATATGCATATGCTCAGATCTCTATATTCACTTATCGGCGGTACAGTACGGTACATCTTGTATCAGGAGTTTTGAAAATAGTTTTGAGGCAAGAAACTACGCAGAAGTTATCACTTTTTAACCTGTTTCAAGTTGCTAATACCTTAGTTTAGCTAAGAGATTATGTTAAGCATAGGTAAAATAGATTTAGAAGCATCTACAACTATGAAACGCACTGTACAATTCGCATTTGTATCCCGATTTGTGCTGTGTCCACTAGACGGCGATTAGTTTCAATTGCCCGCAGCGAATGGCTGGGGACTTTTCATTAAGTTTCTGTTTCGAGTGGGTATTGTTCTTTTTTTTTTTTTTTCGCCAGCTCTATGGGCTTATCTCGATCTGAATCTGAATCTGAATCTGGATCTGGATCTGCCTGGCTATCCCCGTATCTGTCTCGCTATTTGTATCTGTTATTAAGCGCAATTTAGCCGCGCACGCTGTGTCTGCCGGTGGGTGGAAGTGGGTGAAGGTGGGTGTTCCGGAAGGCCAGAGATTCCCCCGGAATCCCAGGGTACTAAAAATAGCAGGTCATCTTCTTGCTGGGTTTAAAGTTCAGTCGAAGGCTAGCAGCGGTCGGCCTGGACACCAAGTTCAATGTATCTGCGGCGGAAATGTCTGGCATCCGATACAATAAATCCCAGCAAACGAGATATATATACACACGTACATCGGATGAATATATAGATGTATATGGTTTGAAGGGGAGACCATTATTTAATTAAGACCTTTGCATGTATTTGTATCTGCAAAACCGGGTGCGGGGCCCAAAAAAGCCAGACCAACGATTCAGTGAGTCCACATCGTTCCGCCAATCCAGCCACGCACACCGCTATATTCGCTAATCCCTACTAATGTCGGCCTTGTCTTCCTCTTCTTCCTCCACCTCCTCGGCTTCCAGTTCAAGCACTGGCACCGCCGAACCACCAGAGCCACCGAAGCCGGAACCAGAGCCGGAGTCAGAGCCCGTGAAGTCACCAATAGCCACTGTTAGCTACCAGGATGAGCAGAAGGCACCTGCCGTGGTCACCAGCCAGCCAAGGTCGCACTTCACGAGCAGCCACCATCACTACCACTTGCCGCACCAGTTCCAGCATCCGCACCACCAGAACCATCACACCCACAGTGTCCGAGTACCCACGCCCACTGTGCCCAGCAGCTATGCCCCGCCCCCCGACAGTGGCAGCAGCAGTTCGCCCGTGGACCGTCGGCGGCTATTTATGGCAGCAGCTCCACCGATTGCAGCCGGTGGCTCTCTTATAGCCACTCCCGCTGAGCCAGCGGTGGCCATATCTCCGGGAAGGGTCTCAGCCCGCTCGGGCTCGCAACATCATGTGACCATCGACGAGTCCAGTTTGCCCAGTCACAAGGGCAACATCCAGGAGACACCAGGGCCCAGTGGCCTGATCATTGGCGGCGGAGATGGCGACGGTGATCGGGATATTGGTGGCGGCGGACCGGACAGCTCAGATCCACCTTCCTCGCCAGGGGGCAGCAGCTCCCAGCCGGCTCTCAGCGGTAGCCAGGCGGATGGGCAGCTGGCCCTGATGTACCACTCGCACCAGCTGACCAACTATCCGGTGCTGCCAGCCATCAAGCGTACTCATCGGCCATCCTTCGTTTACCCGCCGATGCCAAGGGTTAAGGCGTAAGTATCTCATCAAAAGGATTAAAATTTATCAAAGTACTTACAAATTTTTTTATGTGTATTACAGCGGCGATGCCCTGGCCACTCTTTTCTCCGCACTGTATGGCAAATTATTGGTCGTAATGGGCATAGCATTTCCCATGGCAGAGGTTATATCAACCTATATACCACCCTCTTTCTATGAGGTGAGTGTTATGATACTTGGCAGTGAAGGTTTCTGATCAAAAATATTCCCCTTTAGGTGTACTATTTGTACTTGTACATTGGCAGCATGATATTCCTGCTCTTTATGTACGCCACTTTGATATGGGGACGTCCCAAGTTGCCAGTTCCAATTGGTAAGTTTTTAAGAGTCCTCAAAAGGATATCAAGTAATCCAATTTCCTGCACAGCCACTTCTCCGAACAAGTCAACGACGAAGGCCAGTGGGACGGATAGCATGGATGAATCCGATACGGACAGCAACTCTGTACACCACCGACTTCCGCCGGCGATTCCCGTGAGGCGTCCATCGCTTCTCTCGCCACTCGGAAGGCGGGATGCCCACTATGGTAGCTTCTATCTGCGCATGGGCGCCGTCGGTAAGTGTTCACTGTACTGGAAACATTGCTCATCGTAAAACTCACTCCTTCTGTCTTACAGCCTTTGGAATTGGCAGTATGATCTATTCGGGCTTGGAGTTTGGACAGTATTTCGAACTTAATCCGGACACCAAGTGCCACAACGTACTGCTAGCCTTGACCCCGGCCACCCGGATGGCCTTCATCTTCATTCAGATGTACTTCATCTTCCTGAACAACGAGCAGATCAAGGTCTACCGCTACAAGATCATCGCTCGCTTCGGTTTAATGCACATGATTGGAACGAATCTGGCCGTTTGGCTGAATGTCCTCATTCAGGAGACAAAGCACGAGATATTAACATTCTATAATCCGGAGAATCGCACGCTGAGAATTTCGCACAGAATACCGGGTCACTCCAGGGGTCATGCCATCATCCAGCACGATCCGACGGCCCATTTGCGGGTAGCAAGGGGCCTAAAGGGACCCTATCAGATCTTCGAGTGCCGGCGAACGAATATCATTGGAACTCTGGTGCAGGATGCCTCACCCTTCTTGTTCCCCTGCACCATTGAGTATTCGCTGATCTGTGCAGCCATTTTATACGTTATGTGGAGAAGCATCTCCAGGCCGCAAACACCGACGCCCCAGCGTCCGGACATGATTAGTTCGCCGATGAAGCGATCTCCGCACCACTATTCCGTGGACTGCGCCAGGGCCCACAAGGGCTTGTTCGTTGGCATACTCATCCTGGTGCTGACCATCATATCGCTGATCATTTTCTTTGTGCTAATCTCACGGCCCGAGTTCGTGGCCCTGGCCGTTACGGAGGTGACCATCTGTGAGCTGCTTATCTATGGAACGGCCACGATAGCCACTCTGGTCGGGATGATACAGATCCGTCATTTGCAATACGATGCCTACAGGAGTTTCTCCTTGGACGACATCCTCTTGGTTGGCGCTCAAACTGGCTCGTTTCTTTACAACATCTTTACGGTCATTGCCGGGCACTTCACTCTGCGGAGCGATGACATGTTGGTGCCCATCAATGCTCTGGCCTCTATTGTGCAGACCGCCTGCCAGACGATGTTTATTCTGGATGCCAGTCGCCGGCAGGCCGTCAGTCCAGAGCATCTGCGCAAGAAGCCCGGCCGTGAGATTGTTACCTTTATGCTGGTCGTGAATCTGGCCATGTGGGCCATCAGTACGCTGGAGAAATCGCGTGCGGAATCACATCCTATACAGCTGAACTTCTATGGCTTGTGGGCCTGGACCATAATCACGCATGTGTCGATGCCTTTGGCCATATTCTATCGGTTCCATTCGACAGTGTGCCTGTGCGAGATCTGGAAGAGGGCATACAAGCTGAAGCCGACGTACATGTGAGAATTCGCCCGCTCGCGCATCCAGAGCATTGCGCAGCAGCAGCAATTCTGCGAGGATCTCAAGACGAACCTGTCCTACTGCTACTGCTCCACTACGCTGGCTGGCGGCGAGCTGGAAACCGTCGAGGAGGTGGAGAGCGGAGAGAGCAATTCAGCGGAGGATGGAGGTGGACCAGCGCCAGCTGGTGGATCAGCTGGATCAGAGGGAGAAGATGGAGGAGCAGCAGCAGCAGCAGTAGCAGCAGCAGAAGGGCAACCAGGCGGCGACAGCAGCTGTGGACTGAGGGCACCCATTCGGGCTCTGTCGCCGCAATCCCTAAATACGGAAAAGGCCTTCTGTCCGGTTTATGTAATCAACGGCGAATGAGTTTACGCGCACTTTGAGTTCATCGACGCAATCAGCGGCCATGAGCTCAGCTTTGTCTAGGACTTGCATCCGCTGGGCACCACCATACCAATCCACCCACCAACAAACCAAAAACCACATACTTAGGAAACCATCTTCGACAAACCACCAAAAACTAAAACTAAAACATACTACCAAGCGGATGCAAGCGTTGAAAGCCCAAAAAACATATCCTAGAAAAGAACAATTTGAAAGTAAATTTGAACGAAAATTGTATGAAATGAAAAAGGTTAAGCCAAAGCTATGATAAATCAAGGGTTTAGCCCCGTAAGACCCAAAGCAAAGATAAATCAATGAGGAAACTCCAAGCAATGTCATTAGTGCGTATACGCAATAAATTCCCAAGCAATTGTCCCTAGTGCGTATACGCAATATATTAAAAGGTTTACCCTCGTAGCGTTCACTTTCAACCAGAAAATGATCTTTCTAAAAGGAGTTTTTAGATGATGATGAGAAGTTAACAGAATATCCTTTGATCTTGAATGAAAATTTCATGTTTTTAGTTTTAACTTTTTAACCTTTTATGTTAAATTCCAACTGGTTAAAAGTGAGCGAGATGAGGAGTATTGTTGGAAAAAGAAAAACACGTAACCACGTAGATGAATTCATGTTTAGCCCTCACACCTACGATATCAAGTTTGATAAATGTTGGAAGAAAAAGATAGCAATCAGACAGCTGGACAACATTTTATATATTTATATATAGTAACTGACTGAGGATCAGCAAAACGGGTTGTGAATCAACCGCACTACGACGCATGTATGCCGCTAATCAAAACGATCGACAGAATAGAGAGAGGAGATATACCGAATATGTTTAATCTTTAAAGGCGAGTTCTATAAATGATATTTACAAGGATAATTAATCGGCGTTCAAAAATGCAAAATGCTAGACATATTCCAGAGATTTGAGATTGGAGAAAGGAGAAATAAGCGAGAAAGGATAAGAGAAGTCATTAACCCCACCAGAAATCGAGGAACCGCAAAAGTTATTAGACAACACTGTACTACATAGTTGACGGTTTACACAGCCTAGCACCTAAGGATATATACTCACATGCATATGTAGACGTTCCCTCCCCCTTTTAGCCCTACCCATGGATTGTTTGAGACTCCCCCCCTCTTGTTGAGAGCCCTGATTTTAGCGTAGCATTTAAACAGAATTTGTTAACTTTAATTCGAGATGAGAAGACGTTGGGGAGAAGATCTTGTTAGGAACCTTGTTTTTTGCCAGAATAGGTTTTTATGTGATACGTTTGTGCTTGTTCCAGTTCCAGTTCTAGTAATCACTCCCCCCCCCCCATTTCAGTATTATGAAAGCTCAAAAAAGAAAGAAAAACGAAAAAACTGTAGAAGGACAAATCAAGAGATGGCGAAATTGATTCCAATAACATCACTTACTATAAGACGCACAAATCTATTTAAGAAGGTAGCGATATGTCTGTGTTTTTTTTTTTGTCTACCATAATGGTATAAGGTATCTAGGATATACACTCCACTTACACATACGATGCGATATAAATATATATACATATATATATGCGATATATTTTCAATGCCAAAGAGTTCATTACGTAGCCTATGTTGTAATTGCTTTCACGTTGAGTTCCGGTTTTTTGAATCTACTGACTCATCCAATGTATATTCAAAGTTATATTTATGAATGAATGCCAAAAGTAAAACCGAAATCAAAACCAAAAAACCAAGAAAATCTTAAGGAAATACGAAATCTATATATATACATATATATATATATATTAAATTAGTTATTTCAATTTTTATACTCGTACTAAATTTTTAACTAGAATTAACTGTAACTTTGTATGCATTTTTCTTACATGTATTTATTGTACGCCAACTCGGACATCGCACATTCAGCGACCAAAATCAAAATTTAAAATTACATTCTATTTACAGCAGATTGTATTAGACTTTATTGACACTAAGTAGTTATGATGAGCCATCGAACTCATTAGAGGAACTCCTATTCCACGTAGCATCAAAACGGCAAACGAAACGAAACAGCAAAACGGACATTTTATGCAAAAATTCTAAGAAAACAAAAATGCCAAAAAAAAAAAATATATAAAAACAAAACTGAAATATTCAAGTTATAGCCGAAAAAGAAAACTTCATTTGTTCAAAAAGGAAAATCAAAATAAATGTAATAATCGTAATCGTGGGACTCACTTTTAAGCTCCAACTAAGTGGACAACTTTTGATTATTCCGCGACTGTTCTTAAGCATTTCTAAAACTATTTCTCAAGTTTAGGATCTTTTAAGTTTCCTTTTTCAATTTCCAACATCTTTTGGATGTTTTTCCCTACCTTCAAGAAAGGTTTCATTTAGTTTTTTTTCCAATCTTTATAATATCTTCTCAACTTAAGCAGAAGTTAAACGTTTGTTCAGGTATTCCCTAGGAGTACTTGGTTTATTCGTATAGTAAAAGTTGTAGTTTTCACAAAATCTTAAACTCTGTCATCAAAGACATTCTTAAACTTCTGATAATTCAGATACATAAACTTTGATTCCTGGTTCAAGGAACATTTTCAACATCTTGGAAACTTCTTCCCATGGTACTCAACCAATACAACTTGACTAAGCCTAGGAAAAGCAATTTGTATTAAGTGTTACAAGTATTTATATGTATTTACAATAATGGCTATGAAGATAAAAGTTAAAACACAAAGTAAAACTAGTCGTGAATGTTCTGTGTTCCCCGAAAACATAATACACCACCAGCCCTGTACACCCAAAAAGAAAAACTATATATTGACTATAAAAGAGCAGTAAATATGCAATAAATATGAATAATAAATTGAAACGTAATTCGATTACAATGGCGTTGTTTCTCTGTAGATATATGTATCTATGTGGGTCATGCGAAGTTTAATAATGCTCTACATAGCATTAAGAAGTGCGCTTTTTGGAGCCTCAGGGTGGGGTTTTCAAGTGGGTGCAGGGTGGTGGTTGCTTCTAAGGGGCTCTGCAAGGAGAACTCTTTTTGCGAGCTACGTTTTCTGAGACTGGGGAATAGGCGCAATAGCAAATACAGATACACAGATACAGATACAGAACTGGCTAGGATGTATCTATGGGTTTGTGCTGCTCCTCCTGTTTCCCCATTTCTGCATCCCTTAGAGCGAGATGGCCTTAGAAATTCCCCCAAACAGCTCTCAAGCTACCTCTCTCTTTCTATGGGACCCTTTGTGGATGCTGTTTCCCCTGACTTGAACTGCAATCTGTGGATGCCATGTACCATATATATATATATATCCTTGGGTATATACACGTACCAACTGGTTACCCGGGATTGGAACCACGCCCTGGCCAACCGAGCTGGCCGAAAACTAGGTTAGCGCTCAAATACATGATTACACACACACACACACACACGCTAAAAGGAGGAAAATAAGAAGATTTTTTGATACAGAAAAAGGGTAAAGCCGGAACTTCTCTTCTTCTCTTGCCAGTGGAAATATTTTACAATTTCCATTTACCAAGGGATAGCTATATGCCTCTTTTGAAGAATTTTCCAAACCGGATTTAGTCTTAATTCAATTAACTAATTTGTGGGGTGTTCGTGTTTTGGTTTTTTTCTATGGGCACGCCTGCAATTAGATACAAATGCGAGCGGCTTACATACATAAATGCACCCTGTTTGGCGGCAAAACTGAGGCCCAGAGGTGAATGTCCTTTGCCAGGACTCGACGCATGCGCTGCTCCTGTTCAGAAGGGGACAGCCGCCCCCTTTTCGCACTCTGTGCCACCCAAAGAAAAGCGTAGTAGAGGCACCCCTCGTACCACCTCACCATCAAAAACTCTTGTATGCATCTTTGGTGGCACGATTGTTGGCTCTACTTCGACCCGTGTCACACCTTTTTGGCCCATTAGCGTCTTTTGCTGCATAAGTATGTACATATATGTATATGTATGCAGCCCCCTGGGGAGGCTTCTTCTGCCTTAAAGCCAGCCAGTTCCGATGGCGATAATCTGATTACGCCGCTGGCCATAAAAGGACACCCGGGGAAGTCGTCTTTTCAGGGGTAGGCGGAAGGCAAGGTTCCCGTTCATTAAATAGAATGCAGGTTTTCCTAATTCCCTAATTGCTAAGGCCTTGAGGAAACCGGAGCAGGCGAGGGGAATATTTACTTGACTGAAAATTAATTGCGACTCTTCACGAATGTGTATTCTGGAGATGCAGCTATTATGTTTAAGATACTTTGTTTAATCTGAGGAGATTCTCTTTGTAAAGGTCAAACTAATTTATTCTAAAAGCAGGAGATAATGAGATGTCTTAAGTTATGTTGAACTGATAAAATAAAGCGAAAGGTTATCATCTTTCTTATAAGTTTGCGTCTTAATGATGAACGCCCTTGTTTAAGCCACATTTCCCATACATTTCGGCCATAATATCCATTTCAGTGCAGTGAATAAGCCAAAAGAAAAAGCTACAAAAATAAGAAATTACAAAAATCGTAAAATAATAAACCCTAACATGCATTATTGCCAATATTTACAGAAATATTTTTTTTTCTTAAATTAACAAAATAACATTTCAGCCTACGAATTCGAAAAACCACAGAAGCTATTAAAAGCAACAACAAACGATATTCGAACAGAAGCAACAGACGGCGTATGCCCGCTAATAACGTAAAAACCTACGATATGCGAAAGCAACCTCTGCCGGTTTCGCTGCTTTCTGGCTTTCGCTTTACACGCTGTCCGCTGCTAATGCTTTGATTCTGCTACTGTTGGTGTTGCAGTTGCTTTTACGTTTGCATTGCGGTGTTCAGTGTTAATAGCTTTGCGTTGGTTGTTGGGAATTTCAGTCAGAAGCGAACTTTTCAAAAACCAAAATCAAACGCAACGGAAAGAGATAGAGAAAGGAAACTTCGCTGGTTCTAACAGAAATGTTAAGATACGGCGGCTAGCTAACAGCGGCAGAGGCAGAAACCGTACCGCTGCCGCTGCTCTGCTACTGTTAGGAACGATTTTGGTGGCAACGCAGTCGGCGTCTTGGCTTCGTGCGGTTCAACTTTGTGCGCTGCGGAATCGGGTGGAATCGGTTTGTTGATAAGGCTGAATATTTAACGTTCTCGCTTAAGTAGTCGAAACTTCGTTGGTAGACGCTGTCCTGTCTCATCAGACCGGTGCCGAAATTAAATAAATAAGTAACTCAAAAGAACAACAGGCAAAGCAAACAAATAATAGCAACAATTATACGCAATAACAGAAAGCTAAACGATTTACAGTTAATTTCCCTTGCCTTTGGCATTTCTTTTGTTTTGTTTCGCCGTTAACTAGTATTCGTTGCATTGGTAATTGCTATTAATCTTGTTGCTGTTGTTATTGTTGTTCTTTGCAAAATCTTGCCTTTGAAATCTAAACGTATTATTTGCTTTGTTTTTGTAAATGTGCAGTGAGAAAAAAGTGCTAAAAAAAAACAGAAATAGAACTAAGAAGCTACATTTTTGGGAGTGCGTCGTCCATTTTGTCTGCTGTGTGGGAGTTCCTGTGCGTTTTTATTGTGTTTGCGACTGAGCCCACTTCCGGTTGGGTCAATCAACAAACAAACTTTCGTATTGTGGCCAAAAACGCAGGACAATAATAGCCCTTAAACTTGCTAAATCAAACAGAAAACGTAATAAGAAAAACGCGCGCGCAACAGACGCCACACATTCCCCGCTCCCTTCGGCGTCATCTTCTTCGTCTTCGCCTTCGCCTTCTTCTCGAGCGGAAGCAAAACAAAGCGGCCAGGACAACGCAAAAGAGACGAGACGAGAATAAAGCAAGAAGCGACCCGAAAAGGGAAACGCATATGAGTTGAGAGGCAGGATATAACCCCCAAAAAGTAAGTCAAGTGATGGATCAAGATAACCCCTTCAATATGACATCATCTTGAGTCGACTACACAGTATTAACTGGCTAAGAGGAATGATTTAACTTACAGTTAGTTACTATTAAGTATATTATTTTCTTATATAACAAATTTGTTAATCACCAGCTTCTTAGTTTTCTTAACTTATTGCGTAATAGTTTTATCTAGGCTTCACTTTCAGGTTAAATTTAAAATATTCTTGATCTTTTATCTCATTATCATGATGATATTGTAAGTAAAGTACTTTCTATAAACCTAAACCTACTTACAAAGCGCAACAAGTAGACTTTATTATTATTTAATTTAAAGATTTTTAGTATTTAATTCTTCTTATGTCATATTATAGAGGTTCGCCCGTATCACTAAGCTCTCAGATCCCCTCTCTCCCCACTCGAAAGCAATCAAACTGCTGCCCTTCTCGGGTTACACACACATTTCTTGGTCTTCCATTAGAAAGACATTGGAATCGCTTCGGTGTCGCGGGGTTTTCCTTTTTCGGTTTTCGCTACCTTCGTCCAAGTAAACCCATAAAAGTGCTGGGCCAAATGGAAAATCTTAATTGCACAAGAGGCAAGGCGAGGGAAAAACAAACACTGGGCTTTAATAGGGCGGATCTGTCAGAAGTAACAGAATCAGGCTAAAACTATCATAGCATAACGATCTCTAAGCTTAGTAATTGCTTTTGAGAATTTCTGCTGGCATTTGAGTCATTTGTACTCATGAATCTTTAATTTAAAAGCATCGATTTGATCACGTGAATCACTGAGTCTAAATGAAAGTGCCAAGTTCAGAGGTGAATCAGTAACTGCAGCATTTCAGCTTTCATTATAAAAATGAATAAAAGATTACAAAAATGAAATGATACTAAAGAAAGATCGGAGAACTTATGCCATCGATTTGCATCGATTCAAAATCGACGCTAATGGTCGGTAGCATGGAAATATATTTGCGAGGGTTGAAAAGCGATTTCTAACGGTGGTTAGTTGGCCAGTTGGTGGGTGGATGGATGGATGGATAGGTGTGTGTATATGTATGGTTGGGTGGTGCTTCCTTGACGATGATGAGGTGATGGTTCCCGGGGGTGATGGCTTGGATTTGGTGGCTAGTGGACACACAGCTTGAAATATGGAAAGCAGAAGCAAAACAATACAAAAAAAAAAAAACCAACCGGAGTGCATATTCTGCAGCATATCGTGCGCCAGCATATATATTAACTAATGAGCCGACGACCTCGGGGGGATGGTCAACTGAGTGACTGGGCCCGGGTGGTGAAGCAGTGACGAAAGGAACGAACCGCTAACCACGCACCACGCCTCGACCACCCACCCATCCATCTATACATTCACCCACCCAAACACAAAAAACCAACCCACTGTGGATCACGCACTCAGAACTTAAGTGGGAGTTTTGCTTTCTGAAATCTGCATATTAAATCGCAACGTTTATGTTGGTTTTCCACAGTTTAGCATAGCTTTTCCTGATATTACAAAATTCCATTTAAATTTCTTTGGAAATTCGTTGGAAAATCTTTTTCATTTGGTGCTTAGACTTGCCTAACCTAACAATTATTTCTCTAAGTGAATCTGACTGACTGGCGACTGCAGACGGGGTTTGTTTATAAGGTCACCCTATTTTCACGTATTGCATCCATCTGCTGACAGTTCTCATGCTCATTTCCATAGCCATTTTCATGCCCCTTTTGCCGTTTTTATTCCCATTTCCCTTTCCATTTCCATTTCGATTCCGAATCGTTAGTTTTCTTTCTTTTTTCGTATACAATTGCATATCCGGTTCTCCATGTGGGCGCCGTCTCTTGGAACATCCATAGATCAGCATAGATCAGCTTTTCCTCTCCGTATCTCACTTTTTATATCATTTTTTTGTTTTGTGGTCTGCGATGTGTTTTCTTTTGTTTCTCCCCCTGGCGCCCTGGCGCCGATCCACCGAGCTTCTGTGTGGGTAGGTGGGGCCGCTATTGGTGCTGCAGCCTGTCATTTTGTGTGCAATCTGTCATCGGACACTGTCATAAGCAACAGCAACAGCAACAGCAGCAATGATCTCCCAAACCAATTCAAGTGGCACAGTTTGTTTACAATGGAAATGGGAAAACTAGAAAACTAGAAAACCATCAAATCAGACAGTTGGGCTCAATCATCTTTCTGGTTGTATCTTAAAAAGGGAAAACCTTGTTAGCCGCTTGATTGGCAAGAGACCAAGAAGCGGTTAGTCTGGGGGTGATCACTGTAATTAAGGTAG
This sequence comes from Drosophila eugracilis, assembly GCF_018153835.1. Taxonomy (NCBI): domain Eukaryota; kingdom Metazoa; phylum Arthropoda; class Insecta; order Diptera; family Drosophilidae; genus Drosophila; species Drosophila eugracilis. Next base: position 1,329,063 of record NW_024573052.1, on the reverse strand, counting down.
CACTTGAGATTAACTTTTTCTATATGTTCGTTTTCCATGTAGGTCAAGTTAGCGTTTCGATTCGATTGTGGGCAATAATGTTGCACAGAGCCAAAATAAGAGAGTTCGCAATTAACAGCATTGGTCTAGTTTTTGCGCCAGCTTCTCAGCTTTTTGCGAGTGTTAGCCATCAAATGTTAATGGTATTAGCCAAGTTTTCAATTTGCGAGACTGTGTTGGTTGGGCTGCTTGATGTTCGCTTTCGGCCGAACGAGAACATGCGACAATTCTGGCTTGCAAATGACCATGGAAAGAGCATGGAATGGAAAAACTACGTAGCTGCATCACAGAAAACATGGAAAACATGGAAAAACTACAGAATTACAGAAAAGTGCAAAAAAAAAAAAAAAAAAAGAAGGCGGCAACATTGTGGCAAGAATGCTTTTTTGTCCCGCCGTTGCCTTAATACGCCCTAAGTTGGCTTTTACTGTTTGTATTTGTAATGGCTTTTCCGCAGAGTCTCCTAAACTGTCTCTATTCTCCAGTTGGAGATTATCTCGACATGAACTGAGTAATAAATAACCTTCTATACTTCGCCATAACTCGATATCTTGATGTAAAATCATGGCCAGATGAATCTTGTGGAATATTTTTAAACACAATATAATGGCAGTTTGTGAAAATCCAAGCATCATGCTCACTCATATGAAGCAAAGCACATAAAAATATTTTAGCTTTTATGATTTCTTGCCAAATTCCAAACAAATATTCTCAATCAAAATATAATGCCACCGATCACTGCCCTTGAAAGCCAGAGCAACAAGTGGAAATTCCAGAAGGAAAAACTAGCACAATTTTTATGGCCCTCCATCTCCGGCAGATCAAATCCCAGAAATCCAGATTCTAATGCTGATGCTGATGGATGTCTGCCAAACAGATCTTGACAGATTGATGAGGGGTGGCTGCCTTATAAAAAACCGATGTTCTTTCTCCAAAATTAAAATATATTGCAGCCATATTTAGATTGAGTCCGAGACTGCATAATTTGCTCTGATTACTTGCCACACTTTTTATTTGGCAGCTGGCCAAAATGCCGAAACAGTGTTCGCCTGTTGGCTAATTTTAAGCTAATGGGTTTGGAAAAGTTAAAAAAAAAAATGATAAAATATATATATATAATATAAATATTAATATTTACATGGATTTATCACTTTCTTAGTTAGTTATTAAACTTAACTAAGCGCCATTACTAGATATCGAATAAGAAGGGGACGTGAGTGGGCGGCATGCAAATTGCTGCAGAAAATTGTTTATTTTTCTCTGCTGGTCTCGCTTTTCGTGCGTGTGGAAAATGAAAAACGGAGGTCGTGTGGCGATCTAAACTTTCAATGTAAGGAAAAACAGAGCCTCAGACTATGTAATAAAATAAATAAATAGGGCAGTGCGTAGATCAGGAAACACGATCGATTCGAATTTATTGGTTTTTGATGAAATGCAAACTGAAAAACATGCAAATCGAGCAGCTATTTTTGCAATTTTTATCTTAAAAGCAAGATACAATTTCCTGTACTTAAAATTAATTCGAATTTCTAATATTTTCTCTCCTTTCAGAATGACCAATCTGCGAAACCAAAAGTCTTAAAACCTAAACTGCTGCTGCAAACCGTATGACTGATTTATCAAGTTGAGCAAACCCTAGCCAGTACCTCCCTAAGAACTTTATACTAGCTTACAAAAACAGAATATATACACGGATATATATATATATATATATGAATGGCAAGGCAATAATCTACGATTCTATATAGGACCTATAACGTATAAAACTCTAGAAGTGTGACAGTAAATAGTGTATACGCGCTGTTGGCCGAACTAAGCCAAAAAATATTCATCCGATAGACAGTTAGATAACAGAGAAGAAGTGGGAAAGCAGAGGAGGATCGGGAGCCAGAGAGAGAGAGAAGAGAGGAATGCAGCGGTGTCCCTACATACATGAGATGCGTGAAAGACTACTCGACCAGCCAAGGGAGACACTTCAACTGGAGAACATGGAGCGGGCCAATCTGCTCGACAACCGCCAATCGGCATCCGAATCCAACCAGGTCGGCACTGTGGTCAAGGTAGGGGCCTTCGATATACTCGCTACAAGGATTGTCCCAACTCCCAACTCATATACAATAACCGATACCATCTAACCACATTCAAATCGACAACCACACACAGTCAGTCAACACACTCATAAACAACTCACAACTTTTCATTATTTCTAGATTATTTTTTGCAAGAAAATGCAAAAGTCGGTCTGTGCCGATTTACCACAATTTTGATGATTTATTTAAAATGCGAAATTTGGTTTTAACCCGTTTTTCTCCTCAAAGTGGCAAAATTTAATAGCTTAAATACAGAAAGAAAAGCTTGTAGTTTAATTTCCAATTTTCAAAAGAAAATGTTTGCCTTTTTATATAGAAAAAGGAAAAATGTGAAAAAAATTTTATTAATATTCCAATTACAATACATGCTTGTTTTACCCTTGGTTCATCCCTTTTCACTTTATGCTTAATCCTAATTTGTGTGACCTTCATATTCTTGGAGAATCTTACTGTGTACCATGCTCTTAGGTGTTTACCGGGATTCGAACCCGGGCCGACGATTTTACTATTTGGGAGCCACCTTAGCCCCTTGCCCCACCGTCGGCGGCGATTTGACATTTCCAAATTGTTTCATATAAGCTACACCCAATTCGGTTAGTTAATATATGTGGGGAACAGCCTACTTCGATCCTAGTCCTTACATTTTCCAAATGACAGGTTGAAGGAATAAGGCTAGGGTTATTCTTTCAATTTTTTTACAGTTTAATAGCTCAGCTGGTAGAGCACTTAAACTGCAAAGTTCAGCGGTTCAAATCCAAGTGCGGAAAGAAGTGTGTTCTTTTTTTTTTTTTTTTTGTATTCAATTCTTGTTTTTTTGTCTTAAAAATCTTCACATGGCCAAGTCAGAAATGGTCGGAATATGGAATATTAGATCTCGCCGAGCTCGTAATTTGATTTCCAAGAAAACTGCTTTCGCAATTTAAAAAGTAAAATTTAGCCGTTTTCCGCAAATTTTGATAATGTTCCCCTTACCACAAATGCATAATTTTTCAAAAGAAATAAATTTCCAAAATAGTTAAACGAATGATAAGAAAAGTTAGTTTTAGTCATTAGCTTCACAAAACAGTCTTTGTTTTAGCTGTACGTCTTCTTTTTGCTAAGTTATAGGTATAAAACCAATTCAAAATATCACCATTTTCAGTCCAAAATCAAAGTCCAGATTTTTGCCTTAAAATAATCAGAATTATTCTCATAACAAAACCAAAAATGGTCGGAATATGGAAAGTCATATATCGCTGAACTCGTAATTAAAATTGCAGACGAACTGCATTCACAGTTCAAAATGTCAAATTTTGGAATTTTTTTGAAAATTTTGATAATGTTGCCCCTTATCGAAAATGGAAAATCAAATTTATGCCATTTCCCGCCCAAAATTACAGCATTTTTCTCACAGCTAAGCCAATAATGGCCCAAATATGGAATGTAATACCTCGTTGAGCTCGTAATTTGATATCCAAGAAAACTGCATTCACAGTTTGAAAAGTAAAAATTTTGCCGTTTTCATAAATTTTGATGAGGGGTAACCCCTTACAGAAAATTCGAAATTTTGCAAAAAATTAAAACTCACAAAATCATCAAACGAATGATAAGGGAAGATAGTCTTGCTTGTTAGCTGTCCAAAACTGTCACTCTTTCAGCTGTACCTTTTGTTTTGTTAAAGTTATAAATAAAAAAGCGAAACAAAATATTGAAATTTTGTGTCAAAAAGTCATTATACTAATTTTATGCCAGAACCATCAGTTAACACAGCTTAATACTATATATTAATATATTATTTAATTATAAATCAAAAATCATCAATGCCATTACATAAAAACATTCCACGGACTTTCAAAACCAAACAACTTTTGTAAATATTTATGGAAAACTAAAAAAAAAATGCTTGTATATTGCATATTTAAACTTAAACTTCTTATGCAGTGTGCGTGTGTGTCGGTGTGTGTGTGGCAGATTAATAATTTATTTTCGAAGATTTTCTCCTTAGCCAATAAATTGGAAACGGATCCGAAACTTTAACCACCAAAATCCTTGCACGAGTAACCGATTCGCCCTTTACTTTATGTTCCTCGAAAACGAAAACGAAATCGAAATCAAAATCAGAACGAAAAGAGACAAAGATGTTTATGAGTAATTTAATTTGCAATAAATTGGAATTGCTTTGATCTAAACAATATAAATATCTGTTTTGTAAATGTATTATTTTTGAAACGCATGTGAATGGATTAAGAAATATATATATTTTTTGTTAAAAAAAAGAGTTGAAATGTCACAGAAAACTAAACCCTTTTTGATGGGATTTTTAAAACCACTTTTAGTAGAGTTAAAATCTTGATTTGTTTTCTGTGACAGCCTCTGTATACTCGTATACCTTGTACATTTTGTAATATATGAAATTCCAATTTATTGTCGTTATGCAGACCACTTCTGAGTTCTTTAAACTAATTCCAAACTTGTTAACGATCCAACCAACAGCTGCAGGGCGATGGTTATCACACAAGTCCTGCCCACCAGAGGACTCCACTAGTGCCTCATGATCTTGGCGAGGACTTCAATTTGGATTTCGACGACGACTTCCCGATCGACGCCCGACGACCGAAAAATGCCAAGTAAGTGTGTTCCATGGATCCATTAAAATACCAAAGAAATACCAAAAAAAATACCAAAAAAAAATACCATTTATAAGCCAGCACCACTCGTACGTGTATCCATCGAATGGATTTGTTTTTGTGTTTCGTGTTGTGTCCTTCCTGTCATTCCCTGCGTTACTAAGCTTCCGTTCTCACACTCCAATGTGTCCAGCAATGTGCCAGAGATTTGCCAATTCATTTCCCCTAAGAATATTTTATTGGATCCTCAGTAGAACCGTTAACTATTAACCGTTAACCGTTAACTCCCTTGATAACTGTATATCGTGTGCCATTTAATCAGTTAGAAACCGTTACAGCGGCAAGCATCCAGCGGTTCTGACGCGGCCACAGCAAAGGTCAGATTTGCTATTACTTAACTTTCCAAAAACCAAAAACTATACTCTTTGAACACACCTATCTCTGTAGTACTGTATCTCGAAAACAGTAGAATCCTCTATATAACCGTATGATCTTATCCTTTTCCTACTAACCTGGGAATGATCTTAGTTGGTTCTCTCTGGAACGTAGTTGCTCTTTTCTATCACCCGCATCTTGTTATGGCTTCTCATAGCAGTAGTAACACCTAACTACATAGCATACTTTTGAGAGTTACTAACCGAAAAATATTTCTCATACACTAACTACTAAGCTTCTTGATATACCTGCCTAAAATTTAGTTAAACAATACCTTTTGTCAAGTTTTTCGCCAAGTGCCCTTCACAAAACATAAAATTAAGTAGTTGATATATCCGCTTAGGATGTCGCAGGAGACACAGGAGCCAAAAAAGAACTATCTCAGCCCGAATTTCATTCAGCCTTTTCTTTGTTCCTTTTTGGCTTTTTGTGGGTTTTTGTACTATTTATTTGGCATCCAGTGGGGGGAGGGGGGTGGATTATAATGTCAATGAACTGGACGCCAGGCACATTGCCTTACATTTCCGATGGTGTGGCATCGTTTTTCTTTTGCTCCTCTCCGGTTGGGGTATAAAACAAATAAGTAGGCAGCGAGTCATCCAAAATCGCTTACACAATGCTACCAGTGGGTGGTGCAGGGCGGTGCTGGGTGGTGGCCTGAAGTTGCAAACAAATTACGCAACTTGACAAACCGACAAAGCATTCCACTCGGCTGGCTGCGGCATGAACTGTCAGCGATGCATGCCAACCAGATCTGTTGGCATCTTGTATATATCACATATATAGTAAAAAAAATAACAAAAAAAAAAAACGGAAGCTAGCCGAAGATTTGATACCCTTGTAAAGGTGTACAACGAGGTATGTAGACTAGAAACTAAGCAATTAGCAAAGATTCTTGGAGATTAAAACTGAACTTGCAAAAGGTTTACCTTGACTTTATAGGCCCATCTTTTGGGAAGATCCCAAGCTGATCAAGAATCAATAATATCAATTATTCTCCTCTGTGTAGAGGGAGTACCTTTCCCATTCGCATCTCATGGATGCACCCGCACTACGCCTTTGTCTCTGCATCCAAAGTGTCATTGTACGAATGACTTACATTCGTGAGTTTCTGCAATTTGCTAACAATACGATGGCACAATGGGCGCAAAGGAGAACGGCGTTGGGCTGGGTAGACGGTGGCGAAACTATCGATGCTTGGCATTTGGCCAGAGTTGTCAGCCTCACTTGAGAACACCACTCTCGACTTGGTCTGGCTACACCGAGGAAGATTTCCACTTGTTGTTGCAGTCGAACTTAGGATCTATGTTTGGGGAACAGAGTAAAATGTTTTTCTGTGTATCTCGCGTCTGGGAAAGTTTTCAAACTTCAAAAGTTGTTCCTTATATTATTGATTTGGTTCTTCTCAATTCTCGAATTTGTAAAAAATAAATGTCCATCATCTATTTGTGGCCATGTCCCTCCTGGCTAGAACATTGTCACCCGATTAGGCACAAGGTTTTTTTTGTGGTAGGCCCAAGGATATCTCTGTTCACCACCCCCTTTGATACTTTGTTTTAAAAATCTAAAATTAAGCTTCTGATAAAGACCTCAACTGCTGCGAGAGGGGTGGCTGAAGGTATATATAATTAGGCAATCGGGCACAAGGGCAACGTGACAACCCTTCTTCGATCTGCGAGGGCTGCAGATGAAAGGCCACAAATAATTATAGACCAAAGGGATTGATTCCAATTAAAAGGAAGCAACATAACAACATGTCAGGGACTTAGTACATGTCTTTAATGGCTAATTTTCACGAGACAGTGTCTCATCAATTTTAAATTGATTCAACATGAGGCAGCCAGAATTTGAAGGCTTTTTTTGCCGCATTTTTCTACTCCCGGGATTAGTGAGTGAGTGGCATTTGGGTCACACGTCTTCATCTGGCTGGGATCAGGGTGCGGCTGCTAGGGATTCGATAACCCCCATCTTCCATCTGCGCCCTTCCACCTTCCACCTTCCACCTTCCGCCTTTAACCCTCTGCTGCCCAGCAGTCCGCCACTTTCCTGCTTTTATGCCTCTCGATGCAACTACGACGCAGTTGGCGAGCTGCGACGCAAATCCTTAAATTCCGTTGTTTTACACTGGAAAAATGAATGCCTTTTTGTGGGAATATTTTTAAAATTCTTTAAATAATTTCTGCATTCAGATGCCCAAACATCTTTCTAAAAATTTGCTTGAAAATTCGAAAATTCAATTATTGAAAAAGAAACACACATTTTTGCCAAGTGTACCCTCACATTTTTTAATACCGCCACTCTTCTGGATGACTGCAACCCCTTGTCGCACTCTGCACTCGACGTTCAATGGTAGTTGGGAATGCTTAGGGATGAGGTGACTCTGTCGGCGAATGGGCAACCAAAACAGAATGCCGCAATGTTTTTGCGAACGGCAGGCACAAAAGGAAGCCAGCGCTAGAGTTACGATAAACGGTAAAGCAGGACGAAGCCAAAGTCGAAGCCGAAGCTGAACTCCGTTACAGTACGAACCAGACAGCATGACGACGTTGCCAGCTCTTATACCGTAAAGCTCTGCGACAGAGCACAGTGGGTTCTCGAGTGGGATTAGTGGTGAAAAACTAAGGAAAGGATGCTGGTAATCGCGTCTGAAAAAGGCTCTAATGAACGAAAGAGAAGAGCTAGAGGGGGATTAAGGGACAAGTTTAGTGACTCAGACGGAATCAGTGGAATTATAAGGAAGTCTAAGCAGCCTTGACTTGGAGTTGGGAATTATGGGGGTTAAGAAGTTAGGGGACGGGCATTCGGAGGCTACAAGATGATCAAATATTAATCGTATATAGAATTTATATACCCAATAGGATCCATTAACCTTTACTAAACTTTCTAACCAACATAGGATTTAACATATTTTCTTTATAACCAACCGACGATAATCACCCACTGTGCCAAACCGGTTGCCGGGGTGGTTGTTACGTTCGGTGGTTCAACAGTGGGTGGCTGCAACACGTCGCGCCACAATTCGAACAACAAAAACATCAGATGATAGTAGTAAAATCAGTAGAGGCAGGCCGAGCATCGTGGGTAATTGAGTTTTGGGCTGTTGCTTTTCGATGACTGATGGATGGTTGTGTTGGATTCTGTTCTTCAGTTCCCCCATTTCTGATTCCATCGGTCCATCCAGTCCAAAGCCACCCCCTTTTCCCTGATGCACTCTGCATATTGGCATGCCCAATGATTGACATTTGGCGTCCGCCTCCCCCACGCCCTCTTTTGACTCCTCGACTACCTCGTGGATTAAGTGACCCATTTACTACGAGTGTGCGGCTAACACAAAGAGTCCGCCTCGCTTCCTGATCCAAAACTTAATTAAAAGATATGTTTTCGGACAGGTCAGGCGGGGGGGATAGGCAGACAAAAACAGACCAATTAAATTTAAAAAAGTAAAGAATTAATTTAAGGGAAAACAGATTTCCATGCGGGAAATATATGTTAATTAGAGCGTAAAAGTAGTGAATGGAAATGGAAATAAAACTAAAAAAAAAAAACTTTCAACTAAGGAAAGCAAACAAAAAATAGAAAAGCCAAATGAATATTTTAAAGAAGCGAAGAAACCGAATGTGGATGGAATATAAAAGGAGTTGAGATGTCAGTCAGCATTTCAATCAAGTTGGAACAATGGCCAGTGGGTGCTGCATGCAAATCGCCTGAATGACAGACCTCTTTGGGGGCCAAAACCCCCGTCAGGACCCAACAGAACTGAGAGCAACAAGAGCAGGAATCGCACATCAAGTCGCGCAGCGAAATGTGTCCTACTTTCTGGCATACTCAAAGGAGATTTTCCCCTGCATACCGAGAGCATCCTGTCAAGCTAGCTAAAAGCAAAAGCAAGCGAGAGAGCAATAGCAAGATGAGGGACTAAAGGCGAAAGAGACGGGAACATGGCGAGGAGAAAGAGAGAGAGAGAGAGAGAGAGAGAGCGCGAGAGATTCGGCGCAGATTGAGGGCGGCTGCTGGCCGTAAAGGATGCTGGATTTATCCTGCCAGGGCTCGTTTCAGTTGTAGTTGGATAGTAAAGGGTCTTGGACGTGTCGAGCGAACCGTTCGCCAGGTAGCCTCCAAAGTCCTCCAAAAGCAAAAGTGCCCCAATCAGTTGAAAGTTTTCAATGAAAAAAACTCAAAACTCCCAACTCAATCTGAGACAATCGTGGCATTTTTTTTCAAGTTTCATCTAGAAAAGTGATTCCCCAAGTGATCAAATAACAGAAATTACAAAAACTATAAACTTAATCGTGTTATCTCAATGAAAGCCTTCAAGTTTTCCAATCAACAAACGATCTTAGCCTAAGATTAAGCAATTTGCAGTTTGGTTTTTGCCTATGCTGAATGAGTTCCAGTGATTTTCCGTTAACTACAGTTAATATTTTTGGCCAGGCCTCCAAAAAAAGGACTTTTAATGGCACCGGGCAATACACACACACACATACACACACCCGCACACGTTAAGCAGCTTATTATACACACAGCAGAGGAGGAGTGAGAGAGAGATGGAGGGAATACTGGGTGAAGGAAACAGCAAGATAGGCTCTTAAGAACATGAGGACTCCCGATGTAGGGAGATACTGTTGTATATTCCACATAGGTACGATGCATACACACCAGCACACCCAGAGTCTGTAGGCTGTAGGCTCCACAGGATACACTTTCCCCGCCGGAATGCGAAATGCCAAAAAGCCGTGTTTTCAACCCTCCAAATATGCCGCAGATAGACAGAGAGAGAGGTAGTAAGAGAGAGCGAGAGAGAGAGAAGCAGAGAAAGAGAGAGGTCACTGGGTCGCTCCCATCCGGGATGCAGTCCGTATCAAAAATTATAGCCACGCCTCATTTGCCCATTTGTCAAATGCATTTCAAATGCGTTCCACAAGGCTCCAGCAAGAGAAAGAGTCCGATATGCCAGTATGGTATATAGGGACATAGGGACATAGGGATATAGGGATATAGGGATGCTCTCCAAGTCAAACAATAGAAACTTCTGTTGCATTCGAAAATAGAGAAATAAACCCTGCAAATTGCTTAATTTAGAGTTGCCGAAAATACACAAATACGAACTGTGAAGTGAAATCGAGGAAAAAAAAAAGAAGAAACAAAAACAGAAATCGTAATCCGTCGCGAAGGAGCAACAACAAATCCTATCGCCTATCGATAGACAAATCGGAAAGGGGATCGTCGAAAAAAGCCAGCACAACGGAGACCGAAACGGAAACGGAGACAATGGGCGGCGGTGAAGTGAAGGTCGCTACCGTCGACGTTGAGGGCGGGGACAATATGGCCACGCTGCCGGTGTCCCGCTCGCATACCGCCGGCAGCACCGACAGTGCCGAAAAGAACAACGCCGCCAACAAGGAGATGGAGCTCAAGAATGTCATGCCGCAGCCACTGCAGAGGTGCGAAAATCAGAAAGAAAACTGGGCAGAACTTAATGGGGGGAGCGGTACTATGAAGCTGAAGAGATAAGCTTTGACTTCAAATCATTTAATGATAAGGAAAAAACGTTGTCTTTGAGAGATAACCTGATTTTCCAATGACTTCCTTCCTTAAACACCCCCTTAATTCACAACTCTATTAACTTACTTACCACCTACCAACTAGGCAATGGGTATTAGCATCAAGGCCGTTACCCATTTAGTATTTAGCTAATCCCTCTGTGTATAACAGCTTCATCCCGAAAAAACACTTGAGCACACTCACAGATACAGAGACAACGCACTCACCCGCACACACCTTGTATATAAGCTAGTAACGCCAAGCGGTGATAGTATATAGCATATAGTATATAGGATATATAGGATATATATATATATATATATAACCAAAAGTGCAATCCCAGCCGTAAAGCGCCGTCTCACTCTCTCATCGAGGTCCTGCCAAAGATTTTATGTTTTTTTTGTTGTTTGAGCGCTTGCATATTTTTACCTCCAGTCCCGCCCACTGCCCAACTGCCCCACCGGCTATGTAAAGACATGTATTAATGATTATCTGCAGCACAATGAACTGGATATCAATACTTAACTTACATCGAATCTTATAGGGTTTGCTACACGTTCAAGCCAAATCCAAATAAGTACAGTTTTATGCCAGCGAAAATAACGGTACAGGGCACATATGAAACAAATCCGATAACGGGACCCATCGAACTATGGTAATGTGACAAAACCATGACCTACCCCAAGTCCCAAGTACTTAACTCCCTTAAGCTACCTCCTGTTTAAATATTCCTCAAAACCATCAATGTGAACACACAGCTTGGGTTAACTTCTGATATCTAGGCTACATATATATCTTATAGATATGTTCATGAATTCCGGACAAATCAGTTTCTATGTCATGCCAAAGTGAAGGAATTCCCTTCAAATACAATGCAAACATCGGATTTGATTTAGCCCAGCGGCCCATACACCACCACCCCCAAATGGATGCTTAAGTGGGGTGGGAAACAGAGGGGGGTTGTGTATTTAAAGCAGCTGCAAACTGGGTCACAAAATACTGTGGGGAGGCACAGTGGGCTGCATAGAAAATGTGTGTATAAAACAGTTTTAAAAGTAAATTAACACCGATTGATTCATAGAAGTAGTTTTGAATCAAAAACTTTATAAAATTCTAAATAAATATCAAAATTAGCCATCTATATTAATAAACTCATTAACTTTCTAGTTAGTTTCTCACTTAACATACAACAGAGCCCACTGTGCAGGTCTGTGGCTAATCAAACATCAAATAGGGGCTAATGTGCAGGGCGGTTATGTTCTTGAGATGTCAAGTGAAAATGCACTTGAGTTTTAGTTGCATGTCACACACTACCACACACCCAAACACACATACAAATACACCCAAACACACACACACACACACACACAGATAATAAGCTTCTGTCTCTTAGCCCAAACCCAAACACAAGAATGAAGAACTCAAACTAACTGCGGAAAATTAGCACTCACTGGAAGCGGGACAGTGGGTCAACTCGGGGGAGTTATAGCACCAGATAACTGGCCAGATCTTGACATACATACATAGTTTCTGCACACATACTTAGACACACACACACACACTCACACACCAACCGTATATACGCGCACCTTGAGTTAAGTCTTCTGTACATAACAGAGTTTGGAAAACACAAACCTAAGCATTGAGAGAACTAACTTAGGGATTATCCATTCCGCAGGACATCACTGTTCATCGTTACCAGTCTGGTGTACGCGATCCTATTGATCGTCGTCTGCATTGCCTACGTAATCAGCGATGTAACCACCCACCGACTGCCGGTTTTGTACTACGAGACATTCTTCACATATCTCTACGGCGTCAGTATACTCTTCCTCCTCTACGTCTTCTGTTTCCTGCTGCAGGGTGGGTGCATTTTCTATATATTAGTTAATTTAACTAATTATAATCATAATTAATCATGATCTTTTACACAGAGAGCTCTTGCTGCAATGGCGGCAATGGTGGCAGCAAACCGAAACCACAGCCAAAGGAGAAGAAGTCGAAGAAAGCCAAGAATGCCGATCCGGCCGATTCGAAGGATGCGAAGGGCTCAAAGGACTCTGGCAAGGCAGCCAAGGGCGCCGCATATCAGGTGAGTTCTTCATTCATTGATCACTATAATGAATGAATAACTTGAAAGCGATAATCGATAGAATTGTTATTGAGAAATATATTGAACTAACTAAGGACTTCTTTCCTTTACCAAATAAGCACACACTGGCCAGGTTTTTGGTTAGCTATGAGCCTTATTTACACTAATTTTAAGATCTGTGCTTGCTATATGAAAGTTGCTTTGTAGAAAACTCTAACCTAAACCTAACTTAAACTAGGCTCCAATGCCAATTTTAGTCTTACCCTCACTCTGGCATTTTCCATGACCTACTCGCCAATTGGGTATGGGGGGTTGACCTAGTCAAGCTTTGCTAATTAGGGGCCAGGTGCTGAGGTCGCATCAATTAGTTTCTTCCAAAGGCTGTGAGATATTTCCCCTACATGTATAGTCTCTTGACCGCCCGATCTCTCCGTCCTCCATTCGCATCTATAGGAAGCACCCGTGGACGCCGAGGTGGCCGTCACCCCAAAGAATGTGCGCAAACGCAAGACAACCCACAGTGATCTGACGCACGGCAGCTTCTTTCTGCGAGTTGGAGCCATCGGTGAGTTGGAAGAGTTACCTAGTATTCTCTGAAAGTTCACCTCTTGATAGTGAACATGATTTTTTGATTCCACAGCTTTTGGACTTGGAGCCATGATCTATATTGGCCTGGAGTTTGGATCGTTCTTCGAAATACCATTTGATTCGCCATGCCATCACATCCTGATCGGCGTCAATCCACTGCTCCAGATGATCTTCACCTTCATGCAGATGTACTTCATATTCATGAATGCCCGGGTAAGTCGAAAGGTCGAAGCTCTCTCTAACTCTAAACTAAAACTAAAACTAAAACTAAAGAACACTGTGTAAGCGTATGACTACTACCTACTACTACCTACTACTACTACTACTACTACTACCTACTGCTAATATCTACGGCTATTCTGTATACTCGTATGTTAAATGTAAAACCATTATAAGTACACGAATCCAATCCAGCTCCTTCTTAAGAACCCCCAGCGAGGTTAGTTTCCCTTCAACTTCCGTAGAACTCAACAAGTTAGGTCGCGCGGTATTTAAGGTCAGGCTAACACGCGTTTCCGTTTCCGGTTTCGGTTTATGTTTTACCTTCATCGATCTCTCAAACCAAATCTCACCACGAATATGTAATTGGCGTGCTAATTGGCAGTTTTCAGTTCAGTTCTCATCCATCCGCATCTGTATTTGTATCTGTATCTGCATTTGCAACTGCATCCATCGCTGATCACAACATCATCTGCCATATCTCACTCGCTTGCTTCTCTCAATCTCTCAAAACGAACATTGCAAAAGCCACAGACAACAGACTTGGGCCACAACTTGATCTTAATCCATTATGACTTAAGATCAAGTTGATCCCAGAACATGATATGTATATTATTGATAATTTAGTTTTGTTACTTTTTCTGTGAAGCCATCACATAGCCACTGAGACACAGAGTTCCAATCCCCCCCCTCAGCACCAAACACGCATTTTGACCCACTGATCCGATCCATCCATCAGCCATACAAACCATTCATCCAATACTATCATTCATCATTCATCAATCAACCAATGCATATTCATATTGTTTTAAAACAAATTTCGAAATTTTGCTACGTAGTTATTTAATGAACCATTTTTGTGTACATAATCCCACAACTCCGCCCCATTCGCGCGATCGCAGACTAGGCCGCCATTTCAGGTACGATATGCAACTCATTTTCTACTCTACTCTACTGTACTCACACCTCTAACTCTACCTACTGTACCTGTACCTGTACCTGTACATCTGTCTCTTCCAACCAAATGATCATTTTGCTCACCTAACTACAAATCTACCTAAGCAACCTATATATATATATATATGCTTATGTCTTTGATATATATTATATATTTTACGATATGATAACCACAACAACTGTACAGACATTTACTATATCTTTAAGGGTGGCCTTTTTAAGGGCGTTTGGTTTTTGATTTGCCCCACTGTCCCTGCAGTGAGGATCCATCTTTGGTCTTTGGTTCACTTGAAAAGTTGGAAGAACCCACTGCAGGGTCAGTGGCTTGCAGTTCCCAGAAGGAACTCTGTTTTGCCCGTAATTTAATCTCAATAAGTAATCAATGTAATCGACTTGACCACCTTTAAGCTCTCCAACGTACTCAAGCGCCCCGCGCACCCATCTCTCTTTCTCTCTTCTTTTTCTGCATTTCTTTCTGTGTTTTCTACCTACCCATCCGCCGGATTTTGGACTTCAGCTGAACATCCACCGCTTCAAGGTAATTGCCCGCTTTGGCCTGATGCACGTGGTGGCCACCAATATTTGCGTGTGGATCCGTACTCTGGTGAAGGAGTCCCTGTTGGAGATTACGATTTACCACCAGAAGACCGAACCAGAGGCAGGAGCCTCCTCGATTGCCCATTCGATAAGGCAACATGCATTGCGACATGCCGGAACTGTATTGAAGACCCATGCGGGACCCAATAGCGAATTCGAGGTCCTGGACGGCGAGGACATTCTGCCCAAGGATGTGTACAAGAGCGACAACGTGCTGTCCAAGCTGGTTCGCAATACCGTCGATGGTATTTCGAAGAGCCTGGGCATGGGTGGTGATCAGGTGTTAGCCAGCACCACTACCACCACCACCACGACCACAAGGGCGCCGTTCACCACTCCGAATTACCAATGGCACAGCACTACTATGGCCCGCAAGCTGAAGAAGTTTATCACCAGCGCCACCACAGCGGCCACCACGGCGGCGGGCAGCAGTAGCTCCACCAGCAGTACCACCACCACCACCACCACCATCTCACCGACCACCACTAGCACCACCATTCCGTCGACCATCAGTAGCACCACCATCTCACCGAGCACCACCTTCAGCCCATTTAGCACCACCGCCGCCCTGAATCTCGAGACCAGCGGCAGTGAGTCGTCATTTGGCGGCCTACAGCGCATCCTCTCTAGCGCTGCTCCGCCGAGCCTGGCGCCAGTCGATGGGTTCGGTTCCGCTGCCACGCCCACTCCCGTTTCCGGCTCCTTTGTAGACTCCTTTTTGGCCAGTACCCTAAGCCCGGCCAGCAGCACCGAGGGCTCGGCTAGCATAATGAACAATCTGTTTGGCCAGGGACCCATGGAGAACAGTTTCCAAACGTACACCGATCTTGGACACGAAGAGTCCACTGGCCTGGTTAGCTTTGAGAACTTGGAGAGCCTGGACAACATATACCCGGCGGCGCTGTCCTCCAATATCGGCACACTCAACTCCACCGCCTGCGGACGCATCGATATAATGGGCACCATTGTCTACGATTCGGCGCCCTACCTCTATCCATTCATCATTGAGTACTCGCTGATCGGGGCGGTGGTTTTGTATGTCATGTGGAAGCACATCGGCCGCTATCCGGGGCGGATGAACGACGAGGATCTGGAGCACCGACTGGAAGTGATGCTATCACGGCGGGCGGTGGCCATGGCACAGCAGGCGCGATCCGGACGCGTCGACTGCGTTGGCTCGTCGAAGGGCCTGTTCTTCGGTCTCCTGCTGCTGGTCGGGGCCCTCATCTGCCTGATACTCTTCTTCGTCTTGGTGCGCCATCAGCAGTTCTCGCTGTTGGCCATTTACCTCGCCGACGCCAGCCACTGCATCCTGATGGCCTTCGCCATTCTGGCCATTATAGTGGGATTCATCAGGTCTGGACGAAACATAATGGTCTTGGGAATCGACTGCACAGAAAGAATATCTTTTCTATACAAATTTCAACCGAAAGTTTATGTTTTGATATCAAAGTTAATAACCAGTCTTAAATCTGATATTTTCTCTGTGCAGTTCCCAAACTTACCTGTTAATCTGATCTAACCTGTATCCTTTCTTTCCATTCAAAAAAACAGAGTCAAGAACCTGAAGTTCCGTTGCGAGGAGCAGTCGAACCTGAACGACATCTTGCTCCGCATCTCGGCCTTTGGCCTGTTCACCTACTCCGTGTTCAGCATCATTGCCGGCAGCTTGAAGGTCCTGGAGAGTGAGCCCAGCCTGCTGGTAACGACCACCGGTGGTGTGGCCGTCTTCCAGGTGATCCTGCAGCTGCTGTTCATCGCGGACGTGTCCCGACGTCGCGTCCATCTGCCGGAGCACGATCGTAGCAAGCCGGGCCGCCAGATTGTCACCTTCCTTCTCATCTGCAACGTGGCCATGTTCGCGATCTACACATTCGAAGCTCAAAAAGTATTCGCCAATCCTGTAAGTAGATATGTACGTAAGCGAGACTGAGTTAAGTAAGACGATTAACGTTCTCGTTCTCTACTCGTTATTCGATTGTTATTCGATATTCCAACCGATAGAATATAGTGGCCTTGTACCTTGTGTTTGCATGCCTTTGGGTTTAAGGGTTTAAGTTTTGAGGAGAAATTCCAACATTTTTCAATACAAAATATTATAGCATACTTTTTTGCGATGCTGTGTGTTATATCGTCCTGCATGTCGTTGATGTTTAACCCACAAAAAGCCCGCTGATTGGCCAACTTATTAATCCTGTTAACCATACTATACTACTAACAGGTTCAGCTGGACTTCTACGGTTTCGTACCCTGGTCGATCATCCAGCGTATCACACTGCCCCTGTGCATCTTCCATCGATTCCACAGCGCCGTGACACTCGCCGAGATCTGGAAGACCACCTACAAGGCACGCCTGGAGTAAGCCGATGCCTGAGAGCCCGTCGTCTACATACGAGTATATAGGCCGATGTAAGGGGATATGAAAATGCACCAAAACCAAAATGTAGCGAGCCCAGAACGCAGACAGAAATCAAGTGAAGAGTTAGTTTCTAATTACGTATTAAACATATATGCATACTACATATAATATATACATTAATGCAGATATGTATGAGTATATTTTGATTTTTTTTTTTTTTTTGTTCAAAAAACCAAAGCGAAACGAGATACGAGATACGAGAAACGAACGAACCTATCGGACCAATCTGCAAGATTAATGATTGCCAGCCGAAATACGATTTGCAGGTCGCTTGTTGATGATTTTTATCCATGATTTCCTTTTTTACTTTGTTAACTCGTGGAGAACTTAAGAACTTAAGAACTAAGTCATAGTGTTTACAGTTTTACTCGAAGAAACCGGAAAACCACGGCACATGTTTTTTCATCTGAGTTGCGTATTTAATTTAATTTAGTTTAGTTTAGTTTTGCCTCTAACACGCTGCTGCAATATCTTGTTACTAAATCGACGAAAAAATTACAAGTTAATATTAATTTTATAATTGTTTAAACATTATCAGCTTCGGCAACCGAACACCAAAACAGAATCGATTAAAAAGTTCACATTACCAATAAGAAAATGGAAATTATTCTGAAAAAAAAAAACTATGGTTGTTTGCTTTTCGCGTGCTTTTTGTTTTGCGACTGCAAGCGAGGGAAATCCCCGTGAAAGTCCCCGGGGAAAGCACACAAAAAAACAGAGACACATACTCACACACACAAACACACACACACACATACAATGTCATGAAGAACGCGGCCACAGGAAACGGAAACGAAACGGTAACGATGACGAAACCCGGAAACGGAAACGGAAACGAAAGGACTTTCTCAATAAATTCGATCTGACTTTTCAACCAATCAAAAACAGCCGAACAACAACAAACTGTGATGAATTTATATGATTTTTACTGGTATAATTTCCTTCGATTTTATGTCCTTTTTCTCGCCATAGTTTTTAACATTTAACCGTTAACGTTTTTTCATTTCTTTCATTCTCAGCCACAATTCACTAAACTGAGTCGAGAAAACTTTTGTAAGAATTTAGTAACAATGGCGCTAAGACAACTTCATGGCCAGTTGTAAAAACAAATTCCCCGAAACACCATAACTAAATACAAAACAAAACATAAAAAAAAAAAACAAAAAAAACAAAGAAAATTGTGGCATTTAATGGCCAAGAATCCAAAAAAAGGAAAAACAAAAAAAAAAGAACATTTTTAATATACATTATATAAAAGTTTATAAATGTCCATTTTTTGATTATTAGTAGTGATGTTAAAAGAAAAAACATAATTAACGCAAATAATAATAATATGTATGTATGTTATAGCAGAGAATCGGATAAAAGCAAAGAAATTCTTAAGCAACGCTCGAAAAAACAAAAACCAAAAAAACTTTCCAAGTGAATCCCCGCATTTATATATGAATGGAAAAATATTGCTAAAGCGAAATGAAAATGAAAAACGATGAGAAGAGCGAGAGAGAAAAGTGAAGGAAAAAAACCATTGACAAGCATCAAATTGTTTACAATTTACAATGTTAAACGAAACGAACATTTTGAAAGATATATATGCCACGTATATCTATAAATATATGTATACTAACCCACCAAATTCAAAGTATTTCAACGTTTTATACAAGGAGACGATGCGCAAGACAAGAGATCGGGACAGCCAACGACCTGTCCCCCTCGTATCCCAATCACCAAGACCCATACAACCCCCGCCCGCCCTGAAACCACCTCAACCCAAGTCCCAAGCCCATTCCAAAGACCAGCTGCAAACCAAAGCTCAAACGTCAGAAAGCATCAGTTTGCTAAAGACCAAAGATGAAGAAGATTAAGACGACGTTCCCGGAGACGAAACGATAACGATAGCGATTGAGTATCCGATTATAATCTGTAATCTGTAATCATAATCCAAGTCTACAAGTCTATATAATGCATGTTAACTGTAGGCGCGGGGAGTTTAAGAAGAAGGCGAAGAAGAATACGTATTCAATACTCGTAATCCAATCAAATGTAATGTGGTAGCAAGCATAGGTAAACCAAGCCAAAAATCGAACAAACCATAAGTAGTTCAGCACACACACACTCAGTCACTCACACAAGGATTCCTCGATCTGGTTAAGGATCGAAAGGTCCTTTGACCCATAGGTCATCCATCATATATCCAAAGTTTGCGAATCAAATTCAGTTTGAAACTTGTACTTGTACTTGCGTAGGCTCTTAGAAATTGTACTTGAATGCAAACGCTAAATCACATACATATATATTTAACTATATATATATATATATACATATATATATAAATCTAATTGTTTTTTCCTTAACATTTAGTTAAACGTAAGATCGAATCATATTTTATGCCGTACAGAAACCGAACAGAAAAGTGAGCAGAAAGAAATATTTATTAAATGTTTCAACTAAGTTGTATAATTATAAGTGAGAGTTTACATAATGGAATTATGTATGTATCTGTATCTAAGCAAGGAACAAAAGATAAACACTGACAAAAAAGAAAAAAAAACATTTGGGAAAGCGTCGATGAGAAATGATGAGTTGGGAAATTCGAAAAACGTTGAAATATTCAGAAAGAAACTTAACGCACAAGAACAAACAAGATCAACACCAAAGGCATCTGCTAAATCCCATTAAAAGTAAAGTAAAACAAAATACATGAACAACTTATATACTCGTAAGTATATAGACAATTTCAATAACTGATAAATATATATATATATATATACAAAGTGAAAACCAAAAACCAAAAACAAAAAGCGAAATTTACATGCAATTCAAATACATTTCCCATAACCGCATCAACTTAACAAAAAAAATCAAGTAAACCAACAATTACAAACGAATTAAAATGGATAAAACGATTCGACGGCAAGTGTGTACGAAGAATGAATATTATAAATTACAAATTATAAATTATAAATTATGGATGTGCGAACGCATATGCTCAGCCACAAGATACAACAACAACAACAAAAATTAAAAACCAAAAATTGTAAGCCATTTTTTAATCATTGTCGCATTTAAGGTACGATAACACAAACGAATACAAAAATTTCACATTTCATTTTGTTAAAAAAGAAATACACTCGAAACAAATATTCATTCCACACACACACACACACACCAAAACATACACTCACAACCACACTGACATCCGCTCAATATTGAGTTCATTGCATAACGAATACAAATTGAAATACAAAAATGAGTAAAAATTTGATGGTAAACGAAGTAAAGATGACATACAAGTAATTTTAAATTGAATAAAAATTAGTATTAAATATGTACAACAAACTTCGAACGAGTTTTATTGGTCGGTTTCTCATGGGTTCTAACATATTTTAAAAGACACCATTGAAGATCTCTAAAGATTTTCTCAACCTAGAACTGTAGAGTTTTCTAGTCTGGTTAAACTTCGTTCTTGCAGCGGAAAACCCCTGACTAAACTGCAAACCTATCAAAAAGCTGGACTAGCAACATTAAGATTGATTTGAAAGCTGGCCCAGCGGTAGTCTCGACTATCCGGATTGCGAACTAGAAGCATCAGTGGCGGCTGCTTCTGGTGGTGCTTGGGTTTTGGCAGCTGCTTGGTTAGCTGACTTAGACCTGCGGTTGTCACATAGCCTACGGCACAGAAATGGCCCTCGGTAAAACTAAATCCAGCCGAGTTCACATAACCAAAGACTTCCCGACTGCATTGCCGGCGTACACTGTCCCGCATCTCCGCCGGCTCGGTGGGCAGCCACAGGCGGCACATCTCCTGCAGTTGGGCACGCACCAGATGAGCCGTATTCGCTGGTTGTATATGAACACGCTTGGTGGCCTTCTCTTGAAGACGCCGCTTTACACGCAACCTCCGAGTCCGTAATCGCTTTAGCTTGAGCTTGTGACTCAGACGGAGATCTTTTCGTTGTTGTTCATTCAAATCCGGCTGCGCTGGCTCTACGTAAACGGGAGCCTGGTCATTTCTTTTTATCTGCCTCCAGCGCTGTTTATGATCCGCCGCCGTGGGCAGGCAGATCAGAGCGTTGGCCTTTACATGACCACGGGTTATCATTCGGAGTTGGATCTGAATGAGTGCCTCCTCGGGCAGCGCCTCAGACAGCGCGCTACGTTGTCGAATGCACTCTGTAATCTCCTCCAGCTGCTGGCGATGGCGCAGGACATAGAATGAGGAACCGTTGGCAGGAGTTGAAGATGAACGCCAGTCACGCACTAGATACTTCCAGGGAGCACTGAATGGACTGACCACCGCCAGCTTTCGGTAGTTGGTACGCTTGTTGGGCGGCATCCGAAAGTATCTTACACGGAGCTCATCTGCTGAAGCCGCAGCTTGCTGCACTCCTGGAAAGAGTAAAAGGTGGTGATAAAAAAGGAAACAATAATGTATATCCACTAACCCGTTATTGTATCTGGCAAATGCATCTCGGTGCCGGCCTCCCTAGCCACCGAATCGAGTTCTCTTAGTCCACCCGGCCTGGCGCCCCACATGGTGAGCGTTAGCCACAGAGGCATGCCATATCCAGTTGGAGCAATTACATCCCAGCCGGATCCGTAGGAAAGTCTTTTGTATCTGGGATCTTGAGATCCTGGCCTTTGAATTAGAATTAGAGGCACCGCCTGCATATCCTGTTCAAAGGCACAAGGAACTCCGGGTACCACGGCATGCTGTTGACGCAGGTTCTCGTATGTTTGCGTGGACATGATGCCAGCGGCCAACCGCTCCCTAGCCTCCGTGCTCCACAAAGGACTTTCTGACAGGCACTTTGGTTGATCAACCAGAAGATCCCCTGCGGATAGTGTTGGTTCCGTTTTCCCTTCTGCTTTCGTACGCTTTTTCGGTCGCTGCAGACGAGGATCCGTCACCTGGTGACCCATTACTAGATTAGATAGCAGCTCGGCGGGTGAGCTCAGCTGCAGGGCTGCCTGGCAGTAGTTGGCTTGATCTTGGAGTTCATCCTTTTGATGTGGACGAAGGCTGGCTAGTAAAACGCGTTGAGCTCTGGGCCCTGTCAAACGAAAACGATTGAACTCCCGCTGCAGCAGCACCAAGTGGACGGTGTTATCCGGATTGAAGTAGCTAGGCCGTAACTCAAAGGCCTTTGTTTGTGTCCAGAACCGAAGGGCTTTCTCGCTTGACTTCTTCTTAACATTCTCCTGTTGCAGATTGTCCTTGTCTTGGTTTTCCTTGCCAAGAGGCTGAGCCTTCTTGTTTCCTTTCGTTTCTTTGGGTAACTCTACCGGCTCAACAACATCCTCACTGAAAGGCAACTTCTGCTGCTTTGTAGACTTCAGCTGAAACACTGTGCGCAGCTGCTCTAAAATAGCTTCAGAGCCACTGGGATGCAGCCACAGCCATAGCGTGTGTTCCTCCTCTGTTCCTTGCGGCCGCCATATAAAGCTGGCTCGTTGTAGGGCTCCATATGGATACCGGCCGTCTTCGAATAGCTCTACACTGCCCTCGCGTCGTCCGTTCAGAAAAGTTTTGGCTGTGATCCCCAGGCCACACTGTGGGC
Organism: Drosophila eugracilis; assembly: GCF_018153835.1. Lineage (NCBI taxonomy): Eukaryota > Metazoa > Arthropoda > Insecta > Diptera > Drosophilidae > Drosophila > Drosophila eugracilis. The sequence continues at coordinate 1,305,922 of NW_024573052.1, read as the reverse complement.
TAGTTAGGCGGGCGAATCCCTTGCGCAGTGTGTCTAAGGGTCCTCGCAACTCTACGCAGCCGTAGAACGATATGTCCTGCAGTAGACAGTGCTCTGAACTGGCCCGATAGCAAGCGCGGTAGGTCTTGTCGCAGCTGGCGTAGGCCAGCCGGTGACCCCATCTGTCAATCATGTGGAATCGCTTGGCGTGCCAGATGTGAGTCTCCAGCCAGACGTGGCGTTTCTGACGGCGCACATACTCCCGCATCAGATTCTTGGGTCGCCGGCGGTATTTTCTCGATGGGCATTTGCTGTTCACCGGCTGGTTGCCGCCCTTTGCCATTTGGGATTTGTGTGCCTGGCGGTACTTGCGTGGCAGGCGCTTCGGGTGATGCGACATGGCCCGGCGGCGCATGTGCTTGGGTAGTGTTTGGAAGATTAGTTTGCTGCTCCGGAGCGTCGTCTCCTGACAGTCGGCCACCAGGTTGCGAATCTCCTGCAGCGCCCCGGCCGCATAATGGTATGTGGTAACATGAGACGGCAGTGTCACCTTACCGCCCAATACCGAGTCATACTCCAGCTTTTGGGTGCTCATCTGGTCATTCAATTTTATCCAGATCAGATCCCCGAAAGAAAACAAAAACAAACCGAGCGGCACGTGTGGCGGTTAATTAAATACTAAAAATAACAAAACGATATGGCAACACTTGTAATGGCCGGATCAAAACATTCGAGGTATTTTTTAGAGAATTTTTAGGTATTTCTGCATCTGTCAACACTGTTCCATTTCGGCCATACAAATTTGCCTGCGTTTTGCTTCGTCGTCGAATTCAATATTCAATCCCGTGCCGTGTTTTTGTGTTGTTTTTTCCCATCAGCTAGCTAAAAAACAAATCGATATGGTGAGTGGTGGTGCAGCCTGTTTACTGTTAGACTCAGTTAACTGTTTATTTTGATTTGGAACGCCCTTTTCGGCGTCTTGCCAACCGATACTCAAGTTTCCTTCTTTGTTTTCCTCTTTCTCTCCGTTTCGTTGTAGGCAGCTTACACCGAGGATCAATTGGCTGGTAAGTGTTCCAGATAGTCAGATAATCAAAAACATCGCATATAATAATTGCACATATCACATATACATATATAAATGCGCTGGCACATATCGCGCCCTCTCCCTCCCACTCGGCATTGGAATGCGGGAGTGGAAAGCGATGGCACGGCGGCATATGAGCTTGTGTGTGTGTTACACAGCTTTATAGGCGTCGAAAACGGCATATATGTGCATGAATCATTGATAAAGCAAATACGCTGGAAGGCAGCCATACGAATTCGATCGTGACTCACCCAAAAAACACTAAGAAACAGCAATGCTAAAGGGGGAATTCCAAAAGCCGAAGCTAGGATGCCCTATCGAGGATTATGGGATTGTGTTTGAAATCTCAATTAGCTGCTCTATACCAAGTTTCACATCATTATCATCAAAGTTATGTCGTCTTACCTCAATTTGGTGAGGTACTTCAAATCCTCTAAGAGCTGACACGACACATACGCAGTTAAATGTAATTTTATAGGAAAAACATAACTATCTACAAAGGTCATTTTGCTTTGGTGTCACACTAACAAAATGAAGAGTTTGGGATATAACCTTCTAAATATTTTGATATCCTACAAGATGTGAGATAAGTTACATACATAGACTAGTAAGTAGAACAGAAAAGTGAATATTAATGATCATGTATTACCAAACCAACGTCCTAGCAAAACAACTACAAGCCAGAGTATCAAAGAAAACAACTGTTGAAAGGCGAAAGGAAGTGAGCGATAAGATATAGATAAAGATGTAGATATAGGAGGTGGCTAATGGGATAATCACCCGGTTTTTCGACTCGCCGGCAACGCGTTTCAAATAAAACTGCAATTGCAGTTGTGAAGTGAAACGATAAGACAGCCAACCAGCTGACAAAAAAACAAAGCCAAAACCAGCTCCAAATAAACAAGCCAGCTTCCATTTACAGAATATCACCTTCTCTTAGACCAAATGCAACACGTTTTGAAGTCCGAGTTCGATTCCATAACGAATCAATTCGAATCTTTACGCAACCCAATCCCCCGAGTTAACCTAATCAAAGTCAATGGTCTCTGATAACTCAGTCATGCTGACAGTATGACGTCAGCATTCGACCGCATTCGACCATGTATACATATATATATATATGGATGTACATAAACCATATAGCATATAGTATGTATTTTCCAATTCCGACTTACCTTGTCGCCATAGGTTGCAATCTTTAGCTTTAGCATTCAGCGGTGTCAAATCGCCAGTCGTCGCCGTTTTGTCATCGCCTAAAATGGACAAAAATGTGCTGGATTCGTTTGTTTTTATTGCCATCTTTGGATGTCGTATGCGCATGATAACCAAACTTAACAATCGACATCCGTGCAGGTCATCGAATGCTGAACACTCTAGTTTATTTTCCTTGTATATCTACTACATGCAAGATGTTGTAGGTATAGTAAACCTAATCTTGAAAGAAATAAAGTAATTAAAGATCTTTAAATCATCTTATTCGAACACACTTGGACTGTTCACACAAAACTTCTCGAGCTTAAGATCTTCCTCCTTCATTTGTCTAAATCCGACTGCAATTGCTGGAACCTGGAACCTGGAACCTGGAACCTAATATAGCTTACGATTCCATGTTCTGTGCTCGCTCCCTCGTATTTAAAACAATTCATTTCCTGGGTTCCTATCGGGTTGTTTATGCGAAGTATAAACAGTAGTCTTTAAAGCTCGACTTTAAGAGAGTTACAGCCAATTCCCAGTAGAGAGGTTCTCCCACGAAGTGAGGGTATCACATGGCCAAGGAAGGCGGGTGGCTAGTGGGGGGGTTTTGGCTTCGATCCGATGGGCAACCAAATCGGGCAGACAGAGTTTTAGGCAGTCAGTAGCTGGCAAAACGGTCATCGAAGTGGTTCAAGATGCATTACTATACGGCACATGTGAAGCAAACCTTTACCACACTGGAAGGTGATCCACTGGGATTTCTTGATGGATCATAAATCAATTTTGTCAAAACAATAATCGTTATGTTAAAAGAATATTCTGACATTTACCTATTTCACAGAATTCCAGGAGGCCTTTAACCTGTTCGATAACCGCGGCGATGGCAAGATCCAGCTGAGCCAGGTGGGTGAGTGCCTGAGAGCCCTGGGCCAGAATCCCACCGAGTCGGATGTGAAGAAGTGCACCCACCAGCTGAAGCCCGACGAGCGCATCTCGTTCGAGGTGTTCCTGCCCATTTACCAGGCGATCTCCAAGGCTCGTTCTGGCGATACCGCCGATGATTTCATCGAGGGACTGCGCCATTTCGACAAGGACGCCAGCGGCTACATTTCATCCGCTGAGCTTCGTCACCTGCTGACCACACTGGGTGAGAAGTTGACCGATGAGGAGGTTGAGCAGCTGCTTGCCAATATGGAGGACCAACAGGGCAACATCAACTACGAGGAGTTCGTACGCATGGTGATGAGCGGTTAGACCGCGCCGGGTCCTCCCGATTCCAGCTGTCCAGCACCACGACAATAGAAGCAACACTATCCAAAACACACACAACAGCAACACTAAAACACCTGCCAAGCTAGCTGAGCCGTTCATTCCGCCACAAGTTCCAACTCCGTGATTCCAACTTAGCCATTCTTCTTCCCCGGACAAAACATAAATCCTGTTAAGCAACACCAAGGACAACGACCAAGGATATCGAGATCTATAAAATCAAAATGACAGGGGAATGTGTTAAACATGCAGCTAAAAAAAAAAACTGAAAACTTAGAGATTGGAGCTATTCCCACTTTCAAAACTTATCCATCGATGTAGACATTTAGATTCATGATTAACCATTACTAATCAACGAGTCTGTGAATGTGCGTATTATTCTAAAAGGAAACTGGAAGTTTATCAGTAATTATCACCTAGTACAGGCATTCTTTTGTAACAATCACACTCGATACATATATTATATTTCAATGGAAGAGTCGCGAGAGTATCACGAAAAAGTATTTCGAAATTAGATTTGATATGCGTCGGTGGCGTGTGTCCGAATTTAAATGCGCATTTTTGAAGTTTTACATGTTTATTTTTTTTTAAATAATTTAATATTTGTATTTAATAAATAATAAAAGGAGAAACAATGAATGTGTAGGTCTTTTTACAAAAGAAACGTACTTAAATCTATTAAACCAATTGAAACCTAAGCCGGTGTTTGTTTTCATTCTGGAAATGTGGGAAGGTAACCAAATAAATGGGCGATTAATTTTAATTTGATAGGTATTATAAAGATAGTTAAAATTTTAATTGAAATAAGTTTAAAAATGTATCTTTGAAACACAATACCCCGCCAACTTTATATAGACAATATTTAAAAATACCGCTTATCGATAACACACGTTATGTTTACACATCGGAACCTATCGAATCAGCTGTTCGGTCTTTTGATAAAAAAAAAACGGCTATAAGTCATTTTTTATATATAATATAAGCAATAAATACATTGCTGAAAGTTAAATAAGAATATATTAGTTTTAAAAAGAATTTGTTCTTTTATTTAGTTTATCTAAACAAAATACCAAACTCTTTTTAAATACCAAAAGAGAGTTGCCGAGTATGGCTAGTTATAGTGATTTTGGAATTTAATTAAACAAGCTGCATTTCTTAATTAAATGCCGCCTGTTGAGTGAATATTGATTTATTGGTCTGCTAAACCAAGGAAGGATGCCCCGGAACACGGAGGCGGGCGCCGGAAGTGCAGCAACTGGCGGATCCGGTGGTGTAGGCGGTGCCCCCGAACCCAGTTCCCCGGTTCAGAAGGTTTGGAAGCCGGAATGTGAGTAAATAAGCTACACCTAAGACCCCTGCAGTATCTACAATGACTCCTTTATCTCCCCAAATAGTGTACAAACTCCAGCTGGAGGCACCGGCTCCATGTCCATTGCGCTGCCAGCGAACTCTACCCCTTCCGCCTGCAAAAAGTACGGCAGAGGCTGTGGAGGCAAATAATTTGGCGGGGCGTCTATATGGCACAGAATACCACGGACTCATGGGTCACTTGGAGGCGGAGCAGCTGCTGGCTAACGCACGCGATGGAAGCTACTTTGTCCGCCGGAGCCCCCAATCCGATGGCTACTACACACTGAGTCTGCGGTTCAACAAGCGCCCCAAGCACTTCAAACTACTCTACAAGCCCGGCGTGGGCCACTACCTGAGCGGTCAGGAGAAGCGCTTCGATACGGTCCACGACATGGTCGCCGACGGTATGATTAACTTCCATATGCAGCTCCACGCCAGTCCAATCATCCAGCAGATCAACCAGCAAACTAGAAACTGCTATCAACAGAGTCCCTACATGACCTTAAATGGACGGAAGCTCAGAGCTCTGTCCAATGAGCTGGGCAAGGCCACGGCAGCCAAGGAATCCCTGCCGGCCGAAGAAAAGGAAGAGCAGAAGAAGGAAGAGCCGCCACCACCAGCCTTAGATCCCATGCCGCTGGTTTACGAGAAACCGCATCACTTTAAGGTGGGTAGGCAGGTTAACACCATATTGAATCAGTCTTAATAATCCAATTTCCTTCGTGCCCACAGGTGCACACATTCAAAGGCCTCAATTGGTGTGAGTTCTGCGCGAACTTCTTGTGGGGATTTACAGCACAGGGCGTCAAGTGCGAGGCCTGCGGCTTTGTGGCGCACAGCAAGTGCTCCGAGCTAGTGCCGCCGAAGTGTGTGCCGGACTTGAAGCGCATACGCGGCGTATTTGGCACCGATTTGACTACCATGGTGCAACTGGAGCCGCTCCACCAAATACCCTTTGTGGTGCGTCGCTGCGTTGAGGAAGTGGAAGCCAGGGGCATGCTGCAGGAGGGTATATACCGGGTGTCCGGGTTCGCAGATGAGATCGAGACCCTTAAGCTGGCCCTAGATCGGGAGGGTGAGAAGACGGACATGTCGGAGACGGCCTACGGAAATGTGAACGTAATTGCTGGGACACTGAAGCTCTACCTACGCCTGCTTCCCGTGCCGCTCATCACGTTCCAGGCGTATCCCAGCTTCATGGCAGCAGGACGTGAGCTTTAACCGGACTTTAAACTTCAGATTTACTTAATCCTCCTGTACAATCTTTTCCAGGTAGTGCCAAACAGACGGAGCAACGGCAGCTCATGGCGGAAGCAGTACGTCGTCTGCCGCCCGCCCATCACAGTTGCCTGCAGTATATGCTGGAGCACTTGAAACGGTAGGTGGTTGTAATAACTATGTCCCGAAGATCCTTAAACTATTCGTTATTTGCCTATAGGGTGGCCTCCCATTATGCCGTGAATAAGATGAACGAGCACAATTTGGCCACCGTGTTTGCGCCCACGCTTATTGCCACGCCCCAGCACATGACGAACCTTACGGAGGAGATATTCATGCTTTCTTCGCTCATTACCCACTGCAAGACTATATTCGCCACATCCTAAACAAGAACAGCCTTAAACCGAGCCCAATGTGTCTCCCAAAGCCAAAACCTTAAGCTCTAATCAGAGGGGCACATCCACCCACGGATCGGACCTCTCTTTCCAAACGGATCTGTAACTTCACACTTGGCCAAGCAAATACACAAGAGCATTACTCGTAACTCGATGATTCCACCAAAAACGTAGCCTAAGATCAAATGTCTGCATCGGTCATTTCAAATCGATGGTTTTATATCTTTTTTATGAACCCAAAAACAAAAAAAAAAAAAAAAACAAAAATCCAGTAGAACACATTGAATGTTGTAGGAGTACGAATTTAACGATTTTTCGAAATATTTTTAGGTGAAGTATTTTATGTCACAATAAAGATATTTATTTTATTTTTACAAGTACCAGCGCAATCGTTAATGCTTCATATAAGACTGATTAACTCTTTGAAGATTTTCATCTTTCTATATTTGTTTCTTTGTTATAACTTTACAAGAACAAGTCGTACGGCTAAAAGGCTTTAGCAGGCTTTAAGCAAATCTGTTAAGAACTAGAGAACAATCTTAACTAACAAACTCATCGAGGTATTACATTCCAAATTTCGACCATTATTGGTTTAGTTATGGACTTAATACTGCAATTTTGGGTGGCAAATCGGGACTCCTGCCAACTTTTGAATTTTTATGTGAAAAATACTGATTATTGTTAGCACACTATCAGGATTACTTTATATAGTGGTAATCCTATAAAAGGTTGCATTTTCATTCAAAATTTAAATTCCAAATCATAGCAATCTTTGATCATAGTAGGCTTTGCTTTCAGCTGTCACCTTTGCTAAGCACTTTCATACTTGGCTTATAGTCATTCGCATTGGGAACTCAACCGAAGCTAGTCGAATATTTTTCTGCTCCTGCCGAATATTTTCTGATTTAAAAAAACGTCGCGAAAGTGTGATCTTCTGCAAAAGTCGTGAAGGTCTACGTGATTCCAAAAGTCTATCGAAGGTCTATTAGATTCGAAAAGTCGCGTAAGTCTGAAGTCTTATATAATGGAAACCCCATAGAACTTTAGGAACCGTCAGTCATAGTAACCGTTTTTTCTTCTGAAGTTTCAGGCTCTGGACTTAGTAATTTTCCTGTGGAAATCATCTGAATAAGTCGATTGATTTTTGTGCCCTTCTCGAAACGTCATTAAAAAAAGAAATCATGCCCGGAACAATCTGCAAGGAAGCTAAAAACGCTCGCGACGTGCTTGGATTGTCCAAAACTTCGAAACATTCGGGACGTACTGAAGCAGAGATCATCGAGGACAAACTAAAGGACATCAAGTCTCACAAGGAACAATATAACGAGATGCCTGCCAGCCTGGACGATTATTTGACTCCAGTGAATCTGAAAACCATGAATAAGAAATCTAAATCCAATGAGGGGTAAGTCTAGGAACTATTCTATTCTAGAATGATATCAAATATATATATTGATATATATCAATTATATATAGTAAACCAAAGATTGGGAACGATGATGACAAGCCTTCTACAAGCTCTACTGCTATTATTATAAACTCCATGGCAAGCTTGATCGCAATGGAAACTGATGGTGCTGAGACACAGCAGGTCCCTGAAGTATGCAAGATAGTCCCTGACGAGGAGGCACTTGTCGTGAACGAGGATACCGTGGACGAGGGACTTGTCTTGAACGAAGATGCCGTGGCCATTGAAATTAATAATGCCTCAGGCTTGGTGGCCAAAAAGACCGAAGACTCTTTGTAGGAGAATTCAGTGGCAATTGAAATAAATGCCTCGGACTTAGTGGCCAAGACAGACTCTTTGGCTAATCTTCACATGCCAAATCTTGATGACTAATTCAAGATTTATAAAATATGTAAAACCTATTAATAAACACATTTTAAATAAAGAAATATATGTAATCTAATTTCTAATTTCGCATTTTTAAAATGGCAACTCTTTATAGGGTTACATCTTTTAAATTAAATCTAAATTAGTAGGCTTTGCCTTTAGCTGTCATCTTTGCTAAGCATTTTCAACTTGCCTTAAAGCCATTCGCATTGGGAACTCAACCGAAGCCAGTCGAATATTTTCTACTCCTGCAGAATATTTTCTGATTTAAAAAAAACGTCGCGAAAGTGTAAACTTCTGCAAAAGTCGTGAAGGTCTAAGTGATTCCAAAAGTCGCGAAGGTCTATAAGATTTGAAAATTCGCGTAAGTCTGAAGTCTAGAGTCGAAGGGTTTCACAAATCTAAGGAGCCTTTGATCTGGTCCTAGTAGGCTTTGTAAAATTTAAAATAAATTCCAAATCATAGCAGCCTTTGCTTTTAGCTGTCACATTTGCTAATCAGTTTCATACTTGGCTTTTAGTCATTCTCATTGGGAACTCAACCGAAGCAAGTCGACTTTTTTTGTGCTCCTCCTGAATATTTTCCGATTCTAAAAAAACGTCGCGAAAGTAAAGTTCTACAAAAATAGCGAAAATCTATAAGATTTAAAAAAGGTTTATAAGATTCGAAAACGGAAAGCCAAATCTCTTTATAGGGTTTCGCTTTGATTTCGCGTTTTTAATAAGAAGGTTTATAAAGTGGAAACCCTATAGAGTTGCATCGAACTTTAGTAACTCTTTTTTTTAACCTGTCACTTTTCTTCAGAAGTTTCAGGCTCTGGACATAATCATTCTCCTGTGGATATTATCCGAATAAGTCGATTGATTTTTGTGCCCTTCTCGAAACGTCAATAAAAAAAGAAATCATGCCCGGAACAAACTGCAAGGAAGCTGAAAACGTTCGCGACGTGCTTGGATTGTCCAAAACTTCGAAACATTCGGGACGTACTGAAGCAGAGATCGTCGAGGACAAACTAAAGGACATCAAGTCTCACAAGGAACAATATAACGAGATGGCTGGCGACCTGGCCAATCTTGTGACTCCGGTGAATGTGAAAACCATGACTAAAAACCCTAAAACCAATGAGGTGTAAGTCTAGAAACTATTCTATTCTCGAATAATATCAAAGAAACTATATATTTGTCAACTATATAGGAAGCCACAGATGGAGGAGAAGGTTGATGAGGAGAAGCCTTCTACAAGCTCTGCTGCTAATATGAACTCCATGGGAACCATGATCGCAATGCAAACTGATGTTGCCGAGCCGCAGCAGTGGGCTGAGGTTGGCAAAATGTTCCCTGATGAGGGGGGACTTTTCGTGAACGAGGATACCACCGTCGACGAGGGCCTTGTCTTGAGCGATGATCTTGCGGAAATTGAAATACAATTGATGGCCAGGAAGATCGAAGAATCTTTGTCGGAGGCATCCGAAGCCAAAGTACCTAGGGAGGATGATATTGGAGAGGAAGGAATTTCGGTTGAGCCGGAAAATGCTGATCCTAACACTGAGCAGCCATTGGTGGAGAATGTCGTCAACTTGGCTAATCTACACATGCCTGATCTTAATGATTAACTCTTTGAAGTCTAAGAAAACATGCATAGCTTATTTTAAATAAAGGATTAAATGTATTCTAATAGAAATTATCTTTCTGATTCATTTACTATATGGAAATGGAAGTAAGGGGCTTCCTAATAGTTTTCCATTGCACTTTCGCTGAGTTCCAACTTGCACATAGACAAAGTCGAAAGTTACTGTAATTAAATAAAATCAAATTAGTCAAATGTGAATTGTTTAAAAATCGGGAAACGTAGGATGCCATGATTTCCATGTAGTCCCTTCGGAAAATACTTAACTCTCACATTTCGGCCGACGTAGCCCAAAATTGTTGTATTTTAACTCTATATAGACCCGATCCGATTTGCAATCCCTGACAAGATGAATAAGATAGCGACGCAGAAGGCACATCCTTACAGCGACTTAGAGCACGCCCGGAATGAGGGATTCTTCCACAAGCAATCGGAGCTGATGATGATGCTGCCTGAAATGTCGAAGCTCCGGGATATATTTGATCTATTTGTGGTCGATGGTTATGCAGCAGGATCCGGAATAAGATCAGGGCCAGCAGCATTAGCAATAGCAGGAGCAAAAATAACAGGTAAGTGGAACCAGAATATATGATAACATGGTATTCATACTTCCCAAAGAACTTCGATGCTTGGATCCTGGCGCCAGCATAAGCATGTCCGATGTGCCAGACTGCCTGCGCACCATGGGCCTGTGTCCGAGTGGACAATGGCTGTCGGCTCGTCTGGAGGAGCAGATACGTCGGAGGGAAGCGATGGGACCATTGGGTGCACTGATCTCCCAACGGGCCTCCTTTGAGCTAGTGCTTACACTCTACTGCCAGTGGGCCGACCAGAAAGAAGGGCTCTCTGGCGAGGATGTGCTGAAAGCCCTGCACATTTTCGATCTAAAGGCCACAGGACTGTTGCCATACAGCAAACTGCGCCAAATGTTGACCACCATGGGAGATCGACTGGACGTAAAGGAGGTCTGTAGCTTGCTGCACTATGCCGCGGACATGAGCGGCAACGTTAACTACGAGCACCTGGTCAAGCTAATGTTTGCCAAAGATCCGGACGCAGAGGAGAAGCTAAAGCAGGCCCGGCTTTATTTGCAGGCGGTGGGACGCAATGCCATTGATATGGACATGGCCAAACGGGACGAGTTCATCGACGCCCTCAGGCGTGCGGATCCCGTGAGTTCTGGATTCATCGAACCGGAGCGCCTGCTGGAGCTTTTGAATCGTAGTGATGACCGGTTCACCAGCGAGGAACTGCAGCTCCTCACCCAGGGAATGGAGGACACAAGGTGCGAGCGGGGCATCAACTACCGACGCTTCCTGCAGTTCATCATGAACGAGTAGGGCCCACCTCTACGCGGATTGTCTTCTCCTGAAATATTTTTTTTTTACTAAATTTGTATCTCTAAATTCTTTTTTCTTCCAAAATGTAAGCCAACGAAATAAACTTAATATAGTTAGTCAGTTTTTTAAAGATTCTTAAAAACTTGTGTTTACTGTTATATGGCAATACTTCTTTTGAATGGAAACGGAGCAGTGGCAGCACTGGCTGTTCTATTTATAGCTCCGCAACAGTGCTGCCAGATCAACATAAGACTGCTTTATCTCAGCATTTTCTCTTGAACTGCTTGCGTTTTGTGAGATATAGAGGGAAATTTGTTAGTTTGTGAGGTAGTTAATCTGCCAGATACTTTACAAAGTATCTACATGTGGAAATGCTATCTACAGATTACGTATGTTTTATAAAATTTAAAAATGTTTACTATTACACGTCATATTTGCCATTACAAGGTGTAATAAGAAAGGCATTGACGTGTAAACCTGTTTTGACATGCAAATAGAAGTTAAAAAGAAATTTAAAAAATAACTACAGATATATATCTGCAGATATATTTGATGTGGTTTAAGTTTAAAACCCAAGTTCAGAGATTGTTAGATATGGTATAGAATGTAATGAAGTATTGCCATTGAAAAGAAGACCAAGTTTCATATTTATATATCATCCATTTTATTTCATCTAACTTTCATATATAAGTATAAGTGTGTATTGTATGTGTATTCGTTTGCTTTCTTGTTTCTTGTTTAATTAATTACACAGATTGCAGTTACTTTTACTTTTATCTTTGTTCTTGTTCCAGACAATTTTCAAATATTAAGACAGAAGAAAATGGGAAAAATCATAGGAGAGGCAGTGGACTGGTTTAGGTTTTATCTCGCGATATATATATATTTTTTTGAATTTTGATTTGGTATGTACATTTTTTACAAGAAGAAAAATGCAATTATTTAAAAAAAAACAAAAAAAAAAAACTTACTAAATTTACGTGGCAAAAAAAAAGGGTCTTAAACCATAAAAAGCCTTGTTTTTAGAATGGACAACTAAATTAAATCACATTTAGCATATTTTAAAAATTTTGCAAGTCGTTGCAGCTGTTTTTACGCGCTAATGTCTTGTGTTTCCTTTTTCGTTCTTTGTTTCATTTATATTTGTAATAATTTAATATTTACACTAAAAAAAATTAGAGAATATATGTTATTATTATTATATAGATTAATTACGTGTGCTTCTTAGGTGTATGAAAAAAAATGTTTTTGTTTGTTGGCTTTAAGTTTAAGTTTAAGTTTAGGTTTTCCGTTTCCGTTTCCGTTTCCGTTTCTGATTTCTCTTTTTGTTATGAATGTAATGCCATTAATTAATAAGATCTTTATACTGGGCTGCATCATCCCGGGTGTATTTGCATTCAAAGACCAAGAAACTAGTTAAATAATCTTGTTTGGAAAACCTTATGAATACACCACCTTACACCCTCCAACCTACAGCCCACTATCCACACCCCACACCCCATACCCCACACCCAGTGTAAAAAGCTCATTGGTGTGTGCTTAGAAATGGTTCATTGCATTTAGCCGGATGTCCTGTAGATTTATCGTTGTCCTTAGAACAACACATCGATGTGCATGTTTCATCTGGGTCCGTGATGGGCCTGCTCCTGCTTGACTTTCAGCAGGAGCTGCTCCTGCAGACGCACCTCCTCGTCATGGTCGTCGCAAATATCGATCTCGGGATCCGCATCCGGATCACCTTCGTTGTCATTGTCCACTGGCTCTACCTCCTCTTCCACCTCACAGTCCTTGTCCAAATCCATGTCCTCGATATCGTCCTGTTCCTCCTCCGCCTCCGATTCGGCAATGGTCACGGCTGACGATGCGGAGGCAACGGCCACAGCTGCAGCGGCTGCTGCATTCCTCGCATTTGCTGCTGCAGCAACGGCAGCTGCGGCTGCGGCAGCAGCTACGGCGGCCTCGGCATAGCCTGCGGCATTGTGATGGTGCATGTGATGGACCTGATGGTGCTGGTGGTGGTGGTGCTGTTGCTGAGCCTGTTGCTGCTGTTGTTGCTGCTGCTGCAGTTGCTGCAGATGGTGTAGGTGCTGCTGCTGGTTGTAAGGGTGATGGGCCGGCGGCCCAGTTGATCCTGCTCCAGATCCCGAACCGGTCACTTGCTGCTGCTGCAAGGAGGCCTCGCCGCCGTGCAAGTGGTGCTGCTGGTGATGCAACAGCATGTGGGCGTGCGCCTGCGCCTGGGCATGAACATGGGCATGATGATGCCCCTTGTGGTGGTGGTGATGGTGATGACCCTTTCCTCCAGCGGAACCCGCCGCCGGCGGTGGAGCGTCGAAGAGTAGGCGCGAGATCGAGAAACTGGAGATCGGTGAGTTGTGGGTGCTGCCGGCGGAGTAGCTGGTGTTTGTGTCATCCGAGGTCGGCGTCTCCCGGTCACTTTCGTCGCTCTTGAGCAGCTCAGCGGCCTCCAGGGACTTCTTGTGCATGCCCAGCAGCCATGGTGCCACAGATTCGTCCTCTTTGGCCGACTTGATGATGGTCTCCGGCAGGGGTAGCGAGTGCCTCACCATAGCTCCATACAGTCCGTACTCCGCCATTTTCGTGCTGTGACCCCAGCACTTCTCCGTCTTGCGCCACTTGGCCCGTCGATTCTGGTACCAAACCTGCAGGGTCAAAGAGAATAGAAGAAAGGATTGCTCAAATTAGTGTCTTGCTGGTTACTCAAATAACTTATTATCACTATTTTTGGCCATGCAACTTAATACGCAATTAAACTGTAAAACTGGGTCAGGGTTCTTGGCTTTTAACCCCAAAATAAGCACCAAATTCATTGAGAGGGTTTGCTTCTAGAGCAGCTTTCGGTAGGGGGTAAGTTAATCAGCAAATTAACTAAATAAAAAGAAAGTTACTTACGAAGTAAATCACTTTAAATCAAATTTAAATCAAGTTAAATAAATAAAGAAAGGGACTAGGGGCGATTATCCTGCGAATGTTGGAAGCTAAACAAAGGCGGCGGAAAATCAGAAAATTGAAAGGAGGAGAAACGGCATTCGCCAGGACAATGGCAACCGAAAACTAATTAATTTAACAAGGGAGAGATTCCCCTTTTCCGCCTTTCCCCCTTCTATTTACCCGCCCTTTGACAACAACACTTGTTCGAGTACTTATTAGTAACAACATTAGAATTAACATTAAACATTAACAACAAATGCTGCCAGCCGACAACATTAAACGGTCAATTTTCAATTTTCGCAGACAAGTTTGCGGCCGTTTTTCGCCCCCCCTTGGCCCGTTATCCCTTTTTCCCGGGGGACAACTTAATCTTCTGTTGTGAAAAGTTCAAGTTTTCCCAGGGTTGCTGACGTAGCGACATGTGCCGCAATTCTCCAAGGACCGAAAACGCTTTAAATTCCCCGCCACGCGGCCTCGTCCTGCCTTCTTCATTCCCTTCTAAGTTCTTTATGTTTCGATTTTTGTGTTTTCCATTTTTTATATTCTTGTTTTTTTTTTTTTTGTATCTCATTCGAGTCGGTGTGATGTCAACATTTGCATTTACAGTTGTTTGCCTTGTTTATTGTTGCACTCGAACGGCGGCAGTGGCAGTGGCACGAAAAAAGCAAAGCGAAAACATGGCAAATTAAATCTGCTTGAGTTGACAACACTTAACACCCCCTCGAATCCGCCGCCGCGACAGTTATATATCTATGTATGTATCTATTATAATGCCCAATTCCCGGGGGTGCGACTCTCCTGGGCGGACAAACTCAATCAGTGTTGCTAATGCCATGATAAATGACTTTTTAAAGGACGCCTAAAAAGCCACTAGTGAAATTTTGAAACACTTGTCACCCAAAAAAAAAACGTAATGCTTATTATGGAAATTAGTAGTAATGTTTTTAATGTATTTTTAATATTTAATATTGTATTTTAAAGCCTAAAGAATGTTTTGATATATTGAAAATATGATATAATCTTTTGGTTAATTTAAAAATAAGGTTTTCCTTATTTTTAAACTTTTAAAATTGTTTCGGTTTCGCAAGGGTTGCTCGTTGGCTGTGAAAAAGTGTGAAACGAGAGCGCAAATAGCAATTTGTTAAACGCTTTCGTTGCACAGCCATAACCTCTTTTGTTTAAATGTTAATTACATAATTATGCATAATCATTTTTAATTCCGTTTTTTGCCTTTCTGCCGCTGGCCGTGTGCGTTAATATTAACAGCTCATTAAAAGCGCAGGAGAAAAGAAAACGCCGCCCAAGTGTATAATGAATGCAAGGAGCAACGGAATTATGCAAAAACTAAATCGCAATTCGCATTTTGCAAACTGCAATCTGCAATTGTTGCGTTTTATTGCAGTATTAAATATCCACTTAAATAGGTGTTAAAAGCAGCTTTGATTTTGTGTGTGCAATTCATTTGCATTTCTGCAAGATTATGCATTTGCCTAACAATTTCACAACAATTATGCCTTGGAAATAGTTTTCCTATGACGTAACCGTATTAAATGTTCTCTCTTTTACTTAATTTTGTTTAGTTTTACAAATCGATTTGCAAACAAACGAAATCCATCCGATTGAGGCTGGATTTTCTACAAATTCATTGATTATCTTCAACTTCTTTCGATCTCTGGTCCCTATCTCGTCTCATTTACAGTTATTACAATGCTGACGTCCAACGTTACACCTACACATTCAAATCCTAGGCAATTAACAGCAGCTTAACAGAGTAGCGGGATCTAATACTCGCGGCCCGTGCCTGTTCCTCTCCTTCTCGCTGAGCTTGAAACAGTCCAAGCTGTTCTTCGGTTGAAGCAGGATCGGAAGTCTCTTGCTCATTTTTTTTTTCTGTTTTTTCTTTTTTTCTTTGAAGTGCAAGTGCAGTTTCTTTTGTCTTTCGCAAAACGCGATTGAAAGTGGTAATTTCATTGCAATTTGTAAAATCCGCACATGCGGTGGAGTGCATTTTCATTTTTGTGCAGTTAATGCTATTTGCATTGTTTTAAATCGCGAAAGTGTTCTTTTTTTTTTTTTTAAAGGAACTGTTCTTTGTTTTTGCCTTTTTCTTTCTTTGTTCTCGCGTGTGTGTTTTATGTGTGTTTGCTGAAATTAGCACAAAAAATCGCGGGCGATGTAAACGGCAAAGGAGAAGAGCAAAAGAAATTGAAAAATTGGCGGACAATGCAGCTCATAGCTTCGTCGCTGTCGCTCCTTCAACAGGTGACAAAAATGTCAAATTGGCTTTTCTTAAAATGTAAATTTGTGTTAAATTTCGATGCTGATAATGTGATTATATTAAAATACATGTTTAAATTCATTTGAGGATTCGAAAAATGTGTAACAATCTTTTGGTAAGCTAAACTTAAATTAAATCTTATTTCTGTTTCGACGCTTTTGTCGCCTGCTCGCTGACTTTTGGCAACAGTTACTCTTTGGCAACTTCCAAAACCAACGGAAAGCCAGAAGCGCTTGCTTAAAGTCAATAAGAGTGAGCGGGAAGGCAGCAGAGAGAGAGAGAGAGGCTGAAAAACATGTTTGGCCATGTTTCTTGTATTTCGTTTTAAGGGGGAAATTTATGCAAAACCAAAAAAAAAAAAAGACGGGGAAGAATTTCAGTAAAACACACACATAATACGCGAAATGCACGCAAAATGGAATGCAATTAAAAACGGCAGGCAAAAAACATACAAAAAGTGAGAGAGTGAGAAAGAGCGAACTTTGAATGGTGGCTTCGATATTTGTCGTTGTTTTTGCGAATTTGCATGGCCGCCGTTTCTCACTCTTTCCTCCTCTTTCCGCTTCATCTTTCGCCGCCCTCCCCTTTCCCATGCCATTCTTATAGTGCTGCTAATGATTGCCTCTCCTCCTTGCCTCCTCATCCCCGCTCTTTCACCACTCTTTCTCCTCTTTTCCAGCTGTGCGCCATATTTGCACTTAATTGAAGTGTATTTGCATGTGTGTGAGTGTTTTGGTTTTATATTTACTGCAGCTCGTCTTCTTCTTCTTTTCTGCCCCGACTGTCGGCTTTTTTGTTCTTGTTCTTGTTTTTGCTGTTCTTGTTGTTGTTGTTGCTGTTTCTGTTTTGCCTTTCAGCCAATTGTGCTTGTTAATTTGATTTTCGCACACAAATGCAAAAAGCAAGATGCACTCAAGCCCACACACTCACACAGGCCATGCATTTGCTGTGGCGCCATCTTGCGGCTTTTCAAGTGGGTAATGGAATAACGGGAGTTAAGAAACGTGGGGTTGATTTATTAGGCGGATGTCCCCAAATACAAAAGTACCATTCAAGTTATAGATCACAAGGCTATAAAGTGCTTTTGATGGTGGAAAATCCATTTACAAGCTTACAGCGAGTTCTTTAACGGTGATTATTATCTTAGCTTTCAATTTCTGATTTAGAAGTAGGGTTAATGTTAATTTTAAATTATATTAAAAGGTGAGGCAAGCTGAAGATCTACTATTACTTTCCCTTTTCTTTACCTTATTCATACGAAAACTTGTCTAATTCTTGTTAAAAGTCGAATTATGAAAACTCCTTTTTCTTCTATAATTTTAATATTAAAAATGTGATAAAAATCCTGCGAGTTTCCCTTGTCATGAATCTGCTCTTAACCCTCTTAATAAGATGATATTGCGGTTTTAATTTGGCCCTATTTACCCCTTAACCCCTTGTGCCTGACTGACTGTTGACTGGTCTCAATTTCTATTATGTATAATTTGCAATTTCGAAGCTCGCACCTCGTTGTCGGCTATAGTATCGAAGTTTTTGTGAATATATTTTTTTGGAGTGTCGGCGAGTGCCGCCTGCCACGTTTTCTTACTTCATTCCGTTTCCGTTTTTTGTTTCGCTACTTGGACGTTGTTGCAATTGCAATTGTGTGCACTCGTAATTACGTAATCAGCGAGGCCTCATTACGTGTGGCAACACTTGCAAAGTGCCATTTGCACTCCCCATTTTTAAATTTCTTTCCTTGGGGGAGCCCACGAAACTCGAAACACGAAACACTCGCCTCGAATCGAAGCCGCCTTTGATTGCAATCTTTCCGAGGGCGGGTTAAAGAAAACGCCATAAAATGGCCATAAAAATGGCAGAAGAAAGCTCGATTCTGCAGTGCTACGTGACAGCCACCGTGATAGACCCCCCCCCCCGATACACCTATTGCCCCATTGGAAAGGTGTCTCGTCCAGAACCGCAGCACAAAATGGAGAATCCTTGATTTACTCAGAGGCAGTAAAAAGAAAACCGTAAACAAGAAGGTTATAAAGCCAAGAAAATCAATTTCCAACTCAAAATAGATAATACTAAGGATATATGGTTAATTATAATATTTAAGATGTAAGATATCCCAATCTAGAGGACTCCTCACCTGAATGCGATCCTCGGCCAGGCCAGTTTTCATGGACAGCAGCTCCCGGGCACTGACGTCCGGATAGTGGGCCTCCTTGAAGGCCTTCTCCAGCTCCTCCAGCTGGCTGCTGGTGAAGATCGTCCTGCCATGTCGTCGCTTGTTTTTCTTCTTACCGCCAGGACCTGTACCGCCAGGTCCCACCAGAACATCAGCACCATGGGCGGCCAGCAAGCTATTGGGATTACCACCAGCTCCGCCGGCGGCTCCCAGAAACGCTTCGGCATGATGGGCGTGTGCATGGGCATGGGCGGCATGGGCTGCATGAGCGGCATGGGCGTGGACATGGGCATGGGCGTGTGCCTGGGCGTGGGCGTGGTGTGCGTGATGGGCGGCGGCGGCGGCAGCGGCATGATGATGAGCGGCGGCCGCAGCAGCCGCTGCATGTTGATGGGCGGCCAGAGCGGCCGAGTGATGTGAACCAGCGGGCGACGAGCGGTTGCCAGAGCTTCCGGCATTGCCAGTTGATGTGGAGGATCCGCTGCCGGAAGTTCCAGATGACTCCCCGGATCCACTGACTCCAGCTCCACCACCGGAACCACCATTACTGGCCGTTGGCGAGCCCAAATGACCCAAGCCATTGGAGATCTGGTTAGCGCCTCCCGATCCCGATCCTCCCGAGCCAGATCCCGACCCTCCAGAGCCATTGCCCGAAGAACTGCTGTTCTTACTGGGCGACTGCTCATCACCACTGGCATTGGCCAGGCTGCTGGCGTACTCCTGACCACGGGCGACAGCTTGTTCTGCGGAGGAAAGAATGGTTGTATATCAGAACTTGGG